>NC_053037.3:32588508-34988508 GCF_002575655.3 Aegilops tauschii subsp. strangulata | reverse complement strand
GTATGCCAGGAACTCACAAGGACATCAACGCGTTGTAGTGCTCCCCTGTCTTTGCCAAGCTTGTTGAAGGTCATTCTCCTCCGGTGAACGTTGAGGTCAATGGGCGGCACTACAACAAGGGGTACTACCTAGCTGATGGCATCTATCCGAGATGGTCTACATTTGTGAATACTATCTCACACCCTCTGCCAGGAGGCAAGAACTCCCACTTTGCGAAGGTTCAGGAGGCTTGCAGGAAGGATGTCGAGCGGGCATTTGGTGTGCTCCAATCTCAATTTGCTGTTGTCCGGTACCCTGCTCAGACCTGGTCGAAAGATCAAATGTGGGAGATCATGACTTGATGTGTCATCTTGCACAACATGATCATTGAGAGCGAGCAGGAAGAGCCAGTGATTGACACTGAACCATATTACAGGCAGGGTCCCCTTGTGCAAGTTGATCACCAGCTACCGGCAACCTGGACTGCCTTTCTCAATATGCGCCAGGAGATCCGAGACCCACAGGTGCATCAACAACTGCAACGGGATCTGGTGGAGCACCGATGGAGGCTCAAGGGCAACGCCTAGCTCGACGTGTGATGAAATGAGTTTTTGTTTGTTGAACTATATAATTTGTATTGAACTATTTGTTGTTGAATTTTGATTTTCTGTGATGAACTATATATGTGATAAAAAAATTACTTTTGTTGAATTTGCGCCGAACCACGGCGAATATTCGCCGATTTGCACCGATAGCGGGCCGATTTTTCACCGAAAGTAGACCAAAAAGCGGGCACATTTGCGCCAAAAATGGGCCGATATTGACGCCCGCGACTGAGAACCCAATTGCCCCCAGCGCTAATCTTAGCGCCGGCTCGCCCCTAGGCAGCGATTTTTAAGCCTCCTGGGGGGCCAACGGCTGAAGATGCTCTTAGCAGTCACTCTACCGACTGTTCTTCGGTCATCAACTGACATAAGCAAAAGAAACCCATTATATAACAGAGTTCAGCATAAGCATCTATCTAGATGAAACATGACATAGCATGGTGAGTCCTGATAGTCACCCCATCTTGACGTTGGTGCCAAGAGCGTTGAGGAGCGAGCGGCCGTGGAACCCAATTATTCTGCCGCCGGCCGCTGGGAGCTCGAACGGCGCACCTTGGCCCATACATATGGCCCGAAGGTGCGTCGGTTGCTGAAATAAGTAACCGATTCGACAACGAAACACGCACCGTAATTGCCTAACCTATCTTTTTACGGAATTGCTTTACACACGACGCTTTCCGCACGATTCGCGAACGATGCGTCTTCTCCAACAGCGCTTTCTGCATGCCTGTTGATGCTGCCAGGTAGGATCGTGCAGCCGTCGGCCGTAAGTTTGTCGTCCGTGTAGCAGCGCTCATATTACTCCTGTGCGATACTCGTCTGATTCCAGACAGAGCTGCACATACCAAATACCAACGATAGTATTAGTTTCTCTCAGAGAAAATGTGATAGCGTGGGTATTAACTCTGGAAAGGTGGCATGCTCTGAGAACCGAGTAGGGCGTTTCGGTGCCCAGGCTCATCTGCACCCGGTTAAAAAAAAATCGTAACAAATTCAAAAAAAAAATCAAACAATTCCCAGAACAAAATTTGTGCGGTAGAAAATTTGATGCGTGATGCCCGCTTCAAATTTCAAGTCATTTGCATATCTGAGTAGCTCTTAGCAAAAAAGACAAATCGGACCAAAACAGTACATAAACAGTAAATATTTTTACAGACCCCCAATTTGTCTTTTTTGCCGAGTGCTCGTCAGAAGTCCAAATGATTTGAAAATTAGAGCGAACCTCACGCATAAAATTGTCTACCTCACAAAAAAAATGGAATTTTTTGAATTTTTCTAGTATTTGTTTTGATTTTTTTCGTCTATGCGGGTGCAGATGAACTCAGGTGCAGAAATGGATTTTCGCTGAGAACCTCATTATTTAGGAAACTGAATGCTGAGTATGCTGAAAAGTGAAGGCATAAACCTTGTAAATTTGGTTCAGTTACTAAAAATTACAATGATGGAGTAACTAGGAAACATTGTACAGGCTGTATTTAAGAAGGATACATGGTGGGGACTTGGAGTTTTTTTATATGAGTCATTTTAAAGATCTACCAGAAACTAAATCAGAACAGGGTCATGAAGAGGTTGTGAAGGAATTTTTGAATACTTCATTCATCTGAAGCTAGGAATGGAAAATATGGACGCTGCAGAGCTGGAAATATAAGCTTTTCTCAGTAAGCGAGGAAGAAATATTAATCAACGCAATACCAAGTTACACCATGTTTCCTGTTCTATGCGAACAACAAGATCTGAAGATTTTAGTGTAGACAGCAGGGTGGCAGGATCGATAGAACAGAGTACATTTGGTACCCTAAGTTGGGATAGGTTGCTTAAATGAAAGAACTTGGGTGGCATGGGCCTCTAAGACTTTGATAAAATGACTCAATTACTAGTGCGACAAGTGTGGTGATTGTTTCTATATAGCCCTAAATCAGTCTGCCATACAGTTCCCGTGTGGTGACTGAATAATTGCGCATAACTATTTGTCTACTAGGAACTGTAAATCTGGCGCCAACTTGTAACTTTGCTGCTAGCGATTTTGTCTGGCTCAAACTATGACAGAAATAAAATAAATAAAAAGATCAACCAAAGGCAGGAGTGCTTTGCCTCCCCGAGCGACCGCGCCCCCCTCCGCCGCATTCTGTCGTCGGTGGTGCAAACCCTAACCCTAACAATAACGCCATGACGACGGGCAGGAGCTCAGTTCATTACAGCAGAATAAAATAGGAGTAACTACATTTTGCACTAGCCACCAGGTACTTTTCAGTGCTTCAGCTTCTGCCGTGACACCGGAAGGTCAATACTTCTCAAATTGCTAAATTACTGAGCTCTTTCCTCCTCTGGTACAAAAGTGCAGCTAGATTCTTCTGGTGCTCATTGGGTTGAGATGTCTATCCACTTCAATTCTTAGGATTTTTTTTCATAGGATCTCACCTAATGCTAAATATTCTTAAGAATTAGGCCAATATGAACATAGGAAGAAAATATCTCGAGGGATGATATCCTGTGGGAATCCTCTATGGCCTTCTTTGATTCAAAAAAATGTGAACGAACACATAGGAATAGGAAATTTTTCGTTGATGCCACTATTCAAGCCTTTGGCTCAAAGTAATGTAGCAAAGGTAAAATGAAAGAAAATTTTCCTTTGCTCCCAATAGAAATGCATGAATTTTAGTATTTTATACAATCTACTAGAACCTCCATTTTAAACTCCTACGCACAAAGGACGAGACTAAGATCCTTACTAGCATAATTAATAACATACTAATTATACATTTGCATGTGGTTTGACTTTTGCTGACTCCGTTTATTAGAATTCATGTGTTTATTTTTATTCATGTGAATCGAACACTCAGGTCTACAAGATTCCTAAGTCTTCCAATCCTCTGTTTTGCACATGCATTCGTATTCAATTGCTGCATTTTCCTCTTGTTACGTTTTTTGATTCATGTAAGTGAAAGGAGGCCTAAAATTTTACAAACCGAGCGAGCCAATATTTTATATGTAAATACCTAGCCCTAACAAACCTATTTCTCTCATAATACAACCGTGCCACTTCATCGTGTAACATGCATGGAATAAAGTTGACCTCATGCAACCAGGCATATAATAAATATCTCACATTAGCATACAAACATGCATGATAATTTCCACACTATTTAATAAATATTTTACAAGTATAGAATCATTAAACAAAATAAATCACATGTATTTCTAGTTTTACTTATCATATTATTATCCAAATATTCATGTTTCATACAACCAAATCTCACTAAAATA
Organism: Aegilops tauschii subsp. strangulata; assembly: GCF_002575655.3. Lineage (NCBI taxonomy): Eukaryota > Viridiplantae > Streptophyta > Magnoliopsida > Poales > Poaceae > Aegilops > Aegilops tauschii. The sequence goes on along the minus strand of NC_053037.3, from coordinate 34,984,660 downwards.
TGTTGCAAAACATACCCGCAACAATGTGCAGGTTGATATCTAGTATAAGAAATCGACGAAGCCAACTATAGTTAGCGGGAAAACTGGTTAGGGCTGCACAAACCAACTAGGCTTAGTTGAATACTCGTTGTAGTCATCCTGAGGTGGCTGATAAATGTGCTTCACCTTGTTATCTTGCATGTTGTAACAGTGTCCCCAAACACAACTAGCAGAGCCAAAGCGCTCATTATCAGCATGATATATTCGAGTTCCGCGCCCGTCACCACTGTTGCTATAGGTAGCATGGTAAGAATCCATGAATATTTCGTAGTTGCCTCCGACACCTTCGTCCGTTGTCACTCTGCACCAAGCGAGCCCTTCATCATCCTCAGACCCAGACCCCAACTCGAAGACATGGAACCCATATGGGCCAATATGGGTCATGTGGCTCACAGTAATTCATCAAGACCTTGACCAAAAGCAGCTTGTGCGGTAGTGCAACAAGGTGAAGGCACTCAAACTCCTCTCGATTGCTACCACCGCACAATTTGAAGCCAAAGTTTAACGTCTCTGGTGGCACGCCAATCTGGTAAAGGAACTTGAGTGTCATGGCGTCGAACACCAGCGTGACACAGTTGTTGTCCATAGCAAACATCTTGCCATCAAAGTAGGCAAAGTCGCTGAATCTGGTATCAGAATTGGGGTCACCTATCATTGTCCAAGCTGTGTCCCCGGGCCTGCAGAAAACTATGCGGTTACTCCCTTGGAACCTGTGATGCATCATGATCACCATGCCTTCCGTGCTACCTACCGGCGTATCAGGTGGGATATGAACGGCGAAGTGAAAGTAGTTTGAAAGTTGGATGTAGCCCCCCCCCCCCCCCCCCCCCCCCGCGCTCCCGCGACGCGCCCCGCGAGCGCGTCACGGGGGCTCCAGATCCGCCGCCGGCGCTAGTCTCCCCCATCGTCCTCTCCTCCTCCTCGCCGCTGCCAGAGGGCGTCTGCCGGGCGAAGCCCGTGCGGCACTGGCAGCGGCGGGGCCTCTCTCCTTCCTCCCCTGCTCGGGATCTCGCGGCGCGGGCCGCCGCTCGTGGGGGTGCTGGGTCCGGCAGGGCCCCGGGCGGCGGGGACGCATGGATCCGGTGGCGGCTGCGCTAGGAGGCGGCGGTGCAGCTCCGTAGCGGCGCAGCAGGGGTCTGGCCCGGTGCGGCTGGTTTGGATCCTAGGGTTCACGGAGGCTGCGGGTGGCGGCTGCCACTGATGGAGAGGGCGCCTCCCCTTCCTCGACGGGGGATGGCGTTGGCGCTGCGGTGCGCTGGCTTGGCCGTGCTGGGCGGCAAGGCGGCGGCGGGCGTGGCTCTGATCTAGAGATGGCGGCTGCTCAGGCGCATGTTCCCCTCTGCCTGCCAGTCGTGGGCTTCCCCCAGGCATCTTGCTTGGATGATTGGCGATGCAGTGGAGGTTCGGGCTCGGGGTCGGGGGAAACCCTTGACCGGCGGTGCTGGTCACGATGTTGGCGACGCTCTCGGCGCCGTTTCTCCCTCTGGTGGGCGACATCGAGACCTCCTCCCCGCCCTCCGCCCCCTGGTCTCGGGCGAAAGCCTAAAATCGCTTGATTCGGTGGCGACGGCGCTTCGGCGTCGATTACTTCTTGAAGGCGCCACCTTGGGAGTCCAGGGGTCAGGGGCTCGGCGCGGTGGTGATCTGCCTATTCTTCGGTGGTGTTCCTGCTCGGCAGTGGTGTGGGCTTCTTGGTCTTGGCCGGTGAAGGTGGTGACGTATGGGTTCCTTTGAGAGGTGAGGTGGCCAGGGCTGCCGTCCTCTCCCTGGCCTCTTGTTGGCCTGTCCATCCGAGCTCAGGGGTGAGCGATTCTGCCTCCTGACAGGGACGGCGTCCTTCGATCCAGGACGAGAGGGCAGGGGTGCCCTCTTCGGAAGCAGCAGCGGAAGGTGAGACAACAGGGGCCCTTGGGAGTTGATGGAGCGTGGCTCTCCTCCTGTGATGATTTGCTCCCTTGTCGCGTTCGTGCTGTTGGCTTGATCTGAGGCCGGCGTTCGCTGTTCCGTAGTGTCTGTATCTTGTCGATTTCCTTTTTTTTTTCTTTTCTTTTCCTTTTTTGTTGCTGGTTGTAATGTGTGTTGGTGCTTTATATATAAAGCGGGGCGAAAGCCTTTTTCGGTAAAGTTGGATGTAGGTGGAGTAAGCACAGTGGTGGGAATGGGTTTCGATCTTATACGGCCGATAATGATACACCGGTGGTATATATGGTCTGTATAAGCTAGCCATGTCGAAAGAATACGCATCATCATCTGCGAAGTGCTCGTCTGAATCTTCGCACAAACTGCCCTCCTGGGATGACGGCACTTCTTGATCATCTATGGGTATATCGTCGGGATATTCGCAAACGGTCTTCTCGCACGAACTTCCCTCTCCGGAATAGGGCGCTTTATCATGGTAATCTTCCGACACTATGTCCTTGTTCAAAGAAGGCTCTTCCATATCTGGGAAGTAGTCCTCCTTTTGGTCTTCGCACGAGACACCGTCGTAGGAAGATTGCACGTCTTGATCTATGGATTGATCGTCGGCATCTTCGGCTTCGTCGACATCAGGAGGAGGCGTTTTTTGCTCGGAACACTCTGCGGGGTCTTCGGAAGAGAAAAGCAATTCTAGATCAGAGAGATGCTGATAAAACAGATGCGTAATCTCGGACGTGGGGCTTCCATCGCAGACAGCGTTGAGCTTGGGCAGCGCGGCCGTGGTGCTCGTGGCGAGGTGCGACAGGTGGCTGGAGAGATCGCGGGCATCGACGACGATGGACCACCCGCGCGACAAGGGGAATACGAGCGTGTAGTGCGAACCGTCTTGGACGTCTGCGACGTTCAGAGGGGAATGAGGCAGGAGGCGGGGCGCTGGTTCCACGGCGGCGTGCCACGTCCGGCAGACTGAGCGGAAGGTGGTGAGCCCCTTGACGGCGTTGCGGGTCCTCTGCGCGATGAGATATATTCAGGACGTCCAAGGGGACCTTGGAGAGCCAGTCGGGCTGCTTGGGCTCCGCCATCGATCGATCGTCGTGTGGCTTTCGCCTATGAAGAGGCCGAGTATATTTTATGGACGTGACTTGGAAAACTTGGTCCACGAGGGAAGATATTTAATACTATATACGTGTGTTTCTTCGACTACGACTCGAACTGATGCCCGGCTCCAGCCCAAAGGACGCATCCGGACTTAGAGTTGTATTTTGGTCTCAAAGAAAAAAGTTCTATTTTTTTGAGAGCTTTTATTATTCATTCGTCACAACGTTTATATGGACGAAAAGGAGATCACCGGGATGGCCTAAGAAAGCATGGCGGCCAACGCCTAGAGTAAGAGCTCGAAATTCAAGATTCTAAATTCATGTCTAAAACTACTAGACTGAAAAACAGAAGAACGATCGATTGCTTCTAGCTACTGCGTCCATGCAATCTGATGCAACCGAGATGTGATCGATATATAGGTCCTCGGCCAGCGCAATTGCTTCTCTGTTTTCCAAAGCTTCAAGTGTACGTAGCTTGATCAGCAATGTTGCTGAATATCACTGCCGAGGCCCCTAAGAACAGACCATCATTGTCTATGCAGATCGCACCCACAGCTCCAAATCCTCCTGCTCGTGGCACCGCCGCATCAATGTTCACCTTTGCATGGCCGTCAGGAGGAGGGATCCATTGCCGCGGTCTTGTCGATGCACTTCCTGCCCCTGTTCTCACGTTCGGTTGCAACACTTCGATCTCTGATAGAAAGGATGCCACAAAACCGTGTACAGAAGCCGGCTTTTTTTTTGCGGGGCTACAGAAGCCGGGCTTTCAAAGATGTCTTCGTGTATAGCTTTGCGCCATGCCCTCCATATCGCCCAGAGCGTGAAGATCATCTCAGTGAACTTGGCTGAAGACATACCATCATGCATAGCAAAAAGCCAGCTCTTGGCATTTGGTTCTTGATTCAGCATCATATGTTCAACCAAAACTTCATCAGCAAGGGCCCATATGCACCTGGACATATTGCAATGCAATAGGAAATGACGCCAGTTTTCCTCAGCTCCACACAACATGCATGCTTCAGATGTGGCCATATTTCGGTGGTTTAAAAGATCCCCACATTCTCATTCATTCCGAAATATAAATTTCTTGACAATTTTGCAGCGCACCAGTTACTTTATATGTTACTCTGCAAGCGTCCATCTTGTCATCACCCAGCAAGTTGATCAGAATAAGCACAATGATATTTTGATTCTTCATTAAATTTTGGGGGAAGATGTTATTTTCATTGAAAAAGCCTGGGAAATGTTAGTAATGTATTTCTAAGACTCTGCTGCCGTGTGAGGTGCTTTGAGTACTCTGCACCTGTGGTGATCACCAGTTCAGGAAAGAATTGAACAATAACTGAAAGCTTTTCCATACAAAATCAGTGAGCATTGGCATTTGACATGTGCATTAAAAAATAAAAATAAAACATCAATGAAAATCAGTGAACAACATCAAGCATTTGACATGTGCTTGATGCTCTCTCGGTTCCTCTGGGCTGCTTCCTGCATGCTCTGTTTTGTGCTTTTGGTTATGTCTGTTCCTGAGTGCCTTTGTACCACTTTGGTCTATCCCCCTACGCGGGCGTTTGCCCTCTTTGCTCCTGCGCAAGCATTGAACATTTGGTCTGATAGGTTTAGACTATGTGGTGTCGTCAGGTTTCCGCCCCACAGCAGATATCTTTTTTTTTAAACCCAGCATCTTGCCGGCTTTTCATTGATTTAGAAGAAGGGAGCGGAAAACATGGTTGATCAAGTGATCAGTGAATGAAAGAAATACATGGAAAGGAAAGGGAAGAGGCCCGTGACATCGTTAGAAGGCGAGTGTCTGCAGTGGGTTTCCTGGTGATGCTTTGAACTCGCTTTCCCCTTTCCCGTCCCCTTCTGTGTCGCGAACTGATGTATTTCCGTTATGTTAATGGAAAGGGGCTATGCTGGTTCAAAAAAAACATGAAGTCTATATATATAGTCGTTAGAAGGCTAACCACGAAGATGAATTCTGAATTTAGGAACCAACTGGAATCAGTGTGGGCACAAATTTCAGAAAAGAATCTCGGAAGAACTATTGGGTAGCATTTTATAGATAGGGTATCAACTTTCATACTCCCTTCATTTTTATATACAAGGCCACAAACTCAGATTACAGGTACCAAGGTAAAATTTAATACATGCTTTGCAAGTTAACTTTTCTTCTTGTTTACTGGGATCATTAATACACTGCATGCATGCAAGAAAACTGAGTGGATGAAGTAGCTGTTAGAATTAATGGGCTAGGCCATAGCAATTTCTGAAATCTCAAAGCCCATGTGTAAAATGGCAAGTGGTGGTGCTAAGTTTAGTCCCACCCCGGAAGTTGAAGAAGAGTTGGACCTCTTTATATAGTGGGTCCGGTAAGTATACGAATTAGAAACCGAGTCGGTTTGGGATTGTGATCGCGACACAATACCGCCTCTGGTCCTACTATATATACAGCTACCGGCTGCGGCCAGAGACACACCGAAAACACCTAGGGTTTTGCCTCATCTCACAACTTGCGCCGCCGTCGTAGTCTACTCCATCCCAAACGCCGGCGTGCATCGGCGCGTGGGAGAGCAGGTCTCCGGAACCGTTCGTCTTTGCGATCCTGCACTAGGAGAGGACGAATTAGGTTTTTGGGAAGCGTTGTGTGCGACTGCTCAAATTCGTCATCACGGGTCGTCTTTCGTCCAAGTCGGGCGGTGCTACTCATCGTCGTATTCATCGCCGTCAGCAGCAGATCATCGCCAACATCGTCATCAACACCGTCGCACCCATAATAGCTAACGATCAGTACGTCCAACATCCTCTGTTCATGTCTGCCTCTACAGCTATTGTTACGTGTTTGCTGCTGTTATGCATGTCTTGTTGTTCTTCTAGTTTGCTAGATTATTGCATGCTAGTATCTCTTCTAGTCATGAATTATTTACTGGAATTACTCATGAACTTGCCTAATATTCCAACAATCCAAAAACCTAATTGTAGGCAATTTCCTGAGTTAACTATGGCTGGATTCGCTGATGCACTGAGGCCGGATAAGTTTACCGGTGTGCACTTTAAGAGGTGGCAGGTGAAGACCACGCTCTGGCTTACTGCTCTGAAAGTTTTCCACGTTAGTGTTGGTGCTCCAGAGGGAATGACTGACGAAGTTCAGAGAAAATTCCAGGAAGCCAATACTATGTTTGTGGGATGCATTCTGAGTGTTCTTGCTGACCGCCTGTGCGATGTGTACATGCACATAAATGACGGAAAGATTCTGTGGGATGCACTGAATGCAAAATTCGGTGCAACAGATGCAGGAAGTGAACTGTACATCATGGAGAGTTTTCATGACTACAAGATGGTGAATAACCGTTCTGTGGTTGAACAAGCTCATGAGATACAGTGCATTGTGAAGGAACTTGAACTCCTTAAATGTGTTCTACCCGACAAATTCGTGGCTGGGTGCATGATTGCAAAGTTGCCTCCTTCATGGAGGAATTTCGCCACAACTCTGAAGCATAAGAGACAGGAGATATCAGTTGAAAATCTGATTGCATCTCTTGATGTTGAAGAAAAAGCTCGGGCTAAAGATACTACTGAAAAAGGAGGTGAGGTTCAGCCTACTGTGCTAACATGGTGCAGAGGTACCCACAGAACAAGAACAAAGGGAAGAACAAACCTGTTTTCAACAAGCCTACCAAGACTACTACCTTCAAGAAGAAGAAGTTCAACAAGGCTGAGCTAGAGTGCTACGCCTGTGGGAAGCCTGGACACTTTTCCAAGGAATGCCCTGAACGTGCAGACCACAGAGGGAAAACAAGCTCCAAGACTGTCAACATGGTGACCGCTACCAATACTGATGGGTATGGTAATTTACCTATTGTGCTTTCAGTATTTCAATCATCTTCATGGTGGATTGATTCGGGTTCTAACGTTCATGTGTGTGCTGACATCTCCCTGTTTACTTCTTATCAGGTCGCAAGGGATTCTTCCGTCCTAATGGGGAATGGGTCACATGCTTCTGTTCGTGGCATTGGCACGATGGATCTGAAGTTTACTTCGGGAAAGATCGTGCAACTAAGGAACGTGCAGCATGTCCCTACTATGAACAAGAATCTAGTTAGCGGCTCCCTTCTATGTCGAGATGGATTTAAGGTAGTTTTAGAGTCCAATAAAGTAATCGTGTCAAGATTTGGACAATTTATAGGAAAAGGCTATGAGTGCGGAGGCTTGTTCCGCTTTTCCCTTTCAGTTTTTTGCAATAAGTCAATAAACCAAATTTGTGCTAGTGTTAATGATGATGCAAGTATTTGGCACTCTCGTTTATGTCATATTAATTTTGGTTTAATGTCTCGGCTATCCAGCATGAGTTTAATTCCGAACTTCACAGTTGCCAAAGGTTCTAAGTGCCATAGTTGTGTGCAATCTAAGCAACCTCGAAAGCCTCATAAGGCTGCCGAGGAGAGAAACTTGGCACCTCTAGAACTCATACATTCTGATCTTTGTGAGATGAATGGTGTGTTGACAAAAGGTGGAAAGAGATATTTCATGACTTTGATTGATGATGCGACTAGATTTTGCTATGTTTATTTGTTGCAAACTAAAGATGAAGCATTAGACTACTTTAAAATCTATAAAGCTGAAGTTGAAAATCAACTAGAGAGAAAGATCAAGCGTCTTAGGTCCGATCGTGGTGGAGAGTATTTCCCCAAAGTTTTTGATGAATTTTGTGAGGAACATGGTATTATTCATGAGAGGACGCCTCCCTATTCACCTCAATCAAATGGAGTGGCCGAGTGGAAAAACCGCACATTGACTGACTTGGTGAATGCCATGTTAGACACTGCTGGTTTATCTAAGGCATGGTGGGGGGAGGCTCTATTGACTTCATGTCATGTCCTGAATAGAGTTCCCAACAATAATAAGGAGAAAACCCCTTATGAGGAGTGGGTTGGGAGAAAACCATCACTTTCTTATTTGCGCACTTGGGGATGTTTGGCAAAGGTCAATATTCATATTCCTAAGAAACGCAAACTTGGACCAAAGACAGTGGATTGTGTCTTTCTAGGGTATGCTCAACGGAGCATTGCTTATAGGTTTTTAATGGTAAAATCTAAAGTACCTGATATGCATGTTGATACTATAATGGAATCTCGTGATGCAACATTTTTTGAGAACATATTTCCTATGAAATATATGCATAGCATTGCTAGATTTTCTTTTGAGATAATTCCTGAATCTAGTACAACTGATGAATATTTCGAACAATCACATGAGGAAGTCCTTGAGAAGGATAACAATGAAGTTCCTATAAGGAACAAGAGACAGAGGATTGCAAAATCCTTTGGTGATGATTTCATTGTATACCTTGTGGACGACATACCCAAGACTATTGCAGAAGCATATGCATCTCCAGATGTAGATGATTGGAAAGAAGCTGTTCATAATGAGATGGACTCAATTCTTTCTAATGGAACTTGGGAACTAACTGATAGACCATATGGTTGTAAACCTGTGGGCTGTAAGTGGGTGTTCAAAAAGAAGCTAAAGCCTGATGGTACTATTTATAAGTACAAGGCGCGGCTAGTGGCCAAGGGCTACACTCAGAAAGAAGGCGAAGATTACTTTGACACCTATTCACCCGTTGCTAGAATGACCACCATTCGAGTGTTACTTTCCTTGGCTGCCTCTTATGGTCTTATCATTCATCAAATGGATGTAAATACAGCTTTTCTCAATGGAGAGTTGGAAGAGGAGATCTATATGGATCAGCCTGACGGGTTTGTGGTAAAGGGTGAAGAGAGAAAGGTGTGCAAGTTGTTAAAATCTTTGTATGGTCTGAAACAGGCACCTAAGCAATGGCATGAGAAGTTTGAAAGAACTCTGACTTCTGCAGGATTTGTCATTAACGACGCTGATAGGTGTGTTTACTATCGCCATGGTGGGGGCAATAGTGTCATATTATGTTTGTATGTGGACGACATACTGATCTTTGGTACAAACATTAATGCAATTAATGAGGTCAAGTCTTTTCTATCAAAAAGTTTTGACATGAAAGATCTGGGAGAAGCCGATGTAATTCTAAACATCAAACTTATTAAGGATGAGAGTGGGATTACATTAACGCAATCTCACTATGTTGAGAAGGTCTTGAACCGATTCAGTTTTATGGATAGTAAGCCTTCTCCAACACCTTATGATCCCAGCGTGACACTCAGAAAGAACAAGAAAGAAACGAGAGATCAATTAAGATACTCCCAAATTGTCGGTTCACTCATGTACTTAGCTAGCGCCACAAGACCAGATATCTCTTTTGCTGTGAGCAAACTGAGTAGGTTCATGTCCAACCCGGGTGATGATCATTGGCATGCACTAGAAAGGGTCTTGCGCTATCTGAGAGGTACTATGAGTTACGAAATTACTTATTCAGGGCATCCTGCTGTGCTAGAAGGATATAGTGATTCAAATTGGATCTCCGATGTTGATGTACTTTACGCAACAAGTGGGTATGTATTTACTCATGGTGGTGGCGCAGTGTCATGGAGGTCTTGCAAGCAAACCATATTGACGAGGTCACCTATGGAAGCAGAATTAACTGCTTTGGACACAGCTACTGTTGAGGCAGAATGGCTGCGTGAGCTCTTGATGGACTTGCCGGTTGTTGAAAAACCTGTACCGGCTATTCTTATGAATTGTGATAACCAAACGGTTATCGCTAAAGTGAACAATTCTAAAGATAATGCAAAGTCATCAAGACACGTGAAGAGACGTTTGAAGTCTGTCAGGAAGTTGAGAAACTCCGGAGTAATAACTGTTACGTATATACAAACAGACAAAAACCTGGCAGATCCCTTTACAAAGGGACTATCACGAAATGTGATAGATATTGCATTGAGGGAGATGGGTATGAGACCCATAGATGTTACACCATAGTAGTAACCCAACCTTTGTGATCGGAGATCCCGTGAATTAGGATCTGGGAAGAACAAGCTATTGGTTAACTGAGGAGAGTAATAACTAATGATCGTCTCCAAGTGAAGATGCAAAACTCTCAGAGCTGTAAGGCTTAGATCTGTAAGGCAGGTTGGCAACATGCCTTAACGTGGTTCTATTGGCTATAATTAGCAAAGATGCTGTCCTACAGAGCAGTCTTGAAAGAACACACCTATATGAGTTCTGACTGTAAACGTTGCAGTCTATGAGATTTGGGTGATCTCTAGTAAGCTCACGAAGAGACCAGGGAGTATGACGTATAAGCTCCAAACCGCGGGGTAGCCTACTGGCGGTTAGGTACTGGTTAAGACTTTGAGTGAAACCTGTTCACACAAAACTAGCAATTCAAGGCATAGTCCATTGTCAAGTTGTGAATGGATGTAGCTTAAAGTTCTAGGCAGAAGTTCAACTTAACAGTCTCTGCTGAAACACCGGTATATTAAACAAGTGGTGAGAGAAGGCAAATCTCTAAATGGGTATTTGAGATCTGGTGGGGGATTGTTAGAATTAATGGGCTAGGCCCATAGCAATTTCTGAAATCTCAAAGCCCATGTGTAAAATGGCAAGTGGTGGTGCTAAGTTTAGTCCCACCCCGGAAGTTGAAGAAGAGTTGGACCTCTTTATATAGTGGGTTCTCTCCACCACTCTAAGTGGTGTGTGAGAAGAGAAAGGGAAAACCACACGCGCGCTCGCTCGCCTCGCCGGGGCGGGGCGTACATGCGACATGCGCGTGAATGGTCCGCCGAAATCCGGTCTGTCTCCTTGCAGGAGCGCAGCTTTCTTTTGCCGTTTTATTTTTATGTCTTGGCAGACAAGTTTTTGATTTCTTGTCCGGTAAATATATGAATTAGAAACCGAGTTGGTTTTGGATTGTGATCGCGACACAATACCGCCTCTGGTCCTAATATATATACAGCTACCGGCTGCGGCCAGAGACACACCGAAAACACCTAGGGTTTTGCCTCATCTCACAACTTGCGCCACCGTCGTAGTCTACTCCATCCCAAACGCCGGCGTGTATGGGCGCGTGGGAGAGCAGGTCTCCGGAACCGTTCGTCTTTGTGATCCTGCACTGGGAGAGGACGAATTAGGTTTTTGGGAAGCGCTGTGCGTGACTGCTCAAATTCGTCATCACGGGTCGTCTTCCGTCCAAGTCGGGCGGTGCTACTCATCGTCGTATTCATCGCCGTCAGTAGCAGATCGTCGCCAACATCGTCATCAACACCGTCGCACCCATAATAGCTAACGATCAGTACGTCCAACATCCTCTGTTCATGTCTGTCTCTACAGCTATTGTTACGTGTTTGCTGCTGTTATGCATGTCTTGTTGTTCTTCTAGTTTGCTAGATTATTGCATACTAGTATCTCTTCTAGTCATGAATTATTTACTGGAATTAATCATGAACTCGCCTAATATTCCAACAGTAGCTAAGTGTCATTATGACTGGATGCATGCAAGCATTAAACAAGTTACTAGTACAAGAAATATCATTAATATTTGCCTCGATTATTGTCGGTGGCCTTGTATTGATACAAAATGTATATTCCATAATGACCTTGTATAAGTAAATGGAGGGAGTATCTACAGATTCTACACTCGACAACAAAATTAATTCTTCGGCGAGGATGCTTCGAAGTGGATTTAGTTGCAGTATTTGCTAATGGTGCAGCAGTCTAGTCAGATACAACAACATTGTCTTGTATAGCTAAATCAAAATAAGAAGAAACAACAAACTAGGTGTGCACGGGAGATAGCAATGAACGGAAAATCTGATTGATATCTAGATTTAATTACGAGCATATCATTCAGTGAATTATGTTGTTGTCTAACCCTAAAGACGAATTTTGCAGTTGTCCTTTCTCTAGGACTAGCAGCTGAAGGTGACTTACATCATCTGTTTTTAGCCTTGTGATGCTGTAAATCGATAAATAATGTACTCTCTCAGATTCACCCAACAAGAGCTAACAATGACCATAAGCATCATTACTTGAAAGCACATATTTAGTAGAGTATATTAGTTGTAATAACATCTCATATTATGGGACACAGGGAGAGTACTACTAATCAGGGATTTGTCAATTGTTGCTCACTACACAGAAACATTTCCAGATAAGGGAAAAAGCATCTGATGTACTAGGCTACTAGCTGCTAACACCTCAATGTTAATATAATATGCAGGAAACCTGAACCTGATCAAAATACACACACTTCATGTTCTGCAGCAACCCCATTAATTACCAGGAGCACAAGATACACGAATTCTTCTGTTCTTGGACTGGCAGAAGGTAACTTGGGTCATTTTTATCTGAACCCGCCCTCTAATGCTGCAAATCAGCAACGATGTGCTTTCTCACATTTATGATTTATCCCCACACTAGTATAGCTAAAGGTGACCATAACCACCAGTACATAAGCAAATATATTAACTCACTAGCTAAGTGATAGGGAATGTTTGTGGAATAAGATGTTAATTTTTTCGCACGGTGCATCTCTGTTCATTAAGTTTGATGGTTACTTTTGGAGTAGGCGGAGCTTGGTCACCCGGTACACATCCTAGAGGCCTGGAAAGAAGGCCAGAAGGGGAAGGATGGCGCCGAGTTCTGCAGCCAGTCGGCGCAGGAGAGGTACGGGACCTTCAAAGAGGACTTCCAGGATGTGCACAGGCAGGACGCCGAACCTATGTCCCAGCCACTTGATCCTGAGCTGCTCATCATTGCTGGCGAGGGGAAGGGCCATGGCCGCCACCTCCTTTGCAACGGGGCGATCGCCACCTCCTCGCATCACAAGCTCCATGAGATACGCGCGTCGAGCACAATCTCAACTCCATCCATATGGAGTCGCCCTACCGCCGCGTCACGTGAGATCACGCGTCTCAAGGTTAGCATCATAACCATTCATTTATGTCCATGCCTCGAAATAGCACCCTCGCAACCTATATGAGCTTATTGCCATATTACAGGCTTTATTGGACAAGCGGGATGCTGGAGAGGAGCAAAGGCGGCGGACTAAGGAGTAGAGAAGAGACAAGGAACAAGCAGAAACGAACGAAAGGTTCAAGCTGCTCGAGAAAAAACTAGAGGTAGACCATTTCTCTAAATTTGGCCCCATTCATTATATAGCGATGAACAATGCTCGCGTGACTTTAATCTTATTGGCTCTTATGCAATCTCAAGGTGGTGGAAATGATGCCCCTCCTACTCCTCCTCCAGAAGGTTAACCCCATGGAAATGATGCTCCTCCTCTTCCTCAAGGCGGTGTATGAAGATGTGAACTTCTGTGTGATGTGCATGTGTGTTGCAATATGTGAACTTCAATGAATTAACCCTATGTATGAATATGTGAACTTCTGTGTGATGTGCTCGAGCAATTTTTTTGCTCTATGAACTTCAATGAATTAACCCAGATCTAGACTACGGCGGTGTGGCGGCCGGCCGGCGTCCTAATGGCGGCTGTGGTGACAGTGTTGGCGATGGCGATGGCTGTGGCATAGTGGCGCGGGCCGCGGGCGCAACGGTCTGCCCTGTTCGGGCGGCGGCGGCGCGTCATCTGCCTTTGGATCGGCGGCGACAGCGTGAAGGGCCTGGTGGTCACGTCGGCAGCACCTCTGATTAGATCTATTCTGACCGGTGCAGCCGGCGGTGGTGGTCATCTCTTTCGTTAGAGGTGGCCGGCCTGCAGCTGGGTGGTCGGATCTCGAGATTCGTCATCTAGTCCCGACTACGAGTCAGGGAGACATAGTTGCCGGTGAAAACCAAGCCGTTGGTGGGCGATGGCGGCGTTTTGTGCCCTTACCTTGATGAAGGCATCGTCGCGTAACTGTTGTCGAACCACTCGTGCTGCTTCGGGGAAAACCCTAGGATTTGGTCTTCCAGATCGGACGATGGCGGTACTACGGTGCCATTTCTCTCTTGGAAGCATCGTTTGTCGAGCAGCGCTGGAAGACAGAGGCAGGAGGTGGAGCGCCTTCGTCTTGCGGAGCTTCGGTGGAGCTGTCACGTCATGCCTGACCGACAGGTGCTACGCTGAGTCATGCCTGGTTGGCAGGTGCTATGCACGGAGGATCTTCCAGAGTCTTCGGTCTGGATGGACGAGCGCAGGGTGGTGGCGCCGTTGGGCGCCGTGGTGGCGTCGACGGACGTCCGGAATGGCAAGGATGATGCGGATCTCTCTTCTGAAGATGGGTCAGTGGTTCGATGATGAGGCTTCTAAAACGTATGCATGTGGTGTGCGCTTTAGGTAGGCTGTATCGACTGTTGGTCCCGATACGTTATGTGGATGGATCGGCGACAACACCGGTTTTAGATATGAGGGTGAGAGCACTCCACATTATCGAGTTTGTAGGTGTGAGTGGTGGCTTCAGGCGAATTGTTGTATGTTCTTGTCAGACCTTTGTGCCCCACGTGCCCACACACACATGAATTCGGTGACATCGAATTCAGCTTCTGCCATTTAACACGGCGCACCCGTTCAAAAGCTGGCAGCGGGTATACAACCTTGGTGGTGTTGACATATTCCACTTCTTGAATCCCAGTTACCCAGCTAAGAAACAGTATAACAGCTGAGTCCTCCCAGGCAGAGGTGGAGTTCAGCAATTCAACACCAGTATTAGTAACTCCAAAGCACACCAGTTCAGTTCCTGGCAACTCCAAGTGGCCTATCTGAACTTTGGTGGCTGTAGTTTAATGACGCCCGAAAACTGGGTTCAAAGTAAAAGATATCGGTTTTCATATTTAATAACCCGCACAAAGGATGATGAATGTTAGGCTGAGTGAACAAGAGAATTATGTAAGTTACACTCTCGACAACAGAATTTATATGGAAAGATTCTTTGGAAATGGATTTAGTTGAGAACGATACAATAGTCGATCTAGTCAAGAACGTAAAATGGACCAACACTAATCCTGGCCAGCTAAATTGAAACAAGAAAAAAACACACTAGGGGTGCAAGGGGAGATAACATTACCCCCCACATGAGGAGCTAACAGCGACGAAAAGCATCAAGTACTTGAAAGGGCATGAAGTAAAAATAGTCATTTCATACGTTTACATAGTAGATAGTACTAGCAGTAGAACAAAAGGATTTGTCTTCTTGCCTGAAGTCACAAATATGAACACCAAATCAAAGTAGGCGCAAAACATTTCCAAGCAACTTGCCCCAGAGCTAGGGATCTGGCACATATTCAACTTCTGATTTTTATGAAGGCGCTTTCAATGACTATCAATTGAGCAGTTTGCGAAGTCACTTACCTTCACAAGCAGAAGGCAGAAGGCTCCTCCCTACATTGTAGAAAACAAACATGAAATGAAAGAGCGGGACAGTCTACCTTTCCCTGCCCTTTAAAAGAAGTTTGTGCACAATTTGCTTCTGTAAATACCTGATTTATGTAGCCCTATTGCCGAGTTCTAGTTTCTGCCTCCGGATCCGGAGCACCCTCTTTCTTTTTCTTGGATACAACCATTCAGCGAAACAAGGAGTGTAAGGATGATAAGGTCCACTGTGGTATTCTCCTTTGTTGTAGACAACTTGTACCTTCTGGCTATCCATGTGGTATGACTTAAGTCTCTTTTCTAACCCATCTATGAAGAACAACAAATCACTATTTGGATGGATAGTTATCAATGTATAGGACTCGTCACGTTTGTGAAGATGCCTTCCTAACAGTTCAGAAATGTTTGCAGTCGTTTCTGCTCCGGTGCTCCCCCCTGGGCTGCACGCGAGGTGGAAAAACACATCGGCGGCCAGGATGAACCAAAAACGGTTCATAACGAGGGGCACGGTCGTTTTTGTTGCCCCCGCGTATAGCCGTCGAGGAGCCCTGAGAGGCCCCTACGGGCCCGGTTAGATCGTATGCCCGGCCGTATACGTATTTGTATACGGCGGCCTTTCGTGCACGCATGCAGCCGCCCGCGCGTGGGGCAGCACGTGTCACGGGTAGTTGCCAAAACTGTCCCATCATATAAATGTGGACGGCAACCACCTCCGGCCGCATCGCCCACCATTTCCCCCCGCCACATCGTCTCCCTCTCTCCACTCCCCACTCCCCACTCCCTCTCCTCTCCAACCTACTCGTCTCCCTCACCGCATCTCTCCATCGCCATGGCGGACGCAGGAGGCGAGCGCCCCGATTGGGGCATAGGTCTGGTGGAGCAGGCGCGGCAGGTCGCTGCGGGAACCTTTGTGAGGGGGCGTGCCGGCGTCCAGCGCGGTGCTCCCTCCGCTGCAGATCTGGAGAAGGCGGGGGCGGGCTGCAGCGGCGCGGTCCAGCCAGATGAGCCCGCTCTGGCGATCTCCAGCGAGGCGCAGAAGGTGGAGGCGGGCTCTGGCGAGGCGCACGAGGTGGAGAAGGTGGAGGCCGGCTCGGCGAGGAGCAGGCGGAGCAGAAGGTATCTGCTTCTCACTTTTAGTTGGTAGTTTTTAGATTGTAGGGTTTGTGGCCAGAACTTTGTTTGGTTAGATTTGTTGGAGGTAGGGTTTTCTCTGCATTAGGGTTTTTCTGTATTTGATTCGTGCAAGAATGGTGGACCACATATGATTATTAGATTAGGTTAGAAGTAGCCGGATTGAGGGATGGGGTTTTTTTTCAGATGCTTATTAGATTAGTAGTGGAATTTTTGCAATTCTTTAGGTGTTTGGATTGAGGATTAGATGATGGATTAGTCAAATATATACTTCTCTATTGGTTTGGGTTGGTGCCTGCTTTAGTTCTTTGGCTTGATGATTAATTAAATGGATGATTAGTTCTAGGGATTATGCCTGTCATAGTTGCAATTCTTAGATGCTTGATTGATGCATGTTGTCATAGTTGCAGTTCTTTGATGCTTGATTGATGCCTGTCAGGCAGAGGCTATGAGATTGGATTTGTTTGTGTTGGATTGGGGCTTCTGAAGGAGAGGGGAAGGGGCGGTCTATGCTTATTTAGTTTGGGTTAGTAGTGGAATTTTGCCGTTGCTTCAGAGATATTTACAGCATTGAACATCCTCTGCAATGTCGTTGCTTCAGAGATAAAAGCATCTTGGGGTTTTTTTCAGATGCTTATTAGATTAGTAGTGGAATTTTTGCTTGTTAGATTTTAATTAGTATGAGGTTGAATACCTTATTTAAGGGGGAATTTAAGGTCGGATAGACGTCATATGATTATTAGATATGTAGTTCAATGCTGCAGACATATATGATTATTTGATTTGATCTGTGGTTCAATGATACTGGATGGAAACATATTTGATTTGGAATGCATTAATTTTGATGTGCCGATAAATTGATTTAAATGATACAAGATTCATCTATAGTATAATTTGTTGTTGTTTAGGTAAGTAATGAAATTTTAGATATTTGTTGGAGATGTATGCATTTATAGTTGAAGTTGTACCTAATTAACTACTGCATTATGTTAATATGTGTAGGAGCTTTGCTGCATTATCCCAAAAACAGTAATTTGTGCATATTAAAATTTGTAGTTGGCTTCTATAATTAGTAGCAATGGATGTAATTTTATATTTAGGGGGCTAAGAGATAACTCACTTTACAATTGCAGAAGGGTGGCCTCAGAAAAAGTAACATGGCCTTGAAATATTGTCCTTGCCCAAAATTTTATAAACCAAATGTTGTACTCACCATTTGTCCAGCCTCATAAAATTAACCTGGCCAGAGATTTTCCTCTTGTTCAAATACTTATGATGAATTACAAAAATATGCAGCTGGGATGTCACCATTGTATAACTATGAAGTAAACATTCCAAGGCAGGATCCTAGCAACAAAATATACTATATGTTTCCATTAAGTAGTGTTGGTGGGAATTCCCTCAAAAGAAAAGTGTTGGGTTAATCCAGGGAATGTCAAGAATCCAGCTTGCATTTTCATTAGCATTTATGAAGGAAAGCATTTGTCTATTGATTGATTGCTTAGATTCTGTATTTATAAGGAAATCATTTGGTCACTTGCAACATACCAATGTGGTTCACATTCACAATTTTGTTTGTAATGACATTCTGTGAACTGCAATTCAATTCATTGTAATTGATGTGCTTGTTTGACAATATAGCAGGAGGAGGAGGATCTTGTGGGCAACAAGAGGAAGTGGGACAAGACTGGGTTCTACCCATGTGACTCTGATGAAGATGAGCCGTACGAGGTAAGGCCTAGTTGAAATGTTATTTGTGCATTGAGTTAGTATTAATTTTTTTGAATGCATAATGTATTAATGTCAGTCATTAATGTGTGCAGTATCAACTTGGAGATGATGTGGTCGAGGGGAACGTCGAGTCCTTTGAAGAGAAGGTGGTGCAGAAGATCAGGGCCCAAGGATCTGCTATGTACTACAACTGGAGGACGGACAAGTACCGGTGCCCCTACTGCAGCAGGCCCAAGCCCAGGTATGGGTTTCTAGAGTATCTGATGGAACATTGTCGGGCTACATCGATCAGCAGTGATGAGTACAAGATCAGGGCTCAGCATTCTGCCCTCCACAAGGTCCTGAGAAACCCTAACATGTAGTTGCCCTAGACCCTGGTTGTCGTATGATGGAGGAAGCCTAAGTTCTTTTGGTGAACTTTATGTGGTATTCTGATGGTGGAAACTTTTAGTGGTAATGTAATATGAACTTTATCTAAGTGTAGTACTGTGATGTGTGGTCTAAACATATCTAATATGCTAGTGGTCTGAACTTGGAGGTGTCTGCATCAGCAAGTGTGCTGTCTGGATGCTGCAATCTACGGTAGTAATATATATTGCTATCTATATTTGTGTCCCTTAAATTTGCCATTATGGTTCCTTAGATGTATGGTTCCTTAGATGTATGATCTGCTTGAATTTAGCTGCTGCAATGATCAGACATGCCGCATCAGTGTTGCTTCACTGATCAGGCATGCTGCAAACACTTCCCATGCTGTGGCCATGTGGAACATGCTGTGGCAATGGTGCAATAAATTACCATGTTGTGGCCATGTGCAACATGCTCTACCCATAAGCAAATCGGACCAAATGTAAAACTTTGCGTTAAGTTAATTAATATTGTTTAGTGAAGTAAGTGGAAATTGTTCATCCACACATATGACATCTTTCCTTCATTTGAGTAAGCAAAAATAGCAAATACTCCACCATATGATCAAATATTCCAAAAACTGAGCACATATTCCATCATTTCATCAAATAATAATAAAAAATTAGTTAAAGATGGTGTGTGTGTGCAAAAAAACAACATTTGAATAAAGATGTAATGATTATTTTTAATATAAAGGAGTTTTTTTATGAAATGCAAGTTGATTATTTGTAATATGAAAGATCTCCTTTTGTACAATTTATAGTGGCTCCGTGAAGCCGCATGTTTCGAACTGGCATTGGGCAGGGCATAAAAAATTCAGAAAAAATTCAAAAATTGTGACCCAAATTTTCTTGCACATGGTGACCCACATGTGCCAAACATGCCTATGAAAGAAAATTTAGAAAAAGAATATTTTACAATGCCCCCCTGAGGTATAGACCGATGTTTTGACCAGTCAGTCTAGAGGGCATTATAAACTAATAAAAAATTCAAAAAAATATAAAACATTGGAAACCTAGCTTTGTTTGTGCAAGAGATCACGTGTGCCAAAATTGAGGTGATTTGGAGGTGGTCAAAAAAATGACCGCATTCCTAGTTTTTGAACAAATGTGATTTTCCCACCACCTCCAAATCACCCAAACTTTCTTGAACATGGTGAACCACATGTGCCAATCATGCCTATGAAAGAAAATTTGGAAAAAGAATATTTTATAATGCCCCACTGAGGTATAGACTGATGTTTTGACCAGTCAGTCTAGAGGGCATTATAAATTAATAAAAAATTCAAAAAAATATAAAACCTTGGAAACCTAGCTTTGTTTGTGTAAGAGATCACGTGTGCCAAAGTTGAGGTGATTTGGAGGTGGTCGAAAAAATGAACGCATTCCGGAGGGGCCATTTGGTCTTAACTTAAGCCAGTTTTTGAACAAATGTGATTTTTCCCACCACCTCCAAATCACCCAAACTTTCTTGAACATGGTGAACCACATGTGCCAATCATGCCTATGAAAGAAAATTTGGAAAAAGAATATTTTACAATGCCCCCCTGAGGTATAGACCGATGTTTTGACCAGTCAGTCTAGATGGCATTATAAATTAATAAAAAATTAAAAAAATATAAAACCTTGTAAACCTAGCTTTGTTTGTGCAAGAGATCAGGTGTGCCAAAGTTGAGGTGATTTGGAGGTGGTCAAAAAAATGACCGCATTCCGGAGGGGCCATTTGGTCTTAACTTAAGCCAGTTTTTGAACAAATATGATTTTTTCCACCACCTCCAAATCACCCAAACTTTCTTGAACATGGTGAACCACATGTGCCAATCATGCCTATGAAAGAAAATTTGGAAAAAGAATATTTTACAATGCCCCACTGAGGTATAGACTGATGTTTTGACCAGTCAGTCTAGAGGGCATTATAAATTAATCAAAAATTCAAAAAAAATATAAAACCTTGGAAACCTAGCTTTGTTTGTGCAAGAGATCACGTGTGCAAAAGTTGAGGTGATTTGGAGGTGGTTGAAAAAATGACCGTATTCCGGAGGGGCCATTTGGTCTTTAACTTAAGCCAGTTTTTGAACAAATGTGATTTTTCCCACCACCTCCAAATCACCCAAACTTTCTTGAACATGGTGAACCACATGTGCCAATCATGCCTATGAAAGAAAATTTGGAAAAAGAATATTTTACAATGCCCCCCTGAGGTATAGACCGATGTTTTGACCAGTCAGTCTAGAGGGCATTATAAATTAATAAAAAATTAAAAAATATATAAAACCTTGGAAACCAAGCTTTGTTTGTGCAAGAGATCATGTGTGCCAAAGTTGAGGTGATTTGGAGGTGGTCGAGAAAATGACCGCATTCCGGAGGGGCCATTTGGTCTAACTTAAGCCAGTTTTTGAACAAATGTGATTTTTCCCACCACCTCCAAATCACCCAAACTTTCCTGAACATGGTGAACCACATGTTCCAATCATGCCTATGAAAGAAAATTTGGAAAAAGATTATTTTAGAATGCCCCCCTGACGTATAGACCGATGTTTTGACCAGTCAGTCTAGAGGGCATTATAAATTAAGAAAAAATTCAAAAAAATATAAAACCTTGGAAACCTAGCTTTGTTTGTGCAAAAGATCATGTGTGCCAAAGTTGAGGTGATTTGGAGGTGGTCGAAAAAATGACCGCATTCCGGAGGGGCCATTTGGTCTTTAACTTAAGCCAGTTTTTGAACAAATGTGACTTTTCCCACCACCTCCAAATCACCCAAACTTTCTTGAACATGGTGAACCACATGTGCCAATCATGCCTATGAAAGAAAATTTGGAAAAAGAATATTTTACAATGCCCCCCTGAGGTATAGACCGATGTTTTGACTAGTTAGTCTAGAGGGCATTATAAATTAATAAAAAATTCAAAAAATATAAAACCTTGGAAACCTAGCTTTGTTTGTCCAAGAGATCATGTGTGCAAAAGTTTAGGTGATTTGGAGGTGGTCGAAAAAAACCCTAGAACACTGCCGCGGCGTGACGCAACGTGCGTTTTGTGGCCGAATTCGTGCACACCTTGCCTGGGGGGCCACGTTGGCCATGCTCACATGCTCCCAAAAGTTAGGGTAATCTCATGCATGCCCCCACATGCACCATGTACAAGCCGGACCATTCGGGTCTGCCGGAGGGCAAGTTTGAAAGAGGTTTTCCTTGCCGGACCCACCAAATGATCCCAAACTTTTTGCACACCCTACCATGACCATGTCATGCATGTGGGAGGAGAATTCATACACCACGGCCTCAATTTTGTTGAAATCCCATTAATATCCATGTGTATTACATGTAAGTGAGCATGTGTAAAATTTATTAGATGACTTGAAGGTCAAAACATTAACTTGTCATATATGCAAAAAAAGTGTATTGAATGCAAGTGAGCATGTGTATAATTTAGTGTGTGATTTGAAGATCAATACACATGGCAATATGCCAAAAAAGTGCCCACCTACCAGAGCAGGAGAATTCATACTCCACGGCCTGCATACGACTAAGAACCCTGCCGTGCATCGGCCAGGATGCAGGCCCGTGGTGCAGAATATCTGTGCTGCTAGTAGGCCCCACGAGGCAGAGGGGACGAGAGTTAGGCAATGTACTGCCTGCAATTGATAGGACCTTGGGAGGGGAGTCGCAGCCGGGTATATAAACCGGTGCGGCGCTCTCTCGCTTGGCGAGGTGGGACTAAACTCCCACCACCCCACGGTTGTGCATTGCGATGTGCCCTGCGCGGCTCCGCCTTGGGCCCAATTCGGGCGGGCTGGCCCAGGGCAGCCTTACCCGCGCGCTGATCTGTTTGATATTCTCTTTGTTTTTCACTTCTTAACTCCAAAATTTCTTTTCTTTTTTATATTTCTAATATTTAAAATCAAATCTTTTTTTCTATATTATTTCTAACAGTGTTTACTAAAATTAAAAAATTATGCCAAATTCTGTTGTGTTTTATTTCATTTGTTCGTTCTCTTTTGTATATTGATAATATTTACAAAATATAAACTAAAATTGTGTGTTTTATTTCAATTCTTCATTCTAATATTTCTTATCTTTATTATTTTTGAAATATTTTTAGTTTGTAAGATAAAATGTTTTGTTTTATTTCACTTCTTCATTCTAATATTTTTTCTGTTCTTTATATTTGAAATATTTTGAAAATGTAAGATAATATGTTATCTTTTATTTCACTTCTTTATCTAATAGATCTTATCTTTTTTATATTTGAATTATTTTTTAAATGTAAGATAATATGTTGTCTTTTATTGCACTTATTAATTCAAATTTTTCTTCTGTTTTCTATATTCTCCTCTTTTGTTCTGACAGTTATAAATTTAAATAATGTATCATATAATGTTGTCTTTTATTTCACTTTTCATGGTTGTCTTTCCTAATTATAAATTTTCTTTTCTGTTTCATACTTGAAATATTATTAAATCAAATATAGTTGGGATAATCACATGTATGTCTCCACTTGCACCATGTACTACAAGCAGGTTTTTCTTCTCGGTCTCACCAATTGATACCAAACTTTTATGCACACCCTACGATGAGCATAGCAAGCATGCCTGGCAACTACCGTTCATTTCCGACACTATGCATTTTGTAGGCGTTTTGCGGTGATAAAACCCTAGAACAGTGCCCCGACGTGACGCAACGTGCGTATTGTGTCCGAATTCGTGCACATCTTGCCTGGGGGCCCACATTGGCCATGCCCACGTGCTCCCAAAAAGTTGGGGTCATCTCATGCATGCCTCCACATGAACCATGTAAAATTTATTAGATGATTTGAAGGTGAAAACATTAACTTGTCATATATGCAAAAAAAATGTGTATTGAATGCAAGTGAGCATGTGTATAATTTAGTGTGTGATTTGAAGATCAAAACACATGGCAAAATGCCAAAAAATGTGCCCACCTACCAGAGCAGGAGAATTCATACATCCCGGCCTGCATACGACGAGGAATCCAGCCGTTCATGGGCCAGGATGCAGGTCCGTGGTGCAAAATTTCTGCTGCTAGTAGGCCGCACGGGGCAGAGGGGACGAGAGTTAGGCAATGTACTGCCTGCATATGATAGGAGCTTGGGAGGGGAGTCGCAGCCGGGTATATAAACCGGTGCGGCGCTCTCTCGCTTGGCGAGGTGGGACTAAACTCCCGGGAATGTATCCGGTGCACCCGCACTAGTGGTGCTACCGGTCCACCGGATGGTATAAAATATTTAAAAAAATCTAAAAAAATTTCAGCATGTTAACACAACATAAATATATCATGTCACAAAATTTCATATAAAAATCTGAAATATTTTTTAAGATATAGAAATGACAAATTTGGAATCAGTGTGATAATGGGCCAAATCTAAAGCCCAAGTTATGTAATGTACTATTCAGTGTTGAATTTGTTATTTTTATTTTTCGAGTTACGTTATGAATTTTTACTTGAAATTTTGTGACTACCTGAATTGATGTTGTGTGAGTGTGCTGAATTTTTTTCAGATTTTTTTGAATATTATAAAAACACAATATGAGTTCGGTGCACCGGTAGCACCACAAGCTCCGGTGCACCAGATATTCCCCCCTAAACTCCCACCACCCCGCGGCTGTGCGCTGCGCTGTGCCCTGCGCGGCTCTGCCTTGGGCCCAATTCGGGCGGGCTGGCCCAGGGCAGCCTTACCCGCGTGCTGATCTGTTTTATATTTTCTTTGTTTGTCACTTCTTAACTCCAAAATTTCTTTTCTTGTTTATATTTCTAATATTTAAAATCAAATCTATTTTTTCTATATTATTTCTAACAGTGTTTACTAAAATTAAAAAAATATGCCAAATTCTGTTGTGTTTTATTTCATTTGTTCGTTCTCTTTTGTATACTGATAATATTTACGAAATATAAACTAAAATGGTGTGTTTTATTTCAATTCTTCATTCTAATATTTCTTATCTTTATTATTTTTGAAATATTTTTAGTTTGTAAGTTAAAATGTCCTGTTTTATTTCACTTCTTCATTCTAATATTTGTTCTCTTCTTTATATTTGAAATATTTCAAAAATGTAAGATAATATGTTATCTTCTATTTCACTTCTTCATTCTGATAGATCTTATCTTTTTTACATTTGAATTATTTTTTAAATGTAAGATAATATGTTGTCCTTCCTAATTATAAATTTTATTTTATATTTGATAATTGAAATATTATTAAATCAAATCTAGTTGGGACAATCGCATGCATGCCTCCACATGCACCATGTACTAGAAGCAGGTTTATCTTCTCGGTCTCACCGATTGAGACCAAACTGTATGCACACCCTAGGATGACCATGGCAAGCATGCATGGCGAGTATCGTTCATTTCCGTCACTCGATGCATTTTCTAGGGTTTTTCCGGCGACAAAACCCTACAACACTACCCCCACGTGATGCAACGTGCGTTTTGTGTTCGAATTCGTGCACACCTTGCCTGGGGGACCACATTGGCCAAGCCCACATGGTCCCAAAAGTTGGGGTCATCTCATGCATGCTTCCACATGCACCATGTACAAGCAGGACCATTCGGGTCTGCCGGAGGGCAGGTCTGAAAGTGGTTTTCCTTGACGGTCCCACCAAATGATCCCAGACTTTATGCATACCCTGGATGACCATGGCATGCATGCATGACAAGTATCGTTCATTTCCGACACTCGATGCATTTTCTAGGGTTTTTCCGGCGACAAAACCCTACAACACTGCCCCCACGTGACGCAACGTGCGTTTTGTGTCCGAATTCGTGCACACCTTGCCTGGGGGACCACATTGGCCAAGCCCACATGGTCCCAAAAGTTGGGGTCATCTCATGCATGCTTCCACATGCACCATGTACAAGCAGGACCATTCGGGTCTGCCGGAGGGCAGGTCTGAAAGTGGTTTTTTCCTTGACGGTCCCACCAAATGATCCCAGACTTTATGCATACCCTAGGATGACCATGGCATGCATGCATGACAAGTATCGTTCATTTCCGACAATCGATGCATTTTCTAGTGTTTTTCCGGCGACAAAACCCTACAACACTGCCCCCACGTGACGCAACGTGCGTTTTGTGTCCGAATTTGTGCACACCTTGCCTGGGGGACCACATTGGCCATGCCCACATGGTCCCAAAAGTTGGGGTCATCTCATGCATGCCTCCACATGCACCATGTACAAGCAGGACCATTCGGGTCTGCCGGAGGGCAGGTCTGAAAGTGGTTTTCCTTGCCGGTCCCACCAATTAGGAAGTCATAAATAGGACAACATTTGATCATACATATTTGAAATGAAATTGAAAACAATGAGAAGAAGTGATATGGAATTATGAAACATGAACAAACAAATAGGAATAAGAAGGAGAAAACATAAAATAACAGGAAAACCAAATTAAAAGGGAAAGAGGAACAATACATTTGAATGTATAATATTGTAGAAATGATAGAGATACTATAAATATTGTTGAACATATACAAGTATACAATAACTAATAGGTGTCACAAAGAGTTTTTTTTAGGGAAGAACCAATGATATTTATTTTGAGGGAAGAAACAATCACTAATAGAAAACGGGGCAAAGGTCACAGGGCAGTTTTCACATTAGCCCCGGTTCAGTCACGAACCGGGACTAATGTGAGCATTGGACCCGGTTCGTGAGCCCAGGGGGCCGTCCGGGGCCTCGTGGGCATTGGTCCCGGTTCGTATGGACCCTTTGGTCCCGGTTGGTGGTACAAACCGGGACCAATGGGCCACGCTCCTGGCCCACCACCCTTTAGTCCCGGTTCATACCACAAACCGGGACTAAAGGGCGCGGCCAGTGTTTAGTCCCACCTCGCCAACCGAAGGGGGCTCACACCAGTTTATAAGCCCGTCCCTCTCCGCCTTTTAAAGTGAAAATAGATGCCCTTATACAGGGAATTTGACCTAAATTCATAGTAAATTTCATAGAAATTTATTATGAATTTAGGTTGAATTTTCTCTATAAGCGCATCTATTTTCATTTTTTTATATTTATAAAATAAATAAACCTTAATAAAATAAATAAAACTAAATAAACCTTAATAAAATAAAATAAAATAAACTATAGTAACTACAATAAATAAACCTTAATAAATTAAGTAAAAATAGCAGCAGTAAAATAAATAAAAATAGCAGCAGTAAAATAAATAAAAATAAAATGCGTCTGGAAGAGATTGTCCGTTTTGTACACGAAGTGCATCCAGTTTATGCCGTAACCCTCTCAACTTTCTTGCACATGCTATGTGGATGAAATGATGATATCATGCCAAACTTTCAACCTTTTCAGAGTTCATTTGAAATGCTTTTCAATTTTAGGGTCTTATAGCTCAAAATAATTAGTAAATGCATGAAAAATAACAAATGAAGTCAGAAAGGATTGAAAAATGATGATGTGGCTTTGAATGGTGCATTTTGAACACACAAAAAGTCAGTAGTTCAAATAAGTTTTAAAAAATGAAATCCCTTTGTAACAGACGAGTTTCCGGATGAAATCCTGATACTTTGAAAGAGATTGTCCGTTTTGTACACGAAGTGCATCCAGTTTTTGTCGTAACCCTCTCAACTTTCTTGCACATGCTATGTGGATGAAATGATGATATCATGCCAACTTTCAACCTTTTCAGAGTTCATTTGAAATGCTTTTCAATTTTAGGGTCTTATAGCTCAAAATAATTAGTAAATGCATGAAAAATAACAAATGAAGTCAGAAAGGATTGAAAAATGATGATGTGGCTTTGAATGGTGCATTTTGAACACACACAAAGTCAGGAGTTCAAATAAGTTTTAAAAGATGAAATCCCTTTGTAACAGACGAGTTTCCGGATGAAATCCTGATACTTTGAAAGAGATTGTCCATTTTGTACACGAAGTGCATCCAGTTTATGCCGTAACCCTCTCAACTTTCTTGCACATGCTATGTGGATGAAATGATGATATCATGCCAACTTTCAACCTTTTCAGAGTTCATTTGAAATGTTTTTCAATTTTAGGGTCTTATAGCTCAAAATAATTAGTAAATGCATGAAAAATAACAAATGAAGTCAGAAAGGATTGACAAATGATGATGTGGCTTTGAATGGTGCATTTTGAACACACAAAAAGTCAGGAGTTCAAATAAGTTTTAAAAAATGAAATCCCTTTGTAACAGACGAGTTTCCGGATGAAATCCTGATACTTTGAAAGAGATTGTCCGTTTTGTAACATGCCATTGGTGGCACGAACCGGGACCAATTCCACCCTTTGGTCCCTGTTGGTGCCACGAACCGGTACTAATGAGGCTGTGGCCCCACGAGCACCTTTAGTACCTGTTCGTGGCACGAACCGGTACTAGAGTTTCTTACTAGCTAAGCAGTTTTTTAGTCCCACCTCGCTAGCTGAGAGGCACTAGGAGCGGTTTATAAGCCCTGAGTGCAGAGACGATGAAGAAGAGGCGCAATGCTCACGTTGCTTAGCTTCAAGCCTTGAGGAATAAGGTAGACTGCATCGAGCTATGTGCAGTGCAGTCTACACT
The DNA here is from genome assembly GCF_002575655.3 of Aegilops tauschii subsp. strangulata. Lineage (NCBI taxonomy): Eukaryota > Viridiplantae > Streptophyta > Magnoliopsida > Poales > Poaceae > Aegilops > Aegilops tauschii. The sequence continues at coordinate 34,956,548 of NC_053037.3, read as the reverse complement.
ATTCCGAAAGGCTTGAAGCAAATCAACGCGCATTGCGCCTCTTTTTTATTTTTAATCATTAAAAGCAAAAGGAATTTTCATAAAGAACTTTTTTTGATAGAAACTTTAATAGCAGAAAGAATTATCATAAAGTAAAATAAATAAGTAATTAGAAACAAAATAAAATAAAATAAATAAGTTTTTTGTTGTAAGTAGAAACAAAACAAAATAAATATAGCAAAAAAGAAAATAAAAAACTAAATACAGCAAAAAGAATTTTCATAAAGAACTAATGGCACTAATAGAAAGTTTATATGTTTTCTAAAACTAATGGCACTAACAGACAGTTTATAATTTTGCTAACCTAAAAGCAAAAAGAATTAAAAAATAAAGCAAAAAACAAAAGAAAATAAATAATGCAAAAAATTTAAAAAACTGCCACCTATTGGGCCACCACGACCTGAATACGACTAGAAACCCAACCTGGGCCAGGATTCAGGCCCGAAGAAGGCCCAATAGGCCCACAGACAGCACAGTGTGACATTAGGCCCGTAAGCCTGCATTTGAGAGGAGCTCGAGAGGGCAGCCGCAGTGGGGCTTATAAACCACTCCGAGCCCCTCTCAACTAGCGAGGTGGGACTAAACTTTTGGCCGCGGGCAGCGCAAGGCCTTTGGTCCCGGTTGGTGGCACCAACCGGGACCAAAGGCCTCTGCTTCCCGCCCTTTGCGCTGGTGAAAAGAGGCCTTTAGTCCCGGTTGGTGGCACCAACCGGGACCAAAGGGTGGGTATTGGTTCCGGTTGGAGCCACCAACCGGGACCAAAGCCTTTGCTATATAAGTAGCACTTTGGAAATTTGCGGTGTTCCATCGCCAGTGTCCCCCCGCCCGACGACGCTGCGAGCTCGATCTACGCCGCCAGGCTGCCCCGTCGTCGTCGCCGTCGCCCGTGCCCCCGAGCCCACGCCATCGCCCGTCGCCGTCGTCCTCCGCCCCCCGCCGTCAGCATCCGCCGCGCGCCCCCGAGCCGTCGCCCCGTACGTCACCGTCGCCGCCCTCCGCCCCCGGCCAGCCGCGGTCGCCGTCGCCCTCCGCCACCCACGCCGTCGCCCTTCGCCACCCTATGAGCGCCGCCCCGATCCCCTCCTCCTCCTCCCTGTAATATGGATGTGTAGTTAGATTTGTGTAATTAGATTATGTGTAGTATTAATTTGGATGTAATTAGATTTGTATGTGTAGTATTAATTTGGATGTGTAGTTAGATTTAGTTGTTGTAATTAGATTTGTATGTGTAGTATTAATTTGGATGTGTAGTTAGATTTGTAATTTAGTTGTATTAATTTGGATGTGTAGTTAATTAGATAATTTAGTTGTTGTAATTTAGATGTATTAATTTAGATGTGTAGTTTAGATTTTTTTGGTGATATTATTATTGAATATGCAAATGTTTGTATGTTCATATGCAAAGAATATATATCAATTTTTTCATAGAATTTTTATGATTTTTTCTGTTGTAATTTTGTTCATAGAATTTTTATGATTTTTTTTGTTCATAGAAATTGTGTATGACCAAAGTCATTTATGTATGTTCATATTTAGAAGAAAAAGAAGGAGAGAAAAAAGGAAAATAAGAAGGAGAAGAAGAAGAGAAGAAGAGAAGAAGAGGAGAGGAAGTAGAGGAGAAATAAATAAGAAGATGAAAAAGAAGAAAAAAAAGAGTAGAAGAAGAAGAAATATAGGAGAAGAAGAAGAAATAGAATATTATTCTATTTCTTCTTCTTCTCCTCTTTTTTTCTTTTTTTTCTTCGATCTCCTCCTCTATTCCTTTCTTCTTCTCCTCTTTTTTTGCGTCTTCTTCCTCTTCTTATTTTTTATCGAGTATGTCGTTGTCGATATATGTACCCCCCCCTCCCCGATAACTTTTAGTAAGTACTACCCACAAAGTGTTTAATAGAATTAGTTAGAAAAATAATAGAACTAGTTAAACTAGCTAGTTTATTTTTAGTAAGTACTACTTTATTCTATTTATAGTAAGGAAATTAATAGAACTAGTTTGTTTTTTTAGTTAAAGCAATTATTCCCGCATCGACGTCGACGATGCCTATCCCGCATCCTCGTCGTCGACTCGGCGGAGGAGGCCGGCTTGATCAGAGGGGCCATGTCCGGGACTGGGCTCCGCCGGGCTGGTTTTGGGAGGTGCTACCTTCCGGTGGGCGTAGGTTGGTGAGGAACCAGCCCGTCGTTGACCCGATCCTTGTTTGGTGGCGCTCGCGTGGGCCAGTGACGGTGCCGAGGCTTCCGGACACCGCGGAGGAGGTACGTCACCGTGTCAGCGAGGAGGACCAGCACTTCCGTCGCTACATGGTTGCGTTGGAGGGCAGGTTCGACAGTACCTGGCAGGTTCTTCAGGGATCTCACTGGAGCTATGATCCTGTGATGGTTCCGTCCCTTTGGGTGTCCACCGCCCGCGCCGATGTCCGTCGGGCGCTACTATTCTAGCTGTACTAGCGATGCTATATGTATGATAGTATTCGAGGTGTATTAGTGATAATATTCGGCGATGTACGGACGCATGGAGATGATGTAGTTTTGCTTATAATTGAATGCATCCTAATTTGGATACTACTTTATTTTGTGATTTGATTTTGCTTATTGAATGCTCAAAGTGGAAAACTACTCCGATCCAACTTTGAATGCTAAAATTGGAGAGCACTATGATTAGTTGATAGCTTATAGGGTTTTTGTTTTCGTAGAAATCTAGGAGCCCCCCCGGCCCCTCCATCATCCCCGCCGTCGTCCCCGTCACACCGCCCCCTCCGACATCGAGGTGAGACCAGCCAAATCCTCTTTTAGAAAGATAATTAAACGATATTTCGGGTTGACTGTAAGTCTGTCGAGTCTCCACCATATATGAGAGGACGAAGAATCCCGACTGTTGTCGTGGGGGTAGCTTCTCCTTCGTTCCCGTGTGCTAGACAATTTGGTGTAATGCACTCGAGAACGAAAGGAGGAGCTACCATCACCGACGGTCGCAAATGTCAGAGAGGAATCAGTGAGGGAGAGTTCCACCATATATATATGAGAGGACGAAGAATCCCGACTGTTGTCGTGGGGGTCGCTTCTCCTTTGTTCCCGTGTGCTAGCTAGACATTTTGGTGTAATGCACACAGGGACAAAGGGAGGAGCGACCATCACCAACGGTCGAATGTATACACCACGTGAGCTGAGAGTTTTCAAGGAAAGACTCGACAAACCGATAGTCAACCCGTGATGAATAATAATGATCTAACTTAGGTTTTTTAGTACATATATTTAATTGTAGATGTTTAATATTTTGAATTATATATGAACATAGGAAATGTCGTACTCGGACGACGAAAGTCTCCCGGGGGAGTGCGACTGGTGCCACGACGACCGAGGTCAGTGCGACAGGCCTCACCTGGACGAAGATCGGCGCTTCAGTATTAAGCTGGAGGAGACGTTCGATGTTGAAACGGTACGCAACGACGACAAGTGTTATTTTTTCGTAATTAAGCACGACGACTTCAACTATTTCAACGTGTACTTTTCATCTTTTACAATTCGGCTAGCTTATCCCATGCCATGCAAGACCCTACGTCTTGGAGAGGATGGGTTTTGAAGACCATGAAAGTATGGAAACAAAGAAAATTCACCTAAGGACCCATCATGATATAGATTTTGAAGTAAAGCTGTATAATTCTGAGAGCGTAACCCATTTTGGTTACAAAAATTGGGAAGCATTTTGCAAGATGTATGGTTTTGATGAGGGTATGCTTGTCACCATGGATCTTGGTGATCCTGACATCGAGCAAGATAATATGGACATTTGGGTCCTTGTTGATACGCCTCCAATTCTACCGCTATGTGAGTTTCTCAAACATAGTTATTAGCTAATTTATATTGTTCATTTCAAAATAGTTGACAGCTTATTTTCATTGACAACTTATTTTGATTGTTCAAACAATGTGCGGAACATGGTAGACAGAACCTACTACACCGATGGCTCTGAGTTAACTTATAAGGAGAAAACTCATCTGGTCGGATTTTGTACTGATATTGAGAATTACAATATCTACAATCAAACTCCTCATCATTATGGTCCTCCATACGTGCCACTAGTGCACGTGGTGAACTACGGTAACTACTATGGAGATACCCTGGTAAGATTTCTTACTATTACGATATCCGTGCATATTTTGCATAGTTCTAAAACTAGTGTATTATCATTGCTAACTATGAAGTTATTACTATGTTTTTCAACAGATAATCCCAGAGGATTGTGTGCCTCATTTGATGTATCAGAATGGTAGGCTTGATGTTTTGAATATACAACCAGGTCATCCTACGAATCTCAACTGTCCATACCGGATTTCTAAAAGAAGTGGAGACATGCAAATCAAAGAATGGAAAAAATGTATGGACAGTCGCAAGGAGCTTCTTGGAAGCAAAAGGAAGCGAGGCGCAAGAATTGGAGACAGGATGATCTCCATTCTCCATAATGAAGAGTCAGGGTCTATATTGTTTTATGCTATTTTACCTTAAAGAGGGTATTTCGGTCCTACCTAATACTGATGATCATGTGCTAAGAACAATTAAGTAGGGTTGGTTCGATGACTGTGAGGATGATGATCGTATGACTTGTTAGTAATAACGAGTAGAAGTTGTATGATGATGATTAGTAGGACTTGTTATTATATATGATGATGCATGATGCGTGCATGAATAGTTATTATATATCAGCGGGTGAAATGAACATGGATTGGATTGAAGTGAAGGCAACATGCATGTGGTGCGTGTCGAAAGTAGTACAATCCAAACTTGATCAAGTCCGGATTAGTATTACTTTCGACATGCACCACATGTTGCCTTCACTTCAATCTAAGCCATGTTTAGGCATAGCAGTACGTAGCGTTGGTAAACCAAGCACAGAGATATAAGAGAGGACACTTCTCTCTAATTGCTACCTAATAACAACCTAAATTAACCCCCCAAAACCCCCAAACCCCCCCCCCCCCTTAAAAAAACAAAAACCTCAGCTCCTGCCCCGGTGCTGACGCGTGGATGCCTATTGGTCCCGGTTGGTGGCACCAACCGGGACCAAAGGCCCTCCTGCCTGGGCTCCCCGCACCGGCCACGTGGACGGCCTTTAGTCCCGGTTCGTGTAAGAACCGGGACTAAAGGGCTAGGGCATTAGTAACGACCCTTTAGTCCCGGTTCCTGAACCGGGACTAAAGGCCCTTATGAACCGGGGTAAAAGCCCCTTTTCCTACTAGTGAATGCAGGTAGGTGGTCCGGCCCAGACCGCAAATAACTGTCGGATCCATATTGTGGGGGCCCACAATGCTGCGCTTTCCATGCACGTCGATCACACGCACGTCGATCACGGGAGTAGTTGCCGTTCTGTTACACAATTCTGGGATCGTGCTAATCCATATCTTCCTAATCCCTACGATTGAGGAGCACGTTCAGCCTCGCTTCAACCGAGGAAAATATAGATCGCGAGATTGGCCACAGGGAAGTTACGACGACGTAGGAGTCGACCTCGTATATAATCTCCTCCTCCTCGCACATGTCGTCGACTAGATCGCCTCCTGCCGGCGAGTCGTCGACAGCTCCGTCCGCCGCATCCCACACGCCACAAAAACCCCGAGAAGATCAAGGTCGTCCGCACGTGCAGGCCGACCTCGACGAACTACGTCGACAACGCATCGCCGACATCTTTCATCTTCGTCGACCGATCAAGTAAATTGTCCTCCTTACCTCGCGCCTTCATAGCAAGCTACTTCCTCCGTCTCGTTGCTTTGATGGACTTAGGTTTACCACATATTTTCAACTAGTATCAACTCGACTAGATGCGTTCGGACCAGTGGCGTAGATGAAAACAATCTTTGGTTCTTTCATAGCATGGTAGAATAAGATATTGTTTCTCGAGAAGCATGATGCAATAGATTTTTTGTCACATGATCCAATTATATTTTTTTCACACGATCTAATTATATTGTTGTGCACATAGAAAATTAAAGAGTTATAAGCATTAGATGTTGATGAACCTCAAATAGGTACCATTGCTATAGACTCTAGTTATTTACAGTTGATCAATTTGTCACCCTGTTAATAAGACAACCACATGAATTACTAACAGTTTACCATATTAAATTTATTGATTATATAATTTATCTGATACTCAAAGAACTTGATCAGATGCAAGTAAATTCAATTACCAATTGTATTTTTTTTTATTGCCTCATGTCAGCACACACTTGGCTGCATGTTGCAGTATACATGGTGCGAGTTTTATATTTGCATTAGTGTTATTTTTGCATTAGTGTAAGCTACTGCCAGAAAGTTTTATATTTTTGCATGTCTATTGTTATTTGTGCTTTAGTGTTCGCTAATGTCACGAAGTTATATATTTTCTTTCAACAGGATGGACGGGCTGAATGGAGAAATAGTATGCGCCGTTGAGAAATGGTGCAAGCTTGTTGCAGCTCTATCGAGCGGTCAACGCGCTAGAGTAGCTGATACAACATTGCGCAGCATGCTGCAGATACCGTCTATTAAGATGCGTACCCTACTGATTAGGTATATGATTGAGAATTTTCAGGCCAGCACGACAGATTCATTATACAAGAGCAGGTTGGGGAGGTGACTCTCGGTGCGGTCGACGTCGAGTGCATCTTTAACCTCGAGAACCAAGGACTGTCCGCTTCGGACATTCTGACTGAAGAAGGCGAGGACATCAAGGAGCGGGTGCCGCCACAATTTCTCAGTAAGACATCAGAAAACATAGTGATAGATAATCTCATTGAGGACATAATTAAAAGTAAAGCCACCGACGATGATTTCCTTCGGAAAGTAGTCCTTGTCTTGTTAGGAACAATTATTGCTCCCATGTCGAGCAAGATTGTGCCAAAGTAGTACTACGCTTTGGTCGATGATGTGAAACGTAGTTCAAAGATTAACTGGAATGCCTTCACCCTGCGTGTTCTCCTTGATTGCCTTCGCATAGTGAAGAAAGGCAAACACCTCCGCCAATGGCCGAAAGGCAATTTGGCTCTCTTGCAGGTACACATATGAGACCTGTTGCATAATGTCAATTATCATATCATTGCAATTTTATGTGATGTATTGTACTAACTCTAAATCCTTATATTTTTTTGTAGTACTTGTACTGGGAGAAGGTGCAACCGGTCGAAGGAGAATGCGCCTATAATCCCAACTTGTCCATACAACCTCTTATGAGGAACTGGACCGAAGGTGCAGCCACTAGGAGAGATCGTTTCGACTATGACAATGGGCGCGGCCGTGGTAACGTCAGGGTAAGTCATTGTGTTCCGTCTTTCTTAAACGTTTTGTAACTTAATAATATTTATTTTTTATTCATCACATGTACTTCAATATCGCATGCAGATCGAAAATAATATCACCCAGGAGTATAGGGCTCAGGAGCCCAACATCCCAAATAATGCGCCTACCATGAAGCCAAAAACCAAGCCTGCAAATGGAAACGCAAAGAAGTCGACGACAGCCCCAATGTCGGAATATTTGATGGAGCTTCTAATGAAGCGGTTCATGGACTTCATACACACCCAGATGAGGGAAATCCCTAATCAAGTTGCTGAGGTGTCACACCCAAACTTTATAGTTTACAGTATGTTTGCTGTTTTAAACCATGCTAGCATTACTAAATTTATATTTCTATTGCAGAGGTTGTTGGAGAAGTTGAACAAATCAGGTGTCATGTACAAGCCGGCTGCTGCCGTGCCATCCGCGGACAATGATGTGGATGAAGAACTGGATTCGTTCGAGAATGGTCCATATGAAAAGAAGGAATTCGTGTACAAGGATGACATAGACTCACGCGGAGAGCCTGTCATTGACATGACGCAGCCTGATGAAGTGGTTCCCAACCATAAAACCGTACCTGAGATACTATGTATATATATTTCTGTCTATAATTTTCTCCTTTAATTTATTTACGTGCTGAAATGTTCACATGATTTTGTTTGGCAAACAGAAAACCCCACCGAAGATGAATGGACACAAGGAAGCTTCACCTATTAGGCGTAATGATGAATGTGGCGCTACACCCGAAAACCCTTGGGTCGTTGGTACTTCTACTCAAGCACCTTCATCGGACATAGACATTTGTCCATCTTCTGTCAGCAAGTTCATGGCTAAGGCGAATGGAAAAAAGGGTGCAACAATCGATAAGGATGAGGAAGTTATGTCCATTAAGCGCAAGAGGACTGTTCCTAAGAAATTTGAAACCCCCTACGCACTTGACAAGCCCAGCAGGCGTCCCAACTGTGGTCAGAAACCCTCCGGTACTTCTACTGCTACTAGAGGTATCGTAACTAACTTTCTTATTTTGTTATATGCTACGAATGCATATGATCACCATTGTTGACGTTCGTATTATTTCATGCAGCTCTGTTTTCTGAAAATCATGAGCCGGAGGTTGTGGCAGATGAGTTGACGCCGGAAATAATTGATGCGGTTGTTTCATTTGTCGAGTTAGCTGCTAGCTCCGAGAAGAATAAGGGGAAGAAAGTTTACTACAGTGAAGGGCGTGGCATATCTCTGACTTCTGAAAGGATTCGACCGGTACTAACTCACAGATGGTTGTCGGACGATGTAAGTACTACTTGCATGTCCTGTTATTAAAATTCTCAATAATCTATGTCTCAACTTTCAACATGTAATGCCCTGATATTCTATGAAGGTAATTGATGCTTATATGGGACATTTGGAGCTGCGCGTTGGTCATGATCGTTACCTCTGTCCAGCGTGGAGGTCCAAATTCCTTGTAGATCGTGCTATCGCACGAGACGATCCATTGCCGTCGAGCTGCAACATGGATAGTGCTCTGTCCAAAGCTGGAGCAGTTAATAGAGTCACGAAAGAGTATACTTTGCGTGATAAGGTACGTTATGTTTGTAATTCTTCACTGCAGGACATTTCATCAAGTATTTCGTTTGATCCACAATGGATTTTTGCACTGTAGACGTATATCGCGTTGAATATCGATAATGCCCACTGGATGACCGTGGTCATGCACTTGATCAAGCAAGAATTCCAAGTTCTCGATTCGCTCTATCCTCTGGACCTGACAGAAAAGACTGTGAAAGCACTGGTAATATAACCAACATTTGTACCATTGGTCTTACATGTTGTTTATGATTATTCTTTAACACTATCCTCTTTATAGTGAATGGCTATAGCACACGATATGCTCCTAGCAAATCTTATTACACCAGGGAAATATCCGGACGTAAGTAAGTGGCCTATCAAGGAGTATGACATGCCCCAGCAACAGGATGGGTGAGTTAATAGGACATCATGCACATTCAAACAACAACACACATGTTCGTATTGCCCACCGCTAATGTTTGCATGTGTACCAGGAACTCTTGTGGCCTTTTTGTCACAGAATGTCTAGAACATTGGGACGGGGACCGAATGACCCGCGATTTTTCACAGGTATGCTGTTATTTACGTTTGTAGACTAGCTACTATGGTCGTGTAGCAACTTCGGTTCATGTAACCTTTATGTCATTTTTTGCAGGCCACCGTTGACGCAAGTTGAAGACGTTTCGTCGCGGAGTTGATTATGTCACCTTCGAACACGATGGAGTGTGTGAAGAACAAAATTCGCGAAATCGCAAGGAAAAGGCGCGCCTGAAGAATTCATGCGGCATGCAAGATTGAAGTTTTAGTGGTTTTGATTTAGTCCGGTCAAAGGTTTCGACGGCATGATTATCTTAGGGGTTCTATCATTTTTATGTAATAAATAGGGCATCTCGAATATTGTGACACATACATGTGTATGTGTCTGTCAGACAATTCGCTCGTATCAGACAATTCAGTCATACAATTCGCTCGGAGAAGACAATTTGGTGGTACCAATAAAGTTTTGGCTTCACTTATCAATTGTTCTTGCTTAATATTTTTCTCGTTCTCCAATTTTTTATAATTGTATTTTTCACGGCTTCACTTATCAAGTGTTCTTGCTTAATATTTTTCTCGTTCTCCAATTTTTTATAATAGTCTATTTTTCTCTTCAACTGCTCTCGTAAGTTTCATATTAAAATTTTCACAATCTTTACTTTTTTTAAAACTCTACCAAGCTTAGCCTTCCGCCTTAGCTATCTGCATGTCATCATCTTGCATAATCTCCTGGTAATTCCCCCTCATCACATGATTATGAAAAGTAGTCATGGTAGATAAGTAAATATATCGAGCCAAAATGTAATATTACACTGATCAAAATTAGTCATGTCAGCTCGTTGGCTCTATCGCGTGTTATCAGGCATCATGTTTTTCTATTTTGTTTTACAAACCCGTCTTTTTTTATTATGTATATAATTAACTTTTTCTGTATTCACCATGATGCCAGGCACGGCCCATCTAACCACGTGAGGGGCCCCACAGGCGGGCTATCGTGCCGGCAACGCTACACCAGCCCATTTTGCCAGGTTCACATCGATCTTTCCTCTTTTCTCGTTTCCCTTTCCAAATCCCTAGCCCTCTCTCTCCATTTGCGCCTCCAAATCTCGACGGCGAAAGCATGACAGCGAGCTGGGCGTCGGGCGGTGGCGGCTGCGGCGAGAAGAGCGGTGGCGACCGCAAGTTAGGTCGAACCCTGGGTCCTGCAAGCAGGTGGGGCGGATTCAGTGGCACAGGAGGCAGCGGCGGCGGATCGAGTGGAACAGGGGACGGGGGTTTCGTGGGCGGCGGCGGGCCGGGAGAACCCACGGCTAGGGTTTCTTCAGTGCTACACTTTGGTGGCAAAAAGGTAAGTTCTTTACCGTTTTTCTTTACATCCCAGCATTATCGCCCACAATTCATCACCTGTGGCCATGACAAGCTCCATCTATGTGGTCATCAGGAAACTCCTGGTGGCCGTGTCTGCATAGATGCAGACAATTTTGGCAGCGCACTCGGGGGATGTGTGTTTGAGGTTAGTCTACTGAGCATGATCTTCAAACTAGTACTGCTATTGCGGTCAAGCTGCAAAAAAGTTCAGTGTTTAGCGCTTGCAGTGACAAGTTCAGTTATAAAATGACTTGAATTGCTCATGATTTATTTAGGATGATATCACTTCTGAGTATGTTGAATGGATTGATGGGGAGTGGAATAACAAAGCAAAGTCAGTCATTAAGTATCTTGCCATGAAGAACAAGAAACTAGAGACTAAGATTACAGAATATGAAGCTGAAATTAAAAGGAATGAGAAAGAAAAGAGGGCAATGGTTAAGATGCACAAGGAAATATTGCTCTATAGGGATAGGATTTTAGGATTTGGAGGTCTTCTGTGTCTTGGCCTGCTTGCCATTATGATTGCTGTCATAGTTAGCAAGTAGATTGTTCATAAAGTTATTGACATCATTGTAATTGACATGATGAAATGTTGCTGAATTATTTGCTATTCAGTTTATGGGCAAAGTGTAACAGAGATTGCAGTATAAATAACATGGGGCCATCATGATTGGTAGACAATGCACTTTTGGCATGTTCTATATTTGGTATGTGATGCACATGGGCACATCACCTAGCAACACTACTGATTTATGCAGCAGCCCAGTTCATTGACATAGGAGCAACATCTAGCAGCACCCACACCTTTGATGCAACACTGAAGCAAAGCAACAGTACATATTCAATTTTCAGAAATTTAACTGAACTTGACACTTAGGGTGAGCAGTAGATATTCAGTTCTTCAGCCACAAAGAATGCGATCAAACCGTACCGATTGCATAACTTATATGCTTACATATAAAAGCATACCTAACCAACATCAAACCCAAAATAATGTTAACTTATATGCTGAAACATATAACATCATACCTAACTTAAGATAACCAGCAGCTTCCTCCTTCTTCAGCAACTGTGCCCATCTTCACTTCTTCAGAAATTTGAGGCGGCGTGAGCGGCGCACCACACACGGAGAAGCCTTCTTCTTGACCGCCGTTCTGTTCGACAGCTGCGCCACCTGATCCTGAGCCACCTCCTCTTCTTCCACCTTCACTATGTTAGGGAGGAGGGGAAGGAGCTCGACGTCGATGGGCATTGTCTTGCCACCCTCGACGGCGACCAGCGCTACCATCTGCACAGCGTCCTCCTCGCCCTCCTCATGGTCATCAGGGATGACCAATACCTCCTCCACGTCGTCCTCCACGACGTCAGAGCCCAACGGCAGCACTGGCTTCGGCACGTGGCGGACCTGGTAGTCCGGGCTGACGGGCGCAGGGAGAGTGAGCTCGACGTCGACGCGCTCCGCCCTCGACGCGACGCGTGCTGAATCTGGCCGCAGCGTCATGGTGGTGGAGCCGTACATCCACCACCTTGCGCGCTGAACAGGGGAGTCGCTCAGCGTGGCCTCTCGCATTTCCCACACGAGGAGGAGAGCCGGCGGGACGCCGCGGCCATAGGGGAAGGCGCGCTTCCTCTCGGCGTCGGTGAGGACTTTGACGAGGCCACGCGCGTGTTGACCAACATCTCCATGCTGGGGAACCAGCCGCACACCTCCGTCAACTGCGCGCGCGACCGCTCGTCATCGCCGGCGAGGTCCATCATCGTTCTCTGCCAGCCGAGGCTTCTCTCCATGGAGGCGGCTGCAGGGGTCGCTGGCGAGGGTTTTCTCGATCTACTGTAGGTGGGGATAAGAGGGGAGTTCGAACCGGCGCCCGTGGGAGGTGGGTGGGTGTGTGGTGGGGAGGAGAGTGGTACAGTTACTTATTTAATGGCATTTAGGACGTGGGTAGGGGAAATGTACAATATTCTTTCTACCTCCCGCCCCGGTCATAACACAGTAAAGAATTTATTTGATTTTTGTTTAGAGGGAAACATCTTACTTTATTTAAACAAAGAATGGGATCTCGTCTGCTAATACACTAAGGATACAATCAGGGGGCGAAAGCCTCCAAACCAAAGAAACACAATCGCCTACAGCTACCTTAGCCAAAGTATGAGCCGGCCGATTAACACAGTAAATAATTGAAGCAAGTGTTCTACTCTTGTTCCTTCTCCACTTTTCTGCACATGATAAAAGACAAGCTAAGTTAATGAATGATACAAAATTTAATAATCCACAATGCATACAAACACTTACTTCTAATTTAGTTTGCATTTCTTGCTACGTCTAGTGTGTCCTACCAATTTGCAAGCGCCGCACCGGGTTTTCAACTCATCAAAAGAGAGTGGTCTACCATTTTTCGAGACAGGGCGGCTCTCATCTACCTTTGTTGCACCTTTGCTTGACACTTTCATAGGATCTTTGACCTCAATCATGTTGCCTTCACCATCGTCCACATATTCAACTGCACACTTACTGATGTCATTTGTTTGCTTCAACAAATTTTCCTGTAGCAGATCATACTCATGACTCTTAGCTATCACAGCCTTCAAACTCTCGTGTAACTGATCCCACAAAGCAGGGTGTTTGCATGCCGCATGCATAGCTTCAGACGCTAACACACTGACCTGGCTATATTTCATTCTTTCCCCGGCCCCAGTCCAACCAAATCCCAATAGATCGCTTGTGCGCCTCGCGGCAGTCCCAACCTTGCTTCTTTCATGAACCGAACAAGAACTAAACACTTTGGTATTTCAGATATGTTCAAGTGCTTCAGTACATGGAATATGTGCTTGCAAGGTAGACCCTTTCGAATCATTCTTCTGCAGCTGCACCTTATAGTTTCTGCGGAATTTACTGGTGTATACTCCACCCAAAAACGGCGCTTCCGGTTATTCTTCCAGGCCACGATGTACTGCTGTGATCCGTCTCCCAGCTTAATTTCTACAATCTCCATGCCGTCAATTTTTCTAAGATCATCTTGCAACATATAGAAGTTTGCTAGAGTGAAGACGTGAGAAGCAGCTATTTCAAGTTCCCTCGAGCTAGTAACTGGCACCGGTAAACTCTGTGAGGCCGTGCAGTCATCTCGCGCCTCGTTTTCACGGATACGCACAACGGCGTTCTCATAGTGCAAAATCATATCCACCAGGGTCATTTCACCGTCTAGGTGGAGGTGAAGGCATGAGTTCAGGCTTTCACTCCGTTGGTTGCTTTTCATGTCAAGCCAAAACCCCTCTGTTAGATAAGCCGCGGCCCACAGTCTCCTCTTCTTATACATCCGCCTCAACCATGTTACAGTTTTTTCCGACTGCCATCTTTTGGAAAATGCGTGCCATCTCTCCTCAAACGTGGCCGTGGACGTGTTGTAGTACAGAAGAGTTCGGAACTCCTTCAAGGAGTTGTGACTGAGGTGAATCTTCATATTTTTCTCTACGTGCCACGTACATATACGGTGCCACACGTCTAGCAAGACTTCGCGAATTGCCTTGATCATCGCAGCGTCGGCGTCTGTGATAACACTCTTAGGCATCTTTTGACACATGGACCTCAAAAAAGTCTGCAGAAGCCACACGTATGTCTCCTCGGTCTCGTCCGAAACTATGGCACAACCAAAAACAGTGGTCTTCCGGTGATTGTTAAGACAACAAAAGGTATGAATGGCATACCATAGCGGTTCATCTTGTACGTGCTGTCAAATACAAGCACGTCGCCGAAGTCCTCATAGTCATGACGAGACTGGGAGTCGCACCAGAACATCCTATTCAAATGTCCTTCCTTATCTAGCTTGTACTCGATAAAGAAGCTAGGATCCCTCTGTTTCCTACTGGCCATGATGCCTATGGTTGTGGCAGCATCACCTTTTGAAAGCAGCTTCCTCTTCTCCTTGGCGCAAAGGTTGTATATTTCACGCCTGATAAAACCAACACCGCCGTACCATACATGTTTGCTGATGAAGCAATCCATCATGTCATGAATTCTAATCCCTGCAGCTCCCATGGACATTATCTCATGCTTCTGGTACTCTTTGATTTTTCCGTGGGACCAAAGAAAAGGTACCTCGTCCGGTCCTGCCAACATATGGCTATGCTTGTCCTCAAAACTTTCAACATACCAAACCCCACGCTTTTGGTCAAGCTTGACGGTCAGGTGCGCTTCACAAAAGCAGCGTGTCTCGGCTCTGAGCCTACGGCTGTGTCCTTCCTCGGTTAGCAACTTGTTGCCACGTTTTCCTTGTCTGGAACAAACAAACCGCCTATAACGTATATGACGTGACTCCGTTTTGCTATACCTGACCTTATTCTTTCTAATGCTGAAACCATTATCTCTAGCATAGCTGTTGTAGAAATCATACGCGGCATCGTGAGACGTAAAGGTCATTTCCATTATCTGCATGAACATATCCCTCTTATCATCTGCACTGGCAGTATCTTGGACATTCTTTGCCCCATCATCTTGTGTCACCTACACAATCAAACAACAGCCATGAAAACAGTTTTCTATGGTTTAACATTACTTCCATAAAACATTGATTACACACATACCTCACTCATGATGACCGACGACTGGGACTCCCCAGAATCAGGTGCGTCTAATGATTCGTCGTTAAGGCCTGTCTCCGCGTCGGATTCACCGTAATAGTCGTACACATTATGACATTCGGAAATGAACTGAAAAATACAACACAAATACATAATTACTTATCATATAATATTCCAGAAGAAATTCAATTTGCATGCCAACAAAAATTTTCACTTATGTACCTGACTAATGTAATCTTCATTCGAGACCTTCGAGTTGTTTTCCTGATCATCATCAAGCTCATCGACCTATAAATTTTCAACACAAAAATTTAATGTTGTCGGATGCCACCAAAAAATTACAACATGACAATGCCACTCACATTAAGATCGTCCCATTCGTTCCCATTCTCTGACCGATCTTCACGATCTGAATTTTCATCATCTGACCAATCTTCTATCCAGTCTTTCATCAGTTCTCCAAACTCCATGTCTACCATGATATCAGTTAACTCTTCGTCCGCCATTTCCTACAACCAATAATATGTATCATCACATGTGCAATTATCAATGATGAAATATACAACACATAGCACATGATCACGGATGTTATGTAAACAACCGCAACTGAGGCCGTTCAGATCTGCCAAACTTAGTAAGGAAGATGGCCACGGCACCCGTCGTGATCACTTTCAATCGCGAGGAACTGCACGATCTCAACACCTAGCTAGATCTGTGATTACCTCTGCCGCCGGATACCTAGGTTAGCCGCCACATCAAATAACGATACTGGTGGTGCGCACAGCCGACGGCAACCGACGCTACGTGAACCCAGATCACGAGGAGCAGCACTACCGGAACAAGATCCACGATCGCATGCGTCGCCGGGTAGCTAGGTTACCCGCCCCGCTAGGTTAACCACTACCACTGGCGACGGCAGTTCGTTCGATGTTGCCGCGAGCGAGACTAGAGGGGGGACGCGGGATGCGGTACCTGTGCGCGCTCGTTGGAGATTGACGACGTTGTCGCGCCTGCTGTCCGACGAGATCGTCGGCGACGAGATAGCCACCGCTGGAGATCTACTACGTGACTTATGGAGCTGCGTCAATGCTCGCGAGATTGATGGTGCTGCGTGAATGATTGGATTCGGCAGGTCTTACGTGGACGTGGGGTTGTGTGATGTTTTTTTTTCGGACCAGGGTACTGTACGTATACGGTCGGCTAGACAGGGCTTGGATCTGGGCCGCGGCAGGCCAGGAAAAAAACAAACTCGCGGGGACAAAAATACCCCTCCGAAATTAGGTTAGGGGGTTGCACCGGAGCAGGGCTCGTTTGCAGTATGCTTCAGAGTCCAACGTCCACGAGCAAAATCCTCAAGAACCCAAACTGAAAGTAGGCAACCGTAATCATGATAGCAATCTATCTGCATAGCGTGCAAGCGCCCCTGAGATTGCCCGATGCATCCGTCATCACGGCATGGGCTCGGAAATTTCTGCCAAGTCTTGCCATCCATGTCCACGGTAACAATACGAGAATCGTAATCGATCAGATGCAGAGTGCCGTTCAGAAAAACAGAAGCCGTATCGTCACAATCAATCACACTAGTTCTTTTACCCCACCCAATCTGCTCTGAAGTCCACATTCTGGTCTCGGACGAGTAGATCTTCACTCCAGTGAGCCTGCAATCATTTTCATGATCCTGCACGAACACAAACACCCGAAAACAGTGGGGTTGGGCCGGGTCGAAGCACAGACGGATGACGTTCTCCGGGTCCAGCTCCTCGATGCGAGGCAAGACGGTCCACTTCTCGGTAGCAGGGTTGCACACGAGATAATCTCTGTCCAGCGGATACCGCGGTTGGCGTAACTTGGACCACTCGCATACGAGGAGGAGGCCTCCGCAGCAATCCGCGACCACGAAGCCATCGGTGTAGCCGCCGGCGTGCAGAAAAGGGAAGGACGGGTCGATCAGAGGCCGGCAGCCTGAACTGCCGCCGGGAAAATTGAGGAAACGTGTGTCGCGGTAGTATATCCACGGATCTGGGAGGGAGTAGCAGAAGAACCCGGAGAGGGTCTGCGGCGACCGCTTGAGGAGGCTGGGGTCGGAGCAGAGGGCGCGCCACGACGGCGACACGCACCGGAAGCGGCAGAGGGACCGGTAGGGCACCCGTGCCATGATCTCCACGAGGAGCTCCTCTGGGAGCATTGCCGGCGAGCTGGACATCCCTGCCACCCCGTACGTACGTCGTGGAGCAGGACGGCGTAAGGTTTATGTTGTGGAAGTTTGGGGTTGGATTTGGAAACTCTTTCTATGGTAAGTCCGATTCTTTCCTTTTTTTTTCTCGCACGCCCAAGATATATTGATACTGGCAGGGTTTTTTTTTTGAAACTATTGATACTACTCCCTCCGTTTCAAAATACTTGACTTCCATTTGTGAAAAAATGAATGTACCTATATACTAAAACATGTCTAGATACATCTATATTTTGACAAATGGAAATCATGTATTGTGGACAGAGGGAGTAGCAGGTTGATATATATACTACTATAAAACAACATATGGACCTGCCTTATGTTATCTTTCTGTCTGCATCCTCATCCACCATGGAACAGGCCCTTAATCACTCACGCTGTCGCCGCCGATCTGATGAGCTCACCCCATTTATCCTCCACCACAGCACGTCCAACAGACCAACACCAAAGCATCAAGCGGCCAAGCGGCAACTTCGTGGTTGCAACAGAGGTTATGTCACAGAAACCATTAGCCGAGTTTATGTTGCATGAACACGACGTCGTTGATGCTGTCTAGAGGGCTGCAATATCGGCGATATCGATGTTGCAACCACAACATGGACAAAGCTGCTGCTGCAATGTGGGTGATGTTGGCGGGCAATGACCGCAATGCCGATGATTTTGATGGATGATGACTGTAAAACCAATGATGTTGTGATGCCTCTGTCAGCGGCTGGGAGCGCGCCACTTGGCGTGCTCCCACCCCACCCCAAGTGATCCTTGGAAGGCGGAGTACTTCTTGATTATTTGCTCTCACTTTTCACACCACCTTGTCATGCATGAATGAACCACATGAATGGGCCTCTGGAATAAACTATGAATTATTGGCAATATTCTGAAATATAAAATGAGCTAGGCCCAATAATTCCAACAGATATGATGGTGACAAAGTTCAAATTAGCGGTCGATGGACGAAAGAGCAAAGAAACTGGAACCGACCCCTCCTCCTTTCCCTCCCGCGACGCTCCCGCGGGCTTCCGGGGGGCAACCCTAGCTGCTCCGCCGCTGGTTCCCCCTCCTCCTCTCCCCGTCCCTCGTCGCCGCCGGAGGGCACGAGCGGGCGAAGTCCGCTTGTCGCTGGCGGCGGCGGGTCCGTCTCGTCTCCGCCCATGGGGGATTCGGCGCGGGCCGGACCTCTCCTGCCGAATGTGGCGCTCAGCGCTGGGCGCGGCAGCTCGGCGGCGCGCCGGCGTGGGCCGGCGACGACGCGTGACGGCGATGCGACGGGCAGCGCGGCGGTGGTGCGGGCTCGAGGTTGGTGGCGGCGGCTGCGTCACGGCGGCCCGTCCAGATCCACCTCTGGCGCCGCGGGTCGTGGGCGACTTGGGCCGCAGTCGGCCTTCCTTGCCATGGCTCGGGGGTGAGGGGGTGGCGCGGCAGCGGGTGGATGCGTGCGCCGCGGCCAGGCCGGGCCCTTGCGGCTGGTCGCCAACGCACGACGCGGGAGACTCCCCTGGTGACCATCCTTGGACCCGGCGGCAGGCTCTGCTCCCTCCTCTCCGGTGACGGGCTTCTGCCGTGGTCGTTCTCGGGGCCGGGCCTATGGCAGGGTGGGGCGAAATGGTGGTTTCGGTGGGGAAGCCAGTTGGAGGGACGGGAGCTCCGCTGCCGAGCTGCCCGTCGCCGGCACTGTGATGTCGCCGGTCGTGGCCGCGGGCCACCCCTCCCCGTTGCCCCTTCCCCATCCCTGTTTGTTATCGGTTCCGGCATTGTTCGGCGGGTTTGTTGGCGGTCTCGGAGGTGGTTGTGGTGCCGATTGCTCAAAGCCTCGTCCTTTGGTGGTTCTCGGGGCGGTCTGGATTCAGGGCGGCGGCTTTGGCGGTGGGAGGCCTGTTGGTCGTGGGCTGACCGCACGGCTCGGGTGCGGGCGGGCAGCCATGGTCGCTTGGGCGGCATGGATGCGGGCGGTTGGCGGAGTGAGGTTGCGATGGAGGGGTAGGAGCACAGGGGTTCATTACTCGCCCAGTCCTAGTACTGGCCGACGGAGGCAGCGTCCGTGGATGTCCTTCTCCTTCTTGCAGGCTCCGTCGTGGTGCTCCCATTGCCTTCGTGTCACTCCGGGTGAAAACCTGATCTTCGGGATCGGACGGTGACGGCTTCCTACAGTCGTTTCCTTCTTGAGGGCATCGTCTTGGAGTCCTCGCTCCGGCTTTGTCCGTCTCACTACCCCATGGTGGTCTTCGGCTTCTCATTAGGGTGCTTAGTCGTCGTTGGGGTGGTGTGTTCGGTGCTCGGCACCTTTGTATCTCGCCTCGGGTGTGTGCGTTGAGTGTGGTGGTGACGTGCGTTTGTATCTTCTTGCTCGATATTATGGTGATGGTGCTTTATATATAAAGCGGGGGAACTCTTTTTCATAAATTAGCGGTCGATACAAGTGTAAGTTGTTGAATGAATTTCTGGTGGAAGGACGATTTATTAGCTACCATCTTGGAAAACCCCGGTAAGCCACGAGCGTGCCTTCAATTCTTAATTACCTTTTACTGTTAAGAATGACAGCATGAGTATATATTTGTTTTACATATGAATACATCATATCCACCTGTCCGTGAAGAAGAATGTTGTAGCTTGCCGGCTCAAATGGCAATATTTTGCTGTGTACATGGTTCAAGTTAATTGCGTGACGTTCTTTTCCGTATACAAATCCGAGTACTGGCATCGCTCTTAGTTTTTCCGAACAATAGTAAAAGAGGAACTAGCATACATAGTACCCTTGCTTCCTTGCTCAGTGTATTTTCAGGCACAAACCTGTATCCCTAGAGAATAGTATAGACAAATCATATGCTGTATTTACACGAGTAGAATTAGCGATGATCTTTTTCATGAGCAGTGGTCATTTTTGGGGTTGCAACTCTGAACCAAAGGCTAGGAAATATTATCTAATGTTTACTCCAAGATCACTGCTTTACTATCTGAACATTTTTACTTTTTGGGGGCTGAGCTTAGCTCAACTGGTTGGGTGAGTGGATGTACAAACCCAACACTTGGGTTCAAATACTCATGGAGGCTAATTTAGGTTCCTATTTATTTTTGAGGACAAGGCTTTCTTGGTACTCACGTATTTATCCTTGAGGACTAGACTTGGTGAGTAACCGAGATTAAAAATCCTGGCACGCAAGCTGAAAAGGTTGTGTGCATCCTTAGTTGGTGCAGAGGCCGGGGAAATGAAATTCTTCCTCAATTTAGCCAAAGAACCCCCGACCCCCGCGTCGCTCGTAGGAACCCTTGCCCCGCCGGCCGTCGGCTCTCCCCTCCCTTCCCTCTCCATCGCCACCGCCGAGGGTCTCTACCGGGCGAAGCCCGGGTAGTGCCGGCTGCGGCGGGGCCTTCCTTGGGCGTGGCTCCCGCGCATTCCTGGTGGCGGCGCAGCTCTGTCCCGCGCCATTCCTGGTGGCATGGTGCTACCAGGCTCCGGCGGCGGCGCTGCTCGGTGGCGGGCGTTGTGGGGTGAACTCCGCCCGATGGTGCGCCCTTGCTTGCAACGACGGCTGGGGCTGTCGATCCACCGATCTGCATCTGGATGGGTAGGTGGAGCTCGGCCCAAGGTGCGGTCGGTTGTGATTTGCCTCGTCGGTTGATGCGGCCTGGGGCTCTGGTCTGCCGGCTTCAAGCCATGGATGCTGGCAGGCAGGCAACGGCGGGTTGGATTGGGGCGGCGTGGGGGACTGCTGCCGTGATAATAAAGGTAGCGGTACTCGTGCTCTTCTCGCATCACGGCAACATCCTGCATGATCGGTCCTCATAGATCTGGTCATCGACATGTTTCGGAACTGGTGTCGATCCTGTCCAGGATATTTGGATCAGATAGAATTCGGTTATGCACGTCCATATTAGCCGACGAGGTTTCATGAGGGCGTGGTGCGAAACTCTGTTGTCTGTTGACACCATGTGACATGTCGGCTTCTCGATTTCTATGGTGTAGACAGTTATGGAGAAGGTCATGGTGGCTGAGATTAAATTATGAGCATGACTGTTCACGTTGATATTACATAATATATTGAATGTAACAACGTCTTATATTATGAGACGGAGGGAGTCGTCAAGAGATGGAATTGATGTGAATACTGAATTTCGGATAATATGAGGGCTAATATCAACACCAGAGGTCATCATTTTCAGGTGGAGTGTGCTCAATGAATCAGCACCGGCATCAATACCTCCACAACAGACATGAACTCGCCGACCACTGGTCCAGTGGCAGCATAACAAGCACACCAGTTCAGTTACAGGCCACTCCAAAATCCAAATTACCAGCACCTGTCCCATTTAGCAAAAGTGTTGCACAATTTACACTGTTTTAATTTTTTTGTTCATTTTGACCGGCTGGCATGCCAGGTCGATAGTTTTTTCCTGCCTATGTTTCTCCCTATTTAACTCATTTCCTGTATGAAGTATTCTGATGGGACGACTATACTTGATCAGCATGGCATATTACCATTGAATAAATTATAGGAGAAATTGTTACTGATATAATTTGAAATTGTTAGTTATATAATTTGAAATTATGTATTTTTCTCCCTAATTAACTCATTTCCGGTTTGAATTATGCATGGTTCTATGGATTAGATTAAAGTGGTGTAAATATACTACTTTACTAACTCTGATAACCTAAATATTTGAATACCTACTCCCTGCTTCGCTGATATAGGAAATATGTTGACCGGAAGATTATTAATACATGTACAAGTGATTTTGGATCTTTGTATCTTACAATGCATGCTGAAACATGTTTATTTACCTTATTAGAGTATATTATGATTTATTATAATTGCAGCCACTAATTCATTTTTATTTTTGTTGCACAAAGTGGTTGGGAACCAAGATGTGGAGTGTTAGGCATATTTTACATGTCCATGGATACAAGAATCCAGAGCCAGAGATGATTGAGTGGGATTTCATTAGTTATTTTGACATAAAGGAGAAGATCAAGGAATTGGCTTCCAACCCTTGGGACAATGTTTATTATCAGAAGAAGGTGGCCAACGGGAACTCCATGGTTGAGTTAACAGATGATGCAGGCATGATGGACATGCTATAGGAATTTGATGCTTATACAGAAATCAGTTTGCATGTTTGATTGGGGATCAGCAACGCAAATGAGAAGCCACGGGAGGCGAGCGTGGCCCGTGGCCAACTTGGGCTTTGTGCACTGGACGTGACGCGAGCGACCACCACCAGGCCATGCCGGTCGGGAGAAGTTGCGTGGCCCGGTTCATCAGTGAGAAAAATAGCTAGGAAAAGCCATTGAAGTGGCATTGCCAGCTCGACCTAACAATTGCGACTGACCAGTCACAATGCTCACAAAATTTTAAACAGGGTAAACTATGGTAACATTTTTGTTAAATGGGGTAAAACGGATGAAATCTCGCTAAATGAAGTAATTAGTTTCAAAAATGTCAAAATAAGGGGTAGAAACAGGAATTCACTCTTTATATAATAACAAGACAGTACAACAATAGGCTTGAATTCTCCTTGGCTAACCAACATTATTCAACGTCAAAAAAGAGCAAACACCCGACCTGACAGCTGGGCTCTGCGGTTCAATGCCTTTTCTTCAGTTGCTCATCATTGTTACCCTTGTTTGCTGCGACTGTGGTCGACAGCTCTTGCCCTTCAGTGTGGCTTAATCGCGGACGATGACGGTGCTCGGAGTGGTGTGTTCTGAGCTTGCAGGTCTGCTCCTAGTTTCTTCTCCATACGCAGCTTGGGCGTCTTCCATCTGGGTTCCAGGGTGAACCGAGTTGCCGGCTGCCGGTGCGGCATCCTTCGAACCAGGATGAGAGGGCAGGGGCACTTTACAGCGGCAGTTCTAGAGGAGGTTCGGTCCATTACTTTTTCGAGTTTGGTTACGATCACGAAGCCTGCGCGGTGGTGCATCCTCTCAAGTCTGTAGTTAGTCCTGTTGGTGTAGGTCATCTTGTAGGGTGATGGCCGCAGCATGGCGTTGCCTCTGCTTGCTATCGCTGCTGCCTTCGACACTACTAGGGAAAAGCCTAACAGTAGCGCAGGTATTTTGCCTAGCAGTAGCGCGGGGTGCCGCGCTACTGATAAGGCGCTACAGCTAACATGTAGCAGTAGCGCGTGTCGTCCCACGCTCCTACTATACATGGCTAGCAGCAACGGGCTTAATTTGGTGCCGCGCACTGCCGCTAATAGTTGCAGCGCTTTTAACTAGGATGCGCTACTGGTAAAAGAGCGCTACTGCTAACTTTATTCCC
The DNA here is from genome assembly GCF_002575655.3 of Aegilops tauschii subsp. strangulata. NCBI lineage: Eukaryota > Viridiplantae > Streptophyta > Magnoliopsida > Poales > Poaceae > Aegilops > Aegilops tauschii. The sequence continues at coordinate 34,932,665 of NC_053037.3, read as the reverse complement.
CTCGCTACTGCTAGTTTTATTAGTTTCTATTTTTCTGCATATTTGTTTTGTATTTGAACAGACTTTATACAATAATCTTTAGCATATCAAACACATACAAATGTAATCATAGCATATACGTACAGATTGTCTCATCAAATCATGTCATCATCATAATCATCATTGAACACAAAGTGGTCTCTCGTCATCATCTCGAAAATAGCGATACAAGTCTCGATTACTTGCAACTACATCGTTGTCCATCTAAACAATGATATACGCAAGAAGAGCTATCACTATGAGTGAGAGACGAACTATGCAGTACATGAGTTCGTATCCCTCTCTCGCATTAGCGTGAACCTAAACTAACTACTGACTGTCGCTCGGAAACCGGAAACCGGTACACCTGGGCCTGACATTCCGGCCACTCGTCGTATACTCCTGGCGTTGCACTTCTTCGTCATCGATGATCTATGCACCTGCATCGTCACATCGATGATATGCAACATACATAGTTGAGCAACAGATAGAGACAGACTTGGCAAAAATAGAAGCAACATATCGTAAGCATAAATAACAAAGTTCATCGTACCCAAAATACCCTAACCAGAGTGATCTTCGCTAGTTGAGGAGGACGGTTTAATTACATCACAAATAAAGTTTCGTCGTGCATAACTCAAAGTTTCATCATTCAGAAAGTATGGACTAAACGGACGCATTGTCATATATCAACAATCACTCCAACATGTCGTTCCATCCATCCAAGTCAGGGAGATAGTCCCCGAGCTTAGTGAAAGGCTTCAGGTCGAGACGCTGAGTGGTTACGCGTGTTCGGACGTCTTCCCACGACATTTGCCCTTCCTCGTAGAACAGACCTGTTTTGTCGAGGACCTCCTTCACGATGACCTGGGAAAGTTCACGCTGGATGTGATAGAACTCAGCTCGAAGTCGATGATCCGGGATATCTCCGACGTTCTTTGCCCATTGCAGAATATGGGCATCGCCGCATTTAGGTGACATGCGAAGGTTCTGTTGATCCCGTCTGTACTCCAGCATGTGGTGTAGGACATAGAATTCATCACTAAGAGTATCACTTGGTTGTTGGATGCAGCAGAAGTCGGTCTTATGGCCGAAGGCGGGCCTGCCGTCCCTTTTCTTCTTATCCTTGACCTCTCCACCCCGTACGCTGTAGTAAAATATAGCACTGTCGAGAACAGACTTGATGTGGGTGTAATCTTTCTTGTTCATGTTCTTCGACGAGTCCAAGTAATTAAAGAGCGTGGGAGTATCAGGGGTAAAGGATGATGAGGACGGTGCGCCCGCCGCTGCGCAAAATAAGTACACCTCAAATTAATTAGCCTCCACCATGAAAATGAATGATTGAAATCGAAGGAAGGATATCCGCGCGGATGACTTACAGGGGATGATAAGGCATGAGAATCGCCTCCTTGTCCTTATTGGCGACCATGAAATCGACGATGTAGTCCCTCGCGTATTCACGGTGCTCTGCGCAGACTGCCGAGAAGCCCTCCTGCATGAAGTACGGGTCAACGACACAGATATAAGGTATCTGCTCAATTCCGATGATGTAGTTCATGTACAAGGCAAAAAAGCGGACAAACGTAAAATCCAGCTTTTTCAAGTGAAACATGTCGAAGATGTAATCGAATCGAAGGAAGAACTTGTCCGCAGGGCATGTGTGGACGTACGACCTTTGCCGCGGCACGTTAACCATGTAGAGTGGGTATCCTATGAGTGACCTTTGCCGTGGCACCTTTAACATACGACTTTTGCCGCGGCACCTTTAATGTACGACCTTTGCCGCGGCACGTTAAGCCCTCCTACGAGAAATTGGTATCCACGTAGAGTGTCATCGTCATCCTCATCCTCATCTATGGCGACATCATTAGCTACTAATGGAGCCTCTTCCTCACCCCTTTCGCTATCACCCAGCACGACAGCCGACGCTAATTGGGTAGGTGGGGTGTTGATGTCCATACCTTGCTGAGGCTGCCTGTCGTGGGTGTGCTCCCGGTCGCCTCCAAACGAAGCAGACTCTTTGGCCACAACAGGACCCACCCATTGCAACCGCCAAGCCGCCGCGGGGTCTCGTCGTCATCCCCCCTAGTACTGGAGGAGCCAAATTCTCGTGGCCCGGTTTGACACTTGCCACGGAAACCTTGAAGATGTCAGGGGGGATCGGTCGGCTGTGGAAAAATGGTTCCTTCGGCTTCATTATCGTTGCCTTCCCCACGTCCACCTTCTGGTCACCGATGATGTACAATATGGTGCACGGGGTTACGTCGGCCTGCAAAGACATGTCTGTGACGTGAGACATCCAAAAGGCAACGGAAACAGGAGATTATACATTTATTGAAGAGGGCCGGTGTGACAGATACCGTGAGGGCGTCCAGCTCAGCCAAAGACGAAGCACCGCCTAGCACGTCCAAGACGGAGGACGGGCTGCTATGAGCAGGTGCGGGAGCCAGTGCAGGAGCAGGTGCTGGTGCAAAGCTAGTCGAGCTGCTCCCGAAGAAGTCGGCAAGGGGAAAGTCCGCTGCATTTTTTCTGGATTTTGCCTGCTCCAACTGACAACGGCCGGAACCAAGACACCAAACATATCTGCAATCGCCTGTTTTGCGGCAGCGACCGCTGTTGCGACTGTCTCAGCTGATTTCTTCTCCACCGCAATCTCAACCTTCTTGTCGATGTTTTCTTCAGTTAACCTCCGTCTTTCCTTTCTCTCCTCCGTGGTCTCACGGTAGTACTTCTTCCACGTGGCGCCGTCTTCGACACCGTGCACGCTTCCATACGACGGCCGAGTGTCCACCGGGAGTCCTTTCAATATGTTCAACGCCCAGTTGAATGGGGTGTCCCACTTGGGTCTCGCCAATGCCTCAGACGGCGAGTCGCTTTCGGCCGCAATCCTGTGCTGCTCTCTCTGCAAAAAGAATAAGGATCGTTTACAAATATGACTAAACGTGCAGTTGAATTGATTAGAAACTAAAATTATCAGCAGTCTCATGAACTCCGTCGTGACCGGGTCCGTCTTGAAAACCTTCTTGACTGGGTCCCAATGGTACCGGGCCGTGAGGATGTCACGCTCCTGCGGGACGGTGAAGTCCGCCAAGGGGTCTGGGATGCCCAGGCTTCCGCATTCCGCGTCCTCCTTGGCCCATATGGACCTCTTCCCGCTGTAACCACGGTTTCTGAGGTGGTGGCACCCCAAGTTCCTCTATTGAAGCCCCTTCACGTACTTCGACTTTTCTTTGGCAGCTTCAGCCTTGCAAGCCGCCTTGAATATTTGAAACTGCTCTTCCGTGATTGTCGGATTATCCTTTACAATCTTGGAGTAGGGTTCCTTTTTCTTGATGATCCGATGTTTCACCCTTGCGGCCAACGCGTTGCTAAACTTGGTCATGGCGTGTTTGTTTATTTTCTTCATTGCCGGATCTTTATCTGGATTTTTATATTCCTTTTCATCCCGGCCCGGGAACAAGAATATCTGGTGCAGCTTCTTTAGGAGGGAGGGCCTCATATTATCTATCTTCTTTAGTTTCTCATCGTTGATGGTGGCGGTTGTCCGTACGATGCAGCCTATTTGATTGTCGTAGCACGCGCGCGCTTCCGCGGGCTCTTTTGGCTCAAAAATGTCGTCGTCCACCTCCGTGACCACCAGTCTAGTAGTCATGAGCTGGTTTGGGCGCCGTTGCCTCTTTGCTTTTGGTTCCATACCGGCTCCGCTAGTCTCGACGCCGGTCTCGGCGCCGGTCTCGGTCTCAGCGCCGGTCTCGATGTCGGTCTCGGTCTCCGATGCGACAGGTGGGCCCAGCAAGAACAACCGTTGATCGTCGGCAAGGTTTAAAAATTCATCTGCCGCCCGATAGACATCGTCACAATCACCAGAACCCTGTCCTTCATCGTTGCTAGCCATGTTTCCTATGATTAAATCTAGTCAATTAATTCTAGACCTAATAAAATGAATAATGACATAAAAAAGGCCTATGTTTTGCAGGAACGTTGACTTCTTCCCGGTGTGGCAAATCCCGGGCACTCAATATGTCCTAGTTTGTAGCACCAGTCATGCCGAAATTCACGGAAAATTTCAGCATGACCTTTGCTAAAAAGTGGACAAATCGAGCACCTAAAATTTGCCGGAACGGAAATGAATCAACATTCCGGCAAAACATTGGCCACTCGGCTTCATTCCCTGGAAACAACAAAAGGCCACTTGGGCACAGTCGAACCACTTCAATGAAAAGATATAACATGACCACTTCAATGAAAAGATATAATCAACAATAGAAGTCTAGGAAGGGATCATCTTTCAAATAAAACTTGCCCAAATTCTTTTCCTAGAAAAATAGTGGTCTTTTCGAAAATCAAAAACCTTTGCAAAATGACCTCACTAAACAATTCTCTGCCTAGGACAGAACCCAAATTCTGTTTTAGCTATTCCTCACACACACACACACACACACACACACTATTTTCTCTAACCCTTCTCTGCCTAGGACAGAACCCAATTAAATTGCAAAAGAACTCCTTTTCTCTAACCCTTCTGACCTAATGCTCTAAAATAAATTTTTGCTCTAACCTAGCGAACCTAGTTAACCTAGCTTGTTAACCTAACGAACCTAATTAACCCAGCTATTTAACCAATTAGTTACCCTAGCTAGTTAACCTAGTTTACCTAGATAATTAACCTAATTAAACTAGTTAGCTAGTTCTCTGTCAAAGCCCTAAATAATTTTTTGCACTAACCTAGATAATTAACCTAATTAAACTAGTTAACCTAACTAGTTCTCTGTCAAAGCCCTAACTAAAATTTTGCACTAACCTAGATAATTAATCTAATTAAACTAGTTAACCTAGCTAGCTAGTTCTCTGTCCAATGTTTGTGTTATGCGTGAGAGAGAGAGAGAGAAAGAGAGAGGAGGGGTGGGGGCTTACAGAGGATGGCTCCGGTGGTGGCGAGGGAGGCAGGGGCGTCGAGGGTGGCTCCGGTGGCGCCGAGGGCGGCTCCGGTGGCGTCGATGAGGCCGCGCGGCTCCGGTGGCATTGGGGGCGGCTCCGGTGGCCTCGACGGCGCGCGGCTCCGGTGGCCTCGACGGCGCGCCGCTCTGGTGGCTCCAAGGGCGTCGACGTCGGCAGGAGACGGCGGCGAAGTGGGGCGACGGCGAATTGGGGAGACGGCGGCGAAGTGGGGCGAGGGATTTGGGAAAGAAGTGGTGGTCGGGGGAGGGAAACCGCTTTTGGGTTAAGTCAAACTTAGCGGTAGCGCGTTTAGTGAAAACGCGCTATAGCTAAGTTAGCTATAGCGATTTTCTACTGCTATCGCTATGTATTTTCCTTTTCTTTTCTTATTTCCTTTTCTCTTTCTATAGCGGGGGTCTATAAAACGCGTCGCTGCTATATTATCTATAGCGCCTCTTATGAACAAACACTACTGCTATGCCTTTCTCTCTTTTTTCCTTTTTCATTTATTTTTCTTTACATTTTATTTTTTTTCCTTTCTCCTTTTTCTATTTCTTTCATTTTCATTTACTTTTTTATTTTATTTTCATTTTATTTTATTTTCATTAGCAGTAGCGCCTTTCACCGTAAACGCGCTGCTACAATAATCTTAACGGTAGCGCGGTTTTTATAAGACCGCTACTACTATGTGTAGCCTATTGGCTTAGTGGTGGGAATTTTAGTAGTAGCGCTTTTACAGGGAGATGCGCTACTGCTACATTTGTATCTGTAGCGCGGTTATCCTGCACGCGCTACTGTTATGTAGCACTAGCACCCTTTTTTAACAAGCGCTACTGCTAAAGTTCTGTATATAAGGTTTTCCCTAGAAGTGTGAGTGTGTTTCGCTTTGCTCCTTGTATGAGCCGCTTTGCTTCTATTTTGCTTTTCCTTGTAAGTTGGTGATCTTGTAATCCTAGCCGGTTGATGACTTTGTTAATTCAAAGCCGGACTCTTCTTTAGCCTTCGTTCTACAAAAAGGATCTGACTTATACTCAACAGCTGGATTTTATGAAGGCAGGCACGAGTTCCATGCATGTTCAGTTACCATCTGATAACCATTCAGCTAAGCAGGGAGTGTAAAGACGATACGATTCCCAGTGGTGACCTACATTGCTGTAGACAACATTTACCTTCCGGCTATCTATATCGTACAACATAAATTTCTCATGTTCCTTGTCTACCAAGAAAAACAAATCACAGTCCGGATGGATAGCGATAACTCTATAGGGCTCATCAAATTCGCGAATATGCCTTCCTATCAGTTCTGAAAGATTTGCAATGTGCTTTAGAGTCCAATTTCCACTAGCATCCTCAAGAACCCAAACTGAGAGTAGGAAACCATCATCATTATAGTGATCTATGTCCGCAATATGCAAGCATCTCCGAGACCGCCCAATACATTCCCAATCAGGGTACGACCTCAGGATTTTCCGCCAAGTCTTGCCACCCGTGTCCACCGTGACAATAGAAGAGTTGTTAGTGATCAAATGCAGAGTGCCATTCATAAAGAGAGAATCTGAAGCCTGATAGTGGTGCACCCTAGTTTCTTGAGCCCACCAAGTTTGCTTTGAAGTCCATGTTCTGTTTTCCGACAAGTATACCTCCACTTCAGTGATTTCACCGGCATTGTCATCATCCAGCACGATCACGAATACCACGAAGCAGGAGGGATCGGCGGGGTCAAAGCCGAGACGGATGATGTTGTCCGGGCGCAGCTTCTCCGTGTGAGGTAACACGGTCCAATCCTCGATGGCCGGATTGCACACGACGTAATCCACACCCGGCGGAGATGATTATAATCCATGACTATGAAGCCATCCATGACTATGAAGCCATGGGTATAGCCGCCGCCGTGCAGGAAAGGGAGGGATGGAGCGACCAGTGGCCACTGGCCTGATCTGCTGGCCGGGAAATTGAGAAAACGCACGTTGCAGATGTTGTGAGGAGTGCCACAAAAGAAGCCGGCAAGGGTTTGCGGCGACCGCCTGAGGAGGCCGGGGTCGGAGCAGAGGGCATGCCATGATGGCGACACGCATCGGAAGCAGCAGAGGGAATGGTAGGGCACATGCTCCAGGATCTCCATGAGGAGCTCTTCCAGGAGGGTCGCCGCCGGCCGGGACATCTCTTCCATTCGTTCCCGATCAATGGTTTGGGGACGAGAAGAGGAGTTGTTTTTTAGGGGTATATTTATAGTACGTAAAAAAATCAAATCTTAAACCTTTATCTTTATCTTTACCTAATAATAAAGGGGCTATTACTTCTTACCACCGCAATTTTCGTCCGCCGTAATTTCGTTCGTCCGCCCGTCCATCTCTCAATTTTTCTTTACCTAATTAATAATAATAATATAATAATAATATAATAACAATAATAATAATAATAATAATAATAATAATAATAATAAAGGCACTATTGCTTCTTACTGTCTGGGCCAGCCGCTGCATTGGGCCTTGGTTCCTTATTTTGTCCTGATTTCCAGTGCAGCCCACCCAATCTGTGCAGTCCGAGAGCAGAAACAAAATTTATCCAGTCCAGAGAACTAAAATTAAGTGCAAAGGCCAGGGATTGAACTCACCACGTGCGCCCAGTATCACAGGCTTCAGTCCACTGAGCTACTTGACTGATGTATGTATAAAACAGTATTTATGCATCTCTGAAATAGTCCCATCTTGCTTCCTTATATCTTATTTCACCAATTTCTATATGTCTGTGATTTAAATGTAATAAATGGCCTCAAGGATCAAAGCAAAGGGTGAAGAAGCTGTCCTGTTTGCTCAGAAATATGATCAGAAAGAAAAGTAACTAAAGAAGGAATACGAGATTCATGTACGACTCATCATATTGATGAAGGAAGCAGATGCTTCTGGGCATGGCAAGGAGCGAGGATGCGGTTCCCCGAAAACCTAGGCGGCTCTCGTTAGGCGACTAGGGTTTCGAGGGGAAACGACGGAGCGCGATCGATCTCGATCGACGCGGCGCACTGGGGCGGCGCCAGGATGTCTCAATCCGGCGTCGGCAAAGGAAAGGAAGGATCTCTCTCGCCGCGCGTTGCGCGGGCTAGACTAGAGGAGGCAATGGGCAAGTTAGATCTGACTGAAGAAGAAGCTACGCCATTGGTGATCGACGACGTCGACGAGGAGGAACCGACGAAGTGGCCGCTGGCGGGCAAGGTGCTCCATCGCCACACACTCCATATTCAGACGATCTCCAATGCCCTCCGTCCTGCTTGGGGAAACCCTATGGGTTTGAGTTTCAATTCTGTCGGAGAGAGCACCTTTGTGGCGGATTTCCCCACCAAGCGCGACCGCGATCACGTCTGGGAAGGCAGCCCGTGGCACATCAGCAAGCATGCGGTCATCCTCTCGGAATTTTCTGAATGCATGCAACCATCTGAACTCCAGTTCAACGAGCTGCAGATTGGGGCTAGGGTTCCTAACCTGCCGTTCAATCTGCGCAATGAGAAACGGGGTCAGGCAGTGGCCAGGCAAATTGATCCTAATGCTAAACACGTGCAGTTTGATCCCGTTGGGGGCTTTTTGAGGGCGAGAGTAACTATTGATGTCAGGAAGCCTTTGAGAAGGTGGATCCTAATTGATTCTGCGGCTCGTGGTAGCCGTGGCTGGTATGATATCCAATATGAGCAAGTCCCAAATTTTTGCTTTTCGTGTGGCCGCCTCGGCCATCCGGACTTGGTTTGCCCGACGCCCGGTACCAGAGATGAGAAGGGCGATCTTCCCTTTTCAACCAACCTCCGTGCACCGGAGGAGAAGAAGAAGGCCTCCTCTGGTGAGAACTCTGGGACGAACCCGCATCGTGCAAAAACAGCTAAAAGTGCAACCCTAGAGACTAGCTCAACCAGAGACGGCGATCCCGAGGTCAACTCTCCTGGGAAAAGGAACACGAATGGAAACAAAAGGAAAGTTGGGACCCCGAAGAAGGTATACAGACCTTTAGCTTTGCCAGCACCGGCTACTTCAGTACAGCCGGCTGGTTCAGTACAGCCGGCTAGGGAGGGTACATCAGTGGATACGGAAGAGGAACGCGCACCAAAGAAGAAGAGAGACACACCCACCACTTCGGACAACTCGGCAGGAGCTGCTAGACAGCCCTACCAGGAGCCATGAACTGTCTAAGCTGGAACTGCCGGGGGCTTGGGAACCCCGAGGCAGTTCGTGAGCTTCGCAACATCGCGAGGCAAGGAGGGCCCGCTCTGGTTTTCGTCATGGAGACAAAGATCAGAGGCAAGAGAGTTGAGGATCTGCGGCACACCCTAGGGTTTGCAGGCAGCTTCGGGGTGGACAGCGACGGTCTGAGCGGAGGCATAGGACTATTCTGGTCCAACGACGTGACAGTAGAACTGAAGAACTACAGCAAGAACCATATCGATGTGCTGGTGCGGGAGGATGCGGGTAGTTCGGTCGGCTGGCGCTTCACGGGGTTCTATGGAGTGCCGAAAGCAGCAGACCGCCACCATAGTTGGCGCTTTATGCGCACTCTGCATGCCATACCTCACGATGCATGGCTTTGCGTTGGTGACTTCAACGAAACCCTCTATCCCCATGAACACTTCAGCATGTCAGCCCGGCCTGAGTGGCAGATGAGGAATTTCCGCGAAGTGACCGATGAGTGTGCTCTCCAGGACCTAGGTTGGTCAGGTGTTCCGTACACGTGGGACAATCGTCAATCCGGAGATGCAAATGTCAAGGCAAGGCTCGACAGGGCCTTTGCCAACGAAGAGTTCAGACTGAAGTTTGAACACACACGAGTACGGCATGTGTGTGCAGTGGAGTCAGATCATTGCTTTGTTGTGACAGAATTCAGACACCACGCATTCCCACATCGCTCGTTCAAGAAAAAACAATTCCGTTATGAGAATATCTGGCAGTCACACCAGGACTATGAGCAGCTCATAGCGACCTCTTGGCGCAGTCAGGATCGCAACCCTCGTATGCAAGGTATAATGGACTCCCTTGGGGAGCTTCAACAGCAACTCGAGCCTTGGGGAGCCCGAGAATTTGGTAGCCTGTCGAAATCGGTACGTAACCTGCAAAAACGACTCGACCGGCTACGACGCCATTCAATTGGCCGCGGCCCAACGGAAGAGGAGAAAAGAATTGTGGTTCAGTTAAGAGATACGCTCCGTCTCCAAGAGGTTTGGCTTCGGCAACGATCGCGAGTCCCGTGGTTGCGCGAGGGAGACCGCAACACGGCCTACTTCCAGGCACAAGCAAGGCAGCGTCAGCGCACTAATAGAATAGCTTCTCTCACGAGAGCAGATGGATCTGTTTGTGCTACGGATTCAGAAGTGAAAGAAGAAATTTTAGCCTTTTATCAGGCTCTTTATTCGTCGCAAGGCATCCATGATGCCAATGCGCTGTTATCACATGTTCCTACCCGGGTTACCCCGGCTATGAACGATCTCCTATGCAAACTGTTCGAACCACCCGAAGTGTGCCAGGCTCTGTTCCAAATGGCTCCATCCAAGGCGCCGGGAGTGGACGGTTTCACGGCGGGCTTTTTCCAGCGTCACTGGGAACTTCTGGGAGAAGATGTTACCAAGGCGGTGTTGAATTTTCTCAATGGTGGCGAACTACCCACGGGCATAAATGATACATCGATCACGTTGATTCCAAAGGTACGTCACCCCCAAAGTATCTAACAGTATCATCTCATTGCACTTTGTCCTGTTTTATATAAAGTGGCTGTCAGGGTGATTGCCAACCGCTTGCGCATGTGCATGGATGATATTATTAGTGAAGAATAAAGTGCTTTCGTCCCTGGCCGTTTGATTACTGATAACGTCCTGGTTACTTTTGAAAGTGTTCATACGATGAAGAGACGAAAGAAAGGGAAAATTTTCACCTATGCAGTCAAACTTGACATGATGAAAGTCTATGACAGGGTGGAATGGCATTTCTTGGAGTTAATCCTAATGAAACTTGGGTTCAGGGTCAATCTGGTGAGGGTGATCATGAAATGTGTCACTTTCGTTCGCTTTGCAGTCCGGGTGAACGGAGAGCTGCTACCATATTTTTCCCCATCCAGAGGACTTCGGCAAGGATGTCCAATATCTCCCTATTTGTTTCTCCTTTGTGCCGAGGGCTTCTCATCTCTCTTGAAGAACTATGGCAACTATGTTGACAAAGGTATTCGAGTAAACTTCAGAGCCCCATGGGTGAATCATCTCTTGTTCGCTGATGATAGCCTTATTTTCATCAAGGCAAATATGGAAAGTGCAACAAGACTTAATCAGATTCTTGAGATCTATGGCGATGCTTCCAGACAATGTGTAAACAGAAGTAAGAGTGCCATTTATTTCAATCCGAATACCCCAACAGATCTCAGGCAAACTTTGAAGCAACTGCTAGGTGTCCAAGTTGAAGCATTTTCAGAGCGATACCTTGGCCTACCTACAGCCGTTGGCAAAATCAATAGTGGAACGTTTGAACACTTGGGCGATCGAGCTAGAGGGAAAATGCAAGGCTGGTCCGAACGCTTATTTGCATGCGCCGGCCGGGAAGCACTTATCAAGTCAATTGTTCAGGCGATTCCTACTTTCAGCATGAGTTGTTTTCTTCTGACAAAGAAGGTGTGCAAAGGCCTCGCGTCCAGCATGGCGAAATTCTGGTGGGGGAGCTCCCTAGATAAACGATCCTTGCACTGGATTGCCTGGGACGAGCTGGCCACGCCCAAGTGCAAGGGCGGAATGGGTTTTCGCGATCTCCGTATGTTCAACTTGGCCTTACTAGGGAAGCATGGATGGCGTTTTATGATGAATCCGAACTCCCTTTGTGCCAAGGTGATGAAAGGAAGATATTTCCCAGACACAGATTTCCTACATGCTTCGGTTCCCAAGTCCTCATCCGCTACCTGGCGGGCAATTGTGGCGGGCCGTGAAGCACTGCAGGCCGGTCTGGTGAAGCGAGTAGGCGACGGATCGTCCATATCAATATGGGAGGATAAATGGATTCCTTCCACCATCAAGATGTCTCCTCTTTTACGTCCAGCTAACACCATGGTGCAAACCGTGAATGAATTGATAGACCCACTGCGCTGGACATGGCGGACGGAGCAGGTTCGGGAGATCTTCATCGCGCCGGACGCCGCAGCCATTCTGAACATTCCGTTGCGGCACGGCGGGGGCGAAGACTTCTATGCATGGGCCTTTGAGAAGTCAGGCATTTACTCTGTTAAATCGGCGTATCGTGCTCTCGTGAATCAAAAAGAGCTACAGGCTCTAGATGAGGGGCATGTTACCGGCACTTCAGTGGATCAACAACATGTGTGGAATGCCATATGGAAACTCAAAGTAGTCCCAAAAGTCAAGGTGTTTTGGTGGCGTGTGATGAGAGGGATCTTACCGGACGAGTGCACTCTCAAACGTCGCCACATGAAGCAGATTAGCACCTGCAAGGTTTGTTTGGCAAGGGAAGAAGATCTGGAGCATGCACTTATGCATTGCTCACATGCTCGCTGGTTTTGGGAGGAAACCCGACTGCTCTTTGATATCAACTTGCCAAGACTGCATCCCCGCACATGGTCCAAAGACATTTTATGTGATCAATGTTTTTCTGAGAAGGAACGAGCGATCCTTGTCACGGTGATGTGGGCTATCTGGACATCTCGAAACCGGCTAACACACGAACGGGGTGGCATTGATCCTGTCTTTTCAGTAAGAAGGATACGTGAGGATCTAGCTCTACTTGAGCTACCGAAGCAGCAAATTTCTATGCTGCTAGGTTTTGGATGGCAACCGCCCGACGATGGATACATGAAAATCAACACTGACGCTGCTACTCATCTCGATGATGGCAACGCAGGGGCGGGTGGCATCGCTCGTTCGGCATCGGGCTTCAAGGGTGCATGGTGCAAGCCGATCCCGGGGGTGACAGACCCTCTCATCGCGGAGGCTCTAGCGCTCAAGGAAGGAGTATTACTCGCAACACTACGAGGCTACACGCATGTGATCATGGAGACTGGCTGTCTTGAGGCAGTAAACCTCTGGAACTCTCGCTACACTGACCGCTCAGTGATAGCACCTATCCTAGATGAAATAGGAGAGCTAGCTCTTAGCTTTACTTCTTTTACTGTTCAACATGTAATGAGATCAGCGAACGGTCCAGCACACTTGTGTGCGAAGCGTGCTTGTACGCTTTCTGTGACTAAGAGCTGGTTAGACTCTACTCCCCCGTTCCTGATCAGCAGCCTATTGGCTGACTGCTCAGCGAGCACGTTTGTTGAATAAAGCTCTCTAAGGTTTCCCTGAAAAAAAAAAGAGCGAGGATGCGCCTCAGCAGGGATAAGCGGTAGAGTCGGGCGACCTTAGCGGCGCGAGATGTCGAACGCTGGCGGTTGTCGATGGACCCCCTCCCTGTACTTAAGGATTTAAGATTTGATTTTGATCGGCCAAAGCTTTGGTTGTTGGTTCGCTTCGTGTAGTGCTGATCCACGTGGTCCTTTTTTTTCTGAGCACTGCTCCACGTGTAATCTGGGATGAGAAAATTGCAATTTACCCTAGTTGTGCCCTAAGCCTGTGCAATTTTCTCATCCCATAAAAAAATAGGCGTCCGTACATGTAATCTGATCACTTACCACACACCAAAAATTTAATTTATGCATTTATGTGTTTGTGCCTTTTACAAATGTCATGTAGTTTTAAAAAACCGTTCATTAATTTTAGAATGTTTATGTAGTTTAAAGAAAAGTGTTCATGTATCAAAAAAAATGTTCATACAAGTTGAAACATGTTCACCCTGTACTATTAAAATTCATGTGATTCTAAGAAGTGTTCACATGCTTAAAAATATTTTCATAATTTAAATAAATTCATGCTCTTAAAAAAGTCCATGTGATTTAAAAAGTACTCCCTCTATAAAAAAATATAAGAGTGTTTAGATCGCTACGAAATAAACGGCTTATATTTCTTTACAGACGGAGTACTTTTAAAATCACATGGACTTTTTAACAGCATGAATTTATTTAAATTATGAACATATTTTTAAGCAAACTTTTTGAAAAAAAAAGTATACAATTTAAAAGTGAGTGGGCGTCTCAAGATGGTGTACGCACTAGGTGCAAGCCGTAGCTCGAGAAGGGCGGCAATCACGTCCAGCTCGATGAGATTAGTTTTAAAACTATTAGACATTCACTTGCGATGATGTTGTTCAATGGCAGGTGTGCGTGTAGGGTTTAGGCAACGGCCGAGATCATCACCTTGGATTTGGCCATGTGTGGACGCACTGCGATCAGGGGGACACCGCGACCAAGGTCGATGAAGGCGGGAAGGTGGATAAGTGACAACACAGATATGGGCTATGTTGAAATAGATAAGGTGCACCAGTGGAGCGTTCTTAAGTTGTGCTTATTATGCCAGAACCATGTGTGTGTTTCTCCCGTTGCAACGCACGGGCATGTTTGCTAGCATAATCCAATTTTTATAAAATCGGTCTCTGTTTTTTACGTTTTACTAGTTGATGGCTATATTTAGTAAACAAATATCATCCAAATCTTAAATATAATCTGATTTTTTATACAAATTTTAACAAGAATTATTGTTAGAAAATCTGTCTTTGGTGTTTTAATTCTAGGTGTAGATCTTACTCATTGATTGTTATTTTTAGTAAATCTTAATTATCTGAATCTTAATTATAATCTGAATTTTGTAATTCGAATTTTGAAATTTTAAAAGTCAGTCTCTGTTTTCGTTTCTAGGTCAAGATCTCACTCATCGATGGTTATCTTTAATAAAAAAATATCATCCAAATCTTAAATATAATAATTTTATTATACAAATTTTGATCAAGAATTAATGTTAAAAATCGGTCTTTGCTTTTTTACTTCTAGATGTAGATCTTACTCGTTACTAGAATTTTATTATTCAAATCTTAAATATAATCTGAATCTTAACAAGAACCAATGTTAGAAGAATTGTCTTTTCCTTCTAGGTGTAGATATTACTCATCGACGGTTATATTTAGTAAAAATTTATTATCTAAATCTTAGATATAATCCGAATTTTATTAACAAGAATCAATGCTAGGAAATCGGTGTGTTGTTTTCACTTCTAGGTGTAAATCTTACTCGTCGATTGTTGTATTTAGTAACATGTTATTGTCCAAATCATAAATATAATTGTCAGAGACCAAACATCACTTGGTGAAATTCAGCGTGTGATTCTTGATAGATCCATGGGATCGTGTAGGGTAGGATTAGATCCGGTGAACCTACCTTCTGCTTGTCCAGACGAGGAACTCCCGGTGCCGGCCATGGTGACGGTGGCCGGTGATGGCAGAGAGTGGATGGCGGCGGTGGTGGAGCTTCCCGTGAGCACCGCGCTAACCCTAGATCGGTAGGGATTGTAGGTGGGGATTGTGGCAGCGATTAACCTCGTAAGTCGTGCCCCGGCCCCCACCTCTGTTTATATAGCGCGGGTCACAGGGGCCCACCAACCATGGTTTGGTACCATGGTTGGGCGCCCCCGATCAGGGCGCGAGTCAGGGGCCCGTTCGACCCGTTGGGTTCGAACGGGAGAGAGATCAACCTAACATTCTCCCCCTTGATCTCAACTTTACTTTTAACTTTATACTTTCTAGTTTATTTGTTTCATCACATATTGGTACATAGAGCATGTGAAAGAACATGCGGTGCCCCCATGTTTGGTTTTGGTAATTGATGACAATCTCTATGGACTAATGGTTGCCTTGAGTTATATTTGAAGGATTTGTCCATAGGCATTTCTTGAAGTCCATGTGTTGGTTTCAAGGAGTTTATGTGGTGACCAAGGTGTTATTAAGGAATTATCCAAAGATTGGTCATGTGAGAGTAGAGCTTATTGCAAGCATGTCTTGAAGAAGAAGATTGTGTGATCATTCATGTTTACCTTCAAGACATCATCCAAATGAAGAGAGTTGGAAGGAGTCAAGGTTGATCAAGACTAAGTCGAGAGTGAATCAACTTGATCAACTCACAAAGCGTAGAAGATGTACCGAGAGGGATCAAGCGATCCCATGGTGTGGTAAGCATTGTCAATTACGCTTTGTGTACTAACCCATGATCTTCGTGAGAGTTCTTTGTGGGGTTAGGTTGCGGTGTGCAAGTTCAAGTGAAGCATCATGAAGAGATCAAATGCTTGAAGCTTGCCGTCCATTGTGGTGACAATGGACTTGTGAAGATGTGCGGAAGAGTGGCTCACCCATAGTGGAGTATGGGGGAGCAATCAACTAGTCTTCATCGAGCCAACGCAACCAAGAAAGGTGGTCCAACTTGAGGGAGTCAAGATCGTCATCATCTAGCTCAAGTGGACCATGTGCAAGGCAAAGGTTTGCCCTTGATAGGTTTTCTATTTTACCGGTCTCATGATGGTAGTTGGGAAACCGGGTTATAGGATCGATTGCCGTACTATCAAGGGGGGCTCTCGATGAGTAGCTTGATCGTATCATTCGTAGAGAGCTCAAACCATTGCATCTTTGCATCATCTTTATTGGTTCTTGTTTGGTTCTTTTCTTTGTGAGTTTTGGAGCTTATGGTCATCTTGATGACAAGCTCTAGTTCATCGAAAACGGAGTTCACTCGCATCTTCTATGATGTTTTCGATGTTGGAGGTTATGCTACTCATCGTCTTGTATCCAACAAGCTTGAGTTTGCTCAATTCGGAGCTCATATGAAGAAGTTATGGCAGTTCTGGTTTTCTCCCTGCGGTAGTACCGCGGCCAGAGCGGCAGTACCTCTTATCGCCCCAAGCGGTAGTACCGCTGTCCAAAGCGGTAGTACCGCCTATGGCCATAAGCGGTAGTACGGCTACGGTTCCGCGCTGGTACCGCCTCGATTTTGGGTCTTGCATTTTTTGTGTCGAGTTTTGCAGTAGTTGCACGGCAGTTCCGCCTATAAGCGGTAGTACCGCCCCGATGGGCGGTAGTACTGCCTGTAAGCGGTAGTACCGCTCCGGTCGGGCGGTAGTACTGCTACTGCATTTTTGGTCCCGTGTTCTGCTCCTCCAGCGGTAGTACCGCTGGGGTGCGCGGTAGTACCGCTTATAAGCGGTACTACCGCCCCAAGGTTCATGTTTGGTTGCTCCTTTTCCCTGCTTCTTCCGCCAGAGCGGTAGTACCGCTCGTGGAGCGGTAGTACCGCTCGTGTGCGGGCTGAGCACATAACGGTTGGATTTTTCCCATTCTAAAAAAGGGGGTCTTCTTTCCCAATGAACCTTATCTTTTGAGCTCGTGTTCTTCCCCCATTGTGACCTTCTTCGAGCTTGCTAACTCTCAATCCCTCCATGGATTCTTGCTAGTTTTTGAGGGAAAAGAGAGAGGAGATCTAGATCCACATTTCCACCAATCACTTTCTCCTCTATGTGAGGGGACCCCCTTGGATCTAGATCTTGGAGTTCTTGGTGTTCTCCTTCTTGTTCTTCCTCTCTTTTTCCTCCCTAGCATTAGTTGCTTCAGTGGGATTTGAGAGAGAAGGACTTGGGCACTCCGTGTGCCCTTGCCATTGCATTTGGTGCATCGGTTTGAGTTCTCCACGGTGATACGTGGAAGTTACAAGTTGAGAAGCTTATTACTCTTGGGTGCTTGGTGCCCTTGAGCTTGTTCCTCTTGGGTGCTTGGGCGCCCTAGACGGTTGGTGGTGTTCGGAGCTCAATCATTGTGGTGTAAAGCTCCGGGCAAGCGTCGGGGTCTCCAATTAGGTTGTGGAGATCGCCCCGAGCAATTTGACGGGTTCCGGTGACCGCCCCCAAGGGTTGCCAAAGTGTACGGGTTCGGTGACCGCCCCCAAGGGTTGCCATTTGTACGGGTTCGGTGACCGCCCTCAAGGGTCCCTTAGTGGAATCACGGCATCTTGCATTGTGCGAGGGCGTGAGGAGATTACGGTGGCCCTAGTGGCTTCTTGGGGAGCATTGTGCCTCCACACCGCTCCAAACGGAGATTAGCATCCGCAGGGGTGTGAACTTCGGGATACATCGTCGTCTCCGCGTGCCTCGGTTATCTCTTACCCGAACCCTTTACTTATGCACTTTACTTTGTGATAGCCATATTGTTTCTTGTCATATATCTTGCTATCACTTAGTTGTTTATCTTGCTTAGCATAAGTTGTTGGTGCACATAGGTGAGCCTAGTTGTTGTAGGTTTTGTGCTTGTGAAATTAACCGCTAGGTTTATTCCACATTTGTTCAAGCCTAAACTGTAATTATTTTAAAGCGCCTATTCACCCCCCCCCCTTCTAGGCGACATCCACGATCTTTCAGCATGTTTCATCGTCACGGCTTAATTGCCGTTAGAATCACACAGCTACAACATACGTTATGTTCAGAAACAAATTATGTTCCTTTTGGGCCTATCCAGGAATCATAAGGCTTTCCCTTCAACCCATGCCGGCTAAGTGTTCCTTGAACACATTGGGTGGTAAGCCTTTCGTTAGCGGATCCGCAAGCATATCCTTTGTCCTTATATGCTCGAGACTTATAGTTTGATTCTGGATTTTATCTTTCACAACATAATACCTTATCTCTATTGTTTTGGCAGCATTACTCGACTTGTTGTTGTGAGCATAGAATACTGCGGGCTGGTTATCACAGTACATCTTTAGTGGTTTGTGAATGCAATCTACCACTTTCAAGTCGGGTACAAATTTCTTTAGCCATATCGCCTGCCCCGTGGCTTCGAAGCATGCTATGAATTCTGCATACATCGTGGATGATGCAACTATCGACTGTTTGGAGCTTTTCCACGAAATAGCTCCCCCGGCGAGGGTGAATATGTATCCTGACGTGGATTTTCTATCATCTCTGTTCCCCGCAAAATCTGCGTCTGAATACCCTTTTATCTCTAGGGAATCACTTCTCCTGTATATTAGCATGTAGTCCTTCGTGCCTTGTGCATAACATAATGCTTTCTTTACCATCTTCCAGTGCTCTAGGCCTGGATTCTCTTGATATCTACCGAGTACCCCGGTGATAAAAGCTAAGTCAGGGCGAGTGCACACTTGTGCATACTGTAAGCTGCCAACTGCCGAAGCATATGGTACTGCTTTCATTTGATCGATCTCATACTGGTTCTTGGGACATTGGAATTTCCCAAAACTATCGCCCTTGACTATTGGAGCAGGTGTGGCTTTACTCGCATGCATATTATACTTTTTAAGAACCTTTTCTAAATATGCTTTCTGAGATAGTCCTAAGACTCCATTGCTCCTATCTCGGTGAATTTCTATGCCCAAAACATATGATGCTTCACCAAGATCTGTTATGTCAAAATTTGAGGATAAGTATTTCTTTGTTTCTTGTAGTAGACTAACATCACTACTAGCAAGCAGGATATCATCCACATACAAGATTAGGAAAATATATTTCCCATTTTTAAACATTGCATAAATGCAATTATCCTCGATATTTTCTTTAAATCCAAAACTTTTAATCGTTTGATTAAACTTTAGATACCACTGCCGAGAGGCTTGTCTTAATCCATAAATGGATTTCTTCAGGCGGCATCCCTTATTTTCCTTGCCTTCCATGATAAAACCCTTGGGTTGTTTCATGTAGACCTTTTCTTTTAAATCACCATTCAGAAATGCCGTCTTAACATCCATTTGATGTAACTCTAAATCAAAATGAGCAACTAATGCCATTATGATTCTGAAGGAATCCTTACATGAGACTGGAGAAAATGTCTCATTGTAATCTATCCCTTCTCTTTGTGTAAATCCTTTTGCCACGAGTCGTGCTTTATACTTTTCTATATCCCCTTTAGAGTCATACTTAATTTTGTAGACCCATTTACAGCCTACTGTTTTGGCTCCTTTGGGAATTTCCTCTAAGTCCCAAACATCTTTGGAACTCATCGATTTCATCTCGTCTTCCATTGCCTTCATCCACTTCGATGAATGAGGGCTTCTCATGGCTTCTTCATATGAGGTGGAATCTTTTTCCATATGAACCATTTCTGTGTTATAAACTTTAAAGTCAGTAGAAATAGCTAACTTTCTTGGTCTTGTAGACCTTCTAAGGGCCTCAGTTTCTGGCACATTTTGTGCCTCAACTTCTGGCACTTCTTCTAAAATTTGCTGTTGCACCTCCCTTTCATACTCAACAACGGATTCAGTCGGCTTCTGACGGACAGGTTCCGGGTCTTCCCCCATAGCTGTCATGGGTGGAGTTGCAACTGGTAGTGAGAAAAATGGCTCCTGAATCATCGGATTAGGTGCATGCACCCTCTTCTCCTCAAGATCAATTTTCCGAGCTACCAAGCTCCCCCTCATCATTTCGTCCTCTAAGAAGACTGCATGTCTCATTTCTACAAACTTTGTATATCTGTCAGGGCAGTAGAAACGAAAACCTTTTGATCTGTCTGGATAGCCAATGAAGTGACAACTTACTGTTTTGGGATCTAACTTTGCAATGTTTGGATTACACATTTTGGCCTCAGCAGGGCACCCCCGCACCCTGAATTGTTGTAGGGAGGGCATCCTTCCTGTCCATAGCTCGTACGGTGTTTTGGGCACCGACTTGCTTGGTACTCTATTGAGAATGTGAATGGCGGTTTTGAGCGCCTCCATCCATAATCCCAATGGCAAGTTGGAATAACTCATCATGCTGCGCACCATATCCATAAGGGTGCGGTTGCGCCTTTCAGCTACTCCATTTTGCTGAGGTTCGCCCGGCATTGAATACTGGGCTACTATGCCAGTCTCCTGCAAGAACTTCGCAAAAGGTCCAGGGACTTGGCCATATGGAGTGTGTCGACCGTAGTACTCTCCCCCACGGTCGGACCTTACTATCTTTATTCTTTTATCGTGCTGATTTTCAACTTCAGCTTTGAATATTTTAAATTTATCCAACGCTTCCGATCTTTCTTTGATTGGACAAATATAACCATAGCGAGAGTAATCATCTGTGAATGTTATGAACGAGTCATATCCATCCACACTTTTCACCGGAAATGGTCCACAAATATCAGTGTGAATGATTTCTAGTGTGCCTGTGCTATGGATTGCACCTTTTTTGATTTGTTTTACGTACTTTCCTTTAACGCAATCTATGCATTGTTCTAAGTCTGAAAATTCTAACGGAGGAAGAATTTCACTTTTGACTAATCTTTCTATTCTCCCCTTCGAAATATGGCCCAAGCGACAGTGCCATAATTTTGATGAGTCAAATGTTCTTTTTCTTTTCTTTTGTTCTTTATTCGACGCGGAAACATGTTCTTTCACATTGCAAACGGAATAAACTTTTTCACGAAGTGATAACAAATAAAGCTCATCATGTAGTAAAGCATCACCCACATAAGCATTATTTAACCAAATGGCACACTTGCCATGTCCAAAATAACATTCATAATTATCTTTGTCCAAACAAGAAACACTTATTAAGTTTCTATGACATGATGGAACAAATAAAACATATATAAGTAGAAGATTGAATCCATCAGCTAACTCCAAGGAGATATCAACGACAGCTTCAACTTCTGCTTCAACTCCGTTCGCCACTTCAATGCGTCTTTCGCTTCTTAGCGTAGTCCGCGTCGAATGGAATCCCTGTAAAGAATTTGCAGCATGAACAGTTGCTCCTAAGTCAATCCACCAAGTGGATTTTGAAAACTGTGCATACAGGGATTCATTTACAAATGAAACTATATTGTTACCTCTTTTTGCCATGATTGACTTTAGCCAATCAGGACAGTCTTTCTTGTAATGCCCGGACTTCTTACAGTGGAGACAAGTGTCTTTGTCCACTGAGAAAGGCTGTTGCTGATGTTGATGCTGATAGGAAACTTTTCCTTGTGGCTTTGAAGGAGAACTTTTGTTGTTTTGATTGTAATTCTTTTTCTTGTGACCCTTCACATAGTTGAGTGTACCACCATGTGAGGCTTTGAGTCTGTCCTCTTCTTGGACACACATTGCTATTGTCTTTTCAATGTCCCATGTTCCAGGTGACATATTATAGTTCACAACAAAAGCTTCAAACTCCTTCGGCAGTGAAGCCATGACAAGGTGGACCAGGAGCGCTGGTTTGATCTCCAGATCCGCATCCATGGGCTTGAGCTTTGCTGCCATATTGCTCATCCTGAGGATGTGCTCTCTTATTCCATGACTACCACCTGTGTAGCGTTCTGTCACCAGTTGCTCTAACACGTGGGTGGCATATATCTCTGAAGAGCCGGTGAACTGGCTCTTTATCTTTGAAAGCAACTCCCCTGCGGAAGTGCACTCTGCAATGGAGCCCACAATGGCGCTCTCAATTGTATTCTTTATAAA
Source organism: Aegilops tauschii subsp. strangulata (assembly GCF_002575655.3). Lineage (NCBI taxonomy): Eukaryota > Viridiplantae > Streptophyta > Magnoliopsida > Poales > Poaceae > Aegilops > Aegilops tauschii. The sequence goes on along the minus strand of NC_053037.3, from coordinate 34,910,423 downwards.
GGCCATGCACTTTTTGTTTGCATTGACCCACTTTTGGTTTTCTATGATTTAGGACATCTCCAAAGGAGCATAATCCCCCCTCTTTTTAGTCCACGCAGCATCATCATCAGTGGCCTCTTTTACTGGCTCTGTAGGTCTGACCGGCTGTGGTTCATCCAGAACCCAGTCCAGATCAGCACAGACAAATGCCAGTTCAACTTTCTTCCTCCACTCAGTGTGATTGTCACCTCTGAGTGTCGGAACATCTTTTAGGCAACTCATCAAGTGAAAGCCTCCTGAAATCACAATTTAAGTGACATCAATATAACAATCATATGCATTAATCTAACGTTGGTCAAATTAAACATATAATTGTCTATGCAATTAAATCTATATTACCGTTGGGCAAAAATTAGAAATAAATGCACCTTTAAATTTCAATAATAAAACATGATCATGTTATTAACAACGTTGGTCATAAAAAATAACATAATCATATTCATTTTAATAATCACTTTAACATGCTCTTAAAAACATAATTGTTTCTAAACTTTTATTTTCTTTGTAAAAGAGGCACTAATAATTATTTACGCAGCGGAAAAACATGAATAAAAATTCATGAACTTTTTAAGCTTTACAGAAACTTTTCTTTGACCGAATAAGAGATCATGAACCTTTTTTAATATTCTTTATAAAATTCATGAACATTTCTTTTCTGAAAATTTTCTGTTTGCATTTTCAAAAACTTTTTCTGTCACTTTTCTATTTTCTAGGCAAAAATTTCGTTGGAAAAAATTGCATAGGGAAGCTATTTAAAATCTGCCCAGAAACTGGACAAGAACTATTAAAAAACAAAAAAAGGAAAACTGCTGCACAGCCGGCCTCAGCCCAGCTCGCGCGGCTGCTCGCCTTGGCCCAGCGCGCGCGGCGGCGCCCGCAGCTGGCGGCCTCGGCCCATCTCGCGCCTTCTCTTTCGGCCCAATGGCCCGCAGCCGCTTTAGGTTTTAGATCGGGGCCGTCCGTCGCGATCCGACGGTCCAGCACCGATCTCGCCCGAACAAAACAGGGGTCGATCCCCATCGACCGAAAACCTAGCGCCATTCCTCCCCAGCCCCCGCGCCTTTCTCGCGCACTCCGCTGACGGCGGAGAGACGGGCTTCGCCCCGGTCGCCCGGTCCGGCCGCCGGCGGCGTCGGCGGAAGCCACCGCGCCGCGCGCGCCTCCTTTCCCTTCCCCTTTTTGAGAGAGAGAGAGAGAGCGACGGCTGCGCGTCCTCTGCTCCCCCGCCTCTCTGTCTCTGTCCCGCTCGCCGTGGGACCGCACCGCGACCAGGGCGCCGGCGACCACCGCGCCACGCCGCGGCGCGCTTTTCTTTCTCCTTTCCTCCATCCATCTTGTTCTTTAGACAGAGAGAAAGAGAGATCCGAGGTCGAGCCCTCCTCTATTCCCCTTGTGTTCGACGGCATCCGATGCAGCGGCGCCTCCCCCGTCCCCCTTGCCGGTGCGCGCGAGCTCCCGAAGGAGAGCGCGCCGCCGTCAAGTGGTGCGGTGGTGGTGCCCTTTTGCCCCCTTGGAGAGGCTGTGTTCTTCTTCCCCGCACCTCGGCTTGCCGATGCGTGTGGGGATCGAGAGGAACGGCGCGGCCATTGCGGCGGCGCTACTTTTTCCCTTAAGGATTCATTCTTTGATATTTCTTTGCCCTCTTTTTGCTGTTAGGGTTCTTTGGGGAGGGGAACTTTTTTCTTTGTGATCTATTTCAACCGAAAAAATCCTATACCCAACCGCTCTGATACCATTGATAGATCCATGGGATCGTGTAGGGTAGGATTAGATCCGGTGAACCTACCTTCTGCTTGTCCAGACGAGGAACTCCCGATGCCGGCCATGGTGACGGTGGCCGGTGATGGCAGAGAGTGGATGGCGGCGGTGGTGGAGCTTCCCGTGAGCACCGCGCTAACCCTAGATCGGTAGGGATTGTAGGTGGGGATTGTGGCAGCAATTAACCTCGTAAGTCGTGCCCCGGCCCCCACCTCTGTTTATATAGCACGGGTCACAGGGGCCCACCAACCATGGTTTGGTTGGGCGCCCCCGATCAGGGCGCGAGTCAGGGGCCCGTTCGACCCGTTGGGTTCGAACAGGAGAGAGATCAACCTAACAATTCTACCTCCCACCTTTTTCTTTTTGAGTGCATTGTTGTTTGTTGGATTTCCTTGGATCCTTGGCAAAAGGCTAACACTCATGTGGCGGTCGATCCAACGGCTATTATGGGCTCCATCCAATGGCCGGCAAGACGGTCGATCTTTTCAAATTAACACTGGGCCGACACGTAGCCCCCACCCCCCAATTGCCTTTTTGACTGTCAAGCACGCGTGTATATTTTTCTTACATATTTTTTTCTTTTGACAAATAATGAATTTTATTGACTAAAAAGGAAGCATCAAGTGGATACAAACTCAAAGAGCATACACCCAGCTTCTCCATAGTTAGGATGCACACATGCAACACCAAATACACACACACAAACAAACACACCAACAAATAGCAAAGTCATATAAGACCAAGTATATGCGTAGGCGAGTAAAAAAGAAAACCCAAAGTGATCAGAAACGTCATTGGCAAACTAGAACAATGATCATATTCGCACCAACCATCTTATGACACCAGGCAGGCGACGAGGTTCTTCAATAGTAACGCCTTCAAGAAGGAAGCAACATTCAAATGTCGTCGTCGTCGGATCCAACCACCGTGACCGAAATCTAGGCTTTCACCCTGAAGAATCAATCCGAGCATATCTGAGCAATGCCTCCAACAAAGTAACAAGGTTAAAACATCGCCATTGCCAGGTATAACCAGCTCAGGTCAGGCGTAGATTTTCACCGCGGACCTCGCAATCAGCTGCTAAGCCACTCAAGTGTTGTTGTCACCACTTTTCCACAATTCCAACAACTACATGCAATGCAACGGCAAATTTAAACAAGAATTGATGTTAGAAAATCTGTCTTTGGTCCTTATTTCTAGGTGTAGATCTTACTCGTTGATTGATATGTTTAGTAAATCTTAATTATTTGAATCTTAGTTATAATCTGAATTTTGCAATTTGAATTTTGACAAGAATCAATGTTAGAAAATCAGCCTCTTTTTTTTTTTTGCTTTTAGCTGTAGAGCTTAATCGTCGATGGTTATATTTAGTAAAAAATATCATCCAAATCTTAAATATAATCTGAATTTTATTATAAAATTTTAACAAGAATTAATGTTAGAAAATATGTCTTTGGTTTTTTTTACTTCTGGGGGTAGATCTTACTCGTTGATTGTTATTTTTAGTAAAACTTGATTATGCTAATCTTAATTATAATCTGATTTTTTAATTCGAAATTTAACAAGAATCAATGCTAGAAAAACGGTATCTGGTTTTCATTTCTAGGTGAAGATCTTACTCATCGATTGTTATATTTAGTAAAAAAATATCATCCAAATCTTAAATATAATCTGAATTTTATTATACAATTTTTTTAACAAGATTAAAGTTAGAAAACCGGTCCTTGGTATTTTACTTCTAGGTGTAGATCTTACTCATTACTAGAGTTTTATTATTCAAATGTTAAATATTATTCGAATCTTAACAAGAACCAATGTTAGAACAAGTGTCTCTGGTTTTTCATTCTAGGTGTAGATATTAGTCATCGATAGTTATATTTAGTAAATATAATTATCTAAATCTTAGATATAATCTGAATTTTATATCCGGATCTTAACAAGAATGAATGCTAAATCGGTGTGTTGTTTTCACTTCTAGGTGTAGATCTTACTCATCGATCGTTATATTTAGTAAAAATTTATTATCCAAACCTTAAATATAATTGTCATAGACCAAACATCACTCGGTGAAATTTGGCGTGTGATTCTACCACCCGCCTTTTTTTTAGTGCATTGCTGTTTCTTGGATTTCCTTGGATCCTTGGCAAAAGGCCGACACTCACATGGCGGTCGATCGAATAGCTATTACGGGCTCCAACCAACGGTCGGCAAGGCGGTCGATCTTTTCGAATCAACACCCGGCATACACGTTGCCCCCCCCCCCCCCCCCCCCCCCCCCAAATTGCCTTTTTTACTGTCAAGCACGAGTATATATTTGTTTTACATATGGATACAACATGCACTTGTCTGCGAAGAAAAATGTTGTAGGTTGCCGGCTCTAATGACAATATTTTGCTGCATACATGCATGGTTCAAGTTGATTGTGTTACGTTCTTTTCATACACTAATCCAAGCATATGTTTTTGGGTGACCTGGTACAGCGCGGCGAACCGGCACGTACCCAAGCTCTCGCGAAACAGGAGGTGATCTAGGTCTCGCCCGCGGCCGCCTCCGACCGCCAATTCAGGGTAGGTGCTCCTAAGTCCTAATCCTACCATGCTCCCGTGCCGCGCCGCACCGGAGCGCCCCGCCTGCTGCCTCCCGTTTCACTCCAGCGCATCTCCTCCCCCGCCGTCGCCGCCGCCGAGGACATCGCAGGCAAAGCCTGTGTGCCGCAGCGGCGGCGTTTCTCCTCGGCCAATGGTTCGGTCAGGACGGTGGCGGCCCGCGATGGCCGGATCTAGCAATGGGTGTGGGACGGCGGTGGCTAGGCAGGTGGCAGCGGACAACGACAGGTGCAGCGGCGGCGGCTTGGGCACCCGATGTGGGCCCACATGGGCTTCGGCGGGCCGCACTTGCTGATCTCGTGTACCATCCCGTCAATGGCTTGCTGCCTCTGGGATCGACCCGCAACTCGAGGACGTCGGGGGCTTCGGCCCTGGGCGTGGCAGTGGTGGCCACCTCCTTCGCCGGAGATGGTCGACCTGAGGCTGGGTGGTCGGAGTTTCAGATCCGTCATCTAGTCCCGGCTGCGAGTTGGGAAGACAAAGTTGCCGGTGAAAACCGAGCCGATGGCGGGCGATGGCGGCGTTTTGCGTCATTGCCTTAATGAAGGCATGGTCATGTAACTTCTGTCGACCCACTCATGCTGCTTCGGGGGAAACCCTAGGATCTGGTCTTCCAGATCGGACGATGGCGGTACTACGGTGTCGTTTCTCTCTTGGGAGCATCGTTTGTGGAGCAGCGCTGGAAGACAGAGGCAGGAGGTGGAGCGGCTTCATCTTGCATGAGGCTTCGGTGGATCTGTCAAGTCATGCCTAGCCGACAGGTGCTCTGAGTCATGCCTGGTTGGCAGGTGCTACGCACGACAGATCTTTCTGATTCTTCGCGTCCGGGCAGACGAGCGTAGGACGGTGGCGCCGTTGGGCGCCGTGGCGGCGTCGATGGATGTCCAGCCTGGCAGGGATGATGCGGATCTCTATCCTGAAGATGGGCCAGTGGTCCGATGATGATGGCGGCTTCTAAAACGTGTGCATGTGGTGTGCGCTTTAGGTAGGCTGCATCGGCTGTTAGTCCCGATACGTTATGTGGATGGATCGGTGACGGCACCGGTTTTAGATATGGGGAGTGAGAGCACTCCACATTATCGAGTTTGTAGGTGTGAGTGGTGGCTTTCGGGTGGATTGATATATGTTCTTGTCAGACCTTTCTAGATTAATTAATAAAGATGGCTCCATATATCGATTGATGCAGAGGCTGGGTTTTAACCTCCTTTTCCAAAAAAAATAGTACTCACATCGCTCTTAATTTTTCCAAACAATAGTAAAAAGATGAGCTAGCATACGTAATTCCATTCCTTCCTTGCTCGGTGTATTTTCAGACACTGACCTGTATGCCTACAGAATAGTATTTTTCAATTATGCGAGTATAAATAGTTACAAAAAAAAAATCATGAGCAGTGGTCCTTTTTGGGTTTGCAACTCTGAGACTAAGAATAGAAATGTTATCGCAATGTTTACTTCAAGTTCAAGATCACTGCTTTACTCTCTGAACATCCTTAAAATTTTCAACCATTCCGAGATAAAGAACTTCTGGAAGAAAATAAATGAGCGCTCAAACTAATATGCATCTTCTCTCAGAAGTTACTGAAGTACGAGAGACGAGTGTTGTGGAGCAACTATGTCAGGTAAAAAATGTAATCTAGATGGTACTGTACAAGGTTAATCACATACCCCTATAATATGTGAGAGTTTAGACTAGTGTTACACATCGCAAAGCCAACATCAATTAAATTACGAGCACAACTGTTCACATTTGATGTTACATACAAGATTGATTGTCAGAAGTCTAGACGCGAAGAGATGGGATTGATGTGAGCACTGAATTTTGAATAATACGAGGGCTAAGAATTGCTACCAACATTAGCCCCCATACAAATCCAGGTTTTTCCCATTTAACTCCAGCAGTGGGTAAGACCAGAGCAAACCCCCAACCGTGGCTAGTATGACCACCTCTCGAATCCCAGACCAGCAGTAGCATAACAGCGCAGTCCTCCAAGACCAGAGATCATCATTTTCAGGTGGAGTGTGCTCAATGGATCAGCATCAGCATTAATGCCTCCACAACAGACATGAACTCGCCGACGACTGGTCCAGTGGCAGCATAACAAGCACACCAGTTCAGTTCCAGGCCACTCCAAATCCAAATTACCAGCACATGTCTCGTGGAATATCTTCCTTCTTTTCTCCGATGGATGGATATCCAATTGCCCATCTGAACTTTTGTGGCTGGACAGCCTGTACTTTAATGACTACTGACAACTTTGTTCAAAATAAAGGAAATTGAAATTCATGTACTGTCGAAACTGATGAAAACTATCTTTGTCCGAGCTTACCATCAAAATAGTTGGATAGCAAATGTGAAAAGATATTAAGTTCAATATTTAGTATCCTTCACATATAGTGATGAATGCTAGGCACGAACAAGAGAATTGTGTGAGTTACACTGTCAACAGCAGAATCACAGGGAAATATGTTCTGAGAATGGATCTGGTTGAGAACACTAATCCTGAACAATTATAATAATTAAAAAAAGTAAAAGAAAAATATACTCTTGAGGCATCGAAGTCTCCATACATTGTGCAAAGTAACAAACAGGAGATGTCCCCGAAAACCAACAAACAGGAATACCAGATCGAAGTAGACGCAAAACATTCCCAAGCAACTTGACCCAGAAGTCGAGAACAAGAGATCTGGCCCATATGCAGCATTCGATTTTTATGAAGGCACTAACCCCATGACTTTCCGTGACTATCCGGAAGTTAAGCATTCATCAAAACAGGGCGTGTAAGGAAGATACGGTTCACAGTCACAGAAGTATTTTCCTTTGTCGTAGACAACTTGTGCCTTCCCGCTATCCATATCATACGACATAAATTTCTCTTCCACCGCATTTATGGAGAAAATCAAATCACAGTCCGGATGGATAGCAATCAATCTATATGACTCATCAAGTTTGCAAAGATGACTTCCGCACGGTTCCGAAATGTTAGGACGCTTTCCTAACAGTTCTGAAATGTTTGCAGTATGCTTCAGGGTCCACTCTCCACTAGCATCATTCTCAAGAACCCAAACTGAGAGTAGCCAGCCGTTGCCATCAAAGTTAGCTAGTATTTGCATAGAGTGCAAGCGTCTTTGAGACTGGCCAATGCATCCCCGGTGATGGAACGCCTCGGAATTTCCCGCCAAGTATTGCCTTCCACGTCCACCGCGACAACCGGAGAAACCTTAAAACCGTCGGTGGTCAAATGCAGAGTGCCATTCAGAAAGACAGAATCCGGTTCCACATATAAACCAAAACTAGTTTCTTCACCCCACCCACTCTGCTTTGAAGTCCATGTTCTGGTTTGGGACGAGTAGATCTGGTACCAAATCTGGAAATACAGAAAACGATATGAGCTTTAAATGTCCAGTCGGATATGGTATCGGATACCGGATATCTTCATCTGATATGGAATAGGATACAAAATGATATCAGGCGGATACCGGATTATCCAGTCTTGCTAATTTGGGATATTTCCGTTTTTCTTCCATCGGCCCAGCCCAAAATGGAAGAACAACAAACTGGTACAGCCTGAGGGTATCAGCTTACAATATACTAGCACATACCAAAAGCCAACCGAGTACATGAAATCCCACAATCAAATGCCTAAGCAAAACAATAAGACCCTCTAGGAAGAGTTGTCCATGCGTGAAGACCCCTCAGCGTCTCCACCATTGCCCCCAAATTAACCCTTGTCCCTACTGGGCATCGGTCTTCACACATGCAGAAAGGTAATATTTTGAGAGATTTCTCTATATGGGGATTTGGTCGAGAAGGTCGTCGAGGACTCCAGATCCCAGGAGACAATGTCTTCCTCACGAGATAGCATGATGTCTCCATTTCCTCATGTAGAGCCTCCCACTACAATATATCAGCTTCGCTGAAGAATCTCCTGAAATATAGGAGACACCGAACACCATAGAAAGCCTTATAGGCCGAGAGGTTCAACCAAATAGAGAAAAGGCTCGGGTGGCTATCTTTCAAGGGGTTTGTGCCCTGAACCAGTCCAAACAGAAGGGTGAACACTTTTCTTACCCAGAGAATGTTTAGTGTCGAGCTTGAAGTAGTGTTTGATTCCATGGAGGCTTTTCTAAAATTGCCATCCACCATGACCAGAAGAGTAGATGATATTTGCGCTACCATATTTGGCAAAAACGATCAACTTACGAAGGTTGCACTCCTGATATAGTTTGCAGATCCATTTGGACATGAGGGCAATTTTCAGCATCTGAGAGCTAAGAATGTCGAGCCACATTATTTGGTAGTAAGAGACTAAACATATCAAGTGCAGTGCAGACATCTTCATGTTCTGCAGAAAATTCATTTCCATGTAACTAGCTGACAATGAAAGCTAATGCAGCCGCAAAAGTGTCACTAGGAGCAACAAAAGGCATATTCATTTCTTCTCAGGGCAGAAGCAGATATTGTCTAATCAAATACATGTGGGTAGTCATTAACATAACATAATTTGCCAAGTGTTAATTAGTTGAGATCATCTTGTACAGAAAAGCAGAAGATCGGGGCAATTGGGACAGTCACGGTCGAGTACATATTCCTAGCAGAACCTGCACCAACATGAATTTCTTGGTAACTTTGCCTAATGCCTGGTACACAATAATCTAGTCAGTACATGATACAACTGCTTGTGAGTCGAACCAATATTCTACAACTACAAGAGGCGATGGCATGGTCATATGACAGGTAAGAGGAGCAATTCATATGGACCTTCTAAAAAATTGTTCAACTGTAAAAATATGGTTATCATATCAAAGTTTCAGGAAAGACCCATAACAAGAATTTTACTATATACTCCCTCCGTCCGAAAATACTTGTCGCAAAAATGGATGCAAATGGATGCATCTAAAACTAAAATATGTCTAGATACAACCATTCCTCTGACAAGTATTTCCGGACGGAGGGAGTATGTTGCTTGTCAAATGCATACATTATAGCATCTGCTTGAAACTAAATGTGGTGACTATAGGAAGGTAAGGGCAAAGACATAAGTCAAAGTCATTTGTAATACATAGATCATCTACAGCTTGCTCAATAGTCAAGCCAGGGGCATTAGTTATCGAAGCATATATTTTGCAAAATACGTCTGAAGTAAATAATCTAGAGGCATGACGGTACCAGTGCAATTGTGTATAAAGCTTCCAGTCTTCCTATAGTGCTCATTCTCAGCTCTTCAGTATGCTTAACTCAGGGGCTTGATCTACCTTGTCTTCAAACGCAACTCTAGTTCGAGTCTCCAAATCTGTTCAGCCCTGAGCTCTTCGGTTTTACAAACGGGCTGCAGCCTCAACATCTCATTCTCAGCTTTCAGACAGTGACCTGTATGCATATAAAATACTACAGCGAAATCACATGATGTATTTTGAAATATGCAAGTACTAAGAATTAGTGATGATCTTTTAAACCTTGACCATATTCATCAGTGCACCTCATAAATGATATATATAATAATAACTAGACAGTAGAACAAAGCTTCAAATTCTCCTCGGCTAACCAACATTATTCAGAGTCATAAAAGGCATACCCCCAAATATCAATTTCCCTGTGAAGTAAATAGTTTGCAAATTTCCCTGTGAAGTAAATAATCTAGAGGCATGACGGTACGGGTACAATTGTATATAAAGCTTTGTCTTCCTGTATGTATAAACTTTCCAATCTGCTTCCTTAGGGGCTTGATTTCCTTTGTTCCAAATGCAACTCTAGTTCGAGTCTCAGAATCTGTTCAGCCCTGAGCTCATTCGTCCTCTGAACGAGCTTCAGCTTCAGCATCTCATTTTCAGCTTTCAGACAGTTAGCTGAATACATACTCCCTCCGTTCCTAAATATAAGTCCTTTTAGAGATTTTAATACGGACTACATATGGAGCAAAATGAGTGAATCGACACTCTAAAATGTGTCTATATACATCCGTATGTAGTGACTTATATTTAGGATTACATGTAGAATGCCAAACATATATTCGCATTCGCATTACATGTAGAATGTCAACCATATATCAGTAGATTCATCATAAGATGTAGTTGCGTATTTTATATATTTGGTATTATAGATAAAAAATAGTTTTCTTTATAAACTTGGTCAAAGTTTGCAAAGTTTGACTTTTCAGAAAATCTATACGCACTACATTATGGAATGGAGGGAGTATGCAAGAAAGCTGAACCTGACCAAATACAGACATCTTCATGTTCTGGAGCAACCCCATTAATTACCAGGAGCACAAGATACAAGAAGTCTTCTGCTCCTAGGACTAGCAGAAGGAACTTGGGTCATTTTTATTCGAGCCCTCTGATATGCTGCAAATTGACAACGATGTGCTTTCTTACATTGATCTCCATACTAGGAGCTAAAAGTTACCATCACCATCAGTACATGAAAGCAAATATGTTAACTCATTAAGTGACTGGGCATGTTTATATAAAGAACAGTGGAAGAAAAGGCTTTGAATTCTCTGTAGATTGTTCTGAGTCACAAAAACAGGGCAAATGCACCTGAACACCAGCAAACAGGAAGACTAAATCGGAGTGGGCGCAGAACTTTCCAAGAAATTGCCCCAGAGGTAGAGATGCGGTCCAGATTCAACATCTGAATTTTTGTTCCATGCCTGTTCAATGACTATCTGGATGGTAGTTCCGCAAAACAAGGCGTGTAAGGATGATAGAGTTGAAGGTAGTGTCCCCCCTTCTTGTAGACAACATCAACTTCCTGGGTATCCATATCATACGACATAAGTCTCTCTTCCACCCCATCTACGAAGAAAACCAAACCACTATCTGGATGCATGGCAATCAACGTATATAAGCTGAATTTCCCGCGAACACCTAACTTTTTCGAGATGTTTGCCACATGCTTCTGGGTCCACTTAGCATAATCCTCAAGAACGCAGACCATGAGCAAGGTGCAATCATCATATTGTTTTACTAAGTCTATAGTGTGCAGGCGTCCTTGAGACCTCCCGATGCCATGACCAAAGGATGGCCTCCAAAATGCCTGCCAAGTCTTGCCGTCCATGTCCACGTGACGATCAAAGTATTGTTGGCCGGCAAATGCAAATGCAGCACACCATTCATAAAGACAGACACTGATTCCTCGGAATTATCCAAATGAATTCCTTGACTCCACCCAATCTGCTTGGAAGCCCATGTTCTGGTCTCGGACGAGTAGATCTTCAGTCCGGTGAGCGTGCCGCCATCATAGAGATCCTGCTCGAACAAAAACACCGTGAAGCCGCAGGGATCGTCCGGGTCGAAGCCCAGACGTATGATGCTCTGCAGGTTCATATGTTGTGTGCGAGGAAGCACAGTCCACTCCTCGGTTGCCGGATTGCACACGAGATAATCTATGTCCAACGAAGATGACGGGGTGGGCGACGTGAAGCACCCGCAGAGGAGGCCACCGCTGCAATCCACGAGTATGAAGCCATGGGTATAGCCGCCGCCGCGAAGGAAAGGGAAGGACGGGTCGACCAGGGGCCGACGGCCTGAACTGCCGCCCGGGAAGTTGAGGAAACGCACGTCGTGGTGGTTGTGGAGGGCGTGGCAGAAGAAGCCGGAGAGGGTCTGCAGCGACCGCCTGACGAGGCCGGGGTCGGAGCAGAGGGCGCGCCACGACGGCGACACGCACCTGAAGCGGCACAGCGACCTGTAGGGCACCCGCGCCAGGATCTCCACGAGGAGCTCCTCCGGGAGGCTCGCCGCCGACCAGGACATCTCTTCCATCCCGTCTCGCGGAGACTTTGCCGGCGGCGGCGGCGGCGGCGGCGTAGGTGTGGGGGATTTCGGGAGGAGGAGGTTAGTGGGAGAATGTGAGCACGGTCTCGAGAGGTTTTCTTGCCCTAGTGCTTTTTTACAATGGATTTTGTTTGTATAAAGTTTTCTTTTCTCCTCAAGCCAGAAATGTTTTATGCTCCTTTTTTTTCAAAATAAATTTTATTGTTCTATTTATAAATAATACACTCTCCGTCAGTGCCAAGAACGCTTTTATATTAGAACGCCGATAACTGCCACACGTGTGGGCGTTAAGGAATCTGCCCACACGTTCTGTGTGGTGCCTAAGAGGACCAGCCCACACGTCTGTGTGTGGGCAAAACAACTAGCGCCCACACGCCTCTTTTTTCCCTCCCGGTCCTTCTTACACGCGTGCGTGTGGGCGAAATAGATAACGCCCACACGCCCGGTACGTCAGGCCTCGTACCTCGTGGTCCCGCACGCCCCACGTGACACTTTACTGCGCGCCCCGCAGTTGCCATGGGCCGGACCCTCGTCCATGTTCGTTTAAGTGCAGTTGCCATGTCGTTGAACTACGGTTGCCATGTCGGACAACTACAGTTGCCATGTTTGCTCAACTGCAGTTGCCATCTCAGGTCACAGTTCCAGATTGCCATTTTTTGGACAACTACAGTTGTTGCCATGTGTGGTCTGGTCTACTGCAGTTGCCATGATTTCAAAACTTTAGGAGTTGCCACCTACTAACACTAGGCAGTTGCCATGTAGCGCTACAAAAAAAGGCATGGCAAAAAACATGTTCGGGTAAAAGAGAGAGTTGCCATGTGCTCACAAGCATGCTAGGGCAGTTGCCATTTAAAAAGAAAGAGTTGCCATCTGCTTACGTGCACGCTAGAGCAGTTTTTCATATACCATGCAAAACATATGGCAACTGACATATTCGGGTAAAAAAAAGAGAGAGTTGCCATCTGCTTGCAATCACACTAGGGCAGTTGCCATGTACACTGCAAAACGCATGGCAACTGGCAGCTTGGGTGTGGGAGAGGAGGCGGGCATGTGGGCGAGATGGCAAACGTCCACACACCAGCCCTTGTGCGTGACTGAAAACTGGTGTGTGGGCGAACTGCTAAACGCCCACACACCGGCCCCTCCGTGTGGTAAAACGGATGTGTGGGCGACTTTTCTCACACACCACACACGCGAGTTGTCCTACATGGCATACAAAATCAGCTAATTCGTGCCAAGATTCGTGCAGAAGTTACTGGACGGTGATGGAGACGTGTGGGTGAGTTGGCTAACGCCCACACGTGTGGGCGTTACACTTTTCGTTATATTATGAGACGGAGGGAATATTTTATTATTCCAAGACCAATTTGATCAATTGACTCATACAAATAATGTCACAAAACTACGCTAGCCATTTAATTGGTACTTGTGGTTGTTTCTCTCTCTTGGCTCCCATGACCTATAGGTGCAAGGGATGGCCCATCTTCACCGACTCCTAGCAAGGCACGGGCATCTGCTCCCTCTATGTGTTGCTCTGACGATGAGAGGGGTAGGGACCCTTGATCTTCGGTGCATTGGTGGGAGGGTTAATTTCAAATTCATCTCGGGTGGATTGTAGTGAGACAATGGTAGTGTCACTAGCGTGGAATCATATCTTCTCGCCTCCCTCTTGTGTTCCGTGGTGTTTCTCCCTATCCTCGGAAGACGTGTAGAGAATCGGGTGTCCTTAAATCTGGTTTTTTTCCTTCTGCAGATTTGTCTCGGTGGCACTCTCATGCGAAGCGGCCAACATAGTTTTGCGTTTTGGTTATCCGTGGACTCGTACGAGTCCATTTTGTATAAAGTTTTCTTTTCTCCTCAAGCCAGAAATGTTTTATGCTCTTTTTTGTTTCAAAATAAATTTTATTGTTCTATTTATAAATAATACACTCTCCGTCAGTGCCAAGAACGCTTTTATATTATGAGACGGAGGGAATATTTTATTATTCCAAGACCAATTTGATCAATTGACTCATACAAATAATGTCACAAAACTACGCTAGCCATTTAATTGGTACTTGTGGTTGTTTTTCTCTCTTGGCTCCCATGACCTATAGGTGCAAGGGATGGCCCATCTTCACCGACTCCAAGCAAGGCATGGGCATCTGCTCCCTCTGTGTGTTGCTCTGACGATAAGAGGGGGTAGGGACCCTTGATCTTCGGTGCGTTGGTGGGAGGGTTAGAAATTTCAAATTCATCTCGGGTGGATTGTAGCGAGACAATGGTAGTGTCACTAGCGTGGAATCAGATCTTCTCGCCTCCCTCTTGTGTTCGGTGGTGTTTCTCCCTATCCTCGGAAGTCGTGTAGAGAATCGGGTGTCCTTAAATCTGGTTTTTTCCTTCTGCAGATTTGTCTCGGTGGCACTCTCATGCGAAGCGGCCAACATAGTTTTGCGTTTTGGTTATCCGTGGACTCGTACGAGTCCATTTTGTATAAAGTTTTCTTTTCTCCTCAAGCCAGAAATGTTTTATGCTCCTTTTTTTCAAAATAAATTTTATTGTTCTATTTATAAATAATACACTCTCCGTCAGTGCCAAGAACGCTTTTATATTATGAGACGGAGGGAATATTTTATTATTCCAAGACCAATTTGATCAATTGACTCATACAAATAATGTCACAAAACTACGCTAGCCATTTAATTGGTACTTGTGGTTGTTTTTCTCTCTTGGCTCCCATGACATATAGGTGCAAGGGATGGCCCATCTTTGTTGGGGAACGTACTAATTTCAAAAAAATTCCCACGCACACGCAAGATCATGGTGATGCATAGCAACGAGAGGGGAGAGTGTTGTCCACATACCCTCGTAGACCGAATGATCATGGTGATGTAGTCGTACGTCTTCACGATCCGGCCGATCAAGTACCGAACGCACGGCACCTCCGAGTTCAGCACACGTTCAGCTCGATGACGTCCCTCGAACTCCGATCCAGCCGAGTGTTGAGGGAGAGTTTCGTCAGCACGACGGCGTGGTGACGATGATGATGTTCTACTGACGCAGGGCTTCGCCTAAGCACCGCTACGATATTATCGAGGTGTAATATGGTGGAGGGGGGCACCGCACACGGCTAAGAGATCAATAGATCAATTGTTGTGTCTATGGGGTGCCCCTGCCCCCGTATATAAAGGAGCAAGGGGGAGGCCGGCCGGCCCTTGTTGGCACGCCAGGAGGAGGAGTCCTCCTCCTAGTAGGAGTAGGACTCCCCTCTTTCCTACTCCTACTAGGAGGGGGAAAGGAAGGGGGAGAGGGGGAAGGAAAGGGGGGCGCCGCCCCCCCTCTCCTAGTCCAATTCGGACCAGAGGGGGAGGGGGCGCGCGGCCCCTCCTGGCTGCCCCTCTCTCTCTCCACTAAGGCCCATAAGGCCCATTACTTCTCCCGGGGGGTTCCGGTAACCCTCCGGCACTCCGGTTTTCTCCGAAATCACCCGGAACACTTCCGGTGTCCGAATATAGCCGTCCAATATATCAATCTTTATGTCTCGACCATTTCGAGACTCCTCGTCATGTCCGTGATCACATCCGGGACTCCGAACAACCTTCGGTACATCAAAACATATAAACTCATAATATAACTGTCATCGTAACGTTAAGCGTGCGGACCCTACGGGTTCGAGAACTATGTAGACATGACCGAGACTCGTCTCCGGTCAATAAACAATAGCGGAACCTGGATGCTCATATTGGCTCCCACATATTCTACGAAGATCTTTATCGGTCAGACCGCATAACAACATACGTTGTTCCCTTTGTCATCGGTATGTTACTTGCCCGAGATTCGATCGTCGGTATCTCAATACCTAGTTCAATCTCGTTACCGGCAAGTCTCTTTACTCGTTCTGTAATACATCATCTCGCAACAAACTCTTTAGTTGCAATGCTTGCAAGGCTTAAGTGATGTGCATTACCGAGAGGGCCCAGAGATACCTCTCCGACAATCGGAGTGACAAATCCTAATCTCGAAATACGCCAACCCAACAAGTACCTTCGGAGACACCTGTAGAGCACCTTTATAATCACCCAGTTACGTTGTGACGTTTGGTAGCACACAAAGTGTTCCTCCGGTAAACAGGAGTTGCATAATCTCATAGTCATAGGAACATGTATAAGTCATGAAGAAAGCATTAGCAACATACTAAACGATCAAGTGCTAAGCTAACGGAATGGGTCAAGTCAATCACATCATTCTCCTAATGATGTTATCCCGTTAATCAAATGAAAACTCATGTCTATGGCTAGGAAACATAACCATCTTTGATCAACGAGCTAGTCAAGTAGAGGCATACTAGTGACACTCTGTTTGTCTATGTATTCACACAAGTATTATGTTTCCGGTTAATACAATTCTAGCATGAATAATAAACATTTATCATGAAATAAGGAAATAAATAATAACTTTATTATTGCCTCTATGGCATATTTCCTTCAGTCTCCCACTTGCACTAGAGTCAATAATCTAGATTACACAGTAATGATTCTTACACCCATGGAGCCTTGGTGCTGATCATGTTTTGCTCGTGGAAGAGGCTTAGTCAACGGGTCTGCAACATTCAGATCCGTATGTATCTTGCAAATTTCTATGTCTCCCACCTGGACTAAATCCCGGATGGAATTGAAGCGTCTTTTGATGTGCTTGGTTCCCTTGTGAAATCTGGATTCCTTTACTAAGGCAATTGCACCAGTATTGTCACAAAAGATTTTCATTGGACCCGATGCACTAGGTATGACACCTAGATCGGATATGAACTCCTTCATCCAGACTCCTTCATTTGCTGCTTCCGAAGCAGCTATGTACTCCGCTTCACACGTAGATCCTTCCACGACGCTTTGTTTAGAACTGCACCAACTGACAGCTCCACCGTTCAATGTAAACACGTATCCGGTTTGCGATTTAGAATCGTCCGGATCAGTGTCAAAGCTCGCATCGACGTAACCATTTACGATGAGCTCTTTGTCACCTCGAGAAACATATCCTTAGTCCTTTTCAGGTATTTCAGGATGTTCTCGACCGCTGTCCAGTGATCCACTCCTGGATTACTTTGGTACCTTCCTGCTAGACTTATAGCAAGGCATACATCAGGTCTGGTACACAGCATTGCATACATGATAGAGCCTATGGCTGAAGCATAGGGAACATCTTTCATCTTCTCTCTATCTTCTGCAGTGGTCGGGCATTGAGTCTTACTCAATTTCACACCTTGTAACACAGGCAAGAACCCTTTCTTTGCTTGATCCATTTTGAACTTTTTCAAAACTTTGTCAAGGTATGTGTTTTGTGAAAGTCCAATTAAGCGTCTTGATCTATCTCTATAAATCTTGATGCCCAATATATATGCAGCTTCACCGAGGTCTTTCATTGAAAAACTATTATTCAAGTATCCCTCTATGCTATCCAGAAATTCTATATCATTTCCAATCAGCAATATGCCATCCACATATAATATCAGAAATGCTATAGAGCTCCCACTCACTTTCTTGTAAATACAGGCTTCTCCAAAACTCTGTATAAAACCAAATGCTTTGATCACACTATCAAAGCGTTTATTCCAACTCCGAGAGGCTTGCACCAGTCCATAAATGGATCGCTGGAGTTTGCAGACTTTGTTAGCTTCCTTTGGATCGACAAAACCTTCTGATTGTATCATATACAACTCTTCTTCCAGAAATCCATTCAGGAATGCAGTTTTGACATCCATTTGCCAAATTTCATAATCATAAAATGCGGCAATTGCTAACATGATTCGGACAGACTTAAGCATTGCTACGGGTGATAAGGTCTCATCGTAGTCAATCCCTTGAACTTGTTGAAAACATTTCGCAACAAGTCGAGCTTTATAGACAGTAACATTACCGTCAGCGGCAGTCTTCTTCTTGAAGATCCATTTATTTTCAATGGCTTGCCGATCATCGGGCAAGTCAACCAAAGTCCATACTTTGTTCTCATACATGGATCCCATCTCGGATTTCATGGCCTCAAGCCATTTTGCGGAATCTGGGCTCACCATCGCTTCTTCATAGTTCATAGGTTCGTCATGGTCTAGTAACATAACCTCCAGAACAGGATTACCGTACCACTCTGGTGCGGATCTTACTCTGGTTGATCTACGAGGTTCAGTAATAACTTGATCTGAAGTTTCATGATCATCATCATTAACTTCCTCACTAATTGACGTAGGTGTCGCAGAAACTGGTTTCTGCGATGAACTACTTTCCAATAAGGGAGCAGGTACAGTTACCTCATCAAGTTCTACTTTCCTCCCACTCACTTCTTTCGAGAGCTCCTTCTCCAGAAAATTTCCGAATTTAGCAACAAAAGTTTTGCCTTCGGATCTGTGATAGAAGGTGTACCCAACGGTCTCCTTTGGGTATCCTATGAAGACACATTTCTCCGATTTGGGTTCGAGCTTATCAGGTTGAAGTTTTTTCACATAAGCATCGCAGCCCCAAACTTTAAGAAACGACAACTTTGGTTTCTTGCCAAACCACAGTTCATAAGGTGTCGTCTCAACGGATTTTGATGGTGCCCTATTTAACGTGAATGCAGCCGTCTCTAAAGCATAACCCCAAAACGATAGCGGTAAATCAGTAAGAGACATCATAGATCGCACCATATCTAGTAAAGTGTGATTACGACGTTCGGACACACCATTACGTTGTGGTGTTCCGGGTGGCGTGAGTTGCGAAACTATTCCGCATTGTTTCAAATGTAGACCAAACTCGTAACTCAAATATTCTCCTCCACGATCTGATCGTAGAAACTTTATTTTCTTGTTAGGATGATTTTCAACTTCACTCTGAAATTCTTTGAACTTTTCAAATGTTTCAGACTTATGTTTCATTAAGTAGATATACCCATATCTGCTCAAATCATCTGTGAAGGTGAGAAAATAATGATATCCGCCACGAGCCTCAATATTCATCGGACCACATACATCTGTATGTATGATTTCCAACAAATCTGTTGCTCTCTCCATAGTTCCGGAGAACGGCGTTTTAGTCATCTTGCCCATGAGGCACCGTTCGCAAGTACCAAGTGATTCATAATCAAGTGGTTTCCAAAAGTCCATCAGTATGGAGTTTCTTCATGCGCTTTACACCGATATGACCTAAACGGCAGTGCCACAAATAAGTTGCACTATCATTATCAACTCTGCATCTTTTGGCTTCAATATTATGAATATGTGTATCACTACTATCGAGATTCAACAAAAATAGTCCACTCTTCAAGGGTGCATGACCATAAAAGATATTACTCATATAAATAGAACAACCATTATTCTCTGATTTAAATGAATAACCGTCTCGCATCAAACAAGATCCAGATATAATGTTCATGCTTAACGCTGGCACCAAATAACAATTATTTAGGTCTAAAACTAATCCCGAAGGTAGATGTAGAGGTAGCGTGCCGACCGCGATCACATCAACTTTGGAACCATTTCCCACACGTATGGTCACCTCGTCCTTAGCCAATCTTCGCTTAATCCGTAGCCCTTGTTTCGAGTTGCAAATATTAGCAACAGAACCAGTATCAAATACCCAGGTGCTACCGCGAGCATTAGTAAGGTACACATCAATAATATGTATATCACATATACCTTTGTTCACCTTTCCATCCTTCTTATCCGCCAAATACTTGGGGCAGTTCCGCTTCCAGTGACCAGTCTGCTTGCAGTAAAAGCACTCAGTCTCAGGCTTAGGTCCAGACTTGGGTTTCTTCTCCTGAGCAGCAACTTGTTTGCAGTTCTTCTTGAAGTTCCCCTTCTTCTTCCCTTTACACTTTTTCTTGAAACTAGTGGTCTTATTGACCATCAACACTTGATGTTCCTTTTTGATTTCTACCTTCACAGCCTTTAGCATTGCGAAAAGCTCGGGAATCGTCTTATCCATCCCTTACATATTATAGTTCATCACGAAGCTCTTGTAGCTTGGTGGCAGTGATTGAAGAATTCTGTCAATGACGCTATCATCCGGAAGATTAACTCCCAGTTGAATCAAGTGATTGTTATACTCAGACATTTTGAGTATATGCTCACTGACAGAACTATTCTCTTCCATCTTGCAGCTGTAGAACTTATTGGAGACTTCATATCTCTCAATCCGGGCATTTGCTTGAAATATTAACTTCAACTCCTGGAACATCTCATATGCTCTGCCAGACGTTCATAACATCTGGTGTTGCTCCTGCAGCAGGCCTGGCACCCAGCGGTGCTTCCAGGACGTAATTCTTCTGTGCAGCAATGAGGATAATCCTCAAGTTACGGACCCAGTCCGTGTAATTGCTACCATCATCTTTCAACTTTGCTTTCTCAAGGAACGCATTAAAATTCAACGGAACAACAGCACGAGCCATCTATCTACAATCAACATAGACAAGCAAGATACTATCAGGTACTAAGTTCATGATAAATTCAAGTTCAATTAATCATATTACTTAAGAACTCCCACTTAGATAGACATCCCTCTAATCCTCTAAGTGATCACGTGATCCATATCAACTAAACCATGTCCGATCATCACGTGAGATGGAGTAGTTTCAAGGGTGAACATCACTATGTTGATCATATCTACTATATGATTCACGCTCGACCTTTCGGTCTCCGTGTTCCGAGGCCATATCTGTTATATGTTAGGCTCGTCAAGTTTAACCTGAGTATTCCGCGTGTGCAACTGTTTTGCATCCGTTGTATTTGAACGTAGAGCCTATCACACCCGATCATCACGTGGTGTCTCAGCACGAAGAACTTTCGCAACGGTGCATACTCAGGGAGAACACTTATACTTTGATAATTTAGTGAAGGATCATCTTATAATGCTACCGTCAATCAAAGCAAGATAAGATGCATAAAAGATAAACATCACATGCAATCAATATAAGTGATATGATATGGCCATCGTCATCTTGTGCTTGTGATCTCCATCTCCGAAGCACCGTCATGATCACCATCGTCATCGGCGTGACACCTTGATCTCCATCGTAGCATCGTTGTCGTCTCGCCAACTATTGCTTCTACAACTATCGCTACCGCTTAGTGATAAAGTAAAACAATTACATGGCGATTGCATTGCATACAATAAAGCGACAACCATATGGCCCCTGCCAGTTGCCGATAACTCGGTTACAAAATATGATCATCTCATACAATAAAATTCAGTATCATGTCTTGACCATATCACATCACAACATGCCCTGCAAAAACAAGTTAGACGTCCTCTACTTTGTTGTTGCAAGTTTTACGTGGCTGCTACGGGCTTAGCAAGAACCGTTCTTACCTACGCATCAAAACCACAACGATAGTTTGTCAAGTTGGTGCTGTTTTAACCTTCGCAAGGACCGGGCGTAGCCACACTCGGTTCAACTAAAGTGAGAGAGACAGACACCCGCCGGTCACCTTTAAGCAACGAGTGCTCGCAACGGTGAAACCAGTCTCGCGTAAGCGTACGCGTAATGTCGGTCCGGGCCGCTTCATCTCACAATACCGCCGAACCAAAGTATGACATGCTGGTAAGCAGTATGACTTATATCGCCCACAACTCACTTGTGTTCTACTCGTGCATATAACATCAACGCATAAAACCTGGCTCGGATGCCACTGTTGGGGAACGTAGTAATTTCAAAAAAATTCCTACGCACACGCAAGATCATGGTGATGCATAGCAACGAGAGGGGAGAGTGTTGTCCACGTACCCTCGTAGACCGAAAGCGGAAGCGTTAACACAACGCGGTTGATGTAGTCGTACGTCTTCACGATCTGACCGATCAAGTACCGAACGCACGGCACCTCCGAGTTCAGCACATGTTCAGCTCGATGACGTCCCTCGAACTCCGATCCAGCCGAGTGTTGAGGGAGAGTTTCGTCAGCACGACGGCGTGGTGACGATGATGATGTTCTACCGACGCAGGGCTTCGCCTAAGCACCACTACGATATTATCGAGGTGTAATATGGTGGAGGGGGGCACCGCACAGGGCTAAGAGATCAATAAATCAATTGTTGTGTCTATGGGGTGCCCCCCTGCCCCCGTATATAAAGGAGCAAGGGGGAGGCCGGCCGGCCCTTGTTGGCGCGCCAGGAGGAGGAGTCCTCCTCCTAGTAGGAGTAGGACTCCCCTCTTTCCTACTCCTACTAGGAGGGGGAAAGGAAGGGGGAGAGGGGGAAGGAAAGGGGGGCGCCGCCCCCCCTCCTAGTCCAATTCGGACCAGAGGGGGAGGGGGCACGCGGCCCCTCCTGGCTGCCCCCCCTCTCTCTCCACTAAGGCCCATAAGGCCCATTACTTCTCCCGGGGGGGTTCCGGTAACCCTCCGGCACTCCGGTTTTCTCCGAAATCACCCGGAACACTTCCGGTGTCCGAATATAGCCATCCAATATATCAATCTTTATGTCTCGACCATTTCGAGACTCCTCGTCATGTCCGTGATCACATCCGGGACTCCGAACAACCTTCGGTACATCAAAACATATAAACTCATAATATAACCGTCATCGTAACGTTAAGCGTGCGGACCCTACGGGTTCGAGAACTATGTAGACATGACCGAGACTCGTCTCCGGTCAATAACCAATAGCAGAACCTGGATGCTCATATTGGCTCCCACATATTCTACGAAGATCTTTATCGGTCAGACCGCATAACAACATACGTTGTTCCCTTTGTCATCGGTATGTTACTTGCCCGAGATTCGATCATCGGTATCTCAATACCTAGTTCAATCTCGTTACCGGCAAGTCTCTTTACTCGTTCTGTAATACATCATCTCCCAACAAACTCTTTAGTTGCAATGCTTGCAAGGCTTAAGTGATGTGCATTACCGAGAGGGCCCAGAGATACCTCTCCGACAATCGGAGTGACAAATCCTAATCTCGAAATACGCCAACCCAACAAGTACCTTCGGAGACACCTGTAGAGCACCTTTATAATCACCCAGTTACGTTGTGATGTTTGGTAGCACACAAAGTGTTCCTCCGGTAAACGGGAGTTGCATAATCTCATAGTCATAGGAACATGTATAAGTCATGAAGAAAGCATTAGCAACATACTAAACGATCAAGTGCTAAGCTAACGGAATGGGTCAAGTCAATCACATCATTCTCCTAATGATGTGATCCCGTTAATCAAATGACAACTCATGTCTATGGCTAGGAAACATAACCATCTTTGATCAATGAGCTAGTCAAGTGGAGGCATACTAGTGACACTCTATTTGTCTATGTATTCACACAAGTATTATGTTTCCGGTTAATACAATTCTAGCATGAATAATAAACATTTATCATGAAATAAGGAAATAAATAATAACTTTATTATTGCCTCTAGGGCATATTTCCTTCAATCTTCACCGACTCCTAGCAAGGCACGGGCATCTGCTCCCTCTGTGTGTTGCTCTGACGATAAGAGGGGGTAGGGACCCTTGATCTTCGGTGCGTTGGTGGGAGGCTTAGAAATTTCAAATTCATCTCGGGTGGATTGTAGCGAGACAATGGTAGTGTCACTAGCGTGGAATCAGATCTTCTCGCCTCCCTCTTGTGTTCGGTGGTGTTTCTCCCTATCCTCGGAAGACGTGTAGAGAATCGGGTGTCCTTAAATCTGGTTTTTTTCCTTCTGCAGATTTGTCTCGGTGGCACTCTCAAGCGAAGCGGCCAACATAGTTTTGCGTTTTGGTTATCCGTGGACTCGTACGAGTCCATTTTGTATAAAGTTTTCTTTTCTCCTCAAGCCAGAAATGTTTTATGCTCCTTTTTTCAAAAGAAATTTTATTGTTCTATTTATAAATAATACACTCTCCGTCAGTGCCAAGAACGCCTTTATATTATGAGACGGAGGGAATATTTTATTATTCCAAGACCAATTTGATCAATTGACTCATACAAATAATGTCACAAAACTACGCTAGCCATTTAATTGGTACTTGTGGTTGTTTTTCTCTCTTGGCTTCCATGACCTATAGGTTCAAGGGATGGCCCATCTTCACTGACTCCTAGCAAGGCACGGGCATCTGCTCGCTCTGTGTGTTGCTCTGACGATGAGAGGGGGTAGGGACCCTTGATCTTCGGTGCGTTGGTGGGAGGGTTAGAAATTTCAAATTCATCTCGGGTGGATTGTAGCGAGACAATGGTAGTGTCACTAGCGTGGAATCGGATCTTCTCGCCTCCCTCTTGTGTTCCGTGGTGTTTCTCCCTATCCTTGGAAGACGTGTAGAGGATCGGGTGTCCCTAAATCTGGTTTTTTCCTTCTGTAGGTTTGTCTCGATGGCGCTCTCATGCGAAGCTGCCAACATGGTTTTGCGTTTTGGTTATCTGGGTTTCAGTTTTGATAGACGAAGGTTTGTCAACGGCGGCTTTGCGAAGCGTGCAAGACTTGTATTCTCCACTCAGTCTGGTCGGATCTGGGACATCCTATATGTAATAGCCCGAAACCGACGCTCGAGATGCCTCCCCTTATATTTGTTGTAGGCACGTTACTTATTTGTTTATCGCATTCATCATCGCATCATTCGCATTGCATCGGCACTCCGTTGCCCTCATTTTTCCAAACCTGCATCTGTTCATAGTTGTCGTTTCTCCCCATTGTTGTTGATGACCGTTTTGAGACGAACCACAATTGCACGAGCCCGCGGCATCGTCAAAATATTATTTTCTAAGTGGGAATAAAACATCCTTAGAATGGGTTAAAAGTTGGCATGCGGTCTTATTGTATTGTAGATAGACTGCCTGTCAAATTTCGTCGCATTCGGAGATCGTTTGATACCCCAACTGTTAAAATATAGTGGCACTATAGCCATTTCAAATTGTCAGACGTTTTCGGTATTAAAACTTGTTGTCGGGCCTCTCATTTCCCTCTCGTGTCAAATCCAAGCCACTCTACACAGCCCGCTAGACCCATCTAAGAGCATCTCCGGCCGTTGGCCCCCCAAGGAGGCATAAAAATCGCCGCCTGGGGGCGAGCCGACGGTAGAATTGGCTCTGGGGGCGGTTGGGCACCCAGCCGTCGCCCACAGACGCCGATATCGACTCATTTCTGGCCGCTTTTCGGCCCACTTTGGGCGAAAAATGGCCCGATATCGGCCCATATTCGGCGTGGTTCGGCGTGAATTCTCAACATAAGTAATTTTTATATCACATAGTTCATCACAGAAAATCAATAAAAATCAAATAGTTCAACAACAAGTATTTCAATACAAATTATATAGTTCAAGAAATAAAAACTCATATTTCATCACACGTCGAGCTAGGCGTCGCCCTTGATCCTCCATAGGTGCTCCACCAGATCCTGCTGCAGATGTTGATGCACCTGTGGGTCTCGGATCTCCTGACGCATATTGAGGTAGGCAGTCCAGGTTGCTGGTAGCTGGTGATCAACTTGGGCTAGAGGACCCTGCCTGTAGTATGGTTCAGTGTCAAGCACTGGCTCTTCCTGCTCGCTTTCAATGATCATATTGTGCAAGATGACACAGCAAGTCATGATCTCCCACATTTGATCTTTCAGCCAGGTCTGAGCAGGGTACATGACAACAGCAAATTGAGATTGGAGCACACCAAATGCCCGCTCGACATCCTTCCTGTAAGCCTCCTGCACCTTGGCAAAGTGGGACTTCTTGCCTCCTGGCACAACGTTTGAGATAGTCTTCATAAATGTAAACCATCTCGGATAGATGCCATCAGCTAGGTAGTACCCCTTGTTGTAGTGCCGCCCATTGACCTCGAAGTTCACCAGAGGAGAATGACCTTCAACAAGCTTGGCAAAGACAGGGGAGCACTGCAGCACGTTGATGTCATTGTGAGTTCCTGGCATACGAAAGAAGGAGTGCCAAATCCAGAGGTCCTGCGTGGCCACCGCCTCAAGTACCACACTGCAACCACCTGGCGCCTTTGTACATCCCCTGCCAAGCAAATGGGTAGTTCTTCCATTTCCAATGCATGTAGTCGATGCTTCCAAGCATCCCAGGAAATCCTCTTGCTGCATTCTGTGCTAGGATCCGAGCAGTGTCTTCCGCATTAGGTGTTCGCAAGTATTGCGGTCCAAACACTGCCACCACTGCCATGCAGAACTTGTAGAAACACTCGATGGTCGTGGACTCGGCCATGCGCCCATAGTCGTCGAGTGAATCACCGGGAGCTCCGTATGCAAGCATCCTCATCGTTGTTGTGCACTTCTGGATTGAGGTGAATCCAAGTTTGCCGGTGCAATCCTTCTTGCACTTGAAGTAGCCGTCGAACTCCCGGATGGAATTCACAATCCCGAGGAAAAGCTTTTGGCCCATCCGATAACGGCGCCGAAATACTTTGTCGCCGTGCAGTGGAGCGTCGGCGAAGTAGTCGGAGTAGAGCATGCAGTAGCCTTCCAGACGATGCCGGTTCTTTGCTTTCATCCGCCCCGGCGCCGAGCCACCTCGCCGCGCCCTTTCATTGCTCGCGAGCAGGCCGGCGAAGGCGGCGAGGACCATGAGATGCTCCTCTTCCTGGACGTCGGCATCGGCTTCCTCCTCCAGCAGCGCGGCGAGTGCCTCTTTGTCGTCCGAGTCCATTGCCGGGCAGGCAAATCGCCAAACACCTTGCGGGCGTGGTGGGCGCACACCAGCCGGTACACTGCCCTGCGTGGCCGGAACGCCGGAAAAATCGCCCGGACGGTGGTGGAGAGGCTGTCGCGGCGAAACCTCCTTTCTTTTTTGGCGGGGAATGGACTATCTAGCGGTGATGGGCGGTGGACGACGCCGGGATCGGCAGGGTGGCGGCCGAGCGCGCGGGGGGTGGGGGCGAATCTGGATGGTTGGCTTGACTTTTCGCCTGACAGTGTGGCCCAGGCGTGTTTTTCTCTTGCGCCGGAGCCCCCGAGCGCCCCCCCCAGTGCGCCGGGTTCGGCCTGCGATCGCCGGGCCCAAAAACGGGCCGAGCTGGCGGATTTCGGCGTCTTGGGGGCGCGACTGGGCGTTTTTTCGGCGCCGGCGCGTAAAAAGCCGGCGGGGGGGGGGGGGGGGGGGGGGGGAGGGCTGTTGGGGGCGCGGGTGGAGTTGCTCTAAGACCTAACCATCTTCCTGGACGTCGGATCACGATCCGATGTTCAAAAACTGTCTAGAACCAAAGTACTACATGATACTCAACCCTCTCTTTCTTCATTTAATTCTATGACACCTCATCAAAATTGCCTAGTTGGCATGCATGATACTATTATTACAACCAGCCTCATGGAGGATTTGCTGGCAACAGAGTGATTAACAACCAATCAGATCAACATGTAACCGTAAAACCATTCCTTTTCTAGTCAGTCGTTGCCCAACAGATTCATTACGAATAATATGTTGACACCTAAGTTCAGATAAACACCAGAGGAGACTGAACAGATCAACAAGTGCAGACATCGTAATGTTCTGCCGCAAACCCATTTCTAAGATAAGTAGTAACTAGCAGCCATTAGAGCTCGCATAACCGTAAAAGCATCACTAAAAGCAACAAACGGCGTTGCCATGTGAGCAGAATCTACCTAACTAAATCATACAATGAGGTATTAACACAACATAATTTCACTGGCTGTTAGTTGGAGCCATCACTTTCATCTTCCTCAGAACAAGACGAAGAGTGCTTGTGCTTCTCAGGGCAGTTGCGGTAGTCATGGTCGAGTACATATTCCTTACAGCCTTCGTTTTTTCTGTGGCTTTGCCTGGTACACATGGGTCCTTGCAACTTTCGCTATTGGCGCTCATGGCGTGGCTTGGTGCTTACGTCCGGCTCTCTGCTGAGAGGTGGATCGCGTCGGCAAGGTGCTGGACTTTGGCGCAGGCTATGACTGGTCGACGACGCTATGGTCCATGGTTTGGTGATGGTGATTCAGATCTAGTCGGCCGAGTGGGGTTGATTGCATACTATGTTGCAGCAACCTCCTACGGCGTCATGACGGATTGGTCACCGATAGATCAGGAGTGTTCAACTCTAAAGATTGAGTGGTTGACTGCGGCGGTGAGATGCAAATTATGAACGACGACTATTATGCAGAGGGATAGTTGTGCAGCGGTGGCGGTTGCATCGCTTGTAGTTGCTGGGATCGCGGAAAAGTGGTGGTGACAACACTTGAGTGACTTCGATGGTGCTACACGAGCAGCCGATCGTGAGCTCCGTGCTGAAAGGCTAGCCCTCACCCGAGCTGGTTATACCTGGCGATGACGATGTTTTAATGTTGTTACCTTGTTGGAGTCATTTCTCGGATATGCTCAGATTGATTCTTCAGGGTGAAAGCCTAAATTCCGGCCATGGTACTTGGATCCGGCGACTTCTGCATTTGAATGTTGTTTCCTTCTTGAAGGCGTTACTATTGAAGAGCCTTGTTGTCTGCGTGGTGTAAAGATGGTTGGTGCAAATATGTTCATTGTTGTAGTTTGCCGATCACGTCCCTGACCACTTTGTTTTTTCTTTGTTACTCGCGTAAACATAGCTTTGGTCTTATATGACTTTGCTATTTGTTGGTGTATTTTTATATGTGCGCATTAGTGTTGGCTATGTGCATCATAACTATACAGAGGCTGGTTGTGTGCTCTTTGAGTTTGTATCCACTTGATGCTCCTTAATAGCCAATAAAATCCACCAATTGTTGAAAGTAACAAAATATGTAAAACAAATATATACTCGTGCTTGACAGTAAAAAATGCAATTGGGGGTGGGGGGCGACGTGTCAGCCCGGTGTTGATTTGAAAAGAACGACTGCCTCTCCTAGCCGTTGGATGGAGCCCATAAAAGCCTTCCGATCGACCGCCACATGTATGTGTGCCTTTTGCCAAGGATTCAAGAAAATCCAAGAAACAACAATGCACTCAAAAGGAAAAGAAAGGCGGGAGGTAGAATCAAACGCCAAATTTCATCAAGTGATGTTTGGTCTATGAAAATTATATTTAATATTTGGATAATAGAATTTTACTAAATATAACCATCGACGAGTAAGATCTACACCTAGAAGTGAAAACAACAAACTGATTTCATATCATTGATTATTGTTAAGATCTGGGTAATAAAATTTAGATTATGTCTAAGATTTACATAATCAAATTTTACTCAATATAACCATCGATGAGTAATATGTACACCTAGAAGGAAAAGACAATTTTTCTACCATTGGTTCTTGTCAAGATTCGGATTATATTTAAGATTTGAATAATAAAATTCTAATAAGGAGTAAGATCAACATCTAGAAGTAAAAAAACCAATGAAAGATTTTCTAACATATTAATTTTTGTTAAAAGATTGTATAATAAAATTCAGATTATATTTAAGATCTGGATGATATTTTTTTACTAAATATAACCATCGATCAGTAAGATCTTCACCTCGAAATCAAAACCAGAGACCGATTTTCTAACATTGATTCTTGTTAAAATTCAAATTATAATTAAGTTTCAGATAATAAGTTTTACTAAAAATAACAATCAATGAGTAAGATCTACACCTAGAAGTAAAAAACCAAAGACAAAATTTCTAACATTAATTCTTGTTAAAATTTGTATAATAAAATTCAGATTATATTTAAGATTTGGATGATTTGTTTTTTACTAAATATAACCATCAACTAGTAAAAAGTCAAAAAAAACAGAGACTGGTTTTTTCTCAAATTTGGATTATATTTAAGATTTGATTTTTGTAGTACTATAAATATGCCCATAGAAAACAACTCTTCTTCTCGTCCCCAAATTCCGCCGTTGCCTCAGGAAGGAATGGAACAGATGTCCCAGCCGGTGGCGACCCTCCCGGAAGAGCTCCTCATGGAGATCCTGGCGCGGGTGCCCTACCGTTCCCTCTGTCGCTTCCGGTGCGTGTCACCATCATGGCGGACCCTCTGCTCCGACCGCGGCCTCCTTAGACGGTCGCCGCAGACCCTCGCCGGCTTCTTTTGTGGCACTTCTCAAAACATCTGCCACCTGCTTTTCCTCAATTTTCCGGCCAGCAGGTCAGGCCAGCAGCCACTGGTCGATCCATCCCTCCCTTACCTGCACGGCGGCGGCTATACCCATGGCTTCAAAGTCATGGATTGCTGCGGTGGCCTCCTCCTCTGCAAGTGCTTCACGTCATCTCCCCCGGGCGTGGATTACGTTGTGTGCAATCCGGCTACCGAGGATTGGACCGTGTTGCCTCACACCGAGGAGCTGTGCCCGGAGAACATCATCCTTCTCGGCTTCGACCCTGCCGATCCCTCCTGCTTCGTGGCCTTCGTGATCGTGTTGGATGACGACAATGCCGGTGAAATCACTGGAGTGGAGATATACTTGTCGGAAACCAGAATATGGACTTCAAAGCAAACTGGGTGGGCTCAAGAAACTAGGGTGCACCACTATCAGGCTTTAAATTCTCTCTTTATGAATGGCACTCTGCATTTGATCACTAAAGATTCTTCTATCGTCACGGTGGACACGGGTGGCAAGACTTGGCGGAAAATCTCGAGGGCATACCCTGGTTGGGAATGTATTGGGCAGTCTCGGAGATGCTTGCATGTTGTGGACATAGATCACTATAATGATGATGGATTCCTACTCTCAGTTTGGGTTCTTGAGGATGCTAGTGGAAATTGGACTCTAAAGCACACTGTAAATCTTTCAGAACTGATATGAATGCATGTTCACAAATTTGATGAGCCCTATAGAGTTATCGGTATCCATCCGGACTATGATTTGATTTTCTTGGTAGACATGGAACATGAGAATTTTATATCGTACGATATGGATAGCCGGAAGGTACACGTTGTCTACGGCGATATAGGATACCACTGGCAACCGTATCGTCTTTACACTCCCTGCTTCGCTGAATGGTTATCAGATGGTAACTGAACATGCATGGAACTCGTGCCTGCCTTCCTAAAATCCAGATGTTGAGTATGAGTCAGATCTCTACTTCTAGAGCATGTTGCTTGGAAATGTTATTTGCCCACTTCGATTTGACTTTTCTGTTGTAGATTTTCAGCTCTGGTGTTTGCCCTTTTATGACTTTGAATAATGTTGGTTAGCCAAGGAGAATAGAAGCCTATTGTTGTACTGTCTAGTTATTATACTATTTCAAGTTATCAAGTCACTTCATGAGCTGCACTGAAATTTCAAAATACCACTAGTTCTTTGTAATCTTATATTTCAAAATACACATGAGATTTCTCTGTGATATTTTGTATGCTTTTATATCACTTAATGTGTATATTTGCTTTTATGTACAGATGCTTATGGCGACGGTTAACAATGTCGAATTCAGATCATCTATCTGTACTCCCAATTTTAATGCTTGAATTAGCTTCAGTATCAGCTTAAGATGCTACTCAGGCAGTATTCCCCCTAAATTAGTATTAGGAAGCGTAAGCTTAAGATATTTTCAGTGGAAACTCTAGACAAATATGGGCTCTTTTAGCTAGATTATCACTACATTTATAAATAACAGATCGAGCTCTCCACGCAATATGACCTGGTTCATGTCCTTTTTTAAGGGAAATAGCAGGATTGCGAGGACAGGAGAATTCAAGGCTCCCCCCCAAAAATGTTCAAATTCAATATAACAGGCTAGGTACAGCTGTTTGGTTGTATAACTGGAATGACAATATTTCAATCAACTAACTAAAACACTTGTTGCTGGCAACATATGACTCGTGAGGACTGTCCAGGATGATGAAACTTGGTTTGCTTCCTAATAATAACTGGGTTAATAATTAAGATGGCCTTAAAGCAACACCTAATGAAATTCAAGAACTCAGGTAACTATTGATACTTAGAAATAGAAGTTCAAAACACTATTATTAAGTTGATCAAACCACAAAAGTTCATATCTCTTAGCGCCCAACGAAACTGGGCACCATATAAGTTTGCAAAACTAACAAGACTGACACAGCAAGTAGAGAACACACACAAAGTCCAAACTTCAGCAAACTCCATACCATCTCCTCACCAAGTCCATGTGATCATCAGATGGATTAACACCTCGCCACTCTATTCTCCACAGCAGAACATAGTATAGCAATCGAACCATGGAATTGACACCTAATTGCACAGAATCCTCAAGCTTCTGGATGTTCAGCAATCCCTGAAAGAAAAAAACTTTAGTCACCAAATGCTAATTGTACAGAATATTTAACACTGGATTTGGGACCTGAACATATATTAGACCTTACGAATTTCTTAATAAGGCAACTAAGTTAGCATAGCTTTAGCTTCGGAGTAGAACTAGATTTCCAAACAAATATGTTCTCCAAGGAGATGGGCCTCAACAAGCTCTAGGCTGCAATTGTATGATAACTTCAAAAAGTGGCATGACAAGAGATTACACTATAAATGAAATATATAGCGCTAGAGATATCGTGTCACATGGGGCTGCTTCAAACTAAACATTACAAAGGCTAGACTATCACCGACTTGTATCTAAAATGTTGACAGTTCAAAATAAATCCAGTGCATAGATCAATACCTTGTGAGATTAAGAAACTTGGGGAACTCGGATGTAAGGAAGGACTTGAGAAGGTGTGATTTTTCTCTGACCATGTCGGCATCTTCGCCATCGAGGTCTTCCTCTCCTTTAATATATGGAACAACTGAAATCATTTTGTTGGTAACCATATCCATCGTAACAACCGAAACCTTGTTAATCTTCTCTCTTTCCTCAGACAGCAAAAAGTGTATAATGCTAGGGTCGTCCATGCTGACAAGAGGGTACTCGGGGACAGCATCGCGCGGGAGAAGTTCAGAGGTGTTGTGACGCCAGAATTCATAAGCTGTCACAAACGTAACCCGGTCCCACTCCATGTCAACACTCTCCGTTGCCTTCAAAACATCAGTGATAATGTTGTAACCCTGGCGATGTTCAAGTGGGCCACAGAGCCGACCATCGGTGCGAACAACAGAAGTATACTTGAGAAGATCACCCCCACCAGTGACACATATGCTGCGGTTCACCTCAAGGAAACCTCTTTCTCGGTATCGAGGGCGGTGATGGTAGGTAACCCTAGATAAGAGATGGTAGGCGTTTCTGCGAATACATCATAAAATAGAATACCTCCTGTGTAGTAGGAAATCCAGCAAATACGGTTGTTGAACGTGGTGACAGCGCAAGTCGACCAATCGACGAGTCTCAAGTATTGATGCTCCTTGTGCTGGATGGGTATCTTATGAAGCTCCCATGTGCCATCATCATCCGTAGCTGATACACGAGAGCGGATCATGCACACTTCAGCTTCCATCATGTCGTCTGGGCCTGGTATCTTAGTGATACTAGCCAGCTGTGCCACGACAAACTCATCTTCATGGCCAGGGGATGATCCACGAACGAGCCCTAGAGTGTTGGGCAAAAAGTGTCGAGGTGTAGTGATTTCCTCCGTGTCTTCCTCGAAAAACGGAGGCAAGACCATTGGTATGGTTCAAAGGGGAAGGCGTTTGAACTCGATGTGCGGCACAGGATCTGAGGATGCCACGCAAACGAAGTTGTCAAACGTGACGTGGAGGTCAACGTAGACGAACCGGAAGAGAAGGAGGTCGCGGTGTGCGGCAGCCAGCTCGGCGCCCCTTGTGTTGGTGCCGCCGGGCCACCGCAGGTAGAGGCGGGAGACTGCAGGGGGCTCGGCGTGGAGGATGGCGACGTCGAAGGGCTCGCCGATGGAGGTGGACGAAGTGGCCCTCAGGGGCGCCGTGGATTCGTCCGGGAAGCGCCAGCCGTCGCAGTCGCCGTCCGCGCCCCTGTGGTAGATGAAGCGGTCCAGCATCATCCAGCCGGCCGCGGCGGATCCAGGCAAGACCATGGTCGCTGGATCGGGAGGCGCAGGGGTGGGGTGGCTAGGGTTTGGATAGGCGCAGTGGTGGGGTGGCTAGGGTTTGGATAGGCGCAGTGGTAGGGTGGCTAGGGTTTGGATAGGCGCAGGGGTGCGGTGGCTGTTTTTACGGGAGATAAAGATATACGCGAGGAGAGATTGAGATCGAGATCTCGATCTATATATCCCTTCCAAGTTTCGACGATGACGTGTGGGCCTTTCTTGGCTTTTGGATTGTGCGGTGGGCGATGGGGTGTGGGCCGGTCGATGGGCTGTTTACCGTGCTTCGCGCCGCGCGTAAAAGACAAGTATGCCGCGCGCGCTTCGGGGCGTTTAGCGCGGCTGCCAGCGCTGGCTCCAGCAGCCGCGCTATAATGTAGCGCGCTCGTGCAGCTCCAGCAGCGCGCAAAAATACAGCGCGCGCGACTCGTCGGGCATTGTATATATATGGCATTTTGGACACAAAATGGGTTTGAAACATTCAAAATGCAATGAACATGACATATAAAATTTCACACAAACAAGTTGATGAATAAAAGTTCATGCCCACAAGTTCAAAATTATGCCCACAAGTTCATCCAACCAAGTTCAAGACACAAATGAAAGACACATCAATCCTCTTCCTCGTCTTCGTCCTCATCATCTTCCGAAGATGATTCTTCCGCCTCCGAAGATGAATCTTCCTCCCTCTCCTCATCACGCACCGCATCATGTGAAGCTCTGACGGTGTTGGCAAGATCTTCAACGGCATCTTCATGGGAATGTGTGTGAGGAGGCACATCGAAAGACATTTCGCCCATGGTGGCCGGAGGTGCACCCATGCCTCCCATGAGAGAAGCAAAACTCATGCCTCCCATGGCGGCCATAGCGTCGGGGGTGCTCCATAGCCACCCATGCCTCCCATGGCGGCCGGAGGTGCACCCATCCCTCCCATGGCGCCAAGGCCACCGCTCATGGTACCTCCGAAGCCACCCATGCCACCGCCACCCATACCGCCAATGCCACCGCCACCCATGGCGCCGAGGCCACCGCCACCCATTGCACGAACCATGGCTTTTTTTTTGGATCAAGACTTCTTCACGGGCAAGATTGACATACTCCTTTTGCGCCTCATTGGGGTTAGATGTGTCCAAGAAGATCAAGTGCTTCTCCCATTCTAACAATCTAGTTCGCTCCTCATTGCTCACCTTTCTCTGCTCCAAAGCCACCTTCCTCTCCTCGGCCGCCACCCTCCTCTCCTCGGCCGCCAACCTTCTCTCCTCGGCCGCGGCATCTTGGTTCCTTGCCATTTTCCTCACATCGTTGGCTTCTTTTCTTGCCTTCACAATTGCTTCCATAGCATTTTTGAGCTCATCATCTCCTTTCCTCTTCTTCTTTTCGGTTTTATCTTTCTTGCACCCATCCGGTCGTTTTGGCTTCGAGTATGAAACCGAGTTGGGTGTGGGGCTTCTCTTGCCGTCATCACTTGATGCATCATCCTCCTCCTCCTCCTCATCATCATCCAACTCAATTGTTCACTTGCGTTTGTTGCTCAAATGCAAATCATCCAAATCTTCACGCTTCTTCCATTTCTCATCATCCTTCACACTTTGTAGCAATGAGGCAAGGTAAAGACCCTTCCTTTCTTGATCTTCCCCTTCTTGGTTTTCCTCTCCTCTTCTTTGAACAAGTTTTGTGCAATGTTGTACTACATGAAAACAAAGCAAGTTAGCACTTTGGACACCAAAAGCAAGTATGATGAACATGTATGAAATGCCACTTACTCTATCGTCCTCATTTGTGCCACTTGGGTTCAACTTATCAACCGCCTTTTGACATGCCGCCCACCTTTGACAATCCGAGTTGATTGTCGACCATCGGGACCGAAGTGATCTCTGGGAGCGGTCAATTCCACTCAAGTTGTGAAAATCAAAGTGTTCTTTCATCCACCCCCAATAAGCATCTCTACTTTGATCACCTCCAACGGATGGATCCCTCGACACTTGCAACCAAGTATTGCATAGTAAGATGTCATCTTTGGTGGTGTAATTGCCCGCTCTTCCTTTCGGCGCGTCGACAATGCCCTCACCCTCCTCGTCCACCTCAAACTCATGGTCTTCGAAATGGGTGTCATTGGTTTGAGAACAATGTGAATTGTTGGACCCAACACCCATAGTTGACATGTATGCATCATCGTTGAGACTACAAGTTTTTGAACAATGCAAATAAGCTATCTATATGATGATGCATTGAAAAAATAACAAAAAAATAAAAGTTAGAATTTTTTTTACCTTGGGGGAATTTCGTCAAACACGTGGTGCGCGTCGGCGGCCGGCTCAACGAGTGAGCTCGCCGGCGCTTCGGTAGCCGCCGCCGCGCCCGTTAAACGCCCTGCAAGCTTCTTTCCCCTCGCCTTCGAGCTGCCGGAGCCGTCCGCCGCCTTGTTCTTCTTCGCGGATGTCTTGCGCTTCTTCGGCCGCGCCGCATTGGGGAGCTTCGAGGGTGCGGCGGCGGCACGGGACGGCGCCGGCGCGACGCCCCCTGTCGGCGTGGTCATCCGCGGCGGCAAGAAGAGGCTGCGCGCGAGGCCGACGCTCGGCGGAGCTCCGGCGGTGGCAACGCCAATGCTCCCCGCGCTAGGGTTTCCGGCGGCGGCGGGGGGAGGGGTCGCGGCTGTACAATGAGGTGAGCGGGGTGCCGGTGCGTGCGTCCATGGTGAAGTTCGCCGGCGCCGGCGCGCGCGGGGCGTAGGAGGCGGAGAGGAGAGAGTGCGGCGCGAGCGCTCGAGTGTGCCGCGCGCGGAAGCGGGCGCCCCAAATACACCGCGCGGGATACCGTATCCGACCGCGCGCCCAACTCGTTATAGCGCGCGCGCTAAAACGGCCTAATTTGCGCGCCCGCTGGAGCAACCCGCCGCGTTGCGTGCGCGCTAAAACGGCCTAATTTGCGGCGCGGCGCTAGTTTAGCGCGTCTGTTGGAGATGCTCTTATGTGCTCGCGGCGGGTGTGCGGTGGTCGTGGGGTCAGCAATGCGTTTGTGTTTGTCTCAAAAAAAAAGCAATGCGTTTGTGTCAGGTCGCGGCCTCTAGGGTTTTTCGCCGCTATTGCCTATTGCGTCGCTCTTGATGCCCTTTTTCGCTCGCATTCTTCCTTGCTTCTGGACGCGCTCGGTGGTAGTAGGTGCTTGTGTGCTGAGTGGTCCTGTGCGGCTCCCTTCTACTGTCGTCGGGGGTCTGCCCGCGGGCGGCGGCGGCGACGGCTTCGCGGTGGCCGTCGTTCCGTCGTGGGTGGTTGGCTGCTTCGTCCTGCTGCTGCACTTTCTTCGGCGTCTGCTGCACTTTCTTGGTGAGATTTCGCCTCCGTTGCTTTCCTCTAGTCTCCTTTTCACATGCAGGTAGTGTAGGGCAATGGCAGAAGCTACTCCCAAACCAACAAAGCAATCCCTCGTACTCAGACATATTGTTGGTAGCCAGAAAAGCACACTGTAGCGTACTACTCCCTCCTGCAGGTAGGGAGTATATCACAAGCATCCTCCATCTAGTGAGATGATTAAGATCCCAGCTCATGAACCATCAATATTGACGGACCCATCGAAAAAGAGAGTCCAAATTTAGGCTCAATGTCTAGCTTCTCACCCAAGTCGGTTGGGGGTGGGTATGGAAGCAAAACTCAAGAAATTTTACTCTAACCAAACTAAGAAATTTTAGGTGATATGGGTTTTGTTACTACTGTATATGGAGACAAAGCTTGCATACCTCATAGTATTCCGCTGTAGAAGCAAGCACTGGTTCGCCAAAGAATTGGATGACTAACCTTGTTTACTTCCACAGGTTGAGCCTGAAACCAATAAATTTAGCTGAACTCCCAAGTTCCAAACCTACAAGAAAGTCATTGCTTGTTGCTGCTAGAAAGAGAGGACAACAGCAAATAAGGGAAATTTATACCTTCATATCTCCAAGTTGAGCACTAGATGCACAGACCCGTACATCCAGTCTTTTTCAGGTCCCGGTGTAATCTTCAGTCGAAATCATTAAACATAGTCGACACTGCAAGACAAGACAATATTCTGTGATGACAACAGACTCAAAACTGCAATGTCAAAGAAAACAAGATTTGATGTACAAACCTTATAAAGAGCTCTCTGTGTGTCAACTGTGGCTGATTGGATTTACTTGTCTATAACATGTTGCAATGGAGTGGTAAAGTGATTGTTGTAAATCCTGGGGTGGAAGAATATCTACAGATATTATGCAGCACTCTGAGAAGATTGAACTAAGACGAGCTTTCAAATGAATACATCGCAAAAAAGTTCCAAGATCCCCTGGAATATATTGTCTGCAACGGTTACACCGAGACTACAAGGGGTTTAAACTGCATTTCACTATTCATAAGGTCAAATTTTACTTTTTAGTATAAAGTGTAAACTAGCCTGAACTTTGCCTCGAGTTTATTAATGGCGCTAAAACTTTCAAGCAGGCCAAAATGAACGCTAAAAACTTATGACACTGTTTTTACAGTGTTTGTAAAAGGTGAGCCTAAGTAAGACATGACACCACAGAAGTAACTAGAGAACACATCGATGTACTACTAACCCCAGGGCTCAAGAAACGCTCGTGTCCAATGTCACATGTGTATGGAGCGCCAGTTCAGGTTTGATGCCAGTCAAGCACTTTATGTACTTAGAGGGCTCCCTGCCAAGCTTATTAAATTCCTGATACAAAACCAGCACAAAGATAAAATGATTATTGCTCTTTCTGGATTGCTTCTTGCGAAGAAAATGATTTAGGGCGGATAAGAAAAAAAACATGATAATTTAACAATCAGTAATGGTAGAAAATGGTAAGAGGAAAACAAAATTTGACACAACATCTCAATAGCATGGATTTAGACAATTAAGCCCGTGACAGTAAGGTGCTAAAATGTCAATGCATAAGCCGAGTGGCTGGCTGCTATACTAGCACAGGAAGCCAACTGCATTGCTTTCAGGGAGCTTGTTCAGCTGAGAATGAAAGAGGAAACTTCCTTTCTATAAAGACCTGAAAATTTCTGGAAAACGGAATAACAGATAGCATATGAGATGTTCAACAACTACCATTGCCAACACCTGATGTACTTAATACCTTCACAATGCCCGAACATGTATACAGTGCATTTCCTTCGCCCTCCTTGCTACATCAAAAGATTCTTTGAGTCCGAATGTGTTCACCACTTTCCTGCATTCAAGAATTGGAAGTTCAGTAACCCTAGTACAGTGGTCATTCTGTATTACTCTGTATGACTATTTGAAGCTAAGTATGGAAATTCTGTGAAGTTCGGTAACCCTACTACAGTGTGATCATTCTGTATTACTCTGTATGACTATTTGAAGCTAAGAAAGGAAATTGTGTATTCCCTTAGTTGATCCGTTTTCCTTAGTCAAGAGGTGAGGATAAACAACATGAGTTTCAGTCTGTCGTTGTTTCAATATAATATCTTTTATGAGCAAAACAAGTTAAACATGGCATTGATGCAAAATGCATTCAAATATCAAGCAAACACTCTCCAAACATGGATGCAACATGATGAAACTACATGCAAAATCAAGCAAGTTTCATATAGATCATGCTCAAAATGGAGCAACGGTGCAACACACACTCCAAACAAGATATAACAACGATCTGCCCAAAACAGCAAGTAGACACTTTGCAAACATCAAAACCACATGCTACAGGAATCATATGATCTTAAATTTGACATGCACTTCATGTAAAGATAACATACTTCAAATATCAGTAAGGTTCATGTTCATAGGCATCAAGATTAATCCAAGATGATCAAAGCAAAATGCAACTTTGTAATACAGGAGCATATGCATGAGCAGAGTTAATATGATGGCAAATTGAGAGCAAAAAAGAGACAAGCTACAACAAGTAAATGTAGCAACCAAGGGCATGGAATCAAAGTACACATAACAAAGAGAAAATAACATCATGACATCATATACATATGACTCATGGACTAGTAGGAACCAACGAGACAAGATTGAATGTTGAAACAGTTTCAGCAAGTGTAAAACAGCAACAATAGGATAGCATGTTTGCAAGCATGAAACAGAGGCATATGACATCCAAAATTAGCAAACTCATAGCATAATTCAAAACATGTAATTGGAGCATCTCCATAAGAGGCATGGATCACTCAATAACAAGCTCACAACAAGGCATCATGAAGTTAACAAAAATCTGAAACATTATATAAGCATGTTCATGGCAATGAAAACATATGCTATAGGACATATATGAGGCATCTAAAGGCATTCATGATAGAGCATAACATAGACAACAAAACATGTCAACTAATCATCTCCAGATTATGCATAGATTAATTGTTATCATCAAGCAAACATGGCATCATGATATGACAGAAACAGCATTCACAGAACATTAACAACAAGGACATATCAAAATACATGGACTGCACCACCGTAAGGATGGCACGATTATTCTCCTAAAACATGTAGACATGATGCTCAAAACAAAATCACACAAAAAGATATAAAAATGACATAGGCAAGTTATAACAGTTTTCAGCAGTTGACATCAGCAAGCACTTTTGCAACAGAGATTAAGGTATCAAGATGCACCCTGACATTAATGCAAAGCACACCAACATGTAGAGCATGAAGAGCAGAACATGTGCATATCAAGATCACCATCATAAGATCAACAGGTACAAAGTTATAGCACTCACAAGATGCATTCATGATGTTAACAATCAGCAAATTCCAGCAGTTTATATCATTAAGGAGTTTAGAAACGAAGATTAAGGCATCAAGATTAACAGTAACATGAATGCAAACGCAACAATCATGTAGAGCACTCTGAGATGAACATTTTGACATATCATACACGCAAAACGGAGCAGTATGCATGAAGTTATGGCATGGCAAAGTATGCAACATGAGATGAAAATCCTGGAGACTTAGTGAAATTACCCAGCGCGAAAAACGGGACGGCGCGGTTCGGGACAGAGAGATCCGGGACGTGGAGGCGCGTTTGGATGGTGGGGTTGGTGGATCTCGTCCACCCTCCGGTGGATCCAGCTCCGGCGAACTCTGGTGAGGCTGCCGGCGATGGCGCGACGACGGGGAGGCGCGGGCGATGGCGAGCGGCGGCGGGGCGGCGGCGCTAGGGCAACGCGGGAACCGCGGGAGGCGTGGGGGAGCGGGCTGGCGGCGGCGGGCGACCGGGCCGAGAGAAGGCCGGCGGGGAGGCGACGTGGCGCGACGCGGGGGGAGAGGAGGCCGGCGGGGAGGCGACGTGGCGCGAGCCGATTGGCTGCGGGGTGGCGGCGGTCGCGTCCGGCGACGAGGTGGACATGTCCGGCGGCGGGGAGGGGTTTGATCTAGGGTTTGCACCGCGAATTTGGAAGGGGGAGGCATATTTATAGGTAGAAGGAGTTAGAAGAGTCCAAATGAGGTGCGGTTTTCGCCCACACAATCGTGATTCAACGACGGAGAGCATGGAGGGGGTTTAGATGGGCTAGCGGGCTGTTGTGAAGGGGTGCTGGGCTGCAAAGAGAGAGGGGTTTTGGTAACTCGGTTAACCGTTGGGGCATCAAACGACCTCCAAATGGAATGAAATTTGACAGGCGGTCTACCGGTGATATACCAAGACCACTCGTCAACTCTCGGCCCATTCCGAGAACATTTTTTTTGGCTCACAAAACAAGATCTGGGAGGTGCAATGGGCGCGTGCGAGTGTGGTTGGTCTCAGAATGGACAACGGAGAGAACTGGCAGGACCCGAATGGATGCAAGTTTTGAAAAACATGCAGATGAAATGCAGATGATGACATGGCAAAGTGCAACATGCAAGCAAATGACATGGCAACGACGGTGAATAACTGGAAGACATCTGGCGCATCGGTTTCGGGGCGTTATAGAGCATCCAGGTTCCGCTATTGGTTATTGACTGGAGACGTGTCTCGGTCATGCCTACATAGTTCTCGAACCCGTAGGGTCCGCACACTTAACGTTCGATGACGATTGGTATTATGAGTTTATGTGATATGATGTACCGAAGATTGTTCGGAGTCCCGTATGTGATCACGGACATGACGAGGAGTCTCGAAATGGTCGAGACATAAATATTGATATATTGGACGACTATATTCGGACACCGGAAGTGTTCCGGAGAAGTTTCAGATAAAACCGGAGTGCCGGAGGGTTATCGGAACCCCCGGGGGAACTAATGGGCGTCGATGGGCCTTAGTGGAGAGAGAGAGGGGCGGCCAGGGCAGGCCGCGCCCCCTGTCCCCTTGAGTCCGAATAGGACAAGGAAGGGGGCGGCTCCCCCCTTTCCTTCCCCCTCTCCCTCTCCTTCCTTCCCCCTCTTCCCCTCTTGGTGGAATCCTACTAGGACTAGTAGTCCTAGTAGGGCTCCCCTCTTGGGGCGCACTTACAGGGGCCAGCCGGCCTCCCCCCTTGCTCGTTTATATACGGGAGTAGGGGGGCACCCTAGAACACACAAGTTGATTGTTTAGCCGTGTGCGGTGCCCCCTCCACAGATTTCCACCTCGGTCATATCGTCGTAGTGCTTAGGCGAAGCCCTGCGCCGGTAATTAACTTCATCATCATCATCACCACGCCGTCCTGCTGACGAAACTCTCCCTCGACTTCAGCTGGATCTAGAGTTCATGGGACGTCACCGAGATGAACGTGTGCAGATCGCGGAGGTGCCGTACCTTCGGTGCTAGGATCGGTCGGATCGTGAAGACGTACGACTACATCAACCGCGTTGTCATAAAACTTCCGCTTTCGATCTAGGAGGGTACGTAGACAACACTCTCCCCTCTCGTTGCTATACATCACCTAGATAAATCTTACGTGATCGTAGGAATTTTTTTGAAATTACCGCGTTCCCCAACGGTGGCATCCAAGCCAGGTCTATGCGTAGATGTTATATGCACGAGTAGAACACAAAAGAGTTGTGGGCGATAATAGTCATACTGCTTACCAGCATGTCATACTTTGATTCGGCAGTATTGTTGGATGTAGCAGCTCAGACCGACATTACGCATACGCTTACACGAGACTGGTTCTACCGACATGCTTCGCACATAGGTGGCTAGTGAGTGTCTGTTTCTCCAACTTTAGTTGAATTGAGTGTGGCTACGCCCGGTCCTTGTTGAAGGTTAAAACAACACACTTGACGATAAATCGTTGTCGTTTTG
Organism: Aegilops tauschii subsp. strangulata; assembly: GCF_002575655.3. NCBI lineage: Eukaryota > Viridiplantae > Streptophyta > Magnoliopsida > Poales > Poaceae > Aegilops > Aegilops tauschii. Next base: position 34,867,274 of record NC_053037.3, on the reverse strand, counting down.
ATGCGTAGGTAGGAACGGTTCTTGCTAGAAGCCCGTAGCAGCCACGTAAAACTTGCAACAACAAAGTAGAGGACGTCTAACTTGTTTTTGCAGGGCTTGTTGTGATGTGATATGGTCAAGGCATGATGTGATATAAATTGTTGTATGAGATGATCATGTTTTGTAACAAAGTTATCGGCAACTGGTAGGAGCCATATGGTTGTCGTTTTATTGTATGCAATGCAATCGCCATGTAATTGTTTTACTCTATCACTAAGCGGTAGCGATAGTCGTAGTAACAATAGTTGGCGAGACGACAACGATGCTACGATGGAGATCAAGGTGTCGCGCCGGTGACGATGGAGATCATGACGATGCTTCGGTGATGGAGATCATGAGCACAAGATGATGATGGCCATATCATGTCACATATTTTGATTGCATGTGATGTTTATCCTTTATGCATCTTATTTTGCTTAGAACGTCGGCAGCATTATAAGATGATCCCTTACTAAATTTCAAGGTACAAGTGTTCTCCCTGAGTATGCACTGTTGCTACAGTTCATCGTGCCGAGACACCACGTGATGATCGGGTGTGATAAGCTCTACGTTCACATACAACGGGTGCAAGCCAGTTTTGCACACGCAGAATACTCGGGTTAAACTTGACGAGCCTAGCATATGCAGATATGGCCTCGGAACACTGACACCGAAAGGTCGAGCGTGAATCATATAGTAGATATGATCAACATAGTGATGTTCACCACTAAAAACTACTCCATCTCACGTGATGATCGGACATGGTTTAGTTTATTTGGATCACGTGATCACTTAGATGATTAGATGGATGTCTATCAAAGTGGGAGTTCTTAAGTAATATGATTAATTGAACTTTAATTTATCATGAACTTAGTACCTGATAGTATTTTGCATGTCTATGTTGTTGTAGATCAATGGCTCGTGCTACCGTTCCTTTGAATTTTAATGCGTTCCTAGAGAAAGCTAAGTTGAAAGATGATGGCAGAAACTACACGGACTGGGTCTGTAACTTGAGGATTATCCTCATTGCTGCACAGAAGAATTATGTCCTGGAAGCACCGCTGGGTGCCAGACCTGCTGCAGATGCTGCTGATGACGTTAAGAACGTTTAGCAGAGCAAAGTTGATGCCTACTCGATAGTTCAGTGTGCCATGCTTTACGGCTTAGAATCGGGACTTCAAAGACGTTTTGAACGTCATGGAGCATATGAGATGTTCGAGGAGTTGAACTTAATATTTCAATCAAATGCCCGAGTTGAGAGATATGAAGTCTCCAACAAGTTCTAAAGTTGCAAAATGGAGGAGAATAGTTCTGTGAACACATACTCAAAATGTCTGGGTATCATAATCACTTGACTCAGGTGGGAGTTGATCTTCCAGTTGATTGTGTCATTGACAGAGTTCTTCAATCACTGCCACCAAGCTATAGAGGCTTCGTGATGAACTATAATATGCAAGGGATGAACAAGACTATTCCCGAGCTCTTCGCAATGCTAAAGGCCGAGGAGGTAGAAATCAAAAAGGAGCATCAAGTGTTGATGGTCAATAAGACCATTAGTTTCAAGAAAAAGGGCAAAGGGAAGAAGGGGAACTTCAAGAAGAACGGCAAAAAGGTTGCTACTCAAGAAAAGAAACCCAAGTCTGGACCTAAGCCTGAAACTAAGTGCTTCTACTTCAAAGGGACTAGTCACTGGAAGCGGAACAGCCCCAAGTATTTGGCGGATAAGAAGGATGGCAAAGTGAAAGGTATATTTGATATACATGTTATTGATGTGTACTTAACTAATGCTCGCAGTAGCGCCTGAGTATTTGATACTGGTTCTGTTGCTCATATTTGTTACTCGAAACAGGGGCTACGGATTAAGCAAAGATTGGCTAAGGACGAGGTGACGATGCGCGTGGGAAATGGTTCCAAGGTCGATGTGATCGCCGACGGCACGCTACCTCTACATCTACCATCGGGATTAGTTTTAGACCTGAATAATTGTTATTTGGTGCCAGCGTTGAGCATGAACATTATATATGGATCTTGTTTAATGCGAGACGGTTATTCATTTAAATCAGAGAATAATGGTTGTTCTATTTATATGAGTAATATCTTTTATGGTCATGCACCCTTGCTGAGTGGTCTTTTTTTGTGAATCTCAATAGTGATGATACACATATTCATAATATTGAAGCCAAAAGATGCAAAGTTAATAATGATAGTGCAACTTATTTGTGGCACTGCCGTTTGGGTCATATCGGTGTAAAGCGTATGAAGAAACTCCATGCAGATGGACTTTTGGAATCACTTGATTATGAATCACTTGGTGCTTGCGAACCGTGCCTTATGGGCAAGATGACTAAAACTCCGTCCTCCGGAACAATGGAACGAGCTACTGACTTGTTGGAAATAATACATACCGATGTATGCGGTCCAATGAGCATTGAAGCTCGTGGTGGGCATCGTTATTTTCTTACCTTCACGGATGATTTGAGCAGATATGGTTATATCTACTTAATGAAACATAAGTTTGAAACATTTGAAAAGTTCAAAGAATTTCAGAGTGAAGTGGAAAATCATCGTAACAAGAAAATAAAGTTTCTACGATCTGATCGTGGAGGAGAATATTTGAGTTACGTGTTTGGTCTTCATTTGAAAAAACATGGGATAGGTTCACAATTAACGCCACCAAGAACACCACAGCAAAATGGTGTGTCCGAACGTCGTAACCGTACTTTATTGGATATGGTGCGATCTATGATGTCTCTTACTGATTTACCGCTATCGTTTTGGGGTTATGCTTTAGAGACGGCTTCATTCACTTTAAATAGGGCACCATCAAAATCCGTTGAGACGACGCCTTATGAACTGTGGTTTGGCAAGAAACCAAAGTTGTTGTTTCTTAAAGTTTGGGGCTGCGATGCTTATGTGAAAAAGCTTCAACCTGATAAGCTTGAACCCAAATCGGAGAAGTGCATCTTCATAGGATACGCCTTCTATCAGAAATCCGAAGGCAAAACCTTTTTGCTAAGAATGGATCCTTTCTAGAGAAGGAGTTTCTCTCAAAAGAAGTGAGTGGGAGGAAAGTAGAACTTGATGAGGTAGTTGTATCTTCTCCCTTATTGGAAAGTAGTTCATCACAGAAATCAGTTCCCGTGATTCCTACACCAATTAGTGAAGAAGCTAATGATGATGATCATGAAGCTTTAGATCAAGTTACTACCAAACCTCGTAGGTCTTCCAGAGTAAGATCCGCACCAGAGTGGTACAGTAATCTTATTCTGGAAGTCATGTTACTAGACCATGATGAACCTACGAACTATGAGGAAGAGAAGATGAGCCCAGATTCCGCAAAATGGCTTGAGGCCGTGAAATTTGAGATTGGATCCATGTATGAGAACAAAGTGTGGACTTTGGTGGACTTGCCCGATGATCGGCAAGCCATATAAAATAAATGGATCTTCAAGAAGAAGACCGACGCTGACAGTAATGTTACTGTCTACAAAGCTCGACTTGTTGCGAAAGGTTTTTGACAAGTTCAAGGAGTTGACTACGATGAGACTTTCTCACCCATAGCGATGCTTAAGTCTGTCCGAATCATGTTAGCAATTGTTGCATTTTATGATTATGAAATTTGGCAAATGGATGTCAAAACTGCATACCTGAATGGATTTCTGGAAGAAGAGTTGTATATGATGCAACCGGAAGGTTTTGTCGATCCGAAGGGTGCTGACAAAGTGTGCAAGCTCCAGCGATCCATTTATGGACTGGTGCAAGCCTCTCGGAGTTGGAATAAATGCTTTGATAGTGTGATCAAAGCATATGGTTTTATATAGACTTTTGGAGAAGCCTGTATTTACAAGAAAGTGAGTGGGAGCTCTGTAGCATTTCTAATCTTATATGTAGATGACATATTGTTGATTGGAAATGATATAGAATTTCTGGATAGCATAAAGGGATACCTGAATAAGAGTTTTTCTATGAAAGACCTTGGAGAAGCTGCTTACATATTAGGCATCAAGATCTATAGAGATAGATCAAGACGCTTAATTGGACTTTCACAAAGCACATACCTTGATAAAGTTTTGAAAAAGTTCAAAATGGATTAGTCAAAGAAAGGGTTCTTGCCTATGTTACAAGGTGTGAAGTTGAGTCAGACTCAATGCCCGACCACTGCAGAAGATAGAGAGAAAATGAAAGTCATTCCCTATGCTTCAGCCATAGGTTCTATCATGTAAGCAATGTTGTGTACCAGACCTGATGTATGTCTTGCTATAAGCATAGCAGGGAGGTACCAAAGTAATCCCGGAGTGGAGCACTGGACAGCGGTCAAGAACATCCTGAAATACTTGAAAAGGACTAAGGATATGTTTCTCGTTTATGGAGGTGCAAAAGAGCTTGTCGTAAATGGTTACGTCGATGCAAGCTTTGACACAGATCCGGATGACTCTAAGTCGCAAACCGGATACGTATTTTTATTGAATGGAGGAGTTGTCAGTTGGTGCAGTTCCAAGCAGAGCGTCGTGGCGGGATCTACGTGTGAAGCGGAGTACATTGCTGCTTCGGAAGCAGCGAATGAAGGAGTTCATATCCGATCTAGGTATCATACCTAGTGCATCGAGTCCAATGAAAATCTTTTGTGACAATACTGGTGCAATTGCCTTGTCAAAGGAATCCAGATTTCACAAGAGGACCAAGCACATCAAGAGACGCTTCACTTCCATCCGTCATCAAGTGTCGAAAGGGGACATGGAAATTTGCAAGATACACACGGATTTGAATGTTGCAGACCCGCTGACTAAGCCTCTTCCACGAGCAAAACATGATAAGCACCAAAGCTCCATGGGTGTTAGAATCATTACTATGTAATCTAGATTATTGACTCTAGTGCAAGTGGGAGACTGAAGGAAATATGCCCTAGAGGAAATAATAAAGTTATTATTTATTTCCTTAATTCATGATAAATGTTTATTATTCATGCCAGAATTGTATTAACCGGAAACTTAGTAAATGTGTGAATACATAGACAAAACATATAGTCCCTAGTATGCCTCTACTTGACTAGCTCGTTAATCAAAGATGGTTATGTTTCCTAACCATAGACATGTGTTGTCATTTGATGAACGGGATCACATCATTAGGAGAATGATGTGATGGACATGACCCATCCGTTAGCTTAGCATTATGATCGTGTCAGTTTTATTTCTACTACTTTCTTCATGACTTATACAAATTCCTCAGACTATGAGATTATGCAACTCCCGAATATCGAAGGAACACTTTGTGTGCTACCAAACGTCACAACGTAAATGGGTGATACGTCTCCAACGTATCTATAATTTTTGATTGTTCCATACTATTATATTACTTGTTTTGGATGTTTATGGGCTTTACTTTACACTTTTATACCATTTTTGGGACTAACCTACTAACTGGAGGCCCAGCCCGAATTGCTGTTTTTTTGCCTATTTCAGTGTTTCGAAGGAAAGGAATATCAAACGGAGTCCAAACGGAATGAAACCTTCGGGAGCGATCTTTTTGGAACAAACGTGATCCAGAGGACTTGGAGTGGAAGTCAAGAAACAAGCGAGGCGGCCACGAGGGTGGAGGGCGCCCCCCCTACTGGGCGCGCCCCCTGCCTCATGGGCCCCTCGAGCGTCCACCGACCTACTTCTTCCACCTATATATACACCCGTACCCCGAAACCATCAGAAGCAGCCACGAAAAACTATTTCCACCGCCGTAACCTTCTGTATCCGCGAGATCCCATCTTGGAGCCTTCGTCGGTGCTCCGCCGGAGGGGGAATCGACCACAGAGGGCTTCTACATCAACACCATAGCCCTTCCGATGAGTTGTGAGTTGTTTACCACAAAGCTTTGGGTCCATAGTTATTAGCCAGATGGCTTCTTCTCTCTCTTTGAATCTCAATACAAAGTTCTCCTCGATCTTCTTGGAGATCTATTCGATGTAACTAGATTGATCTTTCTTGCAATGGGAGAAGTGCTTAGCTTTGGGTTCAATCTTGCGGTGTCCTTTCCCAGTGACAGCAGGGGCAGCAAGGCACGTATTGTATTGTTGCCATCGAGGATAAAAAGATGGGGTTTATATCATATTGCATGAGTTTATCCCTCTACATCATGTCATCTTTCTTAATGCGTTACTCTGTTCTTCATGAACTTAATACTCTAGATGCATGCTGGATAGCGGTCGATGTGTGGAGTAATAGTAGTAGATGCAGGCAGGAATCGGTCTACTTGTCACGGACGTGCTGCCTATATACATGATCATGCCTAGATAATCTCATAATTATTCGCTTTTCTATCAATTGCTCGACAGTAATTTGTTCACCCACCGTAATACTTATGCTATCTTGAGAGAAGCCACTAGTGAAACCTATGGCCCCCGGGTCTATCTTTTATCATATAAGCTTTCAATCTACTTTTATTTGCATCTTTTACTTTTCCAATCTATATCATAAAAATACTAAAAATATTATCTTATCATATTATCTCTATCAGATCTCACTTTCGCAAGTGGCCGTGAAGGGATTGACAACCCCTTTATTGCGTTGGTTGTGAGTTCTTGTTTGTTTGTGTAGGTGCGTGGGACTTTTGAGGAGCCTCCTACTGGATTGATACATTGGTTCTCAAAAACTGAGGGAAATACTTACGCTACTTTGCTGCATCACCCTTTCCTCTTCAAGGAAAACCAACGCAAGCTCAAGACGTAGCAAGAAGGATTTCTGGCGCCGTTGCCGGGGAGGTCTTCGCTCAAGTCTAGACATACCAGGTACCCATCAAAAACTCGTCTCCCTCGCATTACATTATTTGCCATTTGCCTCTCGTTTTCCTCTCCCCCACTTCACCCTTGCCGTTTTATTCGCCCTCTCTTTGCCAATCTTCTTCCTCTCTCGTTCGCTTATCTTCCTGTGCACCTGTTTGCTCTTATGGCTTTGCCTAAGAACACCGACCTTCATCTTAGAAGGTTGGAAGAGATTGAATTGAACATTAAAAGTTTTATGACTTTACAATTTGAGCATAATAGTTTCTTTAGAAAAGAGCTTAAAGAACAGAAAAGCTTTATGGAGTATATGAACAAAGAGCTTGATGATATGTCTAAGGAATTTTATGGTTTGAATTCTCAAATTACTCGTCTTGAAAAATCAATAGCCCAAATTTCTGATAAGCAAGCCACCTTGGTCAATAAGATGGCTGCCAAACCAGAAAAGTTACATGAAAATAATGATGAAGATCTAAAGGTTATTGATGTGTCCCCTATTAAATCCTTGTTTTGCAATATGAATCTTGATAATGATGGGACTGGAGATGAGTCAACTTTAGTTAAAAGGCGTCCCAATAATTCGGAGTTTGTAGATCTTGATGCTAAATTTGGTAAAAGTGGGATTGGAGAGGTCAAGACTTTAAATAGCATTGAACCCACCATTATGGATTTCAAGGAATTTAATTATGATAATTGTTCTTTAGTAGATTGTATTTCCTTGTTGCAATCCGTGTTGAATTCTCCTCACGCTTATAGTCAAAATAAAGCTTTTACCAAACATATTATTGATGCTCTGATGCAATCTTATGAGGAAAAACTTGAATTGGAAGTTTCTATACCTAGAATACTTTATGATGAGTGGGAACCTACTATAAAGATTAAAATTAAAGATCATGAGTGCTATGCTTTGTGTGATTTGGGTGCTAGTGTTTCCACGATTCCGAAAACTTTGTGATATTCTAGGTTTCCATGATCTTGATGATTGCTCTTTAAATTTGCACCTTGCAGATTCCACCGTTAAGAAACCTATGGGAAGGATCAATGATGTTCTTATTGTTGCAAATAGGAATTATGTGCCCGTAGATTTTATCGTTCTTGATATAGATTGCAATCTTTCTTGTCCTATTATTCTTGGTTGACCTTTCCTTAGAACGATTGGTGCAATTATTGATATGAAGGAAGGGAATATTAGATTCCAATTTCCATTAAGGAAAGGCATGGAGCACTTTCCAATAAAGAAAGTTAAATTACCGTACGAATCTATCATGCGAGCTACTTATGAATTGAGTGCCAAAGATGGCACTACTTAGATTTATCCTCGCTTCTATGCCTAGCTTGGGGCGTTAAACCAATAGCGCTTGTTGGGAGGCAACCCAATTTTATTTTATTTTCTTGCTTTTTTTCTTCTGTTTAGTAATAAATATTCCATCTACCTTCTGTTTAGATGTGTTTTCATGTTTTAATTAGTGTTTGTGCCAAGTAGAACCTATAGGATAACCTACGGTGCTAGTTAATTTGATTCTGCTGAAAAACAGAAACTTTGTGCGCACGAGAAAAAATCTAATAAATCACATAAACGTGCTTTTGTTGGAAATATGCCCTAGAGGCAATAATAAAATGGTTATTATATTTCCTTGTTCATGATAATTGTCTATTGTTCATGCTATAATTGTATTAACTGGAAACCGTAATACATGTGTGAATACATAGACCACAACATGTCCCTAGTGAGCCTCTAGTTGAGTAGCTCGTTGATCAATAGATGGTTATGACCATGGACATTGGATGTCATTGATAACGGGATCACATCATTAGGAGAATGATGTGATGGACAAGACCCAATCCTAAGCATAGCACAAGATCGTGTAGTTCGTTTGCTAAGAGCTTTTCTAATCTCAAGTATCATTTCCTTAGACCATGAGATTGTGCAACTCCTGGATACCGTAGGAGTGCTTTGGGTGTATCAAACGTCACAACGTAACTGGGTGGCTATAAAGGTGCACTATAGGTATCTCCGAAAGTGTCTGTTGGGTTGGCACGAATCAAGACTGAGATTTGTCACTCCGTATGACGGAGAGGTATCTCTGGGCCCACTCGGTAATGCATCATCATAATGAGCTCAATGTGACTAAGTAGTTAGTCACGGGATCATGCATTACGAAATGAGTAAAGTGACTTGCCGGTAACGAGATTGAACGAGGTATTGGGATACTGACGATCGAATCTCGGGCAAGTAACATACCGATTAACAAAGGGAATTGTATACGGGATTGATTGAATCCCCGACATCTTGGTTCATCCGATGAGATCATCGTGGAACATGTGGGAGCCAAAATGGGTATCCAGATCCCGCTGTTGGTTATTGGCTGGAGAGATGTCTCGGTCATGTCTGCATAGTTCCCGAACCCGTAGGGTCTACACACTTAAGGTTTGATGACGCTAGGGTTATAGGGAATAGATGTACGTGGTTACCGAATGGTGTTCGGAGTCCCGGATGAGGTCCCGGACGTCACGAGGAGTTCCGGAATGGTCCGGAGGTGAAGATTTATATATGGGAAGTCCAATTTCAGTCACCGGAAAGGTTTCGGGGTTTATCGGTATTGTACCGGGACCACCGAAGGTGTTCCGGGGGTCTACCTGCCCCGAAGGACCTAATGGGCTGTAGTTGGGTGGGAACCAGCCCCTTAGTGGGCTGGTGCGCCCCCCCCCAAGGGACCAAGGCACCTAGGGTTGGAAACCCTAGGGGGTCGGCGCCCCCTCCCCTTCCCCTATATATAGTGGGGGTTTTGGGGCTGCCAGAGACACGAGTCTCCCTCTCTCTTGGCGCAGCCCTACCCCTCTCCCTCCTCGTCTCTCGCAGTGCTTGGCGAAGCCCTGCTGGAGTGCCACGCTCCTCCACCACCACCACGCCGTCGTGCTGCTGCTGGACAGAGTCTTCCCCAACCTCTCCCTCTCCCTTGCTGGATCAAGGCGCGGGAGACGTCACCGGGCTGCATGTGTGTTGAACGCGGAGGCACCGTTATGCGGTGCTTAGATCGGATTCGGCCGCGATCTGAATCGCTTCGTGTACGACTCCACCGACCGCGTTCTTGCAACGCTTCCGCATCGCGATCTTCAAAGGTATGAAGATGCACTCCCCTCTCGTTGCTAGTAAACTCCATAGATTGATCTTGGTGATGCGTAGAAAATTTTAATTTCTGCAACGATCCCCAACAGTGGCATCATGAGCTAGGTCTATGCGTAGTTTCTATGCACGAGTAGAACACAAGTTGTTGTGGGCGTCGATTTTGTCAATTTACTTTCCGTTACTAGTCTTATCTTGATTCGGCGGCATCGTGGGATGAAGCGGCCCGGACCGACCTTACACGTACGCTTACGTGAGACAGGTTCCACCAACTGACATGCACTAGTTGCATAAGGTGGCTAGCGGGTGTCTGTCTCTCCCACTTTAGTCGGATCGGATTCGATGAAAAGGGTCCTTATGAAGGGTAAATAGTTATTGGCATATCACGTTGTGGTTTTGGCGTAGGTAAGAAACGTTCTTGCTAGAAACCTATAGCAGCCATGTAAAAACTGAAGGAAATATGCCCTAGAGGCAATAATAAAGTATTATATATTTCCTTATATCATGATAAATGTTTATTATTCATGCTAGAATTGTATTAATCGGAAACATAATACATATGTGAATACATAGACAAACAAGAGTGTCACTAGTTTGCCTCTACTTGACTAGCTCGTTAATCAAAGATGGTTATGTTTCCTAGCCATAGACATGAGTTGTCATTTGATTAACGGGATCACCTCATTGGGAGAATGACGTGATTGACATGACCCATTACGTTAGCTTAGCACCCGATCGTTTAGTATGTTGCTATTGCTTTCTTCATGACTTATACATATTCCTATGACTATGAGATTATGCAACTCCCGTTTACCGGAGGAACACTTTGTGTGCTACCAAACGTCACAACGTAAATGGGTGATTATAAAGGTGCTCTACAGGTGTCTCCAAAGGTACTTGTTGGGTTGGCGTATTTCGAGATTAGGATTTGTCACTCCGATTGTCGGAGAGGTATCTCTGGGCCCACTCGGTAATGCACATCACTATAAGCCTTGCAAGCATTGTGACTAATGAGTTAGTTGCGGGATGATGTATTATGGAACGAGTAAAGAGACTTGCCGGTAACGAGATTGAACTAGGTATCGAGATACCGACGATCAAATCTCGGGCAAGTAACATACCGGTGACAAAGGGAACAATGTATGTTGTTATGCGGTCTGACCGATAAAGATCTTCGTAGAATATGTGGGAGCCAATATGGGCATCCAGGTCCCGCTATTGGTTATTGACCGGAGACGTGTCTCGGTCATGTCTACATAGTTCTCGAACCCGTAGGGTCCGCACGCTTAACGTTACGATGACAGTTTTATTGAGTTTTGATGTACCGAAGGAGTTCGGAGTCCCGGATGAGATCGGGGATATGACGAGGAGTCTCGAAATGGCCGAGACGTAAAAATCGATATATTGGACGACTATATTCGGACTTTGGAAAGGTTCCGAGTGATTCGGGTATTTTTCGGAGTACCGGAGAGTTACGGGAATTCGTATTGGGCCTTAATGGGCCATACGGGAAAGGAGAGAAAGGCCTCAAAAGGTGGCCGCACCCCTCCCCATGGTCTGGTCCGAATTGGACTAGGGAAGGGGGGCGCACCCTTCCTTCTTTCTCCTTCCCCCTTCCCTTCTCCTACTCCCACAAGGAAAGGAGGAGTCCTACTCCCGGTGGGAGCAGGACTCCCCCCTATGGCGCGCCTCTCCCCTTGGCCGGCTGCCTCCCCCTTGCTCCTTTAAATACGGGGGCCGGGGGGCACCCCAGAGATACAACAATTGATCCTTGAGATCTCTTAGCCGTGTGCGATGCCCCCCTCCACCATATTACACCTCGAAAATACCGTTGCGGAGCTTAGGCGAAGCCCTGCGTCGGTGGAACATCATCATCGCCATCACGCCGTCGTGCTGACGAAACTCTCCCTCAACACTCGGCTGGATCGGAGTTCGAGGGACGTCATCGAGCTGAACGTGTGCTGAACTCGGAGGTGCCGTGCGTTCGGTACTTGATCGGTCGGATCGTGAAGACGTACGACTACATCAACCGCGTTGTGTTAACGCTTCCGCTATCGGTCTACGAGGGTACGTGGACAACACTCTCCCCTCTCGTTTCTACGCATCACCATGATCTTGCGTGTGCGTAGGAATTTTTTTGAAATTACTACGTTCCCCAACAGTGGCATCCGAGCCTGGTTTTATGCGTTGATGCTATGCATGAGTAGAACACAAGTGAGTTGTGGGCGATATAAGTCATACTGCTTACCAGCATGGCATACCTTGGTTCAGCGGTATTGTGAGATGAAGCGGCCCGGACCGACATTACGCGTACGCTTACGCGAGACTGGTTTCACCGTTCGGAGCACTCGTTGCTTAAACGTGACTGGCGGGTGTCTGTCTCTCTCACTTTAGTTGAACCGAGTGTGGCTACGCCCGGTCCTTGCGAAGGTTAAAACAGCACCAACTTGACAAACTATCGTTGTGGTTTTGATGCGTAGGTAAGAACGGTTCTTGCTAAGCCCGTAGCAGCCACGTAAAACTTGCAACAACAAAGTAGAGGACGTCTAACTTGTTTTTGCAGGGCATGTTGTGATGTGATATGGTCAAGACATGATGTGATATAATTTGTTGTATGAGATGATCATGTTTTGTAACCGAGTTATCGGCAACTGGCAGGAGCCATATGGTTGTCGTTTTATTGTATGCAATGCAATCGCCATGTAATGCTTTACTTTATCACTAAGTGGTAGCGATAGTCGTAGAAGCATAAGATTGACGAGACGACAACGATGCTACGATGGAGATCAAGGTGTCGCGCCGGTGACGATGGTGATCATGACGGTGCTTCGGAGATGGAGATCACAAGCACGGTGCTTCGGAGATGGAGATCACAAGCACAAGATGATGATGGCCATATCATATCACTTATATTGATTGCATGTGATGTTAATCCTTTATGCATCTTATCTTGCTTTGTTTGACGGTAGCATTATAAGATGATCCTTCACTAAATTATCAAAGTATAAGTGTTCTTCCTGAGTATGCACCGTTGCGAAAGTTCTTCGTGCTGAGACACCACGTGATGATCGGGTGTGATAGGCTCTACGTTCAAATACAACGGGTGCAAAACAGTTGCACACGCGGAATACTCAGGTTAAACTTGACGAGCCTAGCATATAACAGATATGGCCTCGGAACACGGAGACCGAAAGGTCGAGCGTGAATCATATAGTAGATATGATCAACATAGTGATGTTCACCATTGAAACTACTCCATCTCACGTGATGATCGGACATGGTTTAGTTGATTTGAATCACGTAATCACTTAGATGATTAGAGGGATATCTATCTAAGTGGGAGTTCTTAAGTAATATGATTAATTGAACTTAAATTTATCATGAACTTAGTCCTGATAGTATTTTTGCAAATTATGTTGTAGATCAATAGCTCGCGTTGTTGCTTCCCTGTGTTTATTTTTGATATGTTCCTAGAGAAAAATTATGTTGAAAGATGTTAGTAGCAAAGATGCGGATTGGATCCGTGATCTGAGGATTATCCTCATTGCTGCACAGAAGGATTATGTCCTTGATGCACCGCTAGGTGACAGACCTATTGCAGGAGCAGATGCAGACGTTATGAACGTTTGGCTAAGCTCAATATGATGACTACTTGATAGTTTAGTGCACCATGCTTAACGGCTTAGAATCGGGACTTCAAAGATGTTTTTGAACGTCATGGACCATATAAGATGTTCCAGGAGTTGAAGTTAATATTTCAAGCAAATACCCAAGTTGAGAGATATGAAGTCTCCAACAAGTTCTATAGCTAAAAGACGGAGGAGAATCGCTCAACTAGTGAGCATGTGCTCAGATTGTCTGGATACTACAATCGCTTGAATCAAGTGGGAGTTAATCTTCCAGATAAAATAGTGATTGACAGAATTCTCTAGTCACCATCACCAAAGTTAGTAGAACTTCGTGATGAACTATAGTATGCAAGGGATGACGAAGGTAATTCCCGAGCTCTTCGTGATGCTGAAATCAACGAAGGTAGAAATCAAGAAAAACATCAAGTGTTGATGGTTGACGTGACCACTAGTTTCAAGAAAAGGGCAAAGGGAAGAAGGGGAACTTCAAAAAGAACGGCAAGCAAGTTGCTACTCAAGTGAAGAAGCCCAAGTCTGTACCTAAGCCTGAGACTAAGTGCTTCTACTGCAAAGGGACTGGTCACTGGAGGCGGAACTGCCCCAAGTATTTGGTGGATAAGAAGGATGGCAAAGTGAACAAAGGTATATTGGATATACATGTTATTGATGTGTACTTACTAGTGTTTATAGCAACCCCTCAGTATTTGATACTGGTTCAATTGCTAAGAGTAGTAACTCGAAACGGGAGCTGCAGAATAAACAGAGACTAGTAAAAGGCGAGGTGATGATGTGTTGGAAGTAGTTCCAAGATTGATATGATCATCATCGCACACTCCCTATACTTTCGGGATTAGTGTTGAAACTAAATAAGTGTTATTTGGTGTTTGCGTTGAGCATGAATATGATTTGATCATGTTTATTGCAATACGGTTATTCATTTAAGTTAGAGAACAATTGTTGTTCTGTTTACATGAATAAAAACCTTCTATGGTCATACACACCAACGAAAATGGTTTGTTGGATCTCGATCGTAGTGATACACATAATCATAATATTGAAGCCAAAAGATGCAAAGTTAATAATAATAGTGCAACTTATTTGTGGCACTGCCATTTAGGTCATATTGGTGTAAAGCGCATGAAGAAACTCCATACTGATGGGATTTTGGAATCACTTGATTATGAATCACTTGATACTTGCGAACCGTGCCTCATGGGCAAGATGACTAAAACGCCGTTCTCCGGAACTATGGAGAGAGCAACAGATTTGTTGGAAATCATACATACAGATGTATGTGGTCCGATGAATATTGAGGCTCGTAGCAGGTATCATTATTTTCTGACCTTCACAGATGATTTGAGCAGATATGGGTATATCTACTTGATGAAACATAAGTCTGAAACATTTGAAAAGTTCAAAGAATTTCAGAGTGAAGTGGAAAATCATCGTGACAAGAAAATAAAGTTTCTATGATCTGATCGCGGAGACAAATATTTGAGTTACGAGTTTGGTCTTCAATTAAAACAATGTGGAATAGTTTCACAAATTCGTGCCACCTGGAACACCACAGCATAATGGTGTGTCCGAACGTCATAACTGTACTTTATTGGATATAGTGCAATCTATGATGTCTCTTACCAATTTACCACTATCGTTTTGGGGTTATGCATTAGAGACAGCTACATTCACGTTAAATAGGGCACCATCAAAATCCGTTGGGACGACGCCTTATGAACTGTGGTTTGGCAGGAAACCAAAGTTGTCGTTTCTTAAAGTTTGGGGTTGCGATGCTTATGTGAAAAAGTTTCATCCTGATAAGCTCAAACCCAAATCGGAGAAATGTGTCTTCATAGGATACCCAAAGGAGACAGTTGGGTACACCTTCTATCACAGATCCGAAGGCAAGACATTCGTTGCTTAGTATGGATCCTTTCTAGAGAAGGAGTTTTCTCTCGAAAGAAGTGAGTGGGAGGAAAGTAGAACTTGATGAGGTAACTGTACCTGCTCCCTTATTGGAAAGTAGTCCATCACAGAAATTTGTTCCTGTGACTCCTACACCAATTAGTGAGGAAGTTAATGATGATGATCATGTAACTTCAGATCAAGTTACTACCAAACCTCGTAGGTAAACCAGAGTGAGATCCACACCAGAGTGGTACGGTAATCCTGTTCTGGAGGTCATGTTATTTGACCATGACAAACCTACGAACTATGAAGAAGCGATGGTGAGCCCAGATTCCGCAAAATGGCTTGAGGCCATGAAATCTGAGATGAGATCCATGTATGAGAACAAAGTGTGGACTTTGGTTGACTTGCCCGATGATCGGCGAGCCATTGAGATTAATGGATCTTCAAGAGGAAGACAGACGCTGATAGTAGTGTTACTATCTACAAAGCTAGAATTGTCGCAAAAGGTTTTCGACAAGTTCAAGGTGTTGACTACGATGAGAGAGTTTCTCACTCGTATCTATGCTTAAAGTCTGTCTGAATCATGTTAGCAATTGCCGCATTTTATGAAATCTGGCAAATGGATAAACAAAACTACATTCCTTAATGGATTTATTAAAGAAGAGTTGTATATGATGCAACCAGGAGATTTTGTCAATCCTAAAAGTGCTAACAAAATATGCAAGCTCCAGCGATCCATCTATGGACTGGTGCAAGTATCTCGGAGTTGGAATATACGCTTTGATAAGTTGATCAAAGGATATAGTTTTATACAGACTTGCGGTGAAGCCTGTATTTACAAGAAAGTGAGTGGGAGCACTACAACATTTCTGATAAGTATATGTGAATGACATATTGTTGATCGAAAATAATGTAGAATTATTCTGCAAAGCATAAAGGAGTGTTTGAAAGGAGTCTTTTCAAAGAAAGACCTCGGTGGAGCTGCTTACATATTGAGCATCAAGATCTATAGAGATAGATCAAGACGCTTGATAAGTTTTTTCAATGAGTATATACCTTAACAAGATTTTGAAGTAGTTCAAAATGGAACAGTCAAAGAAAGAGTTCTTGCCTGTGTTACAAGGTATGAAATTGAGTAAGACTCAAAGCCCGACCACGGCAGAAGATAGAAAGAGAATGAAAGTCATTCCCTATGCCTCGGCCATAGGTTCTATAAAGTATGCCATGCTGTGTACCAGATCTATTGTATACCCTACACTGATTTTGGCAAGGGAGTACAATAGTGATCTAGGAGTAGATCACTGGACAGCGGTCAAAATTATCCTTAGTGGAATAAGGACATGTTTCTCGATTATGGAAGTGACAAAAGGTTCGTCGTAAAGGGTTACGTCGATGCAAGTTTTGACACTAATCTAGATGACTCTAAGTCTCGGTCTAGATACATATTGAAAGTGGGAGCAATTAGCTAGAGTAGCTCCGTGCAGAGCATTGCAGACATAGAAATTTGCAAATGTACTTACGGATCTGAATGTGACAGACCCGTTGACTAAAATTATCTCACAATCAAAACATGATCACACCTTAGTACTCTTTGGGTGTTAATCACATAGCGATGTGAACTAGATTATTGACTCTAGTAAACCCTTTGAGTGTTGGTCACATAGAGATGTGAACTATGGGTGTTAATCACATGGTGATGTGAATTATTGATCACATGGCGATGTGAACTAGATTATTGACTCTAGTGCAAGTGGGAGACTGAAGGAAATATGCCCTAGAGGCAATAATAAAGTATTATATATTTCCTTATATCATGATAAATGTTTATTATTCATGCTAGAATTGTATTAACCGGAAACATAATACATGTGTGAATACATAGACAAACAAGAGTGTCACTAGTTTGCCTCTACTTGACTAGCTCGTTAATCAAAGATGGTTATGTTTCCTAGCCATAGACATGAGTTGTCATTTGATTAACGGGATCACCTCATTGGGAGAATGACGTGATTGACATGACCCATTACGTTAGCTTAGCACCCGATCGTTTAGTATATTGCTATTGCTTTCTTCATGACTTATACATGTTCCTATGACTATGAGATTATGCAACTCCCGTTTACCGGAGGAACACTTTGTGTGCTACCAAACGTCACAACGTAAATGGGTGATTATAAAGGTGCTCTACAGGTGTCTCCAAAGGTACTTGTTGGGTTGGCGTATTTCGAGATTAGGATTTGTCACTCCGATTGTCGGAGAGGTATCTCTGGGCCCACTCGGTAATGCACATCACTATAAGCCTTCCAAGCATTGTGACTAATGAGTTAGTTGCGGGATGATGTATTACGGAACGAGTAAAGAGACTTGCCAGTAACGAGATTGAACTAGGTATCGAGATACCGACGATCAAATCTCGGGCAAGTAACATACCGGTGACAAAGGGAACAACGTATGTTGTTATGCGGTCTGACCGATAAAGATCTTCGTAGAATATGTGGGAGCCAATATGGGCATCCAGGTCCCGCTATTGGTTATTGACCGGAGACGTGTCTCGGTCATGTCTACATAGTTCTCGAACCCGTAGGGTCCGCACGCTTAACGTTACGATGACAGTTTTATTGAGTTTTGATGTACCGAAGGAGTTCGGAGTCCCGGATGAGATCGGGGATATGACGAGGAGTCTCGAAATGGCCGAGACGTAAAAATCGATATATTGGACGACTATATTCGGACTTCGGAAAGGTTCCGAGTGATTCGGGTATTTTTCGGAGTACCGGAGAGTTACGGGAATTCGTATTGGGCGGAAAGGAGAGAAAGGCCTCAAAAGGTGGCCGCACCCCTCCCCATGGTCTGGTCCGAATTGGACTAGGGAAGGGGGGCGCACCCTTCCTTCTTTCTCCTTCCCCCTTCCCTTCTCCTACTCCCACAAGGAAAGGAGGAGTCCTACTCCCGGTGGGAGTAGGACTCCCCCCTATGGCGCGCCTCTCCCCTTGGCCGGCTGCCTCCCCCTTGCTCCTTTAAATACGGGGGCAGGGGGGCACCCCAGAGATACAACAATTGATCCTTGAGATCTCTTAGCCGTGTGCGGTGCCCCCCTCCACCATATTACACCTCGATAATACCGTTGCGGAGCTTAGGCGAAGCCCTGCGTCGGTGGAACATCATCATCGTCATCACGCCGTCGTGCTGACGAAACTCTCCCTCAACACTCGGCTGGATCGGAGTTCGAGGGACGTCATCGAGCTGAACGTGTGCTGAACTCGGAGGTGCCGTGCGTTCGGTACTTGATCGGTCGGATCGTGAAGACGTACGACTACATCAACCGCGTTGTGTTAACGCTTCCGCTATCGGTCTACGAGGGTACGTGGAAAACACTCTCCCCTCTCGTTGCTATGCATCACCATGATCTTGCGTGTGGGTAGGATTTTTTTTTGAAATTACTACGTTCTCCAACAAAAACTTGCAACAACAATTAGAGGACGTCTAACTTGTTCTTGCAGCATATGCCGTGTGATGTGATATGGCCAAAAGGATGTGTTGAATGATATATATATGTGATGTATGAGATTGATCATGTTCTTGTAATAGGAATCACGACTTGCATGTCGATGAGTATGACAACCGGCAGGAGCCATAGGAGTTGTCTTAATTTATTGTATGACCTGCGTGTCATTGAATAACGTCATGTAATTACTTTACTTTATTGCTAAACCGTTAGCCATAGTAGTAGAAGTAATAGTTGGCGAGACAACTTCATGAAGACACGATGATGGAGATCATGGTGTCATGCCGGTGACGATGATGATCATGGCGCCCCGAAGATGGAGATCAAAAGGAGCAAAATGATATTGGCCATATCATGTCACTATTTGATTGCATGTGATGTTTATCATGTTTTTACATCTTATTTGCTTAGAGCGACGGTAGCATAAATAAGATGACCCCTCGCTAAAATTTCAAGAAAGTGTTCCCCCTAATTGTGCACCGTTGCGAAAGTTCATTGTTTCGAAGCACCACGTGATGATCGGGTGTGATAGATTCTAACGTTCACATACAACGGGTGTACGCCATATTTACACATGCAAAACACTTAGGTTGACTTGACGAGCCTAGCATGTACAGACATGGCCTTGGAACACAAGAGACCGAGGTCGAACATGAGTCGTATAGCAGATACGATCAACATGAAGATGTTCACCGATGATGACTAGTCCGTCTCATGTGATGATCGGACACGGCCTAGTTGACTCGGATCATGTATCACTTAGATGACTAGAGGGATGTCTATCTAAGTAGGAGTTCATTAAATAATTAGATGAACTTAATTATCATGAACATAGTCAAAAGGTCTTTGCAAATTATGCCGTAGCTTACGCTTTAGTTCTACTGTTTAAGATATGTTCCTAGAGAAAATTTAGTTGAAAGTTGATAGCAGCAATTATGCGGACTGGGTTCGTAAACTGAGAATTATCCTCATTGCTGCGCAGAAGGCTTATGTCCTTAATGCACCGCTCGGTGTGCTGAACCTCAAGCGTCGTCTGTGGATGTTGCGAACATCTGACATACACATTTTGATGACTACGTGATAGTTCAGTGCGAAATGTTAAACGGTTTAGAATTGAGGCACCAAAGACATTTTTGAAATGTCGCGGAACATATGAGATGTTCCAAGAACTGAAATTGGGATTTCAGGCTAGTGCCCACGTCAAGAGGTATGAGACCTCTGACAAGTTTCTTAAGCCTACAAACTAAGGGAGAAAAGCTCAATCGTTGAGCATGTGCTGAGGTTGTCTGAGTACTACAATCACTTGAATCGAGTGGGAGTTAATCTTCCATATGAGATAGTGATGGTTCTCCAAAGTCACTGCCACCAAGCTACTAGAGCTTCGTGATGAACTATAACATATCAGGGATAGATATGATGACCCTTGAGCTATTCGGGATGTTTGACACCGCGAAAGTAGAAATCAAGTAGGAGCATCAATTGTTGATGGTTAGTAAAACCACTAGTTTCAAGAAGGGAAAGGGCAAGAAGGTATACTTCATGAAACGGCAAATCAGTTGCTGCTCTAGTGAAGAAACCCAAGGTTGAACCCAAACCCGAGACTAAGTGCTTCTAAAATGAGGGGAACGGTCACTGAAGCAGAATTACCCTAGATACTTGGTAGATGAGAAGGCTGACAAGGTTGACAGAAGTATATTGGATATACATTATATTAATGTGTACTTTACTAGTACTCCTAGTAGCACCAGGGTATTAGATACCGGTTCGGTTGCTAAGTGTAAGTAATTCAAAATAAAAGCTGCGGAATAAACGGAGACTAGCTAAAGTTGAGATGACAATATGTGTTGGAAGTGTTTCCAAGGTTGATGTGATCAAGCATCGCATGCTCCCTCTACCATCGAGATTGGTGTTAAACCTAAATAATTGTTATTTGGTGTTTACGTTGAGCATAGACATGATTGGATTATGTTTATCGCAATACGGTTATTCATTTAAGGAGAATAATGGTTACTCTGTTTATTTGAATATTACCTTCAATGGTCTTGCACCTAAAATAAATGGTTTATTGAATCTCGATCGTAGTGATACACATGTTCACGCCAAAAGATATGAGATAGTAATGATAGTACCACATACTTGTGGCACTGCCACGCATGAAGAAGCTCCATGTTGATGGATCTTTGGACTCACTCATTTTTGAAAAGTTTGAGACATGCGAACCATGTCTATTGGTATATACACACGAAGAAAATCCATGCAGATGGATCGTTTGGACTCACTTGATTTTGAATCACTTGAGAAGACTGAAAGGCCTTGGTTTCAGTGAGATGGAACAAAAAAGCAACTTGTTGGAAGTAAACATTTTGATGTATGCAGTCCAATGAGTGCTGAGGCACGCAGTGGATATCGTTATGTTCTTACTTCACAGATGATTTGAGTAGATGCTGAGTATATTTACTTGATAAAACACAAGTCTGGATTATTGAAAGGTTCAAGTAATTTGAGAGTGAAGTAGAAGATCGTCGTGACAAGAGGATAAGATGTCTATGATATGATCATAGAGATGAATATCTGAGTTACGAGTTTGGTACACAATTAAGACATTGTGGAAATTGTTTCACAACTAATACTGCCTGGAACACCATAGTGTGATGGTGTGTCCGAACATCATAAATGCACCCTATTGGATATGGTGCATACCATGATGTCTCTTATCGAATCACCACTATCGTTTATGGGTTAGGCATTAGAGACAACCGCATTCACTTTAATAGGGCACCACGTAATTCCGTTGAGATGACACCGTATGAAATATGGTTTAGAGAAACCTAAGTTGTCGTTTATTAAAAGTTTGGGGCTGTGACGCTTATCTGAAAAGTTTTGCCTGATAAGCTCGAACCCAAAGCGGATAAATGCATCTTCATAGGACATCCAAAACAGTTGGGTATACCTCCTATTTCAGATCCGGAAGCAAAAGTGATTGTTTCTAGAAACGGGTCCTTTCTCGAGGAAAAGTTTCTCTCGAAAGAATTGAGTGGGAGGATGGTGGAGACTTGATGAGGTTATTGAACCGTCACTTCAACTAGTGTGCAGCAGGGCACAGGAAGTTGTTCCTGTGGCGCCTACACCAATTGAAGTGGAAGCTGATGATAGTGATCATGAAACTTCAGATCAAGTCACTACCAAACCTCGTAGGTCGACAAGGATGCGTACTACTTCATGGTGGTACGGTAATTCTGTCTTGGAAGTCATGTTGCTAGACAACAATGAACCTACGAGCTATGGAGAAGCGATGGTGGGCCCGCATTCCGACGAATGGCTCGAGGCCATAAAATCCGAGAGAGGATCCATGTATGAAAACAAGGTATAGACTTTGGAAGAACTACTTGATGGTCGTAAGGCTGTTGGGTACAGATGGATTCTAAAAGGGAAGACAGACAATGATGGTATGTATCACCATTAAGAAAGCTCGACTTGTCACTAAGATGTTTTCTGACAAGTTCAAGGAGTTGACTACGATGAGACTTTCTCACTCGTAGCGATGCTAAGAGTCTGTTGGAATTATATTAGCAGTTACTACATCATTTATGAACTCTTGCAGATAGGATGTCCAAACATTGTTTCCTCGATGATTTTCTTGAGGAAAGGTTGTATGTGATACAACCAGAAGGTTTTGTCAATCCTAAAAGATGCTAACAAGTAAGCAAAGCTCCAACGATCCTTCTAAGGACTGGAGTAAGCATCTCGGAGTTGGAATATACGCTTTGATGAGATGATCAAAGATTTTGGGTTTATACAAAGTTTATGAGAACTTGTATTTCCAAAGAAGTGAGTGGGAGCACTATAGAATTTCTGATGAGTATATGTTGTTAACATATTGTTGATCAGAAATGATGTAGAATTTCTAGAAAGCATATAGGGTTATTTGAAAAGTGTTTTTCAATGGAAAACCTGGATTAAGCTACTTGAACATTGAGCATCAAGATCTATAAGGATAGATAAAAACGCTTAATAGTACATTCAAATGAACACATATCGTGACAAGATTTTGAAGGAGTTCAAAATAGATTGGCAAAGAAGGAGTTCTTGGCTGTGTTATAAGGTGTGAGTATTGAGTAAGACTCAAGACCTGACCACGGCAGAAGAGAGTGAAAGGACGAAGGTCGTCCCCTATGCTTTAGACGTAGGCTCCACAGTATGCTATGCTGTGTACCGCACCTGAAGTGTGCCTTGCCATGAGTCAGCCAAGGGGTACAAGTGTGATCCAGGAATGGATCACAGGACAGCGGTCAAGGTTATCCTTAGTAACTAGTGGACTAAGGAATTTTCTCGATTATGGAGGTGGTAAAAGAGTTCGTCGTAAAGGGTTACGCCGATGCAAACTTTGATACTAATCTGGATGACTCTGAGTAGTAGACCGGATTCGTATAGTAGAGCGGTTATTTGGAATAGTTCCAAATAGCGCGTGGTAGCTGCATCTAGGAGATGACATAGAGATTTGTAAAGCACACACGGATCTGAAAGATTCAGACCCGTTGACTAATATCCTCTCTCACAAGTGAGATATGATCAAACCCAATGGGTGTTGGATTCATTACAGTCACATAGTGATGTGAACTAGATTATTGACTCTAGTGCAAGTGGGAGACTGTTGGAAATATGCCCTAGAGGCAATAATAAAATGGTTATTATTATATTTCCTTGTTCATGATAATTGTCTATTGTTCATGCTATAATTGTATTAACTGGAAACCGTAATACATGTGTGAATACATAGACCACAACATGTCCCTAGTGAGCCTCTAGTTGACTAGCTCGTTGATCAATAGATGGTTATGGTTTCATGACCATGGACATTGGATGTCATTGATAACGGGATCACATCATTAGGAGAATGATGTGATGGACAAGACCCAATCCTAAGCATAGCACAAGATCGTGTAGTTCGTTTGCTAAGAGATTTTCTAATGTCAAGTATCATTTCCTTAGACCATGAGATTGTGCAACTCCTGGATACCGTAGGAGTGCTTTGGGTGTATCAAATGTCACAACATAACTGGGTGGCTATAAAGGTGCACTACAGGTATCTCCGAAAGTGTCTGTTGGGTTGGCACGAATCGAGACTGGGATTTGTCACTCCGTATGACGGAGAGATATCTCTGGGCCCACTCGGTAATGCATCATCATAATGAGCTCAATGTGACTAAGTAGTTAGTCACAGGATCATGCATTACGAAATTAGTAAAGTGACTTGCCGTTAACGAGATTGAACGAGGTATTGGGATACCGACGATCGAATCTCGGGCAAGTAACATACCAATTGACAAAGGGAATTGTATACGGGATTGATTGAATCCCCGACATCGTGGTTCATCCGATGAGATCATCGTGGAACATGTGGGAGCCAACATGGTTATCCAGATCCCGCTGTTGGTTATTGGCCGGAGAGATGTCTCGGTCATGTCTGCATAGTTCCCAAACACGTAGGGTCTACACACTTAAGGTTCGATGACGCTAGGGTTATAGGGAATAGATGTACGTGGTTACCGAATGTTGTTCGGAGTCCCGGATGAGATCCCGGACGTCACGAGGAGTCCCAGAATGGTCCGGAGGTGAAGATTTATATATGGGAAGTCCAGTTTCAGTCACCGAAAATGTTTCGGGGTTTATCGGTATTGTACCGGGACCACCGAAGGGGTTCCGGAGGTCCACCTGCCCCGAAGGACCTAATGGGCTGTAGTTGGGTGGGAACTAGCCCCTTAGTGGGCTGGTGCGCCCCCCCCAGGGCCCAAGGCACCTAGGGTTGGAAACCCTAGGGGGCCGCTGCCCCCTCGGGGGCGGGTGCCCCCCCTAGTTGGAAACCCTAAGGGGGCCGCTGCCCCCCCCCCCGGAGGGGCCGCCCCCCCCCCCCCCCCTCTAGATGGATCTAGGGGGCCGGCGCCCCCTCCCCTTCCCCTATATATAGTGGGGGTTTTGGGGCTTCCAGAGACACGAGTCTCCCTCTCTCTTGGCGCAGCCCTACCCCTCTCCCTCCTCGTCTCTCGCAGTGCTTGGCGAAGCCCTGCTGGAGTGCCATGCTCCTCCACCACCACCACGCCGTCGTGCTGCTGCTGGACGGAGTCTTCCCCAACCTCTCCCTCTCCCTTGCTGGATCAAGGCGCGGGAGACGTCACCGGGCTGCACGTGTGTTGAACGCGGAGGCACCGTTGTTCGGTGCTTAGATCGGATTCGGCCACGATCTGAATCGCTTCGTGTACGACTCCACCAACCGCGTTCTTGCAACGCTTCCGCATCGCGATCTTCAAAGGTATGAAGATGCACTCCCCTCTCGTTGCTAGTAAACTCCATAGATTGATCTTAGTGATGCGTAGAAAATTTTAATTTCTGCAACGATCCCCAACAGCTTTTGCGTTGATTCTTTTTGCTGTAGATCAATAAACAAATTGCCTAGGATGTCCTATTTTGGTAGAATTTTTTGAGTTCCAGAAGTTTGCGTTAGTTACAGATTACTACAGACTGTTCTGTTTTTGACAGATTCTGTTTTTCGTGTGTTGTTTGCTTATTTTGATGAATCTATGGCTAGTAAAATAGTTTATAAACCATAGAGAAGTTGGAATACAGTAGGTTTAACACCAATATAAATAAAGAATGAGTTCATTACAGTACCTTGAAGTGGTGTTTTTTTTCTTTCGCTAACGGAGCTCACGAGAATTTCTGTTGAGTTTTGTGTTGTGAAGTTTTCACGTTTTGGGTAAAGATTTGATGGATTATGGAATAAGGAGTGGCAAGAGCCTAAGCTTGGGGATTCCCATGGCACCCCAAGATATTCAAGGATAACCAAAAGCCTAAGCTTGGGGATGCCCCGGAAGGCATCCCCTCTTTCGTCTTCGTCTATCGGTAACTTTACTTGGAGCTATATTTTTATTCACCACATGATATGTGTTTTGCTTGGAGCGTCTTGTATGATATTAGTCTTTGCTTTTAAGTTTACCACAATCATCCTTGTTGTACACACCTTTTGGGAGAGACCCACTTGATTTAGAATTTATTAGAATACTCTATGCGCTTCACTTATATCTTTTGAGCTAGATAGTTTTGCTCTATGTGCTTCACTTATATTTTCTAGAGCACGGCGGTGGCTTTATTTTGAAGAAATTGTTGATCTCTCATGCTTCACTTATATTATTTTGAGAGTCTTTTAGAACAGCATGGTATTTGCTATGGTTATAAATTTGGTCCTAGAATGATGAGCATCCAAGTTGGGTATAATAAAAACTATCATAGAAAGTGCATGAAACACTATGATCAATTTGATGCTTGATAATTGTTTTGAGATATAAAGGTGGTAATGTTAGAGTCATGCTAGTTGGGTAATTATGAAATTGAGAAATACTTGTATTGAAGTTGGCAAGTCCCGTAGCATGCACGTATGGTAAAAGTTGTGTGACAAATTTGTTGCATCAGATGCTCTTTTAATTGTCTTCCTTATGAGTGGAGGTCGGGATCGCGCGATGGTTAACTCCTACCAACCCTTCCCCTAGGAGCATGCGTAGTAGTACTTTGCTTCGAGGGCAAGTAGATTTTTGCAATAAGTATATGAGTTCTTTATGACTAATGTGAGTCCATGGACACACGCACACTCATCCTTCCACTTTGCTAGCCTCTATTATGCCGTGCAACTTTCGCCGGTATCATGCGACTGTTGGGGAACGTAGTAATTTCAAAAAAATTCCTACGCTCACGCAAGATCATGGTGATGCATAGCAACGAGAGGGGAGAGTGTTGTCCACGTACCCTCGTAGACCGAAAGCGGAAGCGTTATCACAACGCGGTTGATGTAGTCGTACGTCTTCACGATCCGACCGATCAAGTACCGAACGCACGGCACCTCCGAGTTCAGCACACGTTCAGCTCGATGACGTCCCTCGAACTCCGATCCAGCCGAGTGTTGAGGGAGAGTTTCGTCAGCACGACGGCGTGGTGACGATGATGATGTTCTACCGACGCAGGGCTTCGCCTAAGCTCCGCAACGATATTATCGAGGTGTAATATGGTGGAGGGGGGCACCGCACACGGCTAAAATATCGTATATCAATTGTGTGTAGAGGTGCCCCCTGCCCCCGTATATAAAGGAGCAAGGGGGAGGCCGACTCTTGGAGATCTATTCGATGTAACTCTTTTTGCGGTGTGTTTGTTGAGATCCGATGAATTGTGGGTTTATGATCAAGTTTATCTATGAGAAATATTTGAATCTCCTCTGAATTCTTTTATGTATGATTGGTTATCTTTGGAAGTCTCTTCGAATTATCAGTTTGGTTTGGCCTACTAGATTGATCTTTATTGCAATGGGAGAAGTGCTTAGCTTTGGGTTCAATCTTGCGGTGTCCTTTCCCAGTGACAGCAGGGGCAGCAAGGCACGTATTGTATTGTTGCCATCGAGGATAAAAATATGGGGTTTATATCATATTGTTTGAGTTTATCCTTCTACATCATGTCATCTTGCCTGATGCGTTACTCTGTTCTTATGAACTTAATACTCTAGATGCATATGCATGCTGGATAGCAATCGATCTGTGGAGTAATAGTAGTAGATGCAGGCAGGAGTCGGTCTACTTGTTGCGGACGTGATGCCTATATACATGATCATGCCTAGATATTCTCATAACTATGCACTTTTCTATCAATTGCTCGACAGTAATTTGTTCACCCACCGTAATACTTATGCTATATTGAGAGAAGCCACTAGTGAAACCTATGGCCCCCAGGTCTATCTTTTATCATATAAGTTTCCAATCTACTTTATTTTGCAATCTTTACTTTCCAATCTATATCATAAAAATACCAAAAATATTTATGTTATTTTATTATCTCTATCAGATCTCACTTTCGCAAGTGGCCGTGAAGGGATTGAAACCCCTTTATCGCGTTGGTTGCGAGGTTCTTGTTTATTTGTGTAGGTACGAGGGACTTGTGAGGAGCCTCCTACTGGATTGATACCTTGGTTCTCAAAAACTGAGGGAAATACTTACGCTACTTTGCTGCATCGCCCTTTCCTCTTCAAGGGAAAACCAATGCAGTGCTCAAGAGGTAGCAAGAAGGATTTCTGGCACCGTTGTCGGGGAGGTCTTCGCTCAAGTCAAGACATACCAAGTACCCATCACAAACTCATCTCCCTCGCATTACATTATTTGCCATTTGCTTCTCGTCTTCCTCTCCCCCACTTCATCCTTGCCGTTTTATTTGCCCTCTCTTTACCGTTTGCCTTCCCTTTGCCATGGCCGAATCAAAAATAACTAAGGGTTCTTTCCAGGGTTTTAGTACCTTGGATAGTCCCTCTATCCTCTCCAAGCTCATAAATAATGATGCTATGGAAAGACCTACCAGAGTTATCAATGATTTCGATGAAGATGACTCCGAAATTTTTCGTTATTTACTTGATGAAACTTTAAAAGATGCTTGGGATAGGCTATTAAGGATTCGAGCTAGCTATGTGCCACAATATCAAGTTGAGATATACTTAAAAAGCTTTTACATTGGCTTACCCGCTTCCTTCCCCCTCACCCTCTCCTTCCTTCCCCCTCTTCCCCTCTTGGTGGAATCCTACTAGGACTAGTAGTCCTAGTAGGACTCCCCTCTTGGGGCGCACCTACAGGGGCCGGCCGGCCTCCCCCCTTGCTCCTTTATATACGGGGGCAGGGGGCACTCTAGAACACACAAGTTGATTGTTTAGCCGTGTGCGGTGCCCCCTCCACAGATTTCCACCTCGATCATATTGTCGTAGTGCTTAGGCGAAGCCCTGCGCCGGTAACTTCATCATCACTGTCACCATGCCGTCGTGCTGACAAAACTCCTCCTCGACCTCAGCTGGATCTAGAGTTCGTGGGACGTCACCGAGCTGAACGTTTGCAGATCGCGGAGGTGCCGTACCTTCGGTGCTAGGATCGGTCGGATCGTGAAGACGTACAACTACATCAACCGCGTTGTCGTAACGCTTCCGCTTTCGGTCTACGAGGATACGTAGACAACACTCTCCCCTCTCGTTGCTATGCATCACCTAGATAGATCTTGTGTGATCGTAGGAATTTTTTTGAAATTACTGCGTTCCCCAACAAGCGATCCTTCTGATTGATGCTCGCTGTCTGCTTACTGTATATTTCTTGGCGGCTCTCTCATTGCCTGGAAGACAAAGAAACATACTGCAGTTTCTCGCTCGAGCACAGATGCTGAGTTGCGAGCGATGGTTATGCTGACGACTGAGGTGACTTGGTTACGATGGTTACTTGAGGACTTTGGTGTGTCTGCTACTACACCGACTCCCTTATTGTCAGACAGTACAACCGTACAGGTGCTATCAGTATTGCACATGACTTGGTGAACACTCCCACAAGTGACAACAACAGTGCTTAAAATAGTTCTAGAGAAGATATTTGTGCATGAAGATGGTATGATAAAGAAAGCTTTGCAAAAGAAATGCGCTGAATTTAATAAACCATCGAGTGAACTAGTACTGTATGCTGTAGTACTCCAGAAAGTGCAAACCCATCCTACCCAACGCAAACCCACTCTCTGCATTTGCATGTCAAGCGACGACGACGTGCCCATGGCCGACGCCGACGCCGACGCCGGCGAGGTCCTCGACGCCATCGCCATGAGCAACCACGCCTTTGACGCGCAGCACCACCCCGCCATCGAGAGCGCCCTGGCCTCCGACGCGCAGCACCACCCCGCCGCCGAGAGCGCCCTGGCCTCCGACGCGCAGCACCACCCCGCCGCCGAGAGCGCCCTCGCATCCGACGCGCACCACCACCTCGCCACCGAGAGCGCCCTGGCCTCCGACACCCAGCAGCACCCGACCTCCATCACGGCCACCGCGCCAGCCCAGGAAACGGTGCCGCCCGAGCTCCACCACCACTTCCTCCACCTGCGCGGGGATGACGCCGCGGGGAGTTTCCTCGCGGCCGCGGTGAAGAGGGCCGAGGAAGCCATCGCCGACGAGTACGACGCGAGGGCGAGGCTCCTGGAGGCCAGGTGCGAGGAGGCGGCCGCGGCGGTGCGGGCGGCGGAGCAGGACATTAGCTGCCTCATCGACGAGCTCGCCAGTAATACTCCATAGATTGGTCGTGCTTTGAGCTCGATAATGATCTGATTATCTAGGCAAATCTTAATTGTTGTGTTGTTACCTTCCAGAGCTGAGGATCCTATCTGACGAGATCATACCACAGTTGAACTGTGAGGATCTGGAGGAGCAGAATCAGAGGCTCAGGGCTGAACTGGACGCGACGACGAAAGAGCTCGAGTGGAAGATGGACAAGATTGCAGAATTGCAGGAGCTGGAGAAGGTAGGCTCTTGTCATTTCTTACCTGAACTCTGAAATGCTGGCTTACATTCAGAGTGCTGAACTTTTTTACTCAGCTCTACAATGTCTTTTTACAAATTTACACCAGCATCAGTACCTAACAAAAAGTTACGGATGCTAATGTCGGATGCGAGGCCTCAGATGAGTGAGGCCTGAATTGCATTTCTTTTTACTGAAGTGAGCATCGACATCATATAAGTCCACAGAGACAGTAACTTGTGAGAGCGAACTGAAATGAAGCAACTAAACACAGTATAAATTCAAATCATCTAGAACTAGCATCAGTGTCAGTTTACTTTCGGTTTTCAGAGTGTCGTTTTGCAAATGAACACCAACAGCAGCAGTTATAAAATAAATGGGTTACAGATAACATTGTCGAATGCTCAAGTCAGGCTGAAAAGGGCGTGAAATGCATTTTTACAAATTACCCTGAATTGCTTATAGCCAAAAAATTACAGCGGCATGTCGAATTTTTTCATTGAACTGATAGTTATCAAAATGAAGCTTACAACCAACACAACACAGTATACATATGCAGCTGGGAGCAAAAACACCATAAATTCAAATCATCTACAGAATTAGCATCAGTGTCAGTTTGCTTTCAGTTTTCAGGGTGTTGGATTTTCACCTCAACTTCATAGTGTCGTTTTGGAGAAGAACACCGATATCGACTGTTACAAAAGAACAGTCACGGATAGTAAGTGGAATTTCCAAATCCGGCTGGGCTTGAAATTAAAAAAATTCAGCCAAAAATTGGAACTGTATGCCGACTTAATATTGTATTGACCATGGACCACAATTCAGCAAATGCTCAGAGAAACAATAACAGAGAGCATCTCCCCTGCTTACAGGCCACCATAGTTCATCTAAAAAGGTTTAATGGTTTTGAATTCATCTAAAAGGTTTAATGGTTGAATTCATCTAAAAAGGTTTGATGCTAGAATTTTTAACTCAAACCTTCTCAACACTGAAGATTTGTTTTTTTGTTTATTAATTGTCCACTGCCTGAATGAGGGAGTATGCTGCAGCTAGTAGTCTTCTCAAATCTGCCGTGTTGAGAAGATTTGAGTGGAAATTCTACACATTCACACGAATGTTTGTTCTTTTTAGCTAGATGTACAGTGATACTCCTTAACAGTAATAACCAACAAAGCTAGATTGTTTGTACATTAATACTCCTTAACAGTATGACCCGGTTTGCTTTCTCCAACTTGACATAGTCTTGCGTTGTTTTATTGTTTTAGGGTGCTTTGGAAGTCAACACACTGGACATGGCAGGTGGAGAGAGCAAGCTGGCTGACCATGGTCTGGGGCTGCATGAGCTGGAGAAGGTAGGGTCATGCATTTCTTATCTGAACTCTGTAACATGTTTACTTTCAGTTTTCAGAGTACTGAATTTTCACCTCAACTTTAGAGTGTCATTTAAAATATGAACACCGATGTCTGCAGTTATAAAAAAAAGTTACATATGGTAATGCTGAATATGCACTGAAAAAGCGTGATATGTCGAATGCTGAATTCTGTTTTTACTGATCATGGACAACATATGCTCAGAGAGGCAGTATCAGAGTGTACTTGCCCTGCTTTAGAAGCCAAAACATGTAGGTGGGAGTTAGCTTCAGTGTCAGTCCCTCATTCAATCCAGATGCTACCCAGGCAGTATTCCCCCTAAATTAGTATTAGGAAGCATCAGTTTAAAACAATTTCAGTGGAAACTCTAGACAAATATTTGCTCTTTTAGCTAGATTATCGCTACATTCATAACTAACAGACTGAGCACTCCACCGCAATATGACCATGTTCATGTCCTTTTTGTGGTCTTAGCAGAACTCCCCTACACATAAACAGGGTGCTTTTGATGTCAGCACATCGGAGTTGGGAGATGGAGAATGCAAGGTGGCTGATCATGCTCTCATGCTGCATGAAAACCACAAGGTTTCTTCTTCTCTTTCGTAGGACAATCGATAAGCTCATCTTCATCAAATTCTTAGTAGCTCCATCAAGCAGCAACCGATGTATATTCATACGCGCCTTGTAGCAAGAGATGGAGGCTATTCATGCCAAGCTAATTCAACTTGAGAGGCAACTGGAGCAAAGGGATAAAGCCCTAGTGCTCATCGCACGGCAGCTGAACATGAAACTACAAGCAGGGGAGATGCTCGCAGAGGAAGACCATCAACGTCTTTTTGCAGTAATGGCGTATGTGAGAAATATTCTGGATGAGGAAGGGAAAAGGATGAAAGTTCCATTGCTAGACCTCTTGAAAAGAGAGCAGGCTAACAGCAAAGAGCTCCAAGAGAATCGCCAAGAGTTGATTCAGGTAAAAGTTAAAAAAAACATAGTTTTTTTAAAGTTTCTAGTTGCTCTGTTTTCCTCATTGGGAGGAGTTACATTGTTGCTAGAGGTTTTAATCATTGAAATGATGATGATAATGTTTAAATGTGCAGGGTTTTGAGAACATACCGATTAGTGGGGGTGCCGTTGTTGGAATCAAAAGGATGGGCCAACTTGATGAAAATCCTTTTCGCGCCGTATGCAATTTGAAATACAGGGACAATGATCCAGAGGGAAAAGCTGCAAGGTTGGTCTCGTATTGGCAGGAGAAAATACAGAAGCCATCATGGCGTCCGTTTACTAAAATTCAGGTCGATGAAGAAGATAAGGTGTCTATCCAATTTCCCTACAGCATTCATGACCTTACATTCTCTGAATTTTGTGTGAATAATCACTTGGGTGTTTTTGGACAATTGCAGGAGGTTATAGATGACAATGATCCAAGACTAAGCAAGCTGCGGTCTGATTACGGCGACAGCATCTGCAATGCAGTGAAGGATGGACTGAGAGAGCTCAACGAGTATAGTTCTCGCGAGCGGCGCATCATGAATGAGGTCTGGAACTTCCGCGAAGGGCGGAAGGCGACGATGACAGAGATGATCACCTGCATTTTGGAGCAGCTGGCAGTGGCGGACCCAGGATTGCGAGGACAGGAATTCAAGATTCCCACAAAAAAATATTCAAATTCAATATAACCGGGTAGGTACAGCTGTTTGGTTGTATAACTGGAACGACAATAGTTCAATCAACTAACTAAAACACTTGAGATATCATCCAAGTTGCTGACATGTTGCTGTTACTTGGCTAATGATTTGCGCTTATTTTCGCACATCATTGTGTTTCTTCGTTGCTGGCAACATATGACTCGATTTTCACATTTTCATCTGCTTCATTTTTTCTGAATTTCTTTGCCTTGTTCTGCAAATAGAGAACAATCACAATGATGTGATACTATTACAGTGAAACAACAGAAAACACTCTCCCTAAGGAAACCCCGGACATACTACAAACAAGTTAAAAGGAACAGGCATGAACAAAATATGTAAGGCGCGAAACAATAACAGCAACGTGTACCTTCAAGGATTTTGTCATATCAGCAATCTCATTGTTGTCATTGGCAGATTCAGATAGACCAACTGTTTTCGTGAAACAAATAACAAGAGAAAAATATTTAATAACTCTACAAGAGAAAGAGAAGCCCACTAATAAATAAATGCACACGAAAGAATAATCAGACCTTTGGTGGAACAAATGCAGCTTCTCTCTTTCTTTTCATTTATTCTTATTTCTCTGACTGCTTATCTAGCTTCTCTTGCCATTTCTTTGCCGACTTCTTCTTGTCACTCATGACTTCTGGTCGGATGACACGTGTACACGTGGGGTTGGGAGCTTCACCTTGATGATGCCTTCATGAAGGAAACGATGATAAGGGCATCATCATCGCCGGCTCCGGCCAATGACTGAAGACCAAGTTTTCACCCCGATCCGTCCTAAGAAATCCACCTGATAACTTGTGCACTGTCTCGACCGCCTTCAAAGCCCCAGATCTAGCCGCCTAGATCCGGCGACCAACCGCAACAGCAGTGCCACCGTAGGAGCCCCGGCGCACCAGCCACTGCCTGAATGCGCCACCACTGGAGCCTGGGAGGAGGGCTCCCACCCCACCTTGCCAAACCGCGAGAGCCGCCGAGATGGATCCGGCACGCTCATCACCGTCTCTGATCTGAACCAATCTGTGGCAAAACCACGAGATCCCCGATGCAGGTCCGCCTTGGATAGGGACTGCACCACGTCATGCCGCCGCGGGAAGCCCGAGCTTCACCCGCCGCCACCTTCCAGGGCTGCCGCCCCGGGATCCAGCCGCCGCCGACAGGACGCGTCGCCCCCGTGCAGCATGCCGGAGGAGCCCCCTGATCCAGATCTGGACCGACAAGCTCACCACGGCCACCCCGCGCTGGCACGCCCCGCCTGGCCGCGAATCTGCAGCAACCCGCGCCTCCGCGCCAGAGAGCCGCCATCCTCATCTCGGCATCTACATCCTCACCCCCTTCTGTAGCTGCTGCTCCTGTTGCATCTTCAACTAAGGACCAATCCTCCCAGTTGTGCAAATCCCTGATGACAAGCACTTCGAGCTTGGGGAAAGCAACTGCCACCATGGACCTCGGATTAGCCCTAGCCCCCCTGCAACCCACAAATTCGGGTTGCACATGATGTACCCCAAAATTTCGAAGAAGTTCTTTCAAAAGAGTGATATCTGAGTAATCCCGAGAAACACAAATCCATGCTTGGTTGCTAAAGGCTTCTTTCAAGTTTTCGGCATTATATATTTTTTGAGCTAGAGTTGTCTTCCCAACCCCTCCTGTTCCAACAATACCAACCTTGTATGCCTTCTCTTCCTTATGTGTAAAAATCCGTTCAACCAATCTTTTGCAAGCATGTAAAGTGTGCTTTCCCACAAGATTAGGCTCCACAAGGTGACTAGTTCCCATATGCTTCAGAGTCCGAACTTCTGCTTTAGGTTGCATATTCTGATGCTTTAAAAATCTTTCACCCGACTTTGAAATCTTCTCAAGATCGGCATTGAAGTCTCGGATTTAAACAGCAATCTTATGACGCTTCTGAACAACAGGAATGCAGGTGGAAAACGAAATACCACTACATTTAGTTGGCTTTCTTGATGATAAAGGACGTTCCACTAGTAGCTTGCCTCCTTCAGATCTTGCCAGGTCAATAATATCATCAGCATAATACATAGCATCTCTTAGCTCCCCAAGCCAATTGTTAACTGATGTCTCTTCTGTCCTCCTTGCCTCAGCATCATTAAGGAAGCATCGTATTTGGATCATTATTCGCTGCAGTTCTCTGAGGTCTTCTTTTACCCCTAGAATCAGAACAGCCTCTTCTGTAATAACTTCTTGCAACCGAAATAAATCCTAAAGGAGGTGGACTAAGCTCGGAGACAATTTCTATGGGCTCAAGTTGAAAACATAACCGGCGCCAAATGCAAGGTGGCCTGGGGAAAAGTTTGCCTACCGCTGGCCAAGGGAGGGCTTGGTTTGCTCGACCTCCATCGCTTCAGTAAAGCTCTCAGGCTGCGCTGGCTGTGGCTCTCTTGGCAGCAGCCGCGGAGGCCATGGATGAGCTTTCCAGCCCCATGCGACAATGAGGACCGCGAGTTGTTTGCATCTGCTACCTCGGTGCAGTTGGGCAACGGAAAATCTGCGCTCTTCTGGACATGCAACTGGATCGAGTCTTCCACGCTGCACCGTGAGTTCCCAACTCTGTTTCAGCATTCAAGAAGGAAGAACAGGACGGTGGAAGATGCGTTGACAGAGGACAAATGGGTGCGAGATCTTAGACATGGAAACACAGCAGAGATTGCTCTTGAGTTCTTACAAATGTGGAGGAAGATTCAGGGAGCAGGCATCGTGCTTTCCTCCGAAGAGGACAAGATCAGCTGGGTCGCAGGAAGAGGAGGAGGTTCTTACTCGGCCAGAGCTGCGTACAATATTCAAACCAATGAAGTTTCTTCCTCGGGAATCAAAGCAGCATGCTGGAAGGCTTGGGCGCCAGGCACAGTGAAGATTTTCGCCTGGCTTCTCCTCAAGGACAGGCTATGGTGCAACGATCGTCTGCAACGTCGAGGATGGCCTAATGGGTATTTCTGCACCTGCTGCAACAGAAATTTGGAGAGTTCCACACACCTTTTCTGGGACTGCCCTTTCGCCCGATCAGTCTGGCAGACGGCGTCTTCAAGAGTTGTCTGTGCAGCGCTAAAGGAGAAGCGGGAAGCGAGCCACAGCTCTCTCAGGCACTGGGAACGGCTTACCGCCCTGACGCCTCAAAGCTGCAGAAAGGGTTTCAGGACAATGTTGCTGCTGATCACCTGGGAGCTTTGGAAAGAGAGGAACGCATGCGTCTTCAGAGGAAAAATGCCACAGACGGAGGATGTTCAGCGAGCCATCAGGGGCACGCTGGAGCTCTGGCGGCTTGCAGGAGCACGATGCCTTCAGCCCCCGTTCGGGGAAGATGTAGCGAGATAAAACTCCTTGCTTTCTTTAGTTTGGTTAGTTAGATCTTCCCAGTTCTTGTAAACCATGATCACTTGATCAATCATGTATTTCCCGCTGCTTTCTCCTAAATCAATGAAGCCAGTGACCCCGGATCTTTCAAAAAAAAAAAAATTGGCACATGATCCAACAAGGGAACCCAGTATGGCTGCCATCAGCCAAACTTGATGAGGTTGATCCACCAAAAATACAGTGATTCCTTGGGAAGTGTAGCAAACTTGCAGGCTGACAATGAATGGACGACATGTATGTTAGGATGGTTAAAAACATAGACAGTGTTCAACAAATTCATATCCATGTAACAGAAATTCAGAGATAACGTCATCTGTTTGCCGTTTAATTTTAATTTTTTAATAAGATAGTCTACTGCAGCTAAGTTAATAGTACCAATAATGACTTTAGTGGGGTCTAAGGATTTCGGCCTTCAGCCCAGCATGATTTCGGTACATGATTTACCTGAGTCCTACGTGCTGGAGACTGGAATAGCTAAGAAGGTCAGTAGACCATGCATAATGCATGTCCATGTGGATGATGAGCTACACTGCTTGTTTTGCTACTTTGACTTAGTAGAAACTGTGTCTTTTGCCATTCGTTTACAAAATCAGTAGTAAGGCGCTACTATTCATGGAAACATGTTCATGTGTGGTACTATCATGGAAACAGAGATTCATGATCTGGAATACAGCACAGATCTTACCTTTCAAAGCCAATCCTTGAGCAAGAAATGAAACTCAAGAGCCAAAGCAATCATCTCGAAGAAGCAGATTGCTCCAGTGATCAGCCGATCGCCGCATTCAGATCTCAGTCAACCCGTCACTGTTTAATAAGATGTCAAATGGGACAAACCCAAGGGAGAGGGAAAGTAATTGGCTGGTTTGACCAGACGGCGCCGGAGGACCGGCAGAGGAGCTCGAGTAGGTGGCCGGCGGCGCGAGAAGATGGCGGAGGCGGCAGCGAACTTGGGCGCCGGAGGTAGAGAAAAGGGGATCGGTGCTCAGGTTTGGGCTGAAAGTTTCGTGGTTCTCCGTCAGTGAGTGACCATGGCACCCACTCGCGCGACGCTCTCCACCATTCAAGCCATCTGTCCTCGCCCCCCTCGCATCCTGCCACCTAGCACCGTCGCGCGCCTCGCGCCCGCTGCTCCGATCCAGATCCAGATGCGCCGTCGCCGGCCGCCCCGGTCGGGGCTCTCCGCGTCCTCTGAGTGGGTGCCAGGCCCTACCCACCAGGCGCCACGGCTCGTACGCCTGCGCTCACCCCGCTGCCACGGCTCGAATCCTTGAGATAATTACGCGATAGTACCACATTTGGGGGCGGTGGTGGCGAATTGGTACCACTTTTAAAAAATTTTACGTGTCAGTACTACGTTTGGGTCAAAACGTTGCAAATCGAGCTAATCTTCGTATTTCTACGTATTGACGCTGGAACTGACCGCCCGGGCCCGCGCGTCAGCTGCCACGCTGGCGAATCGGCACCCGCCCGCTCGCTCGATACGTGCGGTCCGACTCGAACCGGACCGGCCCGTGCTCTGTCTCTCCCTCTCCTTTCTTCTCTTCCTCTGTTCGTCGACGAACCCTAGCTCCCTCGCGCGTCTCTACGGCGATGGCGACGGACATTCCCCTCTTCGGCAACGGCGCGATGGGAGGAATCAAGGGGAGATCTCCAATCGAGGGCGGCGACGGCTACTCGAGCTCTGAGTATTCCAGCGACGACGACGAGTTCATGGAGCCCGCACTGACCATGGAGCAGCGGGTACGGCTGGCACAACAATGGGTGGCGAACCCTAGCAATAGCCACGAGCTGACCCACGGGCTCGGCGGCGTCCTGTAAGTTTCTGTTTCTGTCTTATTTTCTCATTTATTTGCTAATTAGGGTTATAGTGTACTGATTAGGCAGATTGCATGTGAATTGTAGTTTATATGAAGACATATGGAATGTTAGGATCCTTTTTGACAATAATGATCTGTTAAAGAGGAAGTTAAGTTGTTCAGATGTGACATATCTGAATATGGTTGCATTGATGGAAACACAAGGCTTTAGTATTGATAATTCACTGTTGTTTTACATGGAGACCCCAGGAGAGCAGGGTTTGGAATTGGTTGATAGTAATGTTAAACTACAGTTGATCAAGAGGCAGAATGAGGAGAGTTTGGTGCTTAATTTGCTATTTAGGGCTTGTCCACCAGCTGTCAGTTTAGCACAAAAAGGTTTTGTAGAGAAGCAAAAATTAGATGCAATTGTTTATTATGAGCCTGTGGTTTATGATCTGGCTGATCCTCCTGTGTATGCTGTTGATCAGCAAGGTGTAGCTTATGAAGGTCAGAGTAGCTGCTCTATTGCAGCTGTAGGCCCTGCTGTTTTAACACAAGAGAGCAGGAGTGTTCTAAATCCAAAGTTAAAAGAAGTTGTGGAAGAAGAACAAGATGGCTATGATGGCAGTTATGCATCTTCATCTGACGGGCAATATGACAGTGACACTAACCTTTATTATATTGGGGATTTAAGGCCTAACTATAATGAGGAAATGAATGATGCTGAAGACATGGAGATGGAAGAGGGAAACAGACAGATAGAGGAAGAAGTAGAAGAACAACATGAAGAAGAAACAGAGGATGAAGAATCAGAAGAAGAAACAGAGGAGGAAGAACAAGTGCATTATGAGGGTGACACAGAGGTAGAGGAATTATTTGATTTGGAGGATGATGACCCTATTGTTCCAGAAGAGGAAGAAAAAATATATGTGCCAACAAAGAAGAAGCAGAAGCTGCAAGTAAGGAGGGGACCAACAACAAGGTCACATTCCAGTGTTTTAGAAGAAGTGCAACCTGATTGGAAACCATCATCAGATGAAGAAGATAATAGTTTACTGAAGGACAATGAAGATGATGGGTTTCAGCCACTAGCATTTGTGCTACCTAAAGGAAGGAAGAGCAGGGCAAAGAAGAGGCCACCTAGAGTATGGTACAATGAGGATTTGGAGCAACCACACCAACAACTACAACTGCAAATGTGTTTCATAGATCAACATCAATTCAGAGATGCTTTGTTGAGCTTGCACATCACTCAGTGCAGAGACTTCAAGTATCACAGGAACTCAGATAAGAGGATCATTGTGCATTGCAAGAATTCACAATGCAAGTTCTGCATTGTGGCAGCTGTTATAAAAGGGGAAAACACTTTTGCAATTAAGAAGATGAGATTACAACACACTTGCCCTAGTTCTACTAAAACAACCAGGGTAAGTGCCAAGTGGCTTGCAAAGCAATATGAGCCACTATTCAGATCTGATGTCACTACTAGCATACATACACTTATTGATGTCTGCATGGAAAAGTATGGTGTGGATGTGCCCAAGGCTATGGCATATAGGGCAAAAAACCTAGCTGTTGAGGCTGTGTTGGGAGATGATAAGAAGTAATACCCAAGGCTGAGAGACTATGCTCAGACTGTCATGGATACAAAGCCTGGGAGTAGAGTTGTAGTCAGCACTGTAACTCCAAGAGCCACTGAAAAAATCCCACATCCAGGACCCAGATTCCATGCCATGTTTTACTGCATCAATGGAGCAAGGGAGGGATTTCTACAAGGGTGTAGACCATTCATTGGTTAGTTTATTTTAGCTTGTACACTACTTTGATGTTGTTAGTTTCAATAGCTTGCACATATAAATGCATTTAACATATTATGTTTACTTCCTGTTTTACATCCAGGACCCAGATTCCATGCCATGTTTTACTGCATCAATGGAGCAAGGGAGGGATTTCTACAAGGGTGTAGACCATTCATTGGTTAGTTTATTTTAGCTTGTACACTACTTTGATGTTGTTAGTTTCAATAGCTTGCACATATAAATGCATTTAACATATTATGTTTACTTCCTGTTTTAGGTATTGATGGATGTTTTATCAAGCTAACCACTGGTGCACAAATCCTTGCTGTCACTTGTAGAGATGGCAATAACAACATATACCCACTGGCATTTGGCATTGTTGGACAAGAGGACAAAGCAAACTGGTGCTGGTTTCTACACCAACTGAAAATTTGTCTTGGAAGAGAAGTTGGACAGTATGGTCCATATACTATAATGTCTGACAGACAGAAGGTATGTCTATCCACCTTGCATTGCCTGCTAAATATGTGTTTACATGTGTATTAGACAGTAGCTTAGCTGTTTAAATTGTGTGCACCAGGGGCTACTGTTTGCAGTTGATAGAGTTTTTCCTAATAGTAATCAAAGATTCTGCTTAAGACACATATATGCAAACTTCCAAAATGCTGGCTTTAGGGGGGAAGACCTTAAGAAGTGCATGGATAATGCCAGTTATGCATATAATGAACACAAATTTAATATAGCAATGGATGATCTCAAAGCTGAGAGTGAGGAAGCTTGGCAGTGGCTTAGTGCAATACCCAAGAAAACCTGGGCTAGGCATGCATTTGACACAAATTGCAAGACTGACTTGGTTGTCAACAATTTGTCTGAGGTGTTTAACAAGTACATCCTAGATCATAGGAAAAAACCAATAAGAACAATGTGTGATGGCATAAAGGATAAGCAGATGGTTAGGTGGCACAGGAATAGAGAGAGTGGAAAGGAAGCTAGATGGGAGATCACACCACATTACAGTGAGAAGTTGGAGATTGAGAAGGAAAGGGCCAGGTACTGCAAACCCATTCAAGCAGGTGTTAACTTGTGGCAAGTAACTAGTGGGGAGCAAACACATGTTGTCAATTTGGAACTTGAAACCTGTGGTTGCACAAAGTGGGACCTCAGTGGAGTCCCATGTAACCATGCCATCTCAGCAATTAACAAGGCAAAAAGGTTTCCAGAGGACTTTTTAAGCAATTTTTTCAAGAAACCATATTACTTGGCAGCATATGAACCAATGTATATCCTGTCCCTGGTGAGCATGACTGGACAAAGACCCCAGGTCTAGACATAGAACCTCCAGCATTTAAAGTCAAGAAAGGAAGAAAGAAAGAGAAGAGGATAAAGGGAAAATTTGAAGTTCCAAAGCCAAAGTCCACCTCAAGAATGGGGACAATAACTTGTAGCAATTGTGGATTACAAGGGCATAAATACACAAGCTGCCTTAAACAGTTGAAACCTGAGTAGGCCTTAAGAAAGAACAAACATGTGGTAAGCCCTTTGAACTAGTTCTTCACTTTGATGTTTCTGTAAATTACCTTTGTCCCTTGTACATTTCTTACTTGTAGTATTATTAAGTGTGTTTCCTTTGAATTGTTTTCCAAGCCTGCTGCAAGGAATTCACAAGGAAGAGGTGTTGCTCCTACAGCTCCTGCAGCAACACCTAGAGCTGCTTCAGGAACACCTAGAACTGCTTCAGCAACAACTAGAGCTTCTGCTAGTGCTGGCAGAGGTAGTGGAAGTGGTGCTGGCAGAGGTGCTGGAAGAAGGGCTGGTGGTGGAAGAGGATCTGGAAGAGCATCTTCTAGTGCTCAATCTACTGCTGGGAGAGGTGCTCATTCTTCAAGGCCTTTCTCTGCCCCAAGGCAGTATGGTGCCTCAACTTCTAGTGCTCCTCCTCCACCAACTGATGGCACACACACTGGATGGATGGCCTGGTTCAATGCTAGTAGAGGTGGCAGAAGGTGATGCAAACTTCTGTTGATGCTACAATGTGCACCTACCACAATGTGGAATGTTATCTTTTGGTTTGATGTCACTCCAGTAACTACTGCTGATGCTTTATTTTGGTTTGATGCCACTACAGCAACTTGTGTTGATGATACATTGTGCTTTATTTTGCTTTGATGATACATCAGCAACTTGTATTCATGGTACAATGTGTATTATTTAGAGTTTGATGCCACTACAATGTGTTTTCTTTT
Source organism: Aegilops tauschii subsp. strangulata (assembly GCF_002575655.3). Lineage (NCBI taxonomy): Eukaryota > Viridiplantae > Streptophyta > Magnoliopsida > Poales > Poaceae > Aegilops > Aegilops tauschii. The sequence goes on along the minus strand of NC_053037.3, from coordinate 34,824,710 downwards.
GTGTTTGATGCCACTAAAGCAACTTGTGCTGATGCCAATGGATATCTTGATGGTTCTGTTGGGGATAACTTGATGGTTCATGGATTGATGCCACTTGGGTGGATAACTTGATGGTTTATGTTCATACTTTAATGGCATTGTTTTGCTATTTGGTCATATGGATGAACCAACTAAACCTAAGCATTAGTGTTTACGGTGTCTCGGGGTCGACGGAGCCACCCAAACCTAACCTTTAGGGTTTACGGTGTCTCGGGGTCGACGGAGCCACCCAAACCTAACCATTAGGGTTTACGGTGCCTTGGGGTCGACGGAGCCACCTAAACCTAACCTTTAGGTTTTACGGTGTCTCGAGGTCGACGGAGCCACCCAAACCTAACCTTTAGGGTTTACGGTGTCTCGGGGCCGACGGAGCCACCCAAACCTAACCATTAGGGTTTACGGTTCCTAGGGATCGACGGAGCCACCCAAACCTAACCTTTAGGGTTTACGGTGCCTAGGGGTCGACGGAGCCACCTAAACCTAACCATTGCGGTTTACGGTGCCTAGGGGTCGACGGAGCCACCCAAACCTAACCTTTAGGGTTTACGGTGTCTCGGGGTCGACGGAGCCACCCAAACCTAACCTTTAGGGTTTACGGTGTCTCGGGGTCGACGGAGCCACACAAACCTAACCATTAGGGTTTACGGTGCCTAGGGGTCGACGGAGCCACCCAAACCTAACCTTTAGGGTTTACGGTGCCTAGGGGTCGACGGAGCCACCTAACCTAACAATTACGGTTTACGGTGCCTAGGGGTCGACGGAGCCACCCAAACCTAACCTTTAGGGTTTACGGTGTCTCGGGGTCGACGGAGCCACCCAAACCTAACCTTTAGGGTTTACAGTGTCTCGGGGTCGACGGAGCCACCCAAACCTAACCTTTAGGGTTTACGGTGCCTAGGGGTCGACGGAGCCACCTAAACCTAACCATTAGGGTTTACGGTGCCTAGGGGTCGACGGAGCCACCTAAACCTAACCTTTAGGGTTTACGGTGCCTCGGAGTCGACGGAGCCACCTAAACCTAACCATTAGGATTTACAGTGCTAACATAACCATCAAATAGTCTTCCAATGCTAACATAATCATCTAATATAAAACCTAGTGCATGAGAAATCATAATCTGAAGTCTAGCAAACATAACACAGAATATCTGATCCATCTTCCAATGCATGATATAACATCATTTCAAGTCTAGCAAACATAACACACAATAGTTACTGGAGTTCAACATATTATAGGGTACACAACCATTGTTCACAATACATAGTGGAGTTTAGATGCATAGTTCATCCTTTTCTCACAAAAGGATGAAAAGCATATTTACTACATACATACACAGCCATAGTTCATCTTAGAGAAGTTCACATTTAGTAGAGCCATACACTACACAACCATCATGCCCAAAAGGTTAGCATTGCCCACTAGTCTCATATTCATTTTCTTCACTTCTCTAAGATGGCCTGGATCCCCTTGATCTTCTCCTTCAGCTTCTCCTCTGCCTTCATCAGCTCAGCAAACTGAAGCTCTAGCTGCACCATCTCTTTACCATGCTTTTCCTTTCCCTTAAGCAAATCTGAAACCTGAAACTTCAACTCTAGCTTATCTTGGGTGAGCTTCTCCTCAGACTTTGTGAGCTCTGCATTCTTCAACTCCAAGTTCATCTTAGCTTCACTAAGCAATTGCTTGTTTGTAATATGCTTCAACTTCAGGTTCTGGATGACTGTAGCTTGAGCTCTTGTCAGGTTCAGTAGCACTTCATAATTCTGCTTAAGCTTCTCAGACTCTGCATCTCTCTTTGCCATCTGTGCCTTCATATCAGCCACCAGTTCACTTCTGCATTCATGCTGATATGTAATGGCAGACTGCAGATGTCTGAAATCCACCACCCTCTCCTCCTGGAAGCTCATAAGCTCATGCACATCTTGGACTAGCTTGTCATAGTTGGCCTCCAACTTGTTCTTCTCTTCTGTCAGATGGTGGATAGTGAAAGAACTTTCAAGATTATCATTCACCCTAGCACTCCTGCTATCTTCAACCATTGCCCACAGCTTCAACAATGCATTTTGCATTGTTGGGGGCCACTGGTGATCAACTCATTCAACAAACCCGCAATTTTGCCCTTCCTGCAAAAAGAGCAAAAAGATAAATAATAAACAAGTTAGTTCATACCACAGGTAAATAACTAGTGCACTAAGCTACATTAGTTCCTACCACTGTTTTTCCTTTCTAAATTGGTAATAATAGCAGCACTAAGCTACACTGGTAATTGAGATGTACCTACCCACTAAATAACAGCATGACAAATTACAACACCACTCAGCTACAGATTTGAACAGATTTGCACTCAATATTTAGTTCCAAACAGGAGTAAAAGTGTAACAGCAACATAATTAACAGTGCACTGTCATTAACTACATAAAAATGCCACAACAGCAACATAAAACTTGTAGAAGTCCCAAACTGAATATTTCACATGATACCAACAACAATGCCACTGCTAAATAACAGTACCATTGTCATGAAACTACTGCTACTGCTGTTGCAAAAGTGAATATGCCCTAATAATCAGGCCTTGTAGTCATGTTCAATATGCCACTGTCAAACCAACAATAAAATGACACTATCAACCAAAATATAATATCCAACTATCACCCTACAATTCATACCGCCTCTGCACATGCTAAGAACCTTCTCCCTGTGTCTGTTCCTTCAAATGCGACAAGCCTCTCAAATGCCTTCCCGTGCTTCTCACATGACGACATCGTTTCCAGCTCAAGCCCCTGGTAATCTGGATCTTCAACGCTGAAAGGGACCTGCCGAACCTCATACAAACAAAATGCCCAAATCAAAACCCAGCAAAATCAACCAAATCAAAAAGCCCCAAATCTGAAACCCTAACCCTAAACCTAGCTCAAGGGAAATCACCTGGTTAAGCCCGTCCGTAGATGAGGTCGAGTGCCTGTATGGCAGGCTGGACGTCTCCTCACTGCTTTCGTCTTCGAAAACCATGGCGGGCGGCGGCGGTCCGATCCGGCAACGCTATGGGCGGCGACGAGGGCGGCGAGAGAGGAGCCAGGAGGAAGGCACGAGCGAGGAGGGAGAGACAGAGCACGGGCCGGTCCGGTTCGAGCCGGACCGCACGTATCGAGCGAGCGGGTGGGTGCCGATTCGCCAGCGTGGCAGCTGACGCGCGGGCCCGGGCGGTCAGTTCCAGCGTCAATACGTAGAAATACGAAGATTAGCTCGATTTGCAACGGTTCGACCCAAACGTTGTACTGACACGTAAAAATTTTCAAAAGTGGTACCAATTCGCCACCACCGCCCCAAATGTGGTATATCGTGTAATTATCTCCAAATCCTTGGTGGTTGGGGCGCTGAGCATTAATCTTAACGGCGCTGGCAGCTCGGGCGGCATTGAAGACAATGGCTCGCACAGCGCTAGGCCTGGGGCTAGCGGCGTGGCAAAGGATGCTGCGGCATGGACGACGGTGGGCTCGAGGCACCGTCCACGACAAGACCCCCGGCGTCCGGCGCCGTCCGAGAGGCAGCTTGCTTTCTTAAGGCGCACCAGTGGCCTCTGTTTTCGCTGCCTCTCCCCTTACCACCACGCCAGAGACTGCCGCGATCCAATCCGATGCCTCGCTTGCAAGCGCTCCGGCCACCGGGAACGAGACTGCACCAACCGCCCTCCTCCGTCGCCCCCGGCCAGAGCTTGCCCGCCGCCATCAACGCGGCGCCCGGGGAGCCCAAACTCCTCCTCCTGGGCTGCTGTGGTAGCGGGCACGCACCACTCCGCCTTCATCACTGAAGCTTGCTCGCCTCCGGCTGTCATGGCGCAGCAGGGTCCTGGTTCGGTGCTCCTGCCAGCCGCCCTGACGAGGACACCTGTGTCGTGGCGACGTCCTTGGAGCTCGACCGCGACCGCCGCTGCCTGGGCGGTCAACTCGCCGCGCGAGGGGGCAAGCGTCCTGCGGGACTGCTTTCGCAACGTGCGACGCGATGACCCCCCAACATTGTCGAGCGCCTGCTCGGCCGCCGGTGCGCCCTGGAGTCCTTGGACGGACGGCCGCTCCGTCACCATGACAGACACCCGTGCCCTGGGGCGGCTCTGGGCATGGACCACGAACCCCAGCGCGCTGCCAAAGGTGATCTGGCTCACCTTCACCTCGCGCTCCCCGGACGCAGACGTCGCCGTTGCCAGGAAGAAGCCCACAATTAAAGGTTCCACTTCCACCTACCGTGTCCTCATCCATCTGGACACCGTGGAGGACTACTCCGCCGCCGTGTCAGGAGTAATGTGCGTGTGATGTTCGACCATATCACAACATAAAAGCTTTTTTTCGCTCCTGATTTCTTGCGATGTGATGACAGTGTGCACCCGCCCATTCTTCTTTCTCCTTGCTTTAGTATCATCCCACTCCACTTTGTTGTCTTCACGGCCAACTGTGCTGTCTCAAACTTGAAAATATCCCGGCTTGATATGGATCATTATTCATGAAGGCCAACATGCTGCAATGACATCATTCATCCTTTGTATATCAGAGAAGCAAAAATTTGCGAGGATGCTAAATCCTCTGGAGCAGAACCTATATGAGTTCACCAAATTGCTTCTTCAAGAAACAGATAAACAGGGCCAAGAGTTCTAGCATTATCACACAAAACTATTTTTAGTTCCTCTCCTTGGAGTACCAACTAAACATCTGTAGAGAAACTTCATCCATAGTACTGAAAAACCCTTTCCTTTTTCAAATAATAGTACAAGATCCGCTGTGGCACCATAATCAAATATTCCAAGGGAAATTCCTTGTAGCCTGCCAGTCGCCAGACGCCTCTTGCTAAATCACTTGACAAGTTTAGCTTTTATAGCTCATACATTCTCCTTCATACTCTACCAACAAATCCAATTTATCACTGTCGGTACTCACAACAGCCTACAACTGGAGCATCACAATTTTTTTTCCACAATAGACTATCCACATTTGCTAATCAATCATACAGCTTCCAATGCATAGCACCATTGTCTAATCGTGAGAAAACAGAAAAAAAAAATGGGATAATAGACTTTTATTTGGATATAGAAAAATTGTGAGCACCTTTGATCAATAATATTATTTTGGTATGTGGGTGGTATTTACAATGAGTATGTAGTGACTGCAATGGAATTTCGAAATACAAATTGTGAGAGAGTGCAGGTGAGTAGTAGTTAAGCAGCTAAAAATGCTCTAGGTAGTAGTGCTAGTGCTAGTGGAGCAGCAGCAAAAGCATCACCGAGTTACTTACCATGCTGCAAACCAACTAATGATTCACTTAACATATATTGAGACACAAAGCCCAAAGAATAAAAAGGAGAAGACACAAGCATAATTTACTGAGACCCCACTTTTGGTGTAAGATTTGCTACTGACAGAAATAAAACACAAGCAGATGGGAGCTATACACGAAAGGCGGATTCTTCAAAATTGCAGTATCAGCATATTCCACCTATGCATTACTAAGGTCCAAAAAGTATTAGACCTTAGTGTGATAAGAGATTTACATAAAAAATACTGCAAAAACCATTGTGATATTTCAAAAGAGAAAAAATAGATACAAGAAAGTGGATATATTGCTTCAATTCTTACATTTTCAGGCCTGTCATCTCCTTTTTCATTGTACGCATCTTGATCCCTCTAGGGCTGCTGGGGAAAATGCAGAGGCACTCGTTAGCGGATACCAATATCAATAAAAATGCTGTTTCAATCAACAACAACGGTGCCATGAGTGTTGCTCCACTCCTCTGCAGTGTAACGGTGGCCTGGCACTGAAGAGGATCTAACTCACCTGCTGATTGGTTTCCCCAGCCCTCGCTCCTCTTGACGTGCATACTGTTGCTGACGTAGATGCCGCTCGTGCAACCACATTGGAGCATACATGCTTTTGCTGCTCCTTTACATGAGATCCCGCTTGACATTGACAACATGCTAGTCCGCCTTCTCCTCTGGGTAGTGTCGAAGAGCAGGAACACAGTGGTCTTCAACAGGGTGCACCTGAACGCTCGCCAATATCATCTCACATGCTAGCCTTCATTGTTTTGAGTTGCTGCACTTGTCTCTGTGGCTTTTAACCTTCATTGTTTTGAGTTGCTGCACTTGTCTCTCTGGCTTTTAGAGCCTTACAAAATAATATAAGGAACAAGAAGTTCGACCTCTTAGAAGCAAATGCAAAGAAAGTAGAAAGCATATTTTGTTAAGGTGTCATTCATGCAATAAAAGATTCAGTGTGTGGCGAGCGCCACATAGATTTCTTTACCACACAGAGGAAAACGATCACATGTATTTGGTTGCTATGTATACAGCAAAAATTTATGATGATACAGAGAATGGTGACGAAAGTGCATACATGCATGACAGAAACTGAACGAATGTTGCATCTCCACCATCCGCAATTGTCTACCTCCCATCAGCATGGCGGCTAGGAAGACAGAAAACATAACTCAATCCTTACAGCCTGAAAAGTATTCTTGCTAGGACTTAACTTGGATCGGGTCACAAAAGAGTGCCCCTTCAGATTTGGTTAGTGCAGACAAAATCCTTTCTCTTAAACGTGATATACCGATCTCTATCAGTTCAGATCTTCAGTTTTAGTAATCTAAAAAAGCTATCTGAATATGCTACTACAGATATTTTAAGCCTTATAAATACAAATAAAGCATAAAACTCAACAAGAACATCAGGCGCCAAATTAAGATTCTGTGATGCCAGAATACGCATGCCAGTTTGATGTTCCCAGTCATTAGCTTGGCTCAGGATTAAAACAAGTAACCAGATAGTAAAGTACCAAATATTGTAAGCAGTATCTTGTTCAATCCTGTAGATACTGTAGGACTTCACTGATTTTAACCAGTCGTGTAGATAATGTAGAACTTCACTGATTTTAGAAGTTTTGCCTGACATAAATATTTTGAATTTTCTTAGCACATACAGTACAATTTTCAGGATAATGTGATTTCCCTGAGAGATAATCCACAATGGCAAGACAATTTTCAGGAATATAAGCATATATTGGCCAAATTATATTAAGAAGTAAACTGCAAAAGATTCACATCATGCTTGGAGAAAGACTTTCCAGTCATCTTTATTGGTTCTTCCCAGTGTAAGATTGATGTATATTGCTGAGGTGCTTTCCCATTACCACCCAACTTTCTCTCCTAGCTCTGTAGAAATGAAGCATCTTCCCAGTGTAAGATTGATGTATATTGCTGGACGTTCTTTTAGAAATCAAACATTTTATTGAAAAACGTCTGACCTATCAAAGACCTCAGCATCCGAAAGTAAACATACGTGTCCACCAGCACATATAGACGAGCAGCTATGCTATTGCTTCCATCGCAGCAGGATCAAGCAGTATGTGGATCACAAGAATAGACGAGCCCAGATAGCTTCCATGGCGATGACGGCAAATGCCTGCTGCTGCACCCACGTCATGATCAATGGAAATACCTTGTGGAGGTGGCTCCCATGCATCTAACTTGCACATTTGAAGTCGTTAATGCATGTGACGCTCTCGGCGCCTGAAGCTGTTCCAATTCAGCTATGAACCTTGTGACAAACAATTCCTTGTGGATGACTCTTTCATGTATTAGCTTCATCTGCGCGCATACCAGATTGCCCATGAAGTACCGCCATTCTAGTCATCTCGTCACGTGCGAGTGCGAGAACTTGCATCGTAGAAAACAGCAAGATCTGAGTCGTCGTAGCGATCATGTGTGCCATCAAGCCATCATCAACCAACGCCCACACACAGACCTAGCAATGGTGCATTCAATCAAACTGTGCCTGGAGGAGTCCTCCATGCCGCACACATACTAGTTATCATTGTTGGACATATTCCTGTGCTTCCTCAAGTCCTTGGTCGGGATGTGGTCGTGTGACAGTGAGTTATATGGAAAGTTGGAAACTAAGCAATCAGCAAGGCCCGAGCTAAAAAAAAAAAGAAAGGAAGAGCAAACTAAGCAATCAACAAGGCCCGAGTTAAGGCCCACGTTCTAGGCCCTTATCAAACTTTACCTCATACAAACTCTCTAATCAAGCCAAGCGGGGCTAGGCAGGGTAGATAGATCTGGAACGTCCAGTATTTGCGATCGCCCCGTTTTACTGTTAATACCGCCTCTATATCATTAGATCGAGATCGAGATCTCCTATCTCGCAGTGATATCCCTCCAGCGCCTCCCTCTTTTCTCGCGAAACCCTAGCCTAACCCACCCCTGCGCCGACCCATCAGCCATGGCCGTGGCTGGATCTGACCAGGCTGCTGGCTGGATGATGCTGGACCGCTTCGTCTACCGCAGGGACGAGGACGGCGACAGCGGCTTCCCGGACGAATCTACGGCGCCCCTCAGGGCCACCTCGTCAACCTCTCTCGGCAGGCCTTTCGAGGTCGCCATCCTGCACGCCGAGCCCCCCGCCGTCTCCCGTCTCTACGAGCGGTGGCCCGGCGGCACCAAAGGAAAATACAGCTCCAGCACCTGCACCGCGCTCATGGCCGCGCACCGTGACCTCATCCTCTTCCAGCTCGTCTCCATGGCAGGTGATATCACGCATGACCACTTTGTCTGCATAGCATGCTCGGATCCTGCAGCTGGGCCGCACATGGAGCTCAAACGGCTCCCCCTTTGCACCATACCCATGGTCTTACCTCCGTGCTGTGAGGAAGACACGGAGGGAACTTCTTCTTGTGAGGAAGACACGGAGGGAACTCCATGTTCCGAGGAAGACACGGAGGGAACCACTATGCGGCGGGTGTTTTTCCCCAACACCGTAGGGCTCATTCGCGGATCATCCCCTGGCCATGAAGAAGAGTTTGCCGTCGCACAGCTGGCTATGGTCACCCAGATACGAGGCGCCTACCAGATGGAAGCTGAAGTGTGCGTACTCCGCTCACGTGTGTCGGCTCCTGACGATGCTGGCATGTGGGAGGTTCAAAAGATACCTATTCAGCATAAGACTTATGAATTCCGGGCCCTGGATAATTGGTTGACGGAAGCTGTCATCACATTCAACAAATATATCTGCTGGATTTCCTACTACACAGGAGGTATTCTATTCTATGATATATTTGCAGAAACACCCAACATTTTTTATCTACGGTTACCTACCGCTCACCGTCCTAGAAAAATGCAAGAAAGAGGTTTAGAGATGAACCATAGCCTCTGTGTCACCGGCGTTGGAGGTGATCTTCTCAAATACACTTCTGTTGTTCGCCATGATCAAAAACTCTGCGGCCCACTTAAACCTCGTACAGGTTATACCATCGTCACTGATACTTTGAGCATAACGGAGAGTGGTGATGTAAACTGCTTCCACGAAAGGGTAAAGATAGCTTTTGAATTGTGGCGTTACAACACCTCTGAATGTCTCCCGCGTGAAGGCCTGATGTACCCTCTTGTGAGCATGGACAACCCTAGTAGTGTGCACTATTTGATCTCTGAGGAAGGAGATAAGATTGACAAGGTTTCCATGGTTACGTTGGATATGATTACTCAGAAAGTCACTTCAATTGTTCCATATATTAAAGGAGAGGAAGACCTCTGTGGCCAAGATGCTGACATGGTTAAAGAAAAGTCACACCTTCTCACGTCCTTCCTTCCATCCGAGTTCCCCAAGTTCTTGAATCTCACAAGGTATTGATTGATCTGCGCGCTGGATTTTTTTTCCTTTTAAAACATTTTAGATACAATAAGTCAGTGATAGAGTGCAGACTCTGTAAAGTTCAGTTTGAAGCAGGCCCTCACTATTATTGTGACACGATATCCCTATGGCGCTATCTATGTCATTTATAGTGTAATCTCTTGTCATGCCGCCTTTTGAAGTTATCAGTACAATTGCAACCTAGCAGTTGTAGTTCAGGTCTATGTGCATATATTACTTCTTCGGAAATTTAGTTCTACTCCGAAGCTAAAGCTATGATAACTTAGTTGCCTTAAGAAAAAATTGGAACAACCAATTTATGTCCAGGTCCAAATCAAGTGTTAAAATATTGAGTGCAATTCCTCTGGTTATTTGGTTAGAGCATTTGCTGACTAAAGTTATCTGATTTATGCTTTCAGGGATCGCTGAAGCATCCAGAATCTTGGGGATTCTGTGCAAGTAGGTGTCAGTTCCATCATTGGATTGCCATGATATGTTCTGCTGTGGAGAATAGAGTGGCGAGGTGTTAATCCATCTGATGATCACATGGATTTGTTGAGGAGATGGTCCTGTGAGTTGCTGAAGTTTAGATTTCGTGTGTGGTCTATCTACTTGCTGTGTCAGTCTTGTTAGTTTCCAAACTTGTATGGGACCCCAGTTTCGTTGGGCGCTAAGAGATACGGGCTTCTGTAGTTTGATCAACTTGATAATGGTGTTTTGAACTTTTATTTCTAAGTATCAATAGTTCCCTGAGTTCTTGAATGGCCATCTCAGTTATTATGACAGTGATGTCTCTTTTGCTCAATGCCTCTATCCCAGTTATTATCATTGAATAGGGCATTAGGAAGCAAAGTGAGTTCACCTTCCTGGACAGTCCTCACGCCATTGCCACTGCCACTGTTATGTCAGATTGCAAAGTTTATTTTTGATATAGATGTATCAACCGCTTGCCTCCTTTTCTCGGTGTATGTGACTGGGCTCTGCTTTTTTAGGAGTAGTGTAGGAGCAAATTAACATGCTAGTTTGCTCTGGTTTGACTAATTAAAATTGATGCTAGAATACTACTATCGATCACTTAGAGAGAGGCTAGTTGATTCGCTGATAGATGCACTTGATGAGCAAGGTGAAACAACCAGATGCAGGCCCTGAGAAGAAAAGCTGTTGTAATGTGAGAGCCATTAGGCAATTAGCTAGAGTAACTACTATGCTCTCTTTTTTTGTGTAGGGAAAAAACTAGTATGTTCTTAGTAGTATGTACTCTGGATCAGCAGCAACAACATTATACTGTATTTGATATGTATTCTAGATCAAGTTTTGAATTAAATATGTTATGTCCAAAACGAAATGTGTAAATACTACTCCCTCCGTCCCAAAATATAAGAACGTTTTTAACACTAGCATAGTGTCAAAAACGTTCTTATATTCTGGGATAGAGGGAGTAAAAAAGAGTGAGTGGTTCCCGCAAAAAAAAAAGAGTGAGTGATTGAGTTTTGACAGATCCGCTGGATGAAGAGAAGTTTAATCCTCAGACGATAGCCTTTTCAGGGATAAGAGATTACGATTTGAGATTATAGGGTGGGGTGTCTGCTATCCCTTCAGATAGTTTTCCAGAAAGTTGTTGCTCTAAATAAGTGTGCCCCATTTTTGTGCATTACTACCTCCTTTCGGGTTTATAGGGCTCAATTCAAAAATCTCACCAACCAAGATAGATGATGAGTGGTGGAATAATTTTCGTGGTTTGTAAAGGAAACTCAATTAATGCGCTCGTTTTCCTCAAAAGATTGTGTTTACCAATGCATTAATTGCAATGCATAGATGCATGAAGTACATGCATTGGTCAAGTTTCTCATAATTCTTGCATGCAATGAATTAATGCACCTTGAAATCTGAGCATGTAATGGGGAACAATCAAATTGAGACTTATAAAACGGGAAACAAAACTTTTTGAGATAAGCCCTATAAACCGGGAAGGAGGGAGTATGTGATTGGGGGTCAAAATCTGCATGGTATGGTATAGTTTTGGTTGTGAGCATATCTTTTAGTGAACCCTGAAGAAGAATTCTTGTGTTCTCCAGGACTGACTAGCAGCATAAGATGGCTTAAGTTGCCTTAAATCGATGATAATGTGGGTCCTTATTCTGACATTCACCTTACAAGAGAAGTTTTTTTTTCCTGATAATAATGCACGGCGTTGGCTGGCATGTCGCACGCTAGTAGGGGCCCCTTCCAGCCAAAGGGCGTCTGAAGCAGAGCGCGACTGAGCCTGTGCTTGCCTTTGGTCCCATCATTATTTGGCCCCGCGCGCAGAATCAGGTCTGAAGGATAGCGATTGGCTCCCCTTCCTTAAACGACCCAATCATCATCAATATCCTAGATGCTTCAACAAGTGGAAACTTTTCTTTTCTATGCCGCTGTGAAAGACTTGTTTGCATCATGACATGCCTCCGGTAAACAGAGGACACGGAGCTTCAGTTTTTTTTTCAATTGGCGTTGTCAGGCGTCTCCGAATCGTATAATACCGTCAGATTCAGACCTAACATGGCTCAAGATGACTGCGTCAGGATGCGTTACTCATTCTTGATCGAGCTCACACAACAAATGCTAAGATTCCGTGGATTTCATTCAAGGACCCACACACACATGCACCACATGAATTTAAGCGGCCTGCAAACTCAGGGGACGCTGTGAAAGACTTGTTTGCATCATGATATGCCTCCGGTAAACAGAGGACACGGAGCTTCAGTTTTTTTTTCAATTGGCGTTGTCAGGCGTCTCCGAATCGTATAATACCGTCAGATTCAGACCTAACATTGCTCAAGATGACTGCGTCGGGATGCGTTACTCATTCTTGATCGAGCTCACACAACAAATGCTAAGATTCCGTGAATTTCATTCAAGGACCCACACACACCTGCACCACATGAATTTAAGCGGCCTGCAAACTCAGGGGACGCTGTGAAAGACTTGTTTGCATCATGACATGCCTCCGGTAAACAGAGGACACGGAGCTTCAGTTTTTTTTTTCAATTGGCGTTGTCAGGCGTCTCCGAATCGTATAATACCGTCAGATTCAGACCTAACATGGCTCAAGATGACTGTGTCAGGATGCGTTACTCATTCTTGATCGAGCTCACACAACAAATGCTAAGATTCCGTGGATTTCATTCAAGGACCCACACACACCTGCACCACATGAATTTAAGCGGCCTGCAAACTCAGGGGACGCTGTGAAAGACTTGTTTGCATCATGACATGCCTCCGGTAAACAGAGGACACGGAGCTTCAGTTTTTTTTCAATTGGCGTTGTCAGGCGTCTCCGAATCGTATAATACCGTCAGATTCAGACCTAACATGGCTCAAGATGACTGCGTCAGGATGCGTTACTCATTCTTGATCGAGCTCACACAACAAATGCTAAGATTCCGTGGATTTCATTCAAGGACCCACACACACCTGCACCACATGAATTTAAGCGGCCTGCAAACTCAGGGGACGCTGTGAAAGACTTGTTTGCATCATGACATGCCTCCGGTAAACAGAGGACACGGAGCTCCAGTTTTTTTTTTCAATTGGCGTTGTCAGGCGTCTCCGAATCGTATAATACCGTCAGATTCAGACCTAACATGGCTCAAGATGACTGCGTCAGGATGCGTTACTCATTCTTGATCGAGCTCACACAACAAATGCTAAGATTCCGTGGATTTCATTCAAGGACCCACACACACCTGCACCACATGAATTTAAGCGGCCTGCAAACTCAGGGGACGCTGTGAAAGACTTGTTTGCATCATGACATGCCTCCGGTAAACAGAGGACACGGAGCTTCAGTTTTTTTTTTCAATTGGCGTTGTCAGGCGTCTCCGGATCGTATAATACCGTCAGATTCAGACCTAACATGGCTCAAGATGACTGCGTCAGGATGCGTTACTCATTCTTGATCGAGCTCACACAACAAATGCTAAGATTCCGTGGATTTCATTCAAGGACCCACACACACCTGCACCACATGAATTTAAGCGGCCTGCAAACTCAGGGGACGCTGTGAAAGACTTGTTTGCATCATGACATGCCTCCGGTAAACAGAGGACACGGAGCTTCAGTTTTTTTTCAATTGGCGTTGTCAGGCGTCTCCGAATCGTATAATACCGTCAGATTCAGACCTAACATGGCTCAAGATGACTGCGTCAGGATGCGTTACTCATTCTTGATCGAGCTCACACAACAAATGCTAAGATTCCGTGGATTTCATTCAAGGACCCACACACACCTGCACCACATGAATTTAAGCGGCCTGCAAACTCAGGGGACGCTGTGAAAGACTTGTTTGCATCATGACATGCCTCCGGTAAACAGAGGACACGGAGCTCCAGTTTTTTTTTTCAATTGGCGTTGTCAGGCGTCTCCGAATCGTATAATACCGTCAGATTCAGACCTAACATGGCTCAAGATGACTGCGTCAGGATGCGTTACTCATTCTTGATCGAGCTCACACAACAAATGCTAAGATTCCGTGGATTTCATTCAAGGACCCACACACACCTGCACCACATGAATTTAAGCGGCCTGCAAACTCAGGGGACGCTGTGAAAGACTTGTTTGCATCATGACATGCCTCCGGTAAACAGAGGACACGGAGCTTCAGTTTTTTTTTTCAATTGGCGTTGTCAGGCGTCTCCGAATCGTATAATACCGTCAGATTCAGACCTAACATGGCTCAAGATGACTGCGTCAGGATGCGTTACTCATTCTTGATCGAGCTCACACAACAAATGCTAAGATTCCGTGGATTTCATTCAAGGACCCACACACACCTGCACCACATGAATTTAAGCGGCCTGCAAACTCAGGGGACGCTGTGAAAGACTTGTTTGCATCATGACATGCCTCCGGTAAACAGAGGACACGGAGCTTCAGTTTTTTTTTTCAATTGGCGTTGTCAGGCGTCTCCGAATCGTATAATACCGTCAGATTCAGACCTAACATGGCTCAAGATGACTGCGTCAGGATGCGTTACTCATTCTTGATCGAGCTCACACAACAAATGCTAAGATTCCGTGGATTTCATTCAAGGACCCACACACACCTGCACCACATGAATTTAAGCGGCCTGCAAACTCAGGGGACGCTGTGAAAGACTTGTTTGCATCATGACATGCCTCCGGTAAACAGAGGACACGGAGCTTCAGTTTTTTTTTTCAATTGGCGTTGTCAGGCGTCTCCGGATCGTATAATACCGTCAGATTCAGACCTAACATGGCTCAAGATGACTGCGTCAGGATGCGTTACTCATTCTTGATCGAGCTCACACAACAAATGCTAAGATTCCGTGGATTTCATTCAAGGACCCACACACACATGCACCACATGAATTTAAGCGGCCTGCAAACTCAGGGGACGCTGTGAAAGACTTGTTTGCATCATGACATGCCTCCGGTAAACAGAGGACACGGAGCTTCAGTTTTTTTTTTCAATTGGCGTTGTCAGGCGTCTCCGAATCGTATAATACCGTCAGATTCACACCTAACATGGCTCAAGATGACTGCGTCAGGATGCGTTACTCATTCTTGATCGAGCTCACACAACAAATGCTAAGATTCCGTGGATTTCATTCAAGGACCCACACACACCTGCACCACATGAATTTAAGCGGCCTGCAAACTCAGGGGACGCTGTGAAAGACTTGTTTGCATCATGACATGCCTCCGGTAAACAGAGGACACGGAGCTTCAGTTTTTTTTTCAATTGGCGTTATCAGGCGTCTCCGAATCGTATAATACCGTCAGATTCAGACCTAACATGGCTCAAGATGACTGCGTCAGGATGCGTTACTCATTCTTGATCGAGCTCACACAACAAATGCTAAGATTCCGTGGATTTCATTCAAGGACCCACACACACATGCACCACATGAATTTAAGCGGCCTGCAAACTCAGGGGACGCTGTGAAAGACTTGTTTGCATCATGACATGCCTCCGATAAACAGAGGACACGGAGCTTCAGTTTTTTTTTTCAATTGGCGTTGTCAGGCGTCTCCGAATCGTATAATACCGTCAGATTCAGACTTAACATGGCTCAAGATGACTGCGTCAGGATGCGTTACTCATTCTTGATCGAGCTCACACAACAAATGCTAAGATTCCGTGGATTTCATTTAAGGACCCACACACACCTGCACCACATGAATTTAAGCGGCCTGCAAACTCAGGGGACGCTGTGAAAGACTTGTTTGCATCATGACATGCCTCCGGTAAACAGAGGACACGGAGCTTCAGTTTTTTTTTCAATTGGCGTTGTCAGTCGTCTCCGAATCGTATAATACCGTCAGATTCAGACCTAACATGGCTCAAGATGACTGCGTCAAGATGCGTTACTCATTCTTGATCGAGCTCACACAACAAATGCTAAGATTCCGTGGATTTCATCCAAGGACCCACACACACCTGCACCACATGAATTTAAGCGGCCTGCAAACTCAGGGGACGGTGGATTTCTAACAATTTCCCATTAAAAGTAACACAGATTCCAGAATGTTCGCTAACACGCAGGAAGATGCAAACAGGCCCAATTGTTAACTAAGTCCTCCCAAGACCAGAGACGAAAACTTTGATGGACAGAACAAGATGGGATCAAGCAGCTCCAATTTCTCAGGGATTCTATCTCATCCATACAGAAGGCCTGACCTTACGACGCTCTGGCGCACACTTCACTTGACCCTTGATCTAGAAATCTTCTTCCTCCACCATTTCAATCGTAAGTCTACTCACTAACCTCATCACGTCAGCCGGTGCCTGCAATACGGTAAGCCAATGATAAATTAGTGAAAAAGCTCCCGCATGATCATTATGGAATTATTCTGCAAGTACAATGACCCTACAAATTAGTTGATTGGCTTTCTAAACATCATGGTGAATTAACACACATATAATGTCACAAGTCACCATTCTTACAAAAATAATAATGGCGAATTAATAAAAATCTGTTTTCTCATGCAGATTCGCCCATATATCTCAAGGTTATTTCAGCAATATATCCAGGTTACCAACGACAACAAAAACACAGTCCGCATCTTTTAAATGCCAGACATGGAAAATGAAAGATAACAACGTAGTGAAATCCCATAAATTTCGTGCCTATGAATATTGAAGTAGCCATACCAAGTGCATCAAATGAACTTAAATAATAAGGACATGCATCATATAATCGGGCTAGCCCAGTTCGACAAAAAGAAAGACAAGCGAACCGCAGGCCAACTCCTTAGCCCAGGAGCGTTCTCCATGACCAGGAAACAAATGTAAAGTGGCTAGTGGTATGGCACTGTCAAATACAAACGATTGGGAAGTATCTAAGCTTGCCAATTCCAGAAGGGAGGATAAAGAATGCAAGTTCCAGCTTCTCAAGGATAATGATAGAAAGAAGTGTTCAGGTTTGTCTGAGAAATACCACTGAACATGGTAAACAGGTCTTGGGTCAAATCAGTTGTGCAGGCCCTCCCCACCTATAACCATAAGAGTCCTCAAGTCATCGGCAAGCCTCTGTGAGGATCTTATGCAAATTATGAGGATTGTTTGGTGGGGTGACGAGGAAGACGGAAGAAAAGCCCGTTGGTGGTTGTGGGAAAAACTTACAAAAGTCAGAGCAATGGACTTAAAATATCTGAGATCGTTCAACCAAGCCCTTCTCGCTCGGCAGGCATGGAGATTAATCGAATTCCAGGACAGACTCTGCACTAGAATACTAAAAGCTCGCTGCTACCCAAACAGGGATTTAGGAACGCATTGACCGTTTGGCAGGGAATCGAGCATGGTTCAGATTTGCTGAAAAATAGTGACATCTAGTGAATCGGCTCAGGTAGAAAAGTGAGGCTGTGGAGGGACAATTGAATACCACATGGCAACCTTGAACTCTCTGCCAATACATGACACTCACGGCTTCGCCTGGATATCAGACCTCTTCATCCACTAGACCGAACCGAGAGAGGCTGCTATGCAACCTGATCTGGAAACGAAAGTACCGCCAAATGTGCTTGGAAGCTGGCAACAAATTCTGGATTCTTTGGCTGTCCAAAGAAACCGATGGCGGCAGAATATGGATGTTCTTCCTACCTGCAACATCTGTGGGACAGGGGAGGGAGATGGATATCATGCTGTAATGCTGTGTATGAAAGCAAGGTCCCTGAGATGTGCCCTTCGGTTAGACTGGAACTTGCAGGCTGACAGAGAGTTGACTCATAAAGACTGAGGCTGGGCACTTATGGCTTTGAGCAAACTAAATGAAGGGGTGTGCGCCAAGCCGCTATTCCTTTGGTGCAGAGCATGCCATTTACGAAATGATACAATCTTTGGCAAAGGAGATGCAACGACCCAAGCCTCAGTCCAGTTTAGTAAGAGCTACCATTAGAGCATGGAGTTCACACCCTGGCACCAAGACCCTGGATATTCAAGACAAATCAGCAACTAACATGTAGACCATCAGGTCTGTGAATACAAGTGATCGACCTATCAACAGGTTGTTCGGATCGGAACTGAATTTGAACAGACACAGCCTTCATGACTGAAACGGGCAAAAGCTCATTGGGAGCAGTGCTGCGCTCCTCTTCAGGCAACATCATTTGGTCAGAGTATGGCAGCGTCTGTATATGTCAATAGTGCAGGAAGGACAGAAGCTCTAGCATGCATGGAAGGCGTGAGAGGCATCATTGGCATTGCCAACCTCCCGGTGATCACTGGCAGTGTTACTGTGCTTGTGATTTGGGCTAGCTGAGGAAGAAAAGGATGGATCAGCCTTCAAGGGGGTCTACTTGGAAAGTAATCATCTGTTGAATCAACTATCAGGTTACAAGGTTCTACAGCTGCACAGGAAGGAGGATGGCGTTGCCCATCAATTAGCTAGGGCTAGCCAGGAAGGGTGTCTTGAGTGATAATATGATATTTGATGGAGCTCCAACCAGTGTGCTGGATCCAACCTTCGAACCATACTCAAAAGCTGGTGACAAATGGTGTAGTAGCAAGGATGACAAGTACGTAATAGCTAATCTATTGTAGCAAAAGATGAATACACAAATTAATTGGTGCTGCAACAGAGCTATATTTTACTAATATTGTAATTAGGCTTCAATTTTACATGCTCACTTTCTGTATTGGCAATAAGATAAATTTCTAATAAAAAAACACAATGTTATCATAATTTTGATCTTCCACAATACCAGGCAACGAGGGCTGGAGTTTTGTTCTAAAACACTAAGGCAACAACCTGTTCGTGAAGTTAAGAGGAAACGCAAACTTTAAGGCACCATCCTAAACTTTAGCTCAGTGGACTTTGCTATTGTCATAAAAAATAACAGCTATTTCGATTATCCAACACTGAGATTAGGAATGTAGCAAAAAACTAACAGTATTCAGCAAAACTTAATTTATGGACAGATAAATATACAAGATAGAAATACCTGTGTTAAGTACGTGGGGAACCTGGAGGAAATGAAACTCCTTAGGAGATGAGACTTTTCCTCAATCATGTCAGCATCTGGGCCACTGGGGCTGCCTTCTTCTCTTGAAATATATGGATCAACTGCGAGCACTTTCTTGGTACTTAACTGAATTGTGACCAGAGAAAGCTTGCTGTTTTCTTCTTCAGCAGACTCTGAGACCAAAAAGTATGCGATGTTGGAATTCAGCATGCTCACAAGAGGGAACATCAGGATATCACGCGGCAGACCTATACGTCTGTTTAAAGCCCACAGCGCTTCAGATGTGATGGCCACATGCTCATCCCATGACCCATCTAAGGAGGACAAAGTATAGGAGTGAATGGTGAAACTAGAACCTTTCCCAAGTGGCCCAAACGGCTCCCCATCAGAGCGGATAACATCAGTGAATTTGAGAACAGAGTTATTTCTGCCCTTTTTGCTCATCTCCATCGTGGGGCACACACTGCGGTTCACCTCATAGAATGCTTTGCCTTGAGCTGAACTTCTAGGACGGTCAACAATAGGCAATCTGAGGTATAAGATATTGGGCTTTTCTTCAAGTACATCATAAGCTAGCATACCGCCTCTGTAATAGTTGATCCAACAAATGTAAGAGTTGAATGTGATGACAGCATCAGTTGACCAATAGTATAACTCCTTATGCTCATCCTCCTTATGGCCGATTGGTATCTTCCTCACATCCCATTTGCCATCCCCATCATTACCAGATACAAGTGAGCGGAACACACAAACTTCTGCTTCCATCTTGAGCGTGCCAGGTATTTCGCTGACCATAGCCAGCTGCGCCACTGCAAATTCCGCTTCAACGCTTTTGCCATGGCCTCGGATGAGTCCTACAGTGTGCGGGAAGAACAGACGCTGCTCAGCCACTGCCTTGTCCTCTTCCTCTCCAAAAGGGAAGATCATTGGCTTGTTGCAGACAGGGAGCCGTCTGAGCTGCAGGGACGGCTTAGTCTCACACGACGCTACACAGATAAAGTGGTCTTGTATGATCGGTAAGAGACCGTCCTCGCCCAATCTTCCAAAAGAAGTTTGCCTGAAGAGAACCAGATCACTGTGGGCGGCCACGAGCTCGGTTCCCTTGGCATTCTCCGACTTTGTACCGTCAGGCCACCGCATGTAGAAGCGGGAGATGGCCGGGGGCTTGGCAGGGAGGAAGAGGATGTCAAACTTGCTGCAAAGAGAGGTGCGCGAACTTGCCCTCAAAGGCGCCTTGGAATCGTCTAGGAAGGGACTGCCCTCTTCCTCGTCATCCCTGTGGAAGACAAAGCGGTCGAGCATCATCCAGCTGGATCCAGCCATGGCCACTGATCAGAAGATTAAAACAGGTTTAGGTAGCTTCTGCCTCTGCCTGCGAGAAGAGGGAACTGACTCAGCACCATGAAAACATTTGCCACTCTCTCAAGAAAAATTACTACTCAAAACGTTGCCGTTGAGAAATTAATTATCCAGAATACTAGGCATTACTATGTACTACTAACTAGCTGAGGTTGCCAGAAGAACAAAAGAACAATTTTACCATTACCTTCTTCAAAAGATGAAGTGAGTCAGATAATGTCTACAGAGATGCAAGATGTCATAATAATGCCCGGCAGAGAAACGCCAAAATAATGCACAGTAGAGAAAATGGAAACAGGCCGCACCCTCGCACATCATTTGCACGCAAAAAGGGACTACAATGAGCTAGATGGAGAACTTGAATTGCGGATTGCGGATCGTCCTTTTTTACGAAAACAAGGTTAAATTGACAGATGTGTGAGGTGTGGTAAGGTGAGAGCTGGCTGTACAATGACGAGCACGCTCTTTTCCCTGCCCTTGCGTGCATTTGGTATACTGAAAGGACCATGGGAGGTAGAATTTGCATCAACAGCATTACGACAACGTTTGCCACTCTAAAAACCACCAACTTTTAACAGATCGACTTTGCCAGAACACCACTAGTTGAAAAATTTCGCTGTCCAGACAGAACACCCACCAGGCATTATCATGTAAGTAGTGCTAACCTACCGGAGCAACAGAAGAAGACGTCTGCCCTTACCTTCTTCAGCGGCAGCAGTTGGGGCAGCCGAGCAGCCTGCGGTGGCTGGTGCGACCCGGCGGACCGAGTGTGCAGATCACGGGGAGCGCCGGGGAGACGGAGGGGGGGTGGAGGTCGAGCGCCGTCGCGCGCCGCTTCCGCGGCTCGCCGGCCCGGTGTTGAAGCGGATTCCGCCCGCCGCCTCGCCTGTCGCCTCGCACGGTGGAGCTCGAGCGGAGTGGCGCCGCGGGTTTCTAGGGTTTGGAGGGCTGGGAAGGGGAGGAGGGGAAGGACGAGGATTCTCTACCGTGCCCAGCGGCACGGTACTCTGCCGTGCCTTCTTACCCAGCGTACGCATTGGTATTGGGCCTATCAGCCTATGGGTCAGAAATTAGAACTAACCAGCCCAGCCGTTCATGGTTCATCTATGCACAGTTTAACTAGAGTAATTACCTACTTATTATTGGGAATAAAATGTTAAATTTTAATTAGCAATACACATGAGCAACATTCTTAAATGAAAATGAACTCGTATTAGAAAAATGGTTTTGCTAAATCTCAGTCATATTCTACGCGGAGCAATTTTTAATATTTAATATTTTTCTCTCTTTTTTTGATTTGTTATTGTTTAATCAGTTTGATTAGTATGTTTTTTTGTCTTTTTTGCGTGCCAATTGTGTAATTGGAGTTGCATACTCGTCGACCACGTGACACTACAGTTGCACACCAGATGCATGCCCGTCACTGCCCTTATGAGCATCTATGAGAGACACGTGAACACATTTACGCCCGCCCAACTGACATGCACCTGTAATTACGTGCGATCCATGGACATGTAACTGCGGCCGCATGAATCCCCCGGATATGGATTTTGGTCAACCAGATTTTCGACAGATATGGTAGCGGATACGGTATCGATAATATCCGACGGATGTGGATTATCCGGGCTTTTTGCAAATTATCTGAGGTTATCAAATAGGATTATCTGATAAATTTAGCCCAAACAACAAGTAGCAGTCTATTTTTTGGTAGGCCGCTCCGCGAGCAAGGAGCACCGCGACGAGAAACAAAAAGGCGCAAAAAATAAAAATAAAAGGACCGATCCAAATGATAAAACAATAATAAGTAATAAAAATTAGGAAAGGGAAATATATAAAATACAAAATTCGCTCCGCATAATATATGACTGAGATACAAAATTGATGTTTTTAAGATAATAATATTTTTGGGGAAAATAATAATACTTAATTACTTTTTTCAAAAAAGTAATAGTTAATTAGTTAATATGCAGGGGTGTGATGCATTAGGTTTTTCTTTTGAGCGGTGTGTGATGTATCAGATTTGCTAGGCTGGTTGGATTCTGGCCCATATCTTCTTTTTTTAGGGGATATTCTGGCCCATACCAGTGCGTACCCTGGGTAGGAAGAAGGCACGGCAGAGTACCGTGCCGTTGGGCACGGTAGAGGAGCCGGATCCGGAGGGGAAAGGGGGGATTGGTGAGGATCGCTGTCGCTGTGACTAGTGAATGTGAATGTGAGATCTGGGATGGTTTTTTACAGTTTGGCCCAATTCCTCACCTGGCTCTCTGTCGCGTGGGCATGGCTATCTTGCGGAAGGACGCGCGCGACATGTGGAGCGTGTCAGAACTAGAATTAGCGACCAACTAATACTTTTGTGATATAAACACTCTTAGGGCCAGTTCTTTTGCTGGCTTATGGAATAAGCTGAAATAAACTGCCCCTTATCCAACTTATTCTAGAAGCTTACTAATTAAAATTTGACTATTAGGCTTAAAAAAATTATTTTTGGTTGGGCTTCTAGAATAAGCTGCCTATCTAGAAGCTCAAAAAAGCCATCAAAAGAACTGACCCTTATATTAGTTTACAGAAGGAGTAGTTTTTAAAAATCAAATATGTGTATATTTGACCAAAATTTTAGAGGAAAGTATCAATACCTACAGTATGAAACACACATCCTACTACTACTACTATATGTATTTTGTTTTGTCAACTTACTAGCACATATGTCCGTGCGTTGCAACGGGAGAGGTATTTTATTTACGACAAACAACGGGAAAGATAATCGATGTGTCGACAAAAAAAGGGTCTCCACAACGGTAGGCGACAGAGCAAGGACTTGCGGTCTTCTCACTGGACATGTCTGGCCCGTGAAATCTTGGTAGTGGTGGGGTTGGTAGGCGTGGCGGCGAGCACCCAACTCGTGCCTTTTTTTTTCTTTCGCGTCCGCCTCTGTCTTGGAGTTGTGCATGCATCCTCATTTGATGGATGTGTGACGACCTTGGGGACACGGTTGCTTCGACCACTCTCCTACGACGGCGTAACTAGATGGATTACTAATTGCAGCGCATAAATCCCGTTTCAAAAGCATAATCAAGTATGAATGTCCCTTCATTATGACGGTTTATTCTCTTTGATTATTTTAGCGCTCACGTATTCACAATTTTTTTCTTCTAATTAGAGCCAATCAACATATTCTCTTTTATTGGCACATGCCCATAATTTTTTTAATTTATATCCAACCAGGAAAGAACAAACGCGCGCCGCTAACCAATGGCCAGCGCAAATATTTAAGAAAATACAATAGCGTCAGATTTATTTATTTATTTATTTATTTGAACATTCCGAGAAATATGAACTGCCAAATATTCTTGGGAACATTAAATTTTTTTCAAAGCCCGGACAGTTTTAAAAAAATGTGATTTTTTTAAAATTCCATATAAATTTGGAAAAACAGAAACAAAATTAGAAATGGGAAAATTTATTGAAATTAAAAAACAATATTCTGAAAACATGAACTTTTATAAAAATTCAAAATTATTGTTTTTTAAGGCTAACATTCAGAACAATTTTTAAAAATGTTTACTTAGAACCAAACATGATTTTGTTTTTGTGAAATTTTCACTAAAATAGGAAATTTTTTTGAATATGGAACATTTTATGAAATATTAATTTTATTAAACATCTCGAACTATTCTGAAATAGTTTTTTTAAATGTCACATTTTTTAAAAGTTCAGGAAATTCTGAAACTATATATTTTTAAGTTTCTAATATTTTCCAAAACAGGAATAAATTTGTAATGCTGATTTTTTTGAATATTTGAACAAAAGTTAAAATCCAGAATATATTTTGCATATTTTTATTTCATAGAAAAATAAAAATAAAGAAGGGGAAAAGGGAAATGAAATAGAAACAGAACACTGAAAAGTAAAAACGGGCCGGCCCAGTCATGGGCGACCTATGCGTACCTTCAACTATTTGTCGCCCCGTGCGACAAATAAGATCTTCACAACGCATGGGCAGGATAATTACTGGGTTTGCTTTGTTGGGCTAGAGTGCGCCTGACCCAATAGCGGAAGTCTGAACAAACCTTTTGTCTTTTCTATTGAGAGACGCACAAAAATTTAGTACCACCTTGTATAGAAAAGAATTATTTTCGGCGGCGAACGGATGAAAATATTAGAGAAACGCACCTTGTTTTATTAGTAGGTAAGTAAATAGATATAGATTTGTTATGGGACCCCCTCTCTCGGGACCGTGTCGCCCGCGTCTCCCCTCGAGCCCTCCCCCGTTCCTTCCTTCCCGTCGCCGACGCTAGCGTTCGGCACCGGGCCTGGCCCGAGTGGTGCCAGCGCCGGCGGCCCCTGGCCTTTTCCCTCTCGGTGACGCGCCGACGCGGGGCGAAGCGAAGCCGTGGGGTGTACCTAAGGAGCGGTGATCCGGCGCGGCGGCGGGGTGGCGTGTCGCGATCGCGAGTGATCTGCTGGGCGGTGGCATTGCCGTTGGCGGCGGGGTGGCGCGATGGTGTGATCTGGCGGTGCCCGCTCAGCCCAGATCTGGGCCATTTAGGCCCCATCTCGCTCTAGGCAGGGAGGCGGTGGGGCGTGTCGACGGCGTGATTTCCGCGAGGTTGAGGAGCGGCGTTGGGCAAGGTGGGTGGTGGCGGCGCTGGCGGCGCCTACTGCAGCGTGCCGCCCAGGGCTTTGCAGGCCCGATTTTGGCCTGGGCGAGCCAGGGGTGGCCT
This sequence comes from Aegilops tauschii subsp. strangulata, assembly GCF_002575655.3. NCBI lineage: Eukaryota > Viridiplantae > Streptophyta > Magnoliopsida > Poales > Poaceae > Aegilops > Aegilops tauschii. Next base: position 34,799,465 of record NC_053037.3, on the reverse strand, counting down.
GCCGCCGGCCTACTGCAGCGTGTCGGCCGAGTATTTGCCGACCCGATTAGACCTGGCCGGGCTAGGGGCGGCCTAGTATGCCCCTGCTGCCGCGTCCGGACGGCTACCGCGGCGGTACTGGAGGCACGGGCCTCCTGCACGACAGCGGTGGAGGTGGTTCCCTCCCGCGCGGCTCTGGAGCTGCCGCTTCCGATTCCTGGCGCTCCTCTCTCCGTCTTCTTGGCTTCGTGGTGGTGATAGGCGGTGTGTGTGACGCCCCCGATTTGACCGTACACTAATCATGCACGCAAATGTGTACGGTCGAGATCAGGGACTCACGGGAAGATATCACAACACAACTCTACAACATAAATAAGTCATACAGGCATCATAATACAAGCCAGGGGCCTCGAGGGCTCGAATACAAGTGCTCGATCATAGACGAGTCAGCGGAAGCAACAATATCTGAGTACAGACATAAGTTAAACAAGTTTGCCTTAAGAAGGGTAGCACAAAAGTAGCAACGATCGAAAAGGCAAGGCCTCCTGCCTGGGACCTCCTAACTACTCCTCGAAGCCGAACTCCATGAAGAATCATCCTCGGGATCTCTACCTCCTGTACTCCAGCATCAGGTTGCGACCACCAGGTATAGAAAGGGGAAAAGAGGGAGAAAAGCAACCGTGAGTACTCATCCAAAGTACTCGCAAGCAAGGATCTACACTACATATGCATGGGTATATGTGCAAAGGGCCATATCGGTGGACTGAACTGCAGAATGCCAAAATAAGGGGGGATAGCTAATCCTGTCGAAGACTACGCTTCAGGCCACCTCCATCTTGCAGCATGTACAAGAGAGTAGATGGTAAGTTCACCAAGTAGCATCGCATAGCATAATCCTACCCGGCGATCCCCTCCTCGTCGCCCTGTTAGAGAGCGATCACCGGGTTGTATCTAGCACTTGGAAGGGTGTATTTTATTAAGTATCCAGTTCTAGTTGTCATAAGGTCAAGGTACAACTCCGGGTCGTCCTTTTACCGAGGGACACGGCTATTCGAATAGATAAACTTCCCTGCAGGGGTGCACCACATAACCCAACACGCTTGGTCCCATTTGGCCGGACACACTTTCCTGGGTCATGCCCGGCCTCGGAAGATCAACATGTCGCAGCCCCACCTAGGCTCAACAGAGAGGTCAGCACGCCGGTCTAAATCCTATGCGCGCAGGGGTCTGGGCCCATCGACCATTGCACACCTGCACGTTGCGTACGCGGCCGGAAGCAGACCTAGCCCCCTTAATACAAGTGCGAGCTTACGGTCCAATGCGGCGCGCGCCACTTAGTCGCTGACGTCAAGAAGAGCTTCGACTGATACCACGACGCCGAGTGCCCATAACTGTTCCCGCGTAGTTGGTTAGTGCGTATAGACCAAATGGCCAGACTCAGATCAAATACCAAGATCTCGTTAAGCGTGTTAAGTATCCGCGAACGCCGACCAGGGCCAGGCCCACCTCTCTCCTAGGTGGTCTCAACCTGCCCTGTCGCTTCGCCACAAAGTAACAGTCGGGGGCCGTCAGGAACCCAGGCCCACCTCTACCGGGGTGGAGCCACCTGTCCTTTCAGCCCCCTCATCAGAATCACTTGCGGGTACTCCTCGAGCCGACCCGACTTTAGTCACCACATGTATCATGTATAAAGTATAAAGTATATACCCGTGATCACCTCCCGCAGTGATCACGGCCCAGTAGTATAGCATGGCAGACGGACAAGAATGTAGGGCCACTGATGGAAAAACTAGCATCCTATTCTAAGCAGTAGGATAGCAGGTAAGGGTAACATCTGTAGCAACAATGAGAGGCTATGCAACAGAATAGGATTAACCGAAAGCAGTAACATGCTACACTACTCTATGCAAGTAGTATAGAGAAGAATGGGCGATATCTGGTGATCAAGGTGGGGCTTGCCTGGTTGCTCTGGCAAGTAGGAGGGGTCGTCAACTCCGTAGTCGAACTGGGCAGCAGCAGCGTCGGTCTCGTAGTCTACCGGAGAGAATAGGGGGAAGAAACAATAATACAATGCAAACATAAGCATGACGATGCATGACATGACAATGAGTGGTGCTAGGTGTGCCCTAACGCGGCAGTAGGTGATAACGGCGAAGGAGGGAAACATCTGGGAAAGTATTCCCGGTGTTTCGGGTTTTCGGACAGATGAACCGGAGGGAGAAAGTTGCGAGTTCGATAGGTTAGGGATGTGTGGCGGACGAACGGGTTGCGTATTCGGATTCGTCTCGTCGTTCTGAGCAACTTTCATGTAGAAAGTATTTTGATCCAAGCTACGGTTTATTTTATATTAATTTTAAAAGATTTAAATTATTTTTAGGGTTAATTTAATTATTTTAATTCAACATTATCCAGAACAGTGTTTGCTGACGTCAGCAGTCAACACAGGTGTTGACTAGTCAAACTGACGTGTGGGTCCAGTGGGACCCACCTGTCATACACTGTTAGGTTGATTAAGGTTTAGGTTAAACTAATTACTGCTTAATTAAACTAACAGGTCAATTAGATTAATTAAATAGGATTAATTAACTTAATTAATTTAGTTAATTAATGAATTAATTTTTTTTATCTCCTTTTCTTTTTATGAAACGTTCTGGGGCTAGGCCCCACATGTCATTGGCCCTAGGGCCTTAGTGGGTTCGGGCGCGGGGCGCAGCCCGAGCGGGCGCACGCCCAGGGGCGGGCGGACCCGGCAGGGCGCCGGAGCAGAAGAGGCCGGTGGCCACGGCGCCGCCCAGTCGGCCGGAGCGGCGACAGGACGGCGACGGCGCGCGGCCGCAGGGCAGTAGCAGCCGCGGGAAGTTTTGGCGCGGCGAGATGACGAGGTGGGGCGCAAGGCGGGGGGGTCACCGTGGTTGGGTGGTCGGACGCGGGTGCGCGGTCGGGGCTGGACTGGGCGGCTGCGCGGTGGCGCGGGCAGAGCCGCGCCGGAGCAGCAGCAAGCAGGGAGGAGAGGCGCACGAGGTGCGGTGCAGGCGGGCGCGCCGTGGCGCAAGCAGGGCGATGGCGCGGGCGGACGACGACGGCTAGTGGGCGAGGTCCACGAGCAGCAGCGAGCAGGGCACGCGCGCGCGCGTGAGCGAGGCCCGACGTGGCAGAGTGCGCGCGAGAGTGCGGTGACCACCGGGGGGGGGGGGGGGTAGAGGGGGAGCACGGGGAGGTGCTCACGTTCGTCGTGAGAAGGGGGGCGGCGAGGCTTGATGGAGCCGTTGGGGAGGAGGACGGGGAGGACGTCCGACGGCGCCGGGCGAAGTAGAGGCGGGGGAGACAGGGGATGTCCGGCGGCGAAGCGGCGTCGGCGAGGTGACGCCGCGGAGGAGGACGGAGGCGCGGCGAGGCGGGCAACGAGCGACGTTCGGGCCGCCGGCGACGAGGGCGGTGAGGCCATGGCGCCCGACGGCAGCGAGGGGGGGGGGTCGGGGGCGTCGGTTGCCCCGATCTGGATCGGGGAGGGAACAAAGGGAGTGGGGGATCATGGGGGTGTGGAGTTAGGGTTTCGGGGGGAGGGTATGTAGGCCGGGGGAGTGGGGTGGGCCGTGTGGGCAGGCCTGGCCGGCCGGCTGAATGGCCAGCTGGGCCACGAGGCCCACTGGGGGAGGTGGGTTTTTTTACTTAACCTTTTCTGTTTTCCTTTGATGTTGTTGTTTTGCCTTTATTTTTAATAGTAAATGAGTTTTATAAAATATGAAACTTGGCACATATTTAGTGATGCAATATTAGACACTGCAACAAATTATTGGGGGGGTTAATTAAATTAGTTTGTATTTTCATAAATTAGGAAAAGCATTTTAAACAATGAATTGGCCCATGTTTCATTTATTTTAGGACACTCAGCCACCTTATAAAATGTTGGTGAATAAATGACAATTAGTTAGTGAATATTTGCAACCCAGGTAACATTTTTAATTTACTGTTTGAAGAAATAATATTTTGGCTTGTTATTTGAATTTGAATTTGACTCGTGTTTGAACTAAGGCGAGATTAGCAACAGTAATGCCGATGACATGGCACCATTAACGTGGAATTACGGTAGCTTAATTATCCGGGCGTCACAATTCTCCTCCACTACAAGAAATCTCGTCCCGAGATTTAGGAGGCGGAGTAAGGGGGAAGATCTGGTTACGAATTCTAACGATTCTTCTTGGTCTTGGTTACTCTTCTCGAAGAGGTCAATTCATTACGTTGATGTCTTCATTTCTCTGCTTCGGGAACTCCATCGTACTTACGAAAGAATAAAGGGTGGGTAGCCCGGGAGAACGGACCTCTGCAAGGTTGACTATCTGGTCGATAACATCGGGGGAAGGTGGAAAGTAACTCTCGAATTGAAACTTAAGAAAATATCGAGAGCAAAGTAAGAAGGTATCATGAGGAGTTTCAAATGGATAGGTAATGGTTCGATGTTTGAAACCAAGTGCGAAAAGGGTCCAGAGGAACGAGATTAAGTATTGCGTCTGTTACGAAAATAGATCACTAGGAAGGTGGCCCGTGAATTACATACGAGGCCACGCGCGAGGAACAACCTTGGGAACAAGGGGTGTACAGAAGAGTCAGGTTTCGATCTTGTGGAACTGTGGGTTATGGGCCCTCCATGTGGGTTAAAAGTAGGAAGATGGGTGACGTCTTGCACGATCATGTAAGCAAGGCATGTCAGAGAATAACCAGTCAGTTATGTTGGCAGCATCGTTGGTACCAAGGGCGAGGGACGAAGAGAACCATTTTCCTGCTCGTTGAACGAGGCGGACCAATAGGCAAGGTTCTCGTCCATCGGTGGCTACCGGAATGTCATCAACAATAGTAACAGGGTCTTATTGACAGAGTAGTACACCGAGGTGTTTACATAAGCAGTGAATTATTACTGCTTAGATCATATAGATCACAAGAAATATTAAATAAAATAATGGAAAGGAAAAGGGTGATCATCAGATTAAACAGAACAATGGAAAGGAAAATGTGTTTAAACACATATTTCAAGGGTATGTCCTTCCCAAGGACAAGCTGAGCATGATATCCATGACAGGATATAATGTAGAAAACTCTTTAGGTAGGGGAGAGAAATTTCATGACATTACCCATACAACGGTGTTTGGATAATTGAGCAGGAAACAATTAGCTTTGGGCTTCAAATGTTCCTGTTGAAAATCGGAGTACCATAGACATGCTTCGAGATAGCATTGACATGGTCAACAGGTGAAGATTAGAATTTGGAAACAAAAAGGATCCATCAGGAACAACTTATAGAATAAGTCTTACAATTTCCTTAGGGAAGAGTAGCTAACCTTGCTAAAAAGGAATCTATAACAATAGGGCCAACCGGCCAGGTGTGCTAGGCACGACATCACCTTACCGGGTCACATAAGAACAATGTTATAACTCTTGGAAATATGTTCCAACCATCACATCTGACCGAGATTCAGATCTGATTGGTGTCAGGATAACTCAGACTCAGGATGCCTGAGAAGAAAGGTGCAACACAAATTGTCGAGATGACATTGTAAGATTCTCGAGAATTGAACTATGGAAGCGAGTTCCGAAGAGTTCATCATTAAATCAAGGAGAGGGTGAGGGGGTGGCTGATGGACTCAGTGACAATTCCTCCAGATTTCCAAAAGATGGATTTCCACAAGTATGTCAACAAGGAGATAACATTTGTCAATTCAAATGGTATAATGATGTATGCTCGAGGAAAACATACACAATTAAACATTGGTTGAAAGGTGCACCCGAAATATGGGCTAGGTTGCACGACCAACGTCGGAATGGTGATTCAATAATCAATAGTCTAAGAATGAACGTCCGACCATTAACTTCAAAGGAATAGGGTTGCTAGAAGGGCAGAATCCAAACAGCACCGCTCACTTGTTGGTACCCCGGTTGGAATCAACACAAGGACCCCAGAAAGAATGGTGATGGTGAGAAGTATCACCATACCAAGAATTCTTAAGAGGTGGTGAAATTCTCACAACATAGATGACATAAGAGATGTTAATGTTCCAAGGTAAAGAAGAACAATTGCTGGATAGCAAGGAACTCAAGGTATAACACCAAACACGAACAAGCTTGTGTTGGTGGGAAGGCAATAAAGTGGTCGATGATAACACAGATCATCGAGAGCAAGGATGGTATTTCTCATCATGAACTCAATTGATATCCAGGAAGAGCTCATAAGGTTGATGACGATCACGACACATTTGCCGGGAGATTTCATGAAGGTGTAATCGATCGGCGATGACATCAAGTCAAAGGAATGATGAAGCGAAAGTTTATTGAAACCACGGGTACGACACAAACTCGAGACCAAGTTTGTTGTCCAAGGCGAAATGATAAGACGAGGAAGGTCGACGTAAGCTTAGCTCATCGTCGAAAAGTTGTGTTCCGGGAATAAGGACCAGGTAGCACAGTTAAAATCGGCACGATAATGACATAGCCGAGCAGGCTAGGGATGACGTGATCGAGTACAAACTCGTAAGCAAAGGAGATTACTAAGAGTTGTTTAATCGTGATGCGGACTCGATTCAGTTATTGATGTCCTTGAGTGTTTAATAACTCGGAGCCCGTGAAAATTGGAATAAATGAGAATGTAATACTTGATGGAGAACTCATAAGAAGTTATGCAGTTCCGTGATAATCTTGAGATACCAGGGGGGTAATACTCGACGACGAACCAAGGTAGAGGTTGGACTGGGGTATTGATCTACAGAAGACAAGTGCTTAAACTTGTACGAGAAATGGTATTTAAAGGAGAGCATGGTCGGAACCACGATTGCAAAAGGCCAGATCCCAGATATAAGATGAACTTATACCTAGGGAATAATTAATTTAAGAGAAGCTTTAATGATAAGATCTACATCATGTCCATGGGCATGAACACAAAGTTCAAGGTCGACTCCCACTTCTCCAATGCATAACCTTTCATTCACTTCTCGCATTCGATGAAGTTGTATGGTAGAAAATTATCTGGTAAAATACCAGAAGGGTATTGCTTGTGAAAACCTTCGGGTTCATACGGTTTTTAGGGAAGGTATAGGTTCAATCCATCGGGGCATCTTAGAAACATATACCTCAAACTTCAAAAGTAAAATCACCAGCTCAAAAGTAGAGTATGGTTATCAAGCAGAGGATACAAATTACCAAAGGCATTATATATCCATGGAAATGATCACAAGGTTATTGAATATGAAGGACACTGTCGGATAATAACCCAACAAGGGGTCTTGTGGTCTACAACGGAGCTGATGCGAGTATCGGTACTCTATCAGAGGAAGAAGGAACGAAAGGGCATCGGACTATAAACATAACTGAGTAATTCAAAGCTCAATGCAAAGGAATTATCATCTCCAAATCAAGCGATCAGAAGCCAATGGTCTGATTAAGAATGGATAAGTTGAATAGACTTAGGGGTACAATCGACGGCAATTTGATTGGTCGATAACCAGTTCACGTTTCAAATGACGTCTGAGCTGGAAGGATGAATTCTAGGCTCTGATTGAGGATTGTGAGCATTCGCAACAAATTGAATCAACGGACTCAAAATGATAATGACAAGAGATGCCAATAAGATTACGAGACTTAAGATTAATCATAATGCAAGTAAGCAAGAATTTCAAGAGCAAAAAGGCTCCTGAGGATTTTCGGAGGATTGAATAGTATTTCAAAGACTTTTGTGAAACACCTGAACAACTGGGGATGAGCGGATACTCGGAAGTGCGAGAAATTATTCTTAGGGGTATTCAGGTGGCAAAAACTGTATAGCAGTAAGCTCAAAGGATTCTTGGAACAATGGAGAGCGGTTCGGGGCATCTTGTCTTAACAAGATCAACTTGGAATAGAATTAAGAACGACGGTTGTAAGTATTTATCCATAGGGATAGATCAGTGGTAGAGAATTGCAAAAGCAACGAGCACAAAGTCTCGAAAGAGTATCGGGGAGTAACTTCGAAATCTTCTGGTGCAATAGGCGATCATCTGTGATTAGGGGCTCTCCGGGAGACGTAGTTACGAGAACCTAGAGTCAGATTTAGTAAAATCATTTACCCCGAATAGAAGAGAAATCAGGGTCCCAGAGTAAGGATCGAGGAGTAAAAGATCCTAATACCACCCGATGGCGACGTGGGCCCGTAAGCCACACAACCATGTTAGTAAAAGTTTTTCAATGACTAGACTCGACTTCGGCCAAGGAGTTGGAAAGGGGGATTCCTACAGGCAGTTGGCTCTAATACCAACTTGTGACGCCCCCGATTTGACCGTACACTAATCATGCACGCAAATGTGTACGGTCAAGATCAGGGACTCACGGGAAGATATCACAACACAACTCTACAACATAAATAAGTCATACAAGCATCATAATACAAGCCAGGGGCCTCGAGGGCTCGAATACAAGTGCTCGATCATAGACGAGTCAGCGAAAGCAACAATATCTGAGTACAGACATAAGTTAAACAAGTTTGCCTTAAGAAGGCTAGCACAAAAGTAGCAACGATCGAAAAGGCAAGGCCTCCTGCCTGGGACCTCCTAACTACTCCTCGAAGCCGAACTCCATGAAGAATCATCCTCGGGATCTCTACCTCCTGTACTCCAGCATCAGGTTGCGACCACCAGGTATAGAAAGGGGAAAAGAGGGAGAAAAGCAACCGTGAGTACTCATCCAAAGTACTCGCAAGCAAGGATCTACACTACATATGCATGGGTATATGTGCAAAGGGCCATATCGGTGGACTGAACTGCAGAATGCCAGAATAAGGGGGGATAGCTAATCCTGTCGAAGACTACGCTTCAGGCCACCTCCATCTTGCAGCATGTACAAGAGAGTAGATGGTAAGTTCACCAAGTAGCATCGCATAGCATAATCCTACCCGGCGATCCCCTCCTCGTCACCCTGTTAGAGAGCGATCACCGGGTTGTATCTGGCACTTGGAAGGGTGTATTTTATTAAGTATCCAGTTCTAGTTGTCATAAGGTCAAGGTACAACTCCGGGTCGTCCTTTTACCGAGGGACACGGCTATTCGAATAGATAAACTTCCCTGCAGGGGTGCACCACATAACCCAACACGCTTGATCCCATTTGGCCGAACACACTTTCCTGGGTCATGCCCGGCCTCGGAAGATCAACACGTCGCAGCCCCACCTAGGCTCAACAGAGAGGTCAGCACGCCGGTCTAAACCCCCATGCGCGCAGGGGTCTGGGCCCATCGCCCATTGCACACCTGCACGTTGCGTACGCGGCCGGAAGCAGACCTAGCCCCCTTAATACAAGCGCGAGCTTACGGTCCAATGCGGCGCGCGCCACTCAGTCGCTGACGTCAAGAAGAGCTTCGACTGATACCACGACGTCGAGTGCCCATAACTGTTCCCGCGTAGTTGGTTAGTGCGTATAGACCAAATGGCCAGACTCAGATCAAATACCAAGATCTCGTTAAGCGTGTTAAGTATCTGCGAACGCCGACCAGGGCCAGGCCCACCTCTCTCCTAGGTGGTCTCAACCTGCCCTGTCGCTTCGCCACAAAGTAACAGTCGGGGGCCGTCAGGAACCCAGGCCCACCTCTACCGGGGTGGAGCCACCTGTCCTTTCAGCCCCCTCATCAGAATCACTTGCGGGTACTCCTCGAGCCGACCCGACTTTAGTCACCACATGTATCATGTATAAAGTATAAAGTATATACCCGTGATCACCTCCCGCAGTGATCACGGCCCAGTAGTATAGCATGGCAGACGGACAAGAATGTAGGGCCACTGATGGAAAAACTAGCATCCTATTCTAAGCAGTAGGATAGCAGGTAAGGGTAACATCTGTAGCAACAATGAGAGGCTATGCAACAGAATAGGATTAACCGAAAGCAGTAACATGCTACACTACTCTATGCAAGCAGTATAGAGAAGAATGGGCGATATCTGGTGATCAAGGGGGGGGCTTGCCTGGTTGCTCTAGCAAGTAGGAGGGGTCGTCAACTCCGTAGTCGAACTGGGCAGCAGCAGCGTCGGTCTCGTAGTCTACCGGAGAGAAGAGGGGGAAGAAACAGTAATACAATGCAAACATAAGCATGACGATGCATGACATGACAATGAGCGGTGCTAGGTGTGCCCTAACGCGGCAGTAGGTGATACCGGCAAAGGGGGGAAACATCCGGGAAAGTATTCCCGGTGTTTCGGGTTTTCGGACAGATGAACCGAAGGGGAAAAGTTGCGAGTTCGATAGGTTAGGGATGTGTGGCGGACGAACGGGTTGCGTATTCGGATTCGTCTCGTTGTTCTGAGCAACTTTCATGTAGAAAGTATTTTGATCCGAGCTACGGTTTATTTTATATTAATTTTAAAAGATTTAAATTATTTTTAGGGTTAATTTAATTATTTTAATTCAACATTATCCAGAACAGTGTTTGCTGACGTCAGCATGACGTCAGCAGTCAACACAGGTGTTGACTGGTCAAACTGACGTGTGGGTCCAGTGGGACCCACCTGTCATACACGGTTAGGTTGATTAAGGTTTAGGTTAAACTAATTACTGCTTAATTAAACTAACAGGTTAATTAGATTAATTAATAGGATTAATTAACTTAATTAATTTAGTTAATGAATTAATTACAATTATTTTTATTATTATTATTTTTATCTCCTTTTCTTTTTATGAAACGTTCTGGGGCTAGGCCCCACATGTCATTGGCCCTAGGGCCTTAGTGGGTTCGGGCGCGGGGCGCACGCCCAGGGGCGGGCGGACACGGCAGGGCGCCGGAGCCGAAGAGGCCGGTGGCCACGGCGCCGCCCAGGCGGCCGGAGCGGCGACAGGACGGCGACGGCGCGCGGCCGCAGGGCAGTAGCAGCCACGGGAAGTGGTGGCGCGGCGAGATGACGAGGTGGGGCGCAAGGCGGGGGGGTCGCCGTGGTTGGGTGGTCGGACGCGGGTGCGCGGTCGGGGCTGGACCGGGCGGCTGCACGGTGGCGCGGGCAGAGCCGCGCCGGAGCAACAGCGAGCAGGGGGGAGAGGCGCACGAGGTTTCTGTGCAGGCGGGCGCCGTGGCGCAAGCAGGGCGATGGCGCGGGCGGACGACGACGGCTAGCGGGCGAGGTCCACAAGCAGCAACGAGCAGGGCACGCGCGCGCGTGAGCGAGGCCCGACGTGGCAGAGTGCGCGCGAGAGTGCGGTGACCAGGGGGGGGGGTTAGAGGTGGAGCACGGGGAGGTGCTCACGTTCGTCGTGAGAGATGGGGGGCGGCGAGGCTTGATGGAGCCGTTGGGGAGGAAGACGGGGAGGACGTCCGACGACGCCGGGCGAAGTAGAGGCGGGGGAGACAGGGGATGTCCGGCGGCGAAGCGGCGTCGGCGAGGTGACGCCGCGGAGGAGGACGGAGGCGCGGCGAGGCGGGCAACGAGCGATGTGGGGGCCTCCGGCGACGAGGGCGGTGAGGCCATGGCGCCCGACGGCAACGAGGGGGGGGGGGTCGGGGGCATCGGTTGCCCCGATCTGGATCGGGGAGGGAACAAAGGGAGTGGGGGATCGTGGGGGTGTGGAGTTAGGGTTTCGGGGGGAGGGTATGTAGGCCGGGGGAGTGGGGTGGGCCCTGTGGGCAGGCCTGGCCGGCCGGCTGAATGGCCAGCTGGGCCACGAGGCCCACTGGGGGAGGTGGTTTTTTTTACTTAACCTTTTCTGTTTTCCTTTGATGTTGTTGTTTTGCCTTTATTTTTAATAGTAAATGAGTTTTATAAAATATGAAACTTGGCACATATTTAGTGATGCAATATTAGACACTGCAACAAATTATTGGGGGTTAATTAAATTAGTTTGTATTTTCATAAATTAGGAAAAGCATTTTAAACAATGAATTGGCCCATGTTTCATTTATTTTAGGACACTCAGCCACCTTATAAAATGTTGGTTAATAAATGACAATTAGTTAGTGAATATTTGCAACCCAAGTAACATTTTTAATTTACTGTTTGAAGAAATAATATTTTGGCTTGTTATTTGAATTTGAATTTGACTCGTGTTTGTACTAAGGCGAGATTAGCAACAGTAATGCCGATGACATGGCACCATTAACGTGGAATTACGGTAGCTTAATTATCCGGGCGTCACAGTGTGGGTGGCATCAAGACCGCGGTGGCGCATGCTGGTGGGCGACAAGTTAGCTCTGCATCGCTTGGGCAATGGAGTTTGGGGTGCGGGAGAAATCCCTGCCGGTTCATCGATTGGCTCTGCATCGGTTGGGCAATGGAGTTTTTGTTTTGTTTTTCTTTCTTCATGGTAATACATGTCTCATTTATATCACAAGGATCATAGTATAAGTGACGTACATACCGAACTGACAAAATTGAAAAGATCGTATAATGCTAGCCTTTGCACAAAGAAACACTAGACAAGAAGTAAAATTACAAACAAGGCTGAAGAATCCTTTGAGCTTGACACCCACGTCAGTCACCTGCCCCTCTCACCACCATAGCAGCCGCCAAAGAAAAAAATAATGGATCACCTCCACACTTGAGCTCGACGCTGCTCCATCATTGATATGCAATTTTGCGAACCTTCAAAATGGCTGGTAAGCTAAACAACACAATAGCTCTAGCACCCAAAGGTTGGAAATATTGACATCCATATGCGCTGCAAATCTCCTGGTTCAAATGTAGTCCGCTTGTCCGCGATCGTCCATGAAAAGGAAAAAGTAAACTAACAAGGTTTTTAAAGTAACGAATATTAGTGCAATTTTTGCTTCACGGACAAGCGTACATCGTCCTCTTGCATCTCTATACACAAAAGATGACGCAATCATTCAACATACAACGACTAGCGGTGTTGTTCACATAACCATGAGGCCTTGACATCTACGTAGATAAGGTGTACACCGCAAATTAACTCACCCTCAAAGAGCTGGAAACAACTGTGCAGCTGCTCTTTACTTGTCAGTTGTCACTGGCAAAAATCCAATCACCCGCTGCAGAGCACCAGCGTCCCTAGAAAAAATCACTATCCATGGTGGGTTAAGTTAGGGGCTGTTTGGTTTTAGGCCTAGCATTGCCACACTTTGTCATATTTTTTTGCCAACCTTACCTAAGATTAGTTCATCAAAATGAGAGCTACAAATTGGCAAGCCTAAGGGAATCTTGCCACACTTTTGTGTGTATGCCATGTGGGGCTCAAGTGTGGCTTGCCTAAGGTGTGGCTTGAACCAAACACTCACCTAAGTTAGTCAAACTTGCCTAAGCTTGGGTGTGGCAACCTTTGGCAAAGTTAGTCACAAACCAAACAACCCCTTACTTCATTTTATAGAATTCGGAACCTAACTCGAGCCTTTGAATATTAAGCATCCTCCGAGAAATGAGAAATGTAAGTTCAACTCACTCTAACTTCATCGTCCATCTAACTGTAAATATGTGATGAAAAGCAAAAGTGGCAATCATTGTTAAGACATGGTATATTGGTTTTAGCAGAATCGACACTTAACCTCAGGACATGATCTCTTGCATTTGCCAACAGTACATCCACAGTAGTGATTTTCTCACTAGAGACATCTTCTCATCCTCAATTGTGAAAAAAGGCCGCTTCCTTGGTAGTATTTGCTTCATCATCATCAATCAAAGCTTCTTTGAAAGATCGCAATGTTGTGATAAATGATAGAACAAGGTTTTTCTTTATGCATGGGACTATCATCTGCAACACAGTTTTTAGTAACGTTGGCTTCTGAACCATCCTGTCAAAAAGAGAAAGAAAAATACGAGTGTACATTTATGCAAGGCTATAGATTTTAATGATACAAACCAACCTTTTATATTTAACACAAGCAACAAAAGTAAAAAAATGCTCCACAGTAATCATCTCATGGTAGTTGCCAATTGTAATGGAGTCATTTTAGTGTACAAAATTTCAAAATACAAATATCAGGAGTGCCTTGTGCTTAATTTGCACAAAACCTCATGGTAAAAAAAATAAAAATAGAGCAATGGTGATAAAAAATCAGGCATGCCATGTATCTGAAACCAAGTGTTCGATAACAGTTTTAACAAAACTACGGTAATCCAGTGCTCTAAGGTAACATAACATCATACAATCTGGAGACCAAACCAAAGGCAGCTGGCCGGCGCTGATGTGTGGGGAGGCAGCGGGACGGTATGAGACCGGGTCTCATTCATCAGCCGGTTAGACTGCCGCGTTGCCTTTTCGATTCCCAGCTGTACCTCGTAGGGCGATTTGATTTTTTTTGCCACCCTTTATTTTGGACTTTGACATTTTGCCGCTGGTTAGATTGTAATTGATCTTTTTTTTCGCGAAAGAGATTGTAATTGATCTAGTGACACTTATTTCTTCGGGCTTTGATCTTTGAGGATTGCTAGGCGTCAACCGGCTGATCTTACGAAAAGATCAGCCGCCTTGCGAGCAGTTCATTTGCATTGATTTGAGCCGCTTGATCTCTGCACCACGCCACCACTTCCAGCACAATACGCGCCTATATATCTCATGCAACGGCTCCCGCCAGCCATCGTATGCAACGAAGGATCATTGCTTCCCATGCGACAAGCCGCAGTCGCTGACATGGACTATCAACTTCTGCTTGCACTAGACGCAACGCTTAGGTTGCATATTAGCCGGGTCACCGGGCTTCTCAAAGCAAAACGCCGATGAGCTCGTCACACAGCAGCCACGGCTGCAACACCGATGCTATTGCGACCATCTTCTGAAGCATTATCAATGCTCCGACGACCCGTCGATGCTCCATCACAGCACTGATGATGCTCCGGCAGCTCGACAATTCTCCGTTGCACCACCGGCGATGCTCCAACGACCCGCATCGATGGTCCGTTGCAGCACCGGTGATGCTCCAACAACCCGTCAATGCTCCGTTGCAGCATCGACTATGCTTCAACAACCCGTCAATGCTCCGTTGCAGCACCGACGATGCTCCGACGACCCGTCGATGCTCCGTTGCAGCACCGACGATGCTCCGACGACCTGTTGATGCTCCGTTGCAGCACCGATGATGCTCCGACGACCCATTGATGCTCTGTTGCAGCACCGACGATGCTTCGATGACCCGTCGATGCTCCGTTGCAGCACCGGGGATGCTCCGACGACGCGTTGATGCTCTGTTGTAGCACACATGTGGTTCTGGCGGCCCGATGATGTTCCATCACAGCACAGGTGATGCTTCGGCGGCCCGACGATGCTCCAATGACCCGTCGATGCTCCGTTGCAGCACCGGGGATGCTCCGACGACGCGTTGATGCTCCGTTGCAGCACACATGTGGTTCTGGCGGCCCGACGATGTTCCATCACAGCACAGGTGATGCTTCGGCGGCCCGACGATGCTCCGATGACCCGTCGATGCTCCGTTGCAGCACCGGGGATGCTCCGACGACGCGTTGATGCTCCGTTGCAGCACACATGTGGTTCTGGCGGCCCGATGATGTTCCATCACAACACAGGTGATGCTCGGGCAGCCTGTCGATGCTCCGTTGTAGCACCGGCGATTATTCGGTGGCCCGTCGATTCTCCATTGCAGCACCCGCAAGGTCCCGACGTCCAGATGAGGCTCCATCCCAGCACAGGTCGGTGATGCTCGGGCAGCCCGTTGATGGTCCATTGTAGCACCGGCGATTATTCGGTGGCCCGTCGATTCTCCATTGCAGCACCCGCAAGGTCCCGACGTCCAGATGAGGCTCCATCCCAGCACAGGTCGGTGATGCTCGGGCATCCCGACAATGCTCCATTGTAGTAGCATCGGCGATGCTTCAACGACCCGTCGATGCTCCATTGCAGCAGTCGCGAGGTTCCGGTGGCCCGACGATGCTCCATAGCAACACTGGTGATGCTCCGGCAACTGTCGATGCTCCATCGCAGCACCCGCGGGGTTCCAGTTGCCTGAAAAATGTTCCGACCTGGCACCGGTGATTCTCTGGTGGCTCGGCGATGCTCCATCATAGCACCGATGATGCTTCATCACAACAGGGTGGCCGGCGAGATATATTAAGCAGAATAGAGATGGGTCTCGCCGGCCACGGCGACGAAGCAGCGGGCCGCGTCGCCACGGCGCTCGTCATAGACCTGACGCCGGAGGGTCTGGACCACGGCAGTGAACTAGAGGCGCCCGCGGAGGCAGCGGGCGCCTATGCAGCGGGTTGAGCCTGGAGGCGGATGAGAGCGGCCTGCGCCTGCATGGCGGCCGGGGCGGAGGAGGGACTTGGAAGCCTAGCTGGGAAAGCTCGTTGCCTAGAGCGGTCAACTCGTTCAACGCGCATGAGGACGGAGGAATGTGTGGTTGTAGTTTGTTTCGTGAGATAGCAAGAGGGAGAGCGACGCTTGGGTAGGACACGTGGCGATCATGTGACGCGGTTGATTTCATCCAAGAAATCAGTCGGGCAAAGATAAGGGTTTCCCTTGATCTTTTACCACTTTTCGACACAAAAACAATCTATGAAAATAATAGACTAACTAATTAAAAAAATATAGAGGACTATTGTACCCGTGTACCCGCCGCCGCTGTACCTGCTGCTCCCCCGCCGGCCCTTGCCTTTGCCCTCTGCTGCCTCAAAAGCTTCCACGACTCCTCCTGCTGCCTCACGCACGCGGCCTGCCCCGCTGCTCCACATGAGCTCCATTATACATCTCCATAAGCTCAAAGTTGAAATCCACAGAGCCGTTGAACCAATGAACCAAATTGTGTGAAACTTTCCCCGGCTAGTCACACATATATGAATGATCTACAGTAAATTTTTGAAATTTTTCTGACAACTTTTAAATTTCGGTCAAAACCTGGTCAAACTGGTTAAGCTCAAAGTCGAAATGCATTTTTCCGTTGAACCGATGATCCAAATTGCATAAACTTTCCCAGATTAGTCATAAATATATGAATGGATTTCTGAAATTATTTGAAACTTTTCTGACAACTTTCAAATTTGGGCCAAAATATGATTAAACTAGTTAAGCTCAAAGTTGAAATGCATTTTGCTGTTGAACCGATGATCTAAATTGCATGAAACTTTTCCCGATTAGTCACACATATATGAATGATTTTTGGTAATTCTTTGAAATTTTCTGGGTGGTTCAAAAAAATTGTTTAAATTTTGGGTAGCATTTTGGCTCAATTTGAACAGCATTTTGCCTGCTTTTTTTTTCACTTCTGAAGATATGTATGCGCACAACATCCATATTCAAACGTATATTTCCAGATGGACATATTCATACACCATGACACAATATTAAGATAGTATAGCGAAATAAAGCATTTAACATGTACGTACATCATCTACCATAAGGCCATAATTGTTATCATATTTAAGAACCAAAAGCACAAGGCCATAGTAGTTGCCATGTACAACCAAAAGAATAAAGCAATAGTTGATACCATGTTACATCCAAAGTAAAGGATGCTAAATCTGTCATATTACAACCAAAAGTATAGAGAAGATCAAGCACAACACTAGTACTTCTTTTCGGGGTCAACTTTCTAGCTTTTGAGCTTGAGATCATGTCATATGCTATCATGGCGTTCTTCACGGTTGGGGTAGATTTCTACGACGCCTCATCAGCCAATGTCATGGTTAGCATCCTTCTTGTCACTGGATTGGGACTTCCTTGGAGACTCTGTGGCATAGTGATCATGTGCCTTGTTGGAGTGACAACCACATCAAGTTATGGTACTGCATGTCTTGCCTCATCAGCCAACGCCGAAGTCAACATGTTGCATGTATTTAGAAATGTAATAAGTGCAAGTTACTGGACTGGGACTGCTTTGAAGACTTTGTCCATAGTGATCATGTGCCTATTGGAAGTGTCAACTTCAGATTCCGGTGCCGAGGCATCATCATCAGCTGGATATCTTGGTGCCCTCTTCTTTCTTTTCCTGCACAAATATAAACAAGTTAGTACATACTAAACAAGTGGTAAAATGAACATTGATCATTTCAGATACCTCGGCCTTGGTCCATTTAACGGACATGTGGATTGTCTGTGGCCTAAAATGTGGCATCTTTTGCATTTATTCTTGTTGCTTAGTTATTTTGGCTCTTCCTTATTTTTAGGACCACCATCTCCAACTTCGAGGAAGCTCTTATACCTATTCTTTCTAGGCCTTCCAACACCTCTTTTCTAATCTATTGGAGCCTCCATGTCAAATGGAAATTCTACATGTGTCCATTGAGACCTATCCGTCAATGGCTCAACCTCTCCAGCATATGCTTCCCGGAACTTCTCTAGAGAGAAATAGTCATGCACATAGTCCTTCCATCTTGGGTTCCTTCTATCTAGCAAGAAAGCAAGTGCACGCTCACAGGGCTTTCCTGTGTGTTGCCACTCCAGGCACGCGCACTCGCTTTGGTCACTCTTCAGAACGTGTCGCAAGTTGTATTTACTTGTGTCCCTCACCTCAAAACTTGCAACTCCATATTTCCCAACTTTCAAATGTTTAAGTCCCCTTGTCCTATTATGAATTTGTTGGATGATGGCTGGAATAATTTTTCCTTTCAGTTTCATTCCAATCTTTCTCCTTTTCTCACGAAGTTTCATGAGTAGCTCTCTAAGAGCATCTCCACTCACCCCCCCCAAACTGGCCCCCAAGCCCCTTTTTTATCGTCGGCGTGAAAAAATCGGCCCAGTCGCGCTCCCAGAAGCCCATTTTCGCCGGTAAGGGCCGAATTTGGCGCCGACGGATCCAGGCCGAACCCGGCACGCTGGGCGCGCCCGGGGGCGCCGAGGGAAACGGTTTTGGCGCCAAATCATGTGGACCCGCCGAGTCAGCGACTGGCCACCTTCGTCGTCCTCACCGCCTCGGTTTCCGCGGGAATCAATGCGAAGGCTGCCGCCAGTCAGCCTTCCATTGATTCCTCACGGGCGGCGCAATGAAGGCACGCTGACGCGCATCCCGCCCCCTCCTGCCACGCGTACACACGGCTGCCTCCTGCTCGCCGCCCACCCGTCGCTATAAAAGTCCCCCTCCCTCGCCGGTGGCCGCACACCCCCTCGCCATAGCCCCTGATCTCCCCTTGCCCTCTCGCCGCCGATGCCCCTCTCCCCTTTCTCCCTCACGCCCCTCCCTAGCTCCCCGTCTCCGGCACCGACCATGGTCGAGCGCTACCCCGGCGATGGAGCGGCGACCAATGGCTTCGGCCGCCGCCACCTGCACGAGGCGGAAGCTCGCCTCCTCTACGAGGTGGACTACCCGGCGCCACCAGACACGCGGGTGCCGAGCTCATGGAGGCTCAGCGGCGGCGAAGTCCCGGTGCCACCGCCGCCCTCCGGTGCTGAACAGCGCGCCGAGATCGCGCGCATCAGATCGTCACTGCCGGAGCACGCGCGACAGCAGCCGAGGTACGTCCTCATCCTCGTCGGGCTCCCGTTCCTTCTGGTCGCCGGCGTTCCTCCCCGTCAAGCAGGAGCCACGGGAGACGCCGCTCGGGCGGCGCACCCGTGGCGGCGCCCTCCTCATCAATGAGGGCGGAGTCCCTTCTCCTCCCTCCTCTCGCCTCGTCAAGCCGATGACCGAGCCAGCACTCCTTCCCGTGAAGAAGGAGCACAAGGCCATGCCGGCCGACGAGGAGACCGGCCTCAAATGGGCGTGGGACGACTACATTCAGTGCCAGCGCCGCGCCCTCCAGGAGATCGCCGCCCGGCGCCGCGGCCGCGAGGAGGGCGTCATCGTCATCCTCGACGATAGCGACGAGGATGTGCCTGGGCCGTCTAACCCCGTCCGCCACGGCGACCTAGGGCAGGGGTGCAGCAAGGACGGCAACGGCGACAACGACGGCGACGACTACACCAACTTCTACAGGCTCCTCGGCATGTAGAAGGCTCAAGGCGGCGGCGACGTAGTAGTAGTTTTTAGGTTAGTTTTTAAATTATGTTTAAGTTTTTACAAATATCAATGAAAACGCCTGAATTTCCTCCAAGTTTGGCCGAATTTGATTTTGAAAAAGCGGCGTCTAGGGCCAGCTTGGGGCGGCGGTTGGGAAACCGACCACCCCCACGCCGATTTTATCGCCGGTTGGCCCCCAGGCAGCGCTATTACAAGCCCCTCTGACACGGACCTCATCACCGCCCTCCGCGATGCCGATTTCTTCAAGACTCGCCGCATGTACGACCCCAAGCACGACGACGACCCCGGGTAGGAGTTCGATTACATCTTGGACGGTGAGATTCGCATCGCCACCGGAAGCAGCGAACCAGCTACAACCCGTTGAGGTAGGCCCCGTCCCTCTTCCCCGACAGGCAAATTTTGGCAGACAACATCTTCCTTGAGTTCCACACACTCTCCTACCAGGAGGACCAGGGGCTGCAGAGTGTGGTCTGCATCCGTCATGATCGCTATTGGTGCGGGGGCGCGTCGCTGTCTTCTCATCGAACACCATGGAGTGGAAAAATTTCCCTTGGGTGAAAACAAAGGCCCTGGGCCTGGTGCCCAAGGATGACAAAAACTCTAACCCTGGTAAGGTGCACAAAATAGATTATTCATTGAATTTAAAAAATGTTCATTGAATTTAAATTTTGTTCATCGGGATTAAAAAAATGTTCATCGAAATTCAAAATTTGTTCATCGTATTCAAAATTTGCTGAGCATTTCAAAAATGTTCATTAATATTCCAAATTTGTTCATTGATTTCAAAAAATGTTCATCAAATACAAATTTTGTTCATCAAGTTCATAATTCTTTCATCCATGTTTTTTTCTAAATTGTTCATGTAGCTGAAAAAAATGTTCATCCTATTCAAACTTTGTTCACCATAATGTTTAAAAAACTTCACAAAATTCAAAAAATGTTAATCAATATCCAAATTCACTGGCATGTTTTGAAACAACAAACATTTTTTGAAATCATGAATATTTATTAAATTCGTGTACATTATTCAAATTCAGGGACATTTTTTTGGCTCGACAAACTTTTTCCAAATTCTAATTGTTTTTGATTTTTTGGAACTATTTCGAAATCCTGAATTATTTAAATAAGAAAAACCAAAATAGAAGAAACAAAGAAAAGAGGAGGCACCCGGCCGCCGCTCATGGGTCGGCTCAGATGGGCGCTCGAGGGGGTGCCACGTAATAAACATTATGGTGAATTTTGTATTAAATTTGATGAACAGTTTTAAACAATATGGTGAACAAAGTTTGAATACGATGAACATTTTTTTGAAAAAACATGGATGATTTTTTTTAATTTGATGAACAAAATTTGAATTTGATGAACATTTTCTAAAATCAATGAACAAATTTCGAATATTAATGAGCATTTTTTTAAAACGCTCAACAAATTTTGAATACGACGAACAAAATTTGAATTTTTATGAATATTTTTTCAATCCCGATGAAAAAAATTTAAATCTGATGAACATTTTTTGAATTTGATGAATAATCTATTTTTTTGTTGATTTGAAAAGAAAATTTGGAAAAAGGTGAAAAAGAAAAAAGAAAAAAAGGAAAAGTAAAATAGAAAAGAAGTAAAAACAGGGAAATGGGCCAGCCCGTACCACATCCGTGCTGCGAGGGGGTACGCACAACTGCGATCGTATAGGATTCCGCCGCCGGAAGCTAGGGAGTGCACACCCTCCCCGCTCCCCCCACGTGCCCTAATCGACCGGCCGATATGCGGGGTGCCGAGCCCCTTGGTTTTCATTTTTGCTTGTTTTTCTGTTTTAAGTTTTTTCTTTGTATTTAAATAATTCGGGATTTCAAAAGAATTGCAAATTGCTGAATTGTTCGTGCATTAAAAAACTATTCCTGATTTGCAAAATGTTCGGGAAATGATAAATTCTCACGGATTAAAAAATGTTTTGTGATTTAGAAAAAACCGGGAATTTGAAAATTGTTCACGATTTCAATAAAATGTTCATGAATTTTAAAATATGTTTAATTTTTCCAGAGAAAATGCGAATCGGCAAAAATTATTCATCAATTCAAAAAATGTTCATAATTTTCTAAAAAAATCACGAATTTGTAAGTAATATTCGCGAATTTGAACAATGTTCATGTGTTCAAAAAATGTTCACAATTTGAGAGAAAATGTTTGCAAATTTGGAAGATGTCTGAAATAACAAAAAAAGGAAAAGAAAAGAAAAGAAAGAAAAAGGAAAGCAGAACAGTAAAGAAAAATGAAAAAGAAAAACACGTAAACAAAAAAGGAAAAAGAAAGAAAAACCTGAAAGAAAAAAACGAAGAAAAAAACGAAAAAAAAAACGGTTGTGTGAAGGTTCTAGAACGTAGGGGGTCCGATAAGGAGCCAACGTTGTAAGGGGTACGCGCCACCTCGCTATTAGGTGATCTACGCGCCAAATAGGAGTGGTCGTATATAAGCTTGATCATTCTGTAGGTGAGATCAGCGAGTAATTGAACTAGCTCACATGTCCCTCCTCCTTCCTTTGTATCCCCTATGTATCTTCTTCTTTCCCAAGTCTACCTCCTCTGGTTTTCCCACTTGTACTCAAATATGAGAAAGTAATCCTAGACAAGTGGTACTCAGAGCTAGATCTATCCAATTCGCGCTCCGCAATTTCGAGATTCCTCTGTAACATCGACCTATTGGTTGTTGATTGCTCTCGGGCGATTGGCTAGAAATCCAAAATCGGCGCGGGAGGAATTCAGAGGGAGTGGCGACAACGCTTGTCAAGCTGAACCCTCAGACAAGGCATCTGGAGGAAGCGATGTGCTCTATTGAGGAGAAGGTGCTGCAGGAACAAGTGGAAGGGATAGCAGAAATCTGGGCGTGGTTGGAGGACAAGTGTCCCGGCTAGATCAAGTCCAATCCAAGGTAAATCTCTTAGAGCATCTCCAACAGACGCGCAACGAGCGATGCGCTAAAACAGTTTTTTGCGCGCAGAAATAATGGTTTTTTACGCACGGCAGGGCGCTGGCTCCAGCAGCGGCTGCAAAGTATTGCATGCGCGACCCGCTCCAACAGACGTTGCAAAAAATCGTCGCACGCGAGCAACCAGAACACAAACTAGTTCAACCAAATAGATAATTCGACGATACATCACTGTTGCACGGAGGGCGCGAAACCGTCCCCCGCGCGTTTTTTGCAGCCACTGTTGGAGATGCTCTTAGTGAGATCTCTGAGGGAGATCCATCGGGATCAGGTTCATGTGGCACGGGTGCTCAAGGAGTCCAACAGTGTGCCGGATGCGAATCTCGACAGGATGGCGGTGCCAGGGTGTTTCACCAGTTCGCCCACAGCAGCGGTGGCACAAGCAAGCGGGTCAACGTCGAAGGTGTTGGAGTTAACCACGATTTAGTGTCCTGTCCGGTACGGACTAGGAGCAATCACCGAGTCGTACTTAGAGTAGCCTAGCTTAGCTTCTTTATATACTGCTGTACCCCTACGTTGTAATATTAACTCAGATCAAAGCAATACAAAGCATAGGTGCGACACGCACCTATTAGCCATCAAATATCTTGTGTTTCGCCGAGTTATGCTAGTCCAGATCGATTAAGTATCCAGCCGTTGCTACGTACTAAGCTAGCTAGCTTCAACATCCATCAGCTAGTTTTGTACGTGCACGTTGCCTCAGGAAGAATCAATCAAGCGTGGTTTCGTACGTACGTGTTCGGCCGACGGAAAGTACTCATCAAGGAGCCGTCGTGCAACGTTTGATCGGGCCTGTGCCAACAATTGGTATCTAGAGCAAGGTTAATCTTCTAGTAACGGAAGGTCATGGCGGGCAAGGAGATCGTGAAAGCGTCCGGCGCGGCTAAAGTACTTGCCGTGCCCAGTTCGTCGTACCCACGGTTTGATCGCGAGAACTTCGGGGTCTGGAAGGCCCTCATGAAGTGTGGTCTCCGCGCCAACGAGTTATGGGACGCGGTCGATCCAGGAGGCGACACGTTCAAGAAAGAGGGAGCCGAGCACCGAAAGGATCGGCAGGCGGCGTCGGCGATTTATTCGGTGATGCCCATGGATATCCTCCAGCACCTGATCGCCAAAGCAACAGCGAAGGAGATGTGGGATACTTTGAAGCTCATGTTCGAGGGACACACCCGCATCAAGCAAGCTAATCTCCAATCTCTCCTAATGAACTATGAGACTTTGGTCATGGGCGACGATGAGTCCGTGGATGCGTTTGCTTCACGGGTGGCTACTCTCGTCAATCGGATCCGCGCGCTTGGTGAAAACCTCACGGAGACCTCGGTTGTCCGGCGGTTCTTGCGCGCAGCCCCTCCCCGGTACCTGCAAATCGTCACGGCGATCGAGCAGTGCGTCGATCTCGAGACTCTCTCCATCGACGATCTCGTCGGACGCTATAAGGCTCATGACGAGCGTATGCGGTACAGTCTCGGGGATGGGAGGAACGATGAGAATGTCATGCTCACACGGGCTCAGTGGCTGGCGCTGGACTCAAGGAGAGGAGGCGAGGGCTCTAGCAGCAACACTCACCAAGATCGTGCGCCAAAAGAACAAAGTAAGAAGAACGCCGGCGACGGCGCTTCGAAGAAGAAGAAGTTCGACAAGCGCAAGATCAAGTGTCACAACTGTGGCATCATGGGGAACTTAAGTCGGAGTGCAAGAAACCACCGAAGGAGAAAGCTCTCCTGGCCAAAGGAGGCGATGATGGAGACATGATGCTCATGGTCGAAGTATGCGAGCTAATGGACAAGGACAGTCCAGCTCCAAAGGCGCCGGCTACAGAGGTTGTCACGCTCATAGAGGAGGCAGTTTATCTTCACGATAAGAAGAGGATGAACACGTCGAGGCACGTGTGGTACCTCGACACGGGCGCTAGCAACCACATGACCGGTGACAAGGACCAGTTTTCTGAGCTCAGTGTTTCGGTGGGAGGCACGGTTCGGTTCGGCGACGGACGGACCGTTGACATCGCAGGGCGAGGTACTGTCCTGTTTGAGTTGAAGAACGGCGGTCACAAGTTACTCACGGATGTGTACTATATTCCCAAGCTAAAGAGCAGCATCATAAGTCTTGGTCAGCTCGAGGAGCGTGGTTGCAAGATTGTGCTCGAAGATGGCTATCTATGGGGGTATGATCGTCAGAGGATGCTAATTATGAAGGTGCAGAGGTCACCGAACAGGCTTTACGTCCTCAACTTGGATCGTGTGGATCCAGTATGTCTCTTGTCAAGCATGGACGACTCGGCATGGAAGTGGCACGCGCGCTACGGTCATCTAAATTTTTAGGCTCTTCGGCAACTTGGACAAAAGGAGATCGTACGTGGTCTACCGTGCATCAATCATGTCGACCAAGTGTGCGACGGTTGTCTCATTGGGAAACAAAGGCGAGCCCCGTTCCCAAGAGAGGGAAACTTTAGAGCGAGTAAAGCTCTTGAGTTGGTCCATGGAGACTTGTGCGGACCGATTACACCGGCCACCCCTGCCGGAAATAGATACTTCTTGCTCGTCGTCGACGACTTTAGCAGATTCATGTGGATCGTGTTGTTGAAGACAAAGGACCAAGCTTTGCAAGCCTTCAGGATAATAAAGATGACAGCTGAAGTAGAATCTGAAGCCAAGCTGAAGGCCCTCCGTACCTTAAGGGATCAAGAGGGGGGGGGGGTGAGTTCAAGTCTCGTGCATTCACGGAATTTTGCGAAGCTCAAGGGATCAAGAGGTATCTTACGGCGCCATATTCACCGCAGCAAAACGGTGTTGTGGAACGGAGGAATCAGACCGTGGTGGCGATGGCACGAAGCATGTTGAAGAGTAAAGGCATGCCGGACAAGTTTTGGGGTGAGGCAGTCAATACGGCCATTTATCTGCTGAACCGGGCTCCAACCAAGAGTGTGGTTGGGATGACGCCGTACGAAGCATGGTACGGACACAAGCCCACGGTTGATCATCTTCGCACTTTCGGGTGTGTGGCGCATGTGAAGACAGTGACCGGGCATACTAGCAAATTAGCGGATCGGAGTACTCCAATGGTGTTGGTTGGCTATGAAAAGGGAACAAAGGCATACCGTGCGTGCAACCCCTCAACCAATAAGGTGGTTGTGACGCGTGATGTGGTCTTTGAAGAAGCGCGGTCATGGAATTGGAACTCCACCGAGCCGGTATACCCATCTTCCGATGAAATTTTCAACGTTGTTTACGATGATTATGAGCATGCGGACATTGATGATCAACTGAAGATGTCGAGTGCCGCGACGAGTAGTGCGAGCGGTGCAACAGAGAAAAAGGACGCGAGGAGGCACGCGCCAGAAGCTGCTGCAGCCGACGTGTCCGAGGGCACGTACGGCACGCCCGGCAGCAGCGCGCGCAGCGCTCGCCCTGGTGGCGTTGTTCCATCAGGAGGGCCAGAGCAGGCCACACCAGCTCGTGGCTCACGTGGCACAACACCGGCCAGCCCATGCAAGAGCCTGTCGGCTGGAGGTGTTTCCAGCATGCAGCAAAGCAGCCCACGTGCTGCACCACGAGCACATGAAGTCCTTGTACGTGAAGGCCATGTACGTGAAGATGGTACACCTGTTTTGGCTGGTTCGTCTGAAGCTACAGCCAGTTCAGAAGAACAGCAATCGCCTGAAAACGGAAGTGTGGCAACTTCAGATGATGATTCCTCGTCTTCGACTGTACAGGAGGCAAGGGAACGTCGGCCGACACCAGTACGTCTTCGACCAGTGATGGATTTATATCCAAAGGAAGCGTTTCCAAAAGTAAGTCCCGTGAAAATTAAAGGAAGAGGACGGCGGTGTCTGCTTAGCGTCGAGGAACCGACGAAATTTGAAGATGCAAACACGGAGGAGTGTTGGCGTCGTGCTATGGACGAGGAGTTGGGATCGATCCAAGACAACAAAACATGGGAGCTCGTGGATCCACCCAATGACCATAAAATCATAGGGCTCAAGTGGGTGTACAAAGTCAAGAAAGATGCCGAAGGAAACTTGGTGAAGCATAAGGCAAGGCTCGTAGCCAAAGGATACGTGCAAGAGCAAGGTGTAGACTTCGAGGAAGTGTTCGCTCCTGTCACAAGGATGGAATCGGTGAGGCTAGTTATAGCTCTCGCGGCTCAAGAATCTTGGAGGCAACATCACATGAATGTAAAATTCGTTTTTTTAAACGGGGAGTTGAAAGAAGAAGTATATGTGAAGCAACCACCGGGTTACATCAAAAAAGAGAGGAGCACAAGGTGTTGAAACTACACAAGGCATTGTACGAGCTATGTCAAGCTCCTCGGGCGTGGATTTGTGAGAGCAATAAAAAAAAACGGGAGCGACACGCTCCCATGGCCATCCAAAATCGATTCAAGTGCGTGCGTTTGCGTATGTGCGTATTGGTGTCCCGGCCAGTACTACTAGTGCATACTAGTACATGAGTCAGGAGAGAATCGATCAGGATTAGCTAGCTAGGCTAGCTTTGCACTGCGGTGCACCGTCTATCTCAGCGTAAAAGAACTTCGCCGGGATCGTCAACGTTGCTTCATCGTCGTTCATCGCGTGTCGCCCTACGTCGGAAAGTACTCGGCATCGGGTCTGGGCCAACAACTGCTCACAAGGGCGCAGTGGATCGCTTTATCAAAGGAAAAGCAAGGCGGATCCACGAGCAGCAGCAAAAAGAAGGGGAAGCAGCGTTCGGCGAGAAAGAACTTCACCGACTCGGACGACGACTCAGACGATAAGGCTGCACCACCCCCGAGGAGAAAGTTTGACATCAGGAAAGTGAGGTGTTATAACTGTGGCCTCCTCGGTCACATCAAGGCTGACTGCGAGGAAACACCGAAGCAGAAGGCGCTCATGGCCCAGCAAGGAGATGATGGTGACATGATGTTGATGAGTGAACTCGTGGACGAGGAGGATCCAGACTCTCAAGCGTTGACTAAAGAAATTGTCAAGCTTGCGGAAGAAAAAGTTTGCCATCATGATCATGTTTCGGAAACTTGTGTCGAAGCTACAGATGCAGGGGGTGATTCCAAAACTTACGACAATGCTATGGACGTAAGTGCTAACTTTGTTGGAGCGGATGCAGCGAAAGCTGCGTGTGCTCGTCCATGGAGAAGTAGCCTTCGCGCCGCGCACCCGAGAGTGGCCAGCTGCGGCCGAAAGAGCAGTTCAGAAAATCTGAAGCCAGGCGAAGTTGTAGCGTCAGAAAACCATAACACAAGGCGTGACGGTGTTATTACGCTAGAAGCAGGCAAAGAAGTGGCGCCAGAGATCCACGACACGAGGCGTGATGGAGTGGTCATGCCAAAAAAACGAGACATGCAGCAAACTGCACTCGGGCCAGACGAGCACGACGCATACACGATGTCAAGTGGTGCAACGAAAAGCGCGAACGTCTCTAGCGGCGGGTGCGTGCCAGGAGACCAGACACAAGTGGTACGGTGATGCGTTAGCTTCGGCTAGGCTGTGCGCAAAGGAAGGCGTGCGCGCCGAACAGACCAAGTCGCAGGCTGCCAACTCGGGGCTAGGCGTGTACGTATGCAGCAGCAGTGACAGAGCTAGTGCATGGCCTTGTGCTGCTACGCATTGGCCAGAAGGAGCTGGCCACTACAAGCTGCATACAGCAGCTCCACTAAGGAGCTCACGTGGAGGCCTAATGGATACGCCAGATGAAGTTGGGACACTTCTAGCAAAAAGGGAGGTTGAAAAAATAAAGAGCAACTCATCTAGTGCTAGTGTTGCAGGCCCTCCAGAGAGCAGTTTGTGTGTGCCCAACAACCCAGAAAAAGAAGAGGTGGCAACTTCAGAAGCAAGCGTGTTTTCTTCGGTAGCACGGGAACGACGCGTGTTGGACATCTCTCCAAAGGAAGTGCTTCAAATTAATTCGGTGAAGATGAAAAGTAAAGGGCAACGACATTCGCACATCAAGGAACCAGAAAATTTTGAAGACGCAAAGACGGAAAAGTGTTGGCATCGTGCTATGGATGAAGAGTTGAGGTCGATCCGAGACAACAAAGTGTGGGAGCTCCTGGATCTTCCCAACGGACATGATGCTATAGTGCTCAAGTGGGAATTCAAGGTCAAGAAAGATGTGGAAGGGTGCATGAAGCACAAAGCGAGGTTTGTGGCCAAAGAGTATGTGCAAGAGGAAATTATGGACTTCAAACATGCGTTCGTTCCCATTGCAAAGATGGAGTCGGTGAGATTACTCATCGCTCTCGCGGCTCAGAAATCATGGAAAGTACATCACATGGATGCAAGCTCTATGGTTTTGAACGGCGAGATAGGAGATGTGTATGTGAATCAACCACCGGATTTCATTAAAGAGGGAGAAGAGCACAAGGTACTGAAGTTACACAAAATCTTGTATGGACTATGGCAAGGACGTCGGGAGTGGAACATCAAGCTTGATCGTACACTAGTTTCTCTTGGTTTTGAGAAACATCCACTTGAGCATGCTATGTATAAGCGAGGTAAAGGCAAGGATCGTCTCCTAGTGGGCATCTATGTTGATGATCTCTTGATAACTGGAGCAGATGAGGAGGAGATTGCTAGATTCAAGCTACAAATGAAGGAGCTTTTCAAGATGAGTGATCTAGGGCTCTTGACTTACTATCTCGGGATCGAGGTACATCAAAAGCCGGAGGGAATCACACTATGTCAGAAGGCATATGCAAAGAAGATTCTTGAAAGCTGTAGCATGGAGGACTGCAATCCAAGTCATGTTCCAATGGAGCCTCGACTTAAACTTAGCAAGAGGAGCCAAGCACCCGCGGTTGATGCAACGGAGTATAGAAGTGTGGTCGGAAGCCTAAGGTATCTTGTGAATACACGACCGGACTTGGCCTATTCCGTTGGCGTAGTGAGTCGCTTCATGGAAGCACCCACGACAGAACATTGGGCAGCGGTGAAACAAATACTCAGGTACATCAAAGGGACAACTAACTTCGGTTGTGTCTATTTGAGAGAGAAGCGGAAGGAGATGGTGGAGCTACTTGGCTACAGTGATAGCGACTTGGCAGGAGATATTGACGACCGTAAAAGTACCTCGGGCGTGGCATATTTCTTGGGAAGAAGCATAGTGAGTTGGCTATCACAAAAGCAGAAGGTGGTCGCATTATCATCCTGTGAAGCGGAGTATATTGCAGCTGCAACCGCGGCAGGTCAAGGTGTGTGGCTAGAAAGGCTACTCGGTGACCTCACTGGCAAGGAACCGGAAGGAGTGGTGCTCTATGTTGACAATAAGTCCACGATTGCTCTATGTAAGAATCCAGTGCATCATGATAGAAGTAAGCACATCGATATAAGGTATCATTACATACGGCATTGCGTGGAAGAAGGTAAGATTGAAGTCAACTACATTTGCACTGACGACCAGCTTGCAGATATCCTGACCAAGTCTTTGGGACGACAGAAGTTCACGGAGATGCGGGGAAGGATCAGCGTCCAAGCTGTGAAGTGAGGACATCGTGTTTAGGGGGGGGGGGTGATTGTTGGAGTTAACCACGATTTAGTGTCCTGTCCGGTACGGACTAGGAGCAATCACCGAGTCGTACTTAGAGTAGGCTAGCTTAGCTTCTTTATATACTGTTGTACCCCTACGTTGTAATATTAACTCAGATCAAAGCAATACAAAGCATAGGTGCGACACGCACCTATTAGCCATCAAATATCTTGTGTTTCGCCGAGTTGTGCTAGTCCAGATCGATTAAGTATCCAGCCGTTGCTACGTACTAAGCTAGCTAGCTTCAACATCCATCAGCTAGTTTTGTACGTGCATGTTGCCTCAGGAAGAATCAATCAAGCGTGGTTTCGTACGTACGTGTTCGGCCGACGGAAAGTACTCGTCAAGCAGCCGTCGTGCAACGTTTGATCGGGCCTATGCCAACAGAAGGAACAACACCACCCTCCTCTATTCCATGGTCTACAAAGGCGGAAGAATGAAGCGGCGGGGCTGTTGCTCTCGCGACCGCGTCTGCGTCGGGTGAGCGCGCCAGCGGCGCGGCCTCGATCTCCTCCCCGTAGCCTCCCCTGCAGCCGTTGGCACCGGATTTGGAATCTCCTCAGCGCCCTCTCGCTTCTCCCCCGTGAAGCTTCGCTGGGCTTCTGGTCAGCTACTGGAGTACCAGGCGTTGATCCCCGAGGCTCTCCTTGTGCAGCCGGATCTGGCGGCGGCCCCAACACTGCCTTTGACGCCTCAGGCGGGCCGAGTCCCTGCACCTGACGTTGGCTTGGTGGTGGTGCTCGACTCCAGGCCTGCTTCCTGGTGCGCCGCCAATGGTGATGAGGTCGACGATGAGGAGTTCGTCCTACAGCCGCCGTTGCCCGACGGGTCTGCCAGCGATGCACATCTCCAGCTTGGTTGCTCTGTTGTCAAGGGTGTGGAAGATGTTGAGGGCCTCACTGCAGGATGTGATGACGACAAGACACCACAGAAGTTGCTTGGTCCATCTTCAGAGTCGGCTTGCGTCGGCATCTCTGTTGCCGCTGCCGCTCTTGAAGCGGAGGCGGGCTGGGAGCATGTGAGACGGGGACACCGTTCCGGCCGGGGTGTCCCCCCTGAGCTGTCGAGAGAAGGTCTCGAGCTTAGCCTCGCCTTCAAGCATTGGACTCAAGGAAGGTGCTTCCCTTGCCTCGAACGTGGCCACCAAGTCCGTGCATGTCGTGAGCCATTCAGATGCATTCGCTGTCGTAGCCCTGGTCATCGGGAGAGGTTTTGTCGTGCTCACTCTCCGGTTGCTCGCGATCGCTCTCCGGTCACCCGTGCGGCCTCTCCGGTCATTCACGCTCCTCGCCAGCGGAGCCGCTCCCCATTCGTCCAGCCTTGTTCTTCGTTGACCAGGAGTTGGGCAGAGGTCATGGCCAACTCGTCGCTGCGTGTGTCGGTGCCGCCAAGGTCCCAATCTGGGTGTCGCCAGGATTCCAATGCCAGTGCCTTTTTGTTCTCTGCTTTGGAGTCCCGGTTTGCCTTGCTACGCACGGAGCTCCTTCAGGAGGTTGAGCTCCTCCGCACTGAGCTTCGCGACGCTCTTGCCAAGCTTCAGGTTGCATCGGTTGTGTCTTTGGTGCCTGAGCTCCAGTCTGGTTCCATTGATGAGGCGGATGAATGCTTCTTTGGAGAGTTTTCTCCTCGTGCTCTGGATGCGACGTCGTCTGTCCGTGGCAGTGTGATCGTCACTGAGGTCGTGGCTCCAGTTCTGCAGATTATGCCTGAGCTGCTGCAGGAGCTCTGTGGGGAATCAACTATGATGCAGCCGATGAAGCCAGGCTCAATGGAGTCCTTGGCCTCACCATCACCGTCAGAGTCCTGCCAGCCGCTCGCCTTTGTGGACAGTGCATGCTTGGATGGTTTTGTCACTCTCTCATCCATGCCCGTTGGGCATGAGGTGTCCTTGAGTGGCAAGGTTGATGAGACAGCTAGACAGGTGTGTTGGTGCCTAACTCTGAGGCCCTATAATGTGAGCAATTGGAGATGTTTGAGTCCATCGTGTCGGTTGTATCTGTGGTTGATGATGTTCAGGCGATTAATATGTTGGTGTCTGATCCTTTGGAGCCTAGCCAGCCGCTCGCCGTTGTGGAGGATGGAGGTTCTGATGTCGCGGTAACCCACTCGCACGTGACTGTGATGCAGATTTCTGTGCGTGAGAAGGTCGATGACATTCTCTTTGAGTTAGAGCTTCATAGCTTGCTTAAACGTTTGGAGGCGGCTAGCCCTGGATCTGGCAAGGCGATTGTGGAGGAGGCTCTTAGGAGCAAAGGAAAGAAGAGTGACGCCACAGAAAAGGCATCGGCGGCTGCTTAATGGATGATCTTCACTCTCTTGCGTTGTCCTTATGGCATGCATTGTCTGTGGATTTGGTGGTGCCCATGGTCGCTAGCCAAGTTACTCTCGTTTGGGGTGTCTTTGCGATGTAGCAGTGTGGGGTTAGATGGTCGTTACATGTTGGATATGGTTGTCGAGTGAGTAGC
The DNA here is from genome assembly GCF_002575655.3 of Aegilops tauschii subsp. strangulata. Taxonomy (NCBI): domain Eukaryota; kingdom Viridiplantae; phylum Streptophyta; class Magnoliopsida; order Poales; family Poaceae; genus Aegilops; species Aegilops tauschii. The sequence continues at coordinate 34,766,678 of NC_053037.3, read as the reverse complement.
CCACATGCGGTTGATTTGTATCGATTTTGCCCGGTTTTCGGTAATTAACTAAGCAATTCTCTTCTGCTTAATTAATCGACGAGGCAAATCTTTTGCCTCCGTTTCGAAAAAAAAACACCACCCTCCTCTTCGAGTGGATGCTGGCAAGGTACGCCCAACTCCACAGTATTCCTCTTTGTTTGACGAGCATGGGTCGAAGCGGGCGTGGATGTCTAAGATGGAATTTTTGAGGTCTGAAGGGGATAGAGTTCGTATTTGGCTAGACAATTGGGAGGTCTATTTCCAACTATATCAAATTCCTCACAGTTTCAAGGTCATGTCCGCTTGTCTACACCTACATGGCAATGCGGAGCACTGGTGTGAGGCGTATAAATTGTTTGATCACTGCTCTTCGTGGAGTCGGTTTGCGTCAGCCATTCTGCAGGAGTTTGATCTTAACATGCATCGAGACTGTATGTGTGATCTATTGTGCTGAAACGGCTTGGACCAGTTGAGGAATATCGCAACAACAGTACTACAAAAAGAACACTTCCATGATAATACGGACGGCGTGTAACTTGTCTGCAGGTCCGGGAATGCGCAGTCACCATGCATGGTCGCTGGTGCAATGGGGCCGTACGTCGTGGGTGTTGCTCCTGCTCGCGTGCTAGCAGCGAGGCAAGGCGTGGCACCGGCGGCGGTGCCATTGCCAAGCACACGAGCCGCGGCAGATGCTACACGGCGCTAGCACTTCTTCGGCCTCCTCTGCACACAAGTTCGTGGAGCACGCGCACGGAGAGGCGGGAGCGGCACGACCTCTGCAGTCTGGAACATCAGCGTGTTCACCGCGCGCGAACTATGCTTCACCAGCGTCAGCGTCTTGTGTCTGCCGTGGCATGGATGAACAGGATCTGGAGTCAGCTGGTCGCCTGCCGTGGCCGTGCCGGTGCGGGGGAAAACAGCGTCACATAACTCACCGAAGTGCTACTCAAGTACGTACACACAATTCATCATACATGACATGCGTACGTGCAAATGCACAACATATCTGCCGGCCGATGGATTTGCGCGTGGCGGGGGCAAGCCCCCGGCCTCTGCATCATGAAGATGCATACAGCCATTTTATTAGAGATCCACGGTATCAACAAAAAAAGTCTAATAGCTCGCAAAAGGAGCAGAAATAAAAAAAAAATTACATGCTGACACAAGCAGCTGATACGGTGATATGTAGGATAAGCTCCCTAGATTCTTATCCTGTTATGCGAGCGCTATCCGAACCGGTTGAATATAGCCCGAGCTACCATCTCCCATTGGTTGCACCCAGTAACCAAAGGCTCCCTGGAGTCCATAGGAATGATTAAGGACCACATAAGGATCCAAACTGTAGCTCTGAAGATAACCTGCAAGAAAGTTAAAGAGTGTTGTCTATTAAAAATCATATCATTCCTGCAGTTCCATATAGCCCATAATAGCGCACATATTCCAATCCGAATACGGGCCGCTATAATCTGTTCAACCCTAGCTAACCACGTCCCAAACAACGACGCAATATCAACTGGAGGATTAATATTGAAAGCTATATGAATCGTTCTCCAAAGTAGTTTGGGAAGTGGGCATTCAAAAAATAAGTGTTGTATTGTTTCATCATGATCACAAAAACAGCACCGTGAACTCCCGACCCATCGCCTTTTAATTAACTTGTCCTTTGTGAGTATCACTTGCTTGTGGACAAACCACATAAAGATTTTAATCCGCAAAACCCTCCAGATGTGTAATGACCTTGAGATTGGGCCAGAATTAATCAAATCCAAATAGAAAGATTTCACCGTAAAAATCCTGTTCTTAGCTAACTTCCATTGTATCGAATCCGGCTGGTCCGAGAGTTGAACTTCTATCAATCTCCGAACCAAATGCATCCACGCATTCCATCGCTCACCAACTAACGCACGTCGGAACTGGATATTCAGGGGAATAGTTTGAAAGACTGTGCCTACGTAATCTTCCTTACGTTGCACAATATTATAAAGGGTGGGATATTGGACGGCCAGAGGTGTCTCTCCTAACCACGTATCCTCCCAAAATCTTTTTGACATCCCATTGCCAACCAAGAATTTGACCCTACGAAAGAACAAGTTCTTCGTTCGCATAAGTCCCTTCCAGAATGACGAGTCAGTCGGTCTCATGATAACCTAGGCTAATGTTTTGGATTGTAGATACTTATTGCGCAGGATTTGTGACCACATACCCTCCGGCTCTGTCTCGAGCCTGTAAAGCCATTTGCTCATAACGCATTTATTCTTAATCTCTAAGTTCTCAATACCGAGACCCCCTTGGTCTTTATGCGACGCCCGGATAATTAAGCTGCAGTAAACCTCTATTAATGGTGCCACGTCATCACATTACCGTTGCCAATCCTCACTTGATCCAAATCACTGTTCGTATTCAAATTCAACTTTAAAGTCAAAAATTCAAATTTGTCAAACATGCATAGTAAAATGTTCAAAGTGTGGAAAATTCCATAACTAATTATGGTTGTGAACCAACATCTTTGCAAAGTGGTTTAATGCCTTTAACTAATTAAAACAGGGGCTAAAAATATTTATTACATGCTTTTAAATAGCAAACAAATATAAACCTATTTTATTAAAGTGTGAAACTTCTTGTGGCAGAGGGGTAATTTAGAACACTAATTTAAGTGTTGGTCTCATATTTTTATAAAACTAAAATCTACTAGTAATAAAATAAAACAGAAAAGAAAAATAAATAAAAGAAACAGGAAAAGAATAAAAATAAAAAGAGGAGAAACCCCCTGCCCTCGTGGGCCTCGTGGCCCAGCTGGCCATTCAGCCGGCCGGCCAGGCCTGCCCACACGGCCCACCCCACTCCCCCGGCCTACATACCCTCCCCCCGAAACCCTAACTCCACACCCCCCACGATCCTCCACTCCCTTTGTTCCCTCCCCGATCCAGATCGGGGCAACGGCGCCCCGACCCCATCGTCCCCCCCGGTGGCCGCTCGACGACATCGCCGTCGCCGCCGCCCGAAGGCCTCCCCCTCGCCGGACCTTGCTGGACGCTCCTGCCAGACCTCGCCGTCCCCGTCCTCCTCCCCGAACGGCTACAACAAGCCACGTCGCCCCCTCTTCCCTCCATCGCCGGTGAGGCCCCGCCTCCCGCCTCCTCCCTTTCCTCCCGTCGCCGCGCCGTGTACCACGCCCCGTCCGGCATGCCCCTGCTCGCGCGCCCCGCGCCTTGCCGCGCGCCTCGCCCGCATCGCCTGCGTTCGCTGCCGACCGCGGTCCGCGCTTCCCCTGCTCGCACCGCCGCGCCGCCCTGTCCCCTCGCCCCGCCACGCCGCTGCTCCGGCCCCGGCCACGGGCCACGCGCCGACCCCTTCCTCCCCCCCTCCCCTGCTGGCCGCGTCGGGCTCCGGCGCCCACGCGCCCGCTCCGGCCCCGTTCCGGCCTTGCCGTGCCCTGGCTTCGCCCAGTGGCCGCGTGCGCGCGGCACAGCCGTGGCTGGCCGGCCACAGCCGCCGCCCCACCCTGGGTCACTGACCACAGGGGCCCCCGCCCTGGCCAGATAGGCCTATGACAGCGGGGCCCGCCCTCAGAACGTATATAAAAAAGGATTTTAAATTTTTTAATAAAAATAAATAAATAAATAATAAAGATAATTAATTAAGATAATTAAATAACTTAATTAATCCTGTTAATATTAACTAATTAAGATTAATTAACCTAATTAACTACTGTTAATTAGCTAACAGTCCCTGACAGGTGGGACCCACCTGTCAGGTTGACCAGGTCAACGGTCAACGTTGACTGCTGACGTCATGCTGATGCATTAATTAAATTTCAAATTAAATTAATTTATTAAAATCTAGAAAATGTTTAAATCTTTATAAATTAATATAAAATAATCCGTAGCTCGGATGAAAATACTTTGTACATGAAAGTTGCTCAGAACGATGAGACGAATCCGAATACGCAGTCCGTTCGTTCACCACACGTCCCTAGCATAGTGAACCTGCAACATTTCACCTCCGGTCCATCTGTCCAAAAACGCGAAACATCGGGAATACTTTCCCGGATGTTTCCCCCCTTCGCCAGTAGCACCTACTACTACATTAGGTCACCTCTAGCACCGTGTAATGCCATGTTACACTTTGTGATGCTTTGATTGCTCTGTTATTTATTGTGTTTCCCCTTCGTTACTTCTTTCCGGTAGACCCCAAGACTGTCGGCGACCCCCAGTTCGACTACGGTGTTGACGACCACTCCTTGCCAGAGCAACCAGGCAAGCCCCCCCCCCCTTGATCACCAGATATCGCCTATTCTTCTCTATACTGCTTGCATTAGAGTAGTGTAGCATGTTACTGCTTTCCGTTAATCCTATCCTGATGCATAGCCTGTCCTTGCTACTACTGTTGTTACCTTTACCTGCAATCCTACTTGCTTAGTATAGGATGCTAGTTTTCCATCAGTGGCCCTACATTCTTGCCCGTCTGCTGTGCTATACTATCGGGCCGTGATCACTTGGGCGGTGATCACGGGTATATACTATGTACTTTATATACATGACACATGTGGTGACTAAAGTCGGGTCGGCTCGTTGAGTACCCGCAAGTGATTCTGGTGAGGGGGCTGAAAGGACAGGTGGCTCCATCCCGGTAGAGGTGGGCCTGGGTTCCTGACGGCCCCCGACTGTTACTTTATGGCGGAGCGACAGGGCAGGTTGAGACCACCTAGGAGAGGGGTGGGCCTGGCCCTGGTCGGCGTTCGCGGATACTTAACACGCTTAACGAGATCTTGGTATTTGATCTGAGTCTGGCCATTTGGTCTATACGCACTAACCAGCTACGCGGGAACAGTTATGGGCACTCGACGTCGTGGTATCAGCCGAAGCTCTTTTTGACGTCAGCGACGGAGCGGCGTGCGCCGGATTGGACTGGAACGCCTGCTAGGCTAGGTCTGCTTCCGGCCGCCCTCGCAACGTGCAGGTGTGCAATGGGCGATGGGCCCAGACCCCTGCGAGCATAGGATTTAGACCGGCGTGCTGACCTCTCTGTTGAGCCTAGGTGGGGCTGCGACGTGTTGATCTTCCGAGGCCGGGCATGACCCAGGAAAGTGTGCCCGGCCAAATGGGATCAAGCGTGTTGGGTTATGTGGTGCACCCCTGCAGGGAAGTTTATCTATTCGAATAGCCGTGTCCCTCGGTAAAAGGACGACCCGGAGTTGTACCTTGACCTTATGACAACTAGAACCGGATACTTAATAAAACACACCCTTCCAAGTGCCGGATATAACCCGGTGATTGCTCTCTAACAGGGCGACGAGGAGGGGATCGCCGGGTAGGATTATGATATACGATGCTACTTGGAGGACTTCAATCTACTCTCTTCTACATGCTGCAAGATGGAGGCTGCCGGAAGCGTAGTCTTCGACAGGATTAGCTATCCCCCCTTATTCTGGCATTCTGCAGTTCAGTCCACCGATTTGGCCCTTTACACATATACCCATGCATATGTAGTGTAGTTCCTTGCTTGCGAGTACTTTGGATGAGTACTCACGGTTGCTTTTCTCCCTCTTTTCCCCCTTTCCCTTCTACCTGGTTGTCGCAACCAGATGCCGAAGCCCAGGATCCAGACGCCACCGTCGACGACGACTCCTACTACACTGGAGGTGCCTACTACTACGTGCAGGCCACTGACGACGACCAGGAGTAGTTAGGAGGATCCCAGGCAGGAGGCCTGCGCCTCTTTCGATCTGTATCCCAGTTTTTGCTAGCCTTCTTAAGGCAAACTTGTTAACTCATGTCTGTACTCAAATATTGTTGCTTCCGCTGACTCGTCTATGACCGAGCACTTGTATTCGAGCCCTCGAGGCCCCTGGCTTGTATTATGATGCTTGTATGACTTATTTATGTTGTAGAGTTGTGTTCTGATATCTTCCCGTGAGTCCCTGATCTTGATCGTACATATTTGCGTGCATGATTAGTGTACGGTCAAATCGGGGGCGTCACACTTTAGGTCGGCAAAGAATATCCCATCGCGCCAGACGGTATTTTCTCTTGGCCTCATCAGACTGCCAAAAGAAACGAGATCTAAAGAAATCAAGACGCTTCCGAACTCCTTTCGGAATTTCCAAGAACGAGAGTAAAAACATCGACATACTAGTCAATACCGAGTTAATCAGGAATAGTCTACCTCCATATGACATAAGCTTGCCCTTCGAGCAGCTGAGTTTTATTTCAATTCGTTCTTCAATACACTTCCATTCTTTATTGGATAATTTACGGTGATGAATCGGTATTCCCAAGTAATTGAATGGCATAGCACCTAATTCACATCCGAACAATTGTCTATAAGTGTGTTCCTCATCTTTGGCCTTCCCAAAGCAGAACAACTCGCTCTTATGAAAATTAATTTTAATCCAGACAATTGTTCAAAGAGACATAAGATGAGTTTCATATTACGTGCCTTAGCCAGGTCATGTTCCATGAAAAGAATAGTGTCATCCGCATATTGTAGAATGGATACCCCTCCATCGACTAGATGAGGAACTAAACCTTCTACATGGCCACGCTATTTGGCACTGCAATAAGGACAACTAGCATGTCAGCCACAATATTAAACAGAAGAGGAGACATGGAATCCCCTTGTCTCAACCCCTTATGAGTCTGGAAATAATGACCGATGTCATCATTCACCTTGACTCCGACACTGCCTTTCTGGACTTGGGTATCTCCTTGGTTCCTCCAGGCTTCACTAAAGCCCTTCATGCGCATTGCCTGCTGAAGAAAATGCCACTTGACCTTATCATACGCCTTTTCAAAATCCACTTTGAAGATAACCCCATCTAGTTTCTTCGAGTGGATCTCGTGGATCGTTTCATGCAAGACGACCACCCCTTCTAGTATGTGTCGCCCTGGCATGACGCCGTCTGACTTGGTTGGACCACATGTTGAGCAATCTGCGTCAATCTATTGGTTCCAACCTTTGTGAAGATTTTAAAACTCACGTTCAGCAGACATATGTGCATGAATTGTTCTATCCGAATTGCCTCTTCTTTCTTCGGTAGTAACGTTATCGTACCGAAGTTGAGATGAAACAACTCTAAGTGACCGTTGAAGAAATCATGAAACATAGGCATAAGATCATCTTTAATAATATGCCAACATTTCTTGTAGAATTCAGCAGGAAACCCATCTGGTCCCGATGCTTTATTTGGTTTCATTTGTGTGATTGCCTGAAGAACCTCTTTTTCAGTAAACGGGGCAGAGAGAAAATCATTCTCCGCTGCCTGTAATTGAGGTATATCCTCAAAGCTGGACTCATCCAGTGTCACCTTGCTTGTATTAGGGGGTCCAAAAAGTTTCTTATAATAGTTAGAGATATATGCTTTCAGATTTTTGTGCCCCACAATTGTCCCCTCGTCCTGTTCAAGCTGGATGATCTTCTTCTTTCTATGTTTGCCATTTGCAACCATATGGAAGAATTGTGTGTTATCATCCCCTTGGACAACCTTAAGTGTTTTAGCGCGCAGTGCCCACTTGAGCTCCTCTTCTCTCAAGAGGGCTCGTAGACCTTGCTCAACTTCGGACTTGGAAGCTTGCTCATTAACGGAAAGAAGAGTGGCTTCAGCCTTTAAGTCAAGTGCCTCAATTAATTGAGTAAGACGCTCTCTTTCATGTTTGTAAAACCCACTCTCATTTCTGGCCCAACCTCTCAAAAACTGTCGGAGATGTCTAATCTTGTTTTGCCATCTTTCAACAGGCATCCTTCCACTAACCGGCTTAGCCCATTCGCGTGCAATGAGTTCCAAAATCCCTCTCTCTCAAACCAACTTTGTTCGAAGGAGAAAGCATTTTTATTTGCCACATGGGTAGCCTCACCCGAGTCTAGAAGCAATGGTGTGTGATCTGAGATCGCAAACGACCGGAATCCTCTGTTTGGATACAGCCTAAAGGTAAAAAACGACCGGAATTGAAGAGGTCAGGGTACGGACTTCAGAGATTTAGAGGTTGGGGTTCATTTGTGTCGTCCTTTACATTCTTAGGGTTTGTAATAGACTTTACTCCTGTAAATGTCAAAGGAACTTGGCCCAGTCAGTCGGACATGAACGCCTCGAGCGCCAGAACAAGTTGCATCCGGTCAACAAGCAGCATGCAGTACGCAAGTATACAGATTTACGATTTCTCAGAAAATTAATTAATTCTCCTAATGATAGTGTCCTTAACAAAAAAATCCTTTACGTGTATAGTATGCTCCCATACGGTTGATCATATTATGCATATAATTTTTTTTTAAATCATTAATTCCGTAATGTATGTCTCCATACACAAAAATTTATAGCTTCTCAAAAAATAAATCTAGTCCAAAAAGTAACGAAAAATCTCACGCGTTGCTGCACAACGAGAGTAGGTCGCTGAGTACAATCATTGAATAAAAGGTATAAACGAACGAATTAATTTGGATGAGTTAGAACTAGAAAATGTCGAAAACATAAGCGTTAGGTGACGGGTGAGTCACTGCAGGTTTGATCAAGTGGATTTTAAACAAGAGATGAGATGTTGAGTAAGTTTGAACTATATACCATAAGATTCAGACCAGTCTAAGTTTTAGTCTACATTACTTGACCACATGCTTCTAACCTATATGTTTCTTTAGATACTTCTAACCTATATGTTTCTTTAGATACTTCTAACCTATATGGAGTTGGATTGATGAGTACTTAATTTAAGAAGAAGAAAAATACTCGCGTCCATCAGGAACATCGCGAAGGTTAGATCTGCAGCAGCGGCAGCAATCATGGATGATTAGGGCTTCGATGGCTATGAGCGCGATCACTTGGATGATGGAAGACACTACGGTGGATTAGAGCATGCCATGAAGCACAAGAAGAGGGAGTTTGTTCACACCACTGGCCCATGCATCCGTCAACGTCAAAGCACTCAAGTCAACCTCGTCCACGCCACTTTGTGCGGCATGTGATTCGTCGTCTCCCCAGTGAGTCCGTATGACTCATCATCAATGGCTCCCTCCTCTTTGCCCACAGCTCCATCCACATCTCTGTCGACTCACCAGGGCCTTTGTTGCTCTTTTGCCAGTTCATTGCCAATGTCTCTTGATGTGAAGTTTGCCTTTTTTTTTCTTCCGCTGCAATGCACGGGCATTTGTGCTAGTCAGTAACTAAATAAGGCCCCCTTTTTCACCATAAAAAATATTTTTTTTCAAAAAATACTTCCTTTAATGATCTAAACGCTCTTATATTAGTTTACAGATGGAGTACTATACCTACGAATTGTGCCTTACGGGAACAATCTACGGACAGGCATGTCCTCCGACTAATCGCTTCCCTCCACTGTGATTTCAGCTGTGGGCCACTTTATTTCAATCTGAGCTTGCCACATCGGTCTGTAGGATTTATTCCGTGAGATTCGTCCTAACATTTTTGTGGATTTTTTTTACAACATACCTACGGGATATTTCTACAACTCCAAAAACATTCAGCTCGAAATTCAATCTATAGCAACATAGTTCCTAAAAAAAATAGATTTGTAGCTAGAATGCTAGATAAACAAACAAAAAAGACTAACATGATTCTTGAGATTTTACATGTGACATGGATGTGCGCTGCCACTTGTTTCGAGAATTTTTAAACTAAGAAAACTGATCTCACGGATCACACCTCACAACGGATCCTATTATTATAGTCTCCCACGTTCCCGGGGCGTGCGCCTTCAAAACTAGCGCTGCCATTTTTATGAAGACGCTCCTCTGAAGCTTATTACAAAAGGGTGAAGCTCTGAAGCTGTTGGCATAACAAAACATGGCTCCTCTGACTCCCAGGCTTGTGGTGCCCATCGATGTGAAGAAGAAGCCATGGGAGCAGGAGGTTCATCTCCACAACCGCTGGCATCCGGACATCCCTCCCGTCGCCGATGTGACCGAGGGGGAGTTATTCCGTGTTGAGATGGTCAATTGGACCAGAGGACAGGTCAGAGACGATGACTCCGCAGATGACATCAAATCTCTGGATCTCACCACTGTAAGTATGCATTTTATTTATGAGCTTTTTTTTTGGAAGAAATGTTGTTTGATAATAGCATATCACCGGATTCGTTAGACAAGGCACGGAAGATCGTCGTTCGATCTACATCAGGGGGTGTTCGAATTTGCTCCTGTTGGTTGACTATGCTTTTGATGCGCTGTTTATTTTAGTAGAAAGAGTAATATTTCTCTCATATGCATTAGACAAAAGCAAGTCTTTAGTGCCACCAAACTGAATATGTGTGGGTTTTCCACAGCCTCACTATCTCAGTGGCCCACCTAGAGTAGTGGATGCTGAGGGGGTTCCAGCTTCACCCGGCGATCTTCTCGCGGTGGAGAACTGCAACCTCGGCCCGCTTCCGGGCGACGAGTGGGGCTATACCGGGATATCCGAAAGGGAGAATGGGGGAGGGTTCTTGACCGACCACTTCCCAGGTGCAAGAAAGGCCATTTGGTATTTCGAAGGGATTTACGCACACTCCCCTCAGATACCAGGTAAGAAGTTGCTGCTATGCATTGGTGTGAATGAAGAGTTTCAGCTTCAGATCATTCAAATAGTTCCATTTCGTGCATACCAGGTGTTCGGTTTCCGGGGTTAACTCATCCTGGTATAGTGGGGACTGCGCCGTCGGCCGAGCTTCTCAGTATATGGAACCAAAGGGAAAGAGAATTGGTCGACACGGGCCACGAGTCTCTGAAACTGTGTGAAGTTCTACACCAGAGACCCCTTGCTAACTTACCAACCTCCCACAGCTGCTTACTTGGGAAGGTACGACGTGTCCATCGATACTTTGTTTATATATGGTTATTAAAGAGCTATGCTCACAATATATGCAATGTTCTGCAGATCCAGGAAGGGACTCCTGACCTGAGTGGCCAAAGATTGCAAATGAAGCAGCAAGGACCATTCCTGGAAGAGAGAATGGGGGCAACTGTGACATCAAGAATCTAAGCAGAGGTTCCAAAGTTTATCTGCCAGTATTTGTTGAAGGAGCAAATTTTGAGTACTGGTGATATGCACTTCTCCCAAGGTGATGGTGAAGTCTCATTGTGCGGAGCGATATAAATTAGTGGATTCCTTGAGCTAAAGTAATTGCCTTAATTCTCAGCTGATCAACTGTACATGCCTTGCTGAATTTGCTGGTTGGATGACAGAAAACTGCCATGTGAAATTCTGCTGAATTATTTTTGTGTGTAGGTGTGAGATCATAAGAGGTGGGATGAAGGAGTACTTGACTCCTGTTGGTCCAGCATCCCTTCATGTGAACCCTATCTTCGAGATAGGTCCGGTGGAGCCGCGCTTCTCGGAATGGTTAGTCTTCGAGGGCATCAGCGTCGATGAGTCGGGGAAGCAGCATTTCCTTGATGCATCAGTTGCCTACAAGCGTGCAGTTCTCAATGCCATTGAGTACCTCTCCAAGTTTGGGTACTCCAAGGAGCAGGTAGGCACTAACCAGGGTTAATTTTATATTGTCACCTTGTAATTACGTTAGGGGCATTATCTTGAGTTCTGAACTTTGGGTTATATATGCAGGTCTATCTTTTGCTGTCATGCTGTCCATGTGAGGGTAGGATATCTGGAATAGTAGATGCCCCTAACGCAGTGGCGACACTTGCTATCCCGACAGCGATATTTGACCAGGTATCCTCCAATAGCCCCAGCCCAACACAATATCTTCTGCGCCAAAAAACTTTCATCTTCTTAATAAGGACAGAACGACAAAGGCTGCGGATGATGCCTTTGGTCTGATCTGGATCTGGCTTAAGCTTTCTGTGCTACATTTCTTTGGAGAAACCTAAAATTGGTGTCCACTGATAGTATGTATGTAGGTTTTATGTAGCACAGACAGCAGATCAATGCTGATACTGCTAGGTTATTTTACCCAAAAGCATTGTGAGTCTAGTCAGTAATGTGCAAATCATGGCTCCTGATAGTATCTCCTTCATTTGTAGGCATTTTCATTGCTATGAGTAATTTTACTTAAAATCCAGGTGCATGACATTTCAATTGTTAACATATGTAGGATATAAGGCCAAAACGCCTGGGGCATGGACCAAAATTGAGGAAACTTCCGGATGATCTGAGATGAACATACGGTGGACCATATATGCAGTGGAGCACAAGACCAAAGCGGTACAAGGACACCATGGCATCAATCAAGCGTCTAAAAATAAGGCCCGATCATGTTTACACAATCTCTTATAATAAATCTGAGTAACCATCTTTGTTATTTCAACAATCATTTATGTTTGTGTGACCCGGAATGTGGACCAGTAGTTGTAATGCCATATTGTCTATTGAGTTCTCTCTTGCTGCAAAGTTTTGTGATGTAGGTCATGCAAGCATTTTGCTTGTTATTACTATTGAAATTATGCAACTCTCCAAATAAATTAGAGGTCCTCTAACCCTCTAGGCAATAGGTTCCGAACCCATTTTTAGGTAATAATGGCGGTTGTGCTGCCGATCTGCACCTTTGAGATGTTTCAACAGAGCTTTAAGATTGAAGTTCTCTGTACGAGTCCAAGACCTAGGCTCTCGTTCCAACAATGTAGTTCATCTTTCAATGGTTGGTGATACACGATCGGATCGGTCACACCGTCTCAGATTGCTCCGGCTCCTGAATGAGAACAGAGGGTTCTATATACTTCCTCTTCATGCACAAGATGGAGTGAGGTTTTCTGTTAAATTTTCTTCACCAAACTTTCCTCCTCTCGGCACAACAGTTTAATTAAGCTCAACATCCATAACACAAGATATATAAGAATGCAAGCACTCGCATGAGATTTCAGGAACTACTGCCTCACTCAAGCATCCATCTTTCATTACTGCCGATCGACATTTGCAATGTACAACATACAACATAAGAGAACTATAGAAGCCCAAAAGCATTGCACAGGCCACACCCATTGTGAACAAAGGCTTCTGCTTTCCCTTCCAAAGATTTGCAGACATCGGTTTCTTGCCACGAAAGCGCATACATTCGCAATCCGTCAGCTGCAAAGACTGAGACAAAGGTGCTTAACCGCCTCCGGGTTGCTTGGGCTGCTGATAACGTATGTTTCCGTCTTCCCGGTGCTTTGACATGTCAGGTTTAGTTGGTCTCCAAGCTGTGAAGACTGCAGGAGAAGCTTGGTGTCAGGAAAACTTCAGGCAAGTTAGTAAAACTAAAACGAAAGCTCTAGTTATGCTTTCAGACTGAAATAGGGTTCCAAAATGTAGCAACAAAAACAATGGCAGACATTTTTTTTACGTAAATGAAACAGACGAGTCCACTCTATGGTAAGATAATGTCAACACATAGTCCTATGTAGAAAGGAGAGCGATGAGACATAAGAGTAGTTGAAAGCCAGCAGGAGGGAACCTTTTGACTGTTATAATATGTGATCAGTGTTAGGAATGGGCAACTACATTCACAGGAGGGCCAAGGGCCAGTACATATACACGTGTATGGTAAAGTGCAAGAGAGATTATACACATCTAACCCCCCCTTCCCTTTGTTATTTCACCATCTTTGTTATTTCAACAATCATTTATGTTTGTGTGACCCGGAATGTGGACCAGTAGTTGTAATGCCATATTGTCTATTGAGTTCTCTCTTGCTGCAAAGTTTTGTGATGTAGGTCATGCAAGCATTTTGCTTGTTATTACTATTGAAATTATGCAACTCTCCAAATAAATTAGAGGTCCTCTAACCCTCTAGGCAATAGGTTCCGAACCCATTTTTAGGTAATAATGGCGGTTGTGCTGCCGATCTGCACCTTTGAGATGTTTCAACAGAGCTTTAAGATTGAAGTTCTTTGTACGAGTCCAAGACCTAGGCTCTCGTTCCAACAATGTAGTTCATCTTTCAATGGTTGGTGATACACGATCGGATCGGTCACACCGTCTCAGATTGCTCCGGCTCCTGAATGAGAACAGAGGGTTCTATATACTTCCTCTTCATGCACAAGATGGAGTGAGGTTTTCTGTTAAATTTTCTTCACCAAACTTTCCTCCTCTCGGCACAACAGTTTAATTAAGCTCAACATCCATAACACAAGATATATAAGAATGCAAGCACTCGCATGAGATTTCAGGAACTACTGCCTCACTCAAGCATCCATCTTTCATTACTGCCGATCGACATTTGCAATGTACAACATACAACATAAGAGAACTATAGAAGCCCAAAAGCATTGCACAGGCCACACCCATTGTGAACAAAGGCTTCTACTTTCCCTTCCAAAGATTTGCAGACATCGGTTTCTTGCCACGAAAGCGCATACATTCGCAATCCGTCAGCTGCAAAGACTGAGACAAAGGTGCTTAACCGCCTCCGGGTTGCTTGGGCTGCTGATAACGTATGTTTCCGTCTTCCCGGTGCTTTGACATGTCAGGTTTAGTTGGTCTCCAAGCTGTGAAGACTGCAGGAGAAGCTTGGTGTCAGGAAAACTTCAGGCAAGTTAGTAAAACTAAAACGAAAGCTCTAGTTATGCTTTCAGACTGAAATAGGGTTCCAAAATGTAGCAACAAAAACAATGGCAGACATTTGTTTTACGTAAATGAAACAGACGAGTCCACTCTATGGTAAGATAATGTCAACACATAGTCCTATGTAGAAAGGAGAGCGATGAGACATAGGAGTAGTTGAAAGCCAGCAGGAGGGAACCTTTTGACTGTTATAATATGTGATCAGTGTTAGGAATGGGCAACTACATTCACAGGAGGGCCAAGGGCCAGTACATATACACGTGTATGGTAAAGTGCAAGAGAGATTATACACATCTAACCCCCCCCCCCCTTCCCTTTGTTATTTCACCATCTTTGTTATTTCAACAATCATTTATGTTTGTGTGACCCGGAATGTGGACCAGTAGTTGTAATGCCATATTGTCTATTGAGTTCTCTCTTGCTGCAAAGTTTTGTGATGTAGGTCATGCAAGTATTTTGCTTGTTATTACTATTGAAATTATGCAACTCTCCAAATAAATTAGAGGTCCTCTAACCCTCTAGGCAATAGGTTCCGAACCCATTTTTAGGTAATAATGGCGGTTGTGCTGCCGATCTGCACCTTTGAGATGTTTCAACAGAGCTTTAAGATTGAAGTTCTTTGTACGAGTCCAAGACCTAGGCTCTCGTTCCAACAATGTAGTTCATCTTTCAATGGTTGGTGATACACGATCGGATCGGTCACACCGTCTCAGATTGCTCCGGCTCCTGAATGAGAACAGAGGGTTCTATATACTTCCTCTTCATGCACAAGATGGAGTGAGGTTTTCTGTTAAATTTTCTTCACCAAACTTTCCTCCTCTCGGCACAACAGTTTAATTAAGCTCAACATCCATAACACAAGATATATAAGAATGCAAGCACTCGCATGAGATTTCAGGAACTACTGCCTCACTCAAGCATCCATCTTTCATTACTGCCGATCGACATTTGCAATGTACAACATACAACATAAGAGAACTATAGAAGCCCAAAAGCATTGCACAGGCCACACCCATTGTGAACAAAGGCTTCTACTTTCCCTTCCAAAGATTTGCAGACATCGGTTTCTTGCCACGAAAGCGCATACATTCGCAATCCGTCAGCTGCAAAGACTGAGACAAAGGTGCTTAACCGCCTCCGGGTTGCTTGGGCTGCTGATAACGTATGTTTCCGTCTTCCCGGTGCTTTGACATGTCAGGTTTAGTTGGTCTCCAAGCTGTGAAGACTGCAGGAGAAGCTTGGTGTCAGGAAAACTTCAGGCAAGTTAGTAAAACTAAAACGAAAGCTCTAGTTATGCTTTCAGACTGAAATAGGGTTCCAAAATGTAGCAACAAAAACAATGGCAGACATTTTTTTTACGTAAATGAAACAGACGAGTCCACTCTATGGTAAGATAATGTCAACACATAGTCCTATGTAGAAAGGAGAGCGATGAGACATAGGAGTAGTTGAAAGCCAGCAGGAGGGAACCTTTTGACTGTTATAATATGTGATCAGTGTTAGGAATGGGCAACTACATTCACAGGAGGGCCAAGGGCCAGTACATATACACGTGTATGGTAAAGTGCAAGAGAGATTATACACATCTAACCCCCCCTTCCCTTTGTTATTTCACCATCTTTGTTATTTCAACAATCATTTATGTTTGTGTGACCCGGAATGTGGACCAGTAGTTGTAATGCCATATTGTCTATTGAGTTCTCTCTTGCTGCAAAGTTTTGTGATGTAGGTCATGCAAGCATTTTGCTTGTTATTACTATTGAAATTATGCAACTCTCCAAATAAATTAGAGGTCCTCTAACCCTCTAGGCAATAGGTTCCGAACCCATTTTTAGGTAATAATGGCGGTTGTGCTGCCGATCTGCACCTTTGAGATGTTTCAACAGAGCTTTAAGATTGAAGTTCTTTGTACGAGTCCAAGACCTAGGCTCTCGTTCCAACAATGTAGTTCATCTTTCAATGGTTGGTGATACACGATCGGATCGGTCACACCGTCTCAGATTGCTCCGGCTCCTGAATGAGAACAGAGGGTTCTATATACTTCCTCTTCATGCACAAGATGGAGTGAGGTTTTCTGTTAAATTTTCTTCACCAAACTTTCCTCCTCTCGGCACAACAGTTTAATTAAGCTCAACATCCATAACACAAGATATATAAGAATGCAAGCACTCGCATGAGATTTCAGGAACTACTGCCTCACTCAAGCATCCATCTTTCATTACTGCCGATCGACATTTGCAATGTACAACATACAACATAAGAGAACTATAGAAGCCCAAAAGCATTGCACAGGCCACACCCATTGTGAACAAAGGCTTCTACTTTCCCTTCCAAAGATTTGCAGACATCGGTTTCTTGCCACGAAAGCGCATACATTCGCAATCCGTCAGCTGCAAAGACTGAGACAAAGGTGCTTAACCGCCTCCGGGTTGCTTGGGCTGCTGATAACGTATGTTTCCGTCTTCCCGGTGCTTTGACATGTCAGGTTTAGTTGGTCTCCAAGCTGTGAAGACTGCAGGAGAAGCTTGGTGTCAGGAAAACTTCAGGCAAGTTAGTAAAACTAAAACGAAAGCTCTAGTTATGCTTTCATACTGAAATAGGGTTCCAAAATGTAGCAACAAAAACAATGGCAGACATTTTTTTTACGTAAATGAAACAGACGAGTCCACTCTATGGTAAGATAATGTCAACACATAGTCCTATGTAGAAAGGAGAGCGATGAGACATAGGAGTAGTTGAAAGCCAGCAGGAGGGAACCTTTTGACTGTTATAATATGTGATCAGTGTTAGGAATGGGCAACTACCCCCCCCCCCCCTCAAACTCATGGTGGATCAACAACACTGAGTTTGGAGAGAAGAAAACTATGCTGCGCTTGAGTCTGTGCCTTCGTGAAAAAGTCCGCCAATTGTAACTCAGAGGGTACATAGTGAAGAGCGAGAGTCTGATCCTGCACAGCAGCACACACAAAGTGGGCATCCACACCGATGTGCTTGGTGAGCTCATGCTTCACCGGGTCACGCGCAATACTGATAGCACCAGTACTGTCTGACAATAAGGGAGTCGAGGTAGTAGCAGACACACCAAAGTCCTCAAGTAACCACCGTAACCAGATCACCTCAGCCGTCAGCATAGCCATGGCTCGCAACTCAGCCTCTGTACTCGAGCGAGAAACGGCAGTCTGTTTCTTTGTCTTCCAGGCAATAAGAGAGTCACCAAGAAAGACACAATAAGCAGACAGCGAGCGTCGATCAGAGGGATCACTAGCCCAGGTAGCATCAGAGTAGGCCTGGAGCTCAAGAGAGCTGGAGCGGGGAAAGAAAAGGCGCTGAGAGAGCGTGCCACGAAGATATCGTAGAACACGGAGGAGATGACTATAGTGGACAGAGGTGGGGGCTGAAACGAACTGACTCAGGATATGAACAGGATAGGAGATATCAGGACGCGTAACAGCAAGATAGACAAGACTGCCAACAAGGTGACGATAGCGAGTGGGGTTAGGGAGAGGGTCACCATCAGAAGCACGAAGCTGAACGTTGAGTTCCATAGGAGTCACAATTGTGCGCTCATCACCGAGAGCAGCGCGAGCAAGAAGATCCTGAATATATTTTTCTTGGGAGATGTAGAAGCTATCAGAGGTCGAGGAGATCTCAATCCCAAGAAAATAGCGAAGGGGACCAAGATCAGTCATGAGGAATTGGTCGCGAAGGCGAGCCTTAACAAAGGCTATGTAGTCAGAGTCGTCACCAGTGATGATCATGTCATCAACATAGAGAAGGAGCAGAGTCCGACCACGAGGAGACGTGTGAACAAACAACGCGATCATGATCACCGGGCAAGAAGCCAGCGGCAGTCACCACAGAGGCGAAGCGCTCAAATCAGGCGCGAGGGGCCTGTTTAAGACCATAGAGGGAGCGGCGAAGTCGACAGACCAAACCATCAGGAGCATAGTACCCCGGTGGTGGCTGCATATATACCTCCTCACGCAACTCGCCATTAAGAAAAGCGTTCTGAACATCAAGTTGAGAGATAGACCAATGACGAACAGAAGCAACAGCAAAAAGAGTGCGAACAGTGGTCATGTGGGCCACATGAGCGAATGTCTCATCATAATCGCGTCCCTGCTCCTGCTGAAAACCACGGGCCACAAGGCGCGCTTTGTAGCGCTCAAGAGAACCATCAGAGCGAGTCTTAATCTTGTAGACCCACTTGCAGGTGATGGGACAGACACCGGAAGGGAGGGAAACCAGATCCCATGTGCCAGAGCGCTCAAGGGCAGCAAGCTCTTCGGCCATCGCAAGCTGCCATTCAGGCTGAGTCATGAGAGTGCGATAGGAAGTGGGCTCAGCAATAACAGAGAGACCGTACCGATCAGGAGAGTAGCGATCAGGCGGGGGGCGAGGCCTAGCACGGAGGTTATGAACCGGGGGAGGCATGAAAGGAGGTGCACCAGAGGTGGAAGGCGCATCAGGGGAAACATCCTCAGAACGAGGGCGACGAGTATAGTGAAGAGGAAATGGTGAGAGGGCGACGGACTGGAGATGATGGTGGAGAGTTGGAGGAGGAGGATGGGGAAGATGGTGTCGGTGGTGAAGGAGAAGGAAGGAGAGGTGCAGGCGGAGGAGGAAAAACATGAGGAGGCACATAGCAGGGTGTATCAGGGAGAAGAAGAAAAGAAAGATCGTCCACAGAGAAGCTCGAGGTAGAAGGACGTGGGTAGTAAGAGCGAGACTCGTCAAAGGTCACATCACGCGAGATGCGCAAACGACGACCAACAGGATCCCAGCAGCGATAGCCCTTGTGCTCATCACTGTAGCCAAGAAAAACACACTCAACCGACTGAGCAGTCAGTTTGGTGCGTTCTCGCGGGGCAAGAAGGACATAGCACACACATCCAAACATACGAAGAGCTGAGTAGTCAGGAGAGCGACCAGTGAGACACTCCATAGGAATACCACCCTGCAGAGCAGTCGATGGCTGTATGTTGATGAGATAGGTGGATGCAGAAACAGCCTCAGCCCAAAAATGGGATGGGAGAGAAGCGGCAATCATCAGAGCACGAGTCGTCTCAAGTAAATGACGATGCTTACGTTCGGTAACACCATTCTGAGCATGTGCACCAGGACATGAGAACTGGGCAAGAGTACCCTGTTCCGCAAGAAAACCATGCAACAGCTGGGAGATAAACTCACCAGCGGAGTCAGCACGAAAAGTACGAATGGGTGTGGAAAACTGGGTGTGAACCATGGCAGCAAAACGTTTGTATATAGAGAGAACCTCGCTATGAGATTTCATAAAGTAGAGCCAAGTGTAGCGAGAGAAATCATCAGTAAACAAGATATAGTAGCGGTGACCACCTTTCGAATCAAAGGGAGCAGGACCCCATACATCAGAATGAACTAAGTCAAAAGGACACTGAGATACCGACTCACTGGTAGGATAAGGTAACTGGGTCTGTTTGCCAAGTCTGCAGCCATTACAATGTGAAGAAACATCTCCAGCTACAAACCCTAAGAGGCCCTGACGAACTAAAGAAGACAAGCGAGAGCCACATATGTGACCAAGGCGATGATGCCACTGCTGGAAGGACGCAGACGAAGAGGCAGCAAGAGCATGGGAGCTGGCTGAAGTGGTGGCAGCGGAAGGAACACAAAGCCAGTCAACCTCCCAAAGGCCCTCTGACTCACGGCGCCGGGGGCCAGCACCAACCAAAACCTTGGTGCGACGATCCTGAATGGAGCAAGAGTCAGTATCAAGAATGACACGACAACCAGAATCAGTAAGTTGGGCAGCGGAAAAAAGATTCATGGTGAGGCGAGGAACATGTGAAACACTAGGAACAGAAAAAGATGGAGTGGAAAGAAGACCACGGCTAGCAACAGGAAGAGGTGTGCCATCAACGGTAAGAACATTAACATGCGAGTCAAGAGGTCGGAGAGAAGACAGCACGGAAGAATCAGAAGATATATGAAAAGAGGCTCCAGAATCCAGAACCCACGAGGATGTACCTGACTGTGTAGATGCCTGCGGTGGTGGAGCAGTGGCTGCAGTCACAGCAGCAGCGGAACCGGTCGACGAAGAGCCTGAGGAAGCTAAGAGACGCTTGAGCCTCATAATATCCTGGTCAGTGAGTGACGGGGTCGAGGAGGATCCAGGAGTCCCACTGGAAGAGGAGCGCCTCTGGTCTCGCTTCTTCTCACGGCAATCAGACTCTGGGTGACCTGGCGGAGAGCAGTAGCCACAGAAGGTGTCACGGCGCGACCGGCCCCTCTCAGCATAAGAAGGACGACCGACCCCTCCTGAAGGAGTAGGCAGGAGCGGTGGAGCGGTGAGGCGAGCAGGTGGCATAGGAGCTCGGGCGGCCAACACTGATGGAACCACAAGTAACCCAACAGAGCGTAGGCGGGTCTCTTCAGCACGAAGCTCAGCAAGTACCTCCGAGATAGGAACACGACCACGAGCGAGCCGGTGAGCACGGCGAGGCTCGAACTCAGAGCGAAGACGAGATAAGAACTCGTGAACCCGCTGAAACTCCAAATCGGACCGTGTAGTCTGACAGCAACGACAAGTTCCACAAACGACGGTCCGAAGAGAGTCAAGCTGACGCCAGATGGCAGAATACTGTGAATAGAACTCATCAACAGAGGAATCACCTTGCTGGAATGCATGCTCCTGACGCACCACAGATAGGTAGAGAGCATCACCAGAGGGCTGATAGCGCTCACAGAGATAAGACCACATCGCTGCAACTGTGCCAAGTCCCATGAACTCCGAGGCGAACCGAGGAAGGACACTCGCAGTAAGAACAGCAGCAACACGAGCATCATCATTGCACCACTGAGTGTAAGCAGACAGATCATCATAATAGGCAGAAAGGGCATCCGAATAGGCTGACATCTGCTGATCATAGGCATCAACTGCAGTATCATCGAGAGCCTTGGCGGCATCGCGATCAGCCTGAGAAGCATCAGCAGCAAGAACCAGCGATGCTGGCGGGGTAGGAGCCACTGGAGCAACAGGGCAAGGCGGACAGGGGACCTCGCCAGAGAGAACACCCCACAGAAGGAGACCGCGCATGTGGATACGCATAAACCCCGCAAACTCGGCATAGTTGGTGCCATCGAAGATCACCGAGCACCGAGGAACGGTGACATAGCCCGAAGAAGACATGAGGAGCTCTTTTTTTTGTCAACTGCTACAGGAGACCCCGATCCAGATCGGGATCGGGCTCGCGCTGGCTCGATACAGCCCCAATGGAGGAAGCGCGGGGGAGGGGGGGAGGGCGAGCGTGGGAGGGGCCGGCCCTGGGCAACACCGGCTGCAGCAGGAGGCGGCCAGGGGCGGCAGGGCGCGGGGAGGTGGCTGCCGGCCGCGGCCGAGCACGGGAAGGCGCGGGGCGGCGCGAGGCGACAACGGCAGGCCGCGGCCGCGCTCGGGGCGGCGCGGGACAGCGACGGCAGGCCGCGGCCGAGCTCGGGGCAGCGCAGGCCGGGGCGAGACGGCGTGGCGGCGGGGAGGGAGAGAGCCGGGGGCGAGGGAGGAGGTGGCCGGCGCCGGCGACGAGGTAGAGGGAGGCCGGCGACAGGGGAGCTAGGCCGGCGATGGGGGAGCGAGGCCGGCGACGGGGGAGCGAGGCACGGAGCTGCGAGCGTGCGGGAGCGGGAGAGGAACCTAAGCATCTGATACCATGTTAGGAATGGGCAACTACATTCACAGGAGGGCCAAGGGCCAGTACATATATATGTGTATGGTAAAATGCAAGAAAGACTATACACATCTAACAATCAGCTCATAGCAGGATGCACTGGTTGACGCTCTAATGGTTTTCATCTAAGAGAATTTTTATGAAGAGAAAACTGCTCAGGTATGAGAATCAAGCACATCTCTTAGAATATACTCATTTCGTTTGCTGTTAGAAACATCTGTCCAGAATGCCCCAAAGAAGCTATATACGCAACTGCAAACATCCGATATTTCAGGGGACGACAACATTTCTTAGAACTATATATGTGTAAAAGAACTTACGAGGCAATAGTTGTTCGGTGCTTTATTACAGTCCCACTGTGAAGTAGGAACACAGCTCAGATAATGGCACCAAGAACATTGCTGGCTAGCATCGAACCCTTGCATTAGCAATACAAAGCCAGTGATGAACCTGCCAATGATAAAGTTTAGCAAAGGCAGTTGAAACCTAGAGACCGAACAGAACATTGTTACTCTTCTGCTGACAGGGAAGATATTTACCCACAAATTAATATCACCAAAGCAATCACCAAGAGTACAATTTGATATATCTTGTACTTGGATTTAGGCGTGCCCGAGTGAACTCCAAGATGAGAGTTCTTCTGGTTGATGTATCCGAACTGCGGGCGCATTAGGAGCACAAAACCAAGAAAAAACCCCGATACAAATCCACCAATATGAGCAAAGTTGTCAACATGTGGAAGGATCCCAACAGCCAAGTTGATAAGAATGATCATAACAAGAGTCAACAAAGCCGCACACTGTATTTTCAAAACAAGAATGAATTTAGGCACAGTATATATAATAAGTACAAGTTTGGAAAAATAATCCTTAGATTTAAGAACCGACCTTATTCTCGTATATTGTCCAGTTAGTTATCAGCTCTGACAGCATGGAGCCCAGTAATCCAAACAGTGCACCTGAAGCACCAACAGAGATATTTGACACCATAAACAGAGCAGATAACAAGCTACCGCCGACCCCCGAGATCACATATAGTGTGCCGATCCTCACTGCGATAAACAAACATTTACACATGGTCAAGGTATATAGCTATTAGCTCTTGAAGCCTTGAAGGAACTGTCTAGGCAGAAAAGTGAAGATGCAAAATCGCCTCGACACTTACGGAAACCAAATTCCTTCTCAAGCCTGATCCCAATCATCAGGAGACTCAACATGTTGGCAAGTATGTGGATAACACCAGCATGCAACCAAATGCAAGTGATGAGGCGCCACCATTCGTGGTCTTTGGCAACTTTACCTGTTTCTAGTGCCCCCATTTCCAACAGCCTGGAGAATTGGTACACGTGTAAGTTGCCACTTATCAGACAATACTAGCAAGGGTGAAAAAAAACACATCGCAGATATTTTTTTAAAATATTATCAAATATAGGAAGGTAGTACAATGTAGGAAAAGCATCTGAATTATACATAACTTAGTCATATATATAAATATTTTATAAACAGTAATGTAAGAAAGGCCAATGGATGTCATATCAAATCAAGAAGTTCCTACAAAATTACGAAATTATAAACTGATAACAGCTGAATTACTTGAAGGTGATGCCTAAAACTATCAAAATTTAGGCCGAAAGCAAAGCGCATTAGCTCAAATCTGAACCAATTCCACAAAATGCAGGCATCTCTATGACAATAGAAGGAGCCAAAGGTCCAAGCTTTGGGCCGGCGTCTTACTTACGTCGCGGATGTGGGACCGACGAGGGGGTTCTCCTTGTACGGCTGGAACGCGTACCTGCCGAGGTCCGGCTCGAGCATGCAACCGTGCGCGGCGGCAGCCCCGGCGGCCCCGCCGACGGAGTCGCCGATCGCGGCGGCGGCAGCCGCGGCGTGGGCGGGGCAGTCGTTGACGTACATGGTGCGGACGAAGAGGGCGATGTTGGCGGCGACGAAGAGCGGCACGAGGAACGGGAACCAGCGCCGGAAGGGCCGGAACTCCTGCGTCTCGCCCCGCCGCGGCATGGCGCCGCCGCCGGCGCGGGGCGCGGGGCCGGTCGGTCCTCTCCCGGGACCCCGGGCTTGCACGCGCGTGCGTGCGGGGCGCGGGCGACGCGGGGTTCTGCGGGAGGTGGCGGGTTGGTTGGTGCGCCTCGCGCGCTTTTGTGTCGTGGAAAATGAGACGGTTTTGGGCGGAGGAGAGGGAGAGGCAGGCGACGGAGGACGGAGGTGGAAGAAACGGGGGAGACCATCTATTCTTGGTAATTTTTCCCAAAAGGGAAAATTGACAGATGGATTTGAAATGTGCATTTGTATTTCTTTTACACCGCTGCAGAAATTGACAAGAATCCCTTCTATTTCTTTGCGAGAAGAAATTTGTTAGTTAAACTTAAGATGGATTAACGATCTGCTCGGCTAGTTAAGGCGGACGCAAATGTCCAGTGGTACAAAGAACCACCGATGCCCTACTTTTGTAATTATCATGTTTGTGGTAATTGCCCACCTCCCGCAACACTTCCTCTCCCTCTCTCATCGATCTCCGCCTCACGACAAGAGCCGTCCAATAGATCGCGGGCGAGAGGTGTGGTGGAGCCGGCGGTCTTCATGGCCGGAGGAGTTGAGGGAGAGGTGAGGAGGAAGGTTTTGGCTCTGTTGAAGGAGGCAAAGGCGACAATACAGCAAATCGAGCTGTTGCTAGGCCAGACGCCCAAGGTGTGGACGGTCCAGATGCTCAACGATTCGGCAAGCGGCAGCGGGAATTCGAACAAACAGAGGAGGAGATCCCTGGCGAGGACTGCGTTGGAGACTGGCTGGATGCCCTCAGTAAGGAGGACCTGCTCGAGTACGTCAACAGATTTGGTGTCGGCGACACTAACCAAGGTTCGCTCGTGACCCAGGATGCCGATGCGGCGTCCATGTAGAAGATGCCGATGTGGCGTCCATGTAGAAGATGCCTCACCCATGCCGCTTAGTTTTGTTCATCACGGCGTCCATGTGGGCTGAGGTGACGCGCACATGGGGGCTGGACAAAGTTAGTGGAGGGGTATATTAGTCCCAACTACATGTACCAGCACACACATTGATATTGAAGCTGAATCTAAGACGCACTATATTTAAGAATGAAGGGTTGGGTTGGTTGATTAAATGAATATAATTGGATCGATGTGCCATGAAATGATGTCATTTAAGGTAAGAATTCTTGTTATTTTGTATTAGTAAGCAGCTTGTGAAACTCGTTAGCTCATTAAGTCAATGATCTAAAACCAGTGATTGACTCAGTTCCATAAGAAGTGAGCTATGAATTGGGCTACAAAAAGCTTATTAAGCTCACGACTACGAGCTTTTGATCTATCCCTACCTAAACTCCAAAGTTACTCATGTGGCCATTGAAATTTTCTTGAAAGTTCCATAACAAGCAGAGACTGCATACATTCATCTACCATATGAATTTCAATCTCAATTACTCACTGATGGCAGTTCAAGAAGATCACCCAAGTGAACATCATGATCTGGGAGTGTTCCTTTAGAAAACCACTCCCAACAAACGCTCGAGAATCGCCATGCTAAAACAGATGTATTTGGCATGTTGTGAAGAAAAAATTGCCATGCTAGTAAAAAAATTGCCAGGAATTTTTTGTGTTGCAGCGGAGTAATTGCCTTGCGTTTTCGAGGATTTGCCATGATGCAACATGGAGAATCGCCAGCCTAAAAAGGAAAATCCAACTTGTTCAGATTTGCCATGCTCGCAGAAGAAAATTGCCATTCTACATCTCAGGGAATTGGTGAAAATTGTCATGCTTTAAAAACCGAATTTGTCATCCGGATGTGTTCGCTCACATTGTCATCCTGAGCGAACCGTTTAGTATCGTCAGGTCATAGTTCGCTCGCAGGTGCGAGCGAACAGTGGTTGTTATGTGTCTTGCTTTGAGATTCATACATGAAAATGAACGTGGGACAATGTGCTCGCTAAAAAAGATACATGAGCTAACGATCTTAATTTAGGATGAATTCCAACCTCCCCACCCCCTCTTTTTTGCTCTTTTTTGAAGCTTTGTCTTATGAAAAAATATATATATATATAGGTGCGAATTACCTTTGAACGGAATTCGTCCACACATTTCGGGGGTCATTTTCTATTTTTGTATAATTGACGGGTATCTTGTGTTCTGCTAATGGATGTTTTTTGTTCAACACTGAGATTCTTTTTTCTTGTTTCAGCACTGTAGTTTCAAACTTTTAATCACTGTCTATGTACAGTAAATCTTCACAAATTTGTACTCCTATGAGTAATAACTTTATGTAGTAAAAAGACTTTGCAGTAACCGCAACCATGAAAGTGTCATTCTAATCCCGAGCTCAAATGCTCCTCCTATGAACAGTATTTAAAAAAAAATCTTCACAACAAATATTGCTTAGTTTTCTGTCTGCGGGCAAATTTTCGTGGTGAAATCACATTCGTGAAGGTCCAGAAAAATTAACAAAAAACAGCTCTTTAAAGTGTTTTAAAAATATTCTTTTTAGAACATCCAACAGTGTTTCTTGCAAAAAAAAAAGATCTTTTTTACTATTTTCAAATTTTACTGTTCACACGAGGATGCATTTCAGCTCAGGAGCAAAAACTCCATGTCCCAGCCACAACCGTCAATTTTTAAAATCTCATCTGCTTTCGGTCTCTGAATGGTGAGCTACCCTCGCTTAGCTGTTCACTTCATGTTCAGTCATTTTTAGTAACCAACTTTATATTAATTTTCCTTGTGTACATTCCTTGCTAACATCTATAGTTATAATCTTCATTCAAGTACAGTTTGAAAAGCACAACATTTTCTAGTTGCATGAAAATCCTAGCCAAGCTTCACTATCTATGACCATAGTCACTCAAGCACAGTTAATCTGTTTATTGCGACATGTTTCGATTATATAATGCATCAGGCCCTTCCAGTACAAGTAGAGATTGTATGAAAAAACAGTCAAAACATTCCAACTTAAACTTACAGCCTAATCAGGTGCCTTTCTCAAACATGCCAAACATTTGTACAGTAAAGGCACCATGCTGTAATCATCCACAATAACGGTATTATATATGAGCATCTGATAAATAACCCAAATCACCAAGTTTTCGGAAGCTCGCCCAATGTACCCTGCCAGGCTTTGGAGAGTACGGGAACAAGTACTATATTAGCCAAGCAATTCCGTTTCCACCGATCTTGTTGCCCTCCGATGGCGATGGTGGAAGAGTGCTTGATACTGCTTCAGCAGCACGCTGCTGAGCGCACACAATCATATGCATCGCAAGGCTGTCGGGGGTGTCTAGCTTACAAGTACTTGACCATCCCACGGCCTTCAACACTAAGCTTTGAAGCCTGGAGGTTTTTCTTCTTCGGCGCTTTCAGCTGCTGCAGTTTCTTGTTCATCTGCATGCACAACATTAAGGATTAGTGATCTAACTTCCACAGCATGACATACGACATGCCAGCTAAAAAATATGCTAGAAAAAAAAAATCAGTCTAGAGGTGGGGGCAGAACCTTCAGCCGGCGCTGGTCTTGAACTTGTTGCTTAGCACGAGCCCGTATCTGTTCGGGGTCAATTTTGGACTGTGGACGAATGACAAAGTCCAAAGGTGATGCTTCTGGCCTAGAAGCATGCTGCCTAGAACCACTTTGCCCGGACTTGCGCCTGTATTCGGAGCACAGAAAAAATTAATTGAGGAAAGGGGAATAGTATGCGACCTGCACCAGATGTCAAATGTAACTCAAATACGATGTGTGAGTAGACTTACTGAGAGAAGTCAGCATCAAGATCATCGTCTCTTGATTCCATTCCAGAACTACTTGACGAAGGCCTAAATCGAGAGAAAACATAACAAATAAGAATACAGAATAAGGACAGCTAACTCAAATTAGAATGTTGTCATTTGGATGATATGCCATCTAATAGATCATCAGTCATTCAGTCAATGAAAAGTGCAGTACTAACTTCTTCATCTGAGGCCTCCTGTAAGGAGCTCTTTCACCATCATATGCCCTCATATCCTCAAATCTTGTGCTCTTTTGGAATATTGGTCGACTCTGTATTTGTTCATTCACAGTTAGTCATACATAAGACTATGAACCTCCAGCACCAAATAGAAATGATTAGGAAGAACAAGAAATTACCCATTTATCAACCAGTTCCTTGGCTAATTTTCTGTTGGAAGTAGTCTCCTCGTCAGATTTTGACAGAAACATAATAACCTAGACATCGATAATGGGATATAGTCAGCAGTTAAGCACACCCCCAATAATCTGAACAAAACTTTCCAGAATGCAATCCTTAAGAAGACATACCTTTCCCAAGCCACTTTTCTTGAGCTGCTCTCTTCTGTCGAATTGCTCAAGATCAATTGGGAACTGTGTAAACAGAAACAAATCTTAAATGAGAAAGTAGGTCCCAAAGTATAACAGTGCTCTTATGCTGTAACTAATGTGGTTCCATGTCTCAGAAGGGAAAAAAAGTTTTTGCCTACATCAGATAGTAACTTCAGTACAGCAGATCGAATATTCATATTGGGCATGCTCCCATCAGGTAGAGGCTCAAGCCAGTTCTTCAGAAGAGTGAGTATTCCATGATCAAGGAATTCCTGCTGGAGATTCTTCCTGTGAATAGTCATATACAAATGATAAGAATTAGAACTAGTTACAATAGATAGCAACCAGATTAGCACCAGAGAGAAAGTTCTGATGCTACGAATGACTACATCTGAATATCTTACTTTGAGAGAACTTCTATGAGGAGCGGAAGCTTCATGAGTTTGTTAATGGCTGGTTTATGTTGCCTATTTAGGTTGGCATCTTCTTCAGAGGCTACTTCAAACTCAGCAATGAACTGTTCAACTATAAGACCAATATCTGCACGTGGTCGGTCATTCTTCTTCTTCTTCTTACCACCCTTAAAGAGCCGCTCAATTTCGTCGTCCTCTTCAGCTTCCTCTGCCTGTAATGAAAAGAACAAATTCACATCGTGCTTACGCAAACAAGAAACAAAAGGGTCAACAAAATGTTCTGTAATAAATCCCAAGAAATGTAAAAGCATGTCATTTTAATTGGAAACTGCTAAAATACGACAGGGTGTCAAAGCTCAGTCAAAAAGGCCCCTTTACCCCGTAAAACTACTATCTATTCCCCAGGGTTATCTGATTACATGACAGGTATATACTAGCATCATTCTTCTAGTTGAATACCAGCACCCATTAAGACAATCATAGCACATGACATATGTGTATTTCGTTATTCACCCAGGAAGTCCATAACCTGGCCGGCTTCGAAGTCACCATGATAACCATTGATATGAAATAGAACACCCTAGCCAAAGCCCATGTAAACCATTGATCTGATGTAGGGGCAAAATACACAATGAACACCTTAATCGGTTACCTTGCGTGAATCATAGGGCATGACATATTTATATATAGTTATTCACTGAGAGAGTCCATAACCTTGCCGGCTTGGAAATCATCATACTAAACCATTGATATATATGAAATAAAAAACTTAGTCAAAGCCCATATAAACCATTGGTCTGATGTAGGGTTAAAATACATTGATCACTTCAATCGGTTACCTTCAGCTAAAGAAACCTTTGATTTGACCATTACGATAATTTGTCTAAAAACTGAAACTAAAAGAATTAACAATGGTATATGAGCAGTTAAGTATGAACACCTGTGCAAAACGTCGAGGAGAGTGGCCATCATTATCATTGTCATAACGGTCAGCTGGGTCAACCCCAGTGTCATCGATGAAATTATCATCATCTAAGGTTCTAACACCTTCTTCATCATCCTGTTCCATGAGAAAAAGATGTTAGCACGGCCAGTTAATTTGCCGCTATCATGGAGCAGAAACAAACTCAATTATCATGGCAAGAGAAAAACCTTAGGAAACAAAGCATAATTTAAAAATATGGTATTATGCACATAGAATTCAGTTGAACAGTGTTCCAATTAGTATCATCAGAACAAGAGGCTGGCGACAGGTTATCATCAGAACAATGGATCAAGGAGAACAGTTCAATATCCTGAGAAGAAACCAAAAGCTATCCCAGTTATCTCTAACAGAGCTTTGCTTGCAAAATTAAGACAGCAGAATCTTGATGGACCCGGAACAAATGCATTGCCTAAGCACAACTGGTTCAATAATAAGCACAAACACTTAATAAACATACAAATAACATCAACTTAACCACAGTTTAACCAATAGAATCACCACTTCAATCTGGATTATCCTAGAACCCTTTCTAACCAAGCTCATGAGCTGCTAAAACCGATATAAGGCGCAAGTCTTTACTACTACAACATACAAGCACCTACAACTGATAAAGAGTGATGAACAACAGACTGAAAGAAGATTGGAAGCAATGGTCCTCACCTCTGAGCCGTCCCCGGCGATGGTATTCCAGAGCTCCTGGATCTCCTTCTCCCCCTCTTCATCCTGATCCTCACCCCTATCCCCACCCCCGCGTCCGCCGCCGGAGCCCTTGCCGCCCGAAGACGAGCCCCTCTTCTCCCTCACCATGCCCACGTCCTCCTTCCTCCTCTTCTTCTCATGCTTGTCCTTGCCGCCGCCCCTCGCGAGGTCCCTGAGGCTCGAGGACCCCTTCCTCTTCCTGTCGGCGTCCGGGTCCCCGCCCACGTCGTCGTCGGCCAGCCCCGCGGCCGCGTCCTCGCCCCAGTCCTCCAGGTCGTCGGCGGGCATGCCGCCGCCGCCGTCGCCCTTCCCGCCCCCGCCCTTCTTGAGGAGGCGCTTCCGGGGCCTGGAGGAGGACCCGTCGTCGCCGCCGCCGCCGTGCACGGGGGTCGGGGAGCGGTCGCGGTTCCAGTCGGCGCCGTCGTCGTCGAGGTCGTCCTCGAGGCCGTCGTAGGGCTGCGCCCCGCGCTCGGGCGAGGGGGAGCGGGCGTCGGGGTCCATGAGCTGCTCGCCGTCCTCGTCGAAGAAGCTGCGGCGAGGGATCGGGGGGTTAGCGCGAGGTGCGGGAGAGGGGGGGAGGGCCGGGGGAGGGGGGGAGGGAACTTACTCGTCCATGGCGACGTCGGCGAGATGCGGATCGGAACCCTAGCCTCGGTGTGAGTGCGTGACAGAGATGGATTAGAGAGGAGGAGCTGGAGCAGGAGAAGGATCGGGGAAGGAGGAAGAGATCACCGGGCCGCCCTCTGGGCTTTGGGTTAGCTAGGGGCACGTTTAAGCCCATTGGTTACCGCGTCGTGCGTTTGGGGCCTTTGGGCCCATTGGTTAACTCGTAGCAAGGTTCATTGATGAAATGCACATGATAAATGACAAGCAACATGCCTAGGTGTAAAAATCCCCTTGAGTTAGGGTTTCCTGTCCTCCAGGCGACGGTGGTCGCTTTAGAGATCCACGATCCCCTACCCTTCCCGCCGATTGTTCCTCGTCGGAGCTCATCTCTGGTGACGGCAATCTAGGGAGACGCTAGGGAACCACCGCTCGCGGAACAACAGTTTTCTTCGGGCGAGAGTTACAATGGATGAACCATCTTCAAGCTCGGGCATGGCCGTGAGCGATGTGGAGGCGATGATGAAAGAGCTGGGGCTTAAGGAAGATGACCTAGAGGACGTGGTGATCGAGGTCGACGAACTTCCGCTAGAGGCATCCAGATGGATGGCGCTGCGCTCGTGTCCACACGGACAAAACCTACAGTCAATACTGGTATTTTCGCAATATGCGAGTGGCTTGGGATCTTGCCCAGGAGGTGAAGATCCGTCCCCTCGAGGAGAACCTCTACACTTTGCAGTTTTCCTGCCTGGGCGATTGGGAACGTGTGATGGAGGAGGGGCCCTGGACCTTCAAGGGGAAGACGGTGGTCCTATCACCGTATGATGGCTTCACAAAACCATCCACGATTGAGCTAAACAAGGTGGAGATCTGGATTCAAATCCACGACCTACCTGATGGGTACTTCTGCAAGATCAAGTCTTTCGCGGCCACGGTTGGTGAGTTCATCTTCGTCAAGCCAAAGTCCCAGGATTTCGAGGGCAACTTCTATAGGGTTCGGATCAGAATTGATGTCAGAAAGCCTCTAAAGAATGCTGTGTCGCTTCTCATAAAGAAGAACAAGGAGGTCATCAGAGAAATTTCCAGGGTCAAGTACGAAAGAATGTCGGACTGGTGTGCGGTTTGTGGTCACCTCGGCCACAAGTACAAGGAGTGTGGAGATGGAATCCATCTCCCGGCAGCACTGGTTTACAAAGACCTCCAAGCGGTATGGTATAGAGGACCAGGGCGCAGCCCAGGAGCAGGACGGGGCTCTGGAGGAGGACGCGGCAGGGGTCGTGTAGGTTTTGGTAGAGGCCAAGGCAGGGGCAGCTCTCAGACTAGTCAGTTCTGTGAAGATCTCAGTGTCGAGAGGACCGATACAGAGATGGAGGATGTTGACAAGAACAGGAAGAGGGTTGCCCCAAATCAAACGCTGATGTTGCTGGCTCATGGCCAACCTTCTGACGGGAGCAATGTGCCGGCCCTCCCACCTGAGACTGATGGGAAGCTAAAGCTAGCCTTAACCTCCTCAACTGTGCCAGAGAGCCCATCTGCGAAGCAAGAACCAAAGAGAACCAAGACTTCTCTGACTGAAAAAGGCAAGGACAAGAACACCACTTCTGATGTGCGTTTGGCGGGCCCCCAGGAGGGGGTCGCGCCACGCGCAATGAGTCTGTTATGCTGGAACTGTCGCGGTGTTGGCAATCCAGCGACAGTTCGAGAGCTTCGTGATATCACGAGGCAACTTGCCCCCTCTGTATTATGTATCGTAGAAACTCAAATAGAGGGCTCTAGAGTTGAAAGTTTGGTATACACTTTAGGTTTCAATAAAAGTTTTGCAGTCAGTAGTAATGGTAGAAGTGGAGGTCTTGGAATATTTTGGAATGATGAAATTCAGCTTGAAGTTGTTGGTTATTCGGAATATCACATTGATGTGACAGTTGATGCTCCCATGGATACAAAAACTGGGGTGACCTTCGTCTACGGGGAAGCCCAAGTTAACCAGCGATACAAAACATGGGATAAGCTATGAGGAATAGTTGGATCAAGCACGATGCCTTGGGTAGTTATGGGAGACTTTAATGAGGTACTACAAGCTCATGAACATGACGGAGTGGGAGAAAGGAATCAAGCTCAGATGGACGCTTTTCATGATGCGCTGGACACTTGCGGATTATCTGATATTGGTTATACCGACATGGGAGAAGAAAGTCAGTGGAGGAACATATACGCGGGTTAGGCTTGACATAGCTGTGGCCAACCCGGCCTGGTCTTTAGCTTTCCCCATAGCGACCTTGGAGCACAAATCAGCGGCGACCAGTGATCACGACCCAATCTTCTTAAAGCATGCGGACGTGCATGCTTGCACAAGGGTGCGGCGGCAGTTTCGATATGAGCAATGCTGGGAACGGGATCCGACGTTGAAGGCAGTAGTGGAGACAACATGGTCAGGGGTTGCTGGTGTAACGCCCGGGTAATTATGCTACAGTAAACCTACGCTAATGATGCCAGTTCATCTCTAATGTTGTTGCTAATCTCACGTTAGTTCAAAATTATTCGAATTCCAAATTGAGTTTTTGTCAAACATCAAAAAAATTCAGATCCTAAAACTAAAATGTTCGGAGCGTGCCAATAAATTTCTAGGTATTTATGGTGAAAAAAACATGCTTTTATAAAAAGCCTAATTATTTAAAATGAATGAAAACAGGAAAGAAAATAAGGAAAAAGGACAAAACAGAAAACAAAACTAAAAAAAGCAAAGCCCCCCTCTCCTTGGGCTCGGCCCAACTGGCCACCCAGGCCCAGCCGGCCGGCCCACCCCATCCCACCTTAACCCTTACTCCCTCCCGAAACCCTAGCCGTCGCCCCCACTCACCCCACTTCCCACACCTCACTCGCTCTCCTCTCCTTCCCCCGATCCAGATCGGATCGGGGCTTGGGCGCTCATCCCGCGAAGCCCGACCGCGCCGCCGCTTGGACCTCGTCGACGGCCACCTCGCTGGCCTGCCTCCTCCTCCTCGCCGGCCTGCCTTCTCTCCGTCGTCACGCGTCCCCGTCGTCTACCCCGACCCCCGCTGCCCGTGCATACTGCCCCCCGTGAGCCTCTTCCCCCCCTCTCCTCCTCATACTGCCCTCGCGCTCGCGACGCGGCCGCGGCCTCGTCCTGCGCACGCGCACGCCCGCGACGACCTCGCACCCACGCACGCCCGCCCGCCCTGCTGCTACTGCACCGCTTGCTGCAACCGCCCCACACCCCGTCCCCGACTCCTTCCCCCGCGCGCGCTCGACCCCCGTGCCGCGCAACGCGCGCCCCGCCGTCTGCCTATGCCTCGTCCGGCCGCAACCCTGCGTGCCCTCGTGCAGCCCCACTCCAGCGCCCCGCTGCCGCCTACACACCGTCGCGTCGGCCGCGCGCTACCCAGCGTCGCGCCTCTCCTGTACATCGCCGCCGTTCCCCCCTGCTGCCCTTGCCGAGTGCACCTCCCCACAGTTGTCGGTGTCAAAACCGATGGATCTCGGGTTGGGGGTCCCGAACTGTGCGTCTAAGGCTAATGGTAACAGGAGGCGGGGGACACAATGTTTACCCAGGTTCGGGCCATCTCGATGGAGGTAATACCCTACTTCCTGCTTGATTGATCTTGATGATATGAATATTACAAGAGTAGATCTACCACGAGATCGTAGAGGCTAAACCCTAGGAGCTAGCCTATGATTATGATTGTTGTTGTCCTACAGACTAAACCCTTCGGTTTATATAGACACCGGAGGGGGCTAGGGTTACACAGGGTCGGTTACAGAGATAGGAATCTTCATATCCTAACTGCCAAGCTTGCCTTCCACGCAAAGGAGAGTCCCATCCGGACACGAGACGAAGTCTTCTATCTTGTATCTTCACAGTCCAACAGTCCGGCATACGCATATCGTCCGGTTGTCCGAGGACCCCTTAATCCAGGACTCCCTTAGTAGCCCCCGAACCAGGCTCAATGACGATGAGTCCGGTGCAGATTGTCTTCGGCATTGCAAGGCGGGTTCCTTCTCCAAATTCTTCAAAATACCTGTCGTAAAAAGCACTATCCGGCTCCCCATTTAATGTTACGCTCATCGGCTTCTGCGCCTTAAAAGTCTCGGCCTCCACGTGTCGAGCGAATGCGAGAAGTCGGGGCATTTTTACATTTGCCACCCTAGCCATGTAAATAAATTGTCTATTAAAGAGACGGGGATCTTCAGATCTGATCCACACCATCCCCCCCAAGCGAGGAATCATCAGAGCGTGCCCGAAAAAACCACTCCAACATGGCCGACGCTCGCAGCTCTTCCTCCCGCTCTCGCAACACTAAGTCGGGCGATTGGGAGAAGTGTACCGTATCCCACGGCCGATTAGTGAAGTTGCAGACCCAAGGGTACCTACCTCCTGCATATTTAGTCCCCGTTCGAGCCGGACTGGCTTCCTTCGACGGCGGGGAGCAGGCAGAGAACTTTCCCAACCCATCCAGGGGGAGCGAGTATGCCTCATTTCCTACTTGTTGCAGGGTGTCGGATTTCCAATCCATCCGTTTCTCCACGGGCTTCTGGAGTTCTACGGCCTCCAGCTGCAGAACTTCACACCTGCCTCCATCCTGCACATCGCAAGTTACGTCGCTCTTTGCGAGCTATTCTTGGGCTGCGAAGCCCATTTCGAGCTATGGAAGAAGTTGTTCCGCCTCGTCCCCCGTAATCAAGGGGGATCAATATTCCAAGTGGGCGGAGCCGAGATATGGCGCGTCGCTGGTACCGGATACTTGTCTGGCACACCGAAGAAGGCACCCGAAGAGTGGCCCTCCGAGTGGTTTTATATTGAGGACGTCTCCCTTCCCGACCCAATCCGAATGGGTCTTCCTGAGTTTACAAACGCCTTAACTGGCGTCCCCGGAGCCCCAGAGAGGAAGATAACAGGGAGGTCCTTCAATTGATGAGCAAGATAAGAATACTCGCTCAGTCCGGATTATCAATAGTCAAGGTTATGGCGATATCCATAATGCGGGGGGTTCAGCCACTCCAATACCGAGGGCATCCCATGTGGCACTTTAATGGAGACGACGACTCCACCCACTGTGGCCGAAAAGGCGCGGACTCTACCACCGCTCTGGTGGAAATACTGTCCGAGTTGTACAAGGGGGAAAGAGAGGAGTTCGTCCGCATTAAGCCACGGGATGGATTTTCCATGTACAA
The DNA here is from genome assembly GCF_002575655.3 of Aegilops tauschii subsp. strangulata. NCBI lineage: Eukaryota > Viridiplantae > Streptophyta > Magnoliopsida > Poales > Poaceae > Aegilops > Aegilops tauschii. The sequence continues at coordinate 34,730,244 of NC_053037.3, read as the reverse complement.
CCCTCCAAGCTGGGTGAGTTGCCATCCATTACTCTACTCTATTTACTCCCTGAGCCTTTGTTTTCATAAATATTTACTCAGTCTACCTGTAACAGGAATGACGAAAAATAATCAGGGAGTTCCATAGCCCGGCTCCACAGCCAGAGGACCGCAACCGGGCCCTCGACCCCGGATTCGAAGAGGATCCGGATATATTCGTGGAGCTCGTGGAAGGGGTGTTTCACCAGGCGAGCTTTGATGGTACAGAGGTGGCCATCATTGCTGACTATCCCGGCCTCCTCCCTGTTTTGCATGTAAGTAAACAAGAGACTTGTCTTCCGGAAAAGATTTATTCCTTCCGTCTTACCCACCGCGCAATTGTTACGCTCTTAAGGGGAGACGATCGGCGCACCAAGCCGAACCCGAGGCGACTCGCCAACAAGGGGCGCCCGTGCTGGGTAGGCCTTTAAAAAGAAAGGCGAACAAAAATACAAAGGAGCCGTCTTCAAGGAGGTATGGTTTTGAATATGCTCCATGGCTCGTCATCTTAAAGTATGACACTATCCGTTGTGTGTTTAGCAGAAAGAACATCCGCCGAACTATGTCCGGGGACCCTGCCCACTGTGCCTCCAGTAGCCGGATTCCAGACCCGGTCTTGAGGACGGAGGCCAACACGGGAGTGACACTGGACTGTCCTCAAACAGAGGATTCGGACAGAATGTCCGCCACAAATTCTGAAGTGGAGAGCGCCATGAATCATCGGCGCCGGCGGGCCGCACTCCGCGACCCTGGTTTTTCAGATGAGGCTTTTAATGCCTTCAACTCGGGTGATGCGTACATCCGAGCCGCTCAGGATGGGCTTGCTAGAGCCACGTACCAGTATTTGAAAGACATACGGGTGAATATAAAAATCTGATAATTATGTATATCAGTAGCCCCTGAGACTTAAAGCAGTTGGTACAACTGATTTAAGGATCATTGTACATGTAGGTTCTCTCAGAGAAGAACAATCTGTTGTCTCAAGAGCTGGAAGAGTGTCGAATCCAGCTAATGGCCGCTATGGCTAAGCTGTCAAGATCCGAAGAGGCATCAACTGGTATGTATTCCCGAATTGAGAAAAATCAATATTGTGTTGATAAACCAGTAATGCTAACAATATCTGATGACCAAAATCCTCAGAGAATCCGGAATGGAATTCGGGAACCCCACAAGAGGGTGAACAAGAGGCCCTAAGGCGAGCAGCCGCTGGCGAGCGTGTACTTACACAGGTCATACAGAAGAATAACAGGCTCCAAGATGCTAATACTCAGCTGGGTGAAGAATTGAAAGATGTTCGGGGCCAGCTGGCTAACTCCGTGAAGGAAAATAAGAGGCTTCGGCGCGGCATATTTAGTATGTTCTCAAACGAACATTTATATAGTTCGGTAAAGATAGGAACTAACAGAGTTATGTCTGTAGGTATGCTGACGGGCCGTCCCGAAGAGGAGATGCCCGGATCCTCAGGTGATCTGCTACAAGAGCTTTCGCAACTGCACGAGCAAGTTCGGCAGGTCATGCGGAGTGTCGCCAAGGCCTTGTGGCCATCCGCCTCCTTACCAGGAAGTATGGGGGAGCTTGCTCAGCTTTTCAAGGGAGCGCGGCGGCGTTTCCGACTATGGAAGATATTTGCCTGTCGAGAAGGGGCGAGAGAGGCTTGGGCCATGGTGAAAACAAGGTATACCAAGCTTGATCCGAATCATATGGCCCGGGTCGGACCTGTAGGGTCAGATGGGAAAGAAATTCCTGTTAATCTGGTATATGACCAGGTAGGATTAGCTGCAAAATATTCCCAACAGGATTGTAGGCTAGACACCCTGTTGGATGGCATAGAAGAAGAAGCATTTGAGTCTAAATGACAATGTACTTCAATTGACATATTTGTCCCTAGCTGGATTGTAAAACATTTGTCATGGCAGACCTTTTCGCTTCGGCCTCTGGACCCGACAGTCCGGAGTGTTTCCGAATACCCGCTCGGTAATATAAACCGGGGTACGCGTGGAAACCAGGCGTAGGGGTCATAATTGCTTGAACAGACAAGTACCCAACTAGTTATGTTATATTACATGGTTAGTAAGAAACATCTTCCAGAGAGAATAGTTCTGTTAAGGGTTCCTTTCCCTGGGTACGCATGCATCAAAGTGCATGTCCGGACTGCGATCAAAAAGCGCAGGATATGTAACATCTGGGGTTTTGTATTGTAATAGGTAAAAAACATCTTTAGTCCACTGACCGAATACTCCCTTAAGAACGCTAGCTTTCGGCTTCACCCAGTCTGAGGTACACGTCCGGAGTACCCGGCAGTAACAATCGCAGAGGTGCTCCCTTTATGCCCTAGCCGAACTAACGGGAACGTAGGGCATAAGCACAGGAGCCAGGCAACCCAGCTTGGCCAAAACTTAAGTCATATCGATGCATATAATGGCGAAGAAAAGGTGCATATGGAAAAAGGACGCATATGCAGTGGGCTTGATGCCCGGAGTATAATTATATTAAGCTTCTGTATAAGAAGCCCCCAGGTATGATGAGCGCACATACTTGAAAATTAGTGCGTTACAAGTATGTAGTCTGGCCACTATAAAGCTTTAAAGCTTTTCAAAAAGGAAAGGCGAGAAGAGGGCTAAGAAGTAAATCAAAAAAGTAACAGAGGGAAGGAGACGAACAGGGAGTTCGGCGCTAGGCATAGAATCTTCGGAGTCTGGCTGCGTTCCATGGGTTCGGCTCGAGGCGATTATCAGATGCATCCCGCAGTCGGTACGCTCCTCCCGTGAGGACTTTGTCAATAATGAAGGGACCCTCCCACTTGGGCTTGAGCTTGTCCTTCTTCTTCTGCGGTAAACGTAGAACGAGTTCGCCAATGTTATAAGTCTTGGCCCGTACTTCTCTGCTTTGATACCTGTGAGCCTGTTGTTGATAGAATGCGGAACGGGCTTTTGCGACGTCGCGCTCCTCTTCCAGGGCATCTAAACTGTCCTGCCGATCGAGCTCGGCCTCTCTCTCTTCGTACATGCGCACTCAAGGTGAGTCATGAATAATATCGCAGGGCAGCACAACCTCTGCGCCGTACACCATGAAGAAGGGTGTATATCCGGTAGTGCGATTTGGCGTGGTCCGCAGCCCCCAGAGTACGGAGTCAAGCTCCTCAACCCAGTCCGCAGCCCCGGTAGTGCGATTTGGCGTGGTCCGTAGTCTGATTCTTTTAAGAATCGCACTAGTCTAGGTTTAATGCCGCTCATAATAAGACCATTGGCTCGTTCGACTTGACCGTTTGTTTGAAGGTGATAGACGGAGGCGTAATGGAGCTTAATGCCCATCTTGCCGCACCAAGTTTTCACCTCATCGGCCGTGAAATTGGAGCCGTTGTCAGTGATGATGCTGTGGGGGACACCGTAACGGTGTACTACACCCGATATGAAGCCTATCACGGGTCCGGATTCGGCCGTTTTGACTGGTTTGGCTTCTATCCACTTGGTGAATTTGTCCACCATGACTAGTACGTCCATTTTGCATCATGCTTTTATATCGATATTTATTGCATTATGGGTTGTTATTACATATTATGTCACAATACTTATGGCTATTCTCTCTTATTTTACAAGGTTTATCATGAAGAGGGAGAATGCCGACAGCTGGGATTCTGGGCTGGAAAAGGAGCAAATATTGGAAACCTATTCTACACAGCTCCAAAAGTCCTGAAACTCCACGAAAGTTATTTTTGGAATTATTAAGAATTATTGAGTGAAGAAAATACCAGAGGGGGCCCACACCCTGGCCAGGAGGGTGGGGGGCGCCCCCCCTACTGGGCGCGCCCCCTGTCTCCTGGGCCCCCTAGTGGCCCTCTGGTGCCCATCTTCTGCTATATGAAGGCTTTTACCCTGGAAAAAATTATAAGCAAGCTTACGGGACGAAACTCCGCCGCCACGAGGCGGAACCTTGGCGGAACCAATCTAGGGCTCCGGCGGAGCTGTTCTGCCGGGGAAACATCCCTCCAGGAGGGGGGAAATTATCACCATCGTCATCACCAACGATCCTCTCTTCGGGAGGGGGTCAATCTCCATCAACATCTTCACCAGCACCATCTCCTCTCAAAACCCTAGTTCATATCTTGTATCCAATCTTGTATGAAAACCACAAATTGGTACCTGTGGGTTGCTAGTAGTGTTGATTACTCCTTGTAGTTGATGCTAGTTGGTTTATTTGGTGGAAGATCATATGTTCAGATCCTTAATGCATATTAATACTCCTCTGATCATGAACATGAATATGATTTGTGAGTAGTTACGTTTGTTCCTGAGGACATGGGTGAAGTCTTGCTATTAGTAGTCATGTGAATTTGGTATTCGTTCGATATTTTGATGAGATGTATGTTGTCTCTCCTATAGTGGTGTTATGTGAACGTCGACTACATGACACTTCACCATTATTTGGGCCTAGAGGAAGACATTGGGAAGTAATAAGTAGATGATGGGTTGCTAGAGTGACAGAAGCTTAAACCCTAGTTTATGCGTTGCTTCGTAAGGGGCTGATTTGGATCCACTAGTTTCATGCTATGGTTAGGTTTACCTTAATAATTCTTTTGTAATTGCGGATGCTTGCAATAGGGGTTAATCATAAGTGGGATGCTTGTCCAAGTAAGGGCAGTACCCAAGCACCAGTCCACCCACATATCAAATTTTCAAAGTACCGAATGCGAATCATATGATCGTGATGAAACTAGCTTGATGATAATTCCCATGTGTCCTCGGGAGCGCTTTTCTCATTATAAGAAATTGTCCAGGCTTGTCCTTTGCTACAAAAAGGATTGGGCCACCTTGCTGCACTTTATTTACTTTCATTGCTTGTTACCCGTTACAAATTATCTTATCACAAAACTATCTATCACCTACAATTTCAGTGCTTGCAGAGAATACCTTACTGAAAACCGCTTGTCATTTCCTTCTGCTCCTCGTTGGGTTCGACACTCTTACTTATCGAAAGGACTATGATAGATCCCCTATACTTGTGGGTCATCAAGACTCTTTTCTGGCGCCGTTGCCGGGTAGTGAAGCGCCTTTGGTGAGTGGAACTTGGTAAGGAAACATTTATATAGTGTGCTGAAATTTTTTGTCACTTGTTACTATGGAAACTAATCCTTTGAGGGGCTTGTTCGGGGCATCTTCGCCCCGACCAGTAGAGCAAAGAATTGCTCCTCAACCTACTGAACCTATTGAAAATGTTTACTTTGAGATTCCTTCGGGTATGATAGAGAAACTGCTAGCTAATCCCTTTGCAGGAGATGGAACATTGCATCCCGATTTACACCTTATCTTTGTGGATTATTTAAGCTTGCAGGTATTCCCGATGATGTTGTTAAGAGGAAGGTCTTCCCTTTATCTTTGAAGGGAGACGCATTGACATGGTATAGGCTATGTGATGATACGGGATCTTGGAACTATAAACGATTGAAGTTGGAATTTCACCAGAAGTTCTATCCTATGCATCTTGTTCATCGTGATCGTAATTACATATATAATTTCTGGCCTCGTGAAGGAGAGAGCATCGCCCAAGCTTGGGGGAGGCTTAAGTCAATGTTATATTCATGCCCCAATCATGAGCTCTCAAGAGAAATGATTATTCAAAAATTTTATGCTCGGCTTTCTGACAACAACCGCACCATGCTCGATACTTCCTGTGTTGGTTCTTATATGCTGAAGACTATTGAATTCAAGTGGGATTTATTGGAAAGAATTAAACACAACTCTGAAGATTGTTGCTCCGACGATGGTAAGGAGTCAGGTATGACACCCAAGTTTGATTGTGTTAAATCTTTTATGGATACCGATGCTTTTCGTGGATTTAGCGCTAAATATGGACTTGACTCTGAGATAGTAGCTTCTTTCTGTGAATCTTTTGCTACTCACGTTGATCTCCCTAAGGAGAAGTGGTTTAAATATAATCCTCCCACTGAAGTAAAATTAGTTGCACCTATTACAGTTGAAGAAAAGACTATTACTTATAATGATCCCATTGTTCCTATTACTTATGTTGAGAAACCACCTTTCCCTGTTAGGATAAAGGATCATGCTAAAGCTTCAACTGTTGTTCGTAAGACTAATACTAGAACATATACACCTCCTGAGCAAATTAAAGTTGAACCTAGTATTGCTATGGTTAAAGATCTCCTGGATGATCATATAGATGGGCATGTTATTTACTACTGTGGTGAAGCTGCTAATATCGCTAAACCCGATGCTGAGATACATAGACCTGTTGTAGGCATGCCTGTTATTTCTGTTAAAATAGGAGATCATTGTTATCATGGCTTATGTGATATGGGTGCTAGTGCCAGTGCAATACCTCATTCCTTATATGAAGAAATTATGATGGTATTGCACCTGCTGAATTGGAAGGTATTGATGTTACTATTAAACTTGCCAATAGAGATACTATTTCACCGGTTGGGATTGTTAGAGATGTTGAAGTCTTGTGTGGGAAAGTTAAATATCCTGCTGATTTTCTTGTTCTTGGTTCCCCACAAGATAGCTTTTGTCCCATTATATTTGGTAGACCCTTCTTGAATACTGTTAATGCTAGGATAGATTGCAAAAAGGATGTTGTTAGAATTGGCTTGGGGGATATGGAACATGATTTTAATTTTGCTAAATTTCATAGACAACCCCATGAAAAAGAATTGCCTAGTAAAGATGAAATTATTGGTCTTGCTTCTATTGCCGTACCTCCTACTGATCCATTAGAACAATATTTGCTAGACCATGAAAATGATATGTTTATGAATGAAAGAAGGGAAATAGATGAAGTATTCCTTCAACAGGGTCCTATTTTGAAACACAACTTACCTGTTGAAATCCTAGGGGATCCCCCTCCACCCAAGGGTGATCCCGTGTTTGAGCTCAAACCTTTACCTGATAATCTTAAATATGCTTATCTTGATGAAAAGAAGATATATCCTGTTATTATTAGTGCTAACCTTTCAGAGCAGGAAGAGGAAAGATTATTGAAAACTCTGAAGAAGCACCGTGCTGCTATCGGATATACTCTGGATGATCTTAAGGGCATTAGTCCCACCCTATGCCAGCACAAAATAAAATTGGAGAAAGATGCCAAACCAGTTAGAGACCCTCAACGACGGTTAAATCCTAAGATGAAAGAAGTGGTAAGGAAGGAGATACTAAAGCTCCTTGAGGCAGGTATAATTTATCCCGTTGCTGATAGTGAGTGGGTAAGTCCTGTCCATTGTGTCCCTAAGAAGGGAGGTATTATTGTTGTTCCTAATGATAAAGATGAATTGATCCCGCAAAGAATTATTACAGGTTATAGGATGGTAATTGATTTCCGTAAATTAAATAAAGCTACTAAGAAAGATCATTACCCTTTACCTTTTATTGATTAGATGCTAGAAAGACTGTCCAAACATTCACATTTCTGCTTTCTAGATGGTTATTCTGGTTTCTCTCAAATACCTGTGTCAGCGGAGGATCAATCAAAAACCACTTTCACTTGCCCTTTCGGTACCTTTGCTTATAGACGTATGCCTTTTGGTTTATGTAATGCACCTGCTACCTTTCAAAGATGTATGATGGCTATATTCTCTGACTTTTGTGAAAAGATTTGTGAGGTATTCATGGATGATTTCTCCGTTTATGGATCCTCTTTTGATGATTGCTTGAGCAACCTTAATCGAGTTTTGTAGAGATGTGAAGACACTAGTCTCGTCTTGAATTGGGAAAAGTGCCACTTTATGGTTAACGAAGGCATTGTCTTGGGGCATAAAATTTCTGAAAGAGGTATTGAAGTTGATAAAGCTAAAGTTGATGCTATTGAAAAGATGCCATGTCCCAAGGACATTAAAGGTATAAGAAGTTTCCTTGGTCATGCCGGTTTTTATAGGAGGTTCATTAAGGACTTCTCTAAAATCTCTAGGCCTCTGACTAATTTATTGCAAAAAGATATTCCTTTTGTTTTCGATGATGATTGTGTAGAAGCATTTGAAATACTTAAGAAAGCTTTGATCACTGCACCTATTGTTCAGCCACCTGATTGGAATTTACCCTTTGAAATTATGTGTGATGCTAGTGATTATGCTGTAGGTGCTGTTCTAGGGCAAAGAGTTGATAAGAAATTAAATGTTATCCAGTATGCTAGTAAAACTCTTGATACTGCCCAGAGAAATTATGCTACTACTGAAAAAGAATTCTTAGCAGTTGTATTTGCTTGTGATAAGTTCATACCTTACATTGTTGATTCTAAAGTTACTATTCACACTGATCATGCTGCTATTAAATATCTTATGGAAAAGAAAGATGCTAAACCTAGACTTATTAGATGGGTTCTCCTGCTCCAAGAATTTGATTTGCATATTATTGATAGAAAGGGAGCTGAGAACCCCGTTGCAGACAACTTGTCTAGGTTAGAGAATGTTCTTGATGACCCACTACCTATTGATGATAGCTTTCCTGATGAACAATTAGCGGTCATTAATGCTTCTCGTACTGCTCCATGGTATGCTGATTATGCTAATTACATTGTTGCTAAATTTATACCACCTAGTTTCACATACCAGCAAAAGAAAAAGTTCTTTTATGATTTAAGACATTACTTCTGGGATGACCCACACCTTTATAAAGAAGGAGTAGATGGTGTTATTAGACGTTGTTTACCTGAGCATGAACAGGAACAGATCCTACACAAGTGTCACTCCGAACCTTATGGAGGACACCACGCTAGAGATAGAACTGCACATAAGGTATTGCAATCCGGTTTTTATTGGCCTACTCTCTTCAAAGATGCTCGTAAGTTTGTCTTGTCTTGTGATGAATGTCAAAGAATTGGTAATATTAGTAGACATCAATAAATGCCTATGAATTATTCTCTTGTTATTGAACCATTTGACGTTTGAGGCTTTGATTATATGGGACCTTTTCCTGCCTCTAATGGATATACACATATTTTAGTTGCTGTTGATTACGTTACTAAGTGGGTAGAAGCTATTCCAACTAGTAGTGCTGATCATAACACCTCTATTAAGATGCTTAAAGAAGTTATTTTTCCGAGGTTTGGAGTCCCTAGATATTTAATGACTGATGGTGGTTCACATTTTATTCATGGTGCCTTTCATAAAATGCTTGCTAAGTATGATGTTAATCATAGAATTGCAGCTCCTTATCACCCTCGGTCTAGTGGTCAAGTTGAGTTGAGCAATAGAGAGCTCAAATTAATTTTGCAAAAGACTGTTAATAGATCTAGGAAGAACTGGTCCAAGAAACTTGATGATGCATTATGGGCCTATAGAACTGCATATAAAAATCCTATGGGTATGTCTCCGTATAAGATGGTTTATGGAAAAGCATGTCACTTAGCTCTCGAACTTGAACATAAGGCATATTGGGCTATTAAAGAGCTCAACTATGATTTCAAACTTGCCGGTGAGAAGAGGTTATTTGATATTAGCTCACTTGATGAATGGAGAGCCCAAGCCTATGAGAAAGCCAAGCTGTTCAAAGAAAAAGTTAAAAGATGGCATGACAAAAGAATACAAAAGCGAGAATTTAACGTAGGTGATTATGTGTTGCTATTCAACTCTCGTTTAAGATTTTTTGCAGGAAAACTTCTCTCTAAGTGGGAAGGTCCTTACATAATCGAGGAGGTCTATCGTTCCGGTGCCATAAAAATCAACAACTTCGAAGGCACAAATCCGAAGGTGGTGAACGGTCAAAGAATCAAACATTATATCTCAGGTAATCCTATAAATGTTGAAACTAATATTATTGAGACCATAACCCCGGAGGAATACATAAGGGACACTTTCCAGAACATTTCAGACTCCGAAAAGGAATAGGTATGTGGTGCGGTAAGTAAACCGACTCCAAAACAATTCTAATGGCAATTTTTATCCGTTTTGGAATATTTAAGAATTTTGGAAAGCAATAAGTAATCTGGGAAGGACACGAGGCCTCCACGAGGGTGGAGGGCGCGCCCACCCTTAATGGGCGTGCCCCCCTATCTCGTGGGCACCTCGTGTGCTTCCCGGACTTTGTTTTCTTGCACGTTACTTCTTTTGGCCAGTAAAAATTCATTATATAATCTCCCGAAGGTTTTGACCACCATATCACGCAAAAATCCTCTATTTTCGTTCCGAGCTGTTTTTCTGACAGATCTAGAGCATCGTGACGTCATTCTCCTTCAACAATGAAGACAAGGATGCTTGGCTATTGAAGATAGAGCTGAAAAGAGAAGAACCGGAGGAGATCAACAAGGATGAAGGGATCAAGAAGGCCATGGAGGATCAAGCTCCGGCGGCAGAAGAAGAAAACATCCCTCAACCTCTACCTAACCTCTTTACCCCAACTGAGATTGGAGCTTTCAAGATGATTGAGTTAGCTCGCATACAAAACAAGTGTCTCACACAGGAAAATATTTTGTTGAAGGATCATATCGTCGCACTCAAGGGCATTATCCACAAGTTGGAGGAGCTTTTACGCTTGATGTGCGACTATCCATCGTCATCACCACCTTCATCACCTTCGAGGACATAATCACATGGGTATGGGCACTCCCCTTGGCAACTGCCAAGCTTGGGGGAGGTGCCCCGGTATCATATCACCATCACACTCCTATCTTTACCGTTTTCCTTAGTTCGATCCTTTTAGTAATATCTTGATCTAGTAGAATAAAGTTTTGGTATGAAGTAGTTTTGAGTTTTGCTTTGTGATCCCTTTGTGTAATCAAGTCCGTGAGCTATCTATAATAAAGATTAGTGTTGAGTCAAGGGCTTTGCTATCTTGCTATGATCTTGAGAAAATAATAAAAATAATAATAAATAGAATAAAGAGTTCATATTGATCTTATGGATAGTAATGACTTCACATATAAAGAGTATGAGGCATAAAAGTTGTTGAGAGTTGACAAACGTAGTTTTGGTCATCGTTGCAATTAATAGGAAATAATAAAGAAAGAGAGGCTTCACATATAAATATACTATATTGGACATCTTTTATGATTGTGAGCACTCATTAAGTATGACATGCTAAAGAGTTGATGTTGGACAAGGAAGAGAACGTAATGGGTTATGTTTTCTCACATCTTAGTTAAAGTATATTGTCATGGATCATCCAACATGTTGAGCTTGCCTTTCCCCCTCATGCTAGCCAAATTCCTTGCACCAAGTAGAGATACTACTTGTGCTTCCAAATATCCTTAAACCCAGTTTTGCCATGAGAGTCCACCATACCTACCTATGGATTGAGCAAGATCTTTCAAGTAAGTTGTCATCGGTGCAAGCAATAAAAATTGCTCTCTAAATATGTATGACTTATTAATGTGGGAGAAAATAAGCTTTATACGATCATGTGATATGGAAGTAATAAAAGCGACAGACTGCATAATAAAGGTTCATATCACAAGTGGCAATATAAAGTGGTTCTTTTGCATTAATATTTTGTGCATCCAACCCTTAAAGCGCATGACAACCTCTGCTTCCCTCTGCGAAGGGCCTATCTTTTACTTTTATGCAAGAGTCAAGGTGATCTTCACCTTTCCCTTTTTCATTTTATCCTTTGGCAAGTACCTCGTGTTGGAAAGATCCTGATATATATATATCCAATTGGATGTAAGTTAGCATGAGCTATTATTGTTGACATCACCTAAAGGTGAATACGTTGGGAGGCGAAACTATAAGCCCCTATCTTTCTCAGTGTCCGATTAAAACTTCATAACCACAAGTATTGTGTGAGTGTTAGCAATTGTAGAAGACTATATGATAGTTGAGTATGTGGACTTGCTGACAAGCTCTATTCTTGACTCTTTCCGATGTTATGATAAATTGCAATTGCTTCAATGACTGAGATTATAGTTTGTTTTCTCAATGAAGTTTCTGAACCATACTTGACATTGTGAATAGAATGTTACTTGAGCATAAGAAATTATATGACAAAATCTATAAATGTTGCTGTTATGAGAATGATCATGATGCCCTCATGGCCGTATTTTATTTTTATCGACACCTCTATCTCTAAACATGTGGACATATTTTTCGATATCGGCTTCCGCTTGAGGACAAGCGAGGTCTAAGTTTGGGGGAGTTGATACGTCCATTTTGCATCATGCTTTTATATCGATATTTATTGCATTATGGGTTGTTATTACATATTATGTCACAATACTTATGGCTATTCTCTCTTATTTTACAAGGTTTATCATGAAGAGGGAGAATGCCGGCAGCTGGGATTCTGGGCTGGAAAAGGAGCAAATATTGGAAACCTATTCTACACAGCTCCAAAAGTCCTGAAACTCCACGAAAGTTATTTTTGGAATTATTAAGAATTATTGAGCGAAGAAAATACCAGAGGGGGCCCACACCCTGGCCAGGAGGGTGGGGGGCGCCCCCCCTACTGGGCGTGCCCCCCTGTCTCCTGGGCCCCTGGTGGCCCTCTGGTGCCCATCTTCTGCTATATGAAGGCTTTTACCCTGGAAAAAATTATAAGCAAGCTTACGGGACGAAACTCCGCCACCACGAGGCGGAACCTTGGCGGAACCAATCTAGGGCTCCGGCGGAGCTGTTCTGCCGGGGAAACATCCCTCCAGGAGGGGGAAATTATCACCATCGTCATCACCAACGATCCTCTCTTCGGGAGGGGGTCAATCTCCATCAACATCTTCACCAGCACCATCTCCTCTCAAAACCCTAGTTCATCTCTTGTATCCAATCTTGTATGAAAACCACAAATTGGTACCTGTGGGTTGCTAGTAGTGTTGATTACTCCTTGTAGTTGATGCTAGTTGGTTTATTTGGTGGAAGATCATATGTTCAGATCCTTAATGCATATTAATACTCCTCTGATCATGAACATGAATATGATTTGTGAGTAGTTACGTTTGTTCCTGAGGACATGGGTGAAGTCTTGCTATTAGTAGTCATGTGAATTTGGTATTCGTTCGATATTTTGATGAGATGTATGTTGTCTCTCCTCTAGTGGTGTTATGTGAACGTCGACTACATGACACTTCACCATTATTTGGGCCTAGAGGAAGACATTGGGAAGTAATAAGTAGATGATGGGTTGCTAGAGTGACAGAAGCTTAAACCCTAGTTTATGCGTTGCTTCGTAAGGGGCTGATTTGGATCCACTAGTTTCATGCTATGGTTAGGTTTACCTTAATACTTCTTTTGTAGTTGCGGATGCTTGCAATAGGGGTTAATCATAAGTGGGATGCTTGTCCAAGTAAGGGCAGTACCCAAGCACCGGTCCACCCACATATCAAATTTTCAAAGTACTGAACGCGAATCATATGATCGTGATGAAACTAGCTTGATGATAATTCCCATGTGTCCTCGGGAGCGCTTTTCTCATTATAAGAAATTGTCCAGGCTTGTCCTTTGCTACAAAAAGGATTGGGCCACCTTGCTGCACTTTATTTACTTTCATTGCTTGTTACCCGTTACAAATTATCTTATCACAAAACTATCTATCACCTACAATTTCAGTGCTTGCAGAGAATACCTTAGTGAAAACCGCTTGTCATTTCCTTCCGCTCCTCGTTGGGTTCGACACTCTTACTTATCGAAAGGACTACGATAGATCCCCTATACTTGTGGGTCATCAATGACCAACAAGTATCTTTTCTTATGACTTCCTCCTTGAAGGGGTCCAACCATATCGAGCCCCCAGACCGCGAAAGGCCAAGTGATGGGAATTGTTTGTAGGGCGGTGGGCGGCATATGACTTTGGTTGGCGAAAAGCTGGCATCCGACGCAATGTTGGACAAGGTCTTGTGCGTTTGCTCGAGCCGTCGGCTAGTAAAAGCCTTTACGGAAGGCCTTGCTTACAAGGGCCCGAGCTGCGGCGTGGTGACCGCCGAGGCCGGCATGAATTTCAGCCAAGAGCTGCCGCCCTTCCTCTTCGGAGATACATCTTTGAAGTACCCCGGTAGCGCTTTTCTTATAAAGCTCTCCCTCATGGACCTTGTAGGCTTTAGAGCGCCGCACAATGCAGCGTGCCTCGTTTTGGTCCTCGGGGAGTTCGTGCCTATTAAGGTAGGCCAAGGAGGGTTCGGTCCATGGGGCGATAACAGCCATGATGAGGTGGGCCGAAGGTGTTATTTCGGTGGCAGAGCCCCCGATTATGTCTGTGTGTTCATAATCTGGGGTTGTGGTTGGATCCGGACTGATGTTGCCGGTGTTGGGGAACGTAGTAATTTCAAAAAAATTCCTACGCACACGCAGGATCATGGTGATGCATAGCAATGAGAGGGGAGAGTGTTGTCTACGTACCCTCGTAAACCATAAGCGGAAGCGTTTATCAACGCGGTTGATGTAGTCGTACACCTTCATGATCCGTCCCAATCAAGTACCGAACGTACGACACCTCTACGTTCAGCACACGTTCAGCTCGATGACGTCCTCGCCTTCTCGATCCAGTAAGAGAGGCGAAGTAGTAGATGAGTTCCGGCAGCACGACGGCGTGGTGACGGTGTTGATGAAGAACAATCTCCACAGGGCTTCGCCTAAGCACTACGAAAACTATGACGGAGGATAAACTAGAGGGGACGGGGTTGCCGACACACGGCTTGGTGTTTCTTGATGTCTCTTGGGTGCTAGCCCTACCCCTCTATTTATATGTTGAGCCTTGGGGTCGAAACTTGGAGTAAAAGCCTCCACAAAGTCGGTTTCACCCGAAAGGCAAGAGTCCTTCTCGAACTCCAGGGCCAGACGCCAGGGTTCCCGGCGTCTGGACCCAGACGCCAGGGACCCTGGCGTCTGGCCCCTGGACTCCGCAAAACTTCCTTTTGCACTTTCCAAAAACCTCGTGGGCTTTCCCCTTTGGCCTAGATAAAGTGTTCTCGTGCCCAAACATTTCGGGAAACATCCAGAACCCCTTCCGATGGATTCCGGAACCCTTCCGGAGATCAAACACTACTATCCACATATCAATCTTTACTTCCGGACCATTCCAGAGTTCCTCGTCATATCCGTGATCTCATCCGAAACTCCGAACAACATTTGGTCACCAACATACATAACTCATAGTACTATATCGTCAACGAACGTTAAGCGTGCGGACCCTACGGGTTCAAGAACTATGTAGACATGACCGAGACACCTCTCTGGTCAATAACCAATAGCGGAACCTGGATGCCCATATTGGCTCCTACATATTCTACGAAGATCTTTGCATATTATAGTTCATCACGAAGTTTTAGTAACTTGGTGATAGTGACTAGAGAATTTTGTCAATTACTATCTTATCTGGAAGATTAACTCCCACTTGATTCAAGCAATTGTAGTACCCAGACAATCTGAGCACATGCTCACTGGTTGAGCTATTCTCCTCCATCTTTTAGGCAAAGTACTGTCAAAGGTCTCATACCTCTCGACACGGGCATGAGTATGAAATACCAATTTCAACTCTTGGAACATCTCATATGCTCCGTGGCGTTTCAAAAACGTCTTTGAAGCCCCGATTCTAAGCCGTAAAGCATGGTGCACTAAACTATCAAGTAGTCATCATACCGAGCTTTTGTCAAACGTTCATAACGTCTGCATCTGCTCCTGCAATAGGTCCGTCACCTAGCGGTGCATCAAGGACATAATTCTTCTGTGCAGCAATGAGGATAATCCTCAGATCACAGATCCAATCCGTATCATTGCTACTAACATCTTTCAACTTAGTTTTCTCTAGGAACATATCAAAAATAAAACAGAGGAGCTAAACGCGAGCTATTGATCTACAACAACATAGACAAGCAAAATACTATCAAGTACTAAGTTCATGATAAATTTAAGTTCAATTAATCATATTACTTAAGAACTCCCACTTAGATAGACATCCCTCTAATCATCTAAGTGATCACGTGATCCAAATCAACTAAACCATGTCCGATCATCACGTGAGATGGAGTAGTTTTCAATGGTGAACATCACTATGTTGATCATATCTGCTACATGATTCACGCTCGACCTTTCGGTCTCAGTGTTCCGAGGCCATATCTGCATATGCTAGGCTCGTCAAGTTTAACCTGAGTATTCCGCGTGTGCAACTGTTTTGCACCTGTTGTATTTGAATGTAGAGCCTATCACACCCGATCATCACGTGGTGTCTCAGCACGAAGAACTTTCGCAACGGTGCATACTCAGGGAGAACACTTATACCTTGAAATTTAGTGAGAGATCACCTTATAATGCTACCGTCGATCTAAGCAAAATAAGATGCATAAAAGATAAACATCATATGCAATCAATATAAGTGATATGATATGGCCATCATCATCTTGTGCTTGTGATCTCCATCTCCGAAGCACCGTCATGATCACCATCGTCACCGGCGCGACACCTTGATCTCCATCGTAGCATCGTTGTCATCTCACCAACTATTGCTTCTACGACTATCGCTACTGCTTAGTGATAAAGTAAAGCAATTATAGGGCGATTGCATTGCATACAATAAAGCGACAACCATATGGCTCCTGCCAGTTGCCGATAACTCGGTTACAAAACAGGATCATCTCATACAATAAAATTTAGCATCATGTCTTGACCATATCACATCACAACATGCCCTGCAAAAACAAGTTAGACGTCCTCTACTTTGTTGTTGCAAGTTTTATGTGGCTGCTACGGGCTGAGCAAGAACCATTCTTACCTATGCATCAAAACCACAACGATAGTTCGTCAAGTTAGTGTTGTTTTAACCTTCTCACGGACCGGGTGTAGCCACACTCGGTTCAACTAAAGTTGGAGAAACTGACACCCGCCAGCCACCTGTGTGCGAAGCACGTCGGTAGAACCAGTCTCGCGTAAGCGTACGCGTAATGTCGGTCCGGGCCGCTTCATCCAACAATACCGCCGAACCAAAGTATGACATGCTGGTAAGCAGTATGACTTGTATCGCCCACGACTCACTTGTGTTCTACTCGTGCATATAACATCTACGCATAAACCTGGCTCGGATGCCACTGTTGGGGAACGTAGTAATTTCAAAAAAAATTCGTACGCACACGCAGGATCATGGTGATGCATAGCAACGAGAGGGGAGACTGTTGTCTATGTACCCTCGTACACTGTAAGCGGAAGCGTTTATCAACGCGGTTGATGTAGTCGTACACCTTCACGATTCATCCCGATCAAGTACCGAACGTACGGCACCTCCGCGTTCAGCACACGTTCAGCTCGATGACGTCCTCGCCTTCTCGATCCAGCAATAGAGGCGAAGTACTAGATGAGTTCCGGCAGCACGACGGCGTGGTGACGGTGTTGATGAAGAACAATCTCCGCAGGGCTTCGCCTAAGCACTATGAAAACTATGACGGAGGATAAACTAGACGGGACGGGGTTGCCGGCACACGGCTTGGTGTTTCTTGATGTCTCTTGGGTGCTAGCCCTACCCCTCTATTTATATGTTGAGCCTTGGGGTCGAAACTTGGAGTAAAAGCCTCCACAAAGTCGGTTTCACTCGAAAGGCAAGAGTCCTTCTCGGACTCCAGGGCCAGACGCCAGGGTTCCCAGCGTCTGGACCCAGACGCCAGGGACCCTGGCGTCTGGCCCCTGGACTCTGCAAAACTTACTTTTGCGCTTTCCAAAAACCTCGTGGACAAAGTGTTCTCGTGCCCAAACATTTCGGGAAACATCCGGAACCCCTTCCGGTGGATTCCGGAACCCTTCCGGAGATCAAATACTACTATCCACATATCAATCTTTACTTCCGGACCATTCCGAAGTTCCTCGTCATATCCGTGATCTCATCCGAAACTCCGAACAACATTCGGTCACCAACATACATAACTCATAGTACTATATCGTCAACGAACGTTAAGCGTGCGGACCCTACGGGTTCGAGAACTATGTAGACATGACCGAGACACCTCTCTGGTCAATAACCAATAGCGGAACCTGGATGCCCATATTGGCTCCTACATATTCTACGAAGATCTTTATCGGTCAGACCGCATAACAACATACGTTGTTCCCTTTGTCATCGGTATGTTACTTGCCCGAGATTCAATTGTCGGTATCTCAATACCTAGTTCAATCTCGTTACTGGCAAGTCTCTTTACTCGTTCTGTAATACATCATCCCGCAACTAACTCATTAGTTACAATGCTTGCAAGGCTTATAGTGATGTGTATTACCGAGTGGGCACAGAGATACCTCTCCGACAATCGGAGTGACAAATCCTAATCTCGAAATACGCCAACCCAACAAGTACCTTTGGAGACACCTGTAGAGCACCTTTATAATCACCCAGTTACGTTGTGACGTTCGGTAGCACACAAAGTGTTCCTCCGGTAAACGGGAGTTGCATAATCTCATAGTCATAGGAACATGTATAAGTCATGAAGAAAGCAATAGCAGAATACTAAACGATCAAGTGCTAAGCTAACGGAATGGGTCAAGTCAATCACATCATTCTCTAATGATGTGATCCAATTAATCAAATGACAACTCATGTCTATGGTTAGGAAACACAACCATCTTTGATTCAACGAGCTAGTCAAGTAGAGGCATACTAGTGACATTGTGTTTGTCTATGTATTCACACATGTACTAAGTTTCTGGTTAATACAATTATAGCATGAATAATAAACATTTATCATGAAATAAGGAAATAAATAATAACTTTATTATTGCCTTTAGGGCATATTTCCTTCAGCTGGTCTCCCCTTCCCACACCACGGATGGCTTGAAAAGCCTTTCCAAAAAGATGTTAGGTGGGACAGGGTCGCGCTTAGCGCCGATTCGGGCGAGGACATCTGCCGCTTGATTGTTTTCTCGAACCACGTGATGAAATTTGAGCCCCTCGAACCGAGCTGACACCTTAAGGAAGGCATTACGATAGGCCGCCATTTTCGGATCTTTAGCATCGAAGTCTCCATTTATTTGAGATATTGCGAGGTTTGAATCCCCACGCACTTCTAGGCGTTGAATGCCCATGGAGACGGCCATCCGAAGACCATGTAACAGAGCCTCGTATTTTGCTGCATTGTTAGAGTCTGTGTATAATATTTGGAGTACGTATTGGACTGTATCTCCTGTGGGGGATGTTAAGACAACACCTGCCCCGAGACCTGCCAACATTTTAGAGCCGTCGAAGTGCATGATCCAGTTGGAGTATGGGCCGTACTCTTTAGGGAGTTCGGCCTCTGTCCATTCGGCGACGAAATCCGCCAGTACTTGAGATTTGATGGCTCGCCGTGGTTTATATGTTATGTCGAATGGGAGGAGCTCTATGGCCCACTTGGCAATCCGGCCCGTGGCATCGCGGTTGTTTATTATGTCATTAAGTGGTACTTCGGAGGCCACCGTGATTGAACACTCTTGAAAGTAGTGTCGTAATTTCCGGGATGCCATGAAGACCGCGTATGCTATTTTTTGATAATGTGGGTACCGGGATTTGCATGGTGTGAGGACAGTGGACATGTAGTATACCGGCTTCTGAACCGGGAATTTGTGTCCGTCCTCCTCTCGTTCGAAGACGAGCACCGCACTCACAACTTGGTGTGTTGCAGCTATGTATAACAACATGGGTTCGCCAACATTCGGCGCGGCCAGGATTGGATTGCTTGCTAGAAGAGCCTTTATTTCCTCCAGTCCGGCCGTCGCCGCGTCCGTCCACTCGAAGTGCTCGGTTCGCCGAAGAAGGCGATTAAGTGGCAATGCCTTTTCTCCTAATCTAGAGATAAAGCGGCTTAGAGCTGCTACGCATCCAGTTAGCTTCTGGATTTGTTTGAGATCTGTTGGGGTATCCAACTGTGACAAAGCTCGGATTTTAGCTGGGTTTGCTTCAATTCCTCTATTGGAAACGATAAAGCCCAGCAGCTTTCCGGCGGGAACGCCGAAAACACATTTTTCCGGATTGAGCTTAATGTCATATGTTCGGAGGTTATCGAACGTGAGCCTTAGATCGTCTATTAACGATTCGGCATGTTTGGTCTTGATGACTACGTCGTCGACGTATGCTTCCACTGTTTTGCCAATTTGTTTTTCTAGGCATGTTTGAATCATGCGTTGGTAGGTGGCACCAGCGTTTTTAGCCCGAAAGGCATAATGTTGAAGCAGAAGGGCCCGTATGGGGTTATAAATGCCATTGCGGCTTGATCGGACTCCGCCATTTTGATTTGATGGTATCCGGAGTATGCGTCGAGGAAAGACAGTGAGTCGTGTCCCGCGGTAGCATCGATAATCTGATCGATGCGTGGGAGAGGGAAGGGATCCTTAGGGCAGGCCTTGTTGAGGTCTTTGAAATCAACACATAGGCGCCAGGATTTATCCTTCTTTGGTACCATCACCAAGTTTGCTAGCCAATCCGGGTGTTTTATTTCTCTGATGAATCCGGCCTCAAGTAACTTGGCTAGCCCCTCTCCCATAGCTTGTCGTTTGGGTTCCGAAAATTGCCGTAGTGTTTGCTTGACCGGCTTGTACCCCTTCAGTATGTTAAGGCTGTGTTCGGCCAGCCTGCGTGGGATCCCCGGCATATTAGAAGGGTGCCAGGCAAAGATATCCCAATTCTCGCATAAGAACGCTCGCACTGCGGCGTCAATTGTGGGGTCCAGCTGTGCCCCGATGGATGCTGTCTTCGAGGGGTCCGTTGGGTGGACCTGGAATTTGACTATTTCGTCCGCTGGTTTGGAGGTGGATTTGGATCGCTTATCGAGTATCACGTCGTCTCTATCCACTGTGGAGCGTAATGCGGTTAGTTCTTCGGCCGCGAGGGCTTCAGACCATGCTTCGAGGGCCAAGGCGGCTGTTTTATTTTCTGCGCGGAGTGCTGTGTCCGGATCACTGGCAAGGGTGATGATTCCATTGGGCCCAGGCATCTTGAGCTTCATGTACCCATAATGGGGTATAGCTTGGAAGCTCGCAAACGCATCCCGCCCTAACAAGGCGTGATATCCACTGGTGAAAGGGGCCACCTGGAAGGTTATTTCTTCGGACCGATAATTCTCCGGCGTGTCGAATACCACATCGAGTGTGATTTTTCCTGCACATCGTGCCTCCCGGCTGGGAATAATTCCCTTGTGCTGCTTTGTTCAATGCGGCTCCTGTCTATTTCCATTTTATTGAGAGTTTCCTCATAAATGAGGTTTAGTCCGCTACCGCCGTCCATGAGCACTTTGGTAAGCCGGAAGCCGTCCACGATTGGACCGAGGACTAAGGCGGCTGGTGCCCGGACTGTCTTGAATTGCGGTTCGTCACGGGCACTGAAAGTTATGGCCGTGTCGTTCCAGGGGTTTATTGCTGTGACTTGGCAGACTTCGGCGAGGCCGCGGAGTGCTCTCTTGCGCCTATTACCTGAGGCAAAAGTCTCGAAGACTGTCAATACTGTAGAGTTGTGTTCCGTGGGATGTTTCTCTGTGGTGCTTTTTATGAGGAGATCCTCGCCACTCTTTGCCACCTGCCGAAGTATCCAACATGCTCTAAGGCTGTGTGTTGGTATGGTATCCGGTGTGGTGTGTATTTTGCATGGCCTATCGAGCCATCCCTCCAAAACGGTTGCACGCCCTGAAGTGGGCTTCGATTTCTTTGCAATTGGATCGGGCGACCTACGAGGGTACACCCTTTTTGTTCGGACGAGGGGTTTAGCGAGAGCCAGTGGATCCCAAAAGGCTGCCTGAGTTTTCCAGGCGCTTTCCATCGCGCAGTACTTCTGTACTATAATCACCAAGTCATCGAAGCGTGATATGTGACGGCAATTTATGGCGTTGAGGAGTCCCTTGTCCGTGCAATTTTTGCAGAATAATGAGATTGCGTCTTCATCGCAACAGTCCTTGAACTTGTCCTTGACGATGAGGAATCTGGCCCAAAAGTGATGTACAGTCTCTTGGGACTGTTGTCTGATGTGGGAAAGATCGCGTGAGTCTGGGCGGGTGGGTGGATTTAAGTCCGAACCCAGATCTGATTCGTGACCCAGAGCTTGAGGAGTTTCCAGACTTAATAGTTCGGACTCCGAGATGTAAACCAATTTTTCTAGCCCATAGTCCGATTCTAAGTTCGGAGTTCGGGGCGCTTCTTCCCGCGGACATGTATCCGGCTTGATGAGCTCGGAAATCCGGACATACTTCGTCCTCAATATGGGGGAAGAGTTATTGGATCGCTCCTCCACCACCGCTATCTGATGGGTGATCAGCGGAGATTCAATCTCTCTCTGATCGGGTTTAAGCCCAATCCGATCATAGTCCGGAGTGACTCCCAGAGCGGCGATGCGATCCAGGAGCCCATTTAAAGACGATAACTCTGTTGGATCCATCTGCTCGGCATATTCCGAGCTGACGCGGAGGCGAATTTCAATGACTTGAGAAGTCGTGGTCGGCCCGACGGCCGAACGGGCGGTCAAGACGAAGTCGCCCAGCCGGAGAGTTTGGCCTGAGGCCAGAGCTCCCCCGGAGGTGATGTTGTCCTTGATAACAAGGCGAGCCATCAACCCTATCTTCGACGTCATAGTGGAACTCTCAATAAAAGCACCAATGTCGGTGTCAAAACCGGCGGATCTCGGGTAGGGGGTCCCGAACTGTGCGTTCTAAGGCTAATGGTAACAGGAGGCGGGGGACACAATGTTTACCCAGATTCGGGCCCTCTCGATGGAGGTAATACCCTACTTCATGCTTGATTGATCTTGATGATATGAGTATTACAAGAGTAGATCTAGATCTACCACGAGATCGTAGAGGCTAAACCCTAGGAGCTAGCCTATGATTATGATTGTTGTTGTCCTACAGACTAAACCCTCCGGTTTATATGGACACCGGAGGGGGCTAGGGTTACACAGGGTCGGTTACAGAGAAAGGAATCTTCATATCCTAACTACCAAGCTTGCCTTCCACGCAAAGGAGAGTCCCATCCGGACACGAGACGAAGTCTTCTATCTTGTATCTTCACAGTCCAATAGTCCGGCTGTCCGAGGACCCCTTAATCCAGGACTCCCTCAACGGCCGCTTCTCCACCGGCCACGGCCAGCGCGTCACCCCTGCTCCCCTCGCCCCGCTTCAATCCCTCAGCTCCGCCCCGCCTCTGCAGTCCCACCGCCGCCTGTCGGCCGTCCGCGCCCTGCTCTGGCAATGGCCTCGCCGTGGCCACCGGCCTCCCCTAGTCTGGCGACCTGCCGGGTCTGCAGCCCCACGCGCCCCTGGGCATGCGCCTGCTCGGGCTGAGCCCAGTGCCCGCACCCGCTGCGCTTGTTCGGGCGGCGCCCGCAACGCCCGAACCCGCTAAGGCCCCCCTGGCCAATGACACGAGGGGCCCATGCCCCTGGAAAGTTAAAAAAAGATTTAAAAAATAATAATATAATATAATTAATTGATCAATTAATTAAAGAATTAATTAACTTAATTAATCCTGTTTAGATTAACCTAATCACTAGCTAAAACTAATTAACTTTGATTAGTTAAACTGGTAATAAACTGTCTATGACATGCGGCCCCCACGTCAGTTTGACACAGTCAAACCCCCTGTTGACTGCTGACGTCATGCTGATGCAATAATGATAATTTTTGAATTAATTAAATAAATAATAATTTAGAAATTGATTAAAACTTTGAAAATTAATATAAAATAAACCGTAGCTCGGATGAAAATATTGTACATGAAAGTTGCTCAGAACGACGAGACGAATCCGAATACGCGGTTCGTTTGTCAGCCACAAGTCCCTACCATAGCGAACGTGCAACATTTCACCTCCGGTTCATCTGTCCGAAAACGCGAAACACCGGGGATACTTTCCCGGATGTTTCCCCCCTTCACCGGTATCACCTACTACCGCGTTAGGGCACACCTAGCACCACTCATTGTCATGTCATGCAGCGTCATGCTTATGTTTGCATTATATTTATTGTTTCTTCCCCCTCTTCTCTCCGGTAGACTATGAGACCGACGCTGCTGCTGCCTCGGTCGACTATGGTGTTGACGACCCCTCCTTCTTGCTAGAGCAACCAGGCAAGCCCCCCCTTCATCACCAGATATCGCCTATTCCTTCCCTCTACTTCTTGCATTAGAGTAGTGTAGCATGTTACTGTTTCGATTAATCCTATTCTGTTGCGTAGCCTGTCATTGTTGCTACAGTTGTTGATACCTTACCAGCAATCCAAAATGCTTAGTATAGGATGATAGTTTATCATCTGTGGCCCTACATTCTTGTCCATCTGCCATGCTATACTATCGGGCCGTGATCACTCGGGAGGTGATCGCGGGTATATACTATACTTACTTACATACTATACAGATGGTGACTAAAGTCGGGTCGGCTCGTAGAGTACCCGCAAGTGATTCGGATATGGGGGCTGAAAGGACAGGTGGCTCCATCGAGGTAGTGGTGGGCCTGGGTTCCCGACGGCCCCCAAGTGCTACTTTGAGGCGGAGCGTCAGGGCAGGTTGTGACCACCTAGGAGACAGGTGGGCCTGGCCCTGGTCGGCGTCCGCTGTTACATCAATTAACACGTTTAACGAGATCTTGGTATTTGATCTGAGTTGGGTCGTCAACCTTATACGCACTAACTGCCACGTGGGACAAGATATGGGCAACCGACGTCGTGGTATCAGCTGAAGCCTCCTAGACGTCAGCGACTGAGTAGCGCACAGCGGGTTGGACCGCGTAACGCAACTTCCCTTGTAATGGAGGTTGCTAGGTCTGCTCACCGGCCGCCCATGCAACCTGCAGGTGTGCAATGGGCGATGGGCCTAGACCCCTGCACGCATAGGATTTAGACCGGCGTGCTGGAGCGAGCAACATATTTATTGAAAATCATACATACTGATGTATGTGGTCCAATGAATATTGAAGCTCGCGGCGGACATCGTTATTTTCTCACCTTCACAGATGATTTGAGCAGATATGGGTATATCTACTTAATGAAACATAAGTCTGAAACATTTGAAAAGTTCAAAGAATTTCAGAGTGAAGTGGAAAATCATCGTAACAAGAAAATAAAGTTTCTACGATCTGATCGTGGAGGGGAATATTTGAGTTACGAGTTTGGTCTACATTTGAAACAATGCGGAATAGTTTCTCAACTCACACCACCCGGAACACCACAGCGTAATGGTGTGTCCGAACGTCGTAATCGTACTTTACTAGATATGGTGCGATCTATGATATCTCTTACTGATTTACCGCTATCGTTTTGGGATTATGCTTTAGAGACGGCTGCATTCACGTTAAATAGGGCACCATCGAAATCCGTTGAGACGACGCCTTATGAACTATGGTTTGGCAAGAAAACAAAGTTATCGTTTCTTAAAGTTTGGGGCTGCGATGCTTATGTGAAAAAGCTTCAACCTGATAAGCTCGAACACAAATAGGAGAAATGTGTCTTCATAGGATACCCAAAGGAAACTGTTGGGTACACCTTCTATCACAGATCCGAGGGCAAGACATTTGTTGCTAAAAATGGATCCTTTCTAGAGAAGGAGTTTCTCTTGAAAGAAGTGAGTGGGAGGAAAGTAGAACTTGATGAGGTAACTGTTCCTGCTCCCTTATTGGAAAGTAGTTCATCCCAGAAACCGGTTCCTGTGACACCTACACCAATTAGTGAGGAAGCTAATGATATTGATCATGAAACTTCAGATCAAGTTACTACCGAACCTCGTAGGTCAACCAGAGTAAGATCCGCACCAGAGTGGTACGGTAATCCTATTCTGGAGGTCATGTTACTTGACCATGGCGAACCTACGAACTATGAGGAAGCGATGATGAGCCCAGATTCCACAGAATGGCTTGAGGCCATGAAATCTGAGATGTGATCCATGTATGAGAACAAAGTGTGGACTTTGGTTACTTGCCCGATGATCGGCAAGTCATCGAGAATAAATGGATCTTCAAGAAGAAGACTGACGCTGACGGTAATGTTACTGTCTACAAAGCTCGACTTGTTGCGAAAGGTTTTCGACAAGTTCAAGGGGTTGACTACGATGAGACTTTCTCACCCGTAGCGATGCTTAAGTCTGTCCGAATCATGTTAGCAATTGCCGCATTTTATGATTATGAAATTTGGCAAATGGATGTCAAAACTGCATTCCTGAATGGATTTCTGGAAGAAGAGTTGTATATGATGCAACCAGAAGGTTTTGTCGATCCGAAAGGTGCTAACAAAGTGTGCAAGCTCCAGTGATTCATTTATGGACTGGTGCAAGCCTCTCGGAGTTGGAATAAACGTTTTGATAGTGTGATCAAAGCATATTGTTTTATACAGACTTTTGGAGAAGCCTGTATTTACAAGAAAGTGAGTGGGAGCTCTGTAGCATTTCTAATATTATATGTGGATGACATATTGTTGATTGGAAATGATATAGAATTTCTGGATAGCATAAAAGGATACTTGAATAAGAGTTTTTCAATGAAAGACCTCGGTGAAGCTGCTTATATATTGAGCATCAAGATCTATAAAGATAGATCAAGATGCTTAATTCGACTTTCACTAATCACATACCTTGATAAAGTTTTGAAAAAGTTCAAAATGGATCAAGCAAAGAAAGGGTTCTTGCCTGTGTTACAAGGTGTGAAGTTGAGTCAGACTCAATGCCCGACCACTGCAGAAGATAGAGAGAAAATGAAAAATGTTCCCTATGCTTCAGCCATAGGCTCTATCATGTATGCAATGCTGTGTACCAGACCTGATGTGTGCCTTGCTATTAGTTTAGCAGGGAGGTACCAAAGTAATCCAGGAGTGGATCACTGGACAACGGTCAAGAACATCCTGAAATACCTGAAAATGACTATGGATATGTTTCTCGTTTATGGAGGTGACAAAGAGCTCGTCGTAAATGGTTATGTCGATGCAAGCTTTGACACTGATCCGGACGATTCTAAATCGCAAACCGGATACGTGTTTATATTAAACGGTGGAGCTGTCAGTTGGTGCAGTTCTAAACAAAGCGTCGTGGCGGGATCTACGTGTGAAGCGGAGTACATAGCTGCTTCGGAAGCAGCAAATGAAGGAGTCTGGATGAAGGAGTTCATATCCGATCTAGGTGTCATACCTAGTGCATCGGGTCCAATGAAAATCTTTTGTGACAATACTGGTGCAATTGCCTTGGCAAAGGAATCCAGATTTCACAAGAGAACCAAGCACTTCAAGAGACGCTTCAATTCCATCCGTGACCAAGTCCAGGTGGGAGACATAGAGATTTGCAAGATACATACGGATCTGAATGTAGCAGACCCGTTGACTAAGCCTCTCTCATGAGCAAAACATGATCAGCACCAAGACTCCATGGGTGTTAGAATCATTACTGTGTAATCTAGATTATTGACTCTAGTGCAAGTGGGAGACTAAAGGAAATATGCCCTAGAGGCAATAATAAAGTTATTATTTATTTCCTTGTTTCATGATAAATGTTTATTATTCATGCTAGAATTGTATTAACCAGAAACATAATACATGTGTGAATACATAGACAGTATAGTGTCACTAGTATGCCTCTACTTGACTAGCTCGTTCATCAAAGATGGTTAAGGTTTCCTAACCATAGACATGAGTTGTCATTTGATAAACGGGATCACATCATTAGGAGAATGATGTGATTGACTTGACCCATTCCGTTAGCTTAGCACTTGATCGTTTTAGTTTACTGCTATTGCTTTCTTCATGACTTATACATGTTCCTATGACTATGAGATTATGCAACTCCCGATTACCGGAGGAACACTTTGTGTGCTACCAAACGTCACAACGTAACTGGGTGATTATAAAGGTGCTCTACAGGTGTCTCCGAAGGTACTTGTTGAGTTGGCATAGATCGAGATTAGGATTTGTCACTCCGATTGTCGGAGAGGTATCTCTGGGCCCTCTCGGTAATGCACATCACTATAAGCCTTGCAAGCAATGTAACTAAAGAGTTAGTTGCGGGATGATGTATTACAGAACGAGTAAAGAGACTTGCCGGTAACGAGATTAAGCTAGGTATTGAGATACCGACGATCGAATCTCGGGCAAGTAACATACCGATGACAAAGGGAACAACGTATGTTATGCGGTTTGACCGATAAAGATCTTCGTAGAATATGTAGGAGCCAATATGAGCATCCAGGTTCCGCTATTGGTTATTGACCGGAGACATGTCTCGGTCATGTCTACATAGTTCTCGAACCCGTAGGGTCCGCACGCTTAACGTTCGGTGATGATCGGTATTATGAGTTTATGTGTTTTGATGTACCGAAGGTAGTTCGGAGTCCCGGATATGATCACGGACATGACGAGGAGTCTCGAAATGGTCGAGACATAAAGATCGATATATTGGATGACAATGTTTGGACTTCGGAAGTGTTCCGGGCTAGTTCGGGCATATACCGGAGTACCGGGGGGGGGGGGTTACCGGAACCCCCCGGGGAGTATAATGGGCCTTATGGGCCTTAGTGGAGAAGAGGAGGGGCGGCCAAGGCAGGTCCGCGCGCCCCCTCCCCCTCCAGTCCGAATTGGACAAGGAGGGGGGGGGGGGCGCCCCCCTTTCCTTACCCCCTCTCTCCTCCTTCCCCCTTCTCCTACTCCTAGTAGGAAAGGAGGAGTCCTACTCCCGGTGGGAGTAGGACTCCCCCCTTGGCGCGCCCTCCTCCTGGCCGGCCGCCTCCCCCTAGCTCCTTTATATACGGGGGCGGGGGGCACCCCAAGACACACAAGTTGATCATTGATCTTTAGCCGTGTGCGGTGCCCCCCTCCACCATAATCCACCTCAGTCATATCGTACCGGTGCTTAGGCGAAGCCCTGCGTCGGTAGCTTCATCAACACCGTCATCACGCCGTCGTGCTGACGGAACTCTCCCTCGAAGCCTCTACTGGATCGTGAGTTCGTGGGACATCACCGAGCTGAACGTGTGCAGATCGCGGAGGTGCCGTACGTTCGGTACTTGGATCGGTCGATCGTGAAGACGTACGACTACATCAACCGCGTTGTTATAACGCTTCCGCTTACGGTCTACGAGGGTACGTGGACAACACTCTCCCCTCTCGTTGCTATGCATCACCATGATCTTGTGTGTGCATAGGATTTTTTTTTGAAATTACCGCGTTACCCAACACGAGTGCATACCAATGCCCCTAGACTTCACCAAGCACTTCCTCGTCGTGACAACGGTGCTCAAGCTGAAGACGAACACAGGTTGCTCATGGAGGGTCACTGTGAGACTGACGAACGACATGGTCACCCTCGATCAGGGTTGGGCCACCTTCGTCGTCGTCTATCAGATCAAGATCGGGTTACATGGTGACCTTCAAGTTGCTGACTCCCGACACGCTCAAGGTCGTCATCTTCGAAGATGACGGCATTGAAGTAGTGACCAAGTGTGGGAGACACGACGACGCCTTCACCATGAACGGCTAGGACAGCTCTCTGTTGCTCCAGCTGGTTTAGTATCGATTATATCATACTACTTTGCTTGAAAACCGCTATGTTTAAGCATGGTACTATGTTTAAAACTATTTGCTATGGTTTAGAACTATGTTAATATGCTGTCTTTTGTGTGTCTTCGGGTTGTTCTACACGCCCATGTGTCCTGGTAATCTCACCGCCTCACTGAAGAGGTTACGCGTTGCATGAAACCAAACACCATGCCTTGTATTTCCGCCTAAGCAAGTGGCCAGCCAAACCATGCCGCCTTTCATTGCGCCTCATGCAGGCTAGAGGGTATGCAGACAACCAAACTAGATGCAGATGTTGGTTTTTGTTTGTTTTCTCTCAGCCAGGCCCAACTGGGAAGTGTATACTATGCAGACAACTTTTGCTACGAGACCCAGACACCCTTTGTCTCAGCTGGCAACAACGCCATGCAGCGCACCGCCACAACCTATCCCTATTTCTGTTCATACGAACACAGTATAAATGAATACACATACTCATCTACCGCAATGTCACCGCTCATCTACCGTCACAGAAATCTGGCAGGATACAAACCACACCCGAAAATTAAATACATGACCATGTGATGGATTTGTTTAACGCAAGCGTTAACTAGTACATACACTCTAGATCAGTACATGGGATCCATTATTATGCCTAATAGAAGAAAAAAACCCTGCACTTCTCTGGACGATGTTGCTTTGCAAATGATCATTCTGGCTCCTGCGGAAGCAACTCAAGCAAGTGTGCATGGCTTCCAATCGCACCTGCTTGATCCCATCTAGAGGTCTAGCTACGACATGCATCAGGCATGCCCATTCCTGGATGAAAATGGTAATCAAAAAATATATTAGCCCTCTGACAATCATCTTGATCAGATAGTCATACATTCACATCGCATACAGTACAGTACCTACAATAAAGGTATATTTTGATTAAAAACATCAATAAGAAAATCCAAAAAATTGTACATCAGTTAGTCATAACATTCAAAAATGTGTTCCAGTTTCTTTTGACGACTGAAAAGTAGGTAGGGGAAACCCCTACGGTATATTTTCTATATTAAGAGGGATAAAGAGAGGATACGTTAGAGCTTGATGAAACAATAACCATGTGCAATAATTAACTGGAAAACATCAAAACACTAAGTAGGCAATGTAAAGTATAGCATATCTTGGTCCCATATTGATCTGTTCTATCCTATGCTAATTACAAGATATCCTGGATTCTTCTTCTGAGTGAGTATCTTGGTGCATGCTTGTTTCTGAATAAAACACAGAGGTCATAAACGAATTAAACCATGCTACTATGAAATCACAGAGAAGGTAACGGTAGGTTTATTTTCAGTTAAAGTAGTAGCTACCGTATATGCGACAACAGCCTTTGGGTCATCCAATAAAAGTTAGGCTAGGTTCAGGCTATTTTGGATAGCAGGTTATAACATATACAAATCCTCTTGTATTATTTGTATACTAGGCAATGTTTTGTAGCGATGCGTGAACTACACAAGCAGAGTCCTGTAATGGTTTAGTTTTCACCAAGTGCACTTCGTGCTACTTGTATATATATGACACCTGGTACGTACTATATACTTACTAGCACCATGTATGATTGATTGCTGATTGAACAACTTCGAATGCAAATCTCCGAAAGTACAGTAAGAACCTAATTCCTGAGAGCTTAGAACTGAGTTGGTGATTGCTTCGTGTACAAGTACTTTGATTGGTTGCATGTCTGAACAAAGCATGCATGCAAGGCCAAGTCGAAGTATACTACTTGTAGGAATTGGCAAACAGATGACAAGTGGTCAAGGAAATGAATTAGAACTCAGAAGTTTTAACGGCGGGCTACACAAAAAGACCAATTGATCACAAGAATCTCAAACTTTTTAGTTAAACATTGTAGGCCATGATAAACCTTATACATGCTGAGTTGCTCCACAGCTAAAAAAACTGAGTGACGAGCACTACACAGACACCCTGCAGTTGTTCACTTAGTTTTGAGCTAGACTAGGGATACGGCTTTCCACTATTTTGTGCAATAGACCTTCTCCCGAGGCTTGTGCTATTCTGTAGTAACACAAGAGTACGCGTGTCGAAAGAGGCAAGGCTTAAGCCAACGGCAATGAATATTTCAATGGGAACCGTATTCAACTAGATGTACATCTTTTTTTTTAAACGTACAACTATTACATCCTTGTGGTTTCGCAATCATTTGGTGCAGCGACTTATATTTCTACTTTGTCGTCATAAAATTACTTTGTTCATATATTGCAAGTTTGCAACAGTAGCAAAACCTGCCGCAGAGTTTCAAATGATTAAAATATGTAAAATATTATCATCCTTGTTGTCAAGTTTCAAATGATTAAAATATGTAAAAATGATGAAATTTACGTAGATATTATACATAAAAGAGTAGTACCATCAAGAAGGGCCTGCAAGATTCGCAGCTCTTACTTCACCTAGAGCTCTTATATGTTCTACAATCTGCAAAATGGACTAGATAGGAAAGAGGTAATATCAGAAGCATCATAATAATAAAATATTTATTTATAGACTTTGTTATAAGGAAAAGCGCATACCATCTCATTCATTCCTCCGTAAATCTGTAAAAGTTCATATCTTATGCCCTCGACATCCAGGGCCTTTGTTAAACCATGACGCTCATATGATATGCCAACCAATCTTTCTTGGTCGTTGAAAACAGCTGACCCACGAGCAGAAATATGTGATGGTGTGCAGTCGTGTCGAAAAAATCGATCACCTGGATGGCTGTTTTTGAATATTAGCAAACAGAAAGGAAAAAGAAAAAAAAACAATCAACCCATAATCAGTGCAGAAGTCTTACCTGGCAAATCCATCACATAATTCACTTATGGGTAGCCTTGGTGGAAATGGATTAAGATAATATCCAAACATCTTGATGCTATGATTTCGTGAAACAGGTTGATCAACAAACCGCACTTCATATCTCCAATTGGACCAAGAACAAAGAAAGCGGCCAATGTTTCTCCTCGTTCTACAACAATGTTCCTGGTGTCTACGGTTGTTCCATTGGGGAAGAGAATTTCAAATCTGAATAGATCTGGAGTTCTTGGAAAGAGTGACCTTGCAGCTGCTATTATATGACAAAAGTTTCTAGCAGAAACAGTAACAATGCCAGGAAAAAGACCCGCTGGTTGACTCAAATCTTTTGGTTCACCCGATTTGGGCTGTCTGGTATAATAGATTAGGATCGGCACCACAGACGTACTCAAGTGTAGGTGCGTCTGGTGGTCAATTCTAGCACGATTGACCACGATCTACATGAAAGGGGGAAAAACCATCCATGGATATAAGCATGCGCAGCCGAAATCCCATCCAAAGCAAAGCCCATAAAGAAGAATGAGAGAAGGGGACATCATGCTCACCCGATCCATGTCCCCGACAGGCTGCATTGCACGGGCCCTGCCACGGGAGAGCTGGGTACGCGGCCGGAGAAGAAGAGCTCGACGGCGGAGGCGTCGTCGGTGCGAGGAAATTGGGGAGGCCCGTGGTCGGCGGAGGTAGCGCGGAACGGGTCGGCGGCGAGGAGCGTGGCTGGCGGGATGGGTTGGAGAGGCGCGACGCGAGAGGCCGGCGGCGGGGAGTGAAGCAACCTAGACGCGCTCGGTTCAGTGCAGTGCGGGTCGGGGGAAAAGAAGGCTGTTGGAGGGGCTTGGGCCAGTCACGGGCTCACAGGCTCAAGGCTGACCGCTCGCTCCTCATCCAATCGGACGGCATGGATCACTCACGGCCCAAAAACGACCGAGGCAAGCTAGAGCGAGCAAACGGAGCCGGCCTGATTATACTAATCTTGTTCTTTTTTTTTTGCGAATACCAAAGCTTGCGTATCATTGCATTGATAGAGGAATTCTTGAAAATATATCACTTTTTTGTTTTTTCCTCTTATGGATGAAATGCAATAGCTGACATTCACTATTCACACGAGGCTGCGCTGCTACTGGCCATGGAACATGCTGGAAGATATGTACATTTGTTGTGGTAACTTCTTGCAGTTTCTTGGACCTGAAAGTTGTGAACATGGGGCCAACTCCGCTACTGGACCAATGACCAAATGAGTAATAAGTTATTATACTTTAGGCTCTGTTCTTTTGAATGATTCTTCTGAAATCTTAAGAATCGGACCTCCCTCAAATTCTCCCAGATTCTCCCGCTTTAGGAGTAGAGATGTCTTACTGGGTAGGATAGCCTTTATGAATTTTTTTCGTCTCCCACTTTCGTCTGGTTCTTTCGTCTCCCCTCCCATCACCCCACTAGTTTATTTTTCTCTCCATTATTTCCTTGTAAACAAACACTTTCCAACCGCACAAAAAGTCACAGATCTAACTTTCCTAACTTACCCAAATCAACCAATCCATCTCATCAATGCAATTTGCTTTAGGAAACAAATAACGGATTTTAAAGAAACAAATAACGGATTCTAAGGAAACAAATAACGGATTTTATGGAAAAAAATCCAATTGACTAATCTTCTTTCTACTCCTAAAGCGGGAGTCTGCGGTCGTGATGGTCGGTGGTGTGCCTCATCTCGTTCACTTTGTCGCATGCGCCTCTTCCCAGTTTGTTCGCACGCACGTAAACAGAAACAAGAAAAAAACAGAGACCGTTGCCGCTAAAAGAAAACAACTAACAAAAGCTAAACGCACGCCACCACCTCTCCTCCTCCTCCCAATCCAATCGCCATGTTGTCCACCTTCTCACCTGTCGCGCCGCTGCATCGACAACCTCCTAAACAACGCAACCCTGCACCGATCCTCGCCATCAGATTCTGCGCACGGATGCTCGGTGATCGGTCACCCCGCCAGCTACAACCTCGGCCGAATTGGACCGCCACGCCCTACATCTCCACCGATGGTGAGCCCTTCCTCAATCCCACCAAGGTCCGCGTCCTCCTTTACGTCGCCATTTTTTAGCTGTCAGCGGTTTCGTGGTTTACCCGACCTGGCGCTTCCTCCGCCGCATCCCCTGCTCCCGTCGCCGGCGGTCACCAGAGCCGCGCCAGATAAGATGGATCCCACCTTCATGGTCGTCGGTTGGCCGAGAATGCGGCACAGTAGTGGGCTGAGTGCTTGTTGCGCCAAAGGTTGTGTTGCATTTGCGCTTTGTCAGGATTAATTTTCTTTTCTTTGTTTGAGAAATCATTGTAATCCTAGGTATCTTGGTATAATGGTCTTTGAAGGTTAAAAAATCACACAACTTGCCTTGGACGCTGATCTATCTTTTTTCTTTAGGACCCGCTGATCTATCAACACATATTCATCACCGGATCCCATAGGTGCTGGTGTTCTAATACTCGTATCGCATAGTATGAATTATTTCCCCAATGAATTCTTCTGTGCAGCCTATATGATGTTTAATTATTCTGTAGGATAGTATACGGCAATCCTTCCAAGCATTAATTGTTTTGATGATAGTAGAGGGCCTCCATGCACTGGGTAAAGATCAAAGATGTGACCTTACACAGTAATTTTGGGAGGTATGTTAACTTATTATTCCCTTCGTTCACCTTCTCGATAGTATGCATGTTGGTTTACTGCAAGAAACCTTATGAGTACTACTGTATTGTACAAATCTGGTCTAGGGTGGGCTGCTTTGGTCTTTTCCAAATGGATGATTGGTTGTTATATATTTCTTTACCATCGGATTGTTATTACTTAATTGTTCTATTATATTGTCCAAATCGGCCACTTATGCCTTCAGGAAAAGCACTCTGAAAGTTGATTAAAAACACTCTGAAACTTCATAAAAAACAATTTGAAATATTCTTTGCATCCCCCTTTAGATTACAACCGCGGTAGGATTTCATTAACCTATACCAAGCATCTTTCAAATATTCTCCTTGTTTCTGCTTGAAGTATAGAACTTCAAAATCTGGTGACAAAGATGTTGGGGAACGTAGCATGGAAAACAAAAACATTTCTACGCACACGCAAGATCTATCTATGGAGATGCATAGCAACGAGAGGGGGAGAGTGTGTCTACGTACCCTCGTAGACCATAAGCGGAAGCGTTTAACAACGCGGTTGATGTAGTCAAACTTCTTTGCGCTCCAACCGATCAAGTACCGAACGCACGACACCTCCGCGTTGTGCACACGTTCAGCTCGGTGACGTCCTCCGCCTTCTTGATCCAGCAAGACGGCGAGGTAGTAGATGAGTTCCGGCAGCACGACGGCGTGGTGACGGTGATGGTGAAGCTATCTCCCAGGGCTTTGCCTAAGCACTATAAAAATATGACCGGGGGTGTAAACGATGGAGGGGGCACCGCACACGGCTAGGTAATTGTCTGTTGTGTGCTAGGCGCCCTCCTCCCACATATATATAGGTGGCAGGGAGGGAGGAGCAACCAAAGCGGGCGCCCAAGTAGGAGGAATCCTACTTGGGGTCTCTCCCAAGCCGCGCCCCTGCCTTATATAGGTGCGGGGGAAAGGCAGGGGAGGGTGGCGCCCCCCTCCTTTTCCTTTCTCTCATGAGAGGGAAAGGCAGGAGGGGCTAGCCCTCTCCCCTTTCCTTCCCGAGGGCTGGCCGGCTAGGGAAAGGGGCGCACCAGCCCCTTGATACGTCTCCGTCGTATCTATAATTTTTGATTGTTTCATGCCAATATTATACAACTTTCATATACTTTTGGCAACTTTTTATACTATTTTTGGGACTAACATATTGATCCAGAGCCCAGTGCCAGTTTCTGTTTGTTGCATGTTTTATATTTCGCAGAAACCCCATATCAAACGGAATCCAAACGGAATAAAAACGGACGGAGAATATTTTTGGAATATTTGGAAAATATGGGAAGAAGAATCAACGCGAGACGGTGCCCGAGGTGGCCACGAGGCAGGAGGGCGCGCCCCTGACCCTCGTGGGCCCCCCATAAGGCGGTTGCTGCTCTTCTTCGGCCGCAAGAAAGCTAATTTTTGGAAAAAAATCTTGGCGAAGGTTTCAATCCAATCGGAGTTACGGATCTCCGGATATATAAGAAACGGCGAAAGGGCAGATTACTAGAGCGCAGAAACAAAGAGAGACAGAGAGACAGATCCAATCTCGGAGGGGCTCTCGCCCCTCCCACACCATGGAGACCATGGACCAGAGGGGAAACCCTTCTCCCATCTAGGGAGAAGGTCAAGGAAGAAGAAGAAGGAGGGGGGCTCTCTCCCCCTCGCTTCCGGTGGCGCTGGAACGCCGCTGGGGCCATCATCATCACCGCGATCTACACCAACACCTCCATCATCTTCACCAACATCTCCATCACCTTTCCCCATCTATCTACAGCTGTCCACTCTCCCGCAACCCACTGTACCCTCTACTTGAACATGGTGCTTTATGCTTCATATTATTATCCAATGATGTGTTACCATCCTATGATGTCTGAGTAGATTTTCGTTGTCCTATCGGTAATTAATGAATTGCTATGGTTGGTTTAATTTGCTTGTGGTTATGTTGTTGTCCTTTGGTGCCCATCATATGAGCGCGCGCGTGGGTCACACCATAGGGTTATATGTATGTTGATAGGACTATGTATTGGAGGGCAAGAGTGACAGAAGCTTCAACCTAGCATAGAAATTGATGCATACGGGATTGAAGGGGGACCAATATATCATAATGCTATGGTTGGGTTTTACCTTAATGAACGTTAGTAGTTGCGGACGCTTGCTAATATTTCCAATCATAAGTGCATAGAATTCCAAGTCAGGGATGACATGCTAGCAGTGGCCTCTCCCACATAAAACTTGCTATCGGTCTAGTAAAGTAGTCAATTGCTTAGGAACAATTTCGCAACTCCTACCACCACTTTTCCACACTCTCTATATTTACTTTATTGTGTCTTTATCTAAAAATCCCCTATTTTTTATTTACGTGCTCTTTATTATCTTGCAAACCTATCCAAAAACACCTACAAAGTACTTCTAGTTTCATACTTGTTCTAGGTAAAGGGAACGTCAAGCATGCGTAGAGTTGTATCGGTGGTCGATAGAACTTGAGGGAATATTTGTTCTACCTTTAGCTCCTCGTTGGGTTCGACACTCTTACTTATCGAAAGAGGCTACAATTGATCCCCTATACTTGTGGGTTATCAAGACCTTTTTCTGGCACCGTTGCCGGGGAGTTATAGCGTGGGGTGAATATTCTTATGTGTGCTTGTTTGCTTTATCACTAAGTAATTTTTATTTGCTGTTCTTAGTTGTTCACTATCTTTAGTTATGAATATGGAACACTAAATACCAAAAAAATTAGGTTTACTTGCTACTCATGGAGATGGGGAACCTCTTAAAACCCTCGATGCTCGTTATGTGACAGATATTATGTACTACTTTGATAATCCAGAGAAAACCCCATTCAATCTAGTAATGGGAGACACGTTGGATCAACGTGAATACTTTAGGTATTATCGCTTGACTCAAAAAGGGAAACTATTATGGGATCAAATTTATATGTTGAAGTGGTATGCTCGGCAAGTATGCTTGAGTTATGATTATACTTGTTGCTCTAGGATGAAGGCTCCACACCTTCCCTTTTCATGCAAATTTAATGATAATAAAACCTTGGCTTCTTATGCTAATGGTATATATGATTACTATGATGTGGAACAAATAGAAGAATTTGTTGCTTTTATGGGTGCGCATGAAATTGAATCTTTGTTCAAAGAGTGTGAAAATCTTTATGATGCTGTTTATAGACCTGAAAATTTGGCAATCCTTAAATATTGCTATAAGAATTATGAATTCAATTCCAATATTGATGCATTTATTGAGAAAGTCTCCGCTGTCCAAGAAGAGACTAATATTTTGCAGGAGTCTATGGAAGAAGGAATTGATGAAACTGTGAGCTCGTTGGATGAAAAAGATGATGAGGAGAGCGAAGAACAAAAGGAGGAAGAGCGGATTAGCTACCCGTGCCCACCTTCTAATGAGAGTAACCCTCCAACTCATACATTATTTAATTTCCCTTCGTGCTTACCGAAGGATGATTACTATGATGACTGTTATGATCCCGTTGATTCTGTTGAAATATCCCTTTTTGATGATGCTTGCTATGCTTGTGGCCAAGATGCCAATATGAATTATGCTTATGGAGATGAACTTGCTATAGTTCCTTATGTTAAACATGAAATTGTTGCTATTGCACCCACGCATGATAGTCCTATTATCTTTTTGAATTCTCCCGACTACACTATATCGGAGAAGTTTGCCTTTATTAAGGATTATATTGATGGGTTGCCTTTTACCGTTGCACATGATGATTTTGATAGATATAATATGCATGTGCTTGCTGCTCCTACTTGCAATTATTATGAGAGAGGAACTATATCTCCACCTCTCTATGTTTCCCACATGATAAAATTGCAAGAAACTGTTTATACTATGCATTGGCCTTTACTAGGTGTGTATAAATTGTTCTTTTATGACATGCCGATGCATAGGAAGAGAGTTAGACTTCGTCATTGCTTGATATATGTTGCTTTGTGCTCACTACTAAATGCCAAATATTTGCTAATTAAAATTGGCTTTGATATACCTTGGGATCCGGGTGGATTCACTATTTGAGCACTATATGCCTAGCTTAATGGCTTTAAAGAAAGCGCTGCCAGGGAGACAACCCGGAAGTTTTAGAGAGTCATTTATTTCTGTTGAGTGCTTTTATATAGTTTAAAAACAAAATAAAATAAAGAGGGGAAACCAAAACTTTTTCAAAAGGGAAAGTGAAAGTGAGAGAGACAAGCATTGTTGAAGTGGGAGCTAGCCTTGAACTTTGTTCATGCTCACGGAAACTTTGTGAATCTTGATTACAGAAACTTTTCAACAAAAATAATTATCCCCTTGTACAATTCCATTTTATTATAAAAATAATGTGCCAAGGTTTGCCTTTAGGATGTTTACAATGCTTGTTAGTTTGTACGGTGCAGGACAGAAACTTTGTCTGTAGTGCGCGATTTTTCATTTTTTACTGGAACGTCAAACGATTCTGAAACTTTTTGCACTGTCTTTCTATAATTTTTTTTATTTTTCCTAATTTTTGAAGAATCTTTCAAGTATCAAAAGTATGGTGAATGTTCAGATTATTACAGACTGTTCTGTTTTAGACAGATTCTGTTTTCGATGCATAGTTTGCTTGTTTTGATGAAACTATCAATTCCTATCAGTGGATTAAGCCATGGAAAAGTTATACTACAGTAGCTACAATGCAAAAACAAAATATG
Organism: Aegilops tauschii subsp. strangulata; assembly: GCF_002575655.3. Lineage (NCBI taxonomy): Eukaryota > Viridiplantae > Streptophyta > Magnoliopsida > Poales > Poaceae > Aegilops > Aegilops tauschii. Next base: position 34,690,689 of record NC_053037.3, on the reverse strand, counting down.
AATTGGTTTGCAACAGTACTTAGAGTAGTGATTTGCTTTATTATACTAACGGATCTTACCGAGTTTTCTGTTGAAGTTTTGTGTGGATGAAGTGTTCGAGGATCGAGGAGGTCTCGATGTGAGGAGAAGAAGGAGAGGCAAGAGCCCAAGCTTGGGGATGCCCAAGGCACCCCAAGTAAATATTCAAGGACACTCAAGCGTCTAAGCTTGGGGATGCCCCGGAAGGCATCCCCTCTTTCTTCAACAAGTATCGGTATGTTTTCGGATTCGTTTCATTCATGTGATATGTGCAGATCTTGGAGCGTCTTTTGCATTTAGTTTTCCCTTTTCTTTTATGCACCATGCTGGTATGAGATAGTCCTTGGTTAATTTATAGAATGCTCTTTGCACTTCACTTATATCTTTTGAGTATGGCTTTATAGAAATGCTTCATGTGCTTCGCTTATATCATTTGAAGTTTGGATTGCCTGTTTCTCTTCACATAGATAACCGCCATTTGTAGAATGCTCTTTTGCTTCACTTATATTTGTTAGAGCGTGGGCATATATTTTGTAGAAAGAATTAAACTCTCTTGTTTCACTTATATCTATTTAGAGAGATGACAGAAATTGGTCATTCACATGGTTAGTCATAAAATCCTACATAAAACTTGTAGATCACTGAATATGATATGTTTGATTCCTTGCAATAGTTTTGCGATATAAAGGTAGTGATATTAGAGTCGTGCTAGTTGAGTAATTGTGAGAAATACTTGTGTTGAGGTTTGCAAGTCCCGTAGCATGCACGTATGGTGAACCGTTATGTAACGAAGTTGGAGCATGAGGTGTTCTTTGATTGCTTTCCTTATGAGTGGCAGTCGGGGACGAGCGATGGTCTTTTCCTACCAATCTATCCCCCTAGGGGCATGCGTAGTAGTACTTTGCTTCAAGGGCTAATAAACTTTTGCAATAAGTATATGAGTTCTTTATGACTAATGTGAGTCCATGGATTATACGCACTCTCACCCTTCCATCATTGCTAGCCTCTTCGGTACCGTGCATTGCCCTTTCTCACCTCGAGAGTTGGTGCAAACTTCGCCGGTGCATCCAAACCCCGTGATACGATACGCTCTATCACACATAAACCTCCTTATATCTTCCTCAAAACAGCCACCCTACCTACCTATCATGGCATTTCCATAGCCATTCCGAGATATATTGCCATGCAACTTCCATCATCATCATATACATGACTTGAGCATTTATTGTCATATTGCTTTGCATGATCGTAAGATAGCTAGCATGATGTTTTCATGGCTTGTCCGTTTTTTATGTCATTGCTACGCTAGATCATTGCACATCCCGGTACACCGCCAGAGGCATTCATATAGAGTCATATCTTTGTTCTAGTATCGAGTTGTAATATTGAGTTATAAGTAAATAAAAGTGTGATGATCATCATTATTAGAACATTGTCCCATGTGAGGTTTTCAAAATAAAAGAGGCCAAAGAAGCCCAAATAAAAAAAGAGAGGCCAAAGAAGCCCATCAAAAAAAAGAAAAAAGGAAAAAAAGAGAGAAAAAGAGAGAAGGGGCAATGTTACTATCCTTTTACCACACTTGTGCTTCAGAGTAGCACCATGTTCTTCATATAGAGAGTCTCTTGAGTTATCACTTTCATACACTAGTGGGAATTTTCATTATAGAACTTGGCTTGTATATTCCGATGATGGGCTTCCTCAAATGCCCGAGGTCTTCATGAGCAAGCAAGTTGGATGCACACCCACTTAGTTTCCAGTTTGACCTTTCATACACTTATAGCTCTACTGCATCCGTTGCATGGCAATCCCTACTCCTCACATTGACATCAATTGATGGGCATCTCCATAGCCCATTGATTAGCCGCGTCGATGTGAGACTTTCTCCTTTTTTTGTCTTCTCCACACAAACCTCCATCATCATATGCTATTCCACCTATAATGCTATGTCCATGGCTTGCGCTCATGTATTGCGTGAGGGTTGAAAAGGCTGAAGCGCGTTAAAAAGTATGAACCAATTGCTCGGCTTGTCATCAGGGTTGTGCATGATTTGAATGCTTTGTGTGGTGAAGATGGAGCATAGCCAGACTATATGATTTTGCAGGGATGAGCTTTCTTTGGCTATGTTATTTTGATAAGACATAATTGCTTGGTTAGTATGCTTGAAGTATTATTGTCTTAATGTCAAATGATAGACTATTGCTTTGAATCACTCGTGTCTTAATATCCATGCCATGATTAGATTATGTGATCAAGATTATGCTAGGTAGCATTCCACATCAAAAACTATCTTTTTTATCATTTACCTACTCGAGGACGAGCAGGAATTAAGCTTGGGGATGCTGATACGTCTCCGTCATATCTATAAATTTTGATTGTTCCATGCCAATATTATACAACTTTCATATACTTTTGACAACTTTTTATACCATTTTTGGGACTAACATATTGATCCAGTGCCAGTTCCTGTTTGTTGCATGTTTTATGTTTCGCAGAAACCCCATATCAAATGGAATCCAAACGGACAGAGAATATTTTTGGAATATTTGGAAAATATGGGAAGAAGAATCAATGCGAGACGGTGCCCGAGGTGGCCACGAGGCAGGGGCGCTCCCCTGACCCTCGTGGGCCCCCCGTAAGGCGGTTGCTGCTCTTCTTTGGCCGCAAGAAAGCTAATTTTCGGAAAAAAAATCTTGGCAAAGGTTTCAATCCAATCAGAGTTACGGATCTCCGGATATAAGAAACGGCGAAAGGGCAGGTTACCAGAGCGCAGAAACAGAGAGAGACAGAGAGACAGAGAGACAGATCCAATCTCGGAGGGGCTCTCGCCCCTCCCACACCATGGAGACCATGGACCAGAGGGGAAACCCTTCTCCCATCTAGGGAGAAGGGCAAGGAAGAAGAAGGAGGGGGCTCTCTCTCTCCCTCGCTTCCGGTGGTGCCGGAACGCCGCCGGGGCCATCATCATCACCGCGATCTACACCAACATCTCATCATCTTCACCAACATCTCCATCACCTTCCCCCATCTATCTACAGCTGTCCACTCTCCCGCAACCCGCTGTACCCTCTACTTGAACATGGTGCTTTATGCTTCATATTATTATCCAATGATGTGTTGCCATCCTATGATGTCTGAGTAGATTTTCGTTGTCCTATCGGTAATTGATGAATTGCTATGATTGGTTTAATTTGCTTGTGGTTATGTTGCTGTCCTTTGGTGCCCATAATATGAGCGCGCGCGTGGTCATACCATAGGGTTAGTTGTATGTTTATAGGACTATGTATTGGAGGGCGAGAGTGACAGAAGCTTCAACCTAGCATAGAAATTGATGCATACGGGATTGAAGGGGGACCAATATATCTTAATGCTATGGTTGGGTTTTACCTTAATGAACGTTAGTAGTTGCGGACGCTTGCTAATAGTTCCAATCATAAGTGCATAGAATTCCAAGTCAGGGATGACATGCTAGCAGTGGCCTCTCCCACATAAAACTTGCTATCGGTCTAGTAAAGTATTCAATTGCTTAGGGACAATTTCGCAACTCCTACCACCACTTTTCCACACTCTTTATATTTACTTTATTATGTCTTTATCTAAACAGCCCCTACTTTTTATTTACGTGCTCTTTATTATCTTGCAAACCTATCCAAAAACACCTACAAAGTACTTCTAGTTTCATACTTGTTCTAGGTAAAGCGAACGTCAAGCGTGCGTAGAGTTGTATCGGTGGTCGATAGAACTTGAGGGAATATTTGTTCTAGCTTTAGCTCCTCGTGGGGTTCGACACTCTTACTTATCGAAAGAGGCTACAATTGATCCCCTATACTTGTGGGTTATCACCCCTGTGGGCTGGTCTGTCCCTCCCTTGGCCCATTAAGCCCATAACACCTGCCGGGGGTGTCCGGAACCCCTTCCGGTGACCCGATGGCTACCCGGTGCATCTCGGAACACTTCTGGTGTCCAAATACCATCGTCCGATATATCAATATTTACCTCTCGACCATTTCGAGACTCCTCGTCATGTCCGTGATCTCATCCAGGACTCCGAACAACATTCGGTCACCAAATCATATAATTCATATAACACTATATCTGCGGACCCTATGGGTTCAAGAACTATGTAGACATGAGCGAGACACCTCTCCGGTCAATAACCAATAGCGGAACCTGGATGCCCATATTGGCTCCTACATATTCTACAAAGATCTTTATCGGTATAACCATTATGACAACATATGTAATTCCCTTTGTCTATCGGTATGTTACTTGCCCGAGATTCGATCGTCGGTATCTTCATACCTAGTTCAATCTCGTTGCCGGCAAGTCTCTTTACTCGTTCCGTCATACATCATCCTGCAACTAACTCATTAGTCACTTTGCTTGCACGACTTCTTATGATGTGTATTACCGAGAGGGCCCAGGGATACCTCTTCGATACTCAGAGTGACAAATCCTAATCTCGATCTATGCCAACTCAACAAACGCCTTCGGAGATACCTGTAGAGCATCTTTATGATCACCCAGTTATGTTGTGATGTTTGATAGCACACAATGTATTCCTCCGATATCCGGGAGTTGCATAATCTCTTAGTCGAAGGAATATGTATTTGACATTAAGAAAGCAATAGCAATAAACAGAACGATCAAATGCTAAGCTAACGGATGGGTCTTGTCCATCACATCATTCTCCTAATGATGTGATCCCGTTATCAAATGACAACTCATGTCTATGGTTAGGAAAACTTTTCCATCTTTGATCAACGAGCTAGTCTAGTAGAGGCTCACTAGGGACACGATATTTGTTTATGTATCCACACATGTATTTAAGTTTCCGGTCAATACAATTCTAGCATGAATAATAAACCTTTATCATGATTTAGGAAATATAATAGTAACCATTTTATTATTGCCTCTAGGGCATATTTCCATCAGTCCCCCACTTGCACTAGAGTCAATAATCTAGTTCACATCGCCATGTGACTAACACCCATAGTTCACATCGCCATGTGACCAACACCCAAAGAGTTTACTAGAGTCAATAATCTAGTTCACATCGCCATGTGATTAACACCCAAAGAGTACTAAGGTGTGATCATGTTTTGCTTGTGAGAGAAGTTTAGTCAACGGGTCTGTCACATTCAGATCCATATGTATTTTGTAAATTTCTATGTCTACAATGCTCTGCATGGAGCTACTCTAGCTAATTGCTCCTACTTTCAATACATATCCAGATTGAGACTCAGAGTCATCTGAATCGGTGTCAAAGCTTGCATCGACGTAACTCTTCATGATGAACTCTTTATCACCTCCATAACCGAGAAATATTTCCTTAGTCCTCTTAGGTAACTAAGGATAATTTTGACCGCTGTACAGTAATCTACTCCCGGATCACCATTGTACCCCCTTACCAAACTCATTGTCAAGGTACATGATAGGTCTAGTACACAGGGTGGCATACTTTATAGAACCTACACTACTGCAGGATGCTGCTAACGCGACACTACGATCACAGACCCTTTGACGAAACTGTGTGTGATGCATTAGTCGCAAAAGGGGATGTAAAAAACCGTCAAAAAAGATGCAAAACTTGTGATGGCAGAGACATCAAACACACTTCAGATTTTAGTTACGTGTGCGATGTTGGGCATACGGTTGATCCATATGAACTATTTGCGTTTAGATAGAACAACAGAAATGGGCAACCATATCAATGTGTGTGCGATATACGACATACAGTTCGCTCTGATGAACTGTTTGCTATTAGGGAATGCAACAGAAACGGTCAGCTAGATCAAGGTGTGTGCGATGTACGGCATACGGTTCACCCGGACGAACTATTTTCGATTAGGGAAGAGAACATAAATGGTTTAACTTAACAAGACGTGTGTGATATGAGGCATACAATTCACATAGATGAACTGTTTGCAATGAGCCAAAAGAACACAAACGATTTGTGTAAACAAGATGTGTGTGGTACACAGCAAACATCCCACTCGGATGAACTGTTTGTGATGAGAAATTATAACACAAACGGTTACTAAAGTTAGTTCGTGTGTGATTCTGTTTGTACAAAAAACTTTGAAAAATGCAAACTAGTTGCTTCCGGTGGCTAGGAGTATCGCACACGATGTGTCTGCGAGTACTCATGTGCGATGATTAGTAAGTTACACATATGTTTCCTTATGTTAACACATGTGTGATAAATAACACGTGGCACCGCATAGGGTATTCGGGTTGTGTGTGTGATCCACTTAGTATTCCCGCGCTCCAGCGAATGCTTCCCGCGCTCCACATGGGTGAATTGTAAAATCCACGCCTCTTCCCTCATCAGTTTCCCGCCACCAGCTAATGGCTTGCTGCATATAACCCAGGCGACAACACACCGTCGCGACACTCTGCGCAGATCTAGTCCTCACCCATCTACCATTAGTTATTCCAAGCATGCCAGGCAACGACCAAAGCTTCAACGTTGACCCCTACCTGCGTTACATCTTCGGCGAGGAGAATCAGCCGGAGCAAGTCGGGGAGCAAGAGCTGCATCGGCCGATGCAGGCACCATGGCCCATCCGCAGCAATATCAGCGTGACAGTCCTTGGGCGCACAATCGACATATTGTAGAGGAGGTGTGATGAGCAGTTTTCATCCACCATGTAAAAGATCCAGAGCTGCTCGGCGGCATGATCGACAACCCACCCGAAGAGCCACCCTCACTAGTGCTCATCGAGAGCCTGATGCTCCGCAAGGAATGGGCAGATGACCTCTGTGATTCAGTCAAGACACAGGAAGCCTGCGGCTTCATCATTGAGCGGCGGCCGTGTCAACCTCGATCCCGATGATGTGGTGGCCAGGCTCGAGCGCATCCTGATGTCTACTACACAACCTTCTTCTTGTAGACGTTGTTGGGCCTCCAAGTGCAGAGGTTTGTAGGACAGTAGCAAATTTCCCTCAAGTGGATGACCTAAGGTTTATCAGTCCATGGGAGGCGTAGGATGAAGATGGTCTCTCTCAAACAATCCTGCAACCAAATAACAAAGAGTCTCTTGTGTCCCCAACACACCCAATACAATGGTAAATTGTATGGGTGCACTAGTTCGGCGAAGAGATGGTGATAGAAGTGCAATATGGATGGTAGATATAGGTTTTTGTAATCTAAAAATATAAAAACAGCAAGGTAACTAATGATAAAAGTGAGCGTAAACGGTATTTCAATGCTAGGAAACAAGGCCTAGGGTTCATACTTTCACTAGTGCAAGTTCTCTCAACAATAATAACATACTTGGATCATATAACTATCCCTCAACATGCAACAAAGAGTCACTCCAAAGTCACTAATAGCGGAGAACAAACGAAGATTATTGTAGGGTACGAAACCACCTCAAAGTTATCCTTTCTGATCGATCTATTCAAGAGTCCATAGTAAAATAACACGAAGTTATTCTTTCCGTCCGATCTATCATAGAGTTCATACTAGAATAACACCTTAAGACACAAATCAACCAAAACCCTAATGTCACCTAGATACTCCAATGTCACCTCAAGTATCCGTGGGCATGATTATACGATATGCATCACACAATCTCAGATTCATCTATTCAACCAACACATAGTACTTCAAAGAGTGCCCCAAAGTTTCTACCGGAGAGTCAAGATGAAAACGTGTGCCAACCCCTATGCATAAGTTCATTGAACCCGCAAGTTGATCACCAAAACATACATCAAGTAGATCACGTGAATATCCCATTGTCACCACAGATAAGCATGACAAGACATACATCAAGTGTTCTCAAATCCTTAAAGACTCAATCCGATAAGATAACTTCAAAGGGAAAACTCAATCCATTACAAGAGAGTAGAGGGGGAGAAACATCATAAGATCCAACTATAATAGCAAAGCTCGCGATACATCAAGATCGTATCACCTCAAGAACACGAGAGAGAGAGAGAGATCAAATACATAGCTACTGGTACATACCCTCAGCCCCGAGGGTGAACTACTCCCTCCTCGTCATGGAGAGCGCCGGGATGATGAAGATGGCCACCGGTGAGGGATCCCCCTCCGGCAGGGTGCCGGAACAGGGTCCCAATTGGTTTTCAGTGGCTACAGAGGCTTGCGGCGACGGAACTCCCGATCTATTGTGCTCCCCGATGTTTTTAGGGTATATGGAGATATATAGGCGAAAGAAGTCGGTCAGGGGAGCCACGAGGGGCCCGTGAGGGTGGAGGCGCGCCCAGGGGAGGTGGGCGCGCCTCCCTGCCTCGTGGCCACCTCGAAGCTTCCCTTGCGTGCACTCCCAAGTCCCCTGGATTGCTTCCGTTCCAAAAATAACTTTCCCGAAGGTTTCATTCCATTTGGACTCCATTTGATATTCCTTTTCTTCGAAACACTGAAATAGGCAAGAAAACAACAATTTGGGCTGGGCCTCCGGTTAGTAGGTTAGTCCCAAAAATAATATAAAAGTGCTTAGCAAAGCCCATAAACATCCAAAACGGATAATATAATAGCATGAATGCTTCATAAATTATAGATACGTTGGAGACGTATCAGCATCCCCAAGCTTAATTCCTGCTCGTCCTCAAGTAGGTAAATGATAAAAGAAATAATTTATGAAGTATGAATGCTAGTAGGTGCACAAGTTTGATCAATAATAATTTCAATCACCTTTTCTAGCATCATTATATGTCATAACAGTAGCTCAATTCATAAAACTTCTAAGTAACAAGCTATTCACATGTTAAAGCATAGACCATAAACTTTCTTAAAAACTAGCAAACTATGTTCTCAGTCATCAAACAATTTCAATTCATCTTATTTTCAGGAAGGGTCTATGTAAGAGCTTTGATTTAGGCGGTTCCCAAACAGAAAGGTGAAGATTTTACTCCCCCTCACTACAAAAAAAAGACACATCCGTGACATTTTGGGCCAAACGAAATTTTTTTCTGTCATACTTATGACACTTCTATGACGATAATTGTGACAAAACCCGGTATCATCATAGATGTGGTGGGCCCCTATCTCTATGACAAAAAATCATGACAGAAAATGGGCTTTTCATCCTGGGCGGGCCGGAGACGCAGCTGCATGACATTCTTTTAGCCGTCAATGACGGAAAAAACCGTGGTAGAAGCGAGGGCGAGGAAAATTTCGGCGAGTTCCCGGTTACGGTGGGTGGTCGGGGGCCGAGCGATGCACGTTTCTCTCGTACACGTACGCGCGTGTGTGCGAGGCGTTGGGCTCTAACTGAACCCGAGCGAGGCGTCACCTAACTGAACCCGAGCGATTGCACTGCAGGCTACACGTTACTGAACCCGAGCGATCGAGCGATTCCTTCACTACTGCTGCTAACTGAAGCCGATCGATGCTGCCTCTGGATGAATAGTGAGCACTGCAGGGGGGGTTGGATGAACAGTGAGCGTTGCGGGGGGGGGGGGGGGGGAGGGGGTTTGGATGAACAGTGAGCGGTGAGGGTGGATGAACAGGACCCCGCGGCGTTGCCTCTGGATGAACATGACCCCGATCGATCGAGCCGGTTGGGGCTGGATGAACAGGACCCCATGGAGGGCTGGATGAATAGGACGACCCCGTGGAGGGCTGGATGAACAGTAGACGGTGGAGGGGTGGATGAACAGTAGCCTGTGGAGGGGTGGTTGAACAGGAGCCCGTGGAGAGGGGTGGTTGAACAGTAGCCGGTGGAGTAGCGCGCGGTGGAGGCTGGATGAACAGGAGCCCGTGGATGAACAGTCGCATGTGGAGGCTGGAGGAGGTCGACGATGGATGAACAGTAGCCCATGGAGGCTGGAGGAGGTCGACGGTGGAGATGAACAGTATCCCGTGGAGTCCCGTTTTGCGGTACGCCACACCCCTCCCGATGAACAGGACCCCCGTTTCGACCGTAGCGCTCCAACACAAGTCCGTTTCCTCCGTTTTGCGGTACGCCACACCCCTCCCGATCAACAGGACCCCATTTCGACCGTAGGAGGTCGAACACAAGTCCGTTTCCTCCGTTTTGCGGTACGCCAGACCCCTCCCGATGAACAGGATCCTGTTTCGAACGTGGCCGGTCGAACACAAGGCCGTTTCCTCCGTTCTGCGGTACGCTAGGCCTCGTTTCCATCGCCTGTTCCGTCCAAGCCCTCCCGATGAACACGACGACGCATTCCGTTCCGACCTAGCCGGTTGGCTCCCCATGAACACGACGACGCTGTTTCTCCATTCCGACCCAGCCATGTACACGAGCCCTGGCCGTACGTATGCGCGAGTAGGCGTTCGAGACCCCGCCCGTATGTACGTACGTGGCCATATTTTCTTTCTTGCACACTGGCCGCTGTATGTACATGTACATGCTACGTGCGCGCCTCTACTATGACACGTGCGCGCCTCTACATCCAACAGTATGTACGTACACGTTCGCAACCAGAATGACAACGCTATGTACGCTTCGACCAGGTGGGTCCCGACTGTCAGGCACTTCCTTGCGTGCGAAGATGTAGATGGTGGGTCCCAGCAGTCAGGGGGACGAATCATTTTTTTTGCCCGGACGCAATTCCTTGCGTGCGAAGATGTAGCTGGTGGGTCCCAACAGTTAGGGGGGCGAATCGTTTTTTCCCCGGACGCACTTCCTTGCGTGCAAAGATGTAGCTGGTGGGTCCCAGCAGTCAGGGGGGAAACATTTTTTCACAAAATACAGTGGCCCGTCCGGTGGGTCCCAGCTGTCAAGTGGAGGAATCATTATTTTCTGTGTAATAAGGAGGCACTTCCTTGCTGCGGCCGTGGACCCAGCTGTCAGCCTCTCCACGTACAGTCCACGTCCGACGGAAGTCGTTCCTTGACCACGTTGACCACGCCGCGCCAAGAGCATCACGGCGATGGACGACGGCGAGGCCTAGGAAGGGGACGACGCGGAGCCGGGGAAGACGCGGCAGTGGATGCCCACGCGGAGAGGAGTACGAGGGTTCACTAGTTCGGCTGCGGTGTGAGGCTGCCGTCACCGCAGAATAACAGGGGGTGTGGGTGAGTGGAGGGATGGCCTGGCCAGCGGTGAGAGTAGTAGGGGGCGGTGAGGCCTCCATGGCAGCACAGCCGGCCACGGGAGGCAGGAGCAGGCGGCACGACCGGCGCTGCTTTGGGCGGCTGGAGCAAGACGACCAGAGGTTGAAGAAGCACGACGGCCGTTGGATGGACATCGTACGGTCACTGCAGCTAGAATCATTTATATTGACTAAGTTGACAAAGCCCTTGGTACGCGTCAACTTAGTATGCCCACAGGTCAGCTTCCGAAACGGTGCGCCCAGATGTCAGGGGGAGGAATCATTTTTTGGGCGGGTGAAACTAGAATATCCGAGATTGAAGAAGAAGCACGACATCATCCAACGGCCACTGCTGCTTGAACCGTGTGTTGACTACAAGTTGACAAAGCCTTGCATACGCATCAACTCTCTTTTTTTAGGGGACGCGTCAACTTAGTAAGGCCACAAGTGTGTGGCAGAGAACTTATAGCCCATTTGAGATTTGTAAGAATGTGCAGCCATTTTTGAATTCTAATGGAATTTACTACAACCCATTTACAGTTTGTTAAAAGTACAATCCATTTCAACCAACCGTTCAAAACAGAATTCAATAAAATTTCACACATTTTGATGGGATCCGAAATATTTTTATCCCGAAATTTCTAGTCAGATTAAATACAATTTCAATATAAATTTATATTACGTAAAAATCCAACAAAACATTGCGCTCGCAACAATTAATGAAATTAAAATTTTCAATATCCAAAAATAGTATTTTATAAAGTAATTACGTGTTTGGTGCATTTTTTTATAGTTACTGCCCAGTTTTTATAATTACATCTCACTTATTATTTCTTAAAGACCATTTTCTTGTTAAGCCTAATGCATCCCTCCTAGGAAAGGTTTGCAGCCCAGCGGGGCGGAGAATAACAACTTGACCTTGCCTGGGTATTCCTAAAAAAAAGTATAGCTGGGCTAGCCATTTTCAGCTTGAAAAAAAATTAATATCTGGGCTGGATATCTGGCCCGCCCAGTTAATACCTGCAGCGATGTTTTCGTTGTTGTTCAGAGGAGAAAAATTAATATCTGGGCTAAACATAAAAAAACTCTGCAGTGCTCACACCTCAAAAACACAAATACTGCTCGAGCTGCTTGGTCCCAGCTGTCGGCCGCTTCTTGTGCAATTCTCTCGTTTATTGACTACATAGGTTGACAATGGTGTGGGACCATGATGTCAGGAAACCAGGAGGAAGCAAAAAAAATTATAGTTTTATATAATAAGGAGGCACTTGCGTGCGTGAGGCTATGGCCCTGCTGGGTCCCCATTGTCATGCTCTCCAAGTAAAGCCATCTCCTCGCCCGCGCGCGCTTTTCGCCTGAAACAGTCAGCGCCGCCCGCCCTGCTTCCCGGTGCAGGCAATTGCTCCGCCTTCAAACGACACAAGTGACGTCCGTCCGTCCATCTGCCGCCCACATTAATGATACGCGGTTGCCGAGGCGGCTACTCCGGTGCCACACGTCCGTCCCTCCGCCGCCCACCATTGCTATATAAACTGCTGTGCCGGCCATAGCCGCAGTCATCCGCATCCGTTCCCTTTCTCCTGTCCACACCATACTGCCCACCATGCCTTCCTCGTGCTCCAGCGCTCTTCGGGACGGGCGGATGACGGACCACAAGGAGATGGCAGCCATTGCTGCCGACCGGATGGCCGTCAGGCAGCCAGAGGACGACGACGTCCCAATGGAGAACATGGTAGTCGACGATCCGGCGCCAACCCCCTCCTCTGCGCCATCCTTTCCGGTGCATTTCACCATGACCATCGGCGAGGCCCGTGCCCAATATATGGACACAGTGAGGCAGAGCGTGAGGAGCAGTTCTGGGAGGCGCATGCCGACGCCGCCTACAACCACCATCTCCTCCAGGAGCACCTGCAGGCGGAGGAGCAGATCGCCGCGGAGCGGGCGGAGCAGGTGGCGCTGCTTGACTCGTACCGCTCCGCCCGCGAGGGCCGCCTCGAGCGTTGGCGGTACCGCATGCGGGTGGCGGAGGCTGCGACCGCCTACAAAGAGGGCGATGAAGCGGACGAGGCGCTGTTTGGCGAGACCGAGGACGAGGCAGAGGACAATGCCGGCTCCGACGAGTCCCCGCTCCGCTGGCGTCGACGAGGCCCTGCTCCGCCGAGGCCCCGCGGCGCCAACAACGAGGCAGAGGACACCGCCGGCTCCTCCGAGGCCCCGCCCCGCCAACAACGAGGCAGAGGACATCGCCGGCTCAGCCGAGGTCCCACCCTGCAGGCAACGAGGGTGAGGATTTCCACTGCTCTGCCAAGGCTCTGCCCGCCGGCAACGAGACAGAGGACATCGCCGGCTCCGCTGAGGCCCCGCCCCGCTGCCAATGAGGCCGCGCCACACAGAAAACGAGGAAGAGTAGAACATGGTAGGTCGCCGCCGCTCGGGTCCAAGTAAGGCCACCGCTGCTACCCTCCGGTTGAAGCCAAGCTAGGCGGGTTGACCATTGACGGCCGGTTAGTTTCTTGGCAGCAACGTGGAGTCGGAGAGCTGTGTTGGAGAAGAACGCTGCTTCTACTTAACTGCTGGTGCAGTTGGCTGACTGACACATGGGCCCAACAGGCCACATGTCAGTTACGCAACTGCACCTGCAGTTAAGTCACTGAAGCTTCTGTTCGGCTCAGCGGGACACAGGTGGGTAGCTTCGGTTAATTAATTATACCTCTAGCGCACCCCTTTTTAGTTGAAGAATGTATGAAATGTAATGAAATCCGGCATGTTTATATGAAATCCGACCGTGTATGAATGAATTTATTTCGATTAGTTGGAATTCCTGTATCACTGGCATTGGATGAATATGCAAAACAATACATACTAGCATTATTCCCAGGGTGATCACCTCGTTTGCAGTAGTTTCACATGTACTCCCTCCGGTCCTTTCTAGTGTGCATACAAGTTTTGCAGTCAAAGTATCTCTACTTTGACCAATCTTATAGAAAAAAGTATGCACTTTCACAATGTGCGAAGTAAAAAGGAACAGAAGGAGCACAAAGAGTTTGAGCAGCTTTTTAGCGTTTCTGTACATTGCAATCAAACACACAGGACTTGCAATTCATGGAGAACCTTCAAAACAATCGATGATTATGCATCTCAGTGACTCACATGTCAGAGGCAATATTTACTTCACAACTAAAGAATAAAGAAAAAATTGATCGACGCTGCTGACAGCAAAGGGCGTCCCATTCGAAAATATCAAACGCATGTCTTCTTGCTAAAATCAATGAGCAAAATTTGACAAGGTTGTCCCATTCCAAAATATCAAATGCCTATGATTGTGGAATGGGCAGGGTTTGCCATCAGTTTGGACATTGACATGGCACCTCGTGCTAAATAAACCAGCTGTTCTTTTTGTGCAGTTCCACCAAAATCAACCAAATTCGCGCGTAGCTTGTATGATTTCGCCCTTATATGTTGCAACGCCTTGAACTTATCGGCACCTCCTTTCTTGTGGTGGAAATGAATGATTCGATGTATTCATGAACATTTTGTGCAGTTCCCATTGAAATCAAGCTGAGCACCCCTATTTGCAAAAATACAAAAAAAGTGACTAGTATAAAGCAAACTGTACTATGAATTGACAGTTTAAACAGGCACCTACATGGTCCACTACTAGAAAAAGGCCTGTTAGTGGTGCACCTATTTTTGCCATTAATGGCGCACTATAGGTGCACCACTATTACCACGCGCAGACTAAGGCATAGCCTAGTGGTGGGAAGGGGCTGATGCCTTCCCACCCAACCAGGTTTAAGGCATGGTACTTGCAATTTGGGGTTGTTGCACCAATTATACTGTAGGGGGTTCCCTTACAGTCTTTCTATCAAAAAAAACTATTACCACACCACTAGTAACAATGGTGCGCCATTAGTATCCCAAATAGTAGTGGCGCACCACATAGTGCGCATTACTATGCCTAGAAGTGCGCCATTACTATCTGACTTAGTAATGGCGCACCACATAGAAGTGCGCTTACTAACAATTTTTTTTTCAATTTTTTTAATCTCGGATCATTATGGCTTAATCTCGGGTCAATATGCTTAATCTCAAGTCAAATCGCACTCCATGGTCAAACTTCCCAGAAGGTCACCCATCCTCACACTACTCCAGCCAAAGCACGCTTAACTTCAGAGTTCTATCCAACCCCAGCACCAGCTCACTTAACAGGCACTTGTTGATATATCTATCATATCAATCCTATTAAACCTTGTTGATGTCTAGGACTTTGTTCATGTTCATGAGTGTGATGAAACTTCCTGGTCATATTACGTATCATATTTTGAACATTTTTCCAAAAAAAAATTCGAAACCAATTTTTTTCTTCTGTTACTAGTGGCGCACCTAGCAAATGGTGCGCCATTACTAAGTTTGATTTTTTTTTCAATTTCCCCCCTCTAGATCTTAAAAGCCCTGTATCTTTTATTTTGTTAGGTTTTTGGGGATTCTAAAAATCTTCAACGGGGTTCCCCCAGTTGAATTCGGATGTAACTTTTCGAGTAGATGATTTTTCATATAAAAAACTTTTTAATCCGAGTTCGTATGCAAAAGTTATGCCTATTTTACAAATTCCAGAGAGATTTTGCAAATAAAGTCGAAATTCATATTTGTAAATTTTCCCAACAACTAGACCACATATCTCATGGGAAACTTATTTTCTTTTATTTTTTTGACATTTCCATCATTTTGTTTTATTTTTTAAAGTGAAAAGGCGGTCCACGGGGGGTGTGCATTTGGTGAAAATTTTCAAACTTATTAATGGCGCACCACCTAACAATGCGGCATTAGTAACCCTGGTTACTAATGGCGCACCTGTTATGTGGTGCGCCATTACTAGTTTTGCAAAAAAATAAAAAAAAATTTAGTAGTGGCGCACCTTGGTTGTGGTGCGCCATTACTAGTTTGAACTAGTAATGGCGCACTGTCCCTTGGTGCGCCAATTACTAGTTTTGAAAACAAAGTAAAAAAAAATGGTTAGTAGTGGCGCACAGAGTGTGTGGTGCGCCATTACTAGTTTTGGAAAAAAAATTGTTAGTAGTGGCGCACCATGGGTGTGGTGCGCCATTAGTGTTATGGACACTAATGGCGTACCTACACATGATGCGCCACTGCTATATAGCAGTGGCGCACCACATATGAGGTGCGCCATTAATGTGCATATTAGCTATAGCCCTTTTCCTAGTAGTGGTCCATGTAGAGCACACCTTTAGAAAAATGGAACTCAGCAGAAAGAATCCTAGAACAACATTGTACTCGCGCATCACAGCAAAAAATGGAGATTTGTCAGTCCTTCTGAGCTGAAGTTAGTTTGGTCTTGTGGGGAGTAATGTAACCATCCTTCAACTGCTCCTTCTGATGAGAAGATAGACAGGGCTTCTTCATCCTGGCATAATCGGAACTAGTCACTTCACGTACTCCATATTCTTCTTCAGAGGAAGATGATCCTGTTGTGCAAAGACAAGAGGACAACTAAATGCTAGCATCCCTGTTTGCTCGAAAAAAGGAAAGGGAATATTTAAAACAGCACAGATGAAGCACTTCTCAAGGACAATACCACTTTTTCATGACAGTATCTAAACAGTAGCACAACACCAATAGAGATGACAAAGCTCAATCATATGGATGAAATCAGTGGGCGAGTATCAACCTTTGTCAGGAGGCTTATTGTGTAGAGCATACAGATGAAGCACTTCTCCGGAACCATCTGTTGCTATCTACTGTGGTGTCCATGCTTACTATATACTCCTTGATTAGTTTAATGTTTCCAACATCTTCTTGTGCAGTTCCACTAAAATATATGATGTTTCCAACATCTTCTTCTATAGTTCCACTAAAATATATGGTATCTTCAAAGAAGATCCCTGTTTGCACAAGTAGAGATAATTACGTATTACATTAAGAGTGGCATCAAATCAGTGGCAAAACAATTGCTCGTTCCAGCCATAGCAATAAATTAAGATGCAAAACTATATCATTACTTGTGTCATCACAGTTCCAGTGCTTCATTACAGCACCGGGAGTTGATTTTTGTTTTTCTTCCGCTTGTTCTTCCCCTTCATCACTTGGTTCAATAACAGACAAGCTTCGTTTCAATGTAAGATTTGGCATGTCAATTAGGGAGCACAAGTATAGCACTAAACAATGACATTAATTTTCTGATGAAAGTGGCAAAATACAGGCCAACAGTTGTGAAATATCCTTATCTTACCTCAATGGGATATTACGGTGCACATACAGATTGGATGTCTTGTCTCCATTTGTGCAGTTCACTAAAATCAAGCAACATTACCGTACAAGTAGTACTGACCTCTCATGATGCGGAATTCAAACAACTCACAAGAAGAAGATCTGAACCAAATTTGCCAACACGGATAGGAAGTAAGATCTCCTCTTGTGCAGTGCCACTAAGATCAAGCAATCAAGCAACATTGTCGGTGTGACATTTTGGTTGAACTGCACAAAACACTTTTGTTTTAAGAGTGTTTTAGTGCAACGAAAGGTCACAATGGCAACGAGGTGAAGTAGATAACCATGTTTACACAGAGGTGCAAAGGAAACAACTAGTGGTCAATAACGGTGGATGACACAGAAGCCAACAAAAAGAAGCATCTACCTTATCTAAATGGGAAAGAAAGCAAGACAATAGCATTTCTCAAACGGTGGCATTGATTAATATTAACATAGAGATTATATGAACAATAAAATTCGTTAAACATGTAATTTGCTTTTAACTGTGGCATTGCATCAATTTTCCAGTGGCATTATTAGAGGGTGTTTGTTTACAGGGACATTTTGGTGTAGGGACTAAAGAAACTCCGTGTCAGTCCCATCTAAACCAAACAGGAGGGACTTTTAGGGACTAAAAGTGGGCATTTGGGACTAAAGAAAGAAGATCCCGAGGGAGTCTTTTTGGGACTTTTCCAACAGTTGCCCCTGCCACGCATCGCACCTTGTCTCTATTAGTTCATTACTAGGGGTAACATGGTCTTTTAGCATGTCATTTAATAACCTCTAGTCCATGTTTAGTCCCTGGAACCAAGCAGGTAGGGACTAGGGAGTTTTTAACCAAACAGGGCCTTAGATTAACAACAGCTAAAGAGTTGCAAGGGACAATGGACGCACCAGCACCATGTGCATCTACCGATGTACTGTGGTCATGCACAGTCTGTTGCAACAAAGAACAAACAACCAAGGAGCATATTTGTGTTGGTCCCAGTTTTGTTATCTTTAGACACCTTTCCCTATGTGAGCGCAGCAAATCTAGTCCTGCTCAAACTCTATAGCCTTGACCCCCAAAACAAAAGATCAGTTCGTTATAGATGTGCATACTGTTT
This sequence comes from Aegilops tauschii subsp. strangulata, assembly GCF_002575655.3. Lineage (NCBI taxonomy): Eukaryota > Viridiplantae > Streptophyta > Magnoliopsida > Poales > Poaceae > Aegilops > Aegilops tauschii. Next base: position 34,672,273 of record NC_053037.3, on the reverse strand, counting down.
GTCATTGTTTTCCCTTTTCGACCAACGTAGGTGCTGGATAGCCAGTCTGTACTAGTACTTTCGCCCCTTCCTTTCCTCTTTGAACCACGTCCTAGATTTATGCGATACAACTTTCCCCACTACTTTCCCCCATTCCTTTCCTCTTTGAACCACGTCCTAGATTCATGCTATACAACTTTCCCCACTACTTTCCCCCTTCTTTCCTCTTTGAACCACGTCCTAGATTCATGCTATACAACTTTTCCCACTACTTTCCCCCACTTCTTTCCCCTTTGAACCACGTCCTAGATTCATGGTATACATGCAGCTAGAGCAATGCATGTGGAATAAGTAAATTATACCTTAAGGTTCTTGGGGCGTGGTTCGGTGGGCGATGGGACGGCGGCGAAGAAGAAGGGGTCAGAGGCCCTCCCGCGCCGCCGCTGGGTGAAAGTGAACAGCTGCGCCGGTAGTGGATTCCCTCCCTCGCCGACGGCGACAGCGTTAAGCCTCCTTCCCTTCCCGGTGGACGGATCCTGCCGGCTCTTTGACCAGAAGTGAGGGGAGAGAGAGGCCAACGAAGTCTTGTTTAGATCTGGAGAGGGTGAGAGAGTGTGAAGAGAGCAACTACAAGCGCTGAGGCTCCAACGTGTATATATATACTGGAGAGAGAGTGTGTGAAGCGTGCAAACCCTAGAAAACAAGCGCCGAGTCTGCAGCTTATACGTGATGAGGTGATTATACGGTCACTACGAGATCGTATAGCTCCGTATCCATCCATTTTGACCAGTCAAAGAATCCTCCTGGCATGAATTATGCTCAAGTGTAGTTATCGAACCCGAGACCTCAAGTTTGATGAGCGAACAGGCTAACCAGCTACACAACCCTCCCGTTATGTTCAACGAGAGGAAAATAACCTTTTATACATTCCTGCATTCGTGTGACAAGCATGCCGTGTTTTTTATGTGTGTGGGAGTCATTGGGATTTAAATCATAATCGTGTCATGTGGCTTTGGTGGTAAGACTATCCACAGTGGTGCAGAAATAATGCAGCCTTAGTCGCCTTACCTCTCTCCACGTAGTATGCTAGGTCCCACCAGTCAGAGAGTGAAACAAACAAATTAATAAGAAAAATTAAAAGCGCAAGCGGTGTATCTTACCTCACACATCTCGCTACTGCTCGGGAACATTGTCCAATTGATCCCTCTGTTCGCTCACGTACTATTTGAAGTGAATCCTTATTATAACATGCACACAATTTTGGGCACTTGTATTCGACCTAAGTCAGTGTGCCACCGTATCTCGTACTTACTACTCCCTCCGTCTAGGTGTAATAAGTCACGTTAGAAGGTGCAGCGGGACCAAGGTGCGTGCGTGTGTGCGTGTGTGTGTGTGTGTTTAACATGTGTGTGTGTTAGAGAGAGTGACAGATCAACCTACTCCTACAGAGAGATGGTGTGTAGTGTACGATTTTAGCCGCGAGAGTCGGTGCATCCTCTCGTTTCTGGGCGTGTCCGGTAGGGACAGGCGGACAGCTGCCACGCCCGCTCCTGACCAGCCTGGCCCACCCAAAGCCCCTCCATCGCCCGCGCGCGCTTCCCGCCGAAATGGTCAACGCTGCTCCAAAGAATCGGTGCCGCATTCATGCCCGGGCAGAGCAGACGCGACCTCTCACTGGGCAAGAGTGATGGTCTGGTGCAAGAGTGATGGTTGCTTCGTCCGTCCAACTTACTGCTGGGTCTATGTGATTTGACGGCTCATTGGTCTTTATTACTGAGGTGGTAGGACTACTGGATGTCCCACGCTTTCAGCGAAAGGAGGTACTACTAGATTACAATTTTCTCCATTCTTACAGCGGAGGAGTGCAAGAGCAGTGAAAACACGCAGGCTCAGTGATTACATGGCCCACCTCACACTATCACCATATTTTATGGACACCGTGCGACACCTAACTCTTTACATAGTACTCCCTCCGTTCCTAAATACTAGATGAGTCACCGCGCGTTGCCGCGGAACAGCCGTATATCTCTCTGCGTAAAATTATCAATTTCATAGAACTAAAAAAAACTCTATAACCGCATGACAAATGTGGTAGCCAAACTAAAGAAACTCCCATCATCATTTAGATCATCCCACGTAAGGAAAAAAGATCATCCAACTCCTACTACATAATGGGATTATATTTTTCTTTTTGACATGTTAATGGGACTTAAAAGCTCACTTACATGCATGCTACCGGTGCATGCTTGCATGCAGACATGTTGATGTGATTTAAAACCCACTCACATGCATGCCACGGTATTTCTGCATGCTTGCATGTGGCTTAGTGCGGAGCCTCTCAACGTCTGGATCAGACGGCTATTATGGACTGATTTAGTTCATCTAACGGCTACATTAATTTTGATGATGTGGCTCAAGGAGAGGATAGAGAATTCCTAGCAGTGGGGGCTAGCTATTACTAGTAGATAAGTCTTTGTAGAGATTCCACTAGGTGAACTACACACGGAACAAAATGAATGAATCTACACTTAAATGCATCTATATACATCTGCATGTGGTTCATGGTGAATCTCTATAAAGAATTATATTTAGGAACGAAGGAAGTACTAGTATAGTATGTACTGTAATTTATCAGCGAGATAAATTTGTACAATGCTATGAAGCTTCCAGCTTCTGTTACATGTATCTTGCGTGCAAGGTTGCCCGTTGCAACATTTCATCAAATACAAAGGAGACTAACATGCATGCTATTTCATCTCAATGATTGACAGATCATAGCAAATATGTACTCCCTCCGTTCCAAAATAAGTGTCTCAACTTTATGCAAACTTTAGTACAAAGTTGTACTACTACTAAAGTTGACACTTATTTTGGAACAGAGGCAGCTAAAGATAAAAAGATCCATGCAGTCCCTAGCCCTTGAACCGTGAACCCTAACCAGGCTTCAATTTGCTGGCAACATTTGAGCTTCCTAAGAAATGAAGTTTGCAACCTTTTGACCATCGGATCATTTTGTGCAGTTTTACCAAAATCGAGATGAGCATCCCTGTGGCAAACAAATTGAAGAAGCGTGATTAAAATAAGATTACTGGGACTAGTTGATGAGACATAAACTCATCACAAATACAGTACGTAGAAGCCAGTAGAGGTATGTGTGAGGCAAAGAAGTAGAGAAATATCCACATGGAGTGATGTGGGCAGCTGGAGCAGTGGTGCAAGCCAGCTGTAAAGGGAGTTGTACCTGAGGGATGTCGGGACGTAGCTCAACCATGAGGAGGGCGGCGGGAGGCGGCAACTGCCCACGTCGCGGTAGTGAGCAAGGGACGAAGGCAACCTCACCGGCTTTGTGAGAGAGAACGGCGGGGACCCCTGATCGGGACGTGCCGACAGTGGGTTTTCGCCGTCGGCGACGGCGACCGCATCTACACTAAGCATCCACCCCTTCCCCCGGCGGACGTGATCCGCCGGGATGTTAGAGATGTGGCCACAGTCGTTTTGTGCAAGAGAGTGTGAAGAGAGCAACCCCAGCAAGCAACCGTGTAGGCGGGCCCATTGTAACACCCAAGTTTTTATTTGGATTTTTCAAAATATTTTTATTTGACTTGAGGGAGGTGATTTAATTTTTTTTTTCTCAAAAGAACTCTCCCTTTTCAAATATTTTTTTATGGCAAAAATTTTATTTGGATTCACCCAAGATCTGTTTTTGGTCTTGGAGGTTCTTGCTTTTATTTGGACTCAAGATAAAATACTTTTCACTTGGGAAAATGCCTTTTGAAAATCTCTTGAAAATTTGGACTATGGCTTTTGGAATAATCCTTTACCACTTTCAACAATTCCCTCTTGCCATGGCCTTAGTGCAAATACTCTCTCCTAACCCTTCCCTCACCTTTGGACCATGATTTGCATCAAATCCAGCAAGTTAAACCTCCCCTATGTTTATTTTCCATTTAAATCTTATTCAAACAAATTTCTGTCTTCTATTCTAGCCATTGGTGATTTACAAAGGAACTCCATTTTCTGTCTTGATTTTTGCCCCCAAACCTCTTTCCCCTCCTAATCCTTTGAACCCTCAACCAAGATCCATGAAGATCCACTGGTCTTCAGTTCAAATTTTTCAAACTACACTTGCTGCAAGTTTGGACCAGATTTGTCAAATTTGGTGAAATTCATTCAAATCCTTCTCCAAAAATTCCAAGTAAAATCAGGCAGCCTCTGGGTGCATTAAGTGGTCACCTCACCAAGTTACAGCCCCAGAAAAATTTATCTCATAGCCAGATCTTTCTGTCGAACACCTGCAGTGCATTGTCAATGTCAAGTTTCAGTTAAGTTCAGAGAACATTGCAGTGCACTGTCGTTTTCTTCAGAACCCGACGTCGATCTCACCAGTGCCACTGTGTCGCCTTGCTCCCCGTCCCCTCCCTCTTGTTCCTGCACCGCACGAACGCCAGGCACCTTGCGGACGTCGGCGACGAGCAGCAGAAGGTGTGCGGCCTCGTGACCGACGCCAGCAGCGGCTTTGCGGCCGCCAGCGGGAGGCACGGCGCCGACGGCGCCACCCAGCGCCGCCCAAGCCACCGTAGCTCGCCGCGTGGCCTTCCACTCCCCCGAATGCGCTGCCACCCTCGTCGTGAACCGCAGGGCACGGAGCGTGCTCTCTGCCGCCGACGTGCCCGTGCGGCCACCTCACCGTGGACCGGCGCCGTTACGCCAAGACCAGCCGAGATTAGCGGGGGAACGACACCAGTAACATCCACTGATGCTGCCTGGCCACTCAAACCTCCTGCCAATCCACTGCATCGCCGTAATCGCTCGCCGGAGATTCTCCGTTCACGGCCACCCCGTCGATCCGCCTATAAATAGAGGCCCCGAGCTTCAACTCGAGCACACACCATCCCTGCACTCCACCTAGAGCACGCCTAGCCACTGGAAGAGCCCCGAGGAGGTCTCCTTCCTCGACTCCGGCCGCCGCGACCCGCCACGGGATCCAGCTCGATTCGCCCTCGTGCGTGCGCCTCTGCCTCCCATCTCTTGCCAGCAGCTTCACTATACATGTCTCCTTCTGACCCGCGCTTCAATTCGATGTTTGCAGCCCTCCACCGGAGTTCCCCATCCTCACCCGAGCTGCCGTCCGCCGGAGATAGTGTCGCCGTCGACGTGGTGCTCCCCGTTGGTCGAGTCCACCACCCACCGACGCGGAAGAACACGCTGAAGCTCTTGGTACCGTCCGATCCTCCTGACTCGCCGTGGTTCGACGCCGGCGTCCACCGCAGTCTTCGGGCGCCGGCGAGCTTTTTGAACCTGACATGTGGACCCCGCATGTCAGCCTCTGTTCTATTCCCTCTCGAACCGTTTTCTGTTGGCGCCTTCGGGCAAAATACGCTTTCCCTCTTTAGCTAGCGCATTTCCTTCCGAAGCGTTTTCTGGTTTCTCAGTTTAAACCCTGGAACTTTTCTGTTTCATTACCGATAAGTCCCTGGACAGAAAACTTTATAACTTTTTTTAAAAAAGGGATTTTTGAGTGATTCTTTTTCTGACAGTCTTAAAATTTTGTCTAGTTTTTTATGAGATTTATTTGGAATTTTTTTGGAGATGTTTCTGTGCGCGCGTTGGTTTTCACGTTAGTGCCCGTTTTCGTTATTGCCGTAGGTTCCGGCAGAGGTGACGGAGCCGCGAACTTTGCCGAGCTAGACTCCGACTCCTCCGAACCAGGCAAGCATGTTTTGAACATTTCATATGACAGGTGTTTTACATGTTTGCGTGAAAGTTTGTGCGTGGCATATGAGTGTCGGTGAATACCTCGTTGCTTGTGAGGCAACTACCCGCATGTTCCAAAGTTGCGATGATCTCTGATGAGAGATGGCCTAATCATGTGGTGACATGAAGGGCAGCAAGGTGGTACTGTTGTAGCATACCAGCCTTGCGTCATCCGACTATTTCCGACGTTAACGTGGACGGAGTCACGTTATCGTTCTTTTCCCCCTCCGTGCTGCCACATGTTTCATTTGCGAGGATGCGGTTTAGTAAGTTGGTAACCTCTTTCCGTGTACACACCAAACAGAGAGGCCGGGATGATGGTACCTTGGCCCAGGATTAAAGCCAGTCATCCGGTCAGGGGGCATGGGTGTTTCCGGTTGGGACCGAGAGGGGGGGCACCCCCTTAGAGCGCGCGTATAGAAATTTGATCCCATGCTACGCGAGGTTGTAGCCTCCCCGTCTCATGGTTTTTCTTGAACGTTGCCGAGGGTGATCCCTGGCTTCAGGATGTTGGAATTGGGTGTGTACTGGTTAGACGTGTTTCTTCTAAAAAACCGTAAACGGAACTAGTCCCTGTGACTACGGAAATCCGTTGGCTGTGGTTAAGTACAAACTCTGCAGAGTCAATTCCTTCCAAATCATCGTATCCATGATCAAGTAGTGTAATCAGTATATCCATATCTATCCGCGTGGAAGACTTGTCCCCGGTGAACAAGCTCAAGTGGTAAATCCAGATTAATTGTTACTTCTGTGGATGGGCTAACTTTATATTTGTCTCATACTTGTGATAATTTATGTTTCCGAACTATTGAATTATTGAGCTACAATATAAGCCCTTTATGTGACGTCGCGCCGACGTCCGACTGTGGCGTGTTTTCGTTTCTTACTTTAAATATAAGCCCTTTATGTGATGTCGCTCAGACGTCCGACTGTGGCATGCACTGCCTTTATTTTCTGTTATAAGCCCTTTAGGTGGTGTCGCCCCGACGCCCGACTGTGGCCTTATTATTCTTGCATTTTCCGCTCGAGGAGTCATTCAGACCCTCGTTTGGCACCAGTATTATTATTCTTGCATTTTCCGCTCGAGGAGTCATTCAGACCCTCGTTTGGCACCAGTATTATAATTCTTGCATTTTCCGCTCGAGGAGTCATTCAGACCCTCGTTTGGCACTAGTATTATTGTTCTTGCATTTTCCGCTCGAGGAGTCATCCAGACCCTCGTTTGGCACCAGTATTATTATTTTTGCATTTTCCGCTCGAGGAGTCATTCAGACCCTCGTTTGGCACCCAGTATTTATTGTCTCTATGTCTGATCCCACTGGTTAACTTGTTCATATGCTTCATGTTTACATTTGTTGTATCTTATGTCCGAACTGTCTTGCGAGTACTTTCATAGTACTCACCTGGCTTGTTGATTTGGCCAGATGTTGACGAAGGCGATCTCTTGGATGAAGAGTTTGATAGCGCGTCCGACGCCTAGAGGAGTCCCAGTCAGTCCTGCGCGATCCCAGATATTGGTCACTTGTATTATATACGCTTCCGCCACCCGCAATAAGTCTGCTCGAGCCTCACTCCGACGCTCGAAGAGCTGTAGTCTTCAGGAGTCATATCACTCGCTTCGCGGTGATATTTCCACCACCGTTATTATCGGGAGTTAGTAGTTATGCCACCCTATCCGCCGTCTTGTTTGTCGGCGCGCATGTAATAAATTGTTGGGCAGTCCCCGCTCAACCTTGTATTATATTCAGTACTCCTGGTATTTTTCTTCTGTGACCAAGATATTGTCTACCAGTGAGAAGGAATTCTTCCTTACTGGTCCGTAAAAGGGATTGGTTTCTCAATAATTATTTTATTGAAAAACCGGTCGTGACAAGCTTGGTATCAGAGCCAGGCTGACTGTAGGAAGCCATTAGGTGCGATCGCTAATCGGTTATTAGCGTCTTTTGTGCTTTTTCAGCATTTTGCAATTGTAGCTATTTTCTGTTGGTCATCATAAATTTATGACATGACTACTCAGAATTTTTGCCTACTTTTGTAGATGGCTGGCAGCAGCTGTGAGAATCAAGTGTTCACGAACGTGCCCGAGGGGTTTGTCAAGCTCCTCGTCTCCATCACCAAGCTCGCGATCGGGCCAGCAGCTCGCCCGGAGTTCACGCTCTACCAGCACAAGCTCAGTGACGACGTGTCTATGCACCAAGCTGTGGTGCAATTCAAGGGAGGACGTTCTGCAGCTCGCCACTTCCATTTTGTGGGAAGGGCCATGCCTACGGAGAGGCATGCCATGCAGATGGCTGCCCGTGAGGCGATAGCTCGCCTTCGGGACATCCTTCCTACGATGAAGACTCGTCGCTACCGCTACCTCCCATGCTATGTGCCCTACACCAGTCACTATGCATTCGCCTGCCATCGAGGAGAACGAGATGAAGCCATCGAGATGGTTGTGGAGTATCTCAAGGCTCTGGAGGAGTCTTTCGACAACCTCGTGGACGATCTTGTGGCTGCCCGCATGGACTTAGTCCGGGGCGGTCCTGCCAGCAGGAAGGAGCTTCTCAACACGGCGCCGCCTCTGACATTCGTCTCGTCTTCAGCCTCGTATGCACCGGCCGTTTTGGCCACTGCTCGCCGTCTGCCTACCACTGAGGAGTTCGACCGAGTCATCGCTCCTACTCCAGTCAGAGCCGCACCGCCTGCCACACCCGCTCTACCACCTGTCGCCCCCGCACCGTCACCGCAGCGCAGCGTTATGCGCCAGGAGCCAGCTAGAGAGGAGGTGGAGGTTGATTCTCCTGGACCGCTGAGCCTTGCCATCGGCAAGGGAAAGGAAATCTTTACCATCTCCGACTGAGAGCGTCGAGTAGCCGCGCGTTATGTCTGCTTGTATGATGTGTTGTTTTATCTGTACGCTAGTTTGTATTGGTGTGTTTGCTGCCTTCCGGAGTAGTACGCTAGCCTAAATAACATGTCAGGAATGTGTACACGCATCCTGAGTGCTGTATCATGTGTTTGCTTTTCACGTGTAAGTTATATGCTAAGCAGTTCTTCTCCGTGCAAAATCGTTTATGTTTTCTTAAAAACCTTGAGGTCTTTTAATTTATTGCCTTTGCAAGATTTTCCTTGGGCTACTCAGTTTTTCTCATGGGTTTTGCAAAATGATACCCCCAGATTGGAAAAATGTCTCGCCCGTGGACTCGCTCCATGCCCAATCAGCCAGAAGAGGTTTATGGGACACAGACTAGCAACAATTTCACTCAGGGTCAGTCCAGTCAACAAGACAGCGAAGCAGCCCTGTCTCAAGTATGCCGTCTCTTCGAGCAAAGCCAGCAACAGCACCAAGAGATGATGAATCATGTCATCAATATGGGAAACCACCGTGAGCCCTATCAACCACATTCCAAGTTATCTGAGTTACAGAAGACTCGCCCCTCAACTTTTGCTCACACTGATAGGCCGCTGGAAGCCGATGATTGGCTTCGTGACATTGAAAGGAAACTGATTATTGCTCAGTGCTCAGATCATGAGAAGGTGCTTTATGCACCACACTACCTTACTGGAGCAGCTGCAGCATGGTGGGAAAACTTCCTACACATGCATCCCAGTGAACACAACATCACCTGGGAAGAGTTCAAGGAAGGCTTCCGTGGGGCACACATCCCCAGGAGCATCATAAAAATCAAGAAGAGAGAGTTTGATGACCTGAAGCAGAGAGGCATGTCAGTGATAGAATACAATGGTCAGTTTACTCAGCTGTCTCGTTATGCCTACGACGAGCACATGACAGAAAATAAGAAGATGGAAAAATTCCTGGACGGCCTGGCACCAGCACTAAGATGCCAACTGATTGTACACACCTTTCCAGATTTTAAAACTCTGGTGGACAAGGCCATTACCTTGGAGAATGAGCGCCGTAGTTTGGAAGATATCCGTAAGCGGAAGAGGGACAAGACGACTCTTGCCCGCAGCAACCGAAGCAAGACTGAGGTTCCATGGACAGACGCAAGGAGATCCACGACTACTGATCCAAGGCCCGTCGGACAGTTTCATGCCAGGGACAAGGAGTACATGTACCGTCCAGGGGTCACCTGCTATGCTTGTGGTCAAGAAGGGCACTATGCTAAACAGTGCCCAAAGCCAAGGAACCCGGTACCCAAGCCAAACAATGGTGGAAATAATCCAGCCCCTAAGCGCAACAATTTCAACCCCAACAACAACCACAGGAAGGGTCACCTGAACCATGTGACCAGGGAAGAAGCGCAGAATGCCCGAGACATCGTGCTCGGTACGTTCCCTGTCAACACAGTACCTGCCACGGTTTTGTTTGATTCTGGAGCTTCCCATTCGTTCGTTTCGAAGAGTTTTGTTTTGCAACATGGTTTTCCGATACTTCCCTTGGAAAAATCCATGATCATCAAGTCCCCCGGAAATAAGCAAATTGCTCAGGGTTACTGCCGAGGAGTGGTCATTGAGTTCGAAGGACTACAATTCCACGCGAATCTCATCGTGTTGGGGAGTAAGGGACTGGATGTCATTTTAGGGATGGACTGGTTGACCACCAACAAAGGATTCATCGACTGTTTCAATCGGACCGTGATTCTCACTCACCATCACGGCAAGACTATAAGGGTTTCCGCTCAAGAAAGGCCACGATCACAGCAACCGAAACTGAACAAAATGGACATTGCAGAACTGAGAAAAGTTCCAGTGGTATGCGAGTTTCCTGATGTGTTCCCTGAAGAACTACCAGGCATGCCACCAGACCGAGAGATAGAATTCAGCATCGAACTAGCACCTGGCACCGCTCCCATCTATAAGAAGCCATATAGAATGGCACCCTCAGAATTGGTGGAGTTGAAGAAGCAGATAAAGGAATTATTGGACAAAGGATTTATTTGAGCCAACTCCTCACCATGGGGTTCGCCTGTGTTGTTCGCAAAGAAAAAGGATGGGACACTGAGACTGTGTATAGACTATCGAGCCCTCAATATGGTCACCATCAAAAACAAATATCCGATGCCACGGATAAATGATTTGTTTGACCAGCTCGCTCAAGCCAAGGTATTCTCAAAGATTGATTTGAGATCAGGATATCACCAATTGAAAGTACGGACAGAAGATATCCCCAAGACAGCATTCACTTCCAGATATGGGTTATACGAGTTCACAGTGATGCCTTTTGGACTAACAAACGCCCCCGCATATTTCGTCCACCTCTTGAACAAAGTGTTCATGAAATTCATGGACAAATTTGTTGTGGTATTCATTGACGATATTCTGGTTTACTCAAGGACACCAGAAGAGCATGTTGAGCACCTCATAATTGTTTTGGGGGAATTGAGGAAACATCAGTTGTACGCCAAATTTAGCAAGTGCGAATTTTGGCTAAGACAAGTTGGTTTCTTAGGCCATATATTGAACCAAGAAGGCGTGGCCGTAGACCCAGAAAAAGTCAAAGCCATACTGGACTGGAAGCCACCCGCCAACGTTACTGATGTGCGGAGTTTCCTAGGAATGGCCGGATATTACAGAAGATTTATTGAAGGATTCTCCACTATGGCAAAACCAATAACACAGTTGCTCAAGAAGGACAATAAATTTGTATGGACGGAAGCATGCGAGAAAAGCTTCCAAGAACTCAAGAAGAAGCTGACGACCGCACCGGTCTTAACTGTGCCAGACATACACAAGAGTTTTGAAGTTTATTGTGACGCATCCTGAAAAGGTCTCGGATGTGTACTAATGCAGGATGGCAAAGTTGTCGCATATGCCTCCAGGTAGCTGCGAAAACATGAGGAAAATTACCCAACACATGACTTGGAGCTAGCAGCAGTTATACATGCACTCAAGGAGTGGAGGCACTTCCTGTTGGGGAATCGCTGTGAAATATATACGGACCATAAGAGCCTCAAATATATTTTCACACAACCAGAGCTAAATTTACGCCAACGACGCTGGTTGGAGCTGGTCAAGGACTATGATGTCGGTATTCACTACCATCCAGGGAAAGCAAATGTAGTGGCCGATGCCCTCAGTCGAAACCCCAGCCCGGACAATGACCGTCCGCAAAACTTGAGGCCTGAGTTTCAGCAAGAGTTCGCTAGACTCAACATGATGTTAGTCTCGGAGGGCACCGTATCAAATCTGGAGATACAACCCACCCTGGTGGAAGAAATTAAGAAGGCCCAACAGGGACATCCCAGCATCGAAGGCATAAAGAAGAAAATGAACCTTGGTAAGGCTTCAGAGTTCGTCACAGACAGTGAAGGAACATTATGGTACGGAGATAGACTTTGCGTACCTAACATTGAGGAACTCAAGCAACAGATCTTGACGGAAAGCCACACCGCTCCATACTCGATCCATCCTGGAGGAACCAAAATGTACAAGGACATTCAGGAAAGATTTTGGTGGCACAGTATGAAAAGAGATATAGCCACATTCATTGCTTGTTGCGATTCATGTCAGCGCATCAAGGCCGAGCATCAAAAGCCAGCAGGGCTACTCCAGCCAAACAGGATACCGGAGTGGAAATGGGATGAAATAGGAATGGACTTCATTGTCGGATTACCCCGATCACAACGCGGAAATGACGCCATATGGGTCATCACAGACCGACTAACCAAGGTTGCTCATTTCATTCCCGTGAAGACTACCTACTCCACACAAAGACTGGCAAAACTTTATCTCTCCCGGATAGTTTGCTTGCATGGAGTCCCAAAGACTATAATATCAGACCGAGGCTCACAATTCGTCTCCAAATTTTGGGATCACCTACAACAAGCTCTGGGCACGCAACTAGCTTTCAGTACAGCATACCACCCTCAGACTGATGGACAAACGGAACGTGTAAACCAGATCCTAGAGGATATGCTAAGAGCCTGTGTGCTCACCTATGGATCCAGTTGGGAAGAGAGTTTTCCGTATGCCGAATTTGCTTACAATAACAGTTACCAAGCCAGCTTGCAAATGGCACCCTTTGAATCATTGTACGGACGAAGGTGTCGTACCCCGCTGAATTGGTCAGAAACAGGTGACAGCCATATCTTCGGCCTAGACATGCTTAAAGAGGCCGAGGAGAAAGTTAAGCAGATCAGGGACAGACTCAAGACAGTGCAGAGCCGACAAAAGAGCTACTATGATCAGAAGCATCGTGAGGTCAGCTTTGACCCCGGTGATTCCGTATACCTACGAGAATCTCCTATGAGGGGTCTGCAACGGTTGAAAATTAAGGGGAAGCTAGCCCCGAGATTTATTGGACCATTTTGTGTAAAGGCACGAAGAGGCACGGTAGCCTACCAACTAGACTTGCCCAAGGAGCTGTCAGACGTCCATGACGTATTCCACGTCTCACAGTTGAGGAAATGTGTAAGTAACCCGGATAAGCATGTACCCCGTGAGAACATTGATATGCAACCAGATCTCACCTACAGAGAGAGGCCAGTAAAGATATTGGAAGAATCTGATAGGAGGACCCGTCAGAGAACGACAAAATTTTTCAGGGTTCAGTGGAGCAACCACACTGAGGATGAAGCCACGTGGGAAAGGGAAGATTTTCTCCGGGCAGAGTATCCATATCTATTTGAGGATCAGCAGAAATCTCGAGGACGAGATTTTTCCTAAGGGGGTAGGTGTTGTAACACCCAAGTTTTTATTTGGATTTTTCAAAAGATTTTTATTTGACTTGAGGGAGGTGATTTAATTTTTTTTTTCTCAAAAGAACTCTCCCTTTTCAAATATTTTTTTATGGCAAAAATTTTATTTGGATTCACCCAAGATGTGTTTTTGGTCTTGGAGGTTCTTGCTTTTATTTGGACTCAAGACAAAATACTTTTCACTTGGGAAAATGCCTTTTGAAAATCTCTTGCAAATTTGCACTATGGCTTTTGGAATAATCCTTTACCACTTTCAACAATTCCCTCTTGCCATGGCCTTAGTGCAAATACTCTGTCCTAACCCTTCCCTCACCTTTGGACCATGATTTGCATCAAATCCAGCAAGTTAAACCTCCCCTATGTTTATTTTCCATTTAAATCTTATTCAAACAAATTTCTGTCTTCTATTCTAGCCATTGGTGATTTACAAAGGAACTCCATTTTCTGTCATGATTTTTGCCCCCAAACCTTTTCCCCTCCTAGTCCTTTGAACCCTCAACCAAGATCCATGAAGATCCACTGGTCTTCAGTTCAAATTTTTCAAACTACACTTGCTGCAAGTTTGGACCAGATTTGTCAAATTTGGTGAAATTCATTCAAATCCTTCTCCAAAAATTCCAAGTAAAATCAGGCAGCCTCTGGGTGCATTGAGTGGTCACCTCACCAAGTTACAGCCCCAGAAAAATTTATCTCATAGCCAGATCTTTCTGTCGAACACCTGCAGTGCATTGTCAATGTCAAGTTTCAGTTAAGTTCAGAGAACATTGCAGTGCACTGTCGTTTTCTTCAGAACCCGACGTTGATCTCACCAGTGCCACTGTGTCACCTTGCTCCCCATCCCCTCCCTCTTGTTCCTGCACCGCACGAACGCCTGGCACCTTGCGGACGTCGGCGACGAGCAGCAGAAGGTGCGCCGCCCCGTGACCAACGCCAGTGGGAGGCACGGCGCCGACGGCGCCACCCAGCGCCGCCCAAGCCACCGTAGCTCGCCGCGTGGCCTTCCACTCCCCCGAATGCGCTGCCACCCTCGTCGTGAACCGCAGGGCGTGGAGCGCGCTCTCTGCCGCCGACGTGCCCGTGCGGCCACGTCCCCGTGGACCGGCGCCGTTACGCCAAGACCAGCCGAGATTAGCGGGGGAACGACACCATTAACATCCACTGATGCTGCCTGGCCACTCAAACCTCCTGCCAATCCACTGCATCGCCGTAATCGCTCGCCGGAGATTCTCCGTTCACGGCCACCCCGTCGATCCGCCTATAAATAGAGGCCCCGAGCTTCAACTCGAGCACACACCATCCCTGCACTCCACTTAGAGCACGCCTAGCCACTGGAAGAGCCCCGAGGAGGTCTCCTTCCTCGACTCCGGCCGCCGCGACCCGCCACGGGATCCAGCTCGATTCGCCCCCGTGCGTGCGCCTCTGCCTCCCATCTCTTGCCAGCAGCTTCACTATACATCTCTCCTTCTGACCCGCGCTTCAATTCGAAGTTTGCAGCCCTCCACCGAGTTCCCCATCCTCACCCGAGCCGCCGTCCGCCGGAGATAGTGTCGCCGTCTATGTGGTGCTCCCCGTTGGTCGAGTCCACCACCCACCGACGCGGAAGAACACGCTGAAGCTCTTGGTACCCTCCGATCCTCCTGACTCGCCGTGGTTCGACGCCGGCGTCCACCGCAGTCTTCGGGCGCTGGCGAGCTTTTTGAACCTGACATGTGGACCCCGCATGTCAGCCTCTGTTCTATTCCCTCTCGAACCGTTTTCTGTTGGCGCCTTCGGGCAAAATATGCTTTCCCTCTTTAGCTAGCGCATTTCCTTCCGAAGCGTTTTCTGGTTTCTCAGTTTAAACCCTGGAACTTTTCTGTTTCATTACAGATAAGTCCCTGGACAGAAAACTTTATAACTTATTATTAAAAAGGGATTTTTGAGTGATTCTTTTTCTGACAGTCTTAAAATTTTGTCTAGTTTTTTATGAGATTTATTTGGAAATTTTTTGGAGAAGTTTCTGTGCGCGCGTTGGTTTTCACGTTAGTGCCCGTTTTCGTTATTGTCGTAGGTTCCGGAAGAGGTGACGGAGCCGCAAACTTCGCCGAGCTAGACTCCGACTCCTCCGAACCAGGCAAGCATGTTTTGAACATTTCATATGACAGGTGTTTTACATGTTTGCGTGAAAGTTTGTGCGTGGCATATGAGTGTCGGTGAATACCTCGTTGCTTGTGAGGCAACTACCCGCATGTTCCAAAGTTGCGATGATCTCTGATGAGAGATGGCCTAATCATGTGGTGACATGAAGGGCAGTAAGGTGGTACTGTTGTAGCATACCAGCCTTGCGTCATCCGACTATTTCCGACGTTAACGTGGACGGAGTCACGTTATCGTTCTTTTCCCCCTCCGTGCTGCCACATGTTTCATTTGCGAGGATGCGGTTTAGTAAGTTGGTAACCTCTTTTCGTGTACACACCAAACAGAGAGGCCGGGATGATGGTACCTTGGCCCAGGATTAAAGCCAGTCATCCGGTCAGGGGGCATGGGTGTTTCCGGTTGGGACCGAGAGGGGGGCACCCCCTTAGAGCGCGCGTATAGAAATTTGATCCCATGCTACGCGAGGTTGTAGCCTCCCCGTCTCAAGGTTTTTCTTGAACGTTGCCGAGGGTGATCCCTGGCTTCGGGATGTTGAAATTGGGTGTGTACTGGTTAGACGTGTTTCTTCTAAAAAACCGTAAACGGAACTAGTCCCTATGACTACGGAAATCCGTTGGCTGTGGTTAAGTACAAACTCTGCAGAGTCAATTCCTTCCAAATCATCGTATCCATGATCAAGTAGTGTAATCAGTATATCCATATCTATCCGCGTGGAAGACTTGTCCCCGGTGAACAAGCTCAAGTGGTAAATCCAGATTAATTGTTACTTCTGTGGATGGACTAACTTTATATTTGTCTCATACTTGTGATAATTTATGTTTCCGAACTATTGAATTATTGAGCTACAATATAAGCCCTTTATGTGACGTCGCGCCGACGTCCGACTGTGGCGTGTTTTCGTTTCTTACTTTAAATATAAGCCCTTTATGTGATGTCGCTCAGACGTCCGACTGTGGCATGCACTGCCTTTATTTTCTGTTATAAGCCCTTTAGGTGGTGTCGCCCCGACGCCCGACTGTGGCCTTATTATTCTTGCATTTTCCGCTCGAGGAGTCATTCAGACCCTCGTTTGGCACCAGTATTATTATTATTCTTGCATTTTCTGCTCGAGGAGTCATTCAGACCCTCGTTTGGCACCAGTATTATAATTCTTGCATTTTCCGCTCGAGGAGTCATTCAGACCCTCGTTTGGCACTAGTATTATTGTTCTTGCATTTTCCGCTCGAGGAGTCATCCAGACCCTCGTTTGGCACCAGTATTATTATTTTTGCATTTTCCGCTCGAGGAGTCATTCAGACCCTCGTTTGGCACCCAGTATTTATTGTCTCTATGTCTGATCCCACTGGTTAACTTGTTCATATGCTTCATGTTTACATTTGTTGTATCTTATGTCCGAACTGTCTTGCGAGTACTTTCATAGTACTCACCTGGCTTGTTGATTTGGCCAGATGTTGACGAAGGCGATCTCTTGGATGAAGAGTTTGATAGCGCGTCCGACGCCTAGAGGAGTCCCAGTCAGTCCTGCGCGATCCCAGATATTGGTCACTTGTATTATATACGCTTCCGCCACCCGCAATAAGTCTGCTCGAGCCTCACTCCGACGCTCGAAGAGCTGTAGTCTTCAGGAGTCATATCACTCGCTTCGCGGTGATATTTCCACCACCGTTATTATCGGGAGTTAGTAGTTATGCCACCCTATCCGCCGTCTTGTTTGTCGGCGCGCATGTAATAAATTGTTGGGCAGTCCCCGCTCAACCTTGTATTATATTCAGTACTCCTGGTATTTTTCTTCTGTGACCAAGATATTGTCTACCAGTGAGAAGGAAGTCTTCCTTACTGGTCCGTAAAAGGGATTGGTTTCTCAATAATTATTTTATTGAGAAACCGGTCGTGACACCCATCCTGACTATGTATATAGTGGAGCGGTTTCCTTTTCTTTCCATATGAACCTATCATATTGCGTACGTGCCACTGAATAAAAAAAACTTTATTTATAAATGACGCGGCACCTACTACTCGTTCTCCTATAACCTTGCGCTTGGCATCTCCAAAATATTAACCTTGCGATTGGCTCTTCGCCTCTTCGGGAAGTCGAGCAATAATGGTAGTGCAGTATATATCATTCTGTCTATATGAGACCGAATGAATTGCTGCACGTCCACCACGTGGGCGAGGGTCAAGGGGCGAGGGAGAGTGCTACATACGGAGCAAAATGAGTGAATCTAGTACACTCTAAAATACGTCTATATACATTAGTGTTTGGAGTATGTACTAGTAGTTCATATTGAAATCTACTAAAGGACATATATATTCCAAACAATATGATATAATCTCTATAACGAAGGTAGTAGGGACGAGGAGTAAACGGAGGGAGTAGTAAATTTTTCTCCTCGTCCTGCGAGCCACCGCGCGCGTGGGCGATGGAGCGGGCGTAAGGCGTACAGTAGTACTACTACTACTACTACTCGTAAGCAAGCTTCACCTCATCCTGCGAGCCACCGCGCCCGTGGGTGGGGGAGACGGCGTACTAAGCAAGCTTCTCCTTGTTCTGCGAGTTGACGGGACACATCAAAAGTACTCCAATCATCCAGTGTATAGAGCCTTGCCTCTAAGGTAGGCCCCACATGGTTTGCCTCTTTTTTTAACATAACGCGCCAAGTCGCAATTTGTTTGTTCACCCGTGGTAGATGATCCTCCCTCCACCAAGTGGACAACCATACACGTGCCAAATTACCATGTGGGCTGCCTTTTCATACAGAAATGAGCTCCACCGTGTACCCGCACGGGTGTGGTTGGGAAAGAGACGGGAGTACGTGCGCCGTGCATGCACCTCTTCTCTTCGTGCATGTCCCCCACCTATGTGGGTGTGTGTGAGAGATACAAACCGTGTTCGTGAGTGTTTTTTGTTTTGGGGTGGGGGTGGGGGGTGATTTCGTGAATGTATTTGTGGGAATATGTGTCGATGACATCTCAAACAAAATTTTGCATGCAATGTATGTGAAATGGAGGCCTATCCATATCATATATAGAGGGTCGGGCGATCCACGAGAAGAGAGGGAGGGGTCATATATATTGATAGAGTCGAAGAGAGGATCAAGTGGGTGGGTGCGAGATCGATGAAGAGAGCCATCGAAATTGTGTGTGTGCAAGTCAAAGATATAAGGCGACTGACCTACCGGAACGTCAGAGGGCACAGGTCAAGTTTGTGTGTGGCAGGGAGACATGACTAGAGCGCTCGATGTATCGGTGTGTGTGTGGGGGGGAGGGGGGTGTGGGAGGGGTAGGCAGAGGCCTAACTATAGAGGTAGAACGACTCGTATATGTGTTGAGAAGGAGAGACCCAGCTATGTCTTGAGGGAGATCGGTTGACATCCATACATAACTGAAGGACGGGAAATATGATGGGACAGAGAGAGAGAGAGAGGAGAGAGAGAGGGAGGGAGAGGGGTAGAGTGCTGGATGGGTGATGGAGTTGCTTCTCGAAGATGGTGGGAGAGGCCTACTAGACAAACCGACGGTGGAACTGCAATGCTATCAATAAGAGTGGGGATGTGTTTCTGTGTGTGCCTGTGCGTGATAGATCTGTCAGGACGCATCCATGGATGATGAAGGGGAACCATGTGTTTGGTAAGCAAACCTAACTAGATCGATAGATCAATTGTTGTTTGTCGGAGGAAGGGAGAGACATAACTAATGAGGTAGATCGATCGACGCGTGGGTAAAAACGAGTTATAAGGACCTAGATAGCTAGCTATATGTATATAGCGGGAGATCGGTCGGTGTACGTCCTTTTGTCAGAGGCAAATAAGGCCCAGCGAGATGGAAATACAGAGAGAATGGAGCTAGGAGGTGGTGCGAGAGGCCCAGCTACTAGCTAGATAGGGGGAGGAGTGTGCGGTTGTGAGATCGATGAAAAGAGGGGCGAGAGTTTACACGTGTGTGTGACCGTATGAGAGACACGAGGCAAGGACACATAAAGGAGGAGATTGAAGGTGCGTGTGTATGTTGTAGGCAGGCATCGCTGGAGAGGTTTATCGATCGGTGTGTGTCAGAAAGGAGTTGTGGAGACTCTAGGAGAACGACCTAAAGAAAAGAAAAATGAATGTGCCCGGTGGATAGAATGCCGAGGGAGGGGGAGGGCGAGGAGGGCGTGTGCATGCACGAGAGAAAGTTAGTGGTAGCTACAAAGGTTAGAGGATTGTGTGGGTGTAAGAGACTAACAAAGATCATAATTTGATATGAAAGTGGATTCATATATTTGAATAGGAGATCATAGTGTTTTAAACATATGCATGCATGAATATAGCGGTGATACGCGTGTTGTGCACATGTTATACCATAATGTGCTAATGCATGGCGTTTGCAACTCACAGCTAAATGTCGAACAATCTAAACCATACTATACATCAAACAATCTCACATTTTATTTGAATTTGTGATAATGTGTGGCGTTTGCAGCTTACAACTAAATATCGAACAATCTAAACAATACTATATATCGAACATTCTCACATTTTATTTGAATTTGTGGTAATGTGTGGTGTTTGCAACTCACATCTAAATACTTGTAGGCGTAGGGGGCGGGGCACCATACATAATGTGATAAACACATTATACATATGAGACATGGTTTAGATTATGAAGATCTAGCTAGAGCTAGAAATGTAATGTGATTTGAAATCAACATAAAGTGGATTCAAAAAATCAAGTTCGAGTTCATATAGTACACATAGTTCATATGTAACTCGAGACTAATCATGTGGTGTGCTGTGAAGATAATACACAAATGATGGTTTAACTTGACAATAATGATGATTGTAGATCTTATTAAAACAGAGAAATGAATTCAAATGCTTTGACTTCACAACAATCATTACTGTAGATCTTATTCAAATAGAGAAACGAATTCAAATTTAGTTCATATTGAAGCGGTAGTATATACGTTTGGAATGCACTAAAACGTTCATTTGAGTAGTAGGTTGCATGCATTATACACGTAGCGAAATATTTTAATTGAACATAACATGAATTCAAAGTTTTGAATGACATTTGTAGTGCGAATTGATTTGGTACAGTATACGTTAGGCTTGTCCGGAAATTTCAACCCGTGCCTTGTTAGCCCGAAATATTTAAGATATATCTTTGTCTCGTTGTGCTCCGACAACTCCCTCCATCTCAACCCGCGCCTTGCTATTCCGAAATTACAACGCGCGCGAAAACTCCCACCTCCTTCGAAATCCCAATACGCGAAATGCCCGTGGTACCCCTGAACCGAAAGAACCGCCTCAAATCGGTGGGGGTACTTTCGTAACTTACCCCACATTTCGGACAAGCGCGTCCCTAAGCCATGGCTCCCCACTCCCATCCCATCCGCCCACCCATTCGTACACCGAGGCCGCGAAAACCCGTGACGAAGCCCCACACCCTCCTCCGTCCGCCACCCAGCCGGAGCCTCTTCCCCGACGATGTCGTCCACAGCAACACCTCGACGTCCCTCATCCACCATACCGGATGCGGATCCGTCGTCGATCTCGTCGTCCCGCCGGTACAGCCACCCCGTCCTCCACCTCCAAGGAGCTGCCTCGACGTTCCCCTCGTCTTTCGCGCCACCTCCATTCCCACACCGCCATCTTCACCTGCACCGCCGGAAGAGCATCATCATCACCATTTCCTCGGATGAAGCTGCGGCCTAATTGGCGCCACCAAAGAGGTTGTACACTAATCGCCGCATTTTCTTCATGATTTGATCTCACGGTACTGCCGGCGCTTGGTCCCGAGCCGACACGGCGCGGCTCCATCCACGGCGGCATCGCCGGCCACTTCCTCCACGGCATCGCTCCCTCGGCGGCGACATCCACATCAGTAGGAGCTGCTGCTGCTTTAGCTCTCGCTCGCGCTGCTGCTCTGCTCTTGCTCTCGGTCCCCTGCCTGATCTACTCTTGCTATTGCTCTTGCTCGCGCTGCTGCTCTCGCTCTTGCTCTTGCTTGCGATGTTGCTCCGATTTAGCTACACTTCAGTCGACTGAATCTACTTTTGGGTCAGTCGATTTTCAGGGGGTGGGGGGCTTGCTGGGGTGAAGGAAGAACAAGCCGCAGTGTGGAGGTGGGCTCGCCAGAGAGGTACCCCACTATCTATCTTAGGGTTCAGGGTGGGGGCGGTGGTCGCCAGCGGTGGTGTGGCAGTGGCGTGGGGATCGCCGGAGAAAAAGCTCGGCACGGGGGGCCTAGAGGGATGGCCGGGGCAGCGGCGGACCGACGGTGGAGAGTGTTTTCGGGGCGGGCGGGGCGGCGCACCGCCGGCCGCGGGCGGCGGGGGGCTGCTGTTTGGCCGGTGGTGGCTGGCGGCTCAAGGGGGTAGAGGTTGAAGATGAACTGCAGGCCCTTGATTTCGTATCCAACCGCTGCAAAATCGACTGACCAGAGATGAAAAATTCAGTCGACTGACGTGTAGCCTCACCTTGCTAGTGCGTTCAGTTTCGACAGTAAAATTCAGTTTCGATAGCCAAATTCAGTTTCGACAGTTAAGTTCAGTTTCAACAATTAAATTCAGTTTCGATAGTTAAGTTCAGAGATGAGCGGCTGATGTATTTTACATCTAGCACGTTGTGGTTAT
Source organism: Aegilops tauschii subsp. strangulata (assembly GCF_002575655.3). Classification (NCBI taxonomy): domain Eukaryota; kingdom Viridiplantae; phylum Streptophyta; class Magnoliopsida; order Poales; family Poaceae; genus Aegilops; species Aegilops tauschii. The sequence continues at coordinate 34,650,145 of NC_053037.3, read as the reverse complement.
GTATTTTACGTCATGTATTGGAGATGCTATTAGAATTCCACTCAGGTTAATGTTGTCTCTCTTGTCGTACAACTCACCAGAGCTGCTCCAACGACGAAACCCTCCATCACAGCGGAGCAGTACCTCGGGCTCCATCTCCAGATGCCTAAGATCTTCTTCCCCTCCTCCGACAGCCAAGTCAGCCAGAGCATCCTCACCGGCCAACCCAATCACGCTGAGATCGACATGGCTTCGCCAAGGAGGTTGTACACTTGTTGCATATCTTTTTTACTCTACATGTTATATATATTGTCCACTGAGCACATGTAGTAACGGGAAATACGATTATTTTATCCTACTATATGACAAGCAGTGAGGTACCAGGCAACTTAGCTATCCGTGATGGACTCTCTTGAACGCCATCATTATTTATCTCTGCGCGTTTGAGCTGTGCATTTGTCGATGGGCCTGGGAGTTGAGCTTGTATGCCAGTGGCCTGGGTCCAAAGTAATAGAAGTAGCACAAAAACATTTTTTTAGTATAGGATTTTCCTTGCTCAAGCCTACCTACTAGAATCGCCAGTGCTTGAAAGGAAAAGTGAATGAAAAACATAGGAATTGGAAAGTTTCCTATGGTACTACTTTTCATGAATTTGGTGCAAAGGAATGGAGCAAAGGAAAACTGTAGGATTTGTTCCTTTAGTGTCTCCTTGAAAGGAAAACCGTAGGAATTCTAATTTCCACTTGTCCTCCTTTTCATATTCCTACTAGCAAGATGGCCATGCGTTGCACGGAACATCAAGAAGCATTTGCATGAGTAGTTTATCTTGTGGGAGAAAAGGATGAAAGAGGGAAGGCCTTATTTGCAAATATGGAGAGGGGTGTGGGTATCTTTTTGAAAAATCGCCATAGTTTCCTTCCTATCCGTCAGATATAAATCGGACGGCCTATATTGTAGGATGGCAGGCACACCATCATCACCGACTCTGTTTTTTATAAGAGTAGAGATTCATCAAGCATAAGACTAAGAGATAGTAGCATAATAGCATTATAACCGTACATTTTCTTGTGGTTTGACTTAATCTCACCATGCTTTTTTGCATCCTGTGATCTTCCAATTTTTGTGAATCAAACACCCAGATTGGCAGAAATCCTATGTTTTTAAATTCTCTATTTTGCACGTGCATTCCTATCCTATTCCTGTCTATTTCCTATCCCTGCATGGTTAGAATCCTCAAATTCAAACAAGCCCTTACTCAATTACTTATGTTACAGATATGTGTCAAAGAAAACCTTGTGTGGTTTGTCCTACTCCTACGGCGCTGTGTTCCACCCCAGCTCAGCTGCTCCAACGATGGAAGGGTTCACCACAGTAGGGATCCGCTCTCCAGACTGTCTTTCGCCGCCTCAGATCTTCTTCCCCGCCGCCGTCAGCCACGACAACTGCATTACCATCATCAACTGAGTAGATGACCTTGAGGACTACACGGGTCCACAAGAGAGGTCGCACTCTTCCATGTCTGCTTACGTTATGCATCGCTTAATATGATGACATGCTACATTATCATCGTGTTCACTTATTAGACTCCGAGTCAGGTCCAAACTAATGCTGAAACTTGAGTTTTTAAATGGTTGTGGGGTACATATTGGGGCAGCAATCAGTACTATCTGTCTACTATCTGGTTAATCTCGGGTGTCTACTATGAGTTTCATGTTGGGTGCAAACAAACATTAAAGGAGCCATTATCTATATTTTTTAACTAAAGCTATTATCTGCCTGCTATCATCGGTTTTGGGTCTATCCACAGTTTGCTACCATCACTCTAGATTTGTGCATGCACTCCTTACATAATCTCACTTTGTTTTATTCCTATGCATGCCAGTTATTTTACACAATGGAACTGCTCATGTAGAGCAAAAGAGACGAGCCTTGCGTGGCAATAAAATTTCATGCAGACGTCGCTCCATGGTGGGCGCAAAGGCAGCCCCCCTCCACCCATTTCGGATCGTAATCAAGAGGAAGATAACTGTTCTCAGGGGGATTCAGAAGGAGAAGACCACTCCTATTTACCCCATGAGGTCTTCGCTCTAACTTGGCATGCTGATGTTGGTAATATCATGCATATGGTGCCTTGCATTGCTTACTGTATACATTAAAGATGTCATCTGCTTAGTTTAGACATGCTTTGTGTCAATGCCATCTGTTTAGTTTCTTTATCGTATATGTGAATCATGCAATGCCATCTTGTTTAGCCAGGCATCATATATGTGAATTTTGCAATGCCACCCTGGTTAGCCAGTCATCTTATATGTGAATTATATCATGCCATCATTTTTTTATTACGTGTTAAATTTGTCAACAATTTTAGTACATTCAATTACTCTTCCCGTGCATCAGCCATTCGGCACGGTCATGGAAAAATCTGGAGTGGAAACAAGGTCTTTAGAGCAGACAATGCTATCTGACAAAGCGCATGTCTTGCTGGTTACCGATAGCTCCTCAGAGGAGGATTCATAGACAGATGACCAGTCATATTTCCCCCCCGAGGTGCATGCTCTAACTTGGCAGGGTTATGTTGCTCATATCGTGTGTATGGTATCTTGCATTGCTATGTCATTTGCTTAGTTTAGACATGCTTTGTGTGAATGCCACCTGTTTAGTGTCTAATTACCATATATGTGAATTATGCAATGCCATCTTGTTGCAAGACACTATATATGTGAATTATGCAATGTTATCTTGTTGCAAGGCATTATGTATGTGAATTATGCAGTGCCATGCTGTTTAGGCAAGCGTCATATATGTGAATTATATCATGTCATCCTTTTTTTGTATTTCTCATTGCTTTTGTCGACAATGTTTGTATATTCAACTGCTCTTCCTGTGCATCAGCCATTTGAATTGGTGATGGAGAAATCTGGAGTGAAAACAAGGTCTTTAGAGCAGACAATGCTACCTGCTGAAGCAGATATCTTGCTGGTTACAGATAGCTCTTCAGAGGAGGATTCAGAGGCAGATGACCAGTCCTATTATCCCCCTGAGGTGTATGCTCAAACTTGGCAGGGTTATATTACTCATATCATGCATATGTTGTATTGCAATGCTTAGTTTTTACATCATATACACAATATTGAATGCCATCTCCTTAGTTGACACATCATATATGCGATTGCCCTCTGCTCACTTCCTTAGTATATACATCATATATTTGAATTATGTCATGCCATGATGTTTACATAGACAGCATGTATCTGAATTATGGCATGCCAACCCATTTTCTAAAGACATAATATAGTTATATCATCTCATCCTGTTTACATAGTCATCATATTTTAAATTATGTCATTCTATCCGTGAATTATATCATGCCATCATGTTTCCATCAACGGCATGTTTGTGATTTATGGCATGCCAACCACTTTAATAGACACATTGTATAGTTATATCATGTCATCCTGTTTACATAGTCATCATATTTTGAAGTATGTCATTCTATCCTGTTTAGTTAGCCATCATACATGTGAAATTGTGTACTGCTATCCTGTTTAATTAGCCATCATATATGTGAAATTATGTCCTGCTATTCTGTTTGGTTAGACAACATAAATGTGAATTATTTCATGCCCTGTTTTCTTCTCTACTATCCATTGCACCTGTCTATCTTACAATGTCTGTACATTCAATTACTTTTCTTGTTTATCAGCCATTTCAATTGGAGGGAGTGATGGCAGTATCTGTGGGAGTAAAAACACAGTCTTCAGAAAAGATCGTGCTACCTGTCGATGCAGATAGAACCGCGGTTGTACTTGCCCAAGAACCAGCCCCACCACACATAACCCAGACTCATGCAGATTGTACCCCTACCCAGTTGGACAGAGAACCAGCTACACCCCTTCTAACCCCAACCCCAGCAGATAGTAACCCAGTTCCCGTTGACACAACACCATCTCCACCACAGAGCACCCAAACACGAGCAATTAGTAAGGCAACTGCAGTGCCCAAAGCACGAGGACCACCACTCCGAACCCCAAGTCAATGCTTAAAGCAGAAGAAGAATTGTTCTCAGGTCAGGTTCCGTAGCTATGGTTCATACTACTTTGCTCTTGCATCACTGTATTTACTCATACCAACTAATTTCAAATTTGAAGGATGCAATTGAAACTCCAATGGCGCAACAGGTATGTTTTAAACCTGTTTCTTTAACGTGTTTGGCTGTTTGCTGTTGTAACTTGCTCTATGTTGATTTTAGTTTCAATTGAATAAACAGTTATGTTCTCATGCCATGCACATTACAAGTGTTGTTATTGCTGTGTAGTTTCCCAGACTTATATTCTGTCTATGCTGCTTTGTCTTAAATAGATATGATTCGAACTGTATCTATCTTGATTTGGCAACATAAACTAGAATGATGTAGACCATACAGTGACCATACTACATAGATATATGTTTGTTTCATGCTATTATCCTGTCCACCTTACTACTGAACTGGTTTACCAAAATGAGTTTCATATACTACATTGTAAACCTGTGATGTGTTTGTTTGTTTCTCTTTTAGAACGCGGATAAAATATTGGAGAAGAGTACCCCATTATGCAATGGTAAAGGAAGTAATGCAGATAAGGTTCAAAGATAGTGAGACATCCCTCTTGGTCTCCAAGAAAGCTGATAAAAACTATATTGAAGACACTGAGACAACCCCAAAGTCCTGTCTTGATGTAGTGCTCGAGTTACTGGCTACTACTTCTGGCACCAGCTCTTCGAACTCGTTGCCCGAATCAGTTCGGCTTCTTGATTCTCAACTTCAAGTTGAAAGACATCGATCAGATGTTATGCGACAAGAAGCTGAAGGACTGAGGAAGTCCCTGCAGAATTCAGATGCATACTTTCTGGTGCAACAGCAAGTGCTGGACGACTTAAGCGCCAAACAAGAGAAAGTTAATAAGCTGGCTAAGCATCTTGCCAGCATTATGGGTAGCCAGGATATTGTTTCTTGAGCTCTTCTGAAGTGGTTTCAGTTCTGGACTTGTTTTGCTGCAGCGTTTATATGCTGCTGTGTTCCCTATATTTGCGCTGGTGGCGAACTTTGATGCCCAGTGGATGTAATATGTGTAATAGCCGTGATAGCCTAGCGTAAGTTGCTTGCTTATTTATTTCCTTATTGTCTTGTTTATTTCTTTGCTTGTAGTCAGTGCAGTTCTTTTTTCGCGGTTTGCTAGTGGCCGCAATAACCTATTTTTTAAAACTAGGCCACAATAACCATGGGCTACATATTTACTGTAGTTACCATTTCCCTCCTACGGGCTGTAGAAACAATGGGCCTTCTACGTGTCGTAGAAACAATGGGCCTTATACGGGTCGTAGACACAATGGGCCTTCTACGGGCCGTATCATCAATGGGCCTTGTACGGGCCGTATGATCGGTTGGCTAAACATGGTTCAATAACAGACCGCATTATGGCCGTAAACGGGCTAGAGTTGGAATCGTCTATCCATGGGCCGACCATAACGGACCGTCGTTAATCGGCCGTATTTGATGACGCTATGAAAACAGCCCAACGTATTAACGGGCCACAAACGGGCTGACTGTAACCTCGGGCTGAATTTAGCCCACAAGCAGAAAATGACAGTAACGGGCCGTAAGTAAACGAATGCTGGAAATGAGCCCAAGAATAAATGGGCTCTGAGAAGGCCGAAAGATAACATGGGCTGGAAACGGCCCAACGGAATAACGGGCCGTTAATGGGTATAAAGTGATACACTGTTCATTACGGGCCAGTTTCACCACAGGTCGTTAATGGGTATAAAGTGATACACTGTTCATTGCGGGCCAGTTTCACCATAGGCCGTTAATGGGCCAAGAGTTACAAAGGGCCTCATATGAGCTAAAAGACGTCATGGGCCATACATGGGCCAGAAGTGAAAACGGGCTAGAATCATATTGGATGGCCTAGATGACGCTACTGGGCCTAATTCGGATAGGGCATAATGGGCCTTGGGTTAGCGGGCTGTAAATGGGCTATATGCGAACATGCCGTTAACAGGCTTTCCATGGGCCGGCCCGCCACCTTTTGACCAAGTCAAACGGGCCGGCCTTTACACATGAATGGGCCTCTGTTGGGCCGTGCCACGTGTCGACGTATCATAGGCGCCTTCTGTCCAATGAGTGGATGACATCTGTCCCAACGATGAGCCGACACGTGTTTCCTCCAGCCAATGATGATTTTACACATGGAAAATCCCCATTGGTCCAGGCTGTTAATGGGTTATCGGATCCAAAACCCGACCCGATAACTTAACGGCGTTCCGTTACGGTGGATGCCACGTGTCGGTCACCCTTGATGAAAGCACTTCTGTGACGCGTGATTTATCGTCATGGAAGTGGACACTTCCGTGATGATAATTTTGGTAATGTCGTGGAACACTTCTACGACAGCACATGTATGACTATCTTGATTCTGTCATAAAATCGTCATGGATGTACATGCATGACAACAAACGCGACCTACTGTGACAAACACGTATCATCACGGAAGTGTATTTTTTTTGTAGTGCCTCCACCAACAATCACACTCCACGGCTTGTCCGAAACAACGGGTGCCGTCCAACTTCCAACAATCCTGGGGGAGTTTTGTTTAATTTATTTGCGATTTTGTTTTTGATCTTTTGATCATAGGACTGGGCATCCCAGTTACCAGCCATTTTCTCGTGAATGATGAGCGGAGTCCACTCATCGTGAGAATAACCCACCTAGCATGGAAGATACTGACAGCCCCTAGTCGCTACATGAGCGATTCGGGCATACAAAACAGATTATTATTTGAAGGTTTAGAGTTTGGCACATGCAAATTTACTTGGAACGGTAGGTAAATACCGCATATAGGTAGATATGGTGGACACTCATGGAAGAAACTTGGTTCAAGGAATTTGGATGCACAAGCAGTATTCCCGCTTAGTACAGATATTTAGGATAGCAAAAGACACTACTAGGAAAAGGGCTATAGATAATATAGACATTAATGGCGCACCACACATGTGGTGCGCCACTGCTATATAGCAGTGGCGCACCATGTGCAGGTGCGCCACTACTGACATTTTTTTTCATTTCTCCAAAACTAGTAATGGTGCACCACACTCCCTGTGCGCCACTACTAACAAATTTTTTTTACTTTTTTTTCAAAACTACTAATGGCGCAACAGAGTGTAGTGCGCCATTACTAGTTCAAACTAGTAATGGTGCACCACATCCAAGGTGCGCCACTACTAACAATTTTTTTTGCAAAACTAGTAATGGCGCACCACTTAACACGTGCGCCATTAGTAACCAGGGTTACTAATGGCGCATTTATAGGTGGTGCGCCATTAGTAACCTGAGACCAGCTAGATATTTTGGACATCCACCTACCACACTCACTTTCCCCACTTCATTCTCTCCACCTCCTCCTCCAAGCTTGTCTCGGCTGCCTCCTCCTCCTCACCTCATTTGCACCATAGATTCACCCAATTTAAGTGGTTAAGTTACCTTTTTTTGATAGGTAAGTAAGAGGAAAGCTTTCTTTATGTTGTAGATCTACTTTTTTCTCCCTCCAACAACGTGCACATGCACTTTTTATGGCCTAGCTAGATCTACGTATGTTTGTGGTGTTGCATATGTTTGTGGTGTTGCATATATGTCTGTGTTTGCAGGTACCGGTATTTGAAATGTGATAGTTGCCAATATTTTGCCGGAATGTTGATTCATTTCCGTTTCGGCGAGAATTTGGCACTATGCATTCTTTTTGGTCCTATTTTTAGGCAAAGTCATGCCAAATTTTTTCTTGGTTCTAAAATATCGTTTTTCTCTACCCCGCAGGCGACCATGGTCCGCACGATGACCGAAGGCATCGTGAATAGGTTTTTGAGCTCCGCGAAGGCCGAGATGCTTCAAAAGAACGAGACGGAGATAAGATGTCTGTGTCGAAGATGCAAGCTGAGGAGCCTTATGGACTCGGATTCCATACAGGTGCGGGACCACCTGCTCTTGCGTTGCATGGATGGCTATCGGTGGCAAGGTGATGAAGATGATTATGAAGTCGACCATGGGGGCCGAGCAAGAAATGAGGAAGGGCAGCAAGACAACCGCGGCGAGGGCGGGCGAGAAGACGAAGAATCTCCAGAAGGGCATGATCATGTAGAAGATGCCGGACATGATGATGAGGAAGATGCTGGAGCAGACGAAGGGCATGATCATGAAGATGAAGATGCCGGAGCAGACAACGATGGACCATCGATGGGCTGGGTGCAGGACCCTCATATTCAAGAGCTGCTTCTCAAGCAGACGGATAACGCAAGAGCTGCCGCCCGAGAGAAAGCCAAGCTGGATCAACTGGAGATAGACGCGGTTACTCCAGTGTATGAAGGATGCAGGCCCGAGGATACCCGCCTGAAAGTAACGCTCATGGCTCAGGAGATGAAGGTAAAAAACAAAATAACCGACGCATGCTTCGACAAGAACATGTCATTCTGGCACGAACGTCTTCCCAAGGGGAACAAGTGCCCGACCAGTTTCGAGGAGGCGAAGAAAATCGTGTGTCCTTTGGATTTACCGCACGTGAAATACCATGTGTGCATGAACAATTGCATCATTTATCGGGGCGAGCACGCGGAGTCTACCATATGTCCGGTGTGCGGCGTCACTCGATACAAGAAGAGGAAGAAAGCTCCTCGAAAAGTGATGTGGTACTTTCCGATCACTCCTCGTCTGCAGCGGTATTTCGCGGACCCTAAGGTAGAAAAGCTCCTACGTTGGCATGCGAGAAGAAGCGAGAAGATGACAGAAATAATCCGGAGATAAATAAAAAGACAAGATGCTGAGTCACCCTAAGGATGCGAGCCAGTGGCAAGCGTTGAACTTCGAATACCCAGAATTTGGGGACGATCCAAGGAACATCATGCTTAGGGCTGCAAGAAAAGCTCGAGGCTCGTGAGCCGTTCGAGATCGACTCGTTTTTTGACTCGACTCGAGATTGACTTGAAAAGAAACAAGCTGAGTTTGAACACTTTATGTAGCTCGACCGAGAAATGAGCCGATCTTGAGGCAATGTTGGCTCGCTCGATTTTAACTCGATAGCTCGACAGAATATTATTATGTTAAATGATCATGCCATATATTAAATGGAAATAAGATAATTTATTACCATATATGTTGTCCACAATTTTTCTCCATTTTATTTACCAACGAACATGGGAAGTTTATTAAGTGCAGAGAAGATTTAGGCCTAATTATGGCATGTGGTCGACTATGTGTTAAATATCCTATATTTTTGGCAAAGGTTCCCAGCATATTCACCTTTTTTTTGTTTTTCATCCATAGATTTATAATTTTTACCATCTCATTTAGCTCGAAACTAGCTCGAGATCGACTCGAGATCATTACAAGCCGAGCACGAGTCATGTTCTACAGCTCGATCATGAGCTTCACTTAGTTTGAGCTCGCTCAAATTTTCATATGAGTTGAGCTGAGCCAACTCCAACTCGCTCGAGCTCGACTCGTTTGCAGCCCTAATCGTGCTGGGCGCGAGCATCGATGGAGTCAATCCGTTTGGCAGCCAGAGAAGCACACATAGCACCTGGCCTGCGTTTGTGTGGATGTACAACCTTCCCCCTGGTTGTGCATGAAGAGGAAGTATATTCACATGAGTATGCTAATTGAAGGGTCAAAACAACCAGGGAACGACATCAATCTGTATCTGGGGCTGCTGAAAGAGGAGCTAGACGCGCTGTGGAAAACGCCAGCCAATACGTGGGACGCCGCAGAGAAAGAATATTTCCCTATGAGAGCCGCACTGCTCATTACGGTGCAAGACTATCTCGGTTACGGATATGTCGCGGGGCAGGTGGTCCACGGATTTTCTGGATGCGTCAGGTGCATGGATGACACAATGTATCGCCAGCTAGATAGAGATCCCGGGTCTTCGAAAACCGTGTTCATGGGACATCGAAGGTGGCTTCGCGACGATGACTCATGGAGAAAATGCAAGGATCTGTTCGATGGTCAAACCGAACCCCGAAGACGCCCGCGTACGAGGAGCGGCGAGGAAATAGACGAGCTGTTGAAAAATTGGCAAGATTGCCCACTGCCGGGAAAGAAGCAAAAGGCGCCAGAGCCGGGAAAGAAGCGAAAGGCGCCAGAGCCGCTGCTGAAGGTATGGAAAACGAGGTCTGTTTTCTGGGACTTGCCGTACTGGAAGATCCACCGTGTGCCTCACAGCCTTGATGTCATGCATCTCACGAAGAACGTGTGCGAGAGTCTGCTTGGTACCCTGCTCAACATGCCAGAGATGACCAAAGATGGGCCGAAAGCAAGGCAGACTTGAAATCAACGGGCATCAGGGAGGAGCTTCACGCTAATGATGATGATGATGAGGCAAAGCAGGACACGGAAAGTCGTCGCAAAGGCAAAAAGGCCAAGAAGACCGGAAATGACTTCCCTCCCGCGTGCTTCACTCTAAGTCAGGAGGAGATCGAGCAGTTTTTCACCTGCCTCGTACGAGTAAAACTTCCTTACGGTTACGCGGGGAAGATAAGCAGATACCTAGACTCAGCGAAGCAGAAGTTCAGCGGGATGAAGTCTCACGACTGTCACATGCTGATGACGCAGATACTTCCAGTTGCAATCCGTGGGATCATGGACGCGCACGTCCGTGAAACGCTATTTGGCCTATGCAACTTTTTCGACGTCATCTCTCGAAAGTCGGTTGGCGTGAGGCAACTCAGAAGGCTACAGGAAGAGGTCGTGGTGATACTATGCGAGATTGAGATGTACTTCCCGCCCGTATTCTTCGACATGATGGTGCATCTGCTGGTCCATATCGTGGAGGATATCATCCAACTCTGGCCGACGTTCCTGCACAGCACGATGCCGTTCGAAAGGATGAATGGTGTCATCAAAGGATACACTCGCAACATGTCACGTCTAGAGGGAAGCATAGCCAGGGGCTTTCAGACCGAAGAGTGCATCTCCTACTGCACGAATTATCTAGGCATCGAGAACCCCTTTGGTCTGCCCGTCAACAGGCACCTCGGCAGGCTCGCTGGATGGGGTCACCGTGAGGGTCACCGTGAAATGCATGTCGACTTCGAGGGTCGACTCGCCGACTTTGAAAGAGCAAACCTAGTCGCGCTACAACACATAGACGTGGTCGATCCTTGGGTGGTAGAGCACAAAACCATTATTGAGAAGGCATACAATGACCGAGGCCAACAGAGGACAGACGGAGATATAATCAAAGAGCACAACTCATGTTTCACGCGTTGGTTCGAGGAGAAGCTTCTGTCGTACCCTTTACATGAGGATTCTTGTGCGGAAGAACAACTCATATTCGTCTTGTCACAGGGCACCGAGCACAACCTAATGACGTATGAGGCATACGATATCAACGGCTACACATTCTACATCGAGGGAAAGGACATGAAGAGCGATGGTTATCAGAACTCCGGGGTAACGATGGAATCCTACACCGGTAACGACAAGGACAGATACTACGGAAGGATCGAGGAGATCTGGGAGCTGAGCTACGCTGGAGAGAAGGTCCCGATGTTCCATGTCAGATGGGCCAAGAGCGTCCTAAAAGAAGACCGGTATTTCACCATCATGGTTATACCCGAAGCCAAATCCAAGACCGCGGGCGCAAAAGTCACCGCGAAAAATGAGCCATGGGTACTGGCTTCCCAAGTGGACCAATGCTTCTTCATTACCGACCCGTCAAAGCCCAGTCGTGTTGTCGTGAGGAGAGGCAAAAGGAAGATCATCGGAATGGATGGAGTCGCCAATGAGCAAGACTTCGACAAGTACGGCGACCCGAAGATGGAACATGACAACGACGATGAAGTACCAGCATACACCACAAGAAGAAGCAGGACCACCCTACCTAAAGGACGTCCGTTCAAGAGAAGAACTCCATTTGCAAAAAATAAGGGCAAGAAGATTGTGAACAGATAGCTAGCTAAGATCGATTGTATTTAAATTGTAGCCTTCATTTCTCGATTGTATTTCGACATATTGAAATGATATTTCTTCTGTTCTAGTGTCCTCATGAATATTTATTTATGTTTATTATGGTATTGAATTTCTAACTCATGAATATTTTTAATATTTTTTGAACTCATGAATATTTTTAAATTTCATGGGCACTTTTTGAATTCATGAATATTTTTTCAAATTTGATGATATTTTTTCATATTGATAAATGTTTTACCAATTCACAAATGAATGCAACTAAAAATCCAAAAACAATATTGATGATATTTTTAAATAACAAATTTAATGATATTTTTTCATATTCATAAATATTTTGAAATAAAAAATTTGATGATATTTTTTCACATTCATAAGTATTTTCAAATTTGATTGTCATTTTCTAAAAATTTATTAGATGCAACTAAAAAAATAAAAAAAGTTACTTATGGCGCACCCCACGGTGGTGCGCCATTGCTATGGATATACTTATGGCGCACCACCATTGCTAACCTTCCCCCTCTTTCCCTTTCCCCCTCGCCCCCCGCGCCAGATCCCCCTCCATCTCGATCGCTATCCCCCCTCGCCAGATCCCCTCGCCGCCGCCGACCCCCCGCACCCTCCGCCGCTCCCCCGCCGCCGCCGACCCCCCGCACCCTCCCCCGCTCCATCGCCGCCGACGACCCCCCGCACACTCCCCCGCTCCACCGCTGCCGACGACCCCCCGCACCCTCCCCTGTCTTCTCGCTCGGTTCCCCCGAACGGAATCGGCCGAGCGCACCACCCACCCCTCCCTCCCCCCCGAGCGAGACCTAGGTTCAAGCCGCCGCTGCCGGCCCTCCGCCGCGGCGCGCCCAGCCGGCCGAACCCTCCGCGACCCCCTCCGTCCACTCCAGGAACCGTGCCTCCTCCGTCTGCATCAAGTACGTACGCCAACGGGTCGGCCGGGATCGCCACTGGATAGACGCCACGATCCTCTTCTTTTACCAATTCACAAATGAATGCAACTAAAAATCCAAAAAAAAAGTTACTAATGGCGCACCTGTAGGAGGTGTGCCATTGCTATACAAAAAAAAGTTACTATTGGCGCACCGCGAGGTGGTGCGCCATTGCTATCCAAAAAAAACGTTACTAATGGCGCACCGCTAGGGGGTGTACCATTGCTAACCCTGCCCCCACTAAAATCCCCAATCCCCTACGCCCCAATCTCACATCTCTCTCAGCCCCCCCACTGCGCCGACCCGACCCACTGCACCGCCGCCGCTGCCCCGACCCACTGCGCCGCCGCCGCCCCCGCGCCCCCGCCGCCTCCCCCGCACCCGACGACCCCCGCGCCCGCTCCGCCGCTGGAGTCGCCGCAGGAGCACTAGGAGGAGGAGGCCCGCGTCCACCAGCAGAGTTGGCCCGAGCACTTCTTCTTCCTTCGACCTACCCCATCTCGCTGTCGCCACCGCTGCTCCGGTCCATCCCCGCGGCAACCGAGATGTCCACAAGCCCCGTGGCGAGCTCTTCCCTCGCCCCCTTTCCCCCTTCGATTTAGATGCCGTAGGATGCTGTAGGAACCCTGCTTACTGCTGCTGCGCGGCATACGGCCTCGCCGCGTGCCAGGCTTCCTTCTGCTGCCCCGTCCTGCTGCACGCGCGCCGCGCCCGGCCGCGCCTCTGAAGTCCCTGGCTGCGAGCCCCGCCTCACCTGGCCGGTAGCCCTGCGCCCATGCTCTGCCTCTGAAGTCCATGTCCCAACTTCCTAATGATCTCCTTCGTAAATCATAATGGTGGCAACAAGTGAACCGGTAGTCTTAACTGAATTTGCTATGCAGGATGTACAGATTTTGGTGTAGATGCTATGATGCGTGTCCATGATCTTTTAGTCTTGACTGAATTTTGAACCAGTTTGCTGAAAATGTTATAGTCCGAGGAAAAGTTCTTACTTTTAATATAGCATATATGATGAGTGATGAATAACCTGAATTGTGATGCTTGTGCGTTGACGTGGTGCAGGAGGAGTTTCAGTTCGCGCTTTTCAAGACCAGTAAGAAGGAGAGTTTGTTTGCTAATCGAGTAAGTCCACATTACACACATGTGAACACGAATTTGCTGTTTGTACAATGAAAATGCCTTTCTGTTGTTTTCTCTTCTTCTTCTTTTTGGTATAATTCTGACCTCATTGCTGTCGAGTCACTCTCACTCTCCTTGTTGGGCATATTAGTTGGACCTTGGAGATAAAGAAGCACTGTTTAAAATTCTGTATGAATCATGAGCTGTATATATGGCAAAGGGCATCTGCCTAATTGTAGAATCGTGCAGGATTTCTGGGTATTCAAGTACATGTATGGTACTATGTAATAGGAGTAATAGGATATAGAGGATTTAAAAAGCCTGGAAGCAAATGTACTGGCCACTTTCTGGGGACACTTAATTGCCAGTAGAATTGCTCCAGGTTTGCTAACTAGGACTGGAAGGAAAGCTATCTCTTTAATTGAAAGTTATGATCATTTATACTAAGACCATAACACTCCACATCCTAACAGTTTCTTATGAAAAAAGTCCTTCACAAAAGCTGATCACAGTGGCAACACATGCCATTGGCATCTCGCTACCCCTTATATACACCCTTCAGTCAGGCATTGCAATGATAACTTAAACCTGTATTATATCCTTTTAGTAAATTTGTGTGCATAGGTGAAACAGTGAAGTGGGAATGATGTTGATACTTGATACATAACATGATTTCTTTCAATATATAGTGTATTTCCCTCAACATTTTCCTTGTTCTTCTAGGTCTTTGATTTGTATTAATGGTGTTTGTATGTTCGCTCTGCTGGGGCAATTGCTGCTTCTGATCAAAACAGGTGACAGTTTTACAGAAAACAATTTCTGTAAACACGTCAGTAACTTTGCTAGTTTGCTGGGTTTTGTCTTCGACCATCGTGTCGTGATGATTTTGCAGGTACCCCGAGAGGCCCTTGAGTTTGCCGGAATGTCGATTAACTTCCGTTCAGGCAAATTCGGGTACTCCATATGTCCTATTTTCAGCAAAGGTCATGCTGAAATTTTCCGTGAATTTTAGCCTGACTTTGCTAAAAATAGGACATATGGGGTACTTGCGACTAATGCATGGGCCGGGGTATCTTAGTACTTAATTAAGTAGGATCAACTGCCCCTTTATTCTTAATGTTAGTTAACTCTTAATCATCTGAGCAAGTCATCGACACACCATTTTCTACTTCCACTTGTAAATATTTTTCCCTATATAGATAGATAGATAGATAGATAGATAGATAGGCCTGCGACTTGGGTTGCGTACTCGGTCGTTCTGAAGTTGGCTCTTGATGTCAGTCAGTAACTCTCATGAAATATTCACCTGTGTTCAAAGCTCATTCTGACTTGTGACAGCAGTGTGATTAGTCCTGATCACTTAGGTAAATCCTCTTTGTTTATTTGCCTGCGTAATCTCACGATTGGAGCTGGGGGCGCCACGTGTGAGCCATCCACGAGCCGTTGACCTCGCTCCTGTCCCGCCTGCCCACCTCCCCTACCTGACCCTGACCGCCATTAAAGTAACCAATCAAGCTCCTCATCCACTGTGATCAGAAAGAAACTATGAAAATGACACAACAGAAGACAATACCCCCCCGATCTAGTCTAAACACTGGCTGGCTAGTAGTTAGTGTAGGTGTATATATACACATATATACACATGAATCCACCTACATCCTGGAAATCCATTTAATCAGAGGAAGACGACGAAGAAGAAGAGGAGGAGGAGGAAGTGAGGTTGGTTAGCCAAGAGTCAAACCCTAAATGATAAAACCTTGGCTTTTAGGGTGCCTCGGTGTCGATAAAAACCTAAACGATGAAAGCTTAGCCCTTAGCTTGTTCATTCTATAGATTTCCAAAATTCAGTTTGTACCGCACACCAAAGCCCCAAGAAAGAAAACTGCAATCTGAAACAGATGATCAATTTTCAGCCCTTGGATTAGTTTAGTATTTTTTCACACACCCAGATACCCTTGCTCGCCATGTGTGTGAGAGAGATAGTGAGAGGAGACAAGAAGAAGGGGGTTAGGAAGGGACTTGGACCTTAGCAACAACACACTAACAGCAAATTCCTCGAGAATTAGGTTATTTGGTCAAGTTAGAGATCTTGTTCCTTGACAATAACCAACTTTTTGACCAAACTTTTTTCCTATTTAGAGCAAAACATGGCCCACAACAATGAGGCCGGCGGTTCGGGCGGCAAGGCATTCTGGGAGCTGTCCCAGGAGATGGAGGAAGAACCTCACCGCTATGAGGACGCCGCGGAAGACACCGATCCTGACTACACAACCCCTAGTGGCATCGGGGATGACACCACTGATGGTGCCGCCGAGGATGCCACCACTGATGATGGCAGCGCACGCATAGATGGCAGCCAACCGAAGAGGTAACGGAAGGACCGGCGCCCGAACGTGCTCGGCACCGTCAAGGAGGAATTTACTGAAGTGTCCTCCGAGGGGCATCCAACGGCTCCCAAATAATTAGTCAAGGGGTACGGCGGACAGCTCGGGTGCATTCTCCGGAGCACCGTCTCGATCAACACCGAGAACCTAAGGCATCGTGACCGAGGGAATTTGCGCAGCATCCTCTTCACGAAGCTGCACGAACGATACAAGTTCCCCGGTGACGTCGCAAACACACGCCTCTCAGGGAATAAAGTGAACAGTGCTGCCCTCACGAAGATGAGCATGTCCCTGGCTACTTGGAGAGGCGCGGTGAAGAGAATGATTGAAAAAGGTGATAGTTATGAGAAGATCAAGGAGAAACATCCTTCGATCAGCGAAGATGACTACAAGGAGTTCAAGATCAAGTGCGAGAGCAACGCAACCGTGGAATCAAGTCAGTGGGGGGAAAGATATGCGGGACTTGAACTTAGGGGTCCACCAACTCGGTCCCGGCGGTTATAGAGTGGCGGAACCTATATGGGACAAGGAGGACGCAGAGCGTGCCGAGCAAGGCCTACCGCCCCGCTTCGAGAAATACTGTGAGAAGAAGACCAGGAACTATGTCAGGGCCCGGTACAAGGTGGACCCGGTAACAAAGGAGCTTACCACGGATCCAAAGACCAAGGCGCTTGAGCTTGTTCTGGTAAGGAATACACCCCCGCGTAATTAGCTCCATATGGTTGCATTCTAATTAATGAAGCCAAATTTCTAAATGGTTCACATTCCTTTCGCAGGAGACTGAAAGCAGTAGCGCGGGGTCGTCTCAGAGCTCCCCTTGGGACAGCACTTTAAATAGGGCGTTGAACGTAATGAAAAACAAGGATACGTTTAGTAAGCCGTCGTCAGCTGGTTGTGTGGCCGACAAAGGCTTGTCCATGAAATGGTCGTCATACTATAACGCTGGTGGGCGAAAGGAGAGAAAGACCAGCTCGGAAAGCCAGTCGCGCGAGGTTCAAGAACTCAAGGCACAAGTGGCGTGGATTCCGGAGATGGTCCAAGAGCAAGTGCAACAACAACTGGGAACGACGCTCACCGCCATTGTGCCTACCTTGATTCAAGGGCTGCAGGCGTGGATTGCGGGCGGCCAACAGGGGCCGCCCCCGATTCCCAGCTTCACGGCAAGCAACTCGCACAACGCGCAGGCGGCGCCATTGATGTCTCCGGCGGAGGCGGTATTGGTGTCTCCGGCGCCGGCGCAGGCATTGGAGCTTAATGCACCCGGGTGTACGCCGGCCGGTACCTCGGCAGCAAGTGGCCCCTCCGTCACTTGCACGCCCGCCGTTGGCGGTGCCTCGACATTAGCCGAGCTTGGCGCCATCACGGTAACTAAGCCTCTCGGCCGATGACTTCATCTCCTTGCCTTTGACTGGGCATCCCTGACGCCCTACATGTTTTCGCAGGGCGCCGCCGGCATTCCATGCACTCTCCTGCACTTCGTGGGCGGCGAGTTGATCGATGTCGCCAAGGGCAGAATCGTTCAACCGGGCAACCCCGTGTTCCACGGTAATCCGATGCCACCCACCGTGTATAGGGTTCAACTGGTTCGGGTGTTGCCAGGCTGCGACGACTTGTTACCTCCGATTCGACCCGCTGGGGCCGACGAAGATGATGTGATGACCCTCAGCGCCTGCTTAAGCTGGCCCCTGCTTTGGCCGAAGAGCCAGATTTGTTTGGGGGCGGGGACACCACCCCACAGACAACACCGCCAGTCGTGCCGGCGCCAAGCCGTGGCAAGACCGCCGCAACGCTACCGGACATGCCGGACATGCATATGGCACAGGATCCGGACGACGACGACGACGATACATTTACCAACGTCGATAAGTACTTCAACGAACATGGGTACGGTGAAGAATTCTTGGGCCCTCTTTCTCAAGAACCCAACCCAGCAAAAGACGACCGCGATCTAGCTGGTGCCGCGGAGAAACCCAATTGCAACAGGCGTCGTCTGGCGTTCAGTTCTCAGGAGATGCCTCCAGCTGCCGCCTTCACCGAGCCTCAGATAGCCGAGGTGCGAAATATTATCATCCCCAACACACTCAAGAAGGCGGTCTTTGAGCAGAACTCGATCCCATTACAGCAGATGAAGAAGAAGGGACGGAAAAGAAAGAATAACAAGGGCGGTGCAAGCCAGCTGGCACCGAGTACGATCCGTGCTCAGGACGGGCCACCTTCACCTAAGGATATCTTGAGGAGGGTGCATGTGGCGGGTAGGGCGATGCTACCGACTAATCTGCTCAATGCTGCAACCGGTGATATGCGGAGTCTGCATGACAATGTTCTTTCTTTGGAGAAGCGGCGTCTCTCCGAGAATGATGTGGCATACCCGGTTTTTGTGGCCAAGGTGCCAGAGGGCAAGGGCTTTATGGATAGCGCCATCGGGGGTATGATCGTCCTGCGGTTTGATGACATCTTCGCTATGTTTAACCTTCATCCGCTGCACTACACCTTTGTTCGGCTATTTTCACTGAGTATGGAGATGCGGATCATTAGAGACAAGACCCCGGACATCGTGATAGTCGACCCCTTCTACATGCGTGCCAAGATCTTGGGCAGCGCTCGGGACCGGCAAGTCGCGAGTTCATACCTCGAAGGCGTCATTCTGGCAAACCCAGATAAGGATAACTTCCTCGTGCCTTACTTTCCCGAGTAAGTCATCCCCTCACCGCCCCGTAACATATGATTTCATAGATTTCGATTGTTCTTTTTTTTCTAACATTTCGTGTTTTGTGCAGTGACAAAAATTGCACACTCATCCTCTTAAGCCCGAAATATTCCATGGCCACGTATTTCGACTCGGACCGTGAGTCGAACAAAGACTACACAAATATCAAGAAAGTTCTTGATGATGCTCTCCCTGGCTACGCCAAATCTGGAGGCACCTTCAAGAGGCCAATTCGTAGGTATGGCAAGCACGAGTTCACCCACAATACGACATTCCCCTGCGTCAAGCAGCCGCCTGGCGGTCAGAAGGATGCCTACTACGCCCTCCATCACATGCGGGCGATCGTACGGGACCATAATCACCTTCTGCTACCAAATAATCTCAAAGATTGGGCCACACGCTTGTCGGCAATCCAGGACGCAGACATCAGACAAGAATTCTTTCGCATCCAGTAGGAGTTTGCGGAAATCATCCATCAAGATGTCCTTCGTACCTCGGGGCAGTTCTACCTCAGATATCAAACATCCAATAGTGAGATAGAAACAACGCTACAAATGCAGGCTGGCAACACCCGCGATTTCATGACCATCACGAAAGACGGCAGCTTCATCCGCGCTCTGGTCCCTGAGTCGAGTCGAAAGTAGTGATGCTATGTAGTTCTGAAATATCGATTAGCTCATGTTGTAATTAAACTTTAATGAACTTGTATGTCTCTTTGGTTTGGACAGTCGTTCAACTTATATGTAATCGATGCTATTTATTAGTAGGACCATGAATCGTGCTATTAATGTGTTGCTTTTCTCTTCCTATCCTTTTGTTGCATACCTATATATTGCTTATGTATTGTCTGTGAATTGCTACTAACATTTTGTTTGGCTAGTGCATAGAGATGCCATCGTATGTCGTGTACAAGGGTAAGGTTCCCGGAGTCTACGACGACTGGGAGGAGTGTCGGAGACAGGTTCACCGTTTCAGCGGTAACAGTTACAAAGGGTACACCACTAGGGCGGAGGCGGAAGCTAGATACGCGCGCTATCTAGTGGGAGAGAGGAGGGAGCGGAGGAGGAACCGGATGAAGATCAGTTTCATCGCGATGATGCTCATCGTGACCGCAACCCTCTTCTATGTAATGGTAGTTTAGATATCGACTTGTAATGTGAAGACAAACTCGCTACTCGCGGTCTCGAGACTTGTAATGTTCTAACTTTGTTCGGTATTTTGAATTCGGAGACTAATATGATGAATTGTATTCGGAGACTAATCTTCTATTGTATTCGATAAATCTGCTGTTTATATGTTGTGCTGTCTATATTCTGTGCAGTAATATATTTTGTAACCTGTGCAAATATCAGAAAAGAAAAAAAAATATTCCTAATATTCATACTAGTGGCGCACCGCACTGCACTTTAGTGGCGCACTGCAGTAAACATACTAGTGGCACATTATACAGGAGTGCGCCATTAGTAACCCAGAGCAGAAAGTAAATATGGCCCCCTGGGAGGCATAGTAATGGCGCACCGTTTGACATACTAATGGCGCACTCCCTGGTGCGCCACTATTGTCTGGTATACTAATGGCGTACCAGGGGTGCGCCATTAGTATTAATTACTAGTGGCGTGATGATAGTGGTGCACCTGTAGTGCGCCATTAATGGCCAAAACAGGTGCGCCACTAATTAGCCTTTTCCTAGTAGTGAGATTCTAAATAGCAAGCACCACATGTTGGAGGATCTATAACAATATAACTTCTATACAAATATACCCAAGCATAACTCATTACGTTGTCTTCCTTGTCCAATTTCAACTAATTTTCTCAGATTTGAAAATAATTAATGGGGCTCACAATCATAGAAGATGTCTAAGATAGTATATTTATATGTGAAATCTCTCTTCCTTCAATATTATTTCATGAATTGTTCAAATGACCAATACAATGTTTGCTAACCTTCAATAAATTTACCACCTCTACTTCTTATATGTGAAGTCATTACTCCCCATGGGATAAGCATATGAAATATATATAATTTCAGATTTATGATATTCAAATCATTCAACCATTTACTCATAGGATATAAGTGAAGCACACGAGTAAATGACAAACTACTCCAAAAAGATATAAGTGAAGTTCAATGAGTAGTTAAATAATTATGTAGCTATGTGAAGACTCTCTCTCATTTAAGAATTTCAGATCTTAATATTTTATTCAAACAGCAAGCAAAACAAAATAAAATGACGCTCGAAGCAAAACACATATCATGTGGTGAATAAAAATATAGCTCCAAGTAAAGTTACCGATGAACGAAGACGAAAGAGGAGATGCCATCCGGGGCATCCCCAAGCTTAGGCTCTTGGTTGTCCTTGAATATTACCTTGGGGTGCCTTGGGCATCCCCAAGCTTAGGCTCTTGCCACTCCTTATTCCATAGTCCATCGAATCTTTACCCAAAACTTGAAAACTTCACAACACAAAACTCAACAGAAAACTCGTAAGCTCCGTTAGTATAAGAAAATAAAACCACCACTTATGTACTGTTGTGAACTTATTCTAAATTCATATTGGTGTAATATCTACTGTATTCCAACTCCTCTATGGTTCATACCCTCCGATACTACTCATAGATTCATCAAAATAAGCAAACAAAACATAGAAAACAGAATCTGTCAAAAACAGAACAGTCTGTAGTAATCTGCATAAAACGTATACTTATGCAACTCCAAAAATTCCGAAATAAATTGGTGGACCTGAGGAATTTGTATATTAATCTTCTGCAAAAAGAATCAACTTAAAATCACTCTTCTGTAAAAAATGACAGCTAAACTCGTGAGCGCAAAGTTTCCGTTTTTTACAGCAAGATCAAATTAACTTCCACTCAAGTCTTCCCAAAGGTTCTACTTGGCACTTTATTGAAATGAAAGCTATAAAACATGATTAATACAGTAGATTAATCATGTGAAAACACAAAAACAGTAGGGGTAAATATTGGGTTGTCTCCCAACAAGCGCTAACGTTTAACGCCCCTAGCTAAGCATGCTGATTTCAATGATGCTCACATAAAAGATAAGAATTAAAACATAAAGAGAGCATCATGAAGAATATGACTAGCACATTTAAGCCTAACCCACTTCCTATGTATAGGGATTGTGTGAGCAAACAACTTATGGGAACAATAATCAACTAGCATAGGAAGTTAAAACAAGCATAACTTCAAAAACTTTAAGCACATAGAGAGGAAACTTGATATTATTGCAATTTCTACAAGCATATGTTCCTCCCTCATAATAATTTTCAGTAGCATCATGACTGAATTCAACAATATAACTATCACATAAAGCATTCTTTTCATGATCTACAAGCATAGAAAATTTACTACTCTCCACATAAGCAAAATTCTTGTCATTCGGAATAGTGGGAGTATCATAAGAGACTTGAATACTATAAATTGTTTCCACATTAAAAGAGTAATGTTCAGAAAAAGGGTCATCATAATCATGAAAAGTTTTATAAATATAATCATCACTAATTTTTATAGCATAAGTTTCATCACAATAATCATCATAAGTAACAACTTTGTTCTCATCATAATCAATTCAAACCTCTCCCAAGATAGTGGACTCATCACTAAATAAAGTCATGACCTCTCCAAATCCACTTTCATAAATATTATAAGATTCAACATCCTCCAAAATAGTGGGATCATTGCTTCCTAAAGTTGACACTCTTCCAAACCCACTTTCATCAATATAATCATCATAGGTAGAAGGCATGCTATCATCATAACAACTTTGCATATCAAAATTTGGGAGGCTAAAAATATCATCTTCATTAAACATAGCATCCCCAAGCTTGGGACAAACATTAATTGCAGCAAATATATTCTCAAATATTTCAACCTCATCAAACATAGCTTCCCCATGCTTGGGCCTTTTCATATCATAAGCATAATCACTCTCATCATTAATAGTATGGATAGCACCAATAGTATAGCAATTATCATCATCACATTTTTTGGACAAGATTCGATCATGAAACAATTTGCATCAGAGATGTAAATGACCACGTTCATTGCAAAGTTCACAAGTACGGCAAAGGACATTTAAATTTTCAGCACTCACATTTAGCCTTTCTTGCAACCATTTAGTTTCTAAATGCTTATGACTCTTGCAATATCTATCTTCCCTATTTGGTGTATACTTGCAAACCCAATGCACTCCACAAAAATTGACATGCTTATAGGAGACATTTTCATCATAACTAGTGCAATCATCATTTGTACTATGGATATTCAAAGAGTTTAGACTAACAACATTGCAATCATGCTCATCATTCAAAGATTTAGTACCAAACATTTTATAGACTTCTTCTTCTAGCACTTGAGCACAATTTTCCTTTTCATCATACTTACGGAAGATATTAAAAAGATGAAGCGTATGAGACAAACTCAATTCCATTTTTTAGTTTTCTTTTATATATACTAAACTAGTGATAAAACAAGAAACAAAAAGATCCGATTGCAAGATCTGAAGATATACCTTCAAGCACTCACCTCCCCGGCAACGGCGCCACATCCTTAGCCGAGTTGACGTCCCCGACGAAGTAGAACATCACCAACATGATATCTTGAGGATGTAGGTGATGGCCGGAATTTGCTACCAGGCCAGAGACATGGAAATGGAGCGATTTCGCGGAGATATCATGCGCGCGATTGCACGCTGTCAAGCTCTTCTGGAAGAGGTCCATCAGCCCCAAGAGCCTCCCAGCGCCAGCAGCTCCGTAGGCGGAGGCGGGTCGGGACACTTGGAATGAACGGCCGCAAGGGTGCTATGCTGATCATGGAGTCTGAGGAGACCATCGACGGAAGGCCACCAGCTCAGCCTCTTAGCCTATATTTTATTATAATTGTATGCATATGTAGGTCATGAGTGTTTTGGGCGTTGCCACATGTGGCATTTTAAATTATCCTGAATATGTAGGACAATTATTAACCGTTGCCATTGTAAATTTGCCTCAACGGCGAGCAGAGCGCACGCAGGGACGCCAGAGTGGAGCGCGCCGCGGCAGCCTCAATGGCGAGCAAAATGCATGGACGGGTGCGAGCAGAGCGCGCGGCGGCCGCCTCAACGAGGAGTAGAGCGCGCCTCGACCGCCTCAACGGCGAGCAACCACATGGTCAACCTTCTGGCACCCCGTGGGAGGCGCGATAGCGCATCCATCGGACACGATGGTGATATCTTGACCGTGTGTGATAGTGAGCAGACACGTACACGTACATCCGAGAATGCGGTTCCACGTTTCGGGCTTCCTATGCGTGGCATACGTTTGATCCAAAAGAACTGTTTGCGATGAGTCAAAACAAGAGAAACGGGCTTTGTAGGCCCAGAACCATCAATAAATTTTGAACTTGTTTCTCGTCACATTGCAGATTACAATGCAATAAGTAATTGCAAATCTGTTCACATCGATCAAACTAATATGTGTTCACACTTAGCATCGGGTTATACAAACTATCCACTCAAAAATTACTTCACAGTTCCTCTCCTCATCACCCACAAAACTGGTCTTTCCTGTCAAGTCATTCTGCCATGACCGGTAGGAGGAGTTTCGGGTGGACATATAACTAGGCAGCAAAGACTAAGGCCGCGGAAGGACTAGAGAGGTCCCGTCGTGAAGTGGCAGCCGCAGCAGAGATATCCCGGCACGCCGCGCCCTCGAACGAGCTCTCACGGGCACGCGAGGGCTCTCACAAGCGCACTCGCCGCCCCATGAATCACAACGAGCTAGCATTGCTGAAGTCCTTGGCCGGCGATGATGACATTCTTGCTGGCCTCATTAAGCAGCAGGAGCTGGTGAACGGCTTGATGCAGTTGCTCGAGATCAGCGATGCCTCAGTTGAGAAGGCGACCGGCCTCGTCGAGCAACTCATGGGTGACAATGCGAAGCTCCTCAAGGCACTCGCCGAGAAGGAGGAGGAGGCCCCCGACTGGAAGATGGTGCATGAGTAGAGCAGTGCCTCGGGGATGACGCTGACAGCGATCGCCGAGGAACTGATGGGTGACTTGAGGAAGCTCCGGATCGAGCGTGAGCAGGAGGTGGAGGAATCTGTGGCTGCTTTCAAGCAAAGTCGTGAGGAATTGAAGAAGGAGCTGGAGGATGTCGTCGCCCGACGATCCATCGATGAGTAGAGACAGTAGCGACCCAGATTGTTGTCTGCGATATCCTTCTTCTCTTGCCCCCGTGTCTTCCGGGCTTTGCTGCATGTGGCATTTTAAATTATCCAGAAGATGTAAGACAATTATTATCTGCCCCATTGTAAATTTGTCGTCGTATTATCCGTTGCCATTTTATTTGTCGTCGTATTATGCGTTGCCCTATGTGTCATTTTAAATTAGGCTGGCTTACGAGTTGAAAACACAAAGAAAGCAAATGCTAACGTTGAGCGGGTCCATGGGATCACAAGCAAACACCCTCCGTCCAGGTACTTTAATTAACCGTGTGTTAAACAGCGGCTCGACCGCCATTAATGGAGAAGTTGTGAGCGAGGCAGGCGGATGGTGGATGGAGGTCAAAGAGCTCGCTTCCCGGTGAGCATGGGCGGCCTTACTGCTCGCACGTGTCCCGTCGAGCCTGCGAGGTGGACATGATGCACGCGTCCTGTCGAGCCTACGCGGCGGACTGCTCGCACACGTCCTGTCGAGCTTGCACGGCGGACTTCTCGCGCTCGTCCCATCAAATCAAACAGTTGCACGCACGCCACCAAGTATGGTTAAATTTTGGCACAAAATACAAAGATGAACAATGAACGAGGACGGAGGTAGTACTATCCCATAAGAAAAGAGGGACGTGGCCGCACTTAAATGGTTACGGGAACACACGGTTCATATAATACAATAGCTTGCAATATTAATGTGTCAGCTATTTGTTTCAAAAGGACATCGTTGGCTATTAATGTGTGCGCCTTGTCTCAAACTGGATAATTGTTTTTACCACGGCATATATGTGCCATGTCATGAAACCATGCCAAGCTTCATGTCTTTTGGGTGAGTTTTTGATTTACTGGGATTTAAAAGCCGAGATTGTCAATGTTTCAGGACGACGAGAAGTTTGTAATTCATTCCCATTCCTTCAATGAGACCTAAACATGCACCCAATGACACATGTATGATTTCCCACCCATTTTGCCTCACTGGAGCATGTGATTACAACAGGAACCCCCCTTCTGCAACGCATTGATGCGTTGTTGTATGTCCGTATATGTGTTGGAAAGGTCTACACCAACGGATTAATATGCGTTGCCGTAGGTGGGTTGCAAGGGTATACAACAACATTTATCATCCGTTGGTAAACAATGTCAAGAAGCGTTGCTGGATAGCAACATATGGAGTTAGAGCCTAACAACACATCATATACGTTGTTGGTACCCTGCACAAGAGGATCGCCATCCAACCCAATATTGGTTGAGCCAGCCCATATTACCATTCAACAGCCCAATATAGGTTGATCCAGCCCAAATTTCTATGAGGCCGCCCAATATTGGTTGATCCAGCCCGAATTGCCATCCAGACCAAATTTCTATGAGGCCATGACCACTTTTGCTCTTTGGAATTATTTTTCTCTACAGTTATTAGTTGGCCCGATTCCATGGAGGCTAACTTTTTTTAATTGACCAATTCAACTGTCCAACACAAGGTATTTTCACATCACATCACAATTAATTGGTCTATAAACATCGATGCCAAAGTTCCCAATCACGGTTCATAGTTCACATTCCCCATAAGCTAAAATAACACAAGCTACATCACCACCTGCTACAACATGTAGCTTCAATACACACTAAGAAACAGATTAACAAATGAGTGGTCTTGACTCCAAACATAATTGTACGGCTCTCCTCTTCATCAAAGGCACATTTGCTGAAGGCTTTTTCTCCCGACTTCTTGTAGGTGGCTAGAGTTGCTCTGGTCCTTATTTGTCCATCCAATTTTTTTTGAAAGATGACTTGCATATCATGCCATCACAATAATAAGGCTAGAATGTGCACCAAAGACATAGACAGATCGGTAAGCATGAGTTACAAAAAAATATATATCATTGCAATAAAATTCCACAGTTTAGTACTAACCTTGTTCTCCCGACTGTAGCTTATGTAAATATTACCTAAAATTCGACATTTTACAATGCACTACTTTTCGTTATATCCATCATGACATTTTACCTATACTGATAAGAGAACCATATCCAAATGAAATGACAAATAAATTTAGTGGCTCGAGATATCAAACCAAAACAAAAGAAGCCATTATCCTTCTGACAGAAACCACCAAGATCATTACCATCAAAGATCTGCTTGTCAAATAGGACCCCAATTTGTGAACCTTCGAAAGGAAGCATTACTCTGCCTCGATAATCATAGCTTAGGCCCCTAAAGACCAACCAAGAGATTTATCAAGTTGTATATGGAAAGAGTATGGTCATCATAAGAGGTATTGTCTGTTTTTCGTCTAAACTCTAGCACACACATATATAGTCAGGACAATAGATTCACTGTTGTTGCAAGTGGGCTGAGCTCAGTTAGATATCTGAGATCATTGGTGATTGGATTTTATGATGAAGTCATCATCGGCATCTTCACTGTGCTTTTGCACTATGCTCCACATTCCGTGATTTATTATGTTATCTTATCATAAGCTTTCTTTGTTGTCGATGGAGATAATAGCCCATGCTCCATTAACCTGCACTTGTATCAATGTGTGTTTGTCATGTATAATGCAGTGTTATTAATATAGTAAACTAGGTAGTTTTGTAACCCGTCAGCTCTGAATGATGATACAAAGCTACTACTTAAAACTATTCTTAACTGGACTGGAATACATTTAGGAATCAATCAGACTAGGTGGGGATTCCCTCATGGCTAGTACTACTACCATAGTTGGAAGAATCGAACCTATTTTGACACATTACATCTACCATAAGAGAAACAAATCGAATATACTTGCGCCTTGTAGCTAGATACAATTTGACACATATAATCAATGAGATAGACTAGCTGGGGACTACAACACAAACGTGGAGCATACTTACTAGAACCTGGTCTGAACGTAATTGGTGGGTATTTAAGGAGAACAGGTGGTGCACCTACAAATTTAGCCATCTCACTGGAGGGGGGCTGCTTGAACAGTAATTCGGAAAATAACCTGAGTGGTTTCTTCGGCCAAATTTAGAGGATCTTAGATCAAACACTACTAGAAAAAGGCTTACTAGTGGCGCACCAGTTTTGCCTACTAATGGCGCACTACTGGTGCGCCACTAGTACCACGCCACTAGTATTTTTTACTAATGGCGCACCACCGGTGCGCCATTAGTATCTGGTATATTAATAGCGCACCAGGCAGTGCGCCATTAGTATAGGCCACGGTGCGCCATTAGTATGCCTCCCAGGGGGCCATATATACCCATGTGCTTTGCCATACTAATGGCGCACTGCAGTGTGATGCGCCATTAGTATCCTTCGGCATACTAATGGCGCACTGCTGGGTGATGCGCCATTAGTACCCTCTGGCATACTAATGGCGCACTGCTCTGGGATGCGCCATTAGTATCCTTTGGCATACTAATGGCGCACGTTGGCGTGATGCACCATTAGTATGTATATTAGGGATTATTTTTTTTCTTTTCTGATTTTTGCACAGATTACAAAATATATTATTGGACAGAAAATAAGCAGCAGGACACAGCAACAACAGATTCATCGAATACAATAGAAGATTAGTCTCCGAATACAATTCATCATATTAGTCTCCGAATTCAAAAGACCGAACGAAGATAGAACATTACAAGTCTCGAGACCGCGAGTAGCAAGTTTGTCTTCACATTACAAGTCGATATCGATCATCTAAACTACCATCACATAGAAGAGAGATGCGGTCATCACGATGAGCATCATCGCGATGAAACTGGTCTTCATCCGGTTCCTCCAACGCTCCCTCCTCTCTCCCGCTAGATAGCGCGCGTACCTAGATTCCGCCTCCGCCCTAGTGGTGTACCCTTTGTAACTGTTACCGCTGAAACGGTGAACCTGTCTCCGACACTCCTCCCAGTCGTCGTAGACTCCGGGAACCTTACCCTTGTACACGACATACGACGACATCTCTATGCACTAGCCAAACAACAGACAATACATAAGCAATATATAAGTATGCAACAAAAGGATCGGAAGAGAAAAGCAAGACATTAATAGCACGATTCATGGTCCTACTAACAAATAGCATCGATTACATCTAAGTTGAACGACTGTCCAAACCAAAGAGACATACAAGTTCACTACAGTTTAATTACAACATGAGCTAATGAATGTTTCAGAACTACACATAGCATCACAACTTTTGACTCGACTCATGGGACCGGAGCGTGGATGAAGCCGCCGTCTGTCGTGATGGTCATGAAGTCGCGGGCGTTGTCAGCCTGCATTTGTAGCGTTGTGTCTATCTCGCTGTTGGACGGTTGAAATTTGAGGTAGAACTGCCCCGAGGTACGAAGGACATCTTGATGGATGATTTCTGCAAACTCCGACTGGATGCGAAAGAATTCTTGTCGGATGTCCGCGTCCTGGATTGCCCCCAAGCTTGCGGCCCAATCTTTGAGATTATTTGGTAGCAGAAGGTGATTATGGTCCCGCACGATCGCCCGCATGTGATGGAGGGCGTAGTAGGCATCCTTCTGACCGCCAGGTGGCTGCTTGACGCAGGGGAACGTCGTATTGTGGGTGAACACGTGCCTGCCGTACCTACGAACTGGCCTCTTAAAGGTGCCTCCAGATGCGGCGTAGCCGGGGAGAGCATCATCAAGAACTTTCTTGATATTTGTGTAGTCTACCTTGGAGTCACGGTCCGGGTCGAGATACGTGGCCATGGAATATTTCGGGCTTAAGAGGATGAGTGTGCAATGTGTGTCACTGCACACAACACGGAATGTTAGAAAAAAAAGAACGATCGAAATCTAAGAAATCATATGTTACGGGGCGGTTAGGAGATGACTTACTCGGGAAAGTAAGGCACGAGGAAGTTATCCTTATCTGGGTTTGCCAGAATGACGCCTTCGAGGTGTGAACTCGTGACTTGCCGGTCGCCAGCGCTGCCCAAGATCTTGGCACGCATGTAGAAGGGGTCGACTATCACAATGTCCGGGGTCTTGTCTCTAATGATCCGCATCTCCATACTCAGCGAAAATAGCCGAACGAAGGTGTAGTGCAGCGGATGAAGCTTAAGCATAGCAAAGATGTCATCAAATCACAGGACGATCGTACCCCCGACGGCGCTATCCACAAAGCCCTTGCCCTCTGGCACCTTGGCCACGAAAACCGGGTATGCCACATCATTCTCTCTGAGACGCCGCTTCTCCAAAGAAAGAACACTGTCATGCAGACTCCGCATAGCACCGGTTGCAGCATTGAGCATATTTGTCGGTAGCATCGGCCTACCCGCCACATGCATCCTCCTCGAGATATCCTTAGGTGAAGGTGGTCCGTCCTGAGCACGTATCGTACTCGGTGCCAGTTGGCTCGCACTGGCGCCCTTGTTAGTCTTTCGTTTCCGTCCCTTCTTCTTGATCTGCTGTAATGGGATCGAGTTCTGCTCACAGACCGCCTTCTTGAGCGTGTTGGGGCTGATAATATTTGGCACCTCAGCTATCTGAGGCTCGGTGAAGGCGGCAGCTGGAGGCGTCTCCTGAGAACTGAACGCCAGACGACGCCTGTTGCAATTGGGTTTCTCCGCTGTACCAGCTAGATCGCGGTCGTCTTTTTGAGGGTTGGGTTCTTGAGAAGGAGGCCCGCAGAACTCGTCACCGTACCCATGTTCGGCAAAGTACTTATCGACGTTGGTAAATGTACCGTCGTCGTTGTCGTCGTCGTCCGGATCCTGTGCCATATGCATGTTCGGATCCTGTGCCATAGGGATGTCCGGCAGGTCTGGTAGCGTTGCGCCGTTCTTGCCATGGCTTGGCGCTGGCACGACTGGCGGTCTTGTCTGTGGGGTGGTGTCCCCCGCCCCCAAACGAATCTGGCTCTTCGGCCAAAGCAGGGGCCAGCTTACACAGGCGCTGAGGGTCATCACATCATCTTCGTCGGCCCCAGCGGGTCGAATCGGAGGTAACAACTCGTCGCAGCCTGGCAGTACCCGAACCAGTTCAACCCTATAGAAGGTGGGTGGCATCGGATTACCGTGGAACACGCGGTTGCCCGGTTGAACGATTCTGCCCTTGGCGACATCGACCAACTCGCCGCCCACAAAGTGTAGGAGAGTGCAAGGAACATCGGTGGCGCCCTGCGAAAACATGTAGGGCGTCAGGGATGCCCAGTCAAAGGCAAGGAGATGAAGTCATCGGCCGAGAGGCTTAGTTACCGTGATGCCGTCGAGCTCGGCTAATGTCGAGGCACCGCCAACGGCCGGCGTGCGCGTGCAACTGACGGAGGGGCCGCTTGCTGGCGAGGTGCCGGCCGGCGTACACCCAGGTGCATTAAGCTCCAATGCCCGTGCCGGCGCCGGAGACACGAATACCGCCTCCGCCAGAGACACCAATGGCGCCGCCTGCGCGTTGTGCGAGTTGCTGGCCGTGAAGCTGGGAACCGGGGGAGGCCCCTGTTGGCCGCCCGCAATCCACGTCGTCAGCCCCTGAATCAAGGTAGGCACAATGGCGGTGAGCGTCGTTCCCAGTTGTTGTTGCACTTGCTCTTTGACAATCTCTGGAATCCGCGCCACTTGTGCCTTGAGTTCTTGAACCTCGCGCGACTGGCTTTCCGAGCTGATCTTTTTCTCCTTTCGCCCACCAGCGGTATAGTATGACGACCATTTTGTGGACAAGCCTTTGCCGGCCACACGACCAGCTGACGACGGCTTACTGAGCTTATCCTTGTTTTTCATTACGTTCAACGCCCTATTTAAAGGGGTGTCAAAAGGGGAGCTCTGAGATGACCCCGCGCTACTGCTTTCAGCCTCCTGCGGAAGGAATGTGAACCATTTAGAAATTTGGCTTCATTAACTAGAATGCAACCATATATGTAGCTAATTACGCGGGGGTGTATTCCTTACTAGAACTTTCTCAAGCGCCTTGGTCTTCGGATCCGTGGTAAGCTCCTTTGTTACCGGGTCCTCCTTGTACCGGGCCCTGACAAAGTTCCTGGTCTGCTTGTCAGGGAATTTCTCGAAGCGGGGCGGTAGGCCTTGCTCGGCACGCTCCGCGTCCTCCTTGTCCCATATAGGCCCCGCCACTCTATAACCGCCGGGACCGAGTTGGTGGACCCCTAAGTTCAACTGCCGCATTTCTTTCCCCCACTGACTTGATTCGGAGGTTGCGCTGCTCTCGCACTTGATCTTGAACTCCTTGTAGTCATCTTCGCTCATCAAAGGATATTTCGCCTTGATCTTCTCATAACTATCACCTTTTTCAATCATTGCCTTCACCATGCTTCTCCATGTAGACAGGGCCGTGCTCATCCTCGTGAGGGCGGCACTGTTCACTTTATTCCCTGATAGGCGTGTGTTTGCAAACTCATTGGGGAACTTGTATCGTTCGTGCAGCTTCGTGAAGAGGAGGCAGCGCAAATTCCCTCGGTCCTTATGCCTTAGGTTCTCGGTGTTGATCGAGACGGTGCTCCGGAGAATGCACCCGAGCTGAACCGAGTACCCCTTGACTACATGTTTGGGCGCCGTTGGATGCCCGTCGGAGTTCACTTCAGTAATTTCCTCCTTGACGGTGCCGAGCACGTTCGGGCGCCGGTCCTTCCATTGCCTCTTCGGTTGGCTGCCATCTGTGCGTGCGCCGCCATCATCAGTGGTGGCATCCTCGGCGGCACCATCAGTGGTGTCATCCCCGACGCCACTAGGGGTTGTGTAGTCAGGATCGGTGTCTTCCGCGGCGTCCTCATAGCGGTGAGGTTCTTCCTCCATCTCCTGGGACAGCTCCCAGAATTGCTTGCCGCCCGAACCGCCGGCCTCATCGTTGTGGGCCATGTTTCGCTCTAAATAGGAAAAAAGTTTGGTCAAAAAGTTGGTTATTGTCAAGGAACAAGATCTCTAAGTTGACCAAATAACCTAATTCTCGAGGAATGTCGCCAAAAAGATGGTTATTGTCAAGGAACAATTGAGAGATGTTTGTGATATTGCCTAGGTGTTTTGGGATGGAACCTGTTAGTGTGTTGTTGCTAGGTGTTGTGGGATGGAACCAGTAGCTTCCTTGCAACCCACAAAAGAGAAAGGAAAAGGGGTAAAAAGGGGGAGATGGTTAGCTTTGATGAGCAGGCAACATCTTCCTAACCCCCTTCTTCTTGTCTCCTCTCACTATCTCTCTCACACACATGGAAAGCAAGGGTGTCTGAGTGTGTGAAAAAATACTAAACTAATCCAACCACTAAAGCACTAGATCACTACTATTGGTTGATGTCAAGATACATGCTGATTAATTTTTGTTTCGGTTGAGAATCGGGCACCTTCTAGGTCAAGAAAATTGGGCATGACCTTTGCTAATTTTCTTGACCTAGGAGGGCCCCAATCTCAACCGAAACGGAAATTAATCAACATTTCAGGAGAAAGGGGTAACGAAGTGATGGGGCAAATGTGTCGGGCACCACAATGTGATCACAGAAACAAAGCAGCACACTGGTGTTGGATTCACAGTGTAAATGATGGATGAAAAGGCCACAGACCATATGGTCCTCTGCTTTCATATGGACAAAATAAAAGTTCACATGAATGGCTACTTGACTGAATGGTGCCAGGTAAACAAACTCCCAAAGTCCACTAGCAGATCCAAGA
Source organism: Aegilops tauschii subsp. strangulata (assembly GCF_002575655.3). Taxonomy (NCBI): domain Eukaryota; kingdom Viridiplantae; phylum Streptophyta; class Magnoliopsida; order Poales; family Poaceae; genus Aegilops; species Aegilops tauschii. The sequence continues at coordinate 34,616,226 of NC_053037.3, read as the reverse complement.
TCTAATTCTATTACACACAATATAGCAATTTAAGAGAATTAGAATAAGGATAGTAGGAAATGAAAAAGAATTATGCTCAAAGAACAATGGTAACAGCAAAATATTGAAACCTTTGGTAAGCATTATATTACAAAAAAACAAGATATGTAGTACTGCACAATATCCATAACCAGAAAACAAGACATGCATATTCTTAGGCAGAGTAAAATAGTCCTGCATTCTTGCCAGTTGTCTGCTAGTGATTTGCCTCATCATCATATCATAAGTAAAATTCTTATTCTTATTCTTATTTACTCCTTGCATTATCATTCTTCTTCTTACTGTCAAAATTCAGAGTAAATTCTAGCCTTATTTGTACTGCTTGTGCTTGTAGTAGTAAGATTCAGGAGTAGGAGATCACAAAAGTACAGTCCACAGGTTACTCCAAGTTTCTGAATTTTCAGTAAATTTTATGTAAGAAAAGAACTAAAAGAAAAGAAATCCTAGGGTTAAAAAATCTGGAGCAAGTCCTAGCAGAACCACAAAATGTTCATCTACTCCTAGGATGTCCTGTTCATAATTCTAGTTCATGTCCTAGGATGTGCTATTCATAATTGTTAATCCAAACAGCAGATACACAAGCACTGGATTTTACAAATGTCCAAACAGTGTCATATCTGAAATGTCACATTTTCAGTAGCAGAGATTCAGAGTCATTAGTTTTGAGTGTACATCGTGAAAAACCTAGAGGACGCCGGCGGGGAGAGAAACCTAGGGGGGAGGAGGGGAGGAGAGAGGAGGAATCACCTAGAGGACGCCGGCGTCGAGGAGGCTGCGGGCGGTGATCCGGAGGAAGGGGCCCGTGATGTCGTCGGCGTCCTTGGCCGCCTTCTTGACCTTCCGAGCAGAAGAAGGCACGGGTGGTGAGAGGAGGAGGAGGAGAAGCTAGGGGGATGGGGGAAGGGAGGGAGGGGACGTACGTGCTGGGGCGGGGGTGGAGTCCGGCGGGGGTCGGGGCGGCGGCGTCGAGGCAGCGCAAGACCACAGCGGCGGACGACATGCAGGCGCGGCGGACGGAGGGGGCGGAGCAAGGGGGCAGCGGCGTACGGTTGGGGTCGAGGAGTGGGGGATCTGGCGAGCGAGGGAGGGAGGCGACAGTGCGAGGGGAACAAGCGATTCTAATGGCGCACCTCCCCCTGGTGCGCCATAAGTACGTCGATTCTAATGGCGCACCTCCCCCTGGTGCGCCATTAGAATTTTGTTTTACTTACTAGCCCGACTGGTCAGGTTATATTCCACCTAACCCTATCTCCATCAGAACATGCCCACTAGCCCGACTGGTCAGCACGCAGCACACACACTAGGAGGTCCTGGGTTCGATTCCTAGGCTCCCCAATTTTTGTTTTTATGCATTTAAAATGCTGTTTGATATTTATTTGTGTTTAAATATGTTCAAACTTGTTTAAATCATAACAGAAATATTTTTTTATAAAAACAGTAATGATTTTTTAAAAAATATCATCAAATTTGTTATTTGAAAATATAATCAAATTTGTTTTTTTTGCAAATTTAGTTGCATTCATTTGTGACGGTGGAGCGGGCCGGGGAGGGTGCGGGGGAGAGGGTGCGGGGGGTCGTCGGCGACGACCGGTGGAGCGGGGGAGGGTGCAGTGGGTCGTCGGCGGCGGTGGAGTGGGGGAGGGTGCGGGGGGTCGGCGGCGGCGGCCGGTGGAGCGGGGGAGATGGTGCCCATGAAATACAATCGAGAAATGAAGGCTACAATTTAAATACAATCGATCTTAGCTAGCTATCTGTTCACAATCTTCTTGCCCTTATTTTTCGTAAATGGAGTTCTTCTCTTGAACGGACGTCCTTTAGGTAGGGTGGTCCTGCTTCTTCTTGTGGTATATGCTAATACTTCATCGTCGTCGTCATGTTCCATCTTCGGGTCGCCGTACTTGTCGAAGTCTTGCTCATTGGCGACTCCATCCATTCCGATGATCTTCCTTTTGCCTCTCCTCACGACAACACGACTGGGCTTTGATGGGTCGGTAATGAAGAAGCATTGGTCCACTTGGGAAGCCAGTACCCATGGCTCATTTTTCGCGGTGACGTTCGCGCCTGCGGTCTTGGATTTGGCTTCGGGTATAACCATGGTGGTGAAATACCGGTCTTCTTTTATGACGCTCTTGGCCCATCTGACACGGAACATCGGGACCTTCTCTCCAGCGTAGCTCAGCTCCCAGATCTCCTCGATCCTTCCGTAGTATCTATCCTTGTCGTTACCGGTGTAGGATTCCATCGTTACCCCGGAGTTCTGATAACCATCGCTCTTCATGTCCTTGTCCTCGGTGTAGAATGTGTAGCCGTTGATATCGTACGCCTCATACGTCATCAGGTTGTGCTCGGCGCCCTGTGACAAGGCGAATATGAGTTGTTCTTCTGCGGAAGAATCCTCATGTAAAGGGTACGACAGAAGCTTCTGCTTGAACCAACGCGTCAAACATGAGTTGTGCTCTTTGATTATATCTCCGTCTGTCCTCTGTTGGCCACGGTCATTGTACGTCTTCTCAATAAACGTTCTGTGCTCTACCACCCAAGGATCGACCACGTATATGTGTTGTAGCGCGACTAGGTTTGCTCTTTCAAAGTCGGCGAGTCGACCATCGAAGTCGACATGCATTTCGCGGCGACCCTCACGGTGACCCCATCCAGCGAGCCTGCCGAGGTGCCTGTTAACGGGCAGACCAACGGGGTTCTCGATGCCTAGATAATTCGTGCAGTAGGAGATGCACTCTTTGGTCAGAAAGCCCCTGGCTATGCTTCCCTCTGGACGTGACATGTTGCGAACGTATCCTTTGATGCCACCATTCATCCTTTCGAACGGCATCATGCTGTGCAGGAACGTCGGCCCGAGTTGGATGATATCCTCCACGATATGGACCAGCAGATGCACCATAACGTCGAAGAATGCGGGAGGGAAGTACATCTCAAGCTCGCATAGTATCACCACGATCTCTTCCTGTAGCCTTCTGAGTTGCCTCACGCCAATCGACTTCCGAGAGATGACGTCGAAAAAGTTGCATAGGCCAAATAGCGTTTCACGGACGTGCATGTCCATGATCCCACGGATTGCAACTGGAAGTATCTGCGTCATCAGCACGTGACAATCATGAGACTTCATCCTGCTGAACTTCTGCTTCACTGAGTCTAGGTATCTGCTTATCTTCCCCGCGTAACCGTAAGGAAGTTTTACTCCTACGAGGCAGGTGAAAAACTGATCGATCTCCTCCTGACTTAGAGTGAAGCACGCGGGAGGGAAGTCATTTCCGGTCTTCTTGGCCTTTTTGCCTTTGCGACGACTTTCCGTGTCCTGCTTCGCCTCATCATCATCATCATCATTAGCGTGAAGCTCCTCCCTGATGCCCATTGATTTCAAGTCTGCCCTTGCTTTCGGCCCATCTTTGGTCCTCTCTGGCATGTTGAGCAGGGTACCAAGCAGACTCTCGCACACGTTCTTCGTGATATGCATGACATCAAGGCTGTGAGGCACACGGTGGATCTTCCAGTACGGCAAGTCCCAGAAAACAGACCTCGTTTTCCATACCTTCAGCAGTGGCTCTGGCGCCTTTCACTTCTTTCCCGGCTCTGGCGCCTTTTGCTTCTTTCCCGGCAGTGGGCAATCTTTCCAATTTTTCAACAGCTCGTCTATTTCCTCGCCGCTCCTCGTACGCGGGCGTCTTCGGGGTTCGATTTCACCATCGAATAGATCCTTGCGTTTCCTCCACGGGTCATCGTCGCGAAGCCACCTTCGATGTCCCATGAACACGGTTTTCGAAGACCCGGGATCTCTATCTAGCTGGCGATACGTTGTGTCATCCATGCACCTGACACATCCAGAAAATCCGTGGACCACCTGCCCCGCGAGATATCCGAAACCGAGATAGTCGTGCACCGTCGTGAGTAGTGCGGCTCTCATAGGGAAATATTCTTTCTCTGCGGCGTCCCACGTATTGGCTGGCGTTTTCCACAGCGTGTCTAGCTCCTCTTCCAGCAGCCCCAGATACAGATTGATGTCGTTCCCTGGTTGTTTCGGCCCTTCAATTAGCATACTCATGTGAATGTACTTCCTCTTCATGCACAACCAGGGGGAAGGTTGTACATCCACACAAACACAGGCCAGGTGCTATGTGTGCTTCTCTGGCTGCCAAACAGATTGACTCCATCGGTGCTCGCGCCCAGCACGATGTTCCTTGGATCGTTCCCAAATTCTGGGTGTTCGAAGTTCAATTCTTGCCACTGGCTCCCATCCTTAGGGTGACTCAGCATCTTGTCTTTTTTATTTATCTCCGGATCATTTGCGTCATCTTCTCACTTCTTCTCCTCCCTATCCGCGTGCCAACGCAGGAGCTTTGCTACCTTAGGGTCCGCAAAATACCGCTGCAGACGAGGAGTGATCGGAAAGTACCACACCACTTTTCGAGGAGCTTTCTTCCTCTTCTTGTATCGAGTGACGCCGCACACCGGACATATGGTAGACTCCGTGTGCTCGTCCCGATAAATGATGCAATTGTTCATGCACACATGGTATTTCATGTGCGGTAAATCCAGAGGACACACGATTTTCTTCGCCTCCTCGAAACTGGTCGGGCACTAGTTCCCCTTGGGAAGACGTTCGTGCCAGAATGACATGTTCTCGTCGAAGCATGCGTCGGTCATTTTGTGCTTTACCTTCATCTCCAGAGCCATGAGCGTTACTTTCAGGCGTGTATCCTCGGGCCTGCATCCTTCATACAATGGAGTAACCGCGTCTATCTCCAGTTGATCCAGCTTGGCTTTCTCTCGGGCGGCAGCTCTTGCGTTATCCGTCTGCTTGAGAAGCAGCTCTTGAATATGAGGGTCCTGCACCCAGCCCATCGATGGTCCATCGTCGTCTGCTCCGCCGGCATCTTCATCTTCATGATCATGCCCTTCGTCTGCTCCCGCATCTTCCTCATCATCATGTCCGGCATCTTCTACATGATGACTGTGTACAGCATCACCGTCGTGATCATGTCCTGGAGATTCTTCGTCTTCTCGCCCGCCCGAGCCGCGGTGGTTGTCTTGTTGCCCATCCTCATTTCTTGCCCGACCCCCATGGACGACTTCATAGTCATCTTCATGACCTTGCCACCGATAGCCATCCATGAAACCACGCAAGAGCAGGTGGTCCCGCACCTGCCCGGAATCCGGGTCCGCAATAAGGCTCTTCAGCTTGCATCTTCGACACGGACATCTTATCTCCGTCTCGTTCTTTTCAAGCATCTCGGCCTTCGCGGAGCTCAAAAACCTATTCACGATGCCTTCGGTCATCGTGCGTACCATGGTCACCTGCGGGGTAGAGCAAAACGATATTTTAGAACCAAGAAAAAATTTGGCATGACTTTCCCTAAAAATAGGACCAAAAAGAATGCATAGTGCCAAAATTCTCGCCGAAACGGAAATGAATCAACATTCCGGCAAAATATTGGCAACTATCGCATTTCAAATACCGGTACCTGCAAACACAAACATATATGCAACACCACAAACATATGCAACACCGCAAACATACATAGATCTAGCTAGGACATAAAAAGTGCATGTGCACGTTGTTGGAGGGAGAACAACATAAAGATAGCTTCCCCCTTACTTACCTATCAAAAAAAGGGGCTTTAACCACGTAATTTGGATGAATTTATGGTGCAAATGAGGTGAGGAGGAGGAGGCAGCCGAGACAAGCTTGGAGGAGGGAGGAGAGAATGAAGTGGGGAAAGTGAGTGGGTAGGTGTGGCTGTCCAAAATATCTAGCTCGTCCCAGGTTACTAATGGCGCACCACCACACAATGCGCCATTAGTAACCCTGGTTACTAATGGCGCACCTGCTGGTGGTGCGCCATTAGTAACCCTGGTTACTAATGGCGCACCTGCTGGTGGTGCGCCATTAGTAGTTTTGCAAAAAAACACTAATGGCGCACGGGGGAGCAGTGCGCCATTACTAGCTTAAACTAGTAATGGCGCACTGCCCCAGGTGCGCCATTAGTAGTTTTGCAAAAAAGTAAAAAAAAAAAATTGTAGTGGCGCACTATGTTCCTGGTGCGCCATTACTAGTTACAACTAGTAATGGCGCACTATGTCCTGGTGCGCCATTAGTATGTCTGGCAAAATAAAAAAAAATTGTTACTAATGGCGCACCGTGTGTCTGGTGCGTCATTAGTGTATTTCACACTAATGGCGCACCAGCACATGGTGCGCCACTACTACATAGCAATGGCGCACCACATATCTGGTGCGCCATTAGTGGCCATTCCATCTATAGCCCTTTTCCTAGTAGTGAAAATGGCATTATGATTTATGGATCTCCCACCTCCTATACCCTGCAAAGGATAACACAGCAGATTAGATAACATAACATGGTTGACGTTGAAGAGAAATGTCACGCTGCACACGTTGGCAGCTAGTCCTTGCTATCACGAACGGGCCGTCACCAAGATTCGCGTTAGAGACAACAACACTCTCCATATTGAAACGGCAAAAACATTTATCCACACCGTATAACCCGCATGTCAGTAGTATTTAGCAGGTAGGACAGAGAGACTTGCGACCACCAGGTGCGCACACGACACGGGGCCGAGCCCACAAGGGGACTTTTGCAACCAAAAGCTGACATTTATGCCCAAAGCTCCGAGCTGGCAAAAGCTTTCAAATTAAACCATTCTGTACTGATCTAACTAAGTGTGTGCCTCATCTACCATGTATGGTGCACATAAACGATCCGGTAAATGCTAAACAAAACTGACACTGATTAGCAAGTTGCCATGTTAGAAATAACTACAAATTTGATTGGAAGTTAGTTTGCTGGTAATTTGTACGGGCAATAAAAAAACTAAATGGATATTTTGTATTTGTCCTAATTGCAATCGCACCAGCAATGGTTAATTGTACATTCACAATTGATGTGCTTAATTGCTGTGTTTGTGCTAATTGCAATCGCACCAACAACTATCAAAAAAACAAAAACTACTGCTGCGTCCTATACTATATTACTATAGTATATTCGCTCTCTAACACGCACCATCGTTCTTACCCAACCGTCAGTATGGTAAAAATCCCTCCCATGGCTAATGAAACGAGCAACACCGCGACACGGCGTGGCCCGCACAGGCCATGTTCATGTGCGTGGGAGGCCCCAATTCCGTCTTATATCTTTGTACCCAGCTGTATTGCTAACGATTGCTAACGATGTGTGAATTAAAAAGATTTTCTGACACACATCACGAGACAACTACCAGCAGTGAGATAGTACTGACCAGCAGCCACCTTGTCCAGAACGGCCGCACTCTGAAGTTGAACAGCAAGCTTGCTTGGAATCGGTACTAATGGGTTGACATATGAGTAGAAGACAACAGGGTCCCAGGGGATGCTTGTTTGTAGTAAATGAGTTGGCAATTAAGGAGAACCATAAAGGTAGCATAAATCTGAGGAGGCTAGGTGTGGACGAGGAATCAGATACGGGAGATACCTGAGGCGAACGGACGTGCAACGAGCGGGGGTGCTCGCCGGGGACCATTGAGGAGGCGATGCGGCCGGAGGGAGGCCAAATCTGGAGGTGGCCCACCGCCATTGACCTTGTCGCTGCGGCATGATCCAGGTAAACGGAGGGAGGTGGGTGGAAACGACGAAGGCAGTGAGGGAAAAGGTGGCGACCGGCTTCCCTACCGTGCTCCTCTTCGTCCTCGGCAGCGGCGGGTAGAGAGCGGCGAGAAAACAACGGGGAGGGGGTAGTCGGTACTCCGCAGGGGAGGAAAAGCACCTCAGAGGCTAGATCCGGCGGGGAGACGGGGCCGTAGAAGTGCGAGCAGTGGCGGGTCAGATCGGAGCGGCGGTGCCAGTACAGGACCTACAGGTGCGGCTGCGGGAGAGAACCGGCTATGCGTTCATGGGTTTGAGGGAGATAAAATTAGGGATTTTAGAGCTAGATTAATATGGTGCGGCTGCGGGCGCTCTTTTTTTTAGCTTCGGGCGCTCTTTCTTTGCTGGTGGAAAAAATATCGCTCATCCCACCACGTGTATTGCACGATTCATTTCTCTGTTGTATAGGTGCTAGTGAACCCTCGGGAGGGTCGCACGATATTTTAAGATCCAGCAAATTGCTGGCTTCAATTAGATGTAGCATAAAGCAACGAAAAAACAACATGAGGAGGATCCGAAGATCAAAGGAAAAAGGAAAAGGCAGCTCTATTGACTGTAGAACAACACTACACTTACAAGATGGAAGGCATCCGCCCACGGCAAGACAACGCAGCTCCGACTCCGGCGGAGAAACTACGGAGAACAAAGCAAGGTTGGCGTCACGAGAGGTCACCGAACGGACCACATGTCGCTCGTCATCGTACGCCACCAGCTGGGCCCCGCACCGCAACTTCGACTTCACAGCAACGAGCGGCAGAGGTAATCAACAGGGAAAACTTATGGTCCGAAATTCATTGTGTTTTCGTCTAAAGAACAACGAACCACGATTCGGAAACATATTCCGAGTGCCCCAGAAGCACTCGGTCCTAACCGAAGGATCGGTCTGTTTGTTCTGTGAAATGTGAACCGATTCAAGGGTTAATGATGAGGTCACCTACTATAGGTAGGGTCAAGGACATGTCATTCGACGGACATGTCATTCGACGTCCTCCCATGGCCCCGCGTCATCATTGGTAGGTCTCGGGACCACATTCTCATTCAGATGAATATACTAGGAGGTCCACTCGGACACCTGGATGTCACTCGCCGATCATCCTTCAGTTGGCACGACGGCCACCACTCGGACTACAGAGACGGAGGGACGACGTGGGAGCCGCAACGGTCGAGGAATCCTAAGTCATCCTTAAAGTAGAGTCATAGCTACCGTTACCTGTAACTGCTGTAGGTTGGAAAAAGCGGTAGGCGTAAGCGAGGCGGTTGGCCGTCGCCTAGTGCCTAGCCGGTAATATAGTTTTTACTCACAGTGTATTTGCGATTATTATATGGGTGTTGATATTAGTTTAGGGCATATAAATAAGTTAATTACCCGTCTACTGCCATTGGAATATAACCCGTTTAGCATATCAGTGTAGTATGTGGCATGATTTCCTGCTTGGGTAGGCAATTCCTTGCTTGCCCTGCCTAGACCTCCATTTATGCCCTAGGCGAGGCGTTTGGCCATTGCCTAGCGCCTAGGCGTGCCTAAGCGCCTCCTAGGCACTGCCTTTTCCAACAGAGGCTGTAGTTGTGGCGCTTTACGCCTGTAACTGTCGTAGTAATGAGCATTAAGTGCCCCGGCGACGTGGGGACGTTGGAGATGCGGCGCACTATATAAGCCGCACTCCTCCTTCTCCGCTGGGGTTAAGCAATCTCTATAATCATACCCCTCAAGAAAAACCAAGCCTCAAGGCACGAGACTAGGGCTATTACCTCCGTCGAGGGGGGCCCAATTCGCTAAACACCGAGTGTTACACCTGCGCCGTAGCTAGGCTCTGCCCCTCTTTCGTACCCCTAGTACTCATTGTCAGGATCGTAACCCCGACAGCTAGGGTTTGCTTCGGAGCCGCCCGCGGGAGCGACGCGAGAGCTCAACTCACAAAGTTTACAAGAGATAATGGACAGTTTTGATTGCTTTGGTTGGTGCAAAAATACCCAGACGAGTCAGCTGACATTTTTTTCGGGGTACATTACATTGTTCATGTTGAACAAAATACATCTTTATATAATGAGAAATAAAAAATGCAGAATCTATACTTGAACTACTGAATAACTGAAAAATACACTATGTAACAAATAACTCACTCAATGTATGCATAGGTATAAATCAAGGGTAATCAATCGCGCATGAAGGACCGGAGAGGAATGAAAAATTGTGGAGGGATGTTGAAAAGGATGGGGAATAGACATACATTTTTGGACACTCGCATTGAAGTCTGATGCCCGTTCATTCGCATACCAGCATTAAACAAGCATGGTGGCCGAGAAACCTATCTGACTCCCGCATTGAAACGACGAACCGCTTGGGCTGCTCGTGCGCCCGCTATTTACACGTGGCATTATCCCATGTAATCTGGGCTTGCAATCGTCGCCATCAAACTGAAGGGTCGGAGAAAACCGGACCTTGCCGCCAAATAAATTAGAATGAGAGATTGAAGTCACTGTCGAGGCCCAACGACGGACGGCATGGTACAAAACGTCAAAATTGATGTCAATGTGATATCTCGCCTACTGCGAACATTATGCGCGCTTGCCAACAGAACCTCTCATAGTTACCCCTCGTTCTCTTTCAGGGGAGATTGATTTTTCGTGCTAGTTGATCTGATTTTCCATTATGGTTTTCCGCACAAACAGGGTGGTCATGTCTAGCTTTTTGGTTGGTCTACTGGTTGTCCATTCACTTTACATTCCCCCCTTTTTCTAATTGGGGTTTTCATTTTTTTTATAGTTTTAAATTTTTCCTTCTGATTTTTTATCCTTTTCCATGTTTATCTTAAAATAAATATTTTCCACATTTGAACATTATTCAATCATACATTGCACTTTTCTTAGTACATAATATACATTTTTTAAATGCACAACGGCCATTTTTGCAAAACACAATAAATAAGTATATAATGACATTTTTAAAATCATGGTAGTATTTTGAAATACACAATTAACACGTCCAAATATATGATGAAATTTATTCCTATAACACGTGAACACTTTTAAAGTCCTGATAGTGTTTTAAGGTCTGATAGTATCTTAAAGTCATGATAGCATTTTTTTTCTATAATATGTGAATACTTTTTGAAATACACGATGATCATTTTTGCAATACACAATAAATAAATACATTTTTTTACTTTTTGAAAATTCACTCAAATGCAATATGAATGTCTTGAAAATAGCCAATAATGTTTTTTAAATACACAATGAACTATTGCTAAATACATGATAAATGGTTTTGAAATAAACAAGGAACATTTTTGAAAATACACGATAATGGTTTTTTTAAATACGATGAACATCACTAAAATACAAGATGAATATTTTTCTGAACATAGTGTTTTCTTTTTTATATCCGTGAACACTTTTTAAAATTCATGTATTTTCAAGAAGCGCAGACACTCTTTTCTAAAATTTAAACACTCTTTAAAATTACATGAACAAAATTTAGCTTATTTCTTTTTACCTACTTATACAAAATTATTTAAATAAAAATGTTTTTACAAATAGTTTCTTAATTTTCTACAATGTTGGATTTCAAATAAACATACACGTACAAGTAGATACCCTTTTATGAGTACAAGTAGCAAGTTTTTTATTTGTTGAGAGTTTGTCAAGCAGGACCTCTTTTTACTAGTATTTTTTAGGGGTGCCTTTTTTACTAGTATTTTTTTTTGAGGGGTGCCTTTTTTCTACTACACCTATAAAAGCACGAGAGGGCGGAGAACCAAATCATCCTATCCATCGAAACATGCAATCCGATGGTCTACATCCCTCCAGCATACTAAACGTGTTTTACTTTTTAATTACCCACCATGTCATTACGTTAACTAATTATCCACCAAGCCATTGGGTTAATATAAGCAACTAATAATCCATCGATCTGACCCCGCTGCCATTCGGGAAAAAAAAACTGCCAGCAACGCACCCACGCACGCACGCCCCCGCACGACCTCTCGCCCCCTCCTCATCCTCCCACCCGACGCCACAGCATGGGCCGGGACGCCGTTCGCCGATCCTCCCGCGCCATTCGCCGCCCAAGTGGTTTGCCGCCCCGCCGCCCCCCTGTCCTCCCGCGCCGTCGCCGCCCCCCTGTCCTCCCGCGCCGTCGCCGCCTGCCGTTCTCTCCTCCCGTGTCTCCTGCCGCTTGCCCCACATCATGGTGCGCCATGGGTACCATCCAGATTGAGTACGGGGCACGGGCACGAGAGGCGCCGCGCTCCCTTCCCTGCACCGCTCTGCTGCTTTCGCTTCCAAGAATACCGTCCTCCCACAAGAGCTTGAATCGTCTGCCCGTGGTCGCAATTTCCTGGCGTCTTCTGCTTCTTCTTTCTTTGGATCCCTAGCTAGCGAGTCCGTTTCTTCCTCTGAATTTTTATGCATTCACTAGCAAGCAACACTTTGTTTTAGCTGTAGCCAATTCAGACGGTGAGTGGTACAGATCACTAGCTAGCCGAGTCTGCCTCTTCCTCTGAATTTCTCCTCATTTACTAGCGAGATGTAGTGTGATTCTAGAAAAACGTATTAACGAGATGAAACTTGTGATTTCTTCAGTAAACAATACGTGTTAGATTTTACTCCAATTTCTTGTGCAAATTTCATTTTGATACATGTAGAGCAGCGGCGACAGCTCCGACGCAACGGGCTTGGCCTGCGTCGGCGGCGGCGGGGTCCGTCTCCTCCCTCGAGCAGCGGTGGTGGCGTGGGACACAGCAGGCTCGGCCGCGAAGATGGATTTCTCCGGCGGGGCATTTTAAAATGCTAATGTGCCGATGAATCCTCGCCTCTGTTCCTCGACCTCGCGTCAGGGACGCATATGCCCCTGCGGCCGTTCCTCCTCGTGGTCAGTGACGCAAAGCCGATGACACGGGAGCCGCTGCCGTTGTTCCTCTACGCGACAGTGATACACACGGCGTAGCCTCTCCCTGATCCTATACCCGTGCCTTGTTCATCCATATGTGATCTTATTTTGTTTCAGTTTTTTGCTAGCTTTAACATTGGCCTTTGTTCAAATCCTATTCAGGTTGAACCATAGAAAGCGAGCACACAAAGCTGCAGAGGCAACCAGTCCAAAGGAATAAGTAAGGTAATGTGTTTCCAGTATTCCTAAAATAAATGAAGTAATGGTGTGATTAACACTAACATTGATGTTCCCCCTCTTCTATATAAAATGATACACACACTCGTGCGTATTCGAGAAAAAAAAAACACTGTGTGCGTATTCGAGAAAAAAACACTAACATTGATGGATCAGTCGTTTTTGTTGAAAAAATCATCAGACTCTGTTAAGCCAGATTCCATTCATTTTGCCTTTTAGCTCTGCAAACTGTGCATCTTGACTGTCTAGCACATCATATGGTTATGTCAAGTGTCGCTGCAAAGAAATGTCGCCGGTAACAATGATTAAAGTTCCAGTTCCCTGATAGTGTATCTTACCACATTCAGTTTTGGTAGCTATAATGGGAGAAATGGAGTCTGAGGATGGTGTGGGTTGTGCATTATTCCCTTTCCCACTAATGATTTTGCCGGTCAAACTTGGGATGTGATCAAGAAGGTGGGGAAGCAACATAGTTTTAGTGGCGGTGCTATTGTTAAGTGCACCGGAATTTAGCAACAAAAATAATGCAGGAACAGTTTGAATATCTTAGTTCGCACTTCTGGGCAGTGACTCCGGCACTTGGACGAGACTCCAAACTTCAAATTCTCATAGCTCCAAATTATTTGACACAACCTGATTTATAAGTTATCTTAAATTCCAACTTATGTGATGTAGACAATCTAAAATCATTACTTCTTTCGTAGGGAACATATATTGGTGTTTGATGAGGCAGATCAAATTCGTCATCGTGATTTGCAATCCCATGTTGACTATCATTCCCCTGATTCCCAAAGTTAGACCAGCTTTACAGTTTTTTGTTACATAGACAAAGTCACTTAGGAACTAGCAAGCGTTAGCTTGAAGATTTCTGACCATTTAAGTGTGCATGAACAGGCTACCATGGCCACCCCAGATACCCTTGAAGCGGTGTGCCATGATCGTCCTCTTGAACTATATGCTTTGGAATTTTATCAGAAGGCATCTGAAGTAAAAATAGTAGGAAGGCTCGGACTTGCCCATCTTCTAATTTAATGTTGCTCACATTTAGTCTTATCCATGACAGATTACCACACGAAATGTTCAAGTTGGACAAATAACACAATGGGTATCATCATTTAGCCTACAATTTTGTATCTTCTCCTGCAATTTTAGTGTGCGAGTTTAGTATCATATCCAGATTATTTGACAAATTATCTAGGGATCTGGAGATATCATTTAGCTCTTAAAGCAGGTGATTAGAACTTACACCAAACCTTTCTTTGTTGATGTTGTTATTCTTGCTTGTTGGCACATTTGGAAACAAAGAAATGGTTTCATTCTCAAGGACTAGGGTTCTTCAGTATTAGTCATCTAAATATTACTCCATCCGTTCCTAAATATAAGTCTTTTTAGATATTCCAGTATGGACTATATACGGAGCAAAATGAGTGAATCTACACTCTAAAGTATGTATATATACATCCGTATGTAGTCCTTATTGAAATCTCTAAAAAGACTTGTATTTAGAAATGGAGGGAGTAGTTTGTAAAAAAATTCTGGGTGGTGAAGTCGTGAAGATACATGCCTCCATGTTGTCATCTTTTAAATATTTTTTGCAGTAGTCATCATCTAAATATTATTTGTAAATTTTTGTCATCATTTTAAACACGAAGCCCAGTGGGGGTATTTTCTCCGTAGTTCACTTATTATTTTTTCATGGCTATGCTGAGTGCAGCACTGCACTCGATTCTGAAATATTTAATGTGAAAACATATTGTATTTGGGTTGGCGCCATCATTCTATGGAATTGTTTACAAAGACACGATGTTGGATAATGTGGAAACGGATTGCTGCCCTGACTTGCATTGGCAACTTGCGAAACTTCAAAACAGCAGAGAGGAAGCAACAAAATAGTTGTTGGTCTGACAAAATTAATAAAAATTGAGAGTAGTGCTGCTGTTAGTCTACCATTCAAGGGCATGATCATAACCAATGTACTGTTAATAGGCTTGTAAATCATTTTTATTGATTATTTTGTATTAGTCGAGAGTTCGAGACATGCATTGCACAAGAAGACAAGACAACATGGTGTATATGTATGCATAAAATGTTCATATCTACAATATGCTGATTGCTTTTCCATCTTTGGGGTGCTATTGTTGTCTTAGGACTTTGATATGAACCTCTGATTCTTTTTTAACGCTTTCTGCTTTTAGTCAGGTCATGCCAGTTCATTCAACTGTTCAAGCTCAACTAAGTGTTGCATTGAAATTTGCAAGTAACCTTGCTTCAACAGAAGAGAATTGGGTGATGGACGTGATATCAACATGGTTATGGACTACCATGTATGTTCATAAATATGTACACCCTTTGGGGTCGGGCCCGCCGCCACCACGGACTAGGCCGGCGGCAGCGGCGGCAGGAGGGGAGATGGGAGGGACCTGGCGGCACAAGGGTTGGGGTCCCCTGGCGTCGCCCAAGGGAGGCGACGCGAGGGGGTAAGGAGACACAACTTGGAACATGGTAATTTCTGTTTAGGCTCTTACCTTTTGTATTTGCACAATGGTTGATTTCCGTTTGGAATGTTCAGGTACATAAAGTTAGAGTAGTGGAGTAAAGCTTAAGATTTTTTTGTATGATTAATTCCTGAGATGAGAAAGCTTATACATGGAATAACTCGGTTTCTTGATCTGTACATAAAATATGTGTGATATTTGATTCAAGAGGAATATTGATTCATGAAGAATGATATTCTGAATTATGTATGAGACAAGAATTAAGTACTATACAATTCGCGTGAAATTCAAAATTTCAAGAAGGTTATCCTATACCTTTTTTTTGGGTGGAGGGAGGGGTAAGGTTATCGTATATGATTATATATGTCAGCTGAGACGTGCGTTGCACGTGCAAGCTTACTAGTACTAGTACTAGTAAAGTTTACAAGTAGCGACTGGTCGACATTGCAATCAGCGCCGGCCCGATTCGCTAGACCTCCCTAGGCCATGACTTGCTAAGGCCCAGCTGGGCGAGGCTTATTGCTGCCAACGGGGCCATTTATAGATATAGAACTGAATCTGAGAATATACCAGTCGGTGTACGTGTGTGGGTTGGTTTGCCTCTTTTCTAATGAGCGTGAGGTCGTTTGTTCGAGTGTCTGGTTGCCTTTTTTTTGCAACGATGTTTCAGCAATTTGCACACGTATGGAAGATACCTCAAAATAGTATTCATCCACGTCACATGGGTAGTAGTGTGGCAAGGCAATTTTTTCCCAATGATGTTTCAGCAATTTGCACACGTATGAAAGATACCTCAAAGTGGTGTTGATGCACGTCACATGGGTAATAGTGTGGCAACGCATACACTGCATCACAGTAGATCTGTTGTTCTTCACCATTATTAGCAACATACAAGTTTCCAACGCATATATGCGTAGCTATAACACATCCCTTACATCACATCTTTAGAGCGTTGCAAAACATGTGTTGCTATATGGGGGTTCTTGTTGTAGTGATTGTAGTTCAAATTTGAATTATGGACTACATTGAATGCTTAGAAAACTTAATTAATATATGAAATGGCCAAACGAACCCTGAACACTTTCAAATTTCAGCACGACACTACTGTTATTCTATGTTGGCTGTAGAAAACAAAGTTCAAGACGAGAAGAGGCGGCGATTATCGTTTCACCCACAAGAGGGGCAAGTTTCCCTACCGGAACCACGAGGGTTGCGAGAAGCTTCGGTTTGTAAGAGGCTTGTAATATAGCTTGGCCCAAATTGGACAATTATTTTATGACGACATATATGTGCCATGTATTGACACCATGCCAAGTTTCATGATTTCTTGGTGACTTTTGGATTTACAGAGATTTAAAACCGAGATTCGCAATGTTTGTGGCCAAGCCAGGACGCTGAGACGGTTGAATTCATTCTCATTCCTTTCATGGGACCTAAACATGCACCCTAAGGACACATGTGCGTTTTTTCTAGCCATTTTGGTGCACTTGAGCATGTATTTGTAGTCCAGATTTGAATTATGGACATTAAATGCCTAGAAAACCCAATTAATAAATAAAAAAGTCAAACAAACCCTGAATAATTTCAAAGTTCAGTGCAAATGTCCCATTGTTTCATGTTGCGTGTAGAAGAAAATACAAGGCTAGCGGAAGCGATTATCATTTCGCCCACAAGTGGACACGTTTCCCTATCGAAACCACGAGGGTTCTTGCGACATGCTCCGGCTTGTAAGAGGTCTGTAATAAAGCTTGGCCCAAATTGGACAATATTTTTACCACGACATATATGTGCCATGACGTGACACCATGCCACCTTTCATGACTTTCTGGTGAGTTTTGCATTTATGGGGATTTAAAAACCGAGATTCCAAATGTTTGAGGACGAGCCATGACACCGGTACGGTTGTAATTCATTCCCATTCCTGGCATGGGACCTAAACATGCACCCAAGGACACATGTATAATTTTTCTAGCCATTTTGTGAACTGGACCATGTATTTGTAGTTTAGATTTGAATTATGGACATTAAATGCCTAGGAAGCTCAATTAGTGTATAAAAAGGCCAAACGAACCCTGAATAAGTTTAAATTTTGGCACAAGTATCTTGTCGTTCCATGTTGCCCTTAGAAGAAAATATAAGGCGAAAAGAGGCAGTGATTATCGTTTTGCCCACAAGGGGGACACATTTCCCTATCGGAACCAAGAAGCTCTGGTTTGTAAGAGGTTTGTAATAAAGTTTGGCCCAAATTGGACAATTACCATGACATATATGTGCCATGCTGTGACACCATGCCACCTTTGATGACTTTCTGGTGAGTTTTGGATTTATGGGGATTTAAAAACCGACATTCCCAATGTTTGAAGACTAGCCAGGACACCGGTACGGTTGTAATTCATTCCCATTCCTGGCATGGGACCTAAACATGCACCAAAGGACAACTGTATAATTTTCTAGCCATTTTGGTGAACTGGAGCATGTATTTGTAGTTCAGATTTGAATTATGGACATTAAATGCCTAGGAAACTAAATTAGTGTATAAAATGGCCAAACGAACCCAGAATAAGTTTAAATTTCAGCACAGATATCCTGTCGTTCCATGTTGCCCGTAGAAGAAAATACAAGGCGAAAAGAGGCAGTGATTATCGTTTCGCCCACAAGGGGAACCATTTCCCTACCGGAACCCCGAGGCTTCTTTGAGAGAAGCTCCGGTTTGTACGAGGTTTGTAATAAAGCTTGGCCCAAATTGGATAATATTTTTACCACGACATATATGTGCCATGACGTGACACCATACCATCTTTGATGACTTTCTAGTGAGTTTTGGATTTATGGGGATTTAAGAATCGAGATTCCAAATGTTTGAGGATACCAGGACGATGGTAGAGTTGTAATTCATTCCCATTCTTGGCATGAGACCTAAACATGCACCAAAGGACACATGTATAATTTTTCTAGCCATTTTGGTGAGCTGGAGCATGTATTTGTAGTTCAGATTTGAATTATGGACATTAAATGCCTAGGAAACTCAATTAGTGTATAAAAAGGCAAAACGAACCCTGAACAAGTTTAAATTTCAGCACAGATATCCCGTCGTTCCATGTTGCCTGTAAAAGAAAATACAAGGCAAAAAGAGGTAGTGATTATCATTTCGCCTACAAGGGGGGGCACGTTTCCCTACCGGAACCACGAGGCTTGTTTGAGAGAATCTCCGGTTTGTAAGAGGCTTGTAATAAAACTTGCACCAAAATGGACAAAAAAATTCCTCGACAAAGATGTGCCATGTCGTGACACCATGCCAAGTTTCATGATTTTTAGGTGAGTTTTGGATTTACGGGGATTTAAAAACCGAGATTCTTCTGAAGAAATATTTTCAAATAGCACATGGTTCACTCACGAAAGTCGCGTGCCTACCAAACCGTGGCCGATGCCCCTCTCTCCCCCTTCGGCGCGCGCATTTCTGAGTCGTGCGTTCTGATTGGACAGAACCCAAACCCCATGGATCGTACATCTGCATCGTTGGATGCTCCCAGATCGAACGGCAATCCTCATCCCTTTCGACAACACATGCCGTATATGGGTAAGCACTATGCGCATGCGTCGTGCTAGCTCACTCTTCCTTCTCTATTAAGTTTTCTATATTAATGTTGTCATATATCCAAGCACGCTACCGTTTCCCGCCACTCCTCTCATCGGTTTCCCGCCTCTTCTCCCATCGTTTTCCCGCTACCAGTGTCAGTGCTCATTGAAGGCTAGGCAGCGACACACCGGCCATGTAAATATCGCACACAGTTTCTAAAAGCACAAATGTGTGTGATAGGAGGGAGTAGGTCCCACAGGGTGACCAGCGTGAAACTCCTTAAAGGCAAGGAGGCAATTCCTATCAGCAAGGGGCGGCTTCCCATCCGCTAGCGTAGTCGAATAGAACGCAGAAGTTAAGCATGCTCGGGCTGGAGTAGTCTAAGGATGGGTGACCCGGTGGGAAGTTGCATATCTCAAGCTTCATTTAAATGCTATGACACAATCATTATGGAGATAAATATCTCTATAGTGACCTGTCATGGCGATTATATAAACCTTTGGATCCTTGTTTTGCTAATTTATAGATTATGTTTTTATTGGTTATCTTTTGCTCTAAAAAAATTAAAGAATGATTGACTCTATAGTGACCTATCATGGCGATAATATAAACCTTTTTTCAGGTCGCATGCAGGGTATAGGGGCGCGGGTGTTCTGATCGAGCATGTCTCCCTTGTGCTATTTATAGAAGCCGCACATATCTGTGGGCTCCCCGAGGTATATATATACATACATACATACATACATACATACATATATATATTATCCTTGATCGATAACGAGGGGGGCCCACACAATCTATCCCTTTGACTCAACAATGAGAAGGGTTTGACCATGATGGTTTCCTATTGCTATGTGTGCCATGTTAGACCAAATAAAGTTTGAGCGCATCCGTTGGACGACACCCCCCTCCCGCCGCCTCGAAGTTGGGAAACTGACATCATATGTATTGAACCAGGCTTGGGGTTGGGTACGGTGTTCGGTTTGTAATATAGTTGGTGGCCCATCACAGTTGTGCATTCGGGATTTAAGCACATCACACACAACCGTACCCATACATATTTTCGGGCCGCATGCAGTGTATACGGGGTCTTCTGATCAACCACGTCTCCCTTGTGCCGTTTTTTGTGACGACATGCATATCTGTGGGATCCTCGAGTGTGTATATATATATCATCCCTTTAACCGATAACGAGGGGTATGTGTTGGCCATGAATGGACTCCTCCTAGTTCGTACATGTTAGGGCCAGTCACCGTCACCTGTCATTCAACCAAAGCTCGAGCTCATGCGTTGTCAGGATTCCCTCCCACATGCTCGGATTGCTGGGTTTGACCTACACCGTACCTTGCATATCTCGTCCTTACCTACCTGGCCTTCATGGTTGTTGTCTATATATCGAGGTAGGCACCACATCTAAATTGTACATTATTCTATATTGAAAACACACATCACCCCTTCCAACATACATCATTTTGGGCTGCATGCAAGAGGTGCTAGTTTTGTGGTCCCTCTCGTGCGATTTTTATGATGGTTCAATCTATTGGCCCAAGCGGTTTATCGACAAGAACAGTTTTCGTTTGACCAAACGATTGATTCACTGGTTCGTCTTGTGGTCGGTCATGGCGACATGCATGTATGACCAGAGTATCATTACGTGCATCCGCCCTGCTGACACGAAGTGGGAGGTGGGTCAAGCACGCTAGCTAGCTACAACATTATGTCATTATAGATATATCCAAGCACTACAAAAAAAGACATATCCGTAACATTTTGGGCCGAACGAAAAAAATTATGTCATGCTTATGACACCTCTATGACGATAATTGTGACAAAACCCGGTATCATCACATATGTGGTGGGCTCCTACTTCTATGACAAAAAATCATGACAGAAAATGGGCTTTTTTTCCTGGGCGGGCCGGAGACGCAACTGCATGACATTCTTTGGGCCGTCCATGATGGAAAAAACAGTGGTAGAAGCGAGGGCGAGGAAAATATCGGGGAGTCCCCGGTTACGGTGGGTGGTCGGTGTCGGTGTCAAAACCGGCGGATCTCGGGTAGGGGGTCCCGAACTGTGCGTCTAAGGTTGATGGTAACAGGAGGCGGGGGACACGATGTTTACCCAGGTTCGGGCCCTCTCTCTATGGAGGTAATACCCTACTTCCTGCTTGATTGATCTTGATGAATATGAGTATTACAAGAGTTGATCTACCACGAGATCGTAATGGCTAAAACCCTAAAAGTCTAGCCTGTATGATTACGATTGCCTCTATGGACTAAACCCTCCGGTTTATATAGACACCAGAGGGGACTAGGGTTGTACAAAGTCGGTTATAGAGAAAGGAATCTACATATCCGAACGCCAAGCTTGCCATCCATGCAAAGGAGAGTCCCATCCGAACACGGGAAGAAGTCTTCTGTCTTGTATCTTCGTAGCCCATCAGTCCGGCCCACGTCACATAGGTCGGACGGCCGAGGACCCCTTAATCCAGGACTCCCTCAGTAGCCCCTGAACCAGGCTTCAATGACGAGGTGTCCGGCGCGCAGATTGTCTTCGGCATTGCAAGGCGGGTTCCTTCTCCGAATATTCCAAAATAGTCTTTGAACACAAGAGTCGTGTCCGGCTCTGCAAAACAAATTCCACACATAACCGAGAGAGTATAATATTTCACGAGTCCAATCCGCTGACAACTTTTTGTAGTGTGACATCACGTTGCTGCCCGACCATTAGTTTGAACCTTTTTTAGCCCGCCGCTCCATATTTCGAGATGCGGTTTCATCGGGACGTCTTGTCAAAGCAGAGATCGTGTCCCATTATTGCGGGATTCTCATCAATACGGGCGTGGGTAATCCAACCGTGCCATCTGCACGGCCCTTGGGGAATAGGCGAGTTTTAAGGCGAGTGGGGAGACGCTTGATATTCGCTGCCTTTATAAGGAGATAAGGATTCACCCCTTTCACCCACGCCTTCTGTCTCTCTGCCTCCCCCATTCTTGAGCTCCAGCGCCCAAGTTCTCATCTTTTCCGCCCCAAGAAAGCACTCCAACCATGTCCGGATCCGGAGCGCAGGGCAAGTGCACGGCCTCTTCAGTTAAGCAGAAGGACATTACCAAGCTCTGGGAGGCTGGGTATTTGGCCAAGGAAATTGCCCACCGGCTTCCGGCCAAGGGACAGATCTTCCCCACCCCGGAGCCCCATGAGAGGGTAGTATTCATCCCCCACTTCATCCGCGGGTTGGGATTTCCTCTCCACCCGTTCGTCCGCGGACTCATGTTCTACTATGGGCTGGATTTCCACGATCTGGCCCCCAACTCCTTCCTCAACATCTCGGCATTCATTGTCGTGTGCGAGGACTTGCTCCGCATCCCACCCCACTTCGGATTATGGTTAAATATCTTCAATGTGAAGCCGAAGGTCGTGGGCGGTCAACACGCGGAGTGCGGAGGCGCCATGGTGAGCAAGATGCCCAACGTCACATGGCTAATAGGTACCTTCGTGGAGACCGGCAAAGGGTGGCAACAGCAGTGGTTCTATGTCACAGAGCTGCGCGACACCACCTGGGCCGCGGCTCCCGAATTTCGGTCCGGAGCCCTGATGCGGCTCACCTCCTGGCCAGAGAAGGGCCTGGATTGGTCTTCGTCGGACGAGCTAACAACACTTCAGACGCGCATCAGGAGCATGATAGACAAGAATATCAAGCTTGTCAATGTGATCCAGGTGATGCTGGTTCGCCGGATCCTTCCGTGCCAAAGCCGGACTTGCCATTTGTGGGAATATGATACGGCCAAGCACCAGACCTTGCTGCAGTTCTTCGGCACTACGCACGAAGACATCCGGAAGGTGCTTTTCAAGTCTAGCGAGATGTGGCCGGATACGACCGAGGACCGTGGGCACGACTTGGCCCATCCCGCTAGTCCAGTAAGTTTTTTCATGTTTTCAAGGTGTATCCTTTACTTGCATACTCGAGGAAGACGCCTAAGCCTCCCTACTGATTCTCTTAGGGCTGGACAAAGAAGGCGGAGCGAATTCACTGTCCGGCTCCGCTGCCCGAAGACCCAGCAATTCCACTTCTGACGAAGATGCTGGTTCCGGCGCCCTATCAAGCGCCGGAGAAGAAGGCCAAGGGACCAGAGGTGGCCTCCGTCACAAGGGCACTTCGGACGTGACGCTCGGAGACGCCGAGACTCATTCCTCCGCCGCCGAGGACGACGAGGAAGAGGAGGAAGAAGAAGAAAGCCATTCCCCCACTGAGGGGGGAGAAAGAAAAGGACGACCTCCACGCGTCTGGAGGCCGAAGCGTCCAGGAAGGGGAAGGCTTCCCTCCCGGACAACTCCACAGCGGACTCCGACAACAGCTCAGAATGGCGCCCCAGGGATAAGCCCCTGGCCGAATCATAAGTACTCGAAGATGCACTCATATATCCGGCCCTTTTCCTTCATGGTTTTAACATGTCAAATCATGTGCTGCAGCCCGACCCGTTCCGTCCTCCAACGATCCTCATCAACGGGGAATTCGCTGGACCCGAAGGTGATGGACAGCGGGTCCCTTCCGGCGGCCTCCTCTCCCAAGGCCATGGATGACACCGAGGGGTTGTCCCAGAGGACCCCAGGCCAGGGAGAGACGCAGGAGGCCGTCAAGGCGGCGCCAGAGGGTGAAACCTCAGCCGCCGGACACATGGGGGAGCAAATCCCCTTGGAGACTGGCGATGGGGGCCATATTCAGTTCGGCCCCCAGCCGAATACGGTCCCGGAGACCTATGCGGCTCCGGAACCTGGCAAGCAGCCTCCTTTAAAAGGAGGAGGTGCACCAATTCCGTCGGTGATCTCTGTCCAGCCAAACGCGCTGGACACTTTAATGGAAGCGCTGCGAAGTGCTTCCATTGTTGAGGAACACTGTACCCTTATGGGTACGGTGGTTGATAGGATTTAGTCCATGAAGAGCGGACTGACTGAAGCCTGCACAAGCCTTCTAAAAGGCTTTGAGGTAAGCAACGCGATTATGTAAAAAGAATGTCACAGTATAGACAGTAGCCCCTGAGACACTGTCCGGTGTTCGGAAAGAAAAGGCAGACAGAGGATCAAACAAGTTTCGCAGGAGACTAACCAGATGAGTCAATGTGAACAAACAGGCTTCGTTACTGGCCGCGACCTCTCATACTGCTGAGGTTTCCGGTCTGAAGCAGAGTCTGGAGCGGTCCGAGGAAGAGCTCAGCCGCGTGAAAAAGCAGCTAGAGGATAAACAAGGTACGCACTGACCTTCTGTATATCAGAAAGGATAGATGATTTGTAATGACTGCAGTGCCATTTTATTTGTAGGAGCGGCGACCGAGGTGGAGACCCTCAAGAAGGCGCTGGCCGAGGCCGAGGAGAGAGCGGCCAAGGAACAAGCCGTCCGTGAAAAGCATGAGGCCAGGGTCGGTGAGGTCCAGCAGGAGCTCCAGGACGCCGTGATGAAATGCGAGTCCTTGGAGCGCAACAATGCAGATCAAGAGTCCGAACTTGCCAAGGCCCGCCAAAGCGCACACGATGCCCGGGCTGAAGCCTAGGGCACCCTCCAGGAAGTCCAGGAGGCCAGAAAAATCGCGGCGGGTAAGGCCTTTATTATGCAGAGCAAATATGTGAAGAAAAGGTTCCTCTTACTAACCTGGATTTGGAGTTCTCCAGGGGCGTTTGCGGATCTACCGCGCAGCGTTTTAGACGCTACGGAGTTCTTCCGAGCCGAAGAGGGGAGCTCCACGGAGAAGCTGTTTTGGTCGCAATACCTTGTGCCAGAACATCCGGTGCCCTTTAGCGATCAGCTAAAACAGCTGGTCGAACTGCATAGGGTGGCCAAACTAGCCATGAAGGACTTAATAATCCGGCTTCGCCTGCCGAAGCCATGCCCAGCAGCTACTTCGGGCTCGTGAAGCGGCTGGTCAATGCCTGCCCTTGGCTTGATGCCATCAAGCAGCCGGTTTGCATCGAAGGCGCGCGAATGGCCTTCGCCCGAGTCAAGATACAGTGGGTGAAGATGGACGCCGTGAAGCTTGCAACCGAGGGACCGCCCGCGGGCAAGGAGCACCGCACGCCTGAGCGATATTTTGAAGATGTCCTGGAGGGATCCTGCATTGTAGAGGGGCAGTGTTCAAAAGACATTATCATTGAATGAAGTCCTTCACATTGTCCTGTATTATGAAACAGAGCCGCTATGTAATATAATGCTTGTTATTTAAAATTCTACCTCCTCTACGGCTATTTTGTTAAATATGAGAGTTGGCCAGTCGTCGGCTTCAGCCCCCACGTAGGTAGTACGGGGGTGTTCAGGATGAATCTAAACACTATTTATCCCAGAGTTTGGTCCTTAAAGGAGGTGTTTAGCGCAACGAACCAGGCAATCGGACTATGTGGCTTTATCACCCTCACTTAGGCATAGGAGTTTGACAAATAGAAATTTAGGCACAGCCCCTAGTATTTGTAAGTCCGAACTTGGGGTGCTGTAAACACCTGATCGGATAAAAACCAATTCATCGCATAATGCAGAACAAATCGCGAAAGATTTGCAACCTCTCGAACAGCTGACCGCTCACGCCGCATCATGACCACTACAAGAAATATGTTAACTTGCGACCATCACTATTGGTCACTGAATGGTCATTGTTTTCCATTTGCGACCTTTTTGTGACCAAAATCAGATGGTCAAAAGCTGGTCGTCGTAAACTGAAATTAACGACCTTCTTCGGGATAAGGTCGTAGATGTTTACGACCAAAACAAAAGGTCGTTGAACCAATGACCTTTTGTTTTGGTCACTGGTTGTCTGCCCAGGCCATGTCGGATCCGACGTGGCAAGCTGACGTGGCAAAATTGCGAGCAAATGAAAAGGTCATTGATAAGAATCAGCCCAGTCCAGTTCGACGCTTTAAATGGGACGAGTCCACTAATTCAGCCTCTTTAATATATATTTTTCTGCTACATTTCACTAGCTACATGGGCCGAGTCCAACAATTCGGCCTTTTAAGTTCTTGAGATTCATGCAAACTTTTTGGGCCTCAGCCTTTATGCAGTCCATTTATTTTTTTTATAACACTTTTTCCATTTCATTTATGAATTGTTCGATGCTCGTTGGGATGTGGCCTTTTTCGGCCCAATTATTTATCCAGTTTGGACCAGCCTTTTAATGTTGAGAATTGTTTGGCCCAAGCAGACTTTAGCCCAATCACACACATACATCCAACATTATTTCATTCAAATTAGTAAAACTCCAGGTCAAATTCAATTCAACCATCATATCACATCACATATCTCCCAGGTTTACATAACAAAAAAAATCATCTCAGGAATACATTTCCTTACACGGGAATATAGCAGGAACAAAGGGAATATACAATAAGAAAATGATGGAACATCTGCTACTATCATAACAGTACAATGTACTTTTCTTTTGACGGAACAATGGATTTTATTGCTCTCTCTTATGAGACATGCTCCAGCTGCCACAACTTGCCATCCTACAATGAGAGGTATATAACAATGGACTTCATGAACATTAGAGGAGCAAACGCACAATCAACACCAAGGGCTTAATAAAGCCTTAGCTAGCATGCATTAAAAATTACAAAAAGTAAATGAGGACCAGACTTTACAATTACAGTACCATAGGACAAATCCATCACTCCACGAGGCAAAATATGAGTGAATCCAAAGAGGCAAAAAGGAATACCTATTTTGATCTAGAGGGGCTCGTGAGCATGGCCATCTTCCATAACAGGTTGGCCCTAACGCACCCTGGATCAGACGCGCTGGGAGCTTGTAGCTTGTCCTAAGTACCAGGAAAAATCAAAGCAACAATTTAGACTTGGTGTTAACGAACAGACATTGTAAATCAATAGCATATTAAGCACCAATTTTCTCGGATGCAAGAAGAGGAGAAAAATGACACAGAGGTGGGACATTTTTCGTACATGTAGATTATGTTCATAGCCAAGGAAGATACATGCGGCCAGGCAAGCATGTGTGCGTGCTTCACCGGTGCATGCATCACTGTAGTACCCAAGCAAGTAGAGCAGGCGCTGCCTCCGCCCAGGCGTGCTCTGCTGCCGCCCACACACAGGGGCTCCTCCTGGCCCGCGCTCAGGCCATTCCGAGCCCAGGCTGTTCCACGCCTGCCCAGATGCTACCGCCGCTGGAGCAGTCGCCGCTGCCACAGGAGCTGCTCCCGCTGGTACATGTACTGTTTTCATTGAAATTGAACACTGAAATTTACTCAATCAGGAAATTGAACACTGGAGTACAATCATCGAACAGCGAAATTGAACACTGGAGTACAATCATCGAACAGTGAAATTTACTCCAACAATACTGAAATTAAATTGAAACTGAACAACAGTACAACATGATCTTGACAGCAGTACAACAGGATCTTGACAACAGTACAACAGTGAAATTGAACAGCTAAACATCAGGACAACAGTACACAAAACATAACCATGTATTCAGGCTAAGCAAATCTTGACAGCAAACAACGACAACTTCAACTCAATAACTTGGTGAGCATGGAGTAATATAAAAAATAATGCATCATAATAATTCAAGCAAGCAATAAGCCAATAACAAAAAGGAAGCATCCATAATTTACAACACTAACCCAATAAAATGAATTCCTACTTCTAGTTTAGTTCAAAAAAGAAAAAGAACAACAAACACTTCTAGTTTGTATAATCCGAAATTGAACACTGAAATTTAAGAATGAAAAGATGATTGAACACTGAAATAGGTTAGCAAGTTGCTTGTTGGTTTCATCACAAGTACCAGGAGTATTTTTAAACCTACGCAAGTCATTTTTTTAAACCTATGCAAGTACCAGGAGTATTTCACTCCTTTCTAGTGCAAGTACTCAAAATTTGTTTGAGTAGCAAATCTAGGAGTACTGGAGAACTCCAAGTTAAATGTACTCAAAGCAACAACCAAAATCTCTCAATACCGGTCATTAACTAGACACGCTCCAACAAGTAATCAGAATACAGCAGCAATAATTGCAGTACCCCCATAGCATTGCAGGATAGAAAGCACATAATACTGGTAGGCACACTATTTCAGCAGGGGAAACAAACAATATATTATATGATAAAAAAGGCATATAGATCCTGCCTTCGTAGGGCGACTGCGCGGGGCATACCTCCATGCATGAGCACTTCATGATATTTATATTCATCATCACAGCAACCTATAACCACCTATGCTCATTGTTACAAATCTATGCATAGTTAAAAAAATAAACCTACCTATTTGAAACCAGAATAGATTTCTCACTCAAATCTGAATTCATTGGTTTCTCCTCCAAACTATTGAAATCTCAGGCCTCTAATTCGCTAGTTTCTTGGGCAACAAACATCATTGCAAATTTGCAATGCAGCATAGATAAACCAAATATAAGATCAAAAACAACAAGGTAGAATCATCTAAACCACATGTTTACCAGCAAAAAAATCTAGAACACATGTTCAACCGGAATGCACTACTCCATTCTCGTAATATTAACATAAAGGAACTTCGTCTATTAGACGATCTCCACAAGGACCAAGCATCCACACAGCACAAACAACACGCTAGCATGCAGAGAAATAGAGCTCAGGCAGTAGCAAATAAACATTGATGGATTACCCATCGTGCATAGACCAATCAGCAACAGCAGCATCAGTAGGTAGTAGAAGAAGCAGAAGGGGGAGGGCCCTGTCTTGCGAGGAACTCCCCTGATTACAGGAACCACAAAATAGTTGGTGGAGCACAGCCGCCGCCATCTGCGCGAGCGCACTCCTTCCTTGGTAGAGGGCAGCAAGGTCCAAGCCACGGCCTTGATGCCCGCCGGCGGATCTGGTGGATGTGCCTGCCGCTGCACCAAGATCGAGGGGATAGGGTTCCCGGAGGAAGCGACCAAGCCGCGTCCTCCTTGCACAGGGCCACGACTAGGCGTCGGGGAGGACAGGGCCGGAGTCGGTGAAGAGGCCATCCTCCTCCTCGTGGTGCATGCCGTTGCTGTTGGAGTCGGGCATTTTGGGAACTCCTATAAACGAGATGGAAAACAGATTAGTCATAAGTAAACAATCACTGTTTGCATCAGTACATTGACACTTGCAAGTTTATTATTGCACTGGTAACCAACAAGGTTATGTTTCAGTAACTGAAAATTGTGGCAAACTATGGTTAATTCGCCCTGGTATGTAGTCAGTACTATCCAAGAATACATGAATGATATATATAGTAAACAGACATAGTGTAGGGAGCACTGCATAACTGTATGATATCTAAGCTAAAAAGCACTGTGTAACAATATGAACTCTACGCTAATAGGTCTTTGGAAGTGTATGTCAGTAGACATAATGGTAATCGGTGTACTCTGCTATTTTACCTACTATACACGAAACAGATTAAATGTCCATGGAAAATTCTAGCAAACGCAAAAATAGTATGATTAGTTGGGATCACTTCTGATTTTGCTTGCCGCCAAGTTTAAGTTACTACTAACCGGAAGTGAATAATCAATTATTAAAGATTATGAAGTTAATCGAACAATTTTTACACATGTATAATGGCGTGAATAGAGCAATAGAGCAATGCCCAATCCTTACACATGGATAATGGCGTGAATATGCAAGTTAGACCTAGATGTTACTAACAAGTGTTATTTGCATAATTAATGAATAAGTGTAGTATTTTTGACTAGCCAGAATCAATCTTTGTGCATACATCCTGCCATGTTGTGCCAATTAAGGTCCCAAAAGCAGTATTAATAAAATTGAAACAGAATAACATTTATAGGACTACAGGAACCACAACAAGAAATTTTCTGTTGCGAGTAAGCTGCTTGCCGTTGTCCATTTGCTCCCACCAAGTCAATCTATTATACATCCCCTGATCATCAGCGAATGGAGTTCCCTTCTTCCAGTGGAAGAAGTGGTACGTAATCTGAAAGCAAGATTCAATTAGGAAAGCAATGACAATAGAGAAATAATTTCTAGATAGTATGTCTCAAGCTATAATCTTATGAGAAAAATAGCAATAATTTGTACTTCCAGAATTGAGGTTGGGCCAAGTAGAACTGCAGTATTTACTGCCAGAATGATTTCATGAATTTTGCCACTACATTATTATATTTAAAGTAGCAAAAGATTATTAAATGCAGGCTATTTATTTGGCTATTATGAAACAGTAAACCTTCAAACTAGAATACACTTTATTAGTTGGCAGGATTAGCGAATGCGTCATAGCAATTTAAGAAACAGAAGTGCATTTCTATGTGGTAAAATGATGGATAAGTGGGTACCCATTGCAGTCCAAGACGTGCAGGTGTACCAAATCCTTCAAGCAGCATATGTGCTTTATGACAGGAGAGAGTTTAGCCAAACACATTAATGAATTGGAGCATTGTAGCTAACAAGAAGGAAGCAAAGCAGGCATATGCTGCAATGGAGACCCATCATGACATCATTAACTGTCAGCAACTCCGGGGGAGCCATTCATATGCAATACAAGTAAGATTCAGTATTCCCAGATGGTCACTAACCAACATGCAATAGAGACAAACATGACGCCCAACCACATACATAATCAGTAACCAACAACTACACTAGTATAATGTGTTTGGCTGGCACCAGCAGTGAACCGCCCCCCAACAGTTGCAACAGAGACAAACATGATGCATTCAGAATTTAATTTCAGCCAGGCGAGGTAGGCATACCAGCTTCTTCTTCCTGGCGAGGTTCCAGATCCTCCAGGACATGTTCTCCAGCCGCGTGTTCCGCTCCTACGGGCTCCTCATCGCTGACGTCTGATGTAAAAACAAAAATGTAGAATAAATCGCCGGAAATAAACTTGAGCCTCAAAATCTCACCACCTAAGCTAATCTAATCTAATCTGGAGCAAGCAGCTAGCTAAGACACGAGGAGCGAGGAGGAAGGGCAGCGAGGAAGGCTTACACGGACCCAGGTCTTGTAGAGGTCGGTCTCGTCGAAGCCGGAGATGACCTCCTCCACGAAGTAGCGTGCCGGGTTGAAGCGGCCGCGCTCCCGCAGCATGAGCCACGACTTGTCCCGCCTCTTCTCCGCCGCTTCGCCTCCGCCCCCAGGCGCTGTTGAGGCGGCCGAGATCTCTCCCGCGACACCGCCTGCGTCAAGGATGGCCTCCAGGTAGATGTTGATCCAGTCGTTCCCCACCATCGCGGCACCCGCCGCCGCGCCATCATCGCCCCGTCCCCATCCATCCATTGGTGGGTGGGTGAAGGGATAGCGTTTCGAGCCTCATCCGCCCATGGGTTGGACGGACCTGGGGATGGGAGAGCTAGGGAGCGAGGGAGGGAGGTCGCGGTGGTCATGGGGTTGGGGGAGACGGTCGCCGGTGGGGGTGGGGCTGGGTGTCGGCGGCGGGATTGGAGATGAATCGGGGGTGGGGGAGAGGATCTTGAGTGGATCTGCAGCCATGGAGGAGAGGGGAGAGGTGGGTGGCGGGGGTGAGGGGAGAGCTGTGCGGCGAAAAGAAGGGGAGGACGGGGCGGCGGGGGGAGGAAGGGGAGGACGGGGCGACGGCGGAAGGAAGGGGAGGACGGGACGACGGGGGAGGGATCTGGATCGGGGAGTGGAGCGGAGGCGGGGAGGGGTCTGGGTCGCCTAGGGTTCACGTGCGCATGAGAGAGAGGGGGGCTGGAGTGGGTTGGATGGATGGGTGGATGGACGGACGGATGTTTGCCATGTCATCAATCCATGCCACAACGGATTCCACCAATCAGAATTTTGTTACTCTTATAGTTTTTTACCCTCTTACTTAGGGCAAAGATTCAACATATTAACCATGTAAAGTTTGTTAAAATTAATGAATATTGTGCACATGTGTGTATCTTGGGATGACAAACAGTGTTGATCTGGGGAGTTTTCATTTTCATTGCACAAAAGAGCCGTTTTCTATTTTTCGAGTGTCCGAAATGGTCTTCTTTTGAAGAACCTACCTAATCTTTGTTTCAAATGATCACATATTGTGCACAAGGGAGCATATTGGAATGGCAAACAATTTTGCCTAAGTAAGTATTCTTTTTCTTTTGACGAAAAAACCATTTCCCATTTTCTGAATACCCAAAATGAGTTATTTTGTGAAGGACCTACCATATATTTGTTGCAAAATTGGACCAAATCAATTTTATAAAATATTCGGTCATATTTAATTCACAATTGACCAAATGTTGGGTGTCAAAAGTTTTGATCCACCTCTGGTGAAAAAGACAAATTTCTGCCAATCCAGGTGGAAGCGGGTCAAGTTTGAAATGTAGCTGCCTTATAGTTTGCTCTTTATTTTTTTCAAAAATCATTTCTAGGTACATAAGTATATATTTAATCAGCGAAACACCAAATTTTTTCCAAGATTCAACCACTAGCTAGGAATGGTCATGCCCGCCATTTTGACCGCATTTTGCAACGGGCATAAAAAATTCAAAAAAAAATCAAAAAATTGTAAAACCTTCACATTGTGTCATTATATGTGACCAAGTTACTAGAAAAAATTATAAACTTGTAATACGGCGATTATTTTAAAAAAAGTGTTCCAAAAAACGAGTTATCAAGTGTGAAGATGCATGGCTTTCAACCCAAATGCTCAATCTTATGGCCACATTCATGGCATAGTTTGTTCAAATGATCTCATATTGTGCACAAGGGTGCATATTGGAATGACAAACAATGTTGCCTAAGGAAGTTTTCATTTTCTTTGGACGGAAATTTCATTTTCCATTTTTTGAGTGCCCAAAATGAGTTTTTTTGTGAAGGACCTACCATATATTTGTTGCAAAATTGTAACAAATCAATTTTCTAAAATACTAGGGCATATTTAATGCACAATTAACCAAATGGTTGGGTGTAAAAAGTTTTGATCCACCTCTCGTGAAAAAGACAAATTCCCGCCGATTCAGTTGGAAGCAGGTCAAATTTGAAAAGTAGCTAGCTCGTAGTTTGCTCTTTATTTTTTCAAAAATCATTTCTAGGTACATAAGTATCTATTTAATCAGAGAAACATGAAAAAAATTCCAAGATTCAACCACCAGATAGGAACGGTCATGCTCGCCATTTTGACCGCATTTTGAAACGGGCATAAAAAATTCAAAAAAAATAAAAAAATTGGAAAACCTTCGCATAGTGTCATTATATGTGACCAAGTTACCAGGAAAATACTAAACTTGTAATATGGCAATTCTTTTAAAAAAGTGTTCTCAGAAATGAGCCATCATCTCTGGAGATTCATGGCTTTCAAGCCAAATGATCAATCTTATGGCCACATTCATGGCTCACCCCGGGCATAAAAACCGAAGACCGAAGACCGAACCCGAAAAGACCGAGACCGAACCCGAAAAGACCGAAACCAAAAAGACCAAATAAAAAATGGTTTGCAGAATGCTAAGACCTAACTAATTATGGTCTTTTCGGTCATGATGTATTGAGGACCGAATAGCCCGAATAGACCGAATAGCCCAACTGCCCAACCGTGCAAGACAGTTGTTAACTAAGGCCCATATGGCTAGCCCAAGCTCCTGAGCCAGATACACAGGACTGGATTCACGTCCTCACCTCAAGCTCACAGATACACACAGGAAACCTAGCCGCCACCCACCGCTTCACTT
Source organism: Aegilops tauschii subsp. strangulata (assembly GCF_002575655.3). Taxonomy (NCBI): domain Eukaryota; kingdom Viridiplantae; phylum Streptophyta; class Magnoliopsida; order Poales; family Poaceae; genus Aegilops; species Aegilops tauschii. The sequence continues at coordinate 34,582,711 of NC_053037.3, read as the reverse complement.
ACCTCCTCTTTTCTTTCCCAGAACAAACCCTAGCCGCCATCCGCCGGCGGCCACTGTGGCCCAATGCCCCGCGAGCCATGAGCCCGTGAGGCTGATTTTTCGTGATAACCGCCGCACCGAGGCGCGCCGCACCCGCGCGTCCCTGATCGATGAAGACCGGCACCTCGAGCCACGGCCTGGACAGGGACAGATGACGACCAGTCGACCACCATCCAAGCTGTGAACCTCCGTGCCCCATGCGGCTGTGCGGCGCGCCACCAACCCCAACTGTCCTGCTCGCTCGACGGTCCGTGACGCATCCATCCTCCGCCGGTGTAGCTGTTGGCTGCTACTGTTCATCACCACCACCGCACCACTCGTCCTCTTCCCCGCTGGTTGTCGGCTCGCCGCCTACTATCCTCTTCTGGCGCTCAACGTTGCAGCTGAAGGTGAGCAAGCTGCTACGTCTCCTTATGTGCATCAGTGATGTACAAATGGCTGTTCATTTAAGTGCATCAGTGCATCCGTGATGTACAAATTCTTGTTCATTTAAGTGCATCAATGTATTGTTCATGTTCTGTGATGTTTAGATTTTGTGATCTTCAAATTCAAGTAGATGTAGTGGCTTGCTTGTAGTTGTAGGTGTTGGTGTTGGAATGATCAATAGCTTTTTTGTTGGTTTGTATGTTCATCGCAGAGTGTTCCATGCATTTTTATGTTGATTTGGAATGGTTACTGTATAGAGAGGATACCAAATAGAGCAATGTCATTTCTTAGCTCCGAAAAAGAAGATTTTCTGAAATGTTTTACAGATTTAGAGGACTTGATTATATGCACTTTATGTTGTGATTTGCTCCTGTCAATGTTGTTTGACAAACCAATGTCTTCCTTTTTTGTAGATGTTTTCTATCCTAGAAACAGAACATGATGAGGAATTGAATGAGAAAGATGATACATTTATGAGTATAGAGGTAGAGGCAGATGCAGAAGCAGCTGCTGCAGAAGCAAGCGACGAGTCCGTCTGGGTGCATTTCACCAAAGTTTTTGATGATAATTAGCGGTTAGTGAAGGAAGGAATGTGCAAGTATTGTGACCGACCAATTCAAGCTACTACAACATGCATTTCACCAAAGTTTTTGATTTGTTCGATGTCAAGTACTATGGGGTTGTGCTGCTTGCTTGTTTGCTACTGCTTGTTATCTCCTTACTTTCTATCAGATATAAATGATTGTGCATGCATCTTGTGGATGGACCATGAATCATGAGTCTTCTTACTTCGTGTCCTATGAATCTTGTTACTTGCTGTCAAATATAAACAAGTTTTGGTACTTTGTTACTTACTGTCAAATGTAAACATGTATTGGTACTTTGTTACTTGCTGTCAAATATCAACATGTATTGGTACTTTGTTACTTGCTATCAAATATCAACATGTATTGGTACAGCCGCACTGGAAGTAACATGAATGTACTGGTACAGGAGGTAACATGGATATGAGTTGTAGCAAATTAATTTGGTCTGTTTGGTCGGGACCGAAGACCGAATAGTAAAGACCGAAGACCGAATAGTGAAGAACCGAAAAGACCGAAATTATTTCGGTCTTCAATTCTAGAAGACCGAATTCTTGGATGACCGAAAAGACCAAACCGAACAGACCGGATGCCCGGGGCTATTCATGGCATAGTTTGTTCATATGATCTCATATTGTGCACAAGGGTGCATCTTGGAATGGCAAACAATGTTGCCTAAGTAATTTATCATTTTCGTTGCATGAAAAAATCATTTTCCATTTTTCGAGTGCCCAAAATGATCTTTTTTTGAAGGACCTACCAAATATTTGTTGCAAAATTGTACCAAATAAATTTTCTAAAATACTAGGACATATTTAATGCACAATTGACCAAATGGTTGAGTGTGAAAAGCTTTGATCCACCTCTCGTGAAAAAGACAAATTTCCGTCGATTTAGTAGGAAGCTGGTCAAATTTGAACTGCAGTTGCCTCATAGTTTGCTCTTTATTTTTTTTAAAAATCATTTCTAGGTACATAAGTATCTATTTAATTAGAGAAAAGCCAAAAAAATCCAAGATTCAACCACTAGCTAGGAACGTTCATGCCCGCCGTTTTGACCACATTTTGAAACGGGCATAAAAAATTCAAAAAAAATCAAAAAATTGGAAAACCTTCGCATAGTGTCATTATATGTGATCAAGTTACCAAGAAAAATAAGAAACTTGTAATACGACAATTCTTTTAAAAAAGTGTTCTTAGAAATGAGTTATCATCTCTCGAGATTCATGTCTTTCAAGCCAAATGATCAATCTTATGGCCACATTCATCGCATAGTTTGTTCAAACACTAGTAGAAAATATGCCTTTAGTCCCGGTTCGCAAAGGCCATTAATCCCGGCTGTGCAACCGGGACTAAATATGCGCGACTAAAGGCTCCCCCCCTTTAGTCGCGCCTCTTACGAACCGCGACTAAAGGCCCGTCCACGTGGGCGCGAAGAGTCCGTCGGGGCGGAGGACCTTTAGTCCCGGTTGTCGTGGCTAACCGGGACTAAAGGCCTCCTCCGCAGGTTTAGGGTTTTAGCCCCCCTAAACCTGGTTTCTTTTTAATTTGTAGTGTTTTATTTCTTTTTTTTATTTTGTGTTTTATTTTAATTTTGATGAAGTTTCAGTACACATATTCTACGCTACTATATACATGCATATGAAATTTCAAACAAGAAGAATTCAAGAGGAATATATAATATATATTCAATCTCAGGTGACCATATACAACTTCGAACAAGTTTCCATACACAATTAGGATGGATGACCATATACAACTTCGAACAACTTTCAATCTCGGGTATGCATATAAATTTCTTCGTCCTCGGTATAGTGTTCTCCTTTAGGATTGATGACTTCCCTCATGAAAAATCCTGCTAATTCATCTTGAATTGGTCGGAAGCGAGCTTCTGGACTAAGCCTCCTCCGCAAGTTATCCGTCGCCTTCCGCACGCTATCCGATGCCTTCCGCTCAGAGGTGTGTCTCCGGATGTTCTCACAAACATAGTATCCACATAGATTGGTCCCCGGTGGCTGCTTATCCACATTAACTAACCTTCTAAAATCTAGCTCATGTTTGAATTCACCGACAATTTCTTCTGAGAACCGTCTCCAAACCCTACAGGGCAAAGAAAATTAAATGAACAAGGGAGTTATTAGTTACTTGATATTAGGAAATGAACGAAAGAGACCGATCGATATAGAGCTCAAATGATTGAAAATAATTACTTTTGCAGCATTTTTCTCATGTCGGCCCAACGCTTTGGATCCGAATCCATAGAGTCCATGATTAGAACTCTGGAGGTGTGAAGTTCAATATTTAGCAGAATCCAGTGGAACCTGCGGACACGTTACATGCACAGTCATGCATAACTCATCGATTAGACATACCATGCATGGAGTAAACAAAAAAGAATGGGCACAAGAGAGAAACACTCACCCAAAATGGTAAGGAAATAGAATATGACTTTTGAGTTGATGCTTTCTAAGAAACTTGTACAAGTCTTTCTCCATGTCTTCGGGGTGATTTTGTAACACATGTCCATTAACGATATGTGGGTCAATGAACCCAACATCAAGGATGTTTCTTATTTTGCATTCCCAAATCTTCAATCTGCATAATAGCGTATGCAACAATATAGTTAGGATAATATATATATATATATATATATATATATATATATATATATATATATATATATATATATATATATATATATATAGTGCAGGCAATGAAGAACGAGACGAGGTAGAAATAAATCACTTACATAACGTAGCAACTCAGGATAGATTTGTCGAGCTCGCGCAGATTGAACAGCTGGAACAATTCACTCATATGAACTTGTACAGAGTACCGTTTGGTGTGATGCTCCTCTGTAACATCCGCATAAATATATTCTTTGTCGGCCCATGTTATGAATTGCTTGTACCAACGTAGCAGATTTCGCATTTGTGGTGGTAGACTCTTTTCCCGCGCAGGCTCGACGAGAGGCCCATTCCGCACATATTGTAATGCTATCTCACATACTGGCGCATCCTCAAGGCCTAAGAAGGCACGAAGAGTCAAACCCATCTCGGACGCTTGTTTCATGGCACTCGCTACAGTCAATCCAAGTGCTGCCGCAGCTGCTATGATCTCGGGGTCCTCTTCCGGACTGGCTTTCACTATGAGCGGGGGGATCGATTGTTTATTCTGCATCCCGAGCTGGTCAACTTGTTTCCCGCTTTTTTTACTTTCTTCTTTCTCCTCCTTCAATATTTTTGCTTGCCTACGAAGTTCATGTCCATAGTCGTCAGGCATATTCAGCTCGGCTTGGGACGGTGTCGTCAAAAAATCCTTAGCCCACTTCTTTTGCTTCTCAGTGAATACTTGCTTGGGCTCAGGCTCTTTTATCGCCTTCGTATCCGCCTTCCATTTCTCATAATGAGCAGACGCGGCCAATTTGGTTTCAGCTTCACTAAGTTCCCAAGGCCTTGGGAGGAGATGCTTCAGTGATGGCTCCGGTACCCTTGTGGTCTTAGGTACATAAGGGTCCGGGTTAATAGTCCAGGAGCGGGTTTCCTTGCTGTCCGCCTGCTTCTGCTTCTTCGCCGAAGGTGGATTGGGGGGCGTCGTACCCGTCGGAGGAGGATTGGGGGGCGTCGTACCCACCGGAGGAGGATTGGGGGGCGGCGGCTGCTTACCCGCCGGAGGTTATGGATCGGGGGACGGCGTCGAATGGCGTGAAGGAGGTGTAGGTGAACCACCACGACCACCACCACCGCCACCACCACCACCACCACCACCATCGGAGGGGGGTGGACTTGTTAGCCTTGGAGCCTCGCCTGGAAACACTATGTACTTCTTTTTCATAGAATGATCTGGCGCTTGACATCTCCAAGTCTTCTCTCCCCTTCGGGTGTAGCTTTGTCAATCTCCAGGTCCTCAAACTCTTGGACTATGTCTTCCACCGTGACACGAGCATAGCCATATGCAATGGGGTTGTTGTGGTGGAGTGCTCCAGGTGTACAGGGTAAAGCACTGCCGGTAGCTACCTTCGTGGAAACGTTCCCCACGGGATAATGCAGATCACATTCTTTCATCTCCTTTACATCATCCATGGGGTAGTGAGGCTCCGGTGCACGAATCTCGGTCATCGGTGCATTAGCACCAGGCGGGGCATCCGTGGAAGCCACGCTGCTTCTCCGCTGCTGGCTTCCGCGATCCGCTTCATGATCTTCATGCGGCCCTGCAGCCGATTTTTCTTTTACTAGTTCATGCACGGTCTGCTTCAACTCATGGAGTTCCGATGCAAACTTCGCCAAAAGATCTGCATCCCGGTCCGTCTTTCTCTTACGGCTTCTGTAACAGTACGGGTCATTGTCCTGGGAAAACCCTACTTTCCACGGAATTCTGCCTTTGCCTCGTACACGTCCTCCGTGTTCATCATTCCCGAGGGCTGTTGTCAGTGCGTCTTTCTCTCTGTTGAACTTGATCAAGCCCTCTTGAGCTTGGGTCATTGCGTCAATAAGGGCTTGGGTGGGAGCAAACTTTTTCTTCCGGTGAACACACACCCCTGTCTCCGGGTCTAGAGATCCCCCATGCCCGTACCACCAGCTTTTGGCCCTTGGGTCCCATCCCTCTGTACCTAGAGGGATTCCTCGCACCCTCAGGTCCTCCTCCATCTTCTGCCACTTAGGCTCCAAAAGGCGGTATCCTCCTAGCCCCATAATATGATGGAACTTTTTCTTACTCGCATTATACTTATTTTTTTCGATATTTCCTTGAAATGCTCCGATTTCTTTTGCCTCACAAATTCTGGCCAATCATCTTTCAGTTTCTCATGTTGTCCATTGAAATCCGGAGTCTTGCCCTTGTTGACATAGTCACGGGTTAAATTTTTCTTGAAGTTCCGGAATGCTTCGCCCATCTTCTGAAGAGCGAACTCTTTAACTAGCCTCCTCCTCTCACGTCCACCCGGAACCTCGTTACCGAATTCATCGACTTTGTTGTATTCCGGAGGTAGAATGAAATGTTCCATAAGCTTTCTCCAGCAATCCTTTTTCGTTCTCTTGTCGACAAAACTGAAACCAAGACGTGCCTTCTTTGGCTCCTTCCATTCCTGGACGGTGATCGGGACGTTGTCTCTAACAACAACTCCGCATTGGTTGATAAACTTTGAGGTGTGCTGTAGGGGCTTGCCGGTTTCACTGACAAAATCAATGGCATATGTTTCTCCTGTTTTCATCGCCTTGGATTTGCCACGCTTTGTCGTACTCGATCCGGCCGAGGGCTAAAAAAGAAAGAGAGTCACGCGCGTTAATACATATGTATTCACATTTCAGTAAGTTTGTATCACGAGAGGCTCAATGTATATATATACCTCGCCGGAGGTGGTTGCTACTTGCAATTCGAGATCGTCGTTTGTTGACGGTTGACCTCCGTCGACAATGTCCGTTCCTTCACCTTCTTGATCATCGACAATGTCTGTTCCACCGTCAAGGTTCAGAAAAGAAGAGACTACATCCTCTTCTTGCTCATATTCTGAGCCCGGCACATAAGGAATCTCGTTGTTTATGATGCCCATTAACGTTCAGCCTCCGGATCCCTAAGCGGCTCGGCTCTATCGTCCGCCATATGTCACTCCTGCATGTAGTAAAAATTAATTAAGTATAAAGGAATTAAAAAATAAGATTAAGGGGACACAGAGGAGGAGCAGCTATGGTTGAATGATTAAGAGCTATTAAAAAATAAAATTGATGTTTTTCCTTTTCTTTTTCCTCTCTGCTCTCTCTTTCCTTTTCTTTTTCCTTTTCTTTTTTCCTTTTCTTTTCCTTTTCTTTTTCCTTTATACAATTATTCCCAAATAAATTTCCTTTTCTTTTTCCTTTTCTTTTTCCTCTCTGCTCTCTCTTTCCTTTTCTTTTTCCTTTATACAATTATTCCCAAATAAATTTCCTTTTATTTTTCCTTTTCTTTTTCCTCTCTGCTCTCTCTTTCCTTTTCTTTTTCCTTTTCTTTTTCCTTTTCTTTTTCCTCTCTGCTCTCTCTCTTTTCGTTTGTTGACGGCAGGCGGCGGCGGGCGGCGGAGGACGGCAAGCAGCGGCGGGAGGCGGAGGACGGCAGGCAGGCGGCGGCGGGCGGCGGAGGCAGCGCGTAGGGGCAGGGGCAGCGGTGGCGGCGGCGCGCAGGGCAGTGCAGGGGCAACGGCAGCGGTGGCGGCGGCAGCGCGCAGGGGCAGGGGCAGCGGTGGCGGCGGCGCGCAGGGCAGCGGTGGCGGCGGCGGTAGCGCGCAGGGGCAGGGGCAGCGGTGTCGGCGGCGCGCAGGGCAGGGGCGGCGGCGGCACTGCAGGGCAAGGGCGGCGGCGTAGGGCAGGGGAAGTGGGGGCAGAGCTCACTGGGGCGGCGGAGCTCACTGGGGGCAGGGCGTCGGCGTCGGCGCAGGGCGTCGGCGTCGAGAGGAGAATGGGAGGTGGGGGAAAATTTACTAAGTGCTGTATATATAGACAGAGCATTAGTCCCGGTTGGGGACACCAACCGCGACTAAAGGTACCCTTTAGTCCCGGTTGGGGTCCCCAACCGGGACTAAAGGGTACCTTTAGTCGCGGTTGGTGTCCCCAACCGGGACTAAAGGTTCTTTCGCGCCGCTTTCGTTCCCGCGCGGAAAGAGCCTTTAGTCGCGGTTCGTGTCACGAACCGCGACTAATGGTCCTTTTTCATATACTTTTCATTTTAAAATCTTAAAAATACAAATAATATATCAAAAAATTCAGAAAAATAAAACTAATTCATTTTAAAATCTTAAAAATACAAATAATATATCAAAAAATTCAGAAAAATAAAACTAATTCATTTTAAAATCTTAAAAATACAAATAATATATCAAAAAATTCAGAAAAATAAAACTAATTCATTTTAAAATCTTAAAAATACAAATAATATATCAAATACAAATCATCCGGATTCGCCATCGTACGTTTTAATTCACATGATCCATTCAACAAAGTTTGGTACAATAAATTATTACACATCAATTCTTCCCTTGTGTCCCTGCTTGCTTACGATTGTGCCGTATCCATGGAGCATCCTCATCATTTAACTTAATGCTTGGGTCAGTGTTCACTTTGAAGGGCGGAATTTCACCAAACATATTATAATCTTCTGACATGTCTGTCTTGTCCTCCACTCCCACGATGTTTCTTTTCCCTGAAAGAACAATGTGGCGCTTTGGATCATCGCATGATGTACTGATCGTTTTCTTATCTTTCCGTTTCCTCGGTTTGCTACTCATGTCCTTCAAATAAAAAACCTGAGCGACATCTTTGGCAAGGACGAATGGTTCGTCAAGGTAACCAAGATTGTTGAAATCCACCATTGTCATTCCGGATTGCTCGTCCACCTTTACCCCACCTCCTGTTAGCTTGAACCATTTGCACCGGAACAAAGGGACCTTAAAGGAGGGTCCATAGTCAAGTTCCCATATCTCCTCTATGTAACCATAATATGTGACCTTTTGCCCATTCTCGGTTGCTGCATCAAAGCGGACACCACTGTTTTGGTTGGTGCTCTTTTTATCTTGGGCGATGGTGTAAAATGTATTCCCATTTATCTCGTACCCTTGGAAAGTCGTTATAGTCGAAGATGGTGTCTTGGCCAACATGTACAGCTGATCTCCAACATCATTGTCATTCATTAAATGTTTTCGCAACCAACTGCCGAAAGTCTCCATGTGGGCCTTTCTAATCCAGGATTCAGGCTTCCCCGGGTTGTCCGAGCGTAAAATATTCTTGTGTTGCTCGAAGTACGGAGCCACCAAGCTGGAATTTTGCAGAACTGTGTGGTGTGCTTCAGTCATAGAACGACTTGGCATGCTTTTTGTTCCTGAACAGACGTTTCAACCGTGGTATTATAGGAGCATACCACATCACCTTGGCGGGAACCCTCTTCCTGGGTTTCTCGCCCTCAACATCGTCACCAGGGTCATCGCCTCTGATCTTATAACGCAATGCAGTGCATACAGGGCATTCATTCAAATTCTTGTATTCACCGCGGTAGAGGATGCAGTCGTTAATGCATGCATGTATCTTCAGAACCTCTAAACCTAGAGGGCAGACAACCTTCTTTGCTTCGTACGTACTGGCGGGCAACTCGTTATTCTTCGGAAACATATTCTTCAACATTTTCAGCAAATTTTCAAATGATGAGTCAGCTACACCTTCCTGTGCCTTCCATTTTAGCAAATCCAGTGTGCAGCCCAGCTTTTTCAGACATTATGGCATCCTGGGTACAACGACTTTTTGTGATCCTCTAACATGCGATCCAAATTCTCCCTCTCCTTGTCAGTTTCGCAGCGTCTCCGTGCATCAGCAATGGTCCGACCAAGATCATCAGCAGGCTCATCATGTGCCTCTTCTTCACCTTCACCTAACCCTTCCCCACCTTCAGCATCATCCTCCATGAAAGTATCACCGAAATGATCATGATAGTTGTCATTGATATCATCCCCTTCTTCATCTTCTTCCATTCTAACCCCTCTTTCTCCATGCTTGGTCCAACAATTATAGCTTCGCATGAAAGCGTGCCGAAGCAGGTGCATGTGAACGTCTCTTGAGGAGGAGTAACCCTTCTGATTCTTACAGACAGCACATGGACAGATAATAAAACCTCGCTGCTTGTTCGCATTTGCCACTACGAGGAAATCTTTCAAACCCGTAGTGAACTCGCCGGAGAGTCGGGGACCGTACATCCATTGCCGATTCATCTGCATTATTATTATATAAAGTATATAATTAACCATCATGCATTTGTTAAACTAACTAGCTAGAAATAATACAAATTAAACAATGAACTACACACATGCATATTTTATCAATGACACATGAAAGGTTCAAATTGCTAACCGCGATCGCGGAGGAAAAATAAATGAGAAAGCTCAAGTGTGGCTCGGACACTTCATATCATGTTTGTTTCATGCTCTCGGGCATTTCATCAAACACCTTGTGTGCATAGGAGGAACCAAAAGCAAACCCACCACCCCCCTTCTGAATTGTGGCTAAGTGAAGTGAGCTGAGTCCTATATATAGGGATGGGCCTTTAGTCCCGGTTGGCCTGGCCAACCGCAACTAAAGGCCTTCGGGCCAGCCTGAGGACCTTTAGTCCCGGTTGGCCAGGCCAACCGGGACTAAAGCCCCTCCCGTCCGCCAGCTGTCGACCGAGCGCGCTGGGCCCAGATAGTTGGTCGCGGGTCTCCTCCCGAACCGCGACTAAATACCCCTTTGGTCGCGGTTCGATTATTTTAGGGACTAATGGGGGCGTATGGAAGCCTCTGTTTCTACTAGTGAAATGATCTCATATTGTGCACAAGGGTGCATCTTGGAATGACAAACAATGTTGCCTCAGGAAGTTATCATTTTCTTTGCACGAAGAAATCATTTTCCATTTTTCGAGTGCCCAAAATGAGCTTTTTTTGTGAAGGACCTACCAAATATTTGTTGCAAAATTGTACCAAATCAATTTTCTAAAATACTAGGACATATTTAATGCACAATTGACCATATGGTTGGGTGTGAAAAGCTTTGATCCACCTCTCGTGAAAAAGACAAATTTCTGTCGATTCAGTAGGAAGCGGGTCAATTTTGAAGTGCAATTGCCTCATAGTTTGCTCTTTATTTTTTACAAAAATCATTTCTAGGTACATAAGTATCTATTTATTCAGAAATACATTGTTTGGTGGTGATACATCGAGGTTTGGACAGTGGATGTGGACCCAACTCTAGAGCTCGTAAACACGTATGCCCGCCGCGTGGTCACCACATGATCGCAGCGTTTCCATGCGTTCTGGGTGGCTTAGGCATGTCTAGTGGGCTCGGCACTCCCCAGGTAGGTGCTAGTAAGAAAATTACAACATAAGATTCTCACAAGGAGACCGAACTATGCTCAAACATGAATTAGCAGCCAAGTGTTTGATTCGCGGTACAGGAAATGCACATGGCTAATGGGCGTGAGTTTTGGCTGAGGATGATCAGTTACTAAGAAGACCGTCTTCACAAATTTTCAGCTGAAAAGGAGGAGCCTAGGTGGTACTTGCTTTGCAAAGTACCACACTGGACATAAATAGGAATGTTGAAGCTGGGCTCAAAATAATGAGTGGATTGAGCTGAAATTTGGTGGAGGATGGTTATTTGGGCATATGAAAGCACTGTAGAAAATGGATACTATTTGGACATGCCAAAGTGGTACTTCCTTCACAATGCTCTTCTCTGGATAGAAACTTCGGAAAATTAGTGAGAGAAATTGGCTAAATGAAATGAGCTCTAATTTGGTGTAGGTAAGTTACATAGGCATATAGAATATGTGGCAAAAATTCAACTCATTAGGATATGCATAGCTAGTACTTCTTTCACAAAGGTTCTAGGTGGACAAAAACTTTGGAAATTTTCCGAGGAAGATTTACTGGGCAAATGGAGCTGAATTTTTTCATGAGGCAATGGTTTGGATAGGAAAGAGTGCCCAAAAATTTTGAGGGCAACCAAGAATATATAAATAACACTTCCTTCACAATGCTCTTCTCTGGACAGAAACTTCATAAAATTAGTGAGAGAAATTGGCTAAATGAACTGAGCTCAAATTTGGTGTAGGTAAGTTACATAGGCATATAGAATATGTGGCAAAAATTCAACTCATTAGGATATGCATAGCTAGTACTTCTTTCACAAAGGTTCTAGGTGGAGAAAAACTTTGGAAATTTGCCGAGGAAGATTTACTAGGCAAATGGAGCTGAATTTTGTCATGAGGAAATGATTTGGATAGGAAATAGTGCCCAAAATTTTTGAGGGCAATCAAGAATATATAAATAGCACTTCCTTCACAAAGTGTTGTTTTGAACAGAATAGGAAAATGAATATTGTTGAATTATTTTTGAACTAGGCAAGGAAGGTTTTTACATATCTGACGAATATATGACCCAAAGAATTTATGAGATTTTTTTTTGGGATTTTGGGAATGACAGAAATATAGGTTGCTTCACAACCTAGGGCAAAAATTGACACATGGACATGACACCTAGGCAAAACTGATGAGGTGGCGCCTAGTCATAGCAACCCACCACAATTTACAAGGTTATGACCATCTATATTAGTCGTGATCAGCTAGAAATAAAGCAGCGGACCAGTGCTATCTGCTTTATGACCATTTCGTGTAAGGAAATCACAACCTTTCTGACCAAAATGGTCGTTATAGTTCAGGGTTTGGAGCCCCCCGAACAACTTTTGACCAATTGGTCTCAAATGGTCGTAGATTTATGACCAATTCTTCCAGGGTCACTGACAGAAGGTCACAAGTTGACATATTTCGTGTAGTGGACAGTCAGTTTTCGGCTTTCTCTACTAAGGTGCTCATCCGGATAAACCAGGACACAATCGTAGTAGTTCTCCCTTTACTACCCTGGTCGATATAGAGGAACGTAAGGTAGTAAGCACAGGAGCCGGGCAACCCAACTATTGACCAAAGACATGATTCGGAGCTGATGCATATAATGTTAAAGTTCGGGGTGCCGAACTATACTGTAAAAAAGTGTTCGAACTTTGTTGCCGTATTATGGGGCGTAATGAAGCCCCTGGCGAATTAAGGTGTACGAGAGTGTACGGGTGCAATTGATAAGAATATCAAAAAAGAAACATGAAATAATAGGCTAATGCCGCAGAAATTGGGCCGCAAACTATTTTCCATCATAGTTTGATTAATGCGTCAAAGCGTATTTGTACAAGTAGTGCGATAAGCAACCGGGCTATTTAACACGCCACGACCAAGGGAGAGCTGCATGCGGGTCCTTAAAGCAGGCATAACGATCGTTTAAAGAGACCACCTGGAAATTCCCTTATACGTCAATGCTTCTTGCCGTCTTGGTGTATCCGTCCCTTGATAGGTCCGAAAATCAGGCCACCAGGAAAGGCCTGGAAAAAAAGAGAAACCTGAAAAGAAAAAGAAAAAGTGAAAGTATGTGGGTCCAGGGTAGGTTGAGCCATATTATGGACCACGATCTAGCTGTGCCTCCATCTATGCCCATAGTATTTTGAGTGCGTAGTTATGTACGCGCGGTACGAATGCCGCCGTTTGGTCAGGGCTGGGACGGAGGCCGAATTGCTAGTCAAGCTCCTGACGAGCTGGGCTGTCCTGATGCAGAGTAGTTCGGACTCGTTTGACAGTGTCCGGGAGCTTGGCCGCCGAATTAAGGTTCTGCCTGAAAAGGCTACTCTGTGCTTCTACTACGAGGGCAGCAGTGTGCTCCTCGGCACGGAGGGAGCGTTCCGTGTTTCCATTGACTGTTATGACACCACGTGGTCCGGGCATCTTGAGCTTGAGATAAGCGTAGTGTGGCACCGCATTGAACCGAGCGAATGCGGTTCGTCCGAGCAGTGAGTGATAGCCACTGCGGAAGGGGACGATATCGAAGGTCAACTCTTCGCTTCGGAAGTTGTTCGGGGATCCGAAGACCACCTCCAGTGTGATTGAGCCCGTACAGTTTGCCTCCACACCTGGTATAACTCCTTTAAAGGTGGTTTTTGTGGGCTTGATCCTTGAGGGATCGATACCCATTTTGCACACTGTGTCCTGATAGAGCAGGTTCAGGATACTGCCACCGTCCATGAGGACTCGCGTAAGATGGAATCCATCAATGATTGGGTCGAGGACCAGTGCGACTGAACCGGCATGACAGGTACTGGTCGGATGGTCCCTGCGATCGAAGGTGATCGGGTAGGATGACCATGGGTTGAACTTTGGGGCGACTGGCTCCATCGCGTAGACGTCCCTGAGCGCGCGCTTGCGCTCCCTCTTGGGGATATGGGTAGCGTATATCATGTTCACCGTTTTAACTTGGGGGGGAAACTTCTTCTGTCCCCCTGTGTTTGGTGGCCGGGGCTCCTCGTCATCGTCCTCACTTTGCGACCCCTTCTCCTTGTTCTCAGCATTTAACTTGTCGGCCTGTTTAAAAACCCAACAGTCTCTGTTGATATGATTGGCCGGTTTATCAGGAGTGCCGTGGATTTGACATGGACGATCGAGTATGCGGTCCAAGCTGGACGAGCCCAGGTTGTTTCTTTTATATGGCTTCTTCCGCTGACCGGACTTAGAGCCACTGAATCCGGCGTTGACCGCCGTGTCCTCGGTGTTGTCACCGTTGCTTCGACGCTTGTGTCTGTTGCGTCGGGGCTTGCCATTGCTATTTCTGGCTTCAGAAGTGCCAGGTTCGCTTGTATTGTTATTGCTACAGGCTAGCCAGCTATCCTTGCCCGCGCAGAAGCGGGTCATAAGCATCGTGAGGGCTCACATGACTTCGGCCTTTCTTGGCCGAGGTGTCGGGCGAGCCATTCGTCACGGATGCTATGTTTAAAGGTCGCTAGGGCTTCGGCATCCGGACAGTTGACAATCTGGTTCTTTTTAGTTAAGAACCTAGTCCATAATTTCCTGGCTGACTCTCCGGGCTGTTGATCTATGTGACTTAAGTCGTCGGCATCCGGGGGTCGGACATATGTACCCTGGAAGTTGTCAAGGAAGGCGTCTTCCAAGTCTTCCCAACTGCCAATTGAGATTTCGGGCAAACTATTCAACCAGTGCCGAGCAGGTCCCTTGAGTTTTAGCGGGAGGTATTTGATGGCGTGAAGATCATCACCACAGGCCATATGAATATGGAGGAGAAAATCCTCAATCCATACCGCGGGGTCTGTTGTCCCATCGTATGATTCGATGTTCACGGGTTTAAATCCTTTCGGGAATTCATGTTCCATTACTTCATCAGTGAAGCAAAGGGGGTGTGCGGCGCCTTTATATCGGGCTAAGTCGCGACGTAGCTCGGATGGCGTTCGTCTGCGGTTTTTAGCCCGGGCGTGGTTATATTTGTCACGTCCGGCCGGATGGCCATCGTCGTGCATCGGGGCACGCCCCCGCGATCCATAGATCGATCTGGTCTGACCTGCTCTGCTTTCAAGGTCATGCCGCAGGTCATATGTGTATCCCCGAGCTGTTGTGTATCTGTTTTTACGGCGAGGTAGTGCGGGATGGTGTTCGGCTTGAGTTGCTACTTTGTCCCGGCCACGTGGTGGTCGGTCAGCCGCATTACGCGCTGGTGGGACGGGCTCCAGCGCCTTGTCATCGAATTGGGGTAACAATTTGTGCTTCGGGTAACTTTTGGTTGGGTGCTCAAGGCCGTATTCCTCGGCTGCCAGGACATTAGTCCATCTGCCATTGAGTAGATCTTGATTAGCTTGAAGCTGCTGATGCTTCTTTTTCAGGCTCCTTGCAGTGGCTATTAGACGGCGCTTAAAGCGCTCCTGATCGACGGGCTCCTCAGGCATCATAAAGTCTTCGTCGCCGAGGCTCGCCTCATCCTCGGAGGGTGGAAGATAATTACTGTCCTCCGAGTCTTCGTTAACGGCCTGTTCATTAGGGCTGACTCGCCCATCCTCCCGTTCATCCTGTTCGGAAGTTGGCTCAACGGGGTCTTCGTTGTCTTCGGCATCGTCTGGAGTATTATTTTCTCCTGTACCGGTATTGCTGTTTTTTCCACGGCGTGGTTTAGAGCGGCGCCGCTGACGTCGGTGCTTTGGCTGTATCTCAGGAGGCTTATCCTCAACTGGATCCTTTTCATTGTTGCCGTTGTTCTCTTTGGGTGTATCCACCATGTATACGTCATACGAGGAGGTGGCTGTCTAGCGCCCTGTAAGCAGTGGTTTTTGTGCCTGCTCCTCTCCAGCATCATCGTCCATACCGTCGATGTCTTCGCAGCCGTAATCGAGCATGTCAGTTAAGTCTTCGACAGTGTCTATGAAGTGGGTGGTGGGTGGGAAGCAGAATTCTCCATCATCAGCTTCTAATCCAAACCGGATATAGTTCGGCTGAGAGTTCCCTGATAAGGAGAGGTCTTTTAATGAGTTTAGCACATCGCCTAACGGTGAGTGCCGGAAGATGTCCGCGGAGCTGAATTCAACCATCGGCGCCTGATCAGGTTCGATGGGCGCGGATGCACGCGGTTCGGAACCTATGGCCGGAGACGAGTCCGAGGTTCCGGTGACACAGGCACCGCTCGAGGTTGGATCTGTGTGCGGCTCTAACGCCGCTGAGTCTACGGCTTCCGCGGCAGGGTTGAGCTTCCCGTCCTCGGACGGTGCAATCTGCTCCGGATCTAGGGCCAGAGCAGTTAAAGGCGCTATCTCCTGGGCACTGTCCGATGACAGATCTAGGTCATGTTCATCGTGGTGGCAGGGAGCGGCTGCCAAGGGCTCGAATCCGTCGAAGATCAAGTCTCTGCGGATATCGGCAATGTAATTCACGCTTCCAAACCTGACCTGATGGCCAGGGGCATAACTGTCGATCTGCTCTAGATGGCCAAGTGAGTTGGCCCGCAGTGCGAAGCCGCCGAATACGAAGATCTGTCCGGGGAGGAAAACCTCCCCCTTGACTGCATTGTTGTAGATGATTGACGGAGCCATCAATCCTTTTGGTGACGACGCAGCGGGACTCTCAATGAAAGCACCAATGTCGGTGTCAAAACCGGCGGATCTCGGGTAGGGGTCCCGAACTGTGCGTCTAAGGTTGATGGTAATAGGAGGCGGGGGACACGATGTTTACCCAGGTTTGGGCCCTCTCTATGGAGGTAATACCCTACTTCCTGCTTGATTGATCTTGATGAATATGAGTATTACAAGAGTTGATCGACCATGAGATCGTAATGGCTAAAACCCTAAAAGTCTAGCCTGAATGATTATGATTGCCTCTACGGACTAAACCCTTCGGTTCATATAGACACCAGAGGGGACTAGGTTTCTACAAAGTCAGTTACAGAGAAAGGAATCTACATATCTGAATGCCAAGCTTGCCATCCACGCAAAGAAGAGTCCCATCCGAACACGGGAAGAAGTCTTCTGTCTTGTATCTTCAAAGCCCATTAGTCCGGCCCACGTCACATAGGCCGGACGACCGAGGACCCCTTAATCCAGGACTCCCTCAGTCGGGGCCGAGCGATGTGCATTTCTCTCGTACACGTATGCGCGTGGGTGCGAGGCGTTGGGCTCTAACTGAACCCGAGCGAGGCATTCGCCTCTGAACCCGAGCGATCGCACTGCAGGCTACGCGTTACTGAACCCGAGCGATCGATCGATTTGGCTGTTAACTGAACCCGATCGAGCGATTCCTTCGCTACTGCTGCTAACTGAATATTATTGAACCTGCTGCCTCTTGATGAACAGTGAGCATTGTTGGGGGGGTTGGATGAACAGTTCCTGGTGGGGGGTTGGATGAACAGGACCCCGTGGTAGTAGAGGTCGTTGCCGCTGGATGAACATGACCCCGATCGATCGAGCCAGTTGGGGGTGGATGAACAGGACCCCGTGGAGGGCTGGATGAATAGGACGACCCCGTGGAGGGCTGGTTGAACAGTAGCCGGTGGAGGGCTGGATGAACAGTAGCCCATGGAGGGGTGGTTGAACATGACCCCGTGGAGAGGGCTGGTTGAACAGTAGCCGTTGGAGGAGCGGTGGAGGCTCGATGAACAGGAGCCCGTGGATGAACAGTCGCAGGTGGAGGCTGGAGGAGGTCGACGGTGGATGAACAGTAGCCCGTGGAGGCTGGAGGAGGTCGATGGTGGAGATGAATAGTAGCCCGTGGAGTCCAGTTTTGCGGTATGCCACACCCCTCCCGATGAACAAGACCCCTATTTCAACCGTAGCGCTCCAACAAAAGTCCGTTTCCTCCGTTTTATGGTATGCCACACCCCTCCCGATCAACAAGACCCCATTTCGACTGTAGGCACTCGAACACAAGTCCATTTCCTCCGTTTTGCGGTACACCAGACCCCTCCCGATGAATAGGATCCTATTTCGACAGTGGTCGGTCGAACAGAGGGCCGTTTCCTCCGTTCTGCAGTACGCCAGACCCCGTTTCGGCTGTTCCGTCCAAGCCAGTTGGCTCCCGTTGAACAGGACGAATTCCGACTGATACGTCTCCAACGTATCTATAATTTTTGATTGTTCCATGCTATTATATTACCCGTTTTGGATGTTTATGGGATTTACTTTACACATTTATATCATTTTTGGGACAAACATACTAACCGGAGGCCCAGCCCGTATTGCTGTTTTTTGCCTATTTCAGTGTTTCAAAGAAAAGGAATATCAAACGGAGTCCAAACGGAATGAAACCTTCGGGAGCGTGATTTTTGGAACGAACGTGATCCAGAGGACTTGGAGTGCACGTCAAGAAGCGATCGAGGAGGCCACGAGGGTGGAGGGCGCACCCTTCCCTGGTGGGCGCGCCCCCTATCTCGTGGGCCCCTCGGGCGTCCACCGACCTACTTCTTCCTCCTATATATACCCACGTACCCCGAAAACATCAGAGGCGACCATGAAAAACTATTTCCACCACTGTAACCTTCTGTATCCGTGAGATCCCATCTTGGAGCCTTCGCCGGCGCTCCGCCAGAGGGGGAATCGACCACGGAGGGCTTCTACATCAACACCATAGCCCTTCCGATGAGTTGTGAGTAGTTTACCACAGACCTTCGGGTCCATAGTTATTACCTAGATGGCTTCTTCTCTCTCTTTGAATCCCAATACAAAGTTCTCCTCGATCTTCTTGGAGATCTATTCGATGTAACTCTTTTTGCGGTGTGTTTGTCGAGATCCGATGAATTGTGGGTTTATGATCAAGTTTATCTATGAGAAATATTTGAATCTCCTCTAAATTCTATTATGTGTGATTAAGTTATCTTTGCAAGTCTCTTCGAATTATCAGTTTGGTTTGGCCTACTAGATTGATCTTTCTTGCAATGGGAGAAGTGCTTAGCTTTGGGTTCAATCTTGCGGTGTCCTTTCCCAGTGACAGCAGGGGCAGCAAGGCATGTATTGTATTGTTGCCATCGAGGATAAAAAGATGGGGTTTATATCATATTGCATGAGTTTGTCCCTCTACATCATGTCACTTTTCTTAAAGCGTTACTCTGTTCTTTATGAACTTAATACTCTAGATGCATGCTGGATAGCGGTTGATGTGTGGAGTAATAGTAGTAGATGCAGGCAGGAGTCGGTCTACTTGTCACGGACGTGATGCCTATATACATGATCATGCCTAGATAATCTCATAATTATTCGCTTTTCTATCAATTGCTCGACAGTAATTTGTTCACCCACGGTAATACTTATGCTATCTTGAGAGAAGCCACTAGTGAAACCTATGGCCCCCGGGTCTATCTTTTATCATATAAGTTTGCTATTTACTTTTATTTGCATCTTTACTTTTCCAATCTATATTATAAAATACCAAAAATATATTTATCCTATCATATTATCTCTATCAGATCCCACTTTCGCAAGTGGCCGTGAAGGGATTGACAACCCCTTTATTGCGTTGGTTGCGAGTTCTTTGTTTGTTTGTGTAGGTGCGTGGGACTTTTGAGGAGCCTCCTACTGTATTGATACCTTGGTTCTCAAAAACGGAGGGAAATACTTACACTACTGTGCTGCATCACCCTTTCCTCTTCAAGGAAAACCAACGCAAGCTCAAGACGTAGCAAGAAGGATTTCTGGCGCCGTTGCCGGGGAGGTCTTCACTCAAGTCAAGACATACCAAGTACCCATCACAAACTCATCTCCCTCGCATTAACATTATTTGCCATTTGCCTCTCGTTTTCCAATCCCCCACTTCACCCTTGCCGTTTTATTCGCCCTCTCTTTCTCAATCTCCTCTCTCTCTTTTTCATTTGCCTTCTTGTTGTCATGGCCGAATCAAAAATAACTAAGGGTCCTTTCCAGGGTTTTAGTACTTTGGAGAGTCCTTCTATCCTTTCTATGCTCATAAATAATGCTGCTATGGAAAGACCCACCGGAATCACCGATGAGAGCCTGAATAATTTTGATAAAGATGACTCCGGAATTTTTCGCTATTTACTTGATGAATCTTTAAAAGATGCTTGGGATAGGTTATTAAGGATTCGGGCTAGCTATGTGCCACAATATCAAATTGAAGTTTACTTAAAAAGTTTCTATGTTAGCTTACCTGCTTCTTTCAAACAAGTTTTAGATTCTATTTTTGAAGAAGGTATTCTTAAGGGGGATGCTATAGATACCTATGAAAAAAATGAAAACTATATTTGGGCACCCTATGAATGATAAGGTTGAATCTACCACTCTCTTATGCTTTTATCAAAATGAAATTATCAAAGAGATGAAGGCTAGCTTAGATGCAAATTTCCGTAACGTGCTTAATCTTACTTCCTCCATTAATGGCAATGTGCTCTCCCTAAATAGAAGAATGAATGCCATAGAAAGGAAACCCTTGTCTTCTTTCTCGAGTACCAAAGATGGCACTACTTAGATCTATCCTTGTTTTTATACCTAGCTAGGGGCGTTAAACAATAGCGCTAGTTGGGAGGCAACCCAATTTTCTTTGTGTTTTTTGTTTTTGTTTCTGTTTAGTAATAAATTTATCATATAACTTCTGTTTAGATGTGTTTTTATGTTTAATTTAGTGTTTGTGCCAAGTAGAACCTATAGGATTTTCTTGGATGACAAATCTTTGATCTTGCTGAAAATTCCAGAAACTTTCTGTTCACGAAAACAATTGTTTAAAATCACCAGAATGTGATAAAATACTCATTCCAATTGCAGTAGATCAATAAAAAATTTATCTAGTCGTCCTATTTTGGTAGATTTTTATGAGTTCTAGAAGTTTGCGTTAGTTACAGATTACTTCAGACTGTTCTGTTTTTGACAGATTCTGTTTTCCGTGTGTTGTTTGCTTATTTTGATGCATCTATGGCAAGTAAAATAGTTTATAAACCATAGAGAAGTTGGAATACAGTAGGTTTAACACCAATATAACTAAAGAATGAGTTCATTACAGTACCTTGAAGTTGTGTTTTGTTTTCTTTCGCTAATGGAGCTTACAAGATTTCTGTTGAGTTTTGTGTTGTGAAGTTTTCAAGTTTTGGGTAAAAGATTTGATGGACTATGGAATAAGGAGTGGCAAGAGACTAAGCTTGGGGATGCCCATGGCACCCCAAGATATTCAAGAATAGCCAAAAGCCTAAGCTTGGGGATTCCCCGGGAAGGCATCCCCTCTTTCGTCTTCGTTTATCGGTTACTTTACTTGGAGCTATATTTTTATTCACCACATGATATGTGTTTTGCTTGGAGCGTCTTGTATGATATTAGTCTTTGATTTTTAGTTTTCCACAATCATCCTTGCTGTACACACCTTTTGGGAGAAACCCACATGATTAGAATTTATTAGAATACTCTATGAGGTCCACTTATATCTTTTGAGCTAAATAGTTTTTGCTCTAGTGCTTCACTTATATTTTTTTTAGAGCACGGCGGTGGCTTAATTTTGAAGAAATTGTTAGTCTCTCATGATTCACTTATATTATTTTGAGAGTCTCTTAGAACATCATGGTATTTGCTATGGTTATAAAATTGGTCCTAGAATGATGAGCATCCAAGTTGGGTATAATAAAAACTATCATAGAAAGTGAATTGGATGCTATGATCAATTTGATGCTTGATAATTGTTTTGAGACATAGGAGTAGTGATATTAGAGTCATGCTAGTTGGGTGATTATTAATTTAAAGAATACTTGTGTTGAAGTTGGTGATTCCCGTAGCATGCACGTATGGTGAACCGCTTTGTGATGAAGTCGGAGCAGAATTTATTTATTGATTGTCTTCCTTATGAGTGGAGGTCGAGGACGAGCGATGGTCTTTTCCTACCAATCTATCCCCCTAGGAGCATGCGCGTAGTTCTTGGTTTTTGATGACTTGTAGATTTTTTGCAATAAGTATATGAGTTCTTTTGACTAATGTTGAGTCCATGGATTATACGCACTCTCACCCTTCCACCATTGCTAGCCTCTCTTGTGCCGCACAACTTTCGCCGGTACCATACACCCACCATATACCTTCCTCAAAAAAGCCACCATAGAGATATATTGCCATGCAACTTTCCACCGTTCCGTTTATATGACACGCATCATCATTGTCATATTGCTCTTTGCATGATCATGTAGTTGGCATCGTATTTTTGGCAAAGCCACCTCCGTAATTTCATACATGTCACTCTTGATTCATTGCATATCCCGGTACACCGCCGGAGGCATTCATATAGAGTCATATCTTGTTCTAAGTATTGAGTTGTAAATAAATAAAAGTGTGATGATCTTCATTATTAGAGCATTGTCCCAGTGAGGAAAGGATGATGGAGACTATGATTCCCCCACAAGTCGGGATGAGACTTCGGACTTAAAAAAAGAGAAAGGCCAAATAAAAAAAGGGAAGGCCAAATAAAAAAATGAGAGAAAAGAGAGAAGGGACAATGCTACTATCCTTTTTACCACACTTGTGCTTCAAAGTAGCACCATGATCTTCATGATAGAGAGTCTCCTATGTTGTCACTTTCATATACTAGTGGGAATTTTCATTATAGAACTTGGCTTGTATATTCCAATGATGGGCTTCCTCAAAATGCCCTAGGTCTTCGTGAGCAAGCGAGTTGGATGCACACCCACTTAGTTTCTTTTGTTGAGCTTTCATACATTTATAGCTCTAGTGCATCCGTTGCATGGCAATCCCTACTCACTACTGGAATCAGCTAATTTGCCATCTGCCAGATCTTTGCCGTCCGCTAGCTGACGGCAAAGAAGCTCTTTGCCATCAGCTACACATAAACAGACGGCAAAGAAAAGGCTGACGGCAAAGAAGCTCTTTGCCATCTGCCAGCTCTTTGCCGTCCGCTGGCGGACGGCAAAGAGTGTGGTGGCCCCCACCCCCCGCTCGTTTGAAAAAATCCTAACGGCCCACCTCTTTGCCTTCCGCTAGCGGACGGCTAAGAGGCAGAAAGGCGGACGGCAAAGGCTGGCGGACGGCAAAGAGGGCACTTGCCTAACGGCAGGTACCCCCCGCCCGTTACTCACTTCGTCCTCGCCTCGCCCTTCTCCTCCCACCCCGCCGCCGCCCGCCGCGCGCCGCCGCCCCGTCGCCCCGCCGCCCCGGCTCCCCGCCGCCCCACCGCCCCGTCGCCCCGGCCCCCCGCCGCCCCGCGCCCCACCGCCGCCCCGCGCCCCACCGCCGCCACGGCCCCCCGCCGTCCCGGCCCCCCGCCGCCCCGCGCCCCCCGCCGCCTCCTCCACTGCCCCGCCCCGGCCCCCCGCCCCCCATCCCCCCCGCCGCCCCGGCCCCCCGCCGCCCCGCCTCCTCCACCGCCCCGCCCCGGCCCCCCGCCGCCCCGCCTCCTCCACCGCCCAGCCCCGGCCCTCCGTCGCCGGCCCCGCCCCGGCCCTCCCCCACAGTGAGCCCCTCCTCTATTTTTTTTGTTTTTTTTTTCTATTTTTTGTTTTTTTTTCTGTTTAAGTTTAGGTTTAATTAGTTTAAATAGTTTAGTTTTAATTAGTTTAGGTTTTTAGTTTAGGTTAGTTTAGGTTTAGGTTAAGTAGAAGGGGGAAGAAGAAGAAGAAGAAGAAGAGGAGGAGGAGGAGGAGGAGGAGGAGGAGGAGGAGAAGGAGAAGAAGAAGAAGAAGAAGAAGAAGAAGAAGAAGAAGAAGAAGAAGAAGAAGAAGAAGAAGAAGAAGAAGAAGAAGAGGAGGAGGAGGAGACACCCCGAAGCCCCGACCCCGAAACAGCACCCCGACCC
The DNA here is from genome assembly GCF_002575655.3 of Aegilops tauschii subsp. strangulata. Lineage (NCBI taxonomy): Eukaryota > Viridiplantae > Streptophyta > Magnoliopsida > Poales > Poaceae > Aegilops > Aegilops tauschii. The sequence goes on along the minus strand of NC_053037.3, from coordinate 34,559,031 downwards.
CGACACGGCACCCCGACACCGACACGGCACCCCGACACCTACACGACACCCCGACCCCCGACACGACACCCCCGACACCCCGACCCCGAGAACCCGACCCCGACCCCGGCACCCCGACCCCGAGCCTGACCCGACACCCCGACCCCGACACCGACACGGCACCCCGACCCCGAAGCGGCACCCCGACCCCAGACACCGACACGACACCCCGACCCCCGACACGACACCCCCGACACCCCGACCCCGAGACCCCGACCCCGACCCCGACCCCGACACCCCGACCCCGAGCCTGACCCGACACCCCGACCCCGACACCGACACGGCACCCCGACCCCCGACACCGACACGACACCCCGACCCCCGACACGACACCCCCGACACCCCGACCCCGAGACCCCGACCCCGACCCCGAGCCTGACCCGACACCCCGACCCCGACACGGCACCCCGACCCCGACCCGGCACCCCGACCCGACACCCCGACCCCGAGACCCCGACCCCGACACGGCACCCCGAGACCGACACGACACCCCGACCCCAACACGGCACCCCGAGACCGACACGACACCCCGACCCCCGACACGACACCCCCGACACCCCGACACCCCGACCCCGAGACCCCGACCCCGACCCCGACCTCGACCCCGACCCTGACACCCCGACCCCGAGCCTGACCCGACACCCCGACCCCGACACCGACACGGCACCCCGACCCCGACCCGGCACCCCGACCCGACACCCCGACCCGGCACCCCGACCCGGCACCCCGACCCGACACCCCGACCCGGCACCCCGACCCGACACCCCGACCCCGACCCCGAAAAGGTGTTCTTTGGCCCTCCAGAAGCCGACGGGGTCATATATTTGTGAATTATTAGTTAGGTCATATATCTTTCGAGTTTGTTATGAAAAACATCATATATAATTGTGTTGATCGGGTAGTTTTAAATGTGCAGTTGTTTCATCGCTGCGAGGTTTGGTGTTCGACGACCTCGCCGTGCGTTTGACGAGCTCTGCCCCTTCGTTCGTGGGTGAGCACAAATGACATGTCCTCCTCCCCCATTAATTATTTGATCTATTCCGATGAAACTTGATAGCTAGATATATATGTGTCTTGAATCATCAGTATGCGTAACCAATATGTGTCTCCCGTTCGAAAGCGTCATAGTTATAAATATGCATGCATTTGCATATTTATAACCTTGATTCTTTCGAATTGTCCAACGCTATCCATGGACAGCCCGAGTATGTTTAGATTGGGTTCGTTTTCCCATATGCTTTGCTCCGGATCCGACGCATAAATTTCGTCAGTGCCTCCCCTGTTGTTCTCCGGGTACACATCCTCTCTGTTTATTGCAGAGACGTGTATCAGGAGAACAGCGGGGAGGTGCTGCCGAAATTTTGCGTAGGATCCGGGGCATAGCATGGGAAAATGAACCCAATCTAAACATACTCGGGTGGGATTAGGACCTATCATTACCTATTAGAGTGTAGGTTGCATGGACGTAATAAAATTGACAAAGTAGATCAACTGATGAATACATACATGGTGAATTATATATATATATTTGTTGTGTGTCTAGTAGCTCTGAAAGTCAAGATGAGTGATCGTGCGTGGATGTACACCGGTCACACTGGTCAGAACAAATGGAGCACTGAATGGTTCACAAAAACCAAGGGGTTTGTGCGAGCCACATTTGCAAATGGCCAGAGGAAAACCTGGTGCCCCTGTTTACGGTGCGGCAATTGTGAAAAGAGGACAGAGGCTGAAATGGGCAAACACCTGCAGAAGAGTGGTTTTACGCCCGATTATACGGTGTGGACATTTCATGGTGAGTCTGCCCAACGTGACCGAGCTGAGGTGGATCGTCGTCGCACCGACGAGCATGGTACCGGTATGGAAAACATGGTGCAAGACTTTGATGATGCTCGGGATTCGGACGAGGAGATGGAGGAATTTGCAAAGGCCTTCAATGAAATGTTGGAGTCTTCAAAACGTCCGCTCCATGAGCACACTGAGCTTTGTCAGTTGGATGCCATCTCACAAGTAATGGCTCTGAAGGCTCCGTTCAACTTGGGCAGAGAATGCTACGATGCAATGATGACAGTATTTGGACGCTTTCTACCCAAAGGCCATGTAATGCCTGCAAACCTGTACCAGTCAGACAAAATCCTCCGTGCACTGAAGATGCCCTATGATAAGATACATGCCTGTGAGAAAGGATGTGTCTTGTTTAGGCTTGACTATGCGGACTTGAACTGTTGTCCCATTTGCAAGTCTTCCAGGTATGTTGTGGTAGACAACGGTATGGGTGAGAAGACACAGACCAAAATCCCCGTTAGTGTTCTTCGGTATATGCCAATCGTAACAAGACTTCAACGTTTTTTCATGGTCGAAGAGACGGCCAGACAGATGACATGGCACAAAACGGGCAAAAGAACCGAACTAGATGCAGATGGGAATCTGATGATTGTACACACATCGGATGGTGTTGCGTGGAAAAAGTTTGATGAATTACATGGTGACAAAGCGGCAGATCCGAGGCATCCTCGAGTCGGCATCAGCACGGATGGGTTCAGTGTATTTGGTATGACGGCAGCCCAATACAGTTGTTGGCCCGTATTTGTCTTTCCACTCATTCTCCCCCCCGGACAGATTATGCAAAGAAAGAACATTTTCCTGACGTTGATAATTCCAGGGCCCAACTATCCGGGGAAAAATATGAATGTGTACATGCAACCGCTTAAGGACGAATTGTAAGAAGCCTGGGATAATGGGTTCAAGACATACGATGCCTATAGCAAACGGAACTTCATAATGCGTGTCTGGTACATGTACTCGACGCATGACTTGCCGGCGTATGCGCTATTCGTTGGCTGGTGTGTGCATGGAAGGTTCCCGTGCCGCACATGCAAGGGAGCTCTTGAGTTTCGTTGGCTTCAGGCCGGTCGCAAGTTTTCTTGCTTCGACATGCATAGAGAGTTCCTGAATCCTCGCCATAAGTTCAGGAAAGACAAGAAGAACTTCATCAGAGGTAGAGTTGTCAAAAACTCTGCACCACATGCATTGACAGGCCAACAGACCCTGGATCAGTTAAACGCTCTCGAGCCAGATCCCGAGCGTCCAGGTTACTTCAAGGGGTATAATTCTAAGCACGCCTGGACTCACAAAACATGCTTATGGGATCTGCCTTACTTCAAAGACCTCCTTTGCCCACACAACATCGACGTGATGCACACTGAGAAGAATATCGCCGAGGCACTTTTTGGTACATTGTTCGGCATAGATGGGAAGTCAAAGGATAATACTAAGGCTAGAGTCGATCTGGAGGCGCTATGTGATAGGCCGTTACAAAACATGAAAGAACCGAAAGGAAAGCAGAACTGGACGAAGCCAAAGGCATGGTTCAATCTTGGAAGGCCGGCTATGAGGGAAATTATCTTGTGGGTGAAAATGCAGTTGATGTTCCCCGATGGGTATGCAGCGAATCTACAGAGGGGAGCCAGTCTTGATAAATTGAAGATATTTGGTCTCAAGAGTCATGATTGGCACATATGGATTGAGCGGGTAATGCCGGTGATGTTGCGTGGCTTCATCCCTGAGGATGAATGGCTAGTACTAGCAGAACTCAGCTATTTCTTCCGTGTTCTTTGTGCGAAAGAACTATCGCCTAGCGTGCTAGAAGAAATGGAAGAGTTGGCGCCGGAGTTGATCTGCAAGTTAGAGAAGATCTTTCCACCGGGCTTCTTTAATCCAATGCAATATTTGATTTTGCATCTCCCGACCGAGGCAAGATTGGGGGGGCCCGTGCAAAATCGTTGGTGCTACCCAACTGAGAGGATGCAGAAGACGCTTCGACAAAAATGTAAAAATAAACGTAGAATTGAAGCATCGATGGCTGAGGCATTCATCACTGAGGAGGCGGCAAACTTCGTGACAGCACACTACGAAGCCAAAAATCGTCATTTGCATAATCCGAAGCCTCGGTACAATGCTGACGACCCTAAAAAGGGTGGATCCAACCTCAGCCTATTCAAAGGGAATCTCGCACCAGCCAGTGTTTCAAATCCAGTATCTTTGGATAACGAACAATGGCGGACCATTTCGTTGTATATCTTCAACAACCTGATAGAAGTGCGGCCGTACATCGAGTAAGTTCTCGGTACATAGTTTCGCAACTTCTATTTCCTTTGAACTGCTCTTATTCCTGGATATTTCATACAATCGATATGTCGCCTTATTCTCTTATGGAGCGGTGATCCAAAAGGATTCTGTCGAAGAGTATGAGCTTCTCGCAAAGCAAGGTGGCGGCTATCCCGGTTTCATCTCTTGGTTCAAACAAACGGTAATTTCTATTAGACTTGTAGGCTAATTTGTAGGCGGCTATCCCGGTTTCATTCGCTAATTTGTGCGTAATGCAACAATCCTTTCATATTAAACTTGTAGGCTAATTCAGAGTCTATGGACGCCGAATTGAGACAAGTCGCTAATGGTTTTGACTATAAGGTCCGTTCATTTGACAAATACGACATCAACGGGTATCGCTTTCGTACCTATGGCAAAGAGCTATCTATGGCCGACCGAAAGTCTACAAATTGTTGTGTATCTGCTATCGGCGAAGGAGGTACCGAGTATTATGGGAGAGTTGAAGCAATTTATGAACTTCTATTCTATGGTGAAAACCCACCGAATGTCGTAGTCTTCAAATGTTATTGGTTTCAGCCGAAGGAGACTAGAAGAACTCATGAACATATAGGGCTAGTTGAAATCAACCAAAGCACCCATTTAGATGTTCCTGATGTCTATATTACGGCTCAACAGGCGACCCAAGTATTCTATCTACCGTGGGCCTGCCAAACTAATCCAAATCTGAAAGGTTGGGATGTCGTTTATGAAGTGCCGCCACGTGCTAGACTATCTCCCCCAAAGGAAGAGGATTATGAACCTCACATTAACCCAGACACATATGAAGGAGAATTCTTCCAAGAGACACGTCTTTCCAAAAAGCGTTTCAAGAACCGCTATACTTCACCCCAAAACATTGAAGTAGACAGTGACAGTGAATCCGACATCACCCCAGAGGAGGAACAAGAAGAGCCGGAACAAGAAGAGGTTACTGCTGCGGATGACCTGTCATTGCTTGACCGATTACGTCAAGGTGGCCTTGCACATGTTGATGCCACTGAACCCTATGAGCTCGTCATTGATTATAGTGATGATGATGATTATGCATTTATTGATGATACTGTTGAGATTATTAGTAGTGTCAGGTATTAAATTTTTTAATGTTGTACTTGATGATGATACACTTAAGTGATACACATATTATTATTCATGTCGGTCTTTTTTTTATGTTGTACTAATTTCGTTTACAGTTTGTCATGGCAGGTGTTGAAAGATGGTGGGCGCTGGTCGGGAGCGCGCCAAGGCCCCTTCTTCCTCGGCGCGTGGTCTGAGGTCTTCGATTCCAGACGTACCTCTTCGCCGAGCGTTGCTGGACAGTATGTCCACACCGCCGGGCCCTTCTTCGTCCACCGCGGTGCCCAGCAGGGGACGAGGTAGGAAGAGAGGAGGTGGGGCACGTGGTCGCGGGAGAGGAGGTAGGGTGACTGCTAGGGAGCCTTCCTCGCCGCCACCCCCAGCTGTTTCACCCGAGCACATGACTGCTAGGGTGGACTCGTCCGAGGAGGAGGCTACACGGACTCCGGTCCACGAGCCTCCGGTCCACGGGTCTTGGGCCCACGAGCCTCGGGTCGACTGGCCTTCGGCCCACGAGAGTTCGGCCCACGAGACCCCGGAGGAGCACACGTCCGGATGGGGTACCTTACCGGATCAGCCCAAGGAGCCAAGTGGCCATGCTGATGATGGCGGGGAGCCGACTGATCTTGAGGAGGAGGGTTGCACCGTCTACCAGCTTGGTGCTACACGGCTCCCGTCCGTGCCGGCGACCCGCGAGCAGAGGTGGTTGATCTTCCCTGATGGGGAGAGGTACGTAAGTGCATTTAATATTTTTGTACCTTCTGCATTCACGTTTCTTCAAATAACTAATGCGTTGGCCTTGTCATGCTGCAGGGGTTGGGACCACCATCATAGTGTCCGCCGGCCCAACTCCGTCCTTGGAGTTCTTTGCCGGCAAAACTTCCCGGGGTTTGTCACGTTGCCTGGTGAGGGTCGGCTTCCAGAGCTTGGGTTGAGCTGGGAGCACTACGTGGCTGCCCCGGCCCCGCCGGATGTCATTATCGACGGTGTCGTGTGCGACACGAGGGAAGACATGGTGATCAGGACGTTCTGGGTAATTTCTCCTTTACACATTTCAAAATCTTCAACTAGCTAGTTATTAATTGTACTAATCAATATTGTCTCATTTGATTGCAGACATTCTACAGGTGTGAGGAGGGATACGAGGAGGAGTGCGCAAATGTTATCCAGAACGTCTGCAAGCGCCTACTCCAGAACTTACGGCACGAGGCTCGGGTGCAGGCTGTTCGAGACTACTACGCCTTGCGTGGTATCAAGAAGCCCAAGCCGGCGTGCCGCGATAAGTTCCTGAGTAAGGAGCAGTACATGAAGGTAATTCTTAAGGCCTTCTACTTAAGTTCCTTCATTTAGTAATTCATAGCCGTAGCGCTCAGGTTTCTATTTGCTAACTTAGGCGCCTCCGAGATGGTGTGCGGATCGGATGGATTGTTGGGAGGTGTTGGTCGATGAGTGGTGCTCACAAGAATGGCTAGCCCTCCACAACCACGCCAAGGACAAACGTGCCCAAATGGAAGGTGTGCCACACCATCAAGGCAGCTCCAACTTATATCAGTTCGGGCGCAACTGGGTATGTGGTTTGCTTCATGATTCATGCAATTCATTCATCATGCTAGCTTGAGCCCTTTAATTACTAATTTTCATTGTTTCTCTCTTTCAGGCACGCCACAATAAGGCGGATAAGGTGCCAGAGGTGTACGACCTGTATGCCATGGCCCACACTGGCTCTTACAAGAAAGTCAAGGCTTTCTCTCAGTCTGACCTCGATGATGCAAACATCTTCACCAACATCTCCTCCCACAACAAGCTCGTGAGATATAGAGATGAGGGGAAGGCGAGGAAAGGGGAGGACTTTAACCCAAGCCAGGGTCCCATTGATCCAGAGCTGGTGATGATATCTGGTGGCGGGAGGTCCCATGGCTCCATAGCCATTGGAGATGGACTTATCCGTTGTCCTAGCACTCTCCCGGAGATCAAGGCGCGCCAGTCGAGCTCCGCTCCTGAGATAAGGCCTCGTGAACGGCCAGTGCAACTCGCCATCAAGGTTAGTGATACGTACTCAGCTATCTTTCTCCATTACATTGTGTGCGCTTCCATCAATGATTACAAATGGTCATGTGAGTGGTGTTGCAGGCTGCTATACAGAGTGAGAGAGATAGAACGGAGAAACTTCTGGCGGAGGCGGCGGAGAGGCAGCGGGAGTTGGAGGAGAGGACGACAAAGATGATGGAGGAGGAGAGGGCACGGAATGACATGCAGGCAAGGGCCATGTACGAGCTCCTTGTGGTAAGTTTCTTCTGCAGATTAGCCAAAACATTCATGTAGTGTTTGTCTCATTACTAACTAGTATGACTGAGTCGTCAAAACCAAATGTGCAGTCTGTGTGCGAGAAGACCGGTCAGACCGCTCCGCCGATGCCAGTGATTGCTCCTGGGACCACGGTGAGTTTAATTTGAATGGACATTACTTGCTAGTCTTAACATTTGAGTGTCATAATGCTAACGAGACATTGGAAATGATCTTTGGTGCAGCTTAACTCCAGAAACGCATCGCATGATCCTTCTCCAGCTACCGGCACTAGCCAGCCCGCTCCTACACCTCCCTGATCACGGTAAGTTTCTCTAGTGTTTTGCTTAACAAATGCATAAACACCTAGACTTAGCTTTATTTCCTCCAATATGCTTACCATAATGACCTAGAGTTAGCTTCTTTTCCTCCAAAATGACTTAATAAGCTTACTGACCTCATAAACCATCCATTTTACCTAAGTTAGCTCTAAAAGGATATGTACTTAGCTTACTTATGTCAAAAATTGCATAATTAGCTCATAAACGACCCATTTCACCTAGGTTAACTCATAAACGACCCATTTCACCTAGGTTAGCTCATAAACGACCCATTTCACCTAGGTTAGCTCATAAACGACCCATTTCACCTAGGTTAGCTCATAAACGACCCATTTCACCTAAGTTAGCTCAAAAAGATCCATTTCAACTAAATTAGCTCATAAATGATCCATTTCACCTAAGTTAGCTCAAAAACGATCCATTTCAACTAAATTAGCTCAAAAATGATCCATTTCAACAAAGTTAGCTCAAAAACTATCCATTTCAACTAAGTTAGCTCAAAAACGATCCATTTGACCTAAGTGAGCTAAAAAAGATCCATTTCACCTTAGTTACCTCAAAAACGATCCATTTCAACTAAGTTAGCTAAAAAACGATCCATTTCAACTAGGTTAGCTCCAAAATGACCCATTTCACCTTACTTAGCTCAAAAACGATGCCCTTCACCTTAGTTAGCTCATAAACGACCCATTTCAACTAAGTTAGCTCATAAATGATCCATTTCAACTAAGTTAGCTCATAAACAACCCATTTCAACTTAGTTAGCTCATATATGATCCATTTCACCTAAGTTAGCTCATGAATGACATATACTTCTTGTTCTAGTCTTCTTCTTGTTCTAGTCACCTATTTCTAACTTTCTTATTTACCATTTTGCAGATTTCATTCACTTGATGGAAGCTAGCTTGCTATGATGGAGTGCTTGCTTTTCCTTTGATGAAACTTTGCATTGTATCTAGCTTGCTATCTTCATGACACTTTGCATTGCAATATATATATGGATGGAACAATGTGTATGGATGGAACTTCCTTATGTATGAACAATGTGTATGGATGAAACTGATGTGATATGTGATATGAAACTTATGTGCTAGATATGTGTTGGATATGTGCTGGATATGAAACTTATATATGTGATATGTGCTGCAAATTGTGGGATTTAATAAAAAACAGAAAAAACAGACAATATGCAGGCTCTTTGCCGTCTGCCACCGACGGCAAAGAGCCTTTGCTGTCTGCCGCGGACGGCAAAGAAGCCACGTGGCAGCCAACTGTGCTTCCTGGGAGCTGACCCATTTGGTCAGTTTGCCTACAGTGGCAGACGGCAAAGACTTTGCCGTCCGTGGCAGACGGCAAAGAACCTGCACTTTGCCATCAGTGGCAGACGGCAAAGAACCTGCCATCTAGTGACGTGTAGATGACATCATAAGGCGGACGGCAAAGACCAAAGGCTCTTTGCCGTCTGCGGCGGACGGCAAAGGTCTGCCGTTAGCCACTTAACGGACTGACAGCGCAAATATTGCCGTCCGCCCTCTTTGCCGTCCGCCGCAGACGGCAAAGAGCCTTTGCCGTCCGCCGCCAGGAAGCAGACGGCAAAGCAGCTGTTTACCGTAGCCTTCTTTGCCGGAGCCTTTTGCCGTCCGCGGCTGACGGCAAAGGTCTTTGCCGTCCGCCTTTCGAGCCTTTGCCGTCCGCCATGGCAGACGGCAAAGTAGCTGTTTCCTGTAGTGACTCACTCACATTAATATCTATTAATGGGCATCTCCATAGCCCGTTGATACGCCTAGTTGATGTGAGACTATCTTCCTTTTTTGTCTTCTCAACAACCACCATTCTATTCCACATAAAGTGCTATGTCCATGGCTCACGCTCATGTATTGCGTGAAAGATTGAAAAAGTTTGAGATTACTAAAGTATGAAACAATTGCTTGGCTTGTCATCGGGGTTGTGCATGATTAAATACTTTGTGTGATGAAGATAGAGCATAGCCAGACTATATGATTTTGTATGGATAACTTTCTTTAGCCATGCTATTTTGAGAAGACATGATTACTTTGATTAGTATTCTTGAAGTATTACTATTTCTTATGTCGATATGAACTTTTATTTTGAATCATTTGGATCTGAACATTCATGCCACAATAAAGAAAATTACATTGAGAATTATGCTAGGTAGCATTCCACATCAAAAATACCAAAAATATATTTATCCTATCATATTATCTCTATCAGATCTCACTTTCGCAAGTGGCCGTGAAGGGATTGACAACCCCTTTATTGCGTTGGTTGCGAGTTCTTTGTTTGTTTGTGTAGGTGCCTGGGACTTTTGAGGAGCCTCCTACTGGATTGATACCTTGGTTCTCAAAAACCGAGGGAAATACTTACGATACTGTGCTGCATCACCCTTTCCTCTTCAAGGAAAACCAATGCAAGCTCAAGACGTAGCACCGACCTAGTCGGTTGCCTCCCGATGAACAAGATGTTGTTTCTCCGCTCCAACCCAGCCGGTTCGCTGCTCGATGAACAGGACGCCGTTGCTGCCGTCCGTTGCCTCTGCTTGTACACAAGCCCTGGCCGTCCGTATATATGCGCGAGTATGCGCTCGAGACCCCGCCTGTATGTGCGTACGTGGCCGAATTTTTTGCCCTATGGCTATACGTACGTGTATAGGACTTAGACGGGACTGCGTGAACTGCTATGTCGGGTGCTCTACAAGGACACATACCACTACTTACTCAGCCACAGTTCATACTTGCAGAGAGACTGATCGACCAGTATGTACGTACACGTTCGCGACCAGACAGACAACGCTACGTACGCTTTGACCGGGTGGGTCCTAGCGGTCAGGGAGGATAAGGACGCATTTCCTTGCATGTGAAGATATAGCCGGCCGGTCCCAGCTGTCAGGGGGAGGAATCGTTTTTATTTTGCGAGTAATAAGGAGGCACTTCCTTGTGTTCGAAGATGTAGCTGGTGGGTCAGTTGTCAGCCTCACCACCTAAAGTCCTCTTCCGATGGCTGTCCTTCGTTGACCATGTTGAACACGCCGCGCCGAGAGCACCAAGGCGGTGGATGACGGCGAGGCCTAGGAAGGGAACGACGCGGAGCCGGGGAAGACGTGACAGTGGATTCCCATGCGGAGGGGAGTACGTGGGTTGACTGCTTCGGCTGCGGTGTGAGGTTGCCGTCGCCGGAGAATAACAGGAGGTGTGGGTGAGTATAGAGGGATCGCATGGCCAGTAGTGGCAGCACAGCCGGACACGGGAGGCCGGAGTAGGCGGCACGGCCGGTGCTGGTTTGGGCGGCTGGAGCAAGAAGAACAGAGGTTGAAGAAGCACGACGGCCGTTGGATGGACATGGTACGGTCACTATAGCTAGAGTCGTTTATATTGATTAAGCTGACAAAGCCCTTGGTACGCGTCAACTTAGTAGGCCCACTGGTCAGCCTCCCAAACGGTGCACCCCAGATGTCAGGGGGAGGAATCATTTTTTGGGCAGCTGAAGCAAGAATATCCGAGGTTGAAGAAGAAGCATGACATCCGTTGGATGGACATCCAATGGCCATTGCTGCTAGAACCATGTGTTGACTATAAGTTGACAAAGCCTTTCATACGCGTCAACTTAGTTTTTTTAGGGGACGTATCTACTTAGTAGGCCCACAAGTGTGTGGCAGAGAACATATAGCCCATTTGCGATTTGTCAGAATGTACAACCCATTTTTTAATTCTAATGGAATTTAATACAGGAAATTTACAGTTTGTTAAAAGTACATCCCACTTTCTAGCCAGGACAACGATTAATAATTTCAAGCAACCGCTCAAAACAGTATTCAATAAAAATTTCCCACATTTTGATGGGATCCGAAATATTTTTATCCCGAAATTTCTAGTCAGATTAAATATAATTTCAAAATAAATTTGTATTATGTAAAAATCCAACGAAATATTGCACGCACAACAAGTAATGAAATTAAAATTTTCAAAATATAAAAATAATATTTTTAAAAACTAATTACGTGTTTGGTGCATTTTTTATAGTTACTGCCCAGTTTTTATAATTACATCCCATTTATTATTTCTTAAAGCCCATTTTCTTGTTAAGCCTAATGCATCCCTCCTAGGAAAGATTTGCAGCCCAGCGGGGCGGAGAATAACAAGTTGACCCGGATATTGTGTACAACTGTCGGCCCAGTTCATTCGCAAAAAAAACTGTCAGCCCAGTTGCATTGCTGATGTTCAAATAAAGGCATGTGTACTATAGTACAACTTTACATGGCTACTCATCCCACATTCAGCGACGCCGGAAGGGCCCAAACAATGCTTCTGTATAACTTTTTGAAGTCACTAAGCTCAATTAATAACTTAAGAAAAAAGTTAGAGTATAGTGGAACCTAATTAAAAGCTGTCACGAGCGAAGAAATAATTCAACGGGTCCCACTTGTGCGTGTGTGTGTGAGAGAGAGAGAGAGAGAGAGACCCATCGGTCGATGCTCGTAAATAAATCTTTTAGCCATATGCATTGCTGATGCTCAGTAAAAACTTATGTAGTTGACACAATCATATAGAACATCATAACACAGTGAACTTGCATACAAAAATTTCACGCAGGCGGCACAATCAGGGTGGAAGCAGTTGATCACTACGGTTAGGGCTATGTTGAAACCAACGAACTCGTACATAGCGGTTCATCGGCTTTATCAATGACAGGGAAATATCTTGAATGCTGTGCAGAGAAAACAAACAGACAACACAATAAGTTCTCCTAGCACATTAAGTTGACGTACAACCCTTTCTAAAAAAGTTCAGGTACAAAAATAGAGCAGGTCACAATCAAATGTACTGGCACATCAGTGCTTCACACCCATAGCTTGGATTTAACTAGTATCTGACAAGATTCAGTTGTTACCTCAAATTAGAGCACATCCAGGCAGCCAGCCCTGCCTCTTCTCCCAAATAAGCAGTGGCCTCCGCCGCGCGATGGAGTAGGCCCTGTGCCATCCATCATTCCGAGCAACACAAGGAAAGTCTGACATTGACTCCTGTAATGGACGTCGTCAATGGAACCTGGCACCAGCGGCGGCGGCAGGACTTCGATTGATGGATTGACCACTTCGTCGACATGCACGAACACTCGATACAGGTACATCCCTAACGTGGTCTGCGACGGCCTTGGTGGCGACGAATAGTACAACCCCAGTTTCCTGCACCGGTATCTCAACACCAATCACCTTCGGTATGGTGGACGACTTCTTCATCCATGCCATAACCGTCAGAGCCCAGCTATCTGGAGGAACAAACATACATATGAGCTCACCTCCAAGGTCGTTGATAAGCTCATTCATGGACTCGCTGTTCCAACCACGTCGAGGCATACCGTGGAAGGTAAGTTTTGTTAAAAACTCAAGCTTAGAGGGCACCGAGCCCCATCCTGGGTGCCACCGATCAAAGCTCACCAGCGCGCCATCGCAGAACAAACACCGGGAAGATTCGAACACACGACTGCAGTCGAAAGTTGTCCGGAACGTGACGAAGAAATCAGCCGGTGGCGGACAGATTTCGATGAGCAAGTCACTTACTTGGATGCCGTGTGCAATGCCAAGAGCTTTGAAAAGGTCGTCCGGCGAGACGGGAGGCCGGTCGCTGTTGATGGTTACCATCAGCACTTTGCCGACAAACTGGTCATCAAGCGCCGCCATGCCAGTGTTGAGCGACAGCACGCAGCGCCCTAAGGCAGGATGGACCTCAGGATCTCCGGCTCGGAGATCCGTGTTGACCGGTGACATGATAGTGCGCTTGAGAACAAGGAGTACAGGAGGGGATTTGGGGGAACTGGAGTAGGAATCGAGATTCCAGAGGTGGGGGAGGGGCGTGAGATTGGGGATGAAAAGGTAGCATGAATTTCGAACACGCGCCAATATGCTCTCGGCGCGCAAGCGCACGAAAACACCGGTGGCGCCCACATGTCGGCCTAAGAGTCCTTATTCTTTCTTTTTTTTGAGAGCTCAGCCTTTTTTTAGGATCTTCTGAGAGCCCGGCCTGAGAGTCATAATTGACCTATTTGGCATTGCATTACTACTCGGCCCATATTCAACGAAACCTCACTGGCCCAAACAAGTGTACATCATCGAAAAGACACTAAGCTCAAACTATAACTTGAAAAAGTAGGTATACTCTGAACACTGGAGAATGGTGATGCCCTCATTTAGCCCACCAGTAGTTTGAGACAATAAATAGTTCGAAACAACGATATATACAACATTCAAACACTGACTAGTGACTACTACTGACATAAACAACAAGACATGATAGTTCATAAGAAGTCTTGCTACACCACCAAAACGCACCCATCTGCAGCGCTAAGACTCTCGTGATCCAGACGAGAATGACATTCTAAATAGAGGCAACTATTACATAGTAAGAGTGACATAGACGAGGATGACCAAATGACAAGGAATATGCATAACAAAAGAGAGAACTACCCATCTAGAACAAGCAGCAAAGACAACAAGTCATTCGAAGAGGGATGATCCAAGACCATCATAATTTGCAGCCCCGCTTCAGCGACCGGTGATCCGGAGACACCAGTACTCCACCCTTTCGACGCAACAGCCCAATTACCTATCAACCTGAAGGCTTGAACCACATCAAAGTTAATCCAGATGCCTTTGTCATTCTCACCTTCTTTTGGCTGCAGGCTGTATCGTTGACAATCAGGGGAGTTTGTTCCCGAAGTCCTAGGGCTCGCCGTGTAGACACAGTTTGCCATAGCAAACAGAGCCTCTCTGCCATCAAGGTCCTTGCCAACGGTGATCTCCTGGTTAATCGGATAATTGAGTCCGAGAAATAGAGAGTGTGAACCAAGGCTGTTTACCCGCCTCCAACTCAAAAATCCTGAAGGCCCCAACAAGCTGGTATCCTGCTCATAGACGTAACATCCACTGTCCGGATACTCACGTATTTCACGGTGCTTGTACACAGTGGGGTTTTTGCAATATAACTTTTCCGGCTCATGTGTCCGAATGATCATCAGTCTTTTGCCGTCGTCTGATTGAGCGAGGAACCAATTGTGATTCCCTCTTTTTGGCAAAGGTGGTCTGATTACAAAGGGCAGTAACTGTAGGGACACTGCATCATATAAAAAATGACAGGCATTGTTAATGTAAGATCAACATTGTTCATAGTATGAGTAGGATAATGCAAGAAACATCATTGATATGTCCCTGTTGGAACTGGGAGGAAAATACAGGGAAATGTATACTAGGTTCGAAAATATAGAAGTGCCATGCATGGTTATACTCATGTTATCTCGCAATCGATTCTTCACATGAAACTACCATGTCATGCATGTTATGTAATCATGTTCTGTCCTCACAAACAAATTCTTCAAGGAAACTAACAGACCATGCATTGTTATATACTCATGTTCTGTGGGAATTTTTTTTGTGAGGATATTATTCTAGCCATTGATTGCTGAAGGGTGAATATAGGTATGTACACATGGTAAGCATTACAGGATTTTACTACTTCCAAATATAGAGTTCTCCATATGCACATTTACATCCCTAATGTATGGTTAGATGAAACCAACAGTGTGATGCATGTTTCTACATCATGAAAATGAGGAAACTAACATGGACATTGGTACACACTCATATTTAATTAGTAGTATATAGATTACTATAAAATAAGGAGAATATCCATATCTTCCTAACCGTTTGATTATTCAGGGGTACAAATTGGCTGTAATGACATGGTCACAATCGCATGAATTAACTCATTCCAAATATAGCTGATTTACGGCGTCTCTAATACATTGCCATAGTTCTACTCAAATTCTGCTCAAACAGGGATATGCCAATCATCACAAAAAGTTCAAACAGTGTCATGGCGTCATCATTAACATCAGACGGAAACAACTTACATGCGCCGTCCCGGCAATACATGCTGCCATCTGCTTTGTCGATCGCGTAGATGATGCCATTGTTTCAATAGCATCACAGAAGTGTGTACCAGCTTTGACGATCCACTGCGAGTGAGCTGTCTCTAGCTAAAGAAGGCACTAGCGGAAAGATAGGCGACTCCGCGGTCGAACACGGAAATTAGCTTGAAGTCTGCGTAATTGCATCTCATGTGGGCACTTGGAAGATTACAATCTTCTGCAAAACAAGGTGTGTCCAACTGACTTCGTAATCTAGATGACTTGGACCGCGACGGTAAAACCCTATATAATCCAACGTAGGAAGGATAATCTCATGGGAGGTGTGGAAGTTCACGAGCACCAACTTTCTCCGGTCTTGTCTGACGGCAGCCATCCAGTGGGAGCTCATGCCGACCCAGTACATACCTGCCAAGAAGTTTCGGGCGATGGTGATTGGATCGAAGTCAAGGGAAATGATGTATGACGACCCACTAGATACCTGCAAAGAAGTTTCGGCTAATAGAGGTCGGATTGAAGTCGAGGGCATCATGTACGCCTCCATATCATGGTGAGCAAATCTTGCAAGACTAGATAGCAGTAAGCAGGGTGTCTTGAAAAGCTTAGGCCTCGCTTCGACGATGGTCTCATGTGCATGTACCTCGAGCATGTAGCCAGTCGCAGGGCGCTCAACATATCCATACACAAACAACAGAGGTCGAGAATGTCATTGGGGAGATTGCTCCAATCACGGCTCATATGGATGTTGCGTGGTTCGCATTCGTCCATGGTGGAGTTTGGAAGGTGGGGTTTTTGGGGGCTTGATTTACAGGGGAGAAGGCTCTCGGTGCTGGAGCGGCTTGCGAGGGAATAGTGGTACTGGGGGAGGTGAGCGAGGCGAGGGTACGCGGGGGCACAGTGAGATGATGAAGAGTGACCTCAGGATCTTCGGCGGGATGGAGATGGAGATGGAGTGGTGATAGGGGAGAGGGAGACGAGGCGAGGCATGCTATACAGCGGCGGTGGCAGTGACTGCACAGTGCACAAGGTGAGGCTAACTTTGGTAACCCGAACACGCCGCATGGACTAGTGTCACCTCGGGCGCAGGGTCTTGTCACTTCACTGTGAGGACCGGATGAATAATATTTTGACCATCAAGTGTACCACAGTTGTACTACTACTACTAGTAGCAGTAGTAGGAACATATGAGTAGTAATGTATAGTGGAAATAGGTCTCCCGTGCTAGCATGCCTCTGGGTTCACTTCATCCTCCAGGTATCATCCATATTGCAAGCAGAACCAAATTCTCGTGCATGCGGAAGCGCGAAGAAGGCTTTTTCATTTTTGAGGATAACCGCATATTCCTTAACCAGAGAATGTTGTGTCTCCCACGCACGTGCCAATATCCATCTGAACCAGGTACGACACATTTTTTATATTTGTTTGCATAGGTCGCACCTATCAGGAGGGGTGTAGAAATAAAAAGGAATCATAAAATGTCTCGCCACGGTGATTCAAAAGAGTGACCTCAACTAGCCAGTGGCACATGTAGCGCTAGAAGGATGGTCACGTACACGGACATGTACCACTCCTCAGTCTACCCGCATAGCCTTTTTGTTTAGTCTACCTAGCCGCCTAATCAACTGCCTGCAGGCCACTTCTCCCATTTACTTCTCCATCGGGAACCGATTTTCCTTGGCTTCTTCACCTCTCCTTCATCTTCATTTGCATCCAAACCACACTGCATTCACATTGTCTTAACCTCTTCACATACTACTGGAGTAATTCCGAAGCCCCTTTAAATAATCATCTTCTTCAGTTAGACTAGCCATCTAATCCTAATTCTCCAAACCATAGCCCTCCGGTCCAGCGGTTCCAAATGGAGAAAGAGATCGAGATGCAGGTTTTTAGCGTCCAACATGTCCTCGTCGAATGCTCGTTGAGCATAGTTGCCACCATCACCGACCACCCAAGGGTTGTTCAGAAGTGGATCAACAATGTATCCAACTCCCTCCAAAAGGTGGAGATGAAGGTCATCGGTCTCAACGCAGAGTACACGAAGCGTGCCACCGGGAAGATCCAACGCGCCGCCGTCCTTCAACTGTGCCTCAAAGATGATGTTTTGGTGTACCAAATCATACACGCACCCTCCATACCAGGTGAGCTCCACGATTTCTTGTCTTGGGAGGACAGATACTTCTATGGGGCAGCCATCGAAGGGGACAAATAGAACACAACAAAAAAAAGACACATCCGTGACATTTTGGGCGAACGAAATTTTTTTCTGTCATACTTATGACACTTCTATGACGATAATTGTGACAAAACCCGGTATCATCATAGATGTGGTGGGCTCCTACTTCTATGACAAAAAATCATGACAGAAAATGGGCTTTTCGTCCTGGGCGGGCCGGAGACGCAGCTGCATGACATTCTTTGGGCCGTCCATGACGGAGAAAACCGTGGTAGAAGCGAGGGCAAGGAAAATTTCGGGGAGTTCCCGGTTACGGTGGGTGGTCGGGGCCGAGCGATGCGCGTTTCTCTCGTACACGTACGCGCATGTGTGCGAGGCGGTGGCTCTAACTGAACCCGAGCGAGGCGTTGGGCTCTAACTGAACCCGAGCGATTACACTGCAGGCTACGCGTTACTGAACCCGAGCGATCGATCGATGGCTGTTAACTGAACCCGATCGAGCGATTCCTTCGCTACTGCTGCTAACTGAAGCCGATCGATGCTGCCTCTAGATGAACAGTGAGCGTTGCCGGGGGGGGGGGGGGGGGGGGTTGGATGAACAGTGAGCGGTGGGGTGGATGAACAGGACCCCGTGGCGTTGCCTCTGGATGAATAGGACCCCGATCGATCGAGCCGGTTGGGGCTGGATGAACAGGACCCCGTGGAGGGCCGGATGAACAGGACGACCCCGTGGAGGGCTTGATGAATAGTAAACGGTGGAGGGGTGGATGAAAAGTATCCCATGGAGGGGTGTTTGAACAGGAGCCCGTGGAGAGGGGTGGTTGAACAGTAGCCGGTGGAGTAGCGCACGGTGGAGGCTGGATGAACAGGAGCCTGTGGATGAACATTCACAGGTGGAGGCTGGAGGAGGTCGACGGTGGATGAACAGTAGCCCGTGGAGGCTGGAGGAGGTCGACGGTGGAGATGAACAGTATCCCGTGGAGTCCTGTTTTGCGGTACGCCACACCCCTCCCGATGAACAGGACCACCATTTCGACCGTAGCGCTCCAACACAAGTCCGTTTCGTCCGTTTTGCGGTACGTCACACCCCTCCCGATCAACAGGACCTCCGTTTCAACCGTAGGAGGTCCATTTCCTCCGTTTTGCGGTACGCCAGACCCCTCCCGATGAACAGGATCCCGTTTCGAACGTGGCCGGTCGAACACAAGGCCGATTCCTCCGTTCTGCGGTATGCCAGGCATCATTTCCATCGCCTGTTCCGTCCAAGCCGGTTGGCTCCCACGCGTTTCGTTGCTCCCGATGAACATGACACATTCCGTTGCCTCCCCATGAACACGACGCATTCCGTTGCCTCCACATGAACACGACGACGACATAGTTTCTCGGTTCCGACCCAGCCATGTACACGAGCCCTGGCTGTACGTATGCGCGAGTAGGCGTTCGAGACCCTGCCCGTATGTACGTACGTGGCCGTATTTTCTTTCTTGCACCCTGGCCGTTGTACGTACGTTTACATGCTACATGCGCGCCTCTACTACGACACGTGCGCGCCTCTACATCGACCAGTATGTACGTACACGTTCGCGACCAGAATGACAACGCTACGTACGCTTCGACCAGGTGGGTCCCGACTATCACGCACTTCCTTGCGTGCGAAGATGTAGCTGGTGGGTCCCAGCAGTCAGGGGGGCGAATCTTTTTTTCCCGGATGCACTTCCTTGCGTGCGAAGGTGTAGCTGGTGGGTCCCAGCAGTCAGGGGGAAACATTTTTTTCACGAAATACGGTGGCCCGTGAAGGAAATATGCCCTAGAGGCAATAATAAAGTATTATTTATTTCCTTATATCATGATAAATGTTTATTATTCATGCTAGAATTGTATTAACCGGAAACATAATACATGTGTGAATACATAGACAAACAGAGTGTCACTAGTATGCCTCTACTTGACTAGCTCGTTGATCAAAGATGGTTATGTTTCCTAGCCATAGACATGAGTTGTCATTTGATTAACAGGATCACATCATTAGGAGAATGATGTGATTGACTTGACCCATTCCGTTAGCTTAGCACTCGATCGTTTAGTATGTTGCTATTGCTTTCTTCATGACTTATACATGTTCCTATGACTATGAGATTATGCAACTCCCGTTTACCGGAGGAACACTTTGTGTGCTACCGAACGTCACAACATAACTAGGTGATTATAAAGGTGCTCTACAGGTGTCTCCAAAGGTACTTGTTGGGTTGGCGTATTTCGAGATTAGGATTTGTCACTCCCATTGTCGGAGAGGTATCTCTAGGCCCACTCGGTAATGCACATCACTATAAGCCTTGCAAGCATTGTAACTAATGAGTTAGTTGCGGGATGATGTATTACGGAACGAGTAAAGAGACTTGCCGGTAACGAGATTGAACTAGGTATCGAGATACCGACGATCGAATCTCGGGCAAGTAACATACCGATGACAAAGGGAACAACGTATGTTGTTATGCGGTCTGACCGATAAAGATCTTCATAGAATATGTGGGAACCAATATGAGCATCCAGGTTCCGCTATTGGTTATTGACCGGAGAGGTGTCTCGGTCATGTCTACATAGTTCTCGAACCCGTAGGGTCCGCACGCTTAACGTTACGATGACAGTTATATTATGAGTTTATATGTTTTGATGTACCGAAGGTTGTTCGGAGTCCCGGATGTGATCGCGGACATGACGAGGAGTCTCGAAATGGTCGAGACATAAAGATTGATATATTGGAAGCCTATGTTTGGACATCGGAAGTGTTCTGGGTGAAATCGGGATTTTTCCGGAGTACCGGGAGGTTACCGGAACCCCCCGGTAACTTAATGGGCCTTAGTGGGCCTAGGTGGAAGAGAGGAGAGGAGGCCAGGGCAGGGCCGCGCCCCCCTTCACCCCCCAGTCCGAATAGGACAAGGAGAGGGGGGCGCCCCCCCTTCCTTCCTCCCCTCCACCTCTTCCCCCTCTCTCCTAGTCCAACATGGAAAAGGGGGGAGTCCTACTCCTGGTAGGAGTAGGACTCCTCCTAGGCGCACCTCTCCTCCTTGGCCGGCGGCCTCCCCCTTGCTCCTTTATATACGGGGGCAGGGGGCACCTCTGGACACTGAATTGATCAACGATCTTTTAGCCGTGTGCGGTGCCCCCCTCCACCATATTACACCTCGATAATATCGTAGTGGAGCTTAGGCGAAGCCCTGCGTCGGTAGAACATCATCATCGTCACCACGCCGTCGTGCTGACGAAACTCTCCCTCAACACTCGGCTGGATCGGAGTTCGAGGGACGTCATCGAGCTGAACGTGTGCTGAACTCGGAGGTGCCGTGCGTTCGGTACTTGATCGGTCGGATTGTGAAGACATACGACTACATCAACCGCGTTGTGTTAACGCTTCCGCTTTCGGTCTACGAGGGTACGTGGATAACACTCTCCCCTCTCGTTGCTATGCATCACCATGATCTTGCGTGTGCGTAGAATTTTTTTGAAATTACTACGTTCCCCAACAGCCCGTCCAGTGGGTCCCTGCTGTCAGGTGGAGGAATAATTATTTTGCATGTAATAAGGAGGCACTTCCTTGCGGCTGCCGTGGACCCAGCTGTCAGCCTCTCCACGTACAGTACTCTTCCGATGGAAGCCGGTCGTTGACCACATTGACCACACCGCGCCGAGAGCACCACGGCGGTGGACGACGGCGAGGCCTAGGAAGGGGACGACGCGGAGCCCGGGAAGACGCAGCAGTGGATGCCCACGTGAAGAGGAGTAAGAGGGTTCACTCGTTCGGCTGCGGTGTGAGGCTGCCGTCGCCGCAGAATAACAGGGGGTGTGGGTGAGTAGAGGGATGGCCTGGCCAGCGGTGGGAGTAGTAGGGGGCGGTGAGGCCTCCGCGGCATCATAGCCGGCCACGGGAGGCAGGAGCACGCAGCACGACCGGCGCTGGTTTGGGCGGCTGGAGCAAGAAGACCAGAGGTTGAAGAAGCACTACGGCCGTTGGATGAACATCGTACGGTAACAGGAGCTAGAATCGTTCATATTGACTAAGTTGACAAAGCCCACCATCCCCGTCAACTTGGTAGGCCCACAAGTCAGCCTCCCACTATGCTGGGTTCCAGCTGGCAGGGGGAGTATTCATTTTTTTGTGCGTAATAAGGAGGCACTTCCTTGCGTGCGAAGATAGCTGGTGGGTCCGACCTGTCAGCGGGGGGCACGTTTTTTCACAAAATACAGAGGCCCTTCCGATGGGTCCCAGATGTCAGGCGGAGGAATCATTATTTTGCGTGTAATAAGGAGGCATTTCCTTATGTGCGGCCGTGGACCCAGCTGTCAGCCTCTCCACGCACAGTCTACTTCCGATGGCGTCGTTCGTTGACCACGTTGATCACGCCGCGCCGAGCGCATCCAAGGTGGTGGACGACGGCGAGGCCCCGGACAGCAATGAGCCGGAGATGGGAAAACGCGGGAGTAGAGTCGCAGACGGAGAGGTGTACGAGGGTTAACTGGTTCTAGTGCGGTGTGGTTCGGCAGTCGGTGGAGAAGAACAGGAGGTGTGGAGGGGTGGAGGGATGGCCTGACCAACGGTGGAGTAGCGCTTCATAGCGAAGCATGCTAAGCAGAGCTGCTAGCAGCAGGAGGCGGGAGGTGGTCCCGGCGGCGCTGGAGGAAGAAGACGAGAGATTGAAGATGGATGCCGGTCGTTGGATGTAAATCCAACGGCTAACATGTCAGTGACTAAATTGACAACGACTTGCGTTGGCTTCGACCTATTGGCCCACATTTCAGCCTCCAAAAATGTGGCACGTATTCAACCCATTTTTTCAGAATTTACAATCTTTTTTGCATGGTAGAATTTACAGTCAATTTGATCTTCTTCTTTTTTTTGAATTACAGCCATTAGCTGGGCTGGGTGAACAAATAATGTAGCGTCCATGCGGCCCATTTATTTTATTTCCTAAAAAATTACAGGCCATTTGCACTTTCTCGAAATACATGATTTTGCTGGGCTGATTCTAATTATAATGTTGGGTTGGGCCAGCAATGTTATCAAAAAATAAAAAGGGGCTGAGCATTTTGTTATAAATATATTTAAATAATAATTAATATTATTACATTCGTCCTTAAATCTTACCAAGCTTTTGTACACAATCAATAGGATTTCTGTGCCAACACAATCCAGGATTTTATTGTTAAGAAATTATTTTTATAAGTTAATAAGATGTGGGATATTGTTTTGTTACATATGCAAGTATCTGTTCAATATATGATGACAATAAAAATAATATATAATAACATATAAAATAATTTAAATATATATAATATAGTTAGAAGGGAAACATAAGTTAGACCTGGCGTTCCTATTCTTATAAAGAAAAATAGAACAGACCTCTGCATTTCTTCAAAAAAATACATAAATTGGGCTGCCGATATTCAGGAAAAAAAAACCTCAGATGGGAGGTCCATAGGCCGGTCGATACATGACAGCCCTCAAGAAAATACAAACAGGCCTATGGACCTCCCATCCGAGGTCGTGGGCTGCGCATGTTAAAAATAAAGCCTAGACGGGGCAGCCCAAAACCCAGCTGATACTTGCTGCCCTAGTGATAATAAATGATACCTGCCAGCTCCCCGGCTTCGTTGTGAATTTATCTCCTATAGTAACTACGTTGAAGCACCTAAAAAAATGTAACTATGTTGACAAACCCATGGGCCCCAATGTCAGTATAGCATTAGGAGGAAGTATTTTTTCAATGAGGCACTTGCTTGCGTACGGCCATAGACCTGGTGAGTCCTGACTGTCCGCCTCTCCATGTACAGTCCTCTCCAGATTCCTCTCGTTTGTTCAGCATGTTCACAACGGCAGACAGCAGCATCGCAGCGAGCGCACAAAGGCGCAGGAGGGGATCCGACCACCTGAGGAAGTGCCTTAATATTAACGAAACTACTGAACTAGCCTAGTGGCCAAGTGACACTACCCGACAGTTGTTCCGCCCAGGTTCGATTCCACCTGTGCAGGTAAAATATCTCCAATTTTTTTGCCTCTGCCTTTATTGACATGTGGGTCCCCATTGTCATCTACGCACACCACGTCCAACACTTGCCAAAACTTCGTCCCTTGTTTTCTCTGTGTTTCGCACACTCAACATTGTGTGGGCATTTTGACTGTGCATCATATGAAGATGTGCTATGCATGAATGTTGATCAGTATGATGTTAACTGGCTGGTAGTTCCATTTTCGACCATGAATAAAACTTCCAACATGATGTTAACCCTGTTTGAAAAGGTTGTGTTAATATAAATGCTCTGCCTCTGAAAGTTGCAGTTTCTTATCTGAAACTGAACTTGTTGTTTCTTATCTGAAACTGAAACTTGCAGTTTCTTCTCTGAGAATCACATTGTCTGCACTTTTATACTCCTATGAAACTACATTTTTAAGTGCTAAAAATAGATCTCTAGAATTCATAAAATACTTCATATGCTCAATACTGCAAATCTGAAATTCAAAAGACATTCATATCTGAAAGTACTGTCAAAATACACAACACAAAACACAATTCACAACCTGCAAATACTGACAACCCTAAGCTCCTCCTGACAATTCACAACCTGCCCGACTATTGGGCTGGGGGGGGCAGTCCCCTCCTATTCCTCGGTGGTAGACAACCGCCCCGTGAGAAGATGTGAACGGCGAGGGAGAGGATGGCGGGGAAGCGTCGTCGGGCCAACTGCTTTTCTCCTCTTGCAGTTGGGTTCGGTCGACGAAGACTCCACCGGCTCGCTCTGGCAGGACACCCTCACAAACGGCACCCTATAGATGCTCGATCCTTCAATCTCTGGTGGATGCTCCATCTGGGATCAATACTCCCACCACCGCTCCCTCACGATCGGATTCGGTGAATCTGTTTGCTTCATGGCCCAGAGGAGCAGCTCTATGTACTCCCACGCGACTCCCTCAGGGAGTATCGCCGCCTTTTCGCTCTGTTGCAGATATTTGGCCATGGATGTCGCCGTCGCCGCTAGTTGGTCCTTGTTGTCAAACCAAGACTGTATCTCCAACATCCTAGCTAGCTTCACAGGGTCGCCGTCTGCGATCCTCACGTATCGGTTGTACTCCTCCATCGATCTACTTCTCCACAGCACCTTCACTCGCCGGCGGTGGTTTTTGAATGGAAGAGGAGAGGAGCAGCGCTGGTTTTGGATTAGAACGGGAGAGGAGCGACGCTGGTTTTGGACTGGAACAGGAGAGGAGGGGCGGTGGTTTTGAAATGGAAGAGGAGAGGAGCGGCGCTGGATTTAGATTGGAACAGGAGAGGAGTGGCGGTGGTTTAAGAGGAGAAAAGCGAAAGAGCGACGCTGGTCTTGGAAGTAGTTTTTTGTTGTTTTGCATATTTTGGGTCAAAGTTTGACCACGTACTGTATTTGACAAGCAAAATGTGAATGCATTTCACCAAAAATTGTATCGTTTGGTTCGTATCTGAAGGTACTTTCAAATTATATTATTTTTGCAACGTATAACATATATTTTATGTGTAAAAATCATGGTCAATTATGACCCAGAATAAAAGGGAGACTAGTTAATGTGGGGTCGCTTTCTTAATTGAAGGGTAAATTGATTTTGATTTTGATCCAGTCACAGCGCGCCGGCCCTCTCGTCCAATCCTAAATCGCTGCCGCACGCTCCTCTCCCTCTTCTCCATTGCAAAAACAACTCCTCTCCTCTCCATCATCTCCATTCCAAAACCACCGTCTCGCCTCTCCCTCTTCTCTATTGCAAGACCACCGTCTCTCCTCCCATCTTCCAGAGCTAGCACCGGACCACTCAGAAGGACATCGATGGAGAGGATGCAGCAGCGAATCAGGCAGATCGCCAGCGGCGACCAGGCAAAGTTAGCCAGGTTGAAGGAGATCCTTACTTGGTTTGACAATGAGTGGGAGATTTCGAGGACGGTGCGGGCCATGTGGCAATGTATGCAAAAGAGCGAGACGACGGCGATGAGGGCGGCGATGTACATGTACTCCTCGGCGGCAGTCACGCCGCAGTCCTCCGAGTTCATCGAGTATCTCCTCTGGGCGATGGAGCGGACAGATTCGCCCGAGGCGACAGTCAGGTGGAGGTGGTGGGCGTACAGGTCGAAGGTCGAGCACCCAGAGGATAACGAATCTATCGAGTATGGTGTGCCGTTCGTGAGGGTGCAGAGCCAGCCGGAGTCACATGAGTATTCGTTCTCCCACCACAAGAGGAGGCCGGATGGCGCGACGTTGCTTCCCCACCGTTCTCCACGGTTCCCTCGACGCTCGCCTCGTTTCAACGGCGGCGGTAGGGTTTAAGGTAAGCTTCGCACTAACCTAATCTTCCACCTGCTCATGCTTACAATCAGTGTGACAGCTAATGAAAATCATGCTTACAATCAATCTCCGAGTACTACGCCAATCACCCTAAAATAGCTCTGGACCTTTGGGTCAAAGTTGTGACACAGTGTACAAATAAAGAAAAATAGATTGGTGCTTCTTTCAGAAAAGAGTACTCCCTAGAAAACTGCCAATATAAGCTACTAGTATTTGGTTAGAGGATTTTCTGCCGAGAAAGATCCGTCCACAGAGAGCGCCACACATCCCACTGGTGGTGCTGGATGCCAATGCGTGCATGCAGCATGGTTGGTGTCGGTAATTTTTACTTGGCACACCTCGCACTCTGCATATATGCTGGTTCCATACGTACATTTGTGCAGTTCCACCAAAATGCAGCTGAATAACCCTGTTTGCACAGATAATGAAAAAGCGTGATTACATTATAGTGGCACTAGTTGATGAAACACACAAAATAAATAGAAGAAAATATTGCGATAGTATCATAGTATGCCATGCTGCGAGGGCGAGATGGGCCCTGCGACGCCTCATACGGTACGCCTCATACTGGACATCGTCCCAAGTCTCCCAGATACACCTTCTGCCAGTGATGAACATTAGTGTACAGCGGTAGTACAAGGAGGCGCCTTGAGACATTCGAATCTCTATTTTTGTACAAATCAACTAAAATTAGGCACCCCAGTTTGCAGAAACGCTTAAACATTAACAATGGGACTAGTTGATGAAACATACATTAACAAAGGGAAGCACTTTCTTTATCTACATTGGAAATGAAATGATAGAGAGGACACTCACTCTATTTTAACTGTATTATTACTTCATTTTATCAGTGACACTAGGGTCGAGCAGGTGGCAAACGAGGTGTACCGTGCGTCACAAGGATGGAGGCCGGGGGTGCTTAGACTGGGATGCTGAAGCTGGCTCTTTCAGTCACCAACATGGATGATTCAATTCATGGGACCTTTTGGTGCAGTTCACCTAAAATGAAGCAAATGCCCGTATTGAGTGATATGAAGTCTCCAATAAGTTCTACAGCTGCAAGATGGAAGAGAATAGTTCTGTCAGTGAGCATCTACTCAAAATGTCTGGGTATAATAATCACTTGATTCAACTGGGAGTTAATCTTCCGGATGATAGCGTCATTGACAGAATTCTTCAATCACTTCCACCAAGCTACAAGAGCTTCGTGATGAACTATAACATGCAAGGGATGAATAAGACAATTCCCGAGCTCTTCGCAATGCTAAAGGCAGCGGAGGTAGAAATCAAAAAGGAGCATCAAGTGTTGATGGTCAGTAAGACCACTAGTTTCCAGAAAAAGGGCAAAGGGAAGAAGAAGGGGAACTTCAAGAAGAACAGCAAGCAAGTTGCTGTTCATGAGAAGAAACCCAAGTCTGGACCTAAGCCTGAAACTGAGTGCTTCTACTGCAAGCAGACTGGTCACTGGAAGCGGAACTGCCCCAAGTATTTGGCGGAAAAGAAGGATGGCAAGGTTAACAAAGGTATATGTGATATACATGTTATTGATGTGTACCTTACTAATGCTCGCAGTAGCACCTGGGTATTTGATACTGGTTCTGTTGCTAATATTTGCAACTCGATACAGGGGCTACGGATTAAACGAAGATTGGCTAAGGACAAAGTGACGATGCGCGTGGGAAATGGTTCCAAAGTCGATGTGATCGCGGTCGGCACGCTACCTCTACATCTACCTTCGGGATTAGTTTTAGACCTAAATAATTGTTATTTGGTGCCAGCGTTGAGCATGAACATTATATCTGGATCTTGTTTAATGCGAGACGGTTATTCATTTAAATCAGAGAATAATGGTTGTTCTATTTATATGAATAATATCTTTTATGGTCATGCACCCTTGAAGAGTGGTCTATTTTTAATGAATCTCAATAGTAGTGACACACATATTCATAATGTCGAAGCCAAAAGATGCAGAGTTGATAATGACAGTGCAACTTATTTGGGGCACTGCCGTTTAGGTCATATCGGCGTAAAGCGCATGAAGAAACTCCATACTGATGGACTTTTGGAATCACTTGATTATGAATCACTTGGTACTTGCAAACCGTGCCTCATGGGCAAGATGACTAAAACACCGTTCTCCGGAACTATGGAGAGAGCAACAGATTTATTGGAAATCATACATACAGATGTATGTGGTCTGATGAATATTGAGGCTCGTGGCGGATATTGTTATTTTCTCACCTTCACAGATGCTTTGAGCAGATATGGGTATATCTACTTAATGAAACATAAGTCTGAAACATTTGAAAAGTTCAAAGAATTTCAGAGTGAAGTTGAAAATCATCGTAACAAGAAAATAAAATTTCTACGATCTGATCGTGGAGGAGAATATTTGAGTTATGAGTTTGGTCTTCATTTGAAATAATGCGAAATAGTTTCGCAACTCACGCCACCCGGAACACCACAGCGTAATGGTGTGTCCGAACGTCGTAATCGTACTTTACTAGATATGGTGCGATCTATGATGTCTCTTACTGATTTACCACTGTCGTTTTGGGGTTATGCTTTAGAGACGGCTGCATTCATTCTAAATAGGGCACCATCAAAATCCGTTGAAACGACACCTTATGAACTATGGTTTGGCAAGAAACCAAAGTTGTCGTATCTTAATGTTTGGGGTTGCGATGCTTATGTGAAGAAACTTCAACCTGATAAGCTCGAACCTAAATCGGAGAAATGTGTCTTCATAGGATACCCAAAGGAGACTGTTGGGTACACCTTCTATCATAGATCCGAAGGCAAGACATTCGTTGCTAAGAATGGATCCTTTCTAGAGAAGGAGTTTCTCTCGAAAGAAGTGAGTGGGAGGAAAGTAGAACTTGATGAGGTAACTGTACCTGCTCCCTTATTGGAAAGTAGATCATCACAGAAACCAGTTTCTGCGACACCTACGCCAATTAGTGGGGAAGTTAATGATAATGATCATGAAGCTTCAGATCAAGTTATTACTGAACCTCGGAGGTCAACCAGATTAAGATCCGCACCAGAGTGGTACGGTAATCCTGTTCTGGAGGTTATGTTACTAGACTATGACGAACCTACGAACTATGAAGAAGCGATGGTGAGCCCAGATTCCGCAAAATGGCTTGAGGCCATGAAATCCGAGATGGGATCCAGGTATGAGAACAAAGTATGGACTTTGGTTGACTTGCCCGATGATCAGCAAGCCATTGAAAATAAATGGATCTTCAAGAAGAAGACTGACGCTGACGGTAATGTTACTGTCTATAAAGCTTGACTTGTTGTGAAAGGTTTTCGACAAGTTCAAGGGATTGACTACGATGAGACCTTCTCACCCGTAGCGATGCTTAAGTCTGTCCGAATCATGTTAGCAATTGCCGCATTTTATGATTATGAAATTTGGCAAATGGATTTCAAAACTGCATTCCTGAATGGATTTCTGGAAGAAGAGTTGTATATGATGCAACTGGAAGGTTTTGTCGATCCAAAGGGAGCTAACAAAGTGTGCAAGCTCCAGCGATCCATTTATGGACTGGTGCAAGCCTCTCGGAGTTGGAATAAACGCTTTGATAGTGTGATCAAAGCATTTGGTTTTATACAGACTTTTGGAGAAGCCTGTATTTACAAGAAAGTGAGTGGGAGCTCAGTAGCATTTCTGCTATTATATGTGGATGACATATTGCTGATTGGGAATGATATAGAATTTCTGGATAGCATAAAGGGATACTTGAATAAGAGTTTTTCAATGAAAGACCTCGGTGAAGCTGCACATATATTAGGCATCAAGATCTATAGAGATAGATCAAGACGCTTAATTGGACTTTCACAAAGCACATACCTTGACAAAGTTTTGAAGAAGTTCAAAATGGATCAAGCAAAGAAAGGGTTCTTGCCTATACTACAAGGTGTGAGATTGAGTAAGACTCAATGCGCGACCACTGCAGAAGATAGAGAGAAGATGAAAGATGTTCCCTATGCTTCAGCCATAGGCTCTATCATGTATGCAATGCTGTGTACCAGACCTGATGTGTGCCTTGCTATAAGTTTAGCAGGGAGGTACCAAAGTAATCCAGGAGTGGATCACTAGACAGTGGTCAAGAACATCCTGAAATACCTGAAAAGGACTAAGGATATGTTTCTCATTTATGGAGGTGACAAAGAGCTCATCGTAAATGGTTCCGTTCATGCAAGCTTTGACACTGATCCGGACAATTCTAAATCGCACACTGGATACGTGTTTACATTACACGGTGGAGCTGTCAGTTGTGCAGTTCTAAGCAAAGTGTCGTGGCAAGATCTATGTGTCAAGCGGAGTACATAGCTGCTTCGGAAGCAGCAAATGAAGGAGTCTGGATGAAGGAGTTCATATCGGATCTAGGTGTCATACCTAGTGCATCGGGACCAATGAAAATCTTTTGTGACAATACTGGTGCAATTGCCTTAGCAAAGGAATCCAGATTTCACAAGAGAACCAAGCACATCAAAAGACGCTTCAATTCCATCCGGGATTTAGTCCAGGTTGGAGACATAGAAATTTGCAAGATACATACAGATCTGAATGTTGCAGATCCGTTGACTAAGCCTCTTCCACGAGCAAAACATGATCAGCACCAAGACTCCATGGGTGTAAGAATCATTACTGTGTAATCTAGATTATTGACTCTAGTGAGAGTGGGAGACTGAAGGAAATATGCCCTAGAGGCAATAATAAAGTATTATTTATTTCCTTATATCATGATAAATGTTTATTATTCATGCTAGAATTGTATTAACCGGAAACATAATACATGTGTGAATACATAGACAAACAGAGTGTCACTAGTATGCCTCTACTTGACTAGCACGTTGATCAAAGATGGTTATGTTTCCTAGCCATAGACATGAGTTGTCATTTGATTAACAGGATCACATCATTAGGAGAATGATGTGATTGACTTGACCCATTCCGTTAGCTTAGCACTCGATCGTTTAGTATGTTGCTATTGCTTTCTTCATGACTTATACATGTTCCTATGACTATGAGATTATGCAACTCCCGTTTACCGGAGGAACACTTTGTGTGCTACCAAACGTCACAACATAACTGGGTGATTATAAAGGTGCTCTACAGGTGTCTCCAAAGGTACTTGTTGGGTTGGCGTATTTCGAGATTAGGATTTGTCACTCTGATTGTCGGAGAGGTATCTCTGGGCCCACTCGGTAATGCACATCACTATAAGCCTTGCAAGCATTGTAACTAATGAGTTAATTGTGGTTTATTACGGAACGAGTAAAGAGACTTGCCGGTAATGAGATTGAACTAGGTATCGAGATACCGACGATCGAATCTCGGGCAAGTAACATACCGATGACAAATGGAACAACGTATGTTGTTATGCGGTCTGACCGATAAAGATCTTCATAGAATATGTGGGAACCAATATGAGCATCCAGGTTCCGCTATTGGTTATTGACCGGAGAGGTGTCTCGGTCATGTCTACATAGTTCTCGAACCCGTAGGGTCCGCACGCTTAACGTTACGATGACAGTTATATTATGAGTTTATATGTTTTGATGTACCGAAGGTTGTTCGGAGTCCCGGATGTGATCACAGATATGACGGGGAGTCTCGAAATGGTCGAGACATAAAGATTGATATATTGGAAGCCTATGTTTGGACATCGGAAGTGTTCCGGGTGAAATCGGGATTTTTCCGGAGTACCGGGAGGTTACCGGAACCCCCCGGTAACTTAATGGGCCTTAGTGGGCCTAGGTGGAAGAGAGGAGAGGAGGCCAGGGCAGGGCCGCGCGCCCCTTCACCCCCTAGTCCGAATAGGACAAGGAGAGGGGGGCGGCGCCCCCCCCCTTCCTTCCTCCCCTCCACCTCTTCCCCCTCTCTCCTAGTCCAACATGGAAAAGGGGGGAGTCCTACTCCCGGTAGGAGTAGGACTCCTCCTAGGCGCGCCTATCCTCCTTGGCCGGCGGCCTCCCCCTTGCTCCTTTATATACGGGGGCAGGGGGCACCTCTAGACACACAATTGATCAACGATCTTTTAGCCGTGTGCGGTGCCCCCTCCACCATATTACACCTCGATAATATCGTAGCGGAGCTTAGGCGAAGCCCTGCGTCGGTAGAACATCATCATCGTCACCACGCCGTCGTGCTGACGAAACTCTCCCTCAACACTCGGCTGGATCGGAGTTCGAGGGACGTCATCGAGCTGAACGTGTGCGGAACTCGGAGGTGCCGTGCGTTCGGTACTTGATCGGTCGGATTGTGAAGACGTACGACTACATCAACCGCGTTGTGTTAACGCTTCCGCTTTCGGTCTACGAGGGTACGTGGACAACACTCTCCCCTCTCGTTGCTATGCATCACCATGATCTTGCGTGTGCGTAGATTTTTTTTGAAATTACTACGTTCCCCAACAGACCGTCCAGTGGGTCCCTGCTGTCAGGTGGAGGAATAATTATTTTGCATGTAATAAGGAGGCACTTCCTTGCGGCTGCCGTGGACCCAGCTGTCAGCCTCTCCACGTACAGTACTCTTCCGATGGAAGCCGGTCGTTGACCACATTGACCACACCGCGCCGAGAGCACCACGGCGGTGGACGACGGCGAGGCCTCGGAAGGGGACGACGCGGAGCCGGGGAAGACGCAGCAGTGGATGCCCACGTGAAGAGGAGTAAGAGGGTTCACTCGTTTGGCTGCAGTGTGAGGCTGCCGTCGCCGCAGAATAACAGGGGGTGTGGGTGAGTAGAGGGATGGCCTGGCCAGCGGTGGGAGTAGTAGGGGCGGTGAGGCTTCCGCGGCATCATAGCCGGCCACGGGAGGCAGGAGCACGCAGCACGACCGGCGCTGGTTTGGGCGGCTGGAGCAAGAAGACCAGAGGTTGAAGAAGCACTACGGCCGTTGGATGAACATCGTACGGTAACAGGAGCTAGAATCGTTCATATTGACTAAGTTGACAAAGCCCACCGTCCCCGTCAACTTGGTAGGCCCACAAGTCAGCCTCCCACTATGCTGGGTTCCAGCTGGCAGGGGGAGTATTCATTTTTTTGTGCGTAATAAGGAGGCACTTCCTTGCGTGCGAAGATAGCTGGTGGGTCCGACCTGTCAGCGGGGGGCACGTTTTTTTCACAAAATACAGAGGCCCTTCCGGTGGGTCCCAGATGTCAGGCGGAGGAATCATTATTTTGCGTGTAATAAGGAGGCATTTCCTTGTGTGCGGCCGTGGACCCAGCTGTCAGCCTCTCGACGCACAGTCTACTTCCGATGGTGTCGTTCGTTGACCACGTTGATCACGCCGCGCCGAGCGCATCCAAGGTGGTGGACGACGGCGAGGCCCCGGACACAATGAGCCGGAGATGGGAAGACGCGGGAGTAGAGTCGCAGACGGAGAGGTGTACGAGGGTTAACTGGTTCTAGTGCGGTGTGGTTCGGCAATCGGTGGAGAAGAACAGGAGGTGTGGAGGGGTGGAGGGATGGCCTGACCAACGGTGGAGTAGCGCTTCATAGCGAAGCGTGCTAAGCAGAGCTGCTAGCAGCAGGAGGCGGGAGGTGGTCCCGGCGGCGCTGGAGGAAGAAGACGAGAGATTGAAGATGGATGCCGGTCGTTGGATGTAAATCCAACGGCTAACATGTCAGTGACTAAATTGACAACGACTTGCGTTGGCTTCGACCTATTGGCCCACATTTCAGCCTCCAAAAATGTGGCACGTATTCAACCCATTTTTTTCAGTATTTACAATCTTTTTTTGCATGGTAGAATTTACAGTCAATTAGATCTTCTTTTTTTTTTGAATTACAGCCATTAGCTGGCCTGGGTGAACAAATAATGTAGCGTCCATGCGGCCCATTTATTTTATTTCCTAAAAAATTACAGGCCATTTGCACTTTCTCGAAATACACGATTTTGCTGGGCTGATTCTAATTATAATGTTGGGTTGGGCCAGCAATGTTATCAAAAAATAAAAAGGGGCTGAGCATTTTGTTATAAATATATTTAAATAATAAGTAATATTATTACATTCGTCCTTAAATCTTACCAAGCTTTTGTACACAATCACTAGGATTTCTGTGCCAAAACAATCCAGGATTTTATTGTTAAGAAATTATTTTTATAAGTTAATAAGATGTGGGATATTGTTTTGTTACATATGCAAGTATCTGTTCAATATATGATGACAATAAAAATAATATATAATAACATATAAAATAATTTAAATATATATAATATAGTTAGAAGGGAAACATAAGTTAGACCTGGCATTCCTATTCTTATATAGA
Organism: Aegilops tauschii subsp. strangulata; assembly: GCF_002575655.3. NCBI lineage: Eukaryota > Viridiplantae > Streptophyta > Magnoliopsida > Poales > Poaceae > Aegilops > Aegilops tauschii. Next base: position 34,524,396 of record NC_053037.3, on the reverse strand, counting down.
AAAATAGAACAGACCTCTGCATTTTCTTCAAAAAATACATAAATTGGGCTGCCGATATTCAGGAAAAAAAACCTCGGATGGGAGGTCCATAGGCCGGTCGATACATGACAGCCCTCAAGAAAATACAAACAGGCCTATGGACCTCCCATCCGAGGTCGTGGGCTGCGCATGTTAAAAATGAAAGCCTAGACGGGGCAGCCCAAAACCCAGCTGATACTTGCTGCCCCAGTGATAATAAATGATACCTGCCAGCTCCCCGGCTTCGTTCTGAATTTATCTCCTATAGTAACTACGTTGAAGCACCTAAAAAAATGTAACTATGTTGACAAACCCATGGGCCCCAATGTCAGTATAGCATTAGGAGGAAGTATTTTTTCAATGAGGCACTTGCTTGCGTACGGCCATAGACCTGGTGGGTCCCGACTGTCCGCCTCTCCACGTACAGTCCTCTCCAGATTCCTCTCGTTTGTTCAGCATGTTCACAACGGCAGACAGCGGCGTCGCAGCGAGCGCACAAAGGCGTAGGAGGGGATCTGACCACCTGAGGAAGTGCCTTAATATTAACGAAACTACTGAACTAGCCTAGTGGCCAAGTAACACTACCCGACAGTTGTTCCGCCCAGGTTCGATTCCACCTGTGCAGGTAAAATATCTCCAAATTTTTTGCCTCTGCCTTTATTGACATGTGGGTCCCCATTGTCATCTACGCACACCACGTCCAACGCTTGCCAAAACTTCGTCCCTCGTTTTCTCTGTGTTTCGCACACTCAACATTGTGTGGGCATTTTGACTGTGCATCATATGAAGATGTGCTACGACGGAGGAGCACGAAACACGGCAGCCCAGTGCCATATGGCGATAAAAAATGATCTAATTTGCTAGTCATCTCATTGTTAGCATTGTTCTATTCATTCCCTCAAAAAAACATTGTTCCATTCATGCCTCGCAGAGAACGTGACACGTGCGGCAAAACACCCGAAGCGAAAGATGAAACACAGGAGCAAAAGAAGAAGGAAGATTATCACCCCAAATGATCTAATTCGCCGCGGAGTCGTAACTGCTTCTTCATCGCCTCCACGACCTCCATCTCCTTGCGCGTCTCCTCCGCTATCTTCTTCATTCTGTCCATGACGCGGGATTTCTCGACGCGAGCCTTCATCATCTGTTCCACGGCCGCATTACGTACCTTGACAGCAGCCGGGTGCTCGATGCGGAGCTTCGCCAACTCCTCCTTCTGTTCCATGACGAGGGCCTGCAGCATCTTCATCGAGGAACTACTATTCTCATGCAGCTTCTTCCAGCCGGCGTTCTTCTCCTTCAACAGGTCGATCTCGTGGCAGAGCTTCGCCTTGTCCTCCCGAAGTCGCAGGATTTTGCAGGTCGCCTTCTTCTCCGAGGCAATGCTCTTCTTCAGCAGCATCACCAAGCCGGCGGTCAACTCCCCCTGCTTATTGAGCTCAGCAAGCATGCCGTCGAGGCTCTCCTTCAACAGCTCCACCAAGCCTTGGATGAACTCCTTCTGCTTATTGAGGTGCTTATTGAGCTGATCGGGCATGCCGTCGAGGGATAACGACTCTAGCGCCGCCGGCTCGGCATGTTCGCCTCCGCGGCTAGGGAGCTCCTGGGAGCCATCGCCTGCCTGTGAGAGATCTTTCGAGGTCTCTGCGTGGCGGCGAGCCCTCTCTTTTTTTCCGCAGCCTTGGTTGTCGCTCCCTTGTTACGACTAGTTCTCGACCTAGAGCTCACCGGCCATGGCAAGGACGGACGAAGAAGAAGCACTTATGAGGAGGAAAGGTAGAGTAATTTTCGGTTAGGTAGTTCCCCTTTTTATAACCTAAGTACTAGCACTAGTACTAATACCTGCATAGTGGGAACACGTTCAGGTTTGGTACGTACTAGTAGGTGTGAGCAGGCCTTCGAATGGGATGGGAACAAGGTAAAGATTAATTGATGGTTTTGGTTTCGAGGCCCGAAACGGCGCCCGATGAGTTTAGTGGAACATAAATTTCAAGTAGACTACACTACTCAAATGCGTAAATATTATGTTACTGTCAAAAATTGGCACAAAATACGAAGGAGACCAATGGAAGTACTACTAGCAACCCATGATTTAACTACTCGCATGCGCGCAGTGGAGTAGTAATGTCTTTCTTCCGCCCTCACGTCCACTCAATTTGCATGCGCTGTATTAATTGACCATCAGTGAAGTGAACGACTTTACACGCGTCAAATTATCACATGGGGTGGATCTTGGTACAAAATTGCGTCCGCCCGTGTACCCGCATGTGCGTGCGAGGGAATGAGTGCGTGCGTGGCGTGCGTGCACATCTTCGCTTCGTGCATGTACCGACAGTATGGCTCAGGGAGGACGAGTACATTCTTCTGGAACCAGCTGCACGTCACTGTGATCAATCCACACAAGGAGGTCGCGACAACGCCTCCACATGTGCCACGTGGCTTCATGAATGTAGCGTGTCATTGGAATTATAATTTACATGTTTTGCACATACTCGAAGTACTAGTAAGGTACACCTGCATTGCACGCATCAGATTTTGCAACCAAATTATGAATAAATACCACACTATAGCATGTAAGCTCTGAGTCATATATGCCTGATGTAGACCTTCGTTTAATTCTTATAGTTCATCTCATTCAAAATCAATTAGTTTTTATAAAAAAGCTAGGGCCTCTTGGATCCATAGGATTTCCAAAAGGCGGGAATAGGAAAAACATGGGATTATAGTGGAATGTCATCTTGAATCCTACAGGATTGTACGAGTGTTTGATTGTGCATAGAAAAAATGCAGAATTCTTTAAAAGAGGTTTGACTGGATGGGATGTTTCCTATGAAATCTAGTGCAAATGAATCATATGGAAAAATTCCTATGGTTTACAATCCTATGAATCAAACAACCAAGATAGGAAAAACTCCTAAGGATTAGAATCCTCCAAAATTCCTTTGAGAATCCTTTGAATCAAAGAAGCCCTTAATCTATTTTATGATTCATGGAATTGTGCGTTGTAAAGCATGAAGTAAAAACAAATAATGGCAATTCAACTAGAAAAAAAGTTTGGGCAGTTATGATACAGAAGATTCTAGAACAAAAGAGAACCACTGTTGTTTGGAGGTTTGTGCATTATGCTTAAGTTCAACCATGGAGTCTGATAGATTGTACATGTGGCAAAATCCGGTGGGGGCTAGAAGATGGTGCGAGGGGCCGAGTGGAGCGAGACTATGAAGGAATGTACAAGTGCGAGATCGATATTTAGAGAGAGGGGGCGAGAACGTGTGATGTTGCGCGCAGTGGCGGAGCCATGAAAAATAAATGAGCTAGGGGGCCAAGCATTGCTAATCCTTTACGAGGAGGGTCAATTCATGAACTTAAACCATTTTTAGCAGCAATTGTCTAATGATCACATTCATATTAGCCTTGATATATAGTGATGTTAGGGGGGGCAGGGCCCTTACTGCCCCCTGTCTTTGCCATTGTGCGCGCGTCTGAGAGATGAAGCGGAAGGCATGGATGATGAGAGGGGGACGTTGGATATATAATTAATGTGGGTGTATTAGCTATATACGTTAATCCTATATAGAGAGGTATAGATTGATCGATGTAGACGTGGGAAAGAGGGTGAGACCTCACTGGATATATCGATTGATCGGTTTGTGTGGAAAACTATGAAAGACCTAGCTATATACACACATACATAGAGGAACATCGATCGTTGCGCATGCACGCGTGAGAGATAAAGAATGCCCGATATGATGGAGAGGGGGATGTGTGTGGGCGTGTGCCTTCATGGGAGACCGACCTGAAGAAAAAGATTGCATGCGTGCGATGGATATTGCCGACTGGTAGTGTGTGTGCATGCATGCACGAGAGAAAGTTAGTGGTACAATTATAAAGAGAAGACGACTGTGTGGGTGTAAAAGACTAGGTGAGGTCATAATCAATGTAAAGTTGAATTCAAATATTTGAATAAGAGATCCTGATGTTTGAAACCCATGCATGCATGAATATAACGGAGATCTGCGCGGTGTGGTTTGGAAACGAGCATGTTGTAATGTATACACATTGAACAAGGTCAGACTGATTTGAATTTGAGATACCGATGGCAGGCATCATTTGGCCACGTCGCATCCGTGCATGGACACACTATTCTAATTGGAGATGATGGGTGGCTTTCACATCACATATCTATATCTATACCCCTATATATATATGTATTATATTTTTTTTATATATATTGTGTGCGGGTAACTTTAACTTTGAAAGATGGTCGTTCGATGAGGTGAATCCGATGGTCCAAAGATGGCAAATTCGAGCACTACTGGCCGTTGGATATCATCTAGATTCCACCAGATTTCGCCACATGTATAATCTAGAAGACTCGATGGTTGAAGTTAAGCATAATGCACAAACATCAAAACACAAGCACTTCTTCTTTGTTCTATAATCTTCCATATCAGAATTGCCCAAATGTTTTTCTACATGATTTGCCATTATTTGTTTTTACTTTATGTCTTACAACGCACAATTCCATGAATCTTAAAATAGATTAGCTTTCTTATAAAAACTAGATGATTTTGAATGAAATGAACTATAAGAATTAAACGAACATCTACATCATGCATATATGACTCAAAGCTTACATGCTATAATGTGGTATTTATTCATAATTTGGTTGCCAAATCTCATGTGTGCAATGCACGTGTACCTTACTCTAGTCTAAATGGTGTTTGTGTGTGTGTTGTGCGTGTTGAGGTGCAAATTGTCTTTTTTTGGGTACACATTAAGCTTGTTCTCCCGAAATTTCAAGCCGCGCCTTGTTAGGCCGAAAATTCAAGCTAGCGTCTCTGTCTATCATGCTACGAAACTCCTGCCTCTTCAACCCGCGCCTCGTTAGCCCAAAATATTTAAGATATATATTTGTCTCGTTGTGCTCCGACAACTCCCTCCATCTCAACCCGCGCCTTGCTATTCCGAAATTACAACGCGCGCGAAAACTCCCACCTCCTGTGAAATCCCGACACGCGAAATGCCCGTGGTACCCCTGAACCGAAAGAACCGCCTCAAATCGGTAGGGGTACTATCGTAACTTACCCCACATTTCGGACAAGCGCGTCCCTAAGCCATGCTTCCCCACTGCCATCCTATCCGCCCACCCATTCATACACCGAGGCCACGAAAACCCGCGACGAAACCCCACACCCTGCTCCGTCCGCCACCAAGCCGGAGCCTCTTCCCCGACGACGTCGTCCACAGCAACACCTCGACGTCCCTCATCCATCGTACCGGATGAGGATCCATCATCGATCTCGTCGTCCCGCCGGTTCAGCCACCCCGTCCTCCACCTCCAAGGAGCTGCCCCGACGTTCTCCTCGTCTTTTGCGCCACCTCCACTCCCACACCTCCGTCTTCACCTGCACCATCGGAAGAGCATCATCATCACCGTTTCCTCGGATGAAGCTGCGGCCTAATCGGCGCCACCAAAGAGGTTGTACACTAATCGTCGCATTTTCTTCTTGATTCGATCTCACGGTGCTGCCGGCGCTCGGTCCCGAGCCGACACGGCGCGTCTCCATCCACGGCGGCGTCGCCGGCCACTTCCTCCACGGCGTCGATCCCTCGGCGGCGACGTCCACATCAGTAGGAGCTGCTGCTGCTTTAGCTCTCGCTCGCGCTGCTGCTCTGCTCTTGCTGTCGGTCCCCTGCCTGGTCTGCTCCTGCTCGCGCTGCTCCTCTCGCTCTTGCTCTTGCTTGCGATGCTGCTCCGATTTAGCTACACTTCAGTCGACTGAATCGACTTTTAGGTCAGTCGATTTTCAGGGGGTGGGGGGCTCGCTGGGGTGAAGGAAGAACCAGCCGCAGCGGGGAGGGGGGCTCGCCGGAGAGGTACCCCACTATCTATCTTAGGGTTCAGGGTGGGGCGGTGGTCGCCGGCATTGGCGGGGCGGTGGCGTGGGATCGCCGGAGAAAAAGCTCGGCACGGGGGGGCCTAGAGGGATGGCCGGGGCGGCGGCGGACCGGCGGTGGGGAGTGTTTTCGGGGCGGGCAGGGCGGCGCACAGCCGGCCGCGGGCGGCTGGTGGCTGCTGTTTGGCTGGTGGTGGCTGGCGGCTTAGGGGGGTGGAGGTTGAAGATGAACCGCAGGCCCTTGATTTCGTATCCAACGGCTGCAAAATCGACTGACCAGAGATGAAAAAGTCAGTCGACCGACGTGTAGCCTCACCTTGCTAGTGCGTTCAGTTTCGACAGCAAAATTCAGTTTCGACAGCACAATTCAGTTTCGACAGTTAAGTTCAGTTTCGACAGTTAAGTTTAGTTTCGACAGTTAAATTCAGTTTCGACAGTTAAGTTCAGAGATGAGCGGCTGATGTATTTTACATCTAGCACTTTGTGGTTATGTATTTTATGTCATGTATTGGAGATGCTATTAGAAAATCCACTCAGGTTAACGTTGTCTCTCTTGTCCTGCTTCAGCCTCGGCGTCGTACAACTCACGGGAGCTGCTCCAACGACGAAACCCTCCATCACAGCGGAGCAGTACCTCGGGCTGCATCTCCAGACGCCTAAGATCTTCTTCCCCTCCTCCGACAGCCAAGTCAGCCGGAGCATCCTCACCGGCCAAACCAATCACACTGAGATCGACATGGCTTCGCCAAAGATGTTGTACACTTGTTGCATCTCTTTTTTACTCTACATGTTATATATATTGTCCACTGAGCACTCGTAGTAACGTCAAATACGATTATTTTATCCTACTATATGACAAGCAGTGAGGTACCAGGCAACTTAGCTATCCGTCATGGACTCTCTTGAACGCCATCATTATTTATCTCTGTGCGTTTGAGTTGTGCATTTGTCGATGGGCCTGGGAGTTGAGCTAGTATGGCAATGGCCTGGGTCCAAAGTAATAGAAGTAGCACAAGAACATTTTTTTAGTGTAGGACTTTCCTTGCTCAAGCCTGCCTACTAGAATCGCCAGTGCTTGAAAGGAAAAGTGAATGAAAAACATAGGAATTGGAAAGTTTCCTATGGTACTATTTTTCATGAATTTGGTGCAAAGGAATGGAGCAAAGGAAAACTGTAGGATTTGTTCCTTTAGTGTCTCCTTGAAAGAAAAACCGTAGGAATTCTAATTTCCACTTCTCCTCCTTTTCATATTCCTATTCATCAAGCACAAGACTAAGAGATAGTAGCATAATAGCATTATAACCGTACATTTTCTTGTGGTTTGACTTAATATCACCATGCTTTTTTGCATCCTGTGATCTTCCAATTGTTGTGAATCAAACACCCAGATTGGTAGAAATCCTGTGTTTTTAAATTCTATGTTTTGCACGTGCATTCCTATCCTATTCCTGTCTATTTCCTATCCCTGCATTGTTAGAATCCTCAAATTCAAACAAGCCCTTACTCAATTACTTCTGTTACAGATATGTGTCAAAGAAAACCTTGTGTGGTTTGTCCTGCTCCTGCGGCGCTGTGTTCCACCCCAGCTCAGCTGCTCCAATGACGGAAGGGTCACAACAGGGATCCGCTCTCCAGACTGTCTTTCGCCGCCTCAGATCTTCTTCCCCGCTGCCGGCAGCCACGACAACTGCATTACCATCATCAACTGAGCAGATGACCTTGAGGACTACACAGGTCCGCAAGAGAGGTCGCACTCTTCCGTGTCTGCTTAGGTTATGCGTCGCTTAATATGATAACATGCTACATTATCGTCGTGTTCACCTATTAGACTCCGAGTCAGGTCCAAACTAATGCTGAAACTTGAGTTTTTAAATGGTTGTGGGGTACATATTGGGGCAGCAATCAGTACTATCTGTCTACTATCTGGTTAATCTCGGGTGTCTACTATGAGTTTCATGTTGGGTGCAAACAAACATTAAAGGAGCCATTATCTGTATTTTTTAACTAAATCTATTATCTGCATGCTATCATTGGTTTTGGTTCTATCCATAGTTTGCTACCATCACTCTGGATTTGTGCATGCACTCCTTACATAATCTCACTATGTTTTATTCCTATGCATGCCAGTTATTGTACACAATGGAACTGATCATGAAGAGCAAAAGAGACGAGCCTTGCGTGGCAATAAAATTTCATGCAGACGTCGTTCCATGGTGGGCGCAAAGGCAGCCCCCCCTCCACCCATTTCGGATCGTAATCAAGAGGAAGATAACTGTTCTGAGGGGGATTCAGAAGGAGAAGACCACTCCTATTTACCCCATGAGGTCTTCGCTCTAACTTGGCATGCTGATGTTGGTAATATCATGCATATGGTGCCTTGCATTGCTTACTGTATACATTAAAGATGTCATCTGCTTAGTTTAGACATGCTTTGTGTCAATGCCATCTGTTTAGTTTCTTTATCGTATATGTGAATCATGCAATGCCATCTTGTTTAGCCAGGCATCATATATGTGAATTTTGCAATGCCACCCTGGTTAGCCAGTCATCTATGTGAATTATATCATGCCATCATTTTTTTATTACGTGTTAAATTTGTCAACAATTTTAGTACATTCAATTACTCTTCCTGTGCATCAGCCATTCGGCACGGTCATGGAAAAATCTGGAGTGGAAACAAGGTCTTCAGAGCAGACAATGCTATCTGACGAACTGCATGTCTTGCTGGTTACCAATAGCTCCTCAGAGGAGGATTCAGAGACAGATGACCAGTCATATTTCCCCCTCCCCCCCCCCCCCCCGAGGTGCATGCTCTAACTTGGCAGGGTTATGTTGCTCATATCGTGCGTATGGTATCTTGCATTGCTATGTCATTTGCTTAGTTTAGACATGCTTTGTGTGAATGCCACCTGTTTAGTGTCTAATTACCATATATATGAATTATGCAATGTCATCTTGTTGCAAGACATTATATATGTGAATTATGCAATGTTATCTTGTTGCAAGGCATTATGTATGTGAATTATGCAATGCCATGCTGTTTAGGCAAGCGTCATATATGTGAATTATATCATGCCGTCCTTTTTTTGTATTTCTCATTGCTTTTGTCGACAATGTTTGTATATTCAACTGCTGTTCTTGTGCATCAGCCATTTGAATTGGTGATGGAGAAATCTGGAGTGAAAACAAGGTCTTCAGAGCAGACAATGCTACCTGCTGAAGCAGATATCTCGCTGGTTACAGATAGCTCTTCAGAGGAGGATTCAGAGGCAGATGACCAGTCCTATTATCCCCCTGAGGTGTATGCTCAAACTTGGCAGGGTTATATTACTCATATCATGCATATGTTGTATTGCAATGCTTAGTTTTTACATCATATACACAATATTGAATGCCATCTCCTTAGTTGACACATCATATATGTGATTGCCCTTTGCTCACTTCCTTAGTATATAAATCATATATTTGAATTATGTCATGCCATGATGTTTACATAGACAGCATGTATCTGAATTTTGGCATGCCAACCCATTTTCTAAAGACATAATATAGTTATATCATCTCATCTTGTTTACATAGTCACCATATTTTAAATTATGTCATTCTATCCGTGAATTATATCATGCCATCATGTTTCCATTGACGGCATGTTTGTGATTTATGGCATGCCAACCACTTTAATAGACACATCGTATAGTTATATCATGTCATCCTGTTTACATAGTCATCATATTTTGAAGTATGTCATTCTATCCTGTTTACTTAACCATCATACATGTGAAATTGTGTCATGCTATCCTGCTTAATTAGCCATCATATATGTGAAATTATGTCCTGCTATTCTGTTTGGTTAGACAACATAAATGTGAATTATTTCATGCTCTGTTTTCTTCCCTACTATCCATTGCACCTGTCTATCTTACAATGTCTGTACATTCAATTACTTTTCTTGTTTATCAGCCATTTCAATTGGAGGGAGTGATGGCAGTATCTGTGGGAGTAAAAACACGGTCTTCAGAAAAGATCGTGCTACCTATCGATGCAGATAGAACCACGGTTGTACTTGCCCAAGAACCAGCCCCACCACACATAACCCACACTCATGCAGATTGTACCCCTACCCAGTTGGACAGAGAACCAGCTACACCCCTTCTAACCCCAACCCTAGCAGATAGACACCCAGTTCCCGTTGACACAGCACCGTCTCCACCACAGAGCACCCAAACACGAGCAGTTAGTAAGGCAACTGCAGTGCCCAAAGCACGAGGACCACCACTCCGAACCCCAAGTCAGTGCTTAAAGCAGAAGAAGAATTGTTCTCAGGTCAGGTTCCGTAGCTATGGTTCATACTACTTTGCTCTTGCATCACTGTATTTACTCATAACAACTAATTACTAATTTGAAGGATGCAATTGAAACTCCAATGGCGCAACAGGTATGTTTTAAACCTATTTCTTCAACGTGTTTGGTTGTTTGCTGTTGTAACTTGCTCTATGTTGATTTCGGTTTCAATTGAATAAACAGTTATATTCTCATGCCATGCACATTACAAGTGTTGTTATTGCTGTGTAGTTTCCCACACTTATATTCTGTCTATGCTGCTTTGTCTTAAATAGATATGATTCGAACTGTATCTATCTTGATTTGGCAACATAAACTAGAATGATATAGACCATAAAGTGACCATACTACATAGATATATGTTTGTTTCATGTTGTTATCCTGTCCACCTTACTACTGAACTGGTTTACCAAAATGAGTTTCATATACTACATTGTAAACCTGTGATGTGTTTGTTTGTTTCTCTTTTAGAACACGGATAAAATATTGGAGAAGAGTACCCCGTTATGCAATGGTAAAGGATGTAATGCAGATAAGGTTCAAGATAGTGAGACATCCCTGTTGGTCTCCAAGAAAGCTGATAAAAACTATATTGAAGACACTGAGACAACCCCAAAGTCATGTCTTGATGTAGTGTTCGAGTTACTGGCTACTACTGCTGGCACCAACTCTTCGAACTCGTTTCCTGAATCAGTTCAGCTTCTTGAGTCTCAACTTCAAGTTGAAAGACATCGATCAGATGTTATGCGACAGGAAGCCGAAGGACTAAGAAAGTCCCTGCAGAATTCAGATGCATACTTTCTGGTGCAATAGCAAGTGTTGGAGGACTTAAGCGCCAAACAAGAGAAAGTTGATAAGCTTGCTAAGCATCTTGCCAGCATTATGGGTACCCAGGATATTGTTTCTTGAGCTCTTCTAAAGTGGTTTCAGTTCTGGACTTGTTTTGCTGCGGCGTTTATATGCTGCTGTGTTCCCTATATTTGCACTGGTGGCGAACTTTGATGCCCAGTGGATGTAATATGTGTAATAGCCGTGATAGCCTAGCATAAGTTGCTTGCTTATTTATTTCCTTATTGTCTTGTTTATTTCTTTTCTTGTAGTCAATGCAGTTCTTTTTCCGCGGTTTGCTAGTGGCCGCAATAACCTATTTTTAAAACTAGGCCACAATAACCATGGGCTACATATTTACTGTAGTTACCATTTCCCTCCTGCAGGCCGTAGAAACAATGGGCCTTCTACGTGTCGTAGACACAATGGGCCTTCTACGGGCCGTATCATCAATGGGCCTTGTACGGGCCGTATGATCGGTTGGCCAAACATGGGCCAATGACACACCGCATTATGGCCGTAAACGGGCTAGATTTGGAATCGTCTGTTCATGGGCCGACCATAATGGGCCGTCGTTAATCGGCCGTATTTGATGACGTCATGAAAACGGCCCAACGTATTAATAGGCCACAAAACGGGCCGACTGTAACCTCGGGCTGAATTTAGCCCACAAGCAGAAAATCACAGTAACGGGCCGTAAGTAAACGAATGCTGGAAATGAGCCCAAGAGTAAATGGGCTCTGAGAAGGCCGAAAGATAACATGGGCTGGAAACGGCCCAACGGAATAACGGACCGTTAATGGGTATAAAGTGATACACTGTTCATTACGGGCCAATTTCACCACGGGCCGTTAATGGGTATAAAGTGATACACTGTTCACTGTGGGCCAGTTTCACCACGGGCCGTTAATGGGCCAAGAGTTACAAAGGGCCTCATATGGGCCGAAAGACGTCATGGGCCATACATGGGCCAGAAGAAGAAGAAGAAGAAGAAGAAGAAGAAGATATAGGAGACTCTCTATCATGAAGATCATAGTGCTACTTTGAAGCACAAGTGTGGTAAAAAGGATAGTAGCATTGCCCCTTCTCTCTTTTCTCTCATTTTTTTCTTCTTTCTTTTTTTCTCTTTTTTTTCTTCTCTTTTTTTGTGGGCTTCTTTGGCCTCTTTTATTTTTATAAAGTCCGAAGTCTCATCCCGACTTGTGGGGGAATCATAGTCTGCATCATCCTTTCCTCACTTGGGACAATGCTCTAATAATGAAGATCATCACACTTTTATTGATTTACAACTCAAGAATTACAACAATACTTAGAAAAAAATATGACTCTATGTGAATGCCTCCGGCGGTGTACCGGGATATGCAATGAACCAAGAGTGACATGTATGAAAATTATGAAGGTGGCTTTGCCACAAATACGATGTCAACTACATGATCATGCAAAGAGCAATATGACAATGATGATGTGTGTCATAATAAATGGAACGGTGCAAAGTTGCATGGCAATGTATCTCGGAATGGCTATGGAAATGTCATAATAGGTAGGTATGGTGGCTGTTTTGAGGAAGGTATAAGGTGGGTGCATGATACCGGCGAAAGTTGTGTGGCACAAGAGAGGCTAGCAAGGGTGGAAGGGTGGAAGTGCGTATAATCCATGGACTCAACATTAGTCATAAAGAACTCATATACTTATTGCAAAAATCTACAAGTCTTTGAAAACAAGGTACTACGCGCATGCTCCTAGGGGGATATATTGGTAGGAAAAGACCATCGCTCATCCCCGACCGCCACTCATAAGGAAGACAATCAATAAATAAATTATGCTCCGACTTCATCACAAAGCGGTTCACCATACATGCATGCTACGGAAATCACAAACTTCAACACAAGTATTCTTTAAATTCACAATTACCCAACTAGCATGAATCTAATATTACCACCTCTATATCTCAAAACAATTATCAAGAATCAAATTGATCATAGCATCCAATTCACTTCCTATGACAGTTTTTATTATACCCAACTTGGAAGCCCATCATTTTAGGACCAATTTTATAACCATGGCAAACACCATGCTGTTCTAAAAGACTCTCAAAATAATATAAGTGAAGCATGAGAGATCAACAATTTCTTCAAAATTAAGCCACCGCCGTTCTCTAAAGAGTATAAGTGAAGCATATAGAGCAAAACTATCTAGCTCAAAAGATATAAGTGAAGCACAAAGAGTATTCTAATAAATTCCTATCATGTGGGTTTCTCCCAAAAGGTGTGTACAGCAAGGATGATTATCGTAAACTAAAAAGTAAAGACTAATATCATACAAGACGCTCCAAGCAAACCACATATCATGTGGTGAATAAAAATATAGCTCCAAGTAAAGTTACCGATAGACGAAGACGAAAGAGGGGATGCCTTCCGTGCATCCCCAAGCTTAGGCTTTTGGTTATCCTTGAATATCTTGGGGTGCCATGGGAATCCACAAGCTTAGTCTCTTGCCACTCTTTATTCCATAATCCATCAAATCTTTACCCAAAACTTGAAAACTTCACAACACAAAACTTAACAGAAAATCTCGTAAGCTCCGTTAGTGAAAGAAAACAAAACACCACTTCAAGGTACTGTAATGAACTCATTCTTTATTTATATTGGTGTTAAACCTACTGTATTCCAACTTCTCTATGGTTTATAAACTATTTTACTAGCCATAGATTCATCAAAATAAGCAAACAACACACGAAAAACAGATTCTGTCAAAAACAGAACAGTCTGTAGCAATCTGTAACTAACGCAAACTTCTGAAACTCAAAAACTTCTACCAAAATAGGACGACCTAGATAATTTGTTTATTGATATACTGCAATTGGAATCAGTATTTTATCACGTTCTGGTGATTTTAAACAATTTTTTTCGTGAACAGAAAGTTTCTGGAATTTTCAGCAAGATCAAATAACTATCGTCCAAGAAGATCCTATAGGTTTAACTTGGCACAAACACTAATTAAAACATAAAAACACATCTAAACAGAAAGTAGATGAAATATTTATTACTAAACAGAAGCAAAAACAAAAAACAAAAAAATAAAATTGGGTTGCCTCCCAACTAGCGCTATTGTTTAACGCCCCAAGCTAGGCATAAAGCGAGGATAGATCTAAGTGGTGCCCTCATTGGCACTCAATTCATAGGTAGCTCTAATGATAGATTCATAAGGTAATTTAACTTTATTTCTTGGAAAGTTCTCCATGCCTTTCCTTAATGGAAATTGGAATCTAATGTTCCCTTCCTTCATATCAATAATTGCACCAATCGTTCTAAGGAAAGGTCTACCAAGAATAATAGGACAAGAAAGATTGCAATCTATGTCAAGAACAATAAAATCTACGGGCACATAATTCCTATTTGCAACAATAAGAACATCATTGATTCTTCCCATAGGCTTTTTAATAGTGGAATCCGCAAGGTGCAAATTTAAAGAGCAATCATCAAGATCATGGAAACCTAGAACATCACATAAAGTTTTTGGAATCGTGGAAACACTAGCACCCAAATCACACAAAGCATGGCACTCATGATCTTTAATTTTCATCTTTATAGTAGGTTCCCACTCATCATTAAGTTTTCTAGGTATAGAAACTTCCAAATTAAGTTTTTCATCATAAGATTGCATCAAGGCATCAACAACATGTTTGGTAAAAGCTTTATTTTGACTATAAGCATGAGGAGAATTCAACACGGATTGCAACAAGGAAATACAATCTACTAAAGAACAATTATCATAATTAAATTCCTTGAATTCCAAGATAGTGGGTTCAATGCTATTTAAAGTCTTGACCTCTCCAACCCCACTTTTACCAAATTTAGCATCAAGATCTAAAAACTCTGAATCATTGGGATGCCTTTTAACTAAAGTTGACTCATCTTCAGTCCCATCATTATTAAGATTCATATTGCAAAACAAAGATTTAATAGGGGACACATCAATAAATTTTAGATCCTCATCATTATTTTCATGGGAACTAGAAGAACACACTTTTACAAAGCAATCTTTCTTAGCACGCAATCTAGCGGTTCTTTCTTTGCACTCATCAATGGAAATTATCATAGCCTTGAGAGACTCATTGATATCATGCTTAGGCGGAATAGATCTAAGTTTCAAAGAATCAACATCAAGCGAAAGTCTATCAACGTTCCTAGCCAAATCGTCAACTTTAAGCAATTTTTCTTCAAGCAAGGCACTAAAATTCTTTTGAGAGATCATAAATTCTTTCACACTATTCTCAAAATCAGAGGGCATCTTGTTAAAATTACCATAAGAATTATTGTAGGAATTTCAATAATTATTAGAGGAATTACTAGGGAACGGTCTAGGATTAAAGTTTCCCCTATAAGCATTGTTACCAAAATTATTCCTACCAACAAAATTCACATCCATAGATTCATTATTATTCTCAATCAAAGTAGACAAAGGCATATCGTTGGGATCAATAGGAGCATTCTTAGTAGCAAACAATTTCATAAGTTCATCCATCTTTCCACTCAAAACATTAATTTCTTCTACAGCATGCACTTTTTTACTAGTAGATCTTTCGGTGTGCCATTGAGAATGATTAGCCATAATGTTATCAAGGAGTTTAGTAGCTTTCCCTAAGGTGATTTCCATAAAAGTGCCTCCCGCGGCCGAATCTAAAAGATTTCTAGAAGCAAAATCAATCCAGCATAAAAAATTTGTATGATCATCCATAAATTCAAACCATGAGTAGGGCAATTGCAAATCATCAATTTCATTCTTTCCCAGGATTGGGCAACATGCTCTGTAGGGGAACGTAGTAATTTCAAAAAAATTCCTACGCACACGCAAGATCATGGTGATGCATAGCAACGAGAGGGGAGAGTGTGTCCACGTACCCTCGTAGACCGAAAGCGGAAGCGTTAGCACAACGCGGTTGATGTAGTCGTACGTCTTCACGATCCGACCGATCAAGTACCGAATGCACGGCACCTCCGAGTTCAGCACACATTCAACTCGATGACGTCTCTCGAACTCCGATCTAGCCGAGCTTTGAGGGAGAGTTCCGTCAGCACGACGGCGTGGTGACGATGATGATGTTCTACCGACGCAGGGCTTCGCCTAAGCACCGCTACGATATTATCGAGGTGGATTATGGTGGAGGGGGGCACCACACACGGCTAAGAGATCCAAGGGATCAATTGTTGTGTCTTTGGGGTGCCCCCCTGCCCCCGTATATAAAGGAGCAAGGGGGGAGGCAGCCGGCCAAGGAGGAGGGCGCGCCAAGGGGGGAGTCCTACTCCCACCGGGAGTAGGACTCCTCCTTTCCTTGTCGGAGTAGGAGATAAGGAAAGAGGGGGAGAGGAAGAAGGAAAAAGGGGCTGCACCCCTTGTCCAATTCGGACCAGATGGGGGGGGGGGCGAGCGCCTCCTTCCTTTTGGCCTCTCTCCACTATTCTCGTATGGCCCAATAAGGCCCATATACTCCCTCGCGAACTCTCGTAACTCTCCGGTACTCCGATAAATACCCGAACCACTCGGAACCTTTCCGATGTCCGAATATAGACATCCAATATATCGATCTTTACGTCTCAACCATTTCGAGACTCCTCGTCATGTCCCCGATCTCATCCGGGACTCCGAACTACCTTCGGTACTTCAAAATACATAAACTCATAATATAACCATCATCTAACTTTAAGCGTGCGGACCCTACGGGTTCGAGAACTATGTAGACATGACCGAGACACGTCTCCGTTCAATAACCAATAGCGGAACCTGGATGCTCATATTGGCTCCCACATATTCTACGAAGATCTTTATCGGTCAAACCGCATAACAACATACGTTGTTCCCTTTGTCATCGGTATGTTACTTGCCCGAGATTCGATCGTCGGTATCTCAATACCTAGTTCAATCTCGTTACCGGCAAGTCTCTTTACTCGTTCCGTAATACATCATCCCACAACTAACTCATTAGTTGCAATGCTTGCAAGGCTTATATTGATGTGCATTACCGAGTGGGCCCAGAGATACCTCTCCGACAATCGGAGTGACAAATCCTAATCTCGAAATACGCCAACCCAACATGTACCTTTGGAGACACCTGTAGAGCACCTTTATAATCACCCAGTTACGTTGTGACATTTGGTAGCACACAAAGTGTTCCTCTGGTAAACGGGATTTGCATAATTTCATAGTCATAGGAACATGTATAAGTCATGAAGAAAGCAATAGCAACATACTAAACAATCAAGTGCTAAGATAACGGAATGGGTCAAGTCAATCACATCATTCTCCTAATGATGTGATCCCGTTAATCAAATAACAACTCTTTGTCTATGGTTAGGAAACATAACCATCTTTGATTAACGAGCTAGTCAAGTAGAGGCATACTAGTGACACTCTGTTTGTCTATGTATTCACACATGTATCATGTTTCCGGTTAATACAATTCTAGCATGAATAATAAACATTTATCATGATATAAGGAAATAAATAATAACTTTATTATTGCCTCTAGGGCATATTTCCTTCAGTCTCCCACTTGCACTAGAGTCAATAATCTAGATCTCATCGCCATGTGATTTAACATCAATAGTTCAAATCACCATGTGATTAACACCCATAGTTCACATCGTCATGTGACTAACACCCAAAGGGTTTACTAGTCAATAATCTAGTTCACATTGCTATGTGATTAACACCCAAAGAGTACTAAGGTGTGATCATGTTTTGCTTGTGAGATAATTTTAGTCAACAGGTCTGTCACATTCAGATCCGTAAGTATTTTGCAAATTTCTATGTCTACAATGCTCTGCAGGGAGCTACTCTAGCTAATAGCTCCCCTTTCAATATGTATCCAGATTGAGACTTAGAATATCTGGATCAGTGTCAAAACTTGCATCGACGTAACCCTTTACGACGAACCTTTTGTCACCTCCATAATCGAGAAACATATCCTTATTCCACTAAGGAAAATTTTGACCGCTGTCCAGTGATCTACTCCTAGATCACTATTGTACTCCCTTGCCAAAATCAGTGTAGGGTATACAATAGATCTGGTACACAGCATGGCATACTTTATAGAACCTATGGCTGAGGCATAGGGAATGACTTCCATTCTCTTTCTATCTTCTGCCATGGTCGGGCTTTGAGTCTTACTCAATTTCACACCTTGTAACACAGGCAAGAACTCTTTCTTTGACTGTTTCATTTTGAACTATTTCAAAATCTTATCAAGGTATGTACTCATTGAAAAAACATATCAAGCGTCTTGATCTATCTCTATAGATCTTGATGCTCAATATGTAAGCAGCTTCACCGAGGTCTTTCTTTGAAAAACTCCTTTCAAACACTCCTTTATGTTTTGCAGAATAATTCTATATTATTTCCGATCAATAATATGTCATTCACATATACTTATCAGAAATGTTGTAGTGCTCCCACTCACTTCCTTGTAAATACAGGCTTCACCGCAAGTCTGTATAAAATTATATGCTTTGATCAACTCATCAAAGCATATATTCCAACTCCGAGATGCTTGCACCAGTCCATAGATGGATCGCTGGAGCTTGCACATATTGTTAGCACCTATAGGATCGACAAAACCTTCTGGTTGCATCATATACAACTCTTTTTGAAGAAATCCATTAAGGAATATAGTTTTGACATCCATTTGCCAGATTTCATAAAATGTGGCAATTTGCTAACATGATTCGGACATACTTAAGCATCGCTACGAGTGAGAAAATCTCATCGTAGTCAACACCTTGAACTTTGTCAAAAACCTTTTTTCGACAAGTCTAGCTTTGTAGATAGTAACACTACTATTAGCGTCCGTCTTCCTCTTGAAGATACATTTATTTTCAATGGCTTGCCGATCATCGGGCAAGTCAACCAAAGTCCATACTTTGTTCTCATACATGGATCCCATCTCAGATTTCATGGCCTCAAGCCATTTTTGCGAAATATGGGCTCATCATCGCTTCCTCATAGTTCGTAGGTTCGTCATGGTCAAGTAACATGACCTCCAGAACAGGATTACCGTACCACTCTGGTGTGGATCTCACTCTGGTTTACCTACGAGGTTCAGTAGTACTTTGATCTGAAGTTACATGATCATCATCATTTGGCTTCCTCACTAGTTGGTGTAGTAGTCACAGGAACAGATTTATGTGATGAATTACTTTCCAATAAGGGAGCAGGTACAATTACCTCATCAAGTTCTACTTTCCTCCCACTCACTTCTTTCGAGAGAAACTCCTTCTCTAGAAAGGATCCATATTAAGCAACAAAGATCTTGCCTTCAGATCTGTGATAGAAGGTGTACCCAATAGTCTCTTTTGGGTATTCTATGAAGACGCACTTCTCCGATTTGGGTTTGAGCTTATCATGCTGAAACTTTTTCACATAAGCATCACAACCCCAAACTTTAAGAAACGACAGCTTAGGTTTCTTGCTAAACCATAGTTCATACGGTGACGTCTCAATGGATTTTGACGGTGCCCTATTTAACGTGAATGCAGCTGTCTCTTAATGCATAACCCCAAAACGATAGTGATAAATCGGTAAGAGGCATCATAGATTGCACTATATCCAATAAAGTACGGTTATAACGTTCGGACACACCATTATGCTGTGGTGTTCTAGGTGGCATGAGTTTGTTAAACTATTCCACATTGTTTTAATTGAAGACGAAACTCGTAACTCAAATATTCGCCTCTGCGATCAGATCGTAGAAACTTAATTTTCTTGTTACGAAGATTCTTCACTTCACTCTGAAATTCTTAGAACGTATCAAATGTTTCAGACTTGTGTTTCATTAAGTAGATATACCTATATCTGCTCAAATCATCTGTGAAGGTTAGAAAAGAACGATACTTGCCGTGAGCTTCAACACTCATCAGATCGCATACATCAGTATGTATTATTTCCAATAAGTCAGTAGCTCGCTCCATTGTTCCGGAGAATGGAGTCTTAGTCATCTTGCACATGAGGCATGGTTCGCAAGCATCAACTGATTCATAATCAAGTGATTCCAAAAACCCATCTACATGGATTTTCTTCGTGCGCTTTACACCAATATGACCTAAACGGCAGTGCCACAAATAAGTTGCACTATCATTATTAACTTTGCATCTTTTGGCTTCAATATTATGAATATGTGTATCACTACGATTGAGATCCAACGAACCATTTTCATTGGGTGTGTAACCATATAATGTTTTATTCATGTAAACATAACAACAATTATTCTCTAACTTAAATGAATAACCATATTGCAACAAACATGATCAAATCATATTGATGCTCAACGCAAACACCAAATAACACTTATTTAGGTTCCACACTAATCCCGAAAGTATAGGGAGTGTGCGATGATGATCATATCAATCTTGGAACCACTTCCAACACAGATCGTCACTTCACCCTTAACTAGTCTCTGTTCATTCTGCAACTCCCGTTTTGAGTTACTAATCTTAGCAACTGAACTAGTATCAAATACTGAGGGGTTGCTATAAACACTAGTAAAGTACACATCAATAACATGCATATCAAATATACCTTTGTTCACTTTGCCATCCTTCTTATCCGCCAAATACTTGGGGTAGTTCCGCTTCCAGTGACCAGTCCCTTTGCAGTAGAAGCACTTAGTTTCTGGCTAAGGTCCAGACTTGGGCTTCTTCACTTGAGCAGCAACTTGCTTGCTGTTCTTCTTGAAGTTCCCCTTCTTCCCTTTGCCCTTTTTCTTGAAACTAGTGGTCTTGTCAACCATCAACACTTGATGCTTTTCTTGATTTCTACCTTCGTCGATTTCAGCATCACGAAGAGTTTGGGAATCGTTTCCGTTATCCCTTGCATATTATAGTTCATCACGGGAGTTCTAGTAACTTGGTGATAGTGACTAGAGAACTTTGTCAATCACTATCTTATCTGGAAGATTAAGTCCCACTTGATTCAAGTGATTGTAGTACTCAGACATTCTGAGCACATGCTCACTAGCTGAGCAATTCTCCTCCATCTTGTAGGCAAAGTACTGTCAGAGGTCTCATACCTCTCGACACAGGCATGAGTATGAAATACCAATTTCAACTCTTGGAACATCTTATATGCTCCGTGGCGTTCAAAACATTTTTGAAGTCCCGGTTCTAAGCCGTAAAGCATGGTGCACTAAACTATCAAGTAGTTATCATACCGAGCTTTGTCAAACGTTCATAACGTCTGCATCTGCTCCTGCAATAGGTCTGTCACCTAGCGGTGCATCAAGGACATAATTCTTCTGTGCAGCAATGAGGATAATCCTCAGATCATGGATCCAATCTGCATCATTGCTAGTAACATCTTTCAACTTAGTTTTCTCTAGGAACATATCAAAATAAAACAGGGGAGCTAAACGCGAGCTATTTATCTACAACATAGATATGCTAATACTACCAGGACTAAGTTCATGATAAATTTAAGTTCAATTAATCATATTACTTAAGAACTCCCACTTAGATAGACATCCCTCTAATCATCTAAGTGATCACGTGATCCAAATCAACTAAACCATGTCCGATCATCACGTGAGATGGAGTAGTTTTCAATGGTGAACATCACTATGTTGATCATATCTACTATATGATTCACGCTCGACCTTTCGGTCTCAGTGTTCCGAGGCCATATCTGCATATGCTAGGCTCGTCAAGTTTAACCTGAGTATTCTGCGTGTGCAAAACTGGCTTGCACCCGTTGTAGATGGACGTAGAGCTTATCACACCCGATCATCTCGTGGTGTCTGGGCACGACGAACTTTGGCAACTGTGCATACTCAGGGAGAATACTTTTATCATGAAATTTAGTGAGAGATCATCTTATAATGCTACCGTCAATCAAAGCAAAATAAGATGCATAAAAGATAAACATCACATGCAATCAATATAATTGATATGATATGCCATCATTATCTTGTGCTTGTGATCTCCATCTCCGAAGCACCGTCATGATCACCATCGTCACCGGCGCGACACCTTGATCTCCATCGTAGCATCGTTGTCGTCTCGCCAACTATTGCTTCTACGACTATCACTATCGCTTAGTGATAAAGTAAAGCAATTACAGGGCGATTGCATTGCATACAATAAAGCGACAACCATATGGCTCCTGTCGGTTGCCGATAACTCGGTTACAAAACATGATCATCTCATACAATAAAATATAGCATCATACCTTGACCATATCACATCACAACATGCCCTGCAAAAACAAGTTAGACGTCCTCTACTTTGTTGTTGCATGTTTTACGTGGCTGCTATGGGCTGAGCAAGAACCGTTCTTACCTACGCATCAAAACCACAACGATAGTTCATCAAGTTAGTGTTGTTTTAACCTTCTCAAGGACCGGGCGTAGCCACACTCGGTTCAACTAAAGTTGGAGAAACTGACACCCGTCAGCCACCTGTGTGCAAAGCACGTCGGTAGAACCAGTCTCGCGTAAGCGTACGCGTAATGTCGGTCCGGGCCGCTTCATCCAACAATACCGCCGAACCAAAGTGTGACATGCTGGTAAGCAGTATGACTTGTATCGCCCACAACTCACTTGTGTTCTACTCGTGCATATAACATCAATGCATAAAACCAGGCTCGGATGCCTCTGTAGGGGAACGTAGTAATTTCAAAAAAAATCCACGCACACGCAAGATCATGGTGATGCATAGCAACGAGAGGGGAGAGTGTATCCACGTACCCTTGTAGACCGAAAGCGGAAGCGTTAGCACAACGCGGTTGATGTAGTCGTACGTCTTCACGATCCGACCGATCAAGTAGCGAACGCACGGCACCTCCGAGTTCAGCACACGTTCAACTCGATGACGTCCCTCGAACTTCGATCCAGCCGAGCTTTGAGGGAGAGTTCCGTCAGCACGACGGCGTGGTGACGATGATGATGTTCTACCGACGCAGGGCTTCGCCTAAGCACCGCAACGATATTATCGAGGTGCATTATGGTGGAGGGGGGCACCGCACACGGCTAAGAGATCCAAGGGATCAATTGTTGTGTCTTTGGGGTGCCCCTGCCCCCGTATATAAAGGAGCAAGGGGGAGGCGACCGGCCAAGGAGGAGGGTGCGCCAAGGGGGGAGTCCTACTCCCACCGGGAGTAGGACTCCTCCTTTCCTTGTTGGAGTAGGAGATAAGGAAAGAGGGGGAGAGGAAGAAGGAAAAAGGGGCTCCACCCCTTGTCCAATTCGGACCAGAGGGGGGGCGCCCGCCTCCTTCCTTTTGGCCTCTCTCCTCTATTCCCGTATGGCCCAATAAGGCCCATATACTCCCTGGCGAATTCCCGTAACTCTCTGGTACTCCGGTAAATACCCGAATCACTCGGAACTTTTCCGATGTCCGAATATAGTCGTCCAATATATCGATCTTTACGTCTCGACCATTTCGAAACTCCTCGTCATGTCCCCAATATCATCTGGGACTCGGAACTACCTTCGGTACATCAAAATACATAAACTCATAATATAACCGTCATCTAACTTTAAGTGTGCGGACCCTACGGGTTCGAGAACTATGTAGACATGACCGAGACACGTCTCCGTTCAATAACCAATAGCGGAACCTGGATGCTCATATTGGCTCCCACATATTCTACGAAGATCTTTATCGGTCAACCCGCATAACAACATACGTTGTTCCCTTTGTCATCGGTATGTTACTTGCCCGAGATTCGATCGTCAGTATCTCAATACCTAGTTCAATCTCGTTACCGGCAAGTCTCTTTACTCGTTCCGTAATACATCATCCCACAACTAACTCATTAGTTGCAATGCTTGGAAGGCTTATATTGATGTGCATTACCGAGTGGGCCCAGAGATACCTCTTCGACAATCGGAGTGACAAATCCTAATCTCGAAATACGCCAACCCAACAAGTACCTTTGGAGACACCTGTAGAGCACCTTTATAATCACCCAGTTACGTTGTGACGTTTGGTAGCACACAAAGTGTTCCTATGGTAAACAGGAGTTGCATAATCTCATAGTCATAGGAACATGTATAAGTCATGAAGACAGCAATAGCAACATACTAAACGATCAAGTGCTAAGCTAACGGAATGGGTCAAGTCAATCACATCATTCTCCTAATGATGTGATCCTGTTAATCAAATAACAACTCTTTGTCTATGGTTAGGAAACATAACCATCTTTGATTAACGAGCTAGTCAAGTAGAGGCATACTAGTGACACTCTGTTTGTCTATGTATTCACACATGTATCATGTTTCCGGTTAATACAATTCTAGCATGAATAAAAAATATTTATCATGATATAAGGAAATAAATAATAACTTTATTATTGCCTCTAGGGCATATTTCCTTCATGCTCATGATCAAGTTGTTTAAAATTCATAATATCGTTCCTAAGAGAGATGATCTTAGCAGGAGGAAAATACTTAGAGATAAAAGCATCTTTGCACTTACTCCATGAATCAATACTATTCTTAGGCAAAGACGAAAACCAAACTTTAGCACGATCTCTAAGTGAAAACGGAAATAACTTCAATTTAACAATATCATTATCCGTATCTTTCTTCTTTTGCATTTCACACAAATCAACAAAGTTGTTTAGATGGGTAGCGGCATCTTCACTAGGAAGGCCAGAAAATTGTTCTTTCATAACAAGATTCAGCAAAGCAGCATTGATTTCACACGACTCAACATCATTAAGAGGATCAATCGGAGTACTAAGGAAATCATTATTATTGGTATTGAAAAATCACACAATTTGGTATTATCTTGCGCTATAGCGACAAGCAATCCGACACACAAGCAAACAAAAAAAGGCAAGCGAAAAAGAGAGGAGATTGGGAAAGAGAGGGCGAATAAAACGGCAAGGGTGAAGTGGGGGAGAGGAAAACGAGAGGCAAATGGCAAATAATGTAATGCGAGGGAGATGAGTTTGTGATGGGTACTTGGTATGTCTTGATTTGAGCGAAGACCTCCCCGGCAACGGCGCCAGAAATCCTTCTTGCTACGTCTTGAGCTTGCGTTGGTTTTCCTTGAACAGGAAAGGGTGATGCAGCATAGTAGCGTAAGTATTTCCCTCAGTTTTTGAGAACCAAGGTTTCAATCCAGTAGGAGGCTCCTCAAAAGTCCCACGCACCTACACAAACAAACAAGAACTCGCAACCAACGCAATAAAGGGGTTGTCAATCCCTTCACGGCCACTTGCGAAAGTGAGATCTGATAGAGATAATACGATCAGATAATATTTTTGCTATTTTTGTGATATAGATTGAAAAATTAAAAGATGCAAATAAAAGTAAATTGAAAGCTTATATGATAAAAGATGGACCCGGGGGCCTTAGGTTTCACTAGTGGCTTCTCTCAAGATAGCATAAGTATTACGGTGGGTGAACGAATTACTGTCGAGCAATTGATAGAAAAGAGAATAATTTTGAGATTATCAAGGCATGATCATGTATATAGGCATCACGTCCGTGACATGTAGACCGAAATGATTCTGCATCTACTACTATTACTCCACACATCGACCGCTATCCAGCATGCATCTAGAGTATTAAGTTCATAAAGAACAGAGTAACGCATTAAGAAAGATGACATGATGTAGAGGGATAAATTCATGCAATATGATATAAACCCCATCTTTTTATCCTCGATAGCAACAATACAATACGTGCCTTGCTGCCCCTGCTGTCACTGGGAAAGGACACCGCAAGATTGAACCCAAAGCTAAGCACTTCTCCCATTGCAAGAAAGATCAATCTAGTAGGCCAAACCAAACTGATAATTCGAAGAGACTTGCAAAGATAACTTAATCACACATAAAAGAATTCAGAGGAGATTCAAATATTTCTCATAGATAAACTTGATCATAAACCCACAATTCATCGGATCTCGACAAACACACCGCAAAAAGAGTTACATCGAATAGATCTCCAAGAAGATCGAGGAGAACTTTGTATTGAGATTCAAAGAGAGAGAAGAAGCCATCTAGCTAATAACTATGGACCCGAAGGTCTATGGTAAACTACTCACAACTCATCGGAAGGGCTATGGTGTTGATGTAGAAGCCCTCCGTGATCGATTCCCCCTCTGGCGGAGCACCGACGAAGGCTCCAAGATGGGATCTCACGGATACAGAAGGTTACGGCGGTGGAAATAGTTTTTCATGGTCGCCCCTGATGTTTTCAGGGTACATGGTGTCGGGGAACGTAGCAGAAATTTAAAATTTTCTACGTATCACCAAGATCAATCTATGGAGTCATCTAGCAACGAGAGAGAGGGGAGTGCATCTACATACCCTTGTAGATCGCGCGCGGAAGCGTTCAAGAGAACGGGGTTGATGGAGTCGTACTCGTCGTGATCCAAATCACCGATGATCCTAGCGCCGAACGGACGGCACCTCCACGTTAAACACACGTACGGAGCGGGGACGTCTCCTCCTTCTTTATCCAGCAAGGGGGGAGGAGAAGTTGATGGAGATCCAGCAGCACGACGGTGTGGTGGTGGAAGTAGCGGGATCCCGGCAGGGCTTCGCCAAGCGCAAGCGGGGAGGAAGAGGTGTCACGGGAGGGAGGGAGGCGCTAGGGCTTGGGGTGCTGCTCCCATGCGCCTCCCCACTATATATAGGGGTGGAGGGGGCTGGTTTCTTGCCCTCCAAGTCCATTGGGGCGTTGGCAAAGGTGGGGAAAAGAAATCCCATCATTTCCCTTCCCCACCGATTGTTATCCCCCTTTTTTTTAGGGATCTTGATCTTATCCCTTCGGGATATGATCTTATTCCTTCTAAGGTGGGATCTTGGTGCGCCTTGACCAGGGGTGTGGGGCCTTGCCCCCACTACCCACTTTCATGTGGGTCCCCCCAGGCAGGTGGGCCCCACTTCGGAACCTTGTAGAACCTTCTCGGTACAATACCGAAAAATCCCGAACATTTTCCGGTGGCCAAAATAGCACTTCCCATATATAAATCTTTACCTCCGGACCATTCCGGAACTCCTCGTGACATCCGGGATCTCATCCGGGACTCCGAACGACTTTTGGATTTCCGCATACTAATATCTCTACAACCCTAGCGTCACCGAACCTTAAGTGTATAGACCCTACGGGTTCGGGAGACATGCAGACATGACCGAGACGACTCTCCGGTCAATAACCAACAGCGGGATCTGGATACCCATGTTGGCTCCCACATGTTCCACGATGATCTCATCGGATGAACCACGATGTCGAGGATTCAATCAATCCCGTATACAATTCCCTTTGTCAATCGGTACGTTACTAGCCCGAGATTCGATCGTCGGTATCCCAATACCTTGTTCAATCTCGTTACCGGCAAGTCACTTTACTCGTACCGTAATGCATGATCCCGTGACCAAACACTTGGTCACATTGAGCTCATTATGATGATGCATTACCGAGTGGGCCCAGAGATACCTCTCCGTCATACGGAGTGACAAATCCCAGTCTCGATTCGTGCCAACCCAACAGACACTTTCGGAGATACCTGTAGTGCACCTTTATAGCCACCCAGTTACGTTGTGACGTTTGGTACACCCAAAGCATTCCTACGGTATCCGGGAGTTGCACAATCTCATGGTCTAAGGAAATGATACTTGACATTAGAAAAGCTCTAGCAAACGAACTACACGATCTTGTGCTATGCTTAGGATTGGGTCTTGTCCATCACATCATTTTCCTAATGATGTGATCCCGTTATCAATGACATCCAATGTCCATGGTCAGGAAACCATAACCATCTATTGATCAACGAGCTAGTCAACTAGAGGCTTACTAGGGACATGTTGTGGTCTATGTATTCACACATGTATTACGGTTTCCAGTTAATACAATTATAGCATGAACAACAGACAATTATCATGAACAAGGAAATACAATAATAACCATTTTATTATTGCCTCTAGGGCATATTTCCAACAGTCTCCCACTTGCACTAGAGTCAATAATCTAGTTCACATCACCATGTGATTAACACTCAAAGTTCACTAGAGTCAATAATCTAGTCCACATCACCATGTGATTAACACTCAATGAGTTCTAGGGTTTGATCATGTTATGCTTACGAGAGATGTTTTAGTCAACGGGTCTGCAACATTCAGATTCGTGTGTGCTTTACAAATCTCTATGTCATCTTGTAGATGTAGCTACCACGCGCTACTTGGAGCTATTCCAAATAACTGCTCTACTATACGAATCCGGTTTACTACTCAGAGTCATCCGGATTAGTGTCAAAGTTTGCATCGACGTAACCCTTTACAACGAACTGTTTTACCACCTCCATAATCAAGAAAATTCCTTAGTCCACTAGATACTAAGGATACGTTCGACCGCTGTCATGTGATCCATTCCCGGAGCACTATTGTACGCCTTGACTAACTCATGGCAAGGCACACTTCAGGTGCGGTACACAGCATAGCATACTGTAGAGCCTACGTCTAAAGCATAGGGGACGACCTTCGTCCTTTCTCTCTCTTCTGCCGTGGTCAGGTCTTGAGTCTTACTCAATACTCACACCTTGTAACACAGCCAAGAACTCCTTCTTTGCTGATCTATTTTGAACTCCTTCAAAATCTTGTCACGGTATGTATTCATTTGAAAGTACTATTAAGCGTTTTTGATCTATCCTTATAGATCTTGATGCTCAATGTTCAAGTAGCTTAATCCAGGTTTTCCATTAAAAAACACTTTTCAAATAACCCTGGATGCTTTCCAGAAATTCTACATCATTTTTGATCAACAATATGTTAACAACATATACTCATAAAAAATTCTATAGTGCTCCAACTCGCTTCTTTGGAAATACAAGTTTCTCATGAACCTTGTATAAACCCAAAATCTTTGATCATCTCATCAAAGCGTTCATTCCAACTCCGAGATGCTTACTCCAATCCTTAGAAGGATTGCTGGAGCTTTGCATACTTGTTAGCATCTTTCAGGATTGACAAAACCTTCTGGTTGTATCACATACAACCTTTCCTCAAGAAAATCGTCGAGGAAACAATGTTTTGACATCCTATCTGCAAGATTTCATAAATAATGCAGTAACTACTAATATTATTCTAATAGACTCTTAGCATCGCTACGAGTGAGAAAGTCTCATCGGAGTCAACTCCTTGAACTTGCCGGAAAACATCTTAACGACAAGTCGAGCTTTCTTAATGGTGACACTTACCATCATTGTCTGTCTTCCCTTTAAAATCCATCTGTACCCAACAGCCTTACAACCATCAAGTAGTTCTTTCAAAGTCTATACTTTGTTTTCATACATGGATCCTCTCGGATTTTATGGCCTCAAGCCATTCGTCGGAATCCGGGCCCACCATCGCTTCTCCATAGCTCGTAGGTTCATTGTTGTCTAGCAACATGACTTCCAAGACAGGATTACGTGCCACTCTGAAGTAGTACGCATCCTTGTCGTCCTATGAGGTTTGGTAGTGACTTGATCTGAAGTTTCATGATCACTATCATAAGCTTCCACTTCAATTGGTGTAGGTGCCACAGGAACAACTTCATGTGCCCTGCTACACATTAGTTGAAGTGACGGTTCAATGACCTCATCAAGTCTCCACCATCCTCCCACTCAATTCTTTCGAGAGAAACTTTTCCTCGAGAAAGGACCCGTTTCTAGAAACAATCACTTTTGCTTCCAGATCTGAAATAGGAGGTATACCCAACTGTTTTGGGTATTCTATGAAGATGCATTTATCCGCTTTGGGTTCGAGCTTATCAGCCTGAAACTTTTTCACATAAGCATCGCAGCCCCAAACTTTTAAGAAACGACAGCTTAGGTTTCTCTAAACTATAGTTCATACGGTGTCGTCTCAACGGAATTGTGTGGTGCCCTATTTAAAGTGAATGCGGTTGTCTCTAATGCCTAACCCATAAACGATAGTTGTAATTCGATAAGAGACATCATGGTATGCACCATATCCAATAGGGTGCAGTTATGATGTTCGGACACACCATCACAATATGGTGTTCCAGGCGGTATTAGTCGTGAAACAATTTCCACATTTTCTTAATTGTGTGCCAAACTCGTAACTCTGATATTCATCTCTATGATCATATCACAGACATTTTATCCTCTTGTCACGACGATCTTCAACTTCACTCTGAAATTACTTGAACCTTTCAATAATTCAGACTTGTGTTTCATCAAGTAAATATTCTCAGCATCTACTCAAATCATCTGTGAAGTAAGAACATAACGATATCCACTGCGTGCCTCAGCACTCATTGGACTGCACACATGAAATGTATTACTTCCAACAAGTTGCTCTCTTGTTCCATCTTACTGAAAACGAGGCCTTTCAGTCATCTTGCCCATGTGGTATGATTTGCATGTCTCAAGTGATTCAAAATCAAGTGAGTCCAAATGATCCATCTGTATGGACTTTCTTCATGCATATATACTAATAGACATGGTTCACATGTCTCAATCTTTTCAAAAACGAGTGAGTCCAAAGATCCATCAACATGGAGCTTCTTCATGCGTTTTATACCAATATGACTCAAGTGGCAGTGCCACAAGTATGTGGTACTATCATTACTATCTTATATCTTTTGGCATGAACATGTGTATCACTACGATCGAGATTCAATAAACCATTCATTTTAGGTGCAAGACCATTGAAGGTATTATTCAAATAGACAGAGTAACCATTATTCTCCTTTAATGAATAACCGTATTGCGATAAACATAATCCAATCATGTCTATGCTCAACGCAAACACCAAATAACAATTATTCAGGTTTAACCCCAATCTCGATGGTAGAGGGAGCATGCGATGCTTGATCACATCAACCTTGGAAACACTTCCAACACGTATCGTCATCTCACCTTTAGCTAGTCTCCGTTTATTCCGCAGCTTTTATTTCGAGTTACTAACACTTAGCAACCGAACCGGTATCTAATACCCTGGTGCTACTAGGACTACTAGTAAAGTACACATTAATATAATGTATATCCAATATACTTATGTCGACCTTGCCAGCCTTCTCATCTACGAAGTATCTAGGGTAGTTCTGCTTCAGTGACCGTTCCCCTCATTTCAGAAGCACGTATTCTCGGGTTTGGGTTCAACCTTGGGTTTCTTCACTAGAGCAGCAACTGATTTGCCATTTCATGAAGTATCCCTTCTTGCCCTTGCCCTTCTAGAAACTAGTGGTTTTACTAACCATCAACAATTGATGCTCCTACTTGATTTCTACTTTCGCAGTGTCAAACATCGCGAGTTGCTCAAGGATCATCATGTCTATCCCTGATATGTTATAGTTCATCACGAAGCTCTAATAGCTTGGTGGCAGTGACTATGGAGAACCATCACTATCTCATCTGGAAGATTAACTCCCACTCGATTCAGGTGATTGTAGTACTCAGACAATCTGAGCACATGCTCAATGATTGAGCTTTTCTCCCTTAGTTTGCAGGCTTAAGAAACTTGTCAGAGGTCTCATACCTCTTGACGTGGGCACTATTCTGAAATCCCAATTTCAGTCTTTGGAACATCTCATATGTTCTGCAACGTTTTAAAACCGTCTTTGGTGCCACAATTTTAAACCGTTCAACATTACGCACTGAACTATCACGTAGTCATCAAAACGTGTATGTCAGATGTTCGCAACATCCACAAACGACGCTCGAGGTTCAGCACACCGAGCGGTGCATTAAGGACATAAGCCTTCTGTGCAGCAATGAGGACAATCCTCAGTTTACGGACCCAGTCCGCATAATTGCTACTATCAACTTTCAACTAAATTTTCTCTAGGAACATATCTTAGTAGAACTAAAGCGTAAGCTACGACATTATTTGCAAAGACCTTTTGACTATGTTCATGATAATTAAGTTCATCTGATTATTTAATGAACTCCCACTTAGATAGACATCCCTCTAGTCATCTAAGTGATACATGATCCGAATCGACTAGGTCGTGTCCGATCATCACGTGAGACGGACTAGTCATCATCGGTGAACATCTCCATGTTGATCGTATCTACTATACGACTCATGTTCGACCTTTCGGTCTCTTGTGTTCCGAGGCCATGTTTGTACATGCTAGGCTCGTCAAGTCAACCTAAGTGTTCTGCTTGTGTTCCGAGGCCATGTCTGTACATGCTAGGCTCGTCAACACCCGTTGTATGCGAACGTTAGAATCTATCACACCCGATCATCACGTGGTGCTTCGAAACAACGAACCTTCGCAACGGTGCACGGTTAGGGGGAACACATCTCTTGAAATTTTAGTGAGGGATCATCTTATTTATGCTACCGTGGTTCTAAGCAAATAAGATGTAAACATGACAAACATCACATGCAAATCATAAAGTGACATGATATGGCCAATATCATCTTGCGCCTTTTGATCTCCATCTTCGAGGCGCGGCATGATCACCTTCGTCACCGGCATGACACCATGATCTCCATCATCGTGTCTTCATGAAGTTGTCTCGCCAACTATTACTTCTACTACTATGGCTAACGGTTAGCAATAAAGTAAAGTAATTACATGGCGTTTTTCATTGACACGCAGGTCATACAATAAATTAAGACAACTCCTATGGCTCCTGCCGGTTGTCATACTCATCGACATGCAAGTCGTGATTCCTATTACAAGAACATGATCAATCTCATACATCACATATATCATTCATCACATCCTTTTGGCCATATCACATCACATAGCATACCCTGCAAAAACAAGTTAGACGTCTTCTAATTGTTGTTGCATGTTTTACGTGGCTGCTATGGCTTTCTAGCAAGAACGTTTCTTACCTACGCAAAAGCCACAAGGTGATATGCCAATTGATATTTACCCTTCATAAGGACCCTTTTCATCGAATCTGATCCAACTAAAGTGGGAGAGACAGACACCCGCTAGCCACCTTATGCATCAAGTGCATGTCAGTCGGTGGAACCTGTCTCACGTAAGAGTACGTGTAAGGTCGGTCTGGGCCGCTTCATCCCACAATGCCGCCGAATCAAGATAAGACTAGTAACAGCAAGCAAATTGAACAAATCATCTCCCACAACTACTTTGTGTTCTACTCGTGCATAGAATCTACGCATAGACCTGGCTCATGATGCCATTGTTGGGGAACGTAGCAGAAATTTAAAATTTTCTACGTATCACCAAGATCAATCTACGGAGTCATCTAGCAACGAGAGAGAGGGGAGTGCATCTACATACCCTTGTAGATCGCGCGCGGAAGCGTTCAAGAGAACGGGGTTGATGGAGTCGTACTCGTCGTGATCCAAATCACCGATGATCCTAGCGCCGAACGGACGGCACCTCCGCGTTAAACACACGTACGGAGCGGGGATGTCTCCTCCTTCTTGATCCAGCAAGGGGGGAGGAGAAGTTGATGGAGATCCAGTAGCACGACGGCGTGGTGGTGGAAGTAGCGGGATCCCGGCAGGGCTTCGCCAAGCGCAAGCGGGGAGGAAGAGGTGTCACGGGAGGGAGGGAGGCGCCAGGGCTTGGGGTGCTGCTCCCATGCGCCTCCCCACTATATATAGGGGTGGAGGGGGCTGGTTTCTTGCCCTCCAAGTCCATTGGGGCGTTGGCAAAGGTGGGGAAAAGAAATCCCATCATTTCCCTTCCCCACCGATTGTTATCCCCCTTTTTTTAGGGATCTTGATCTTATCCCTTCGGGATATGATCTTATTCCTTCTAAGGTGGGATCTTGGTGCACCTTGACCAGGGGTGTGGGGCCTTGCCCCCACTACCCACTTTCATGTGGGTCCCCCCATGCAGGTGGGCCCCATTCAGAACCTTCTAGAACCTTCCCGGTACAATACCGAAAAATCCCGAACATTTTCCGATGGCCAAAATAGGACTTCCCATATATAAATCTTTACCTCCGGACCATTCCGGAACTCCTCGTGACATCCGGGATCTCATCCGGGACTCCGAACGACTTTCGGATTTCTGCATACTAATATCTCTACAACCCTAGCGTCACCGAACCTTAAGTGTGTAGACCCTACGGGTTCGGGAGACATGCAGACATGACCGAGACGACTCTCCGGTCAATAACCAACAGCGGGATCTGGATACCCATGTTGGCTCCCACATGTTCCACGATGGTCTCATCGGATGAACCATGATGTCGAGGATTCAATCAATCCCGTATACAATTCCCTTTGTCAATCGGTACGTTACTTGCCCGAGATTCTATCGTCGTTATCCCAATACCTTGTTCAATCTCGTTACCGGCAAGTCACTTTACTCGTACCGTAATGCATGATCCCGTGACCAAACACTTGGTCACATTGAGCTCATTATGACGGTGTGCCTGCCATCCTGCAATATAGGCCGTCTGATTTATATCTGACAGATAGGAAGGAAACTATGGCAATTCTACAAAAAGGTACCCACACACCTCTCCACATTTGCAAATAAGGCCTTCCCTCGTTCATCCTTTTCTCTCACAAGATAAACTACTCATACAAATGCATCTTGATGTTACGTGCAACGCACGGGCATCTTGCAAGTAAGAGTAGAGATAGAGACTACTACTACCAATGTACCGGCCCGTGCGTTGCAATGGATCCAAAGTAGTAGAATAATACTTGTTCACGGGCTTGAAATATAAACACTCTAGTTTTGATATACATATATCAGTAAAAATAAATCATGCTTCACTCAAAATATATTCCTCGCTCTGTTTTGATGAGGTGAGGGACGGGTGTGGCTGGTTTAAAAAAATTGGAGCTGTTTTTTTTTACATTTTCTAGTGTGGCACGGCATCCGGTGCACCTAAGCGTCTGAAAAAAATGAGTTTGGGTCGGTGGCACACCCTGCGGCAAGATGC
The DNA here is from genome assembly GCF_002575655.3 of Aegilops tauschii subsp. strangulata. Classification (NCBI taxonomy): domain Eukaryota; kingdom Viridiplantae; phylum Streptophyta; class Magnoliopsida; order Poales; family Poaceae; genus Aegilops; species Aegilops tauschii. The sequence continues at coordinate 34,489,472 of NC_053037.3, read as the reverse complement.
TTGTGTGGGCTTCTTCTATAACTAGCAAGATGCCCGTGCATTGCAGGGAACATCAAGATGCATTTTTTTTACAAAACACCTGTTGTGATTGACCCTTGCAGGAGTAACCCTATGTGTAAAAACTAATGATATCTCGAGAATTTTATCGGAAAAATGTTATCTTTGGAACAAGTTTTCTCTACTACTGTTCCTTGCAGTGAGCGGTATGCAATGCATGTCTTAGCAGACATGACAGCTTGTCCATGGAAGTTGAACCACGGCCACCATCACGTTTCTACCACTGCCACACACGATTCCCACGACGCCGCTCCAACACACGACACGACGTCCCCCCACGTGCGCTTCATCCCTCTCGGCCCCACCGCTACTCTGCCTTGTGTGCATGATATGCGAGCCAGCTGAACTGCGGCGACCATCAAGTTTCTACTACAACAACACGCGATTGGACGCGGTTTGCCTGCTCCGCTCCCGTGCTCCGATCCGTACTCCCGCACCATCGAATTTTCATCCAGCGGCTGTGACACATTTCGTGCTAGGCATCAATCCTCAGCTGGAGTACTTCTGTACTACAGGTAGTACCCGCCGGTGTGGCCATCTATGCCTCATAACGCCCCGACACCCAGCTATGGCACCCTCGCCATGGCCACGCCACCACCGGCCGGTTCGTCTCGATCGAGTGAGTCGCGAACCACGCCACCACCATGAGTATGACATGTGGGCCAGCCGCATTTAAGGTCCACATGTCATTGACTCATAGGTCGGTGCATTAAGCCAGTGAAGCTCGGTGCCGTGGGCCCCGAGAGGGAAATGTAACTCCCTGCGGCAGGCCTTGTGGTGCTCCCGCAGTACGAACTCGTGCCAAACTTGGAATTTGTTTCTTACTACTACCAATGTGCCGGCCCATGCGTTGCAATGGATCCAAAGTATATCTATTTAGTGGAGTGCACTCTAAACACATTATCTATTTATTTTTCTCTAGCCTTTCCTAGCCATGCAACCAAGCCACATAAGCTTCATGGGTGCCCCCAAGATCATATTATTCATACTACGTTGACCAAAGATAAATCACCCAAAACAAGATCTTCCCATTTTTTGTTCCTACGATGCTGTGCCGTGCACTACCTAGTTGTATAGTGGTAGTACTAGTTGTAGTACAAACTTCGTACTAGTAGGAGTAGTAGTACGGAATGCTCCTACTCTATCAACGAGCCCCATCTGACACCAAATTTCTTGGCTTCCGTGCTACAGCTAGATCTTCCCCTCCTCGTTTCTGTTTTCCAACACGGCGGGCGGGGTGCGGTTTGCCAATAGTCGGTTTGCTCAACTGCGGTCCCACATGAAAGTGAAAATGCTAGGCAACACGCCTTCCCTAGCTATCTGGCGTGCCAGACGGGCCGTGGAGTACTCCTGATTCCCTGGCGTGTGGGGGCGCGACGCGAACGCGGCAGGCCTTTTCCTTTTACTAGCAATGTGCCAATGCGTTGCGACGGATCCAAAGTAGTAGAATAGTAGTACTTGTTCACAAACTTGAAAGAAAACACTCTTGTTTTGATATACATATATAACACTAAAAAAAATTTCTCAGGCTGTCTTGATGAGGTGAGGGAGGGATGTGGTTGCTTTCAAGATAATAAGTGGTTTTCTGCAAATTGGAGCAGAGAAGTGGGATATTATTGCAAAAATGCCACAACTTACCTCACAGCCGTTAGATGTAGATCTAATGGTCAGAAACGATGGATGGCAGACACAACACTATCACCAACTGAGTCTTTTATAGGAGTAGGAGTAGAGAAACATGTATAAATCTTAACATTTGCTTCTGCTCCTTGGCACGATCGATAGATATAAATAAAGATTGGAAATGCTAGGGCAGGGCTTTTCCGCCATATAAGCAGGGTAGTAGCTAGGTTGGTGCATCGTCGGTTTGGTCACATGCGGTCCGACATGTTCTAGTGTTTCTAGCAAGATGCCCGTGCGTTGCACGAAGTTGATGGAAAAGGTAAGCACAACTTATAAATTAACGGATGGAGAACTAGTTACAATGATGCATATAATTAAGCAAAGGGATCACATCTGTATTGACTGAAACGAGAATGCAATAGCACAATAAGAATTAAGGCCACGATGATGCGATCACAGTGGTGGTTACATGAGGCAAGAAGAAAGATGCTTCCATCAACGTACGACCTCCTCCTCAATGCATATAATTAAGCAAAGGGATCACATCTGTATTGACTGAAACGAGAATGCAATAGCACAATAAGAATTAAGGCCACGATGATGCGATCACAGTGGTGGTTACATGAGGCAAGAAGAAAGATGCTTCCATCAACGTACGACCTCCTCCTCCTCAACTCAGTGCGCCGGGCCACCGACAGGCGGCTACGGAGCGGCGGCTTTTGTGGCGACGTCATGGTGCTTCTCAGCAAAGGCATCCAAGGCTTCCAGCCTCTTGAGGAAGGCCAACATCGTCGCGTCCTCACTGGCCTGGTAGATACCTATGTACACGATTTGCTCGTACACGTGGATGTGTAGGTCGACGAATTCTTGCAGGGCGAGGCACCTCGCGACGACCGCGACCTCCAGGTGGACATTTTTCATGGCGTCGGCGAGCAGTTGCAGGGCCACCAGTGCTTGAAAGAGGTTCCGACCATGGAGGCTGATTAGGGTGGCAGGCAATGAGGAGCCCAGGCGCGCGGGCTGGAGGAGTATGGTGATGTCATCCGCGAGCTTCTTGACAATGATGAACTTGTTGGTGGTGGCAACGATCATCTGGTCCAACTGAGAGTCGTAGCTGGCGTCGACGATAGCCATCCACCAGCCGGTCGCCAACACCGTATGGAGACGATCCTCGGCGCCGTGCCGCAGGCTGGAGTCGTGGACCATCTGGCACAGCCGCTGGCCGCTCGCGTGCATCGCCGCCATGGGTCTGGAGTGAGCACTATTGCGCTTAGTCTAGGTGCTTAGGAAAATGCTTAGGTGCTCACGATGTGGTAGATGCATTGGAATGGAGGGGCGCCTTTATTTGAGTGCAAACTGCATTGCATTCACATCGTGCTGCCTCTTTTCCCGGTCCTCCTCCCATTACTTCCCTCATGCATTCACGATGCTAATTGAAGAAGGATGCATCATTGGTCGTTCAATATTTCGGGAACCGCTACCCTCTCCCTCATATGCATTAAAGCCGTATCAGGAATTGCGCCGCCCGATGTCAAATCAAATAGTACTGCGTCCCCGCTGCACGCCCGGTTGAACACGCCTCCTCGCCTCCATCAAACGCCTCTGTTAAACCCGCATGCAAACCAAGAAACCTACTCCGGCCACACGTCCGTTCATGAGCGGGCCAGCATTAAACACAACGCCGGCCGAGCTCCTCCCGCCTGCCCTCAGTTTGAACGAGGCCAGACGCCGACCAAGCTCCTACCGTCTACCCTCTATTTAAACGAGGACAGACAGACAGCGGGCATGAATCGCACCCCTCATCCGCTCCCCCATCTCCTCCTTCACCATTTTCTCCACTCTTCTGATGGCATCCGAGGAGCCGTTCTTCGGCCTATACTACCCGGCTGGGTGGCCCGCCAAGCCCTCTGGATACGGGCGAGGCCGCTCCATGCTTCACCAACCTCGCTTGGCCTGATGGAGCCAGTTGCTGCCCCAAGCCGGCGCGTGGTTCAGCAACTCGCCGCTCAAGTTCAGCTTGATGAGGAGTGGCAAGTTGCTCCACGCCGGCACGGCGGCGAGCACGGCGGCACGGGCGTCATCGCTGCCGCGTCGTACCGCACCACCAGTGTCTGTGGTGGCGCGCCTCCCGTGCCTGCGGCAGGGACAGAAGCCGGGTGCGTGGAGAGCGACAAGTCGGTGGCCAGCTTCTTCGTGTCCGCCGCCATCATCGAGGAGAAGTAGAACATGGGAGACCGCCGCCACTTGGCTCCCATGAAGGCCACCGCCGAGGTGACGATTGCGTATTCAGGTGGTTTTTTTGCTGCTTCGTCTCTTCCGAGGACCTTCGTCGACCCCGCAAGTGTCTGCCGGACATGAGGAAGACAAAGGGATCCGTGGGCGGCCTTTTAGATTAGGTAGTATTAATTATACCACGAGAGTCGGATTAGCACCGCTAACTAAAGAACTAAAAACTCTTAAGTTAGCTCATGAAACTACCTTAGAGGATCATCGAGAGCTTTTAAAGACTCATGAGAAGCTACGCTTTGAAAAGGTCAATCTAGAGCAAGAGCATGGGTTCTTAAAAGCAATCAATGATGATCTTCGGAAGAAAAGTTCTTATTACATTGCCAAGCGTTTACTCTTGTCTACTTACATGCCACAAGTAAAATCTAGCAACAAGAGCAAGAAATATTCTTCTTCTAGTAGTAACAATAATCATGTTAAATCCAATATTGTTGCTTCTAGTAGTTCTCTAGATTCCACTAATGATTCTCTTAGCCAAGTTACACTTGAGCAAGAAAATAGCTTATTAAAGGGAATTATAGAGAAAGGTGTTTACAAGAGCCTTGCCGGAAGTAAGCAATTTGAGGAAATTGTACGCAAGCAAGGAAGGCACTAGAAGAATGAAGGTGTTGGTTTTGAACGCAAGCTCAATGCCAATGGAGTTGAGTGGGAAGAAGATCAAAACTCCAAGATGAAGTTTGTACCTGATGTCGCTTGAAGCTACGTCGGTATTTCCCCAAAGAGGAAGGGATGATGCAGCACAGCGGCGGTAGGTATTTCCCTCAGATATGAAACCAAGGTTATCGAACCAGTAGGAGAACCAAGCAACACAACGTAAACAATACCTGCACACAAAGAACAAGTACTCGCAACCCGGCATAAGAGAGGGGTTGTCAATCCCTCACTGGTAAAAATATAGATATTTTTGTAGTAATTAGGATAGATAGATCTCGCGGGAACACGAGATAAAGTAGATATAAATAAATTGCTGCAAGGTATTTTTGCGTTTTTGGAAATATAGATCTGAAAATAAAAGCAAATAAAAGTAGATTGCAAAGGCAAATATATTAAGAAGAGACCCAGGGGCCGTAGATTTCACTAGTGGCTTCTCTCGAGAAAAAGAGCAAATGGTGGGTAAACGAATTGTTGTTGGGCAATTGATAGAATTTCAAATAATCATGATGATATCCAGACAATGATCATTACATAGGCATCACGTCCAAGATTAGTAGACCGACTCCTGCCTGCATCTACTACTATTACTCCACACATCGACCGCTATCCAGCATGCATCTAGTGTATTAAGTTCATGGAGAAATGGAGTAATGCAATAAGAACGATGACATGATGTAGACAAGATCTATCTATGTAGAGATAGACCCCATCGTTTTATCCTTAGTAGCAATGATACATATGTGTCGGTTCCCTTTCTATCACTGGGATCAAGCACTGTAAGATCGAACCCACTACAAAGCACCTCTTCCCATTGCAAGACAAATAGATCGAGTTGGCCAGACAAAACCCAAATATCGGAGAAGAAATACGAGGCTTTAAGAAATCATGCATATAAGAGATCAAAGAAACTCAAATAACTTTCGTGGATATAAAAAGATAGATCTGATCATAAACTCAAAGTTCATCGGATCCCAACAAACACACCGCAAAAAGAGTTACATTATATGGATCTCCAAGAGACCATTGTATTGAGAATCAAGAGAGAGAGAGATGAAGCCATCTAGCTACTAACTACGGACCCGACGGTCTACACAGAACTACTCACGCATCATCGGAGAGGCACGAATGGAGGTGGTGAACCCCATCCGAGATGGTGTCTAGATTGGATCTGGTGGTTCTGGACTCTGCAGCGGCTGGATGGATATTTCGTCGACTCCCCTAAAGTTTCTGGATATTGCGGTATTTATAGAGCAAAGAGGTGGTCGGGGGGTACCCGAGGTGGGCACAACCCACCAGGGCGCGCCAGGGACTCCTGGCATGCCCTGGTTGGTTGTCCCCTCCTCGGGACTCCCACTAGGTGCAACCAGGGCCCATCTTATCCCTTCTGGCCCATAAAAATTCTCTGTGAAGTTTCGGGGCATTTGGACTTCGTCTGATATTGATTTTCTGCGATGTAAAAAACATGGAAAAAACGGCAACTGCCACTTGGCACTATGTCAATAGGTTAGTACCAAAAAATGATATAAAATGACTATAAAATGATTATAAAACATCCAAGATTGATAATATAACAGCATGGAACTATCAAAAATATAGATACGTTGGAGACGTATCAGCATCCCCAAGCTTAACTCCTACTCGTCCTCGAGTAGGGAAGTGATAAAAACAGAATTTTTTATGTGGAATGCTGCCTAACATGTCATATCATATTCTTTTCTTTATAGCATGGACATTGGACTTTTATATTGTTCAAAGCAATAATTTAGTTTTGACATGATGACTTAAATACTCAAGCATATCAACAAGCAACCAAGTCCTTTCAAAATATCAACGCTAAAATAAGCTATCCCTACAAAATCATATGGTCTTGTCATGCTCTGTCTTCCTAACACAAAGTATTTATCATGCACAACCCCGATGACAAGCCGAGCAATTGGTTCATACTTTTTAACGCGCTTCAGCTTTTTCAACCCTCACGCAATACATGAGCGCAAGCCATGGATATAGCACTATGGGTGGAATAGAGTATGGTGATAGGGGTAGATATAAATAAGACAAAAAGTAAGAAAGTCTCACACCAACGTAGATAACCAACGGACCATAGAGATACCCATCAATTGATATCAATGTGAGGAGTAGGGATTGCCATGCAACGAATGCACTAAGAGCTATAAGTTTATGATAGTTCAATATGAAAACTAAGTGGGTGTGCATCTAATCCTATACTGAAAAATTCCCATTAGTATATGAAAGTGACAACATAGAAGACTCTCCATATGAAAAACATGGTGCTACTTTGAAGCACAAGTGTGGTAAAGGATATTAACAATGCCCCTTCTCTCTTTGTTTATTTTTTCTTTTTCTTACATTTTTTCTTTTCTTTTTTTCTCTTTTTTTCTTTCTCTTTTTTTTCTTTTTCTTTTTCTCTCATTGTCTGGAGTCTCTTCCCGACTTGTGGGGGAATCATAGTCTCCATCATCCTTTCATGAATAATGATGATCATCACACTTTTATTTACTTATAAGTCAAAAGAAATAAAAATTACAACTCGATACCTATGACAAAGTATGACTCTATATGAATGCCAAAGCAATATAACAATGAATGCTCAAGTCATCAAACGGAAACGATGGAAGTTGCATGGGAATATATCTCGGAATGGCCATGGAAAAGCCATAATAGGTAGGTATGGTGGCTGTTTTGAGGAAGATATAATAACGCTTATGTGTGATAGAGCGTATCATATCACAGGGTTTGGATGCCAGTGAAGTTTGCACCAGCTCTCAAGGTGAGAAATGGCAATGCACGGTACCATAGAGGCTAGCAAATTGCGGAAAGATAAGAGTGCGTATAATCCATGGACTCACATTAGTCATAAAGAACTCATATACTTATTCCAAAAGTTTATTAGCCCTCGAAGCAAAGTACTACTATGCATGCCCCTAAGGGGATAGATTGGTAGGAAAATACCATCGCTCGTCCCCGACCGCCACTCATAAGGAAGACAATCAATAATAAATCATGCTCCAACATCATAGCACAACGAGAGACTATACGTGCATGCTTCGGGAATCACGAACCTTAACATCGATATTCCTACTAAAACACAATTGGTCATTAACATGACTCACATATCACATCATCATATCTCAAAACTATTACTAAGAAACAAGTTTATTTTGTCCAATGATCTTCATGAAAGTTTTTATTATATCCTTCTTGGATATCAATCACTTTGGAACTAATTTTCATGTGTTGCTTTTCATAAGCTCAAACAAATATAAGTGAAGATCATGAGCATCAAATTTCTTTCTCTCAAAATAATTTAAGTGAAGCAAGAGAGAATTTCTTGAAAATTTTACTAACTCTCAAATAAATCTAAGTGAAGCAAGAGAGCAATTCTTCAAAAACACTAAAGCAGACCGTGCTGAAAAAGATATAAGTGAAGCACTAGAGCATGTTCATAGCTCATAAAAATTTAAGTGAAGCATAGAGCAATTCTAACAAGTCATGACATGATTTTGGATCACTCAAATAGGTGTGTAAAGCAAGGATTGATGACTTAAAACAAAAAGCAAAACCAGCAAAGACTCATATCATACAAGACGCTCCAAGCAAAACACATATCATGTGACGAATAAAAATATAGCTTCGAGTAAAATACCGATGGTTGTTGGAAGAAAACGGGGATGCCACTCGGGGGCATCCCCAAGCTTAGGCTCTTCTATCCTTCCTTCATCCATCGTAAGATAACCCAAAACTTGAAAACTTCAATCACACAAAACTCAACAAAACCTTCGTGGGATCCGTTAGTATAAGAAAACAAATCACTACTTTAAGTACTGTTGCAAACCAATTCTTATTTTTTTTCTTGTATTATATCTACTGTATTCCAACTTTTCTATGGCAAAAACTCGTCAAAGAAAACCATAGAGCCATCAAAATAAGCACACAACACAAAGAAAACAGAATCTTTCAAAAATAGAACAGTCTGTAGCAATCTGAAAACTTCGAATACTTCTGTAACTCTAAAAATTCTGAAAAATTAGGAAAACCTGGGCAATTTGCATATCAATCTTCTGTAAAACATTCAGATCAAAATCACGTTTCTTTGATTTACTAAAATTATTTTCGTGAGCGCTTAAGTTTCTGTTTTTTTCAGCAAGATCAAACAACTATCACCCAAGAAGATCCTAAAGGCTTTACTTGGCACAAACACTAATTAAAACACTAAAAACACATCGTAAGAGTATCATAATTGTGTAAACACTTAAGAACAGCAAGCAAAAAGCAAAAATAAATTTTATTCATTGGGTTGCCTCCCAACAAGCGCTATTGTTTCATGCCCTTAGCTAGGCATATAGCAAGGATCTAAGTTTTGTCATCCTTATCCAACTCTTCAATCAAACACTTAGAATCCTTCAAAGATTTAGCATAAAAATCAACAATACTCCAAGGAATAAATTTAAATATTTCATTCTTGCAAAAAAGGATCTCTTACTACTCCAACAAAATCCAGGTGGACACTAATCATCTTTAGATCTTCCTTACCGGAAGTTGCACCCTTGTTCTTAGTAACTTGGATAGCCTTGCTAATTTCTACGGGAGCTTTTTCAATAGTTTTAGCAGCAGCAAAAGCCATACTCAGAATACAAAAGATTTCTTCTAGATTATCGATCCGAGAAGGGCTTTCCTCAATCCTTTCGGGAATTACCATTCCGTTTTCTTTTAACAACTTAAAAATTTCTCCCGTTTTTGATCCAAATTTAGTAGCAAAATTATTCATCTTTTTATCCAAATTCTCAATATGATCTTCGGTAAGAATTTTCTTTTCAATAGCATCTAATCTTTCCATAACATGCTCAAGAGTCGAAATTGTTTCATTAATCATGAGAGGTGGTGATCCCACTAAATTTCCCATAGCATTAAAAGCATCAAGAGTGGGACACATCAAGAAATTTCCATCGGTAATCGTATCAAGGACGAATCTATACCAAGTGGTGATGCCAACATAAAAACAACGAAGAAGAACTACGGTAGATTGCTTACGGATAGATCTATTATGAGCATTGCAAATCCTATACCAAGCATCTTTTAAACTTTTTCCTCCCCTTTGTTTAAAGTTGAGAACATCGTTCTCGGGAGTGCACGAAATAGGGGAAGAACTGTCCATGACGACAAGGATTGTACACAAAACAGATCAGGTGAGAAAACGGCAAACGAAAAAAAGGGCGAATAAAATGGCAAATTTTGAGAAATGCCCTATTTTAATTGCCATCTATCTTTATTTATATTTTCTTGTATGGAACTATGTGGTGCTTGTCTGCTTAGTTGGTTGGTGTAGATCATTGTGTGATCTACTTTTGCTGCTTTTCCTTTTGGTTTGTAATGAATCAGTCGGGGTTTAAGGATTGGAAGGTGCTTTGTTGGAATGTGCATGGTCTTAAATCTGAGGCACGTCAACTTGCGGTTAGGCAAAAGATCGATGAAAGTGGTTGTTCTGTTGTTTGCCTTCAAGAAACAAAATGCATGCATATTGATCAACGGTTCATTAGGAAATTCTGTCCTCGGCGCTTCGATAACTTTGTTTATGTGCCATCGGCTGGTGCGTCTACTGGAATGGTGGTTATATGGAATTTCTTTGTGGGCAAATTAATTGAGGCAAAATCCTGTGGGATCATTGCGGAATTCAGCTCTAAACACACCTCTGAAACATGGACTTTAGTTTCTGTTTTTGGCCCGTGCCAAGGTCCTGCCCGTGATGAGTTTGTGCAGTGGTTATATGATCTCGATATTCTGTTTGGTGAGAATTGGCTTCTTTTGGGTGATTTCAATTTTATGCGATCGCATGAAAACTGTAATCTTCCTGGTGGTGATGTCAATGACATTTTTTGTTTAATGAAATCATTGGCCATTTGGGTCTTGTTGAGCTGCCAATCAAGGGTCGTCAGTATACTTGGTCCAATATGCAAACTTCACCGCTTCTACAGCAGATCGAGTGGTTCTTCACCTCGGTTGCATGGACTTCTAATCACCCCAACACGTTGGTTATACCTCTTGCATGCACTGCCTCTGATCATGTACCGTGTGTGGTCGCAATTGCCACATGCATACCTAAGGCAAAGGTTTTCCGCTTCGAAAATTATTGGATTGATCTGCCTGGTTTTACTGATTGTGTTTCTTAGGTTTGGAATAGGCCAGTGGGCAAATCTTCTATTGCCTTAACTATATCTGCTAAATTTAAAGCTCTCCGTTATGGTCTCAAGAAATGGCATCTCAATCTGTCCACGGTCAAAGCCCTCATTTCTGATTGCAACAAGGTGATTATTTTCCTTGATGGTTTGGAGGAGATTAGGCCCTTGAGTTGGCCGGAGTTCAATTTTAGGAGAATTGTTAAATTGCACCTCGAGGATACCCTGCATTGGCAGTTTATTTATTGGAAGCAACGTTGCATGATCAGAAACATTAAAGTTGGTGAGGAGAACTCGAAATTTTTTCATGATATGGCAACAGAACGGTATCGGAGGAACACTATTTCCTCGATCAAGACCTTGACTGGTGACGTGGTCACTGATCATCAACAGTTGGCTGGAATGTTCTGGGCTGATTTTAATCAGAGAATGGGCCAATCCAAAGGCATTCAAATAGGTTTTGATTTGGACACATTAATTACTCGAGTTGATGGGCTGGAGGAGTTATCTCAGCCGTTCTCGGATTCTGAGGTGGATGTTGTCATTAAAAACCTGCCTACTGATCGTGCTCCGGGTCCTGACGGGTTCACCGGCCTTGTTTTAAAGAAATGTTGGTCTATTTTGAAGGATGGTTTTATGAAACTTGTTCAGGAGTTTTATGATGGGAAATGCAATTTAGAATGCCTTAATACTTCTCTTATCACCCTCATACCCAAGAAGTTGAGCACAGAATATGTTGGTGATTTTCGGGCCATATCATTGACTAATACTTGCTTGAAGTTTTTGACTAAACTTTTGGCTAATCGTCTCCAGGGAGTGATTCTACGATGTATTCATCGCAACCAATACGGTTTTCTTCGTTCCCGGTCCATTCAAGACTGCCTGGCATGGTGCTTTGAATATATTCACCAATGCAAAGCTTCCAAAAGGCCTATGATCCTTCTAAAGCTTGATTTCACGAAGGCATTCGACACCATCGAGCACGAAGTGATCCTCAGAATCTTGCAATGCAAGGGTTTTGATAGCCATTGGACAAGTTGGATTGAGAACATTTTGTCCACGGGCTCCTCTTCGGTCCTCTTGAATGGCGTGCCGGGCAATCATTTTGTTTGCAGAACGGGTGTTCATCAAGGAAATCCGTTATCTCCACTGCTTTTTGTGATTGCAGTTGACTTACTTCAATCGGTGGTTAATGAAATGTGCTCTAGGAACATTCTCACCTTACCTATCCCGACAAAATCGAATGACTATCCGATTGTCCAGTACGCGGATGATGCCCTCATTGTTCTCCCTGCGATTGACAGCCAGCTCATTGCCTTCAAGGAGATGCTTGATGTCTTTGTTGTATCAACTGGGCTGCGGGTGAACTTCAGTAAGTCCTCTCTGATACCGATCAATATGACTGATGAAGAAGGCACTCGAGTTGCCAGTTTTCTTGGGTGCGAAGTTGGCTCCATGCCATTCACTTACCTAGGGCTGCCCATGGGCACATCTAGGCCAACGATCTATGATCTAATGCCAATGGTGGATCGCATTGAGAGACGATTATCTGTGTCTTCATGCTTGCTGAATCAAGGGAGCCGTCTTCAACTTTTGCAGTCCGTCCTAAGTTCTATGCCAATATATTTTTTGTGTACACTTTCTCTACCTCAGGGCATTTTGAAGCAAATCGAGAGAATCATGCGACAGTGTTTGTGGAGAGGGAACACGGATACCCCACGCCAATCATTGGCAGCTTGGGATCTGGTCTGTCGGCCCAAGAAGCTGGGAGGTCTTGGTGTTCTTGACTAAAGTGTACAAAATGATGCCTTGTTGATCAAGCATTTCTTCAAGTTCTTTAACAAGATGGATGTGCCTTGGGTCACTCTCATTTGGGACATGTATTATGCCTCATTGCCGCCACAAGTCACCTAGAGTTGTGGTTCTTTCTGGTGGAGGGATGTTTCGAAGCTATATGATAGTTTTTGCAAGTTGGCAGTACCACACGTGCGTGCTGGTGATGTGGTGGTTTTCTGGCTGGATCGATGGCAACTTGGTAATAATGTTGTCCTCATGCATCATCGGTTCCTGAGGCTGCATTCCTTTGTGATTGATGATACGATCACCATTAAGGATCTTATGGAGCTTCCGAACCTAACGGACAATTTCCACCTGCCCTTGTCGGATGAAGCTTTCGAGGAATTCAACCAGCTACAATCTTTGCTGCCTTTGATCAACCTTTAGGAGGATGGGAAGGACATGTGGAAATGGCCATCCAAGTCTAGAGATTATCAGTCAAGAATCTATTACATGTCTTGCTTCTCACAAATTGGGGTCGATCCCATATTTAAGTGGATCTGGAAATGTTCATGCACCCTCAAGTACAAGCCTTTGGCTAGCTCCTTTTGATGGATCGGCTCAACACTAGAGACATGATGCAGCGACGTCATTGGAATATCCAGGATGACATGTAATGTGTAAATCTGCCTCTCATGAAGACCGTGTCCACCTTTTCTTTGCATGCAACTTCAGTCAACGGGTCTGGAATTACCTTGGCATTTCATGGATTCTTCAACCAAACCAGACTACCTATGAGATGGCTTTATCTGCTAGAAAGGATTTTCGTTTCCCTTTTTTCATAGAGGTAGTCTTCACTGCCACATGGAATATTTGGATTCAAAGGAATGGGAAGATCTTCATAAATGAGATGCCTTCTTTCAGATCTTGGAGGAGAAATTTTGTCCATGACATTTCTCTTTTAGCTCATAGAATCAAATGTAAATATAGGAATAGCCTAACCTCCTGGATAGCTGCTCTACCTTAGTTTCTCTTTGTAAGTATCCTCCTTGCTCTTCTTTCTTGTAATTTGTAACCTTGTAACTTCTTTGGTTCCTTTTTTAAATAAAGAACTGTGAGGCTGTTGCCTTGCAGTATATAGTCAAAAAAACGAGAGGCAAATGGCAAATAATGTAATTGCGAGGAGATGAGATTTGTGATTAGGAACCTGGTATATGTTGATCATGTCTCCCCAGCAACGGTGCCAGAAATTCCTTTTGATGTCGCTTGAAGCTACGTCATTATTTCCCCAAAGAGGAAGGGATGATGCGGCACATCGGCGGTAGGTATTTCCCTCAGATATGAAACCAAGGTTATCGAACAAGTAGGAGAACCAAGCAACACAACGTAAACATCACCTGCACACAAAGAACAAATACTCGCAACCCGACGTAAGAGAGGGGTTGTCAATCCCTCACGGGTAAAAAGATATATATTTTTGTAGTAATTTGGATAGATAGATCTCGTGGGAACGCGAGATAAAGTAAATATAAATAAATTGCAGCAAGGTATTTTTGGGTTTTTGAAAATATAGATCTGAAAATAAAAGCAAATAAAAGTAGATCGCAAAGGCAAATATGTTAAGAGACCCGGGGCCGTAGATTTCACTAGTGGCTTCTCTCGAGAAAAATAGCAAACGGTGGGTAAAAAAATTACTGTTGGGCAATTGATAGAACTTCAAATAATCATGATGATATCCATGCAATGATCATTACATAGGCATCACGTCCAAGATTAGTAGACCGACTCCTGCCTGCATCTACTACTATTACTCCACACATCGACCGCTATCCAGCATGCATCTAGTGCATTAAGTTCATGGAGAAACAAAGTCATGCAATAAGAACGATGACATGATGTAGACTAGATCTATCTATGTAGAGATAGACCCCATCTTTTTATCCTTAGTAGCAATGATACATACGTGTCGGTTCCCTTTCTGTCACTGGGATCAAGCACCGTAAGATCGAACCAATACAAAGCACCTCTTCCCATTGCAAGATAAATAGATCGAGTTGGCCACACAAAACCCAAATATCGAAGAAGAAATACGAGGCTATTCGAAATCATATAAGAGATCAAAGAAACTCAAATAACTTTCATGGATATAAAAAGATAGATCTGATCATAAACTCAAAGTTCATCGGATCCCAACAAACACACCGCAAAAAGAGTTACATCAAATGGATCTCCAAGAGACCATTGTATTGAGAATCAAGAGAAAGAGATGAAGCCATGTAGCTACTAACTATAGACCCGAAGGTCTACAAAGAACTACTCACGCATCATCGGAGAGGCACCAATGGAGGTGGTGAACCCCATCCGAGATGGTGTCTAGATTGGATCTGGTGGTTCTGGACTCTGCGGGGGCTAGATGAATATTTTGTCGACTACCCTAGGGTTTCTGGAATATTGGGGTATTTATAGAGCAAAGAGGCGGTCCGGGGGGCACCCGTGGTGGGCACAACCCACCAGGGCACGCCAGGGCCTCCTGGCGCGCCCTAGTGGGTTGTCCCCTCCTCGGGACTCCCCCAGGTGCAACCAGGGCCCATCTTGTCCCTTCTGGCCCATAAAAATTCTCCGTGAATTTTCGGGGCATTTGGATTTCGTCTGATATTGATTTTCTGCGATGTAAAAAACATGGAAAAGACAGCAACTGGCACTTGGCACTATGTCAATAGGTTAGTACCAAAAAATGACTATAAAATGATTATAAAACATCCAAGATTGATAATATAACAGCATGGAACTATCAAAAATTATAGATACGTTGGAGACGTATCAGTACCCCAACAAGAGAAGTATGATCCCACTTCCTTCAAGGGAACACAAGCTCAAGATGATCTTCCACCACAAGACCACAAGCTAAAAGGCAAGGACAAGTTTCAAGAGGAGATTGATGCATTTGAAGAAGCTCCTAAGGCCTTGGTTAAGTGGGTTCCCAAAACTACATCAAGCTCTACTTCATCAAGTACGACTACAACTCC
This sequence comes from Aegilops tauschii subsp. strangulata, assembly GCF_002575655.3. NCBI lineage: Eukaryota > Viridiplantae > Streptophyta > Magnoliopsida > Poales > Poaceae > Aegilops > Aegilops tauschii. The sequence continues at coordinate 34,473,859 of NC_053037.3, read as the reverse complement.
AAGGATTCCCATCAAGTTGATGTGGATCCCAAAGAAGAAGAATTAGAGAGCTCTTGAGGGAGACTCCACCAACATACTTCACTCATATTCATTTTGGCAAGAACAAGCGTAAACAACTTCCACATCTTGCACTAGTTCAAGGAGTCACAAGCCCTCTTGTTGGTAAGACAAGGGACAAGGTAACCTAATGCTTTCATGGACAACATCATGTGTGTATTTCACTCTATGTCTATGGATATCCTTGTGTGTTCCTTGTGGGACTAACCCATGTAGGTATTGAAAGTGCAACTCATTCCAAAGGATTACTCCAAATGATCTACATCAACATTGAGCATCTACATCTTCAACACCTACATGAAGTCATCATCGACAAAACCAAAGTTTAGTTCATCCCTCTTAGGGGGGGATATCACATCTAGGGGGAGCTTTGCTCTAAAAATTGAGCTAAAGCAACTCTAATGGTGTGAACACAACAATGCTTTATGTAAAAGTGGTAACCCCACTTGAACTTAACCGATGAGTATGACCTATGATCAAATATTCTCATTTGACTCCTAATGTCGCTTGAAGCTACCTTGGTATTTCCCCAAAGAGGAAGGGATTACGCAGCACAGCGGCGGTAGGTATTTCCCTCAGATACGAAACCAAGGATATCGAACCAGTAGGAGAACCAAGCAACACAACGTAAACAGCACCTGCACACAAAGAACAAATACTCTCAACCCGACGTAAGAGAGGGGTTGTCAATCCCTCACGGGTAAAAGATAGGTAGTTTTTGTAGTAGTTTGGATAAATAGATCTCGCGGGAACGCGTGATAAAATAAATATAAATAAATTGCAGCAAGGTATTTTTGGGTTTTTGGAAATATAGATCTGAAATAAAAGCAAATAAAAATAGATCGCAAAAGAAAATCTATTAAGAAGAGACCGGGGGGCGTAGATTTCACTAGTGGCTTCTCTCGAGAAAAATAGCAAACGGTGGGTGATCAAAATAATGTTGGGAAACTGTTAGAACTTCAAATAATCATGACGATATCCAGGCAATTATCATTATATAGGCATCACGTCCAAGATTAGTAGACCGACTCCTGCCTACATCTGCTAATATTACTCCACACATCGACCGCTATCCAGCATGCATCCAGTGTATTAAGTTCATGGAGAAACGGAGTAATGCAATAAGAATGATGACATGATGTAGACAAGATCTATCTATGTAGAGATAGACCCCATTGTTTTATCCTTAGTAGCAACAATACATACGTGTCGGTTCCCTTTCTGTCACTGGGATCAAGCACCGTAAGATCGAACCCACTACAAAGCACCTCTTTCCATTGCAAGATAAATAGATCGCGTTCGCCAGACAAAACCCAAATATCGGAGAACAAATACGAGGCTATAAGAAATCATGCATATAGAAGATCAAAGAAACTCAAATAACTTTCATGGATATAAAAAGATAGATTTGATCATAAACTCAAAGTTCACCGGATCCCAACAAACACACCGCAAAAGAGTTACATCATATGGATCTCCAAGAGACCACCGTATTGAGAATCAAACGAGAGAGAGAGAAATCCATCTAGCTACTAACTACGGACCCGAAGGTCTACAAAGAACTACTCACGCATCATCGGAGAGGCACCACTGGAGGTGGTGAACCCCATCCGAGATGGTGTCTATATTGGATCTAGTGGTTCTGGACTCTGCGGCGGCTAGATGAATATTTCGTCGACTACCCTAGGGTTTATGGAATATTGGGGTATTTATAGAGCAAAGAGGCGGTCCAGGGGGCACCCGAGGTGGGCACAACCCACCAGGGCACGCCAGGGCCTCCTGGCGCGCCCTGGTGGGTTGTCCCCTCCCCGGGACTCCCCCCAGGTGCAACCAGGGCTCATCATGTTCCTTCTGGCCCATAAAAATTCTCCGTGAAGTTTCGGGGCATTTGGACTCCGTCTGATGTTGATTTTCTGTGTTGTAAAAAACATGGAAAAAACAGCAACTGGCACTTGGCACTATGTCAATAGGTTAGTACCAAAAAATGATATAAAATGACTATAGAATGATTATAAAACATCCAAGATTGATAATATAACAGAATGGAACAATCAAAAATTATAGATACGTTGGAGACGTATCAACATCCCCAAGCTTAACTCCTACTCGTCCTCGAGTAGGTAAGTGATAAAAACAGAATTTTTGATGTGGAATGCTGCCTATCATGTCATATCATATTCTTTTCTTTATAGCATGGACATTTGGACTTTTATATTGTTCAAAGCAATAGTCTAGTTTTGACATGATGACTTAAATACTCAAGCATATCAACAAGCAACCAAGTCTTTTCAAAATATCAACGCTAAAATAAGCTATCCCTAGCCCATCATGCTCAATCATTGATCTTATTCATGAAACACATTCGCATATTAGCTACACCCAATACTCAAGTACGATCATAGAGCCTCCTAGTTGGTGCTTTTGTAAGAGAAGATGGAGACTCAAATTCAAAAATAAAAATTGCATAAAGTAAAAGAAAGTCACTTCATAGAGGGAAGTAGGGATTTGTAGAGGTGGTAAAGCTCAAAGCGAAAATTGAGAGATAAAAACATTTTGGGAGGTGTATCCATCCCACCAACGAAAACGACTTAGAGTTCCCCACACTTTTGATGCTCAGATATATCATAGGCGGTTCCCAAACAGAGAATAAAAGTTGTTCCTTTTTCACCAAGCTTTCACTTGCCATGGCTAGCCGAATCCACGGTTGCCCTCCATACCAACACTTTCCAAGGAATTTATTATTTGATAACAGAAAGTAAATATTTTTTTCATTTCGGGACTAGGCATCCCTAATACCTTTGCCTTACTCTCGTGCAATGACAAGTGAATAAACACTCATCGTGAGAATAACACATCTTAGCATGGAAAATATAGGCCACCCCTCACCGCTCCACGAGTGAAACAAACACACAAAAGAGAAGTTTATTTCGAAATTAGAGATGGCACATACAAATTTGCTTCGAACGGCATGGAAATACCGCATATAGGTAGGTACAGTGGACTCATGTGGCAAAAGCTGGTTTAAAGGATTTGGATGAACAAGTAGAAATCATACTTAGTGCAAAATGAAGGCTAGCAAAAGACTGGGAAGCGACCAACCAAGAAATGAATAATCTCGTAAGCAAGCATTAAGCATAATTAACACCGAATAATGCACCACAAGCAAGATGTAACTTCATTGCATAATTATTGACTTTCGTGCTTGCATAGGGAATCACAAACCTTAACATCAATATTCCTACTAAAACATAATTACTCATTAATATGACTCACATATCACATCATCATATCTCAAAACTATTACTAAGAATCAAATTTATTTTTTCCAATGATCTTCATGAAAGTTTTTATTATATCCTTCTTGGATATCTATCACTTTGGGACTAATTTTCATGTGTTGCTTTTCATAAACTCAAACAAAATATAAGTGAAGATCATGAGCATAAAATTTCTTTCTCTCGAAATAATTTAAGTGAAGAAAGAGAGAATTTCTTGAAAATTTTACTAACTCTCAAATAAATCTAAGTGAAGCAAGAGAGAATTTCTTAAAAAATACTAAAGCACACCATGCTCAAAAATATATAAGTGAAGCACTAGAGCAAGTCCATAGCTCATAAAAAAATTAAGTGAAGCATAGAGAGCAATTCTAACAAGTCATGACATAATTTTGGCTCACTCCAATAGGTGTGTTCAGCAAGGATTGATTACTTAAAACAAAAAGCAAAACAAGCAAAGACTCATATCATACAAGACACTCCAAGCAAAACACATAGTATGTGACGAATAAAAATATAGCTTCGAGTAAAATACCGATGGTTGTTAGAAGAAAGCGGGGATGCCACTCGGGGGCATTTCCAAGCTTAGTTGGTTGCACATTTTTGGATAATAGCTTGGGATGCCGGGGCATCCCCAAGCTTAGGCTCTTCTATCCTTCCTTCATCCATCGTAAGATAACCCAAAACTTGAAAACTTCAATCACACAAAACTCAACAAAAACTTCGTGAGATCCGTTAGTATAAGAAAACAAATCACTATTTTAAGTACTGTTGAAAACCCATTCATATTTTGTTCTTGGATTATATCTACTGTATTCCAACTTTTCTATGGCAAAAACTCATCAAAGAAAACCACAGAGCCATCAAAATAAGCACACAACACAAAGAAAACAGAATCTGTCAAAAACAGAACAGTGTGTAGCAATCTTAAAATTTCGAATACTTCTGTACCTCTAACAATTCTGAAAAATTAGGACAACCTTGGCAATTTTCATATCATTCGTCTGTAAAAATTCCAGATCAAAATCATGTTTCTGTGATTTACTAAAATTATTTTTGTGAGCGCATAAGTTTTTGTTTTTTCAGCAATATCAAACAACTATCACCCAAGAAGATCCTAAAGGTTTTACTTGGCACAGACACTAATTAAAACACTAAAAACACAATCATAACAGTAGCATAATTGTGTAAAAACTCAAGAACAGAAAGCAAAAAGAAAAAATAAAAATTTATTCATTGGGTTGCCTCCCAACAAGCGCTATAGTTTTACGCCCTTAGCTAGGCATAATATTTCGATGATGCTCACATAGGAGATAATAATTGAAACACAAAGAGAGCATCATGAATTATGTGACAAACACATTTAAGTCTAACATGCTTCCTATGCATAGGAATTTTATATTCAAACAAATTATCAAGACAAGAAACATCTAACATATGCAAAGAAAAGGAATAAAACATTAACGATCTCAACATAACGAGAGGTAATTTAGTAACATGAAAATTTATACAACCATATTTTCCTCTCTCATAATAATTACATGTAGGATCATAATAAAATTCAACAATATAACTATCAAATAAAAGTTTCTCTTCATGATCCACATGCATGCAAAGTTGACGCTCTTCCAAAATAGTGGGATTATCATAAAATAAAGTCATGACCCCTCCAAGCCCACTTTTATCAAAAATTCACAAGATTGAACACTCTCCAAATATCTGGGATTATTTTCACCTAAAGATGACACTCTTCCAAACCCACTTTCAATACTATTGCAAACATATTCATCATGAGGCTTAAATAAACTTTCAAGATCATAAGAATCATTATCACCCCAATCATGATCATTGCAACAAGTAGTAGAGATAGCAAAATTAGCATCCCCATGCTTGGGGTTTGCATATTAGTAGCACAATTGACATTAATAGAATTTATAGTAAAATTATTGCAATCCTGCTTTTCATTCAAAGAGCTATCATGAATCACTTCATAGATCTCTTCATCACAATTTTCAGATTCACGGATCTCAAGCAAAACTTCATAAAGATAATCTAGTGCACTCAAATCACTAGCAATTGGTTCATGATAATTGGATCTCTTAAAAAGATTAGCAAGTGGATGAGGATCCATATCAATTGAGTTTTAGCAAGCAAAGATGCAAGCAAATAAAAAGGCACATGGTGACACAAGCGAACAAGAGATCTGACGAGAAAATGGCAAATGAAAAAGAGGGGCAAGTAAAACGGCAAATTTTTGTGAAGTGGGGGAGAGGAAAACGAGAGGCAAAAGGCAAATAATGTAAATTGCAAGGATATGAGATTTGTGATTAGGAACCTCGTATATGTTGATGATGTCTCCCCGGCAACGGCGCCAGAAATTCGTTTTGATGTCGCTTGAAGCTACATCGGTATTTCCAGAAAGAGGAAGGGATGATGCAGCACAGCGACGGTAGGTATTTCCCTCAGAAATGAAACCAAGGTTATCGAACCAGTAGGAGAACCAACCAACACAACGTAAACAGCACCTGCACACAAAGAACAAATGCTCGCAACCCGACGTAAGAGAGGGGTTGTCAATCCCTCACGGGTAAAAGATAGGTAGTTTTTGTAGTAGTTTGGATAAATAGATCTCGCGGGAACGCGAGATAAAATAAATATAAATAAATTGCAGGAAAGTATTTTGGGGGTTTCGGAAATATAGATCTGAAAACAAAATCAAATAAAAATAGATCGCAAAAGCAAATATATTAAGAAGAGACCCGCGGGCCGTAGATTTCACTAGTGGCTTCTCTCGAGAAAAATAGCAGACGGTGGGTGAACAAATTACTGTTGGGCAATTGATATAACTTCAAATAATCATGACGATATCTAGGCGATGATCATTATATAGGCATCACGTCCAAGATTACTAGACTGACTCCTGCCTGCATCTATTACTATTACTCCACACATCGACCGCTATCCAGCATGCATCTAGTGTATTAAGTTCATGGAGAAATGGAGTAATACAATAAGAACGATGACATGATGTAGACAAGATCTATCTATGTAGAGTGATAACCCACAAGTATAGGGGATCGCAACAGTTTTCGAGGGTAGAGTATTCAACCCAAATTTATAGATTCGACACAAGGGGAGCCAAAGAATATTTGAAGGTATTAGCAGTTGAGTTGTCAATTCAACCACACCTGGAGATTAATTATCTGCAGCAAAGTGATCAGTAGCACAGTAGTATGATAGTTTTTATAGTAGTAGTAGCAGCAACAGTAACAGTAACAGTGATAGCAGTAGTTTTGTAGCAAGTGTAACAGTGATGATAGCAGTAGTAACTTAGCAAGAACAATATAGGATAAATTCGTAGGCATTGATCAGTGACTTGTTGGATGATATTCATCATGAGACAGTCGTAACCTAGGGCGATACGACACTAGCTCTAGTTCATTGATATAATGTAGGCATGTATTTCGTAAATAGTCATGCGTGCTTTATTAAAAGAACTTGCATGACATCTTTTTTCCTACCCTCCCATGGCAGCGGGGTCCATATTGGAAACTTAGGGATCTTAAGGCCTCCTTTTAATAGAGAACCGGAACAAAGCATTAAGACACGGTGAATACATGAACTCCTCAAACTACGGTCATCACTGGGAGTGGTTCCGATTATTATCACTCCGGGGTTGCCGGATCATAACACGTAGTAGGTGACTATAACTTGCAAGATTGAATCTAGAACATAGATATAATGATGATAACATAAACGGTTCAGATCTGAAATCATGGCACCCGGGCCCAAAGTGACAAGCATTAAGCATGGCAAAGTCATAGCAACATCAATTTAAGAACATAGTGGATACTAGGGATCAAGCCCTAACAAAACTAACTCGATTACATGATGAATCTCATCCAACTCCTCACCGACCAGCGAGCCTACGAAGGAATTACTCACTCCCGGTGGGGAGCATCATGGAATTGGCGATGGAGATAGGTTGGTGATGACGAATGACGAAGATACCCCTCTCCGGAGCCCCAAACGGACTCCAGATTTGGCCTCCCGATGAAGAACATGAGGTGGCGGTGGCTCCTCGCGAAACGCGATAATTCTTTCTCCCTTATTTTTTCTCCAAAAATAGGATTTTATAGTATCCGGGGGGTCATCAGCTGGGACACCATGTGGGTACAACCCACCAGGGCGCGCCTAGGGAGGGGGGCGCACCCTGGTGGGTTGTGCCCACCCAGGTGGCCCTCTCCGGCAGGTCTTCGCTCCAGAAATTCTTTTATTTGATATAAAAAATCCTCGCAAATTTTTGTTCCATTCTGAGAACTACTATTTCTGCACAAAAACAACACCATGGTAGTTCTGCTGAAAACAGCGTCAGTCCGGGGTTAGTTTCATTCAAATCATGCAAATTAGAGTCCAAAACAAGAGGAAAAGCGTTAGGAAAATTAGATACGTTGGAGACGTATCAACTCCCCCAAGCTTAAACCTTTGCTTGTCCTCAAGCAATTCAGTTGATAAACTGAAAGTGAAAAAGAAAAACTTTTACGAACTCTTTTGCTCTTGTTTGTATAGATAAGCTTAAACAACACCCAGGTTTTCAGCCCATCATTATAACTAACCATGTCGACAATAACTCTTAAAAATTATAATGACTCATATCAATGACATAATTAGCTAGAGAGCAATAATAAGACATCTCAAATAGCAACACGTTATCAAAACAACCATGATATGATATGACAATAGTGGTATCTCGCTAGCCCTTTCTAAGACCGCAAAACATAAATGCAGAGCACCTCTAAAGTCCGAGTAGCGAATAAACATTGTAATTCGTGGTAGAAAGATCAGTCATGATGCACCCAACATTAGCTACACACAATGCATAAATCATGACAACTGTGCTCTCTCAGTTTCTAGCGCTTGTTTGAGAAGGTGATGACACAACATAAAAGTAAATAGATAGTCCCTATCGCAGAGGGAAGCAGTGATTTGCAGAGGTGCCAGAGCTCAATTTTTAAAACAGATGTAAATGATTATTTTGAGACATGCACCCTTCATATTCACTTCACGATAATCAGTTATCAATATCTTCCATGCTAAACACGCTAGTGGCAGTTCCCAAGCGGTAAAGTAAATGTTATGACCCCATTGGAAGTTTTTGTTTGATTATTTGAGAGATAAACTCTTTTTGTTATTTGGGACTGGGAATCCCTTTTACCGCCCTTTTCTCGTGCGATGGTGAGTGAATAAACACTCGACCTGAGAATAACCCGCTTAGCATGAAAGATACCGACCACCTCCTGTCGTTCCACGAACGATCCAGGCACACAAAAGGGATATTTATTTGAAGTTTTTGGAGATGGCACATGCAAATTTACTTAGGACGGCAGGGTAATACCGTATATAGGTAGGTATGGTGGACTCATCTGGAATATCTTTGGGTTTCAGGTTTTGGATGTACAAGCAGAGTTCCCACTTAGTACAGGTGAAGGCTAGCAATTAGATTGAGAAGCAGCCAGCTAGAGAGCAACAACGATCATAACCATGCATTATGCATAAGTAACATTGGACACTAGCATGAGTAGGATATTAACACCATGAACATAAATATCATAGAGGCTATGTTGGTTTTGATTCAACTACATGCATGAACATGTGCCAAGTCAAGCCACTCGAACATTCAGAGGAGGATACCATATCATCATACTACATCACAATCATCTTAATGTTATGTTGATATCGAAGATAAGTCATTATTCACTCCTACTTATGCATGGCATGAGAAACTATAATCTCTAATTGTCATTGCAAACATGTTTAATAATAATGGACTGAATCATGAATACTAGGTTAAACATATTTACACAAACAGAACAAGTTGAGTTCATACCAGTTTCTCTCTACCACGGCCAGTTCATCGGATATCTTCATTATTGCCTTTCACTTGCATGACCTAATGATATGAAAATAATAATAGTGCAAGGGTCCTGTGGACTAAGCTGGAATCTGCAAACATTTATTCAACAAGAGAAGACAAGGTAAAGTGGGCTCTTTATTAGTTCCACAGTTATTCAAATGAGAGCCACTCAACATTTTCATCGTGGTCTTCTCCTCGGTACTACTCGAATAAAAAGAAAAGAAATTCAGAGAAACACACTAAAATATTTTTGGTGTTTTTGGTTTTCTTGAACAAGCGAATAAAAGGGAAAAGCAAAAACGAGAAAAACTATTTACACGGGAAAGCTCCCAACAAGCAAAGTAAGAACAAGGAAATCTTTTTGGTTTTTCTTTTAGGTAGTACTACTAAGCATGCATAGAAAGTAAACTACTACAACTAAATTTTTTTTGGTTTTTCTAAAGTTTTTCAAACAGACAAGAAGAAAGAAAGAAATAAATTTAAGCATGGGTGATACAATGAAAAGTGTGAACACCGACAAAATAGAATGATATGTAAATATAAATGTAATGTCGGTGAGAAACACGTACTCCCCCAAGCTTGGATTTTGGCCTAAGTTGGTAATCGGTCAGTAGCCTGGAGGGTAGTAGGGGTTCTGAGGGGCAGGCATCCACTCATCCCACTACTGAGGCTCCTCCTGTGCTGCCTCTGCAGCACCATGAGCGTTCCGATAGGCGATGATGTCCTCAGGCATAATCCTATATCCGCCCCTGGCAACAGAATCAAACAAAGCAGGTGCAGGCAAAGGAATAATATCACGACTTTTAACACTAAAAACCAGGTTATAAGGAATAGGGATGCCAGGAGATTCGTTGTCAGTGAAATGGTGGTGATCCATGACTGCTCGGTCTAGGTAAACCTTGGTAAGAGGGTAGTCATGAGGGCGTATCTCAACATTAAAGTGAGCGGCCAAACGAGTAGCAAAAATCCCACCATCTATTTCCCCTGGGATTTATTAAGATGCAGGCGACGATCCACAATAGCTCCCAAGCTATAAGTGTTATCACCCTCTAGTGCTCGGCGTAAAACAGCAAAGTCTGGTGCGCTGAGTGCACCTACTTTCTTTCTAGCAAGCAGGCATTTAGCAACAAATAAAGCAAAATAGTGTATGGCAGGAAAGTGTATGCTAGTGGCAGTGACAGTCGACACCCCTCTCTCATCTCCCACTGTTAAAGTGCGATAGAAGGCCTCAAACCCAGCCGGCCTAGGCTCAGCTAAACTCCCATCATAAGGGATCATGCATATGTCACAAAATTTAGTAAGTGGTATCTGATGGTTTTCAGCATATAAATCAAAGCTCACTTCAGGAGGATTATTTCTAGGCAGGAAAGTAGAACTCTGAACAAAGATGTTTGTGAGGATTTGGTGCTGGTCACACTCATCTGTGATAAAGTTGGTGAGGCCGGCATTTGCGACATATTGTGTGAACTCCTGAAGAATTCCAGCCTCTTGCAGGAACGGGGTGTGCGGCCATTCACATGGACGTACCTCCGCCAACCTCCGAGGATGGAGATCACTGTCAGATGACTCCCCAATAACACCCTTGGAGTTCTTCTCAGAGCCAAACTTCCAAAAGACATTCATGTCCGCGTACAATTTTCTGAAAATAAAAATTTTGGGGGTGACAAAAATTTGTCAACAAAACTTTATGAAATTGATAGCAGCTACTCATAGGGATACATAGAGGCCATAGCAAGCATTCAAACTACTTAGAACACCAAGAATTCAACATGCAAGCACATCTACAGCAGCACCAAGAGTAGCTAATTATTCAAAGTATAAACCACTAAAACAAAAACTAATTGGACAAACGATGGAGTCACATACCAAGCAACAATCCCTCGAAACAGTTTCGAAAACGGAGCTTCGAGCAAAGAGATCGAAATCTGCGGGTTTGAGCTCAAGAACACGGGAGAGAGAGCAATGGAGATTTTTTTCTGGAGGTAAGTGATTATGTGGGCTAAAGAGATAAGTGAGGGGGGGCACGTGGAGACCACAACCCACCAGGGCGCGCCTGGGCGTCCTGGCGCGCCCAGGTGGGTTGGCCCACCTGGTGCACCTCCCTCTGATGTTATTTGCACCAGTAATTCAGAAATATTCAGTAAAAAATAGTATTAAATTTTCAGGGCATTCTAAGCACTTTTATTTTTGGGTCATTTTTTATTGCACGGAAAATTCAGAAAATAGACAAAGCATTTTATTTTATTTTATTTAACTAATAATAATAGAAAACAAAAATGGTAGGGATAGAAGGTAGTGCTTACTAAATTCATCAACCTCATACCTCTAAAAAATGATCCATTAATACGGTTGATCAAGTCTTATTAACAACCACTTTCGATTAGCATGAAACCGAAGAACTTTCGTAAATCACTAAGTTACCTCAATGGGGATATGCATTTCCCCAACAATAAGTATTTCATATTTCTTTTTGACAGTAGGTAGAGGTAGATGAAAACTTCCAATAGTGATTGTCGGAGATTTTTCAATAACATTTATACCGTTCACTTGGAATTGTTTCTTCAGAAAGTGCACCATATGCTCATTACCATTGATATGAAAAGTGACTTTGCTTTTATTGCAATCAATAACAGCCCTATAGTATTCAAGAAGGGTCTACCAAGGATAATTGACATGTTGTCGTCCTCGGGCATCTCAAGAATAACAAAGTCAGTCAAAATAGTAACATTAGCAACAACAACGGGCACATCCTCATAGATACCGATAGGTATGACAGTTGATTTGTCAGCCATTTGCAAGGATATTTCAGTAGGTGTGAGTTTATTCAAGTCAATTCTTTTATATAAAGAGAAAGGCATAACACTAACACCAGCTCCTAAATCACACAAAGCAGTTTTCACATAATTCGTTTTGATGGAGCAAGGTATAGTTGGTATTCCCGGATCTCCAAGTTTTTTAGGTACTCCATCTTTGAAGGTATAATTAGCAAGCATGGTGAAGATTTTAGCTTCCGGTATTTTTCTTTTATTAGTGATGATTTCTTTCATGTACTTTGCATAAGGAGGCATTGTCAAGATATTAGTCAAGCGCAAAAAGACTGGCCTCAACATCTTAGCAAAGCATTCAAATTCTTCATCATCTTTTTTTTTAGTTGGCTTGGGTGGAAAAGCATAGGTTTTTCAACCTACGGTTCTCTTTCTTTACCGTGTTTTCTAGAAACAAAGTCTTCCTTATCATATCTTTTGTTTTTGGGTTGTCGGTTATCAAGATCAACAGGTGGTTCTATCTTAACATCATTATCAGGTTCTTTATCATTACTTGGTTGAGCATCCACATTATCTTTTTCATTATCACTAGATGGGTGTTCATTATCAGGTTGAGTTTCAGTATTAGAGATAGATACTTCATTATCATTATCAGGAGGTTTATCTATTTCAGGTTCACTAGAGGCATGCAAAGTCCTATAATTTTTCTTCTTCCTTTTCTTTTTAGAAGGACTAGGTACATTAGCATTTGCTCTTTGAGACCCTTGTTCAATTATTTTTGGATGACCTTCAAGATAAAGAGACTCCTGAGTCATTTTACCTCCTCTAGTTGCAACTCTAACAGCAAAGTCGTTTATATTATGATTCATTTCATCAAGCAACTCTCTTTGAGATTTAGCAACTTGTTCTAACTGAGTTTGAAGCATAGAAGCATGCTTTCCAACACCTCTAACATCATTTGAGATTCTAAATAACAAGTCACTCAAGCGAGCAATCATATCAGAGTTGTATTTCAATTGTTTCATAACATTTGCATTGAAGTGATCTTGTTTTCTAATGTAGTTTTCAAACTCATAAAGGCATTGACTAGGATGCATATTGTGAGGATTATCATTTTCATTAAACTTCATAAGAGAATTTACCTCTACCACCTTAGGCGGTGGTGGTGTATCAAGCCCATGTATTTCTTCAATAGGAGGTAAATTTTTAACATCCTCAGCCTTAATACCTTTTTCCTTCATAGATTCCTTTGCCTCTTGCATATCTTCAGGACTGAGATATAATATACCCCTCTTCTTCGGAGTGGGTTTAGCCGGTGGTTCGGGAAGAGTCCAATCATCATAATTTTTCAATATGTTATTCAATAATTCTTCAGCTTGTCCAACAGTTCATTCCCTGAAAACACAACCAGCACAACTATCTAGGAAGTCCCTAGAAGCATCGGTTAGTCCATTATAGAAGATATCAAGTATTTCATTTTTCTTAAGAGGGTGATCAGGCAAAGCATTAAGTAACTGGCAAAGCCTCCCCAAGCTTGTGGGAGACTCTCTTCTTCAATTTGCACAAAGTTAAATATTTCCTGTAAGGCAGCTTGTTTCTTATGAGCAGGAAAATATTTTTCAGAGGAGTAATAAATCATATCCTGGGGACTACGCACACAACCAGGAGCAAGAGTATTGTACCAAGATTTAGCATCACCCTTTAATGAGAATGGAAATAATTTGAGAATATAGTATTAGCGAGTTTTCTCATCATGAGTAAAAAGGGTCGCTATGTCATTCAACTTAGTAAGATGTGCCACAACAGTTTCAGTTTCATAACCATAGAAAGGATCAGATTCAACCAAAGTGATTAACTCTGGGTCGACAGAGAATTCATAATCCTTATTAGTAATAAATATATGTGAGGTAGCAAACTTAGGATCATACTTCATTCTAGCATTCAGAGATTTTTCTTTGTACTTGCATAGTAATTTCTCTAGATCATCTCTATCCTTACAAGCAAGAATATCTCTAGTTGTCTCCTCATTCATAACATAACCTTCCGGAACCTTAGGCAATTCATATCTAGGAAGGCTAGTTCTAGCAGGTGTTGCAAGAGTTTCAGTTTCTATCTCATCATCAGAATCAACAACATCATATTGTATTACTCTAGCAATTTGTTTATCAAGAAATTCACCAAGTGGCACATCATCATTATCAAGCATGGTACTAGCATCATCATAAGCATCATTCAAAGTAGAAGTAGCATCATCAATAACTTGCGACATATCAGAATCGATAGCATGTGGTGGTGTTGCAAGTTTACTTATAACAGAAGGTGAATCAAAGCAGAACGGGATGGCAGTTCCTTACCTCCCCTCGTCTTAGAGGGAAAAATCTTGGTCTTAGCGTCCTTCAGATTCTTCATAGTGATAATATGATAATAATCCCAAGTGACTCAACAAATATAGCTATGCTCCCTGGCAACGGCGCCAGAAAAAGGTCTTGATAACACACAAGTATAGGGGATCGCAACAGTTTTCGAGGGTAGAGTATTCAACCCAAATTTATAGATTTGACACAAGGGGAGCCAAAGAATATTTGAAGGTATTAGCAGTTGAGTTGTCAATTCAACCACACCTGGAGATTAATTATCTGCAGCAAAGTGATCAGTAGCACAGTAGTATGATAGTTTTTATAGTAGTAGTAGCAGCAACAGTAACAGTAACAGTGATAGCAGTAGTTTTGTAGCAAGTGTAACAGTGATGATAGCAGTAGTAACTTAGCAAGAACAATATAGGATAAATTCGTAGGCATTGATCAGTGACTTGTTGGATGATATTCATCATGAGACAGTCGTAACCTAGGGCGATACGACACTAGCTCTAGTTCATTGATATAATGTAGGCATGTATTTCGTAAATAGTCATGCGTGCTTTATTAAAAGAACTTGCATGACATCTTTTTTCCTACCCTCCCATGGCAGCGGGGTCCATATTGGAAACTTAGGGATCTTAAGGCCTCCTTTTAATAGAGAACCGGAACAAAGCATTAAGACACGGTGAATACATGAACTCCTCAAACTACGGTCATCACCGGGAGTGGTTCCGATTATTATCACTCCGGGGTTGCCGGATCATAACACGTAGTAGGTGACTATAACTTGCAAGATTGAATCTAGAACATAGATATAATGATGATAACATAAACGGTTCAGATCTGAAATCATGGCACCCGGGCCCAAAGTGACAAGCATTAAGCATGGCAAAGTCATAGCAACATCAATTTAAGAACATAGTGGATACTAGGGATCAAGCCCTAACAAAACTAACTCGATTACATGATGAATCTCATCCAACTCCTCACCGACCAGCGAGCCTACGAAGGAATTACTCACTCCCGGTGGGGAGCATCATGGAATTGGCGATGGAGATAGGTTGGTGATGACGAATGACGAAGATCCCCCTCTCCAGAGCCCCAAACGGACTCCAGATCTGGCCTCCCGATGAAGAACAGGAGGTGGCGGCGGCTCTGTCTCGCGAAAGGCGATAATTCTTTCTCCCTGATTTTTTCTCTGAAAATAGGATTTTATAGTATCCGGGGGGTCTTCAGCGGGGCCACCATATGGGTACAACCCACCTGGGCATGCCAGCAGAGGGGGGCGTGCCCTGGTGGGTTGTGCCCACCCAGGTTCCCCTCTCCGGTAGGTCTTAATTCTTTTATATGATATAAAAAATCCTCGCAAAGTTTTGTTCCATTCCGAGAACTTTTATTTCTGCACAAAAACAAAACCATGGTAGTTCTGTTGAAAACAGCGTCAGTCTGGGGTTAGTTTCATTCAAATCATGCAAATTAGAGTCCAAAACAAGAGGAAAAGCATTAGGAAAAGTAGATACGTTGGAGACGTATCATAGAGATAGACCCCATCGTTTTATCCTTAGTAGAAACGGTACCTACGTGTCGGTTCCCTTTCTGTCATTGGGATCAAGCACCCTAAGATCAAACCCACTACAAAGCACCTCTTCCCATTGCAAGACTAATAGATTGAGTTGGCCAGACAAAACCCAAATATCGGAGAAGAAATACGAGGCTATAAGAAATCATGCATATAAGAGATCAAAGAAACTCAAATAACTTTCATGGATATAAAAAGATAGATCTGATCATAAACTCAAAGTTCACCGGATCCCAACAAACACACCGCAAAAGAGTTACATCATATGGATCTCCAAGAGACCATTGTATTCAGAATCAAACGAGAGAGAGAGAAAGCCATCTAGCTACTAACTATGGACCCGAAGGTCTACAAAGAACTACTCACGCATCATCAGAGAGGCACCAATGAAGGTGGTGAACCCCATCCGAGATGGTGTCTAGATTGGATCTGGTGGTCCTGGACTCTGCGGCGGTTGGATGAATATTTCGTCGACTCCCCTAGGGTTTTTGGAATATTGGGGTATTTATAGAGCAAAGAGGCGGTCCGGGGGGCACCCGAGGTGGGCACAACCCACCAGGGCGCGCCAGGGCCTCCTGGCGCGCCCTGGTGGGTTGTCCCCTCCTTGTGACTCCTTCTAGGTGCAACCAGGGCCCATCATGTTCCTTCTGGCCCATAAAAATTCTCCATGAAGTTTCGGGGCATTTGGACTCCGTCTGATATTGATTTTCTGCGAGGTAAAAAACGTGGAAAACAGCAACTGGCACTTTGCACTATGTCAATAGGTTAGTACCAAAAATGATATAAAATGATTATAAAACATCCAAGATTGATAATATAACAGCATGGAACAATCAGAAATTATAGATACGTTGGAGACGTATCAACTCCTAAGTCAATATACTCATATACAGATGACCTAGTCATCGCCAAATTGCTTGATAGATGCTGGAGTGTTTGTGCCTGCCTTGCCACATATTTCATTTGCTATGTTAATCTATGAGCATGTTGGTTGCATATTTTTTTCCCATTCGAGGACATCCATTTGTTGCTTTGGTTGTTTGGATTTTCCTTTTGCCAAATGAATGGACAAGAATGTCTAAGAACTCCCTCTAGCTATCTATGCTTTTTCTCTTCTCAAACTCTATTCATGCTATATCACAAAGTTTGAGCAAGCCGAATTCGGACCCTCCGAGTGAGGAGCACTCGGAGCCACCGATCCGTCAAGGGCTTAACTTCCAAAACCTCTCAATGACAACTCGGTCTGACCAATTCATTCCCTTCGGTCTCACCGAATTCATTGGGTTGATCTAGGTTTTCACCTCGGTGCAACCGGTTAGAACAGTTCGGTCTCACCGAGTTGCAGCAACCGCTTTCGATTCTGCATCTCGGTGCCACCGAGTCATTCCACTCGGTCAAACCGACAGTGACTGGGTATATATACGCGGGTTGAAAATTTGGAAGTACCTCCAAAAATTCCGTCCGTGCCTCCCAGCTCTGTCGTCCCCTTGGTCTTCAGATCATCGCCCGTGTCGCCTGGTCTCCATCGCCGTCAACGGAAATCTTCGCTGATGTTGTCGCCGTAGCGAGTTCATCGCCATGTTAGGGAATGAACTCAACCCCTTGTGCAACCTTTTGCTCCGATTCCTGCACTAAGGTCAATGCCATGATTCTTTCCATGATTGAGACAGTTCTATCCAACCAAAACTTCCTCTAGATAGTTTTGATCCAAAAACTTAGGGTTATGTTTCCGCCGAACTCATCTCGGACCGACCGATTTGAAACATTCGGCCTCACCGATTTGGCCCAGGCCATTGCACATGTACTACTCGGTCTGACCGAAGTGTACAAATTGGTGTGACCGAGTTTACTTTCTCAGTGAAACCCTGGCATCTCGGAGTCACCGAACTGTGTCTCGGTCTGACAGATTTCACATGTTTAGACTCTAAAGTTGCTTCGGTGTCACCGAGTTTGTCATATTGGTAGCTCCGAAATGCTTTCTGCAGAAAACTAAAATTAAGTTTTTGAGTCATTCCTTTTTGCCAAAATAGCTGTGCTTTGTGATGCTCATCTTCTCTGCCTATACCTATCTGTTCACATGGTCATATTCTGAAGATGAGGACTACATTGCTGATGAAGAGGCCACATCCAAGAAGAAGTTGATCAAGAAAGAACAAGTTGCTGTTGCTGCTGCTGGCATCAAGCCAGGAATGAAAGTGAAAGCTCCTTCAAGGAGGAAGCCTATGTCAAAAGTCAGAGTCTCAACTCAAGAAACCATGAAGTTCACTTTGGAACAATCTGATGATGATGAGGCTGCTGGAAAGAAGAAGAAGAGAGCAAGAACTACAACTGCAAAAGTGCTTGGAAGACCTACCATGGTTGAGCATGCAGAAAATGAGGAGGAGGAAGAAGATGCTGCACCAACTCAGAAATCTCAAAAATTGATGGGAGATGCTATAAAGTCTGGCTCTGCTCCTTCTAAGCCCAAGACTGCTCCCAAGCAATCGTCACAAGCTCAAGCTCCAAAGGCAACTGTTCCCAAGAGATCTACCAAGAACATCCCTGCTGCAGAGAAGAACAACGCCCAGTGCCTGAAGTTCAAGAAGAGGAAGAGCCCCAAGTGCTCAGAAAGCTCAAGCCCAAGATACTTGATCATGATGACAATCATCCAGTTGCTGAAAATATGAAAGAGAGAAAAGATGCAGGTCTCAGACTATGGAGACAAACAGATCCATATGCTACAAGGAGAAGGACTACTGTAGACTACAGGTTCCACACCAAGGAGCAGTAGGACTTCTATGAGACAGTCCTCCTGGACAAGAAGCCTATTGTTTGTGATATGAGATGGGTCGACCGGACCTACATTGATGACAATGAGGACTACTTCCCCAGAGTGCATGAGAGCTTCAGACTCAATGGAGTTGACACATTTGTTGGTCAGAAATTAACCAAATGGAATGATTAGATGGTGATGCAGTTCTATTCCACTGCTCATTTTTACCCAGATGGCAAGGTTGTCTGGATGACTGAGGGTACTAGGTACCAATCTACCATTGCTGAGTGGGCTAAGCTTATCAATGCTCCTGTTGAAGCTGAAGATGACACAGATGTCTATGCCAGGCCCAAGATAGACCACAACTCCATGGCAAATATGTACAAGGAGATACCTGACAAAGCGTTGGAGACACACAAGCTTGGCTCAGTGTACTATTTGTTGTCTGGATTGGCCACCATAAACACCATATTGAGGCACACATTGTTGCCCAAGTCAAGAGATCACAGGATGATCAGAGGCCACTCCATCAACTTGCTTCAAATGTTTGATGTGCCACAGAAATTCAAAGTGATGAGTTTGATAGCGAAGACAGTGAAGAGGACTGCAGCAGATCATAAGAGGTCATGTGGCTATGCCCCACACATTCAGATGCTCATCAACTCCAAGATGGGCACATGCACATATCTGCTAGATAGAGAGCACCTTCCCCAAAGGCCAGACTTTGAGGACAACACGGTGGTCACGGATGCCTCGCATCCTACATCTGTAGATGCTCAGGAGAAGAGAGAGAAGGCAAAGGCAACAAAGACTTCCCAGATTCCAGATGTCTCAACTGTAAATCTCAAGACAAAGTAGGATCAGCTTATCTATCTGCTTGAAGCAACAGTGAGAAGTGAGAAAGGACTAGCTACCCTAACTCAAAACCAAGAAAGTCTTGAGAGAATCATTGAAACAAAGTTTTATGGTCTTGACTTGAAGGTCACAGAGATTCAGACAGCAGTTGAGCAACTCCAAGAAAAAGCAGAGGAGAGGGGAGGAAGATCTACCACAGATGCTTATCAGAGGGTGCCTAGAGCACAAAGGTCTGCAACTCTGCTAGTCAGTGACACAAGGACCACAACTTCAGCACTTGCAACCACAGCCTCAGTTGCCCCTCTAGTGGCAACCCCTCGAGTTCCTCAGACTTCAGCCAAAGTATTTGTAGATGGTGTTCTCTCCACACCATCTTCACACTCCGGAGCTCCCGGATATCGTGCTTAGAGTGTTGTATAGCACTATGCATTTTCGAGCTTTTTGGTAACTTGTTGCCAAAGGGGGAGAAAGTGTATAGATCACAGGCTTCGAGAGAGAGTGTGCTTTGTCTTTATTTGAGAGTGTTTTTTATTTGCCTCTCTAGCTACTTATTTTCTTGTGCTTGCTACAATACTTTTGCTTGTTTGTGAGATACTCTTATGATCATATGTTTGATCATATTATGCCTTAATGTGTGTGCTTGAATGATGCTATCTTATCTCTTATGTATGATCAATCATGTTTGCCTTGGTGATGAGTGCATATTATTCATATTCTATCATTTTGAGCACTCCACCAAGATGTATGTGACATGGAAGAGTGACCCATTATTCTAATCGATTGTGCATTTGCATTCAAAGCAAATTTTTAAATAGTGCACAAATTTAGGGGGAGCTATTGCTTATCACATAATTCTCAAAGCAATAATATATTTCATTCACATTATCATTTGTCGAAGCTTTGATCTATATGTTGTCATCAATTACCAAAAAGGGGGAGATTGAAAGTGATCCTTGGGTGGTTTTGGTAATTCATAACAACATATAGCTCATTGAACTAATATCCTTTCTAGTTGATTATTTCAGAAAGTTCAATGATTGGCAATGGCATGGACTAGAGATGTGGACCCCTCAAAATGCTAAGGACAAATATTGGCAAAAGCTCAAGACTCTTCATTTTAATTTTAGTGATCCAAGATCACATTGAGTCCATAGGAAAAGCCAATACTATTAAAAGGGGATGAGGTGTTGCTTTATGGTCTACTTGCTCAAAATGCTTAGTGATATGCTCCAAAAATCATCAACCACTCTCTCATATCCAAATATGTCCTAAATCTAAAGTCAAACTCAGCCCCACCGATTTGATTCATCCGACGCCACCGAGTTCCTTTTGACAGAGCCATAGCCAGAAACCCTAATCAATTCGGTCTCAGCAATAGGGATTTCGGTCTCACCGAGATGGGCTTGCAAACTCTTTATTTCCCTTAGTAATGTTTCGGTCATGCCGAAGTGAGCGATCGGTCCCATCGAGTTTGCAATGCAAACTCTCTGTTTCCCTTCGTAACGTTTCAGTCTCACCGAAAAGAGCGATCGGTCCCACCGAGTTTGCCTGAAGAACTCTTTGTTTGCTTATTGCTGAAATCGTTTCCATCGAGTTCATGCGATCGGTGACACCGAGATGAAGTTTTTCCCTAACCCTAGAGCATCAGTCCCACCGAGTTGATCATGTCGGTCCCACCGAGATTCCTAACGTTCACATTTTGAACTGCTTCGGTCTGACCAAGTTTGGTCAAATGTGTGTAATGGTTGAATTTTGTGTGGAGGCTATTTATACCCCTCCACCCCCATCTCCATTTGAGAGAGAGCCATCAGATCGTGCCTACACTTCCATTATTCATATTCTGAGAGAGAACCACCTACTCATGTGTTGAGACCAAGACATTCGAATCCTACCACTAGAATCTTGATCTCTAGTCTTCCCCAAGTTGCTTTCCACTCAAATCTTCTTTCCACCCAATCCAAATCAGTGAGAGAGAGTTGAGTGTTGGGGAGACTATCATTTGAAGCACAAGAGCAAGGAGTTCATCATCAACACACCGTCTATTACCTTTTGGAGAGTGGTGTCTCCTAGATTGGTTAGGTGTCACTTGGTAGCCTCCGTCAAGATTGTGGAGCTGCACCAAGGAGTTTGTAAGGGAAAGGAGATCGCCTACTTCGTGAAGATCTACCCGAGTGAGGCAAGTCCTTCGTGGGCGATGGCCATGGTGGGATAGACAAGGTTGCTTCTTCATGGACCCTTCGTGGGTGGAGCCCTTCGTGGGTTAAAGTCTCCATCAGCGTGGATGTACTATAGCACCACCTATCGGAACCACGCCAAAAATCTCCGTGTCAACATTGCGTTTGCCTTTCCAAACCCCTCCCTTTACCTTCATATGCAATGATTTACATTCCGCTGCTATACTCTTAGAATTGCATGTGTAGGTTGATTGCTTGACTTGTGCTAAGTTGCTAAAATCTGCCAAGACTTAAAATTGGGAAAAGGCTATATTTTTATTTGGTCAAGTAGTCTAATCACCCTCCCCTCTAGACCAACTTTCGATCCTACACCATCGCTGAAACCGTCCACTGGTCCCTCGAGCCAATGCACACGTCCAAGAATGACGCCCCAAGGGGGAAACGACACAAGAGTGTCGTCGTCATCCAATCGACTGATCTAGAGTTTCCCCAAACGATAGCAGATAGAGGTAGGAAGCTTCTCAATGGCGATGCCCACAAGAGGGGGACAACATAGAAGAGCGCCGCCATCGTCAGCATTGGCAACTAGCCGAGAGCAAGGTTTTCACCCGGATCTGCTCGACGAACCTCCATCTAGCATTATGTGCATGGGGCCGCCATTGATCTCCGTCGTCGCGTAGCGAGCGGGCCAGATCTGATCTGATTAGAGGACAGACCACGTATCCTGCCGACTCGTCCACCAGCCCCTTCACGCTGTCGCCGCCGATCCGAGGTCAGAAGGCCCAATCGCCGCATAACCGGCCGCCGCTGCAACGCCGATACCCGAATGGCCGCACCTCCTCATGACGATGGGCCCCACACCACCCCCATGCCGCGGGAGAGAGGGAAACCCCCCCCCCCCCAGCCATCGGCCCCCAGGCTTAGCCCGGCGGCATCCCTCGACGGCGATCGAGGGAGGGGAAGATGGTGACACCCCCGGCGGCTAGGGTTGCGGTCCCACCTGAGTCGCCCGAGCAGGGGCAACACGGGGTCAAGATGGGATGGAGAGAGGGTTCCAGATCTGCTCTCTGTTGTGGAGGAGGGAGATTGGGCGGCGGCGGCGGCGGCGGAGCTCCCTCCCGCTGCGGGAGGGGGTTGCGACGGTTAATTTGGATCAGAGTAGTGTTTGCATGTACAAACTTATTGTCCTGCATTGTCCCCACCCTGGTGACAGCAACTAGAAGCGCCCCCATCCTGGCCGCCGCCGATGACTACCTGCGCTTCATGTTTGCCCTGTACCGTCGTGCTTCACGTTTTATGGAGCCATGGAAATATATCTCTTTTTCTTTTTTTGCCCTCAATCTCTATATTCGTTTATACTGCTAGGAGATGGTAACATCATGCAAAGAGAGCATCCAGTCGTTCGCCCAGGAACTCATCCCCGTCGCCTGGCCGCGCCCCTCCTCGCGCCCAGCCTTGTCGTCGCCGCACCCTGGCCCTCCTCCTCGCGCGCCCAGGCCCTCCTCCTCGCGCCCAGTTGCTCCTCGCCCAGGTACTCCTCGCATCGCCCAGAGCAAGGAGAAGCAACACCTCGTAAGCAATTCAGCAACACACATCAGCAAAACAGGAGAATCGACACATCAGCAAGATACAAGATCAAAATCAATTCCACTACAGTTGAGTACAAGATCCAGGTGCTTGACAGTGGAGTACAAGATCAAGAAGAGTAGCTTCACGAGCAGCAACAGATCACAGTAGTAGAATTTTCAGCATATGAACAACAGCAATAATTTCTCATCATAGCACAACACCAGATCATCAGGAGATCTTCAAATTACTCCAGATCAAGGGATCAGGTGTACTCCAGATTAAGATCAAGAGTACAGGAGTAGGACAACAAAAGCGATCTTCAAATTACTCCACATCAAGAGATCAAGAACTCAGGAGTAGGACAACAAAAGCATTAAGAGCATCATTAACGCAACTGATCAAGAGGAGCAGTTGATCAAGAGGACCAGCAGCTAATCAAGATGAGGAGCAGAACATAACAACAACAACATTAGCAAGCAGTATTAGCAGCACTATCAGCAGTAGCAAAAACACAACAACAACAACATTATCAGCAGTATGAATACCAGCAAGAGCAGCACCAGCACAACAACAATACCAAGTTGAGACTTGTAGTGCTATGTTGAGACTTGTAGTGCTTTGATGAGACTTTTAGTGCTATGATGAGACTTGTTTGTGGAAATGCATCCATGGAGTCTTGTTTGTCGAAGTGGATTATATTGTTTTTAAGTTGTTTGTGGAAATGGATTATACTCCATATGTGTTGTAAGAATGTATGAAATGGATCATATTGTGTAGTTTGAAATGGTGTACTCCATATGTGTTGTTTAAAATGGTGTGCTCCATATGTGCTGTTTGAAATGGAGTGTGAAAGTTTCTGAAATCTTATGCAAGTTTCTCAAATTATATGCAAGTTTCTGAATTTTATAATTTCTGGAAGTTTCTAAAATTTTATGCAAGTTCTGAGTTTTATAATTTTTTAAAGTTTCTAAAATTTTATGCAAGTTTTTGAATTTTAAATTTCTGAGAGTTTCTGAATAATTTATGAAAGTTGTTTGTTATGGAATATGCAAGTTGTGTTGTTCTTTGGATAGTGTTTGGAGAGGTAAGGAAAGGAGATGAGAGGAAAGGAAAGTTTGTTTTAGCTATAGTACAGTAAAGGAGAGTTTGTTTGAGACAAAGAGGAAAAGCAAGGAGAGGAGACTACTCATGCCACCTCCCCCCCCCCCCCCCCCCCCCCCACACACACACACACTATTCATCTAAACATGTCAAGTTACACTAGCAGTACTACTCCAAGCATCTAATCTATCTACAAGCAGTAATTTAAATTAACAGTATTCGATTCCTATCACACAAAGTATTTTAAATTAATAATATTTTTAACAGTACTTAAAATACTGCACCAGATCAAGCACTACCCCATGTTCCTACAAGTACTCCAAGCAAAGTACTCTAAGCAACAATACTCCAAGCAAATACTCTAAGCAACAATACTCCAAGCAAATACTCTAAGCAACAATATTCCTGTCACAAGGAGTAACAAAATTAAATACTCCAAGTACTATGATTGTCTTACAGCTAAGAGGCAGACACAGCAGCATGCGATCAGCAGCCACATGATCAACATCTTCAGGAGCTTCAGCCACATCAAGAATCTTGACGACCCACATGCATGATCAGGAGCCGCATCTTCGGTAAATCGGCAACATTTACACCTGCTGAAGGTTAGGATGATGCACCAGTTAACCCAACACAGATTCAGGTTCCATCCGAAATTAACAACATCAAAGCATTGCAACAAAGATCACCAACATTATAAATGCATAAGATCACTCCTAACATTAACAAAAATCACTCCTAAAGTTTCAGCTAAGCACATCTACTACCATTAGATATGCACTAATTTTATTTCTAGAATGACACATGGCCAATGGGGAAAACACATGCTATTCACTTGGAGAAAAAACAGTGAATGTACTCCTACAGTCCTGAATTTACTGTAAATTTACTCAATTTCTGAATGTACAGTAAATTTACTGCATCACACTACTCTTACAAGGAGTACTTTCAGTAGAGCATTTTGTTCTATAACTTGTAAACTTGCTCAACTGTACTCCTAAATGAAATCCTACTTTGAGCAAACACTCTTAACTATTCTTACGAGGAGTACTTTCAGTAGAGTACTGTACTTTCAGACTTTTAGTAGACTACTCCTAAAAGAAATCCTAGTCTGAGCAAGCACTCAACTACTGGATGTACAGTACTCTGCTCCTACTCATATTGTGACCCAGATCTGAGTCACAAATTGTACAACATGGAGTACCAGAAGACTTACTCCTACTGCATGTACTCTAACACTCCTACTCCTACTCTGAGTAGGAGATGATCTAGCAGCATCAGAAGACATAGCGGCACAAGCACGACCACTCTAGCAGTACAAGCAAAAGAGCATGGAGTACAAGCAGCAACTGCAACTCACCATCGTCGGGGAAGTACAAGCAGCAGCAGATGGTGGTCGGAGGAGCTTGTCGCCGCCGCT
The DNA here is from genome assembly GCF_002575655.3 of Aegilops tauschii subsp. strangulata. Lineage (NCBI taxonomy): Eukaryota > Viridiplantae > Streptophyta > Magnoliopsida > Poales > Poaceae > Aegilops > Aegilops tauschii. The sequence goes on along the minus strand of NC_053037.3, from coordinate 34,448,041 downwards.
GAAGCAGCCTCTCCTCCCGCTGCTCCTCGCCGCCGCTTCTCCTCCCGCTGCTCCTCGCTGCCGCCAAAAATCCATCACCATCATCTTCTCCAATCACTCCTCTCCACCAACCACCATACAGACCAGTACCAACTGCAGCTCCTCCCGCTGCTTCAGATCCGGGCGCCAGTGAATAAAAATGCCATCTTGAAGGAGAGCCGGCGACTACGACGCAGGTGACGGAGAGCAAGCGATGACGACGCGGGCGAGGGAGGCGACGAGCTAGCTAGGGATTTGGGGGTTCGAGGGAAATGGGAATGGGGAAGCTTGCGAGTGAGACAGTGAGTGGGAGCGGAGGGGCAAAATGGGAAACGCAAGAAATTTCGTTGCGTCGCGAGAAATGAACTGCGAATTCTTTAACGTCTTATAAATCTTTCCAGAGGGAGTTCTTTTCAAGAATCTATCTGAATAAGCTGTACGAGTACGAAACCTTGAGAGCTATCTGAATAATCTTAGAATTTCTGAGGATGATCAAAAGCATAGTTCTTCAATCAAGTCTCTGCATCGACCAACAACGCCAACAATGTGCTCTGTCGTTGGCAGAGACTGACCTGGCGTTGCAGCAAGAAGGCAAAAACCGCATGCAGGCATTTCAGCTTAATTTGTGGTTTACGTTGTCTCTGTTTTGGATTTGGCTGAATGTCAAGAATGTACTGTACTATCCACATACAGCTGTAAACTTGCATATATTGCTGTACAGGGAGATATATTATCAGGTCATTGTATGCTAGGCCCTGCCACGTACGTGCGTGCGCTGTCCATCTAATTTCGTAAAAGAAGGCACTGAACTGCAATATATAGCTAAACGAATCAACACCAGCTCAACCATGTTTGCTCTAACATGTTAAGGAAACATAGCCACATATATAATCCAAAGTCCAAACTGCAGCAACATCTGAAATGTATGCGCACACGCCAACGAACTATCAGGAACTAAGCATTTCAGAGTCTTCAACAATAAAGCATACTGCTACAACTAGCTAGGAAGTCTAGAACTACGCTGCTGTGCAAATTGCACCCACGATCATCTCCGACCACCTTCATCTTGCATCCCCAAGTTCGCATCCAGTGTTCCAGCTGCTCTCTGCAAACAAAACCCCCTTTCATCTTGCATCCCCAAGTTAACATCCAGTGTTCCAGCTGCTCTCTGCAAACCAAAGTGTACATTTGATCAGAAAACATGTTTCTTGTTCATAAAAACGACAAACAAAATTCCAGTGTATATTCAATTCCTAATTAAAACTAGAGCTAGCTGTTATGTACGAACTAATAAAATTTGGGATTAACTAAAGAGTAAATTGTATGAAAATACAACTGTACGGTCCAATGTAAGAATATAATGATGCTATTTTTTTCACAGCTAAGTATATATTATACTCATGTTCAAGGCATATGCATGACCACTTATATAGGTCTCATATTAACTGACAAAATGGAGTGCATGTTTTTGCTTATTTTCTTGACTTGCAAAGAGATGCTGGTACATCAACTAAATTAGTATACGATCCTTTTTTTGCGGTGAAGTATGCAAGACTCCTTGATTTGTGGGATCAGCTAAAACGTAAACGTAGGATTGATACCGTACCACGATTAAAATTTTATTTGGTTGTGCCATAAAAATAGCATATGAATATGCCTAAGAGGAGTCAACAGGAAATTCTAGTTCAATCCTAGTGCAAAGGAGTCATTGGGAAGAAATATCTCAACTACTACAATGCTACTACAAAGTAGCAATTAATTGAATGGAACTACCAAGTAAGTATCTAAGTGTCCATTATTGCTGGAATTTAAAGGAGCATTTTAGGAAAGAGATCATCATTTACCTAGCTAACTTCTCATTGATTCGAACCCTCTTGCACTGCTTCATGTTGCTTCAGCAGCTATGACAAGCAGCTCATGGATCGATAGGTTGTTCTATAGCAAATATATGAAATAAATATGTTTGAGACTGCAGCAAAAAAAATCATTATACCCTAATGTTCTACCAAAATTAATCGAATTCCAACTTGAGGGTTTACCATTTGTAAATACTCTTCTAAGTATTCTCTTATAGCTTCGGTGCAAATCGCATACCCAGTCGATCCACTGCTCATGAAATGCACCCCAACGACTTTGTTTACTCCTGCCAGGACAATAGGTGACCCAGACATGCCTCCAGTGCTTGTGCAACTATATTTGATATGTGTATTGGTTGACGGGGAACTGCATTAAATAGACAACAATTAGGTAGCTCAACCCAGGCATGACATGCAGAGGTAAAAGGGAATTGAATAGTAGGAGTAGTAATAAGCAGGTTAATTACATGATTCGGCCAGACCAGGTTGATGGCTCCAGGATAAAATTATTACGCAAAACGTTATAGCCAAGCAGAACAACGTCCCATCCCGGTGCCACTGGATGCTGGAAGAAGTCCATAACAACGGGAGGTCTGGTGACTTGGCTAGACATGCGTTGGACCCGAAGCAAAGCAAGGTCTTTGATGTCGTTGCCGCGATGAACTATGCTCACAGCAGATGGTATAGTGTTCCCAGAGAAATAAGCATCCAGGATTTGATTCATCCGTACACGCGAAACAACATGATGGCATGTTATTATGAGGCACGCCCCGGGCTCGTCCCAGTAAACAACGAAGCCGGTGCCAAGGAAAACACCTCCATGATTCAGTCGCACCACAGAACGCTCAAATCTTTCAAACACACGTATGGACCACTGAGATTCAACCCCACCAGCCATGTCTGCGTCTGCGTGTGTGAACCTGTAACAAAACCACAAGTAGCAAACAACCGATGCATCAAATTAGCATCCATGAATGATGTACGTACAATTAGTAGTAAAAGTAGTGTACATACATATATCTATTGAATTCAGGTGAGGTGTCTATCTGTTTCATGGATGGGAAAACAGGAAGGATCGGAAGAATTAGACACTATGTTTCTGATTAATTAGCAGATGTAGCCTCCTGGTAACTCCTTGTTCGGATCGGACACCATGCATGTCGTGGTTAGAAAAGCAGCGAATGCTTCATTTGGTTGCAAAGAGATTGAAGACGCAGACACCTTGCCCATGGCCCGACAACATCCGACTATCTAGGCTAGGGTGTAGCAGCTTGTGCTTGCTAGCTAGCTTCTACTGACATGGCAAAGCCGGCGACTTGGCAAGGGCACCAAAGCCGGCGACTTGGCAAGGGCACGATACATGTGTGTGGGCTAGATGCCTAGATCTGAAGTGCGGGCGGAGAAGGGTTGGAGAGGGGGGCAGGGGAGCACGCGCGGGGGCGCTCACGGCGCGTCCTCTCTCAGTGAGGAGCGGTGCCATGCCATGGTCGTCCATGGTTTGAACTGCAGGCTAGGTCCTGATCGATCGATTTGCTACGGTGACTGGGTAACCTTCCTGCTACGGAGTACTGACTACGCACATGGATTAGGCATACAGGGGCGGGGACTTACCGGCACACAATCGCCGGAGGCGCGCGTTGGCGGCGGCCGGACGGGAATGCCGTGGCGCAGAGCCGGCTGGGACCTGGGAGAGATGTCAGGGACGGAGCTGCTAGCACTACTGAGACAGAGACGAAGGATGCATTATTGGGATGGAGACGGGTGGATGGGCATTAGGGAGATGTGTGCCGGCCGGCGAGATTCTCTCTGTGGCCGGGGCAAGGACGAGCAGGTGGACCGAAGCCACATAAGGAAGCCCGGGTACTGCACCGGGTAAAGAGCTCTCCATCCATTGCCGCTTCGGGAAGACGGGGCTGAAAGTGGTCTGGCCTCTCCTTTCACCACCAGAATCAATCACAAGCAATGGCATGGAGCTCGGACGCTGGGCTGTGTGTGTTTGATTAAGATTTTTCACGCAATTTCGGTTTAGTGAGAGCAACTCCAACGCGCCGACCCAAACGGACGGCCATTCATCTGCTTTTTGTCCGTTTGAGTCGGCCCGGCGAACGCCCATGTCCGCTTTCGTGTTTGGGTCGGCACATGCGCCCAACACTGACGCGACCCAATTTTTAGTTCATGTGAAAAAAATAGACCACAATTATTTCAAAAATAGAAAAATATTAATTAAACATTAATGCCGGCTAGAAAGGCCGGCGAGAGTCCACGCGTCCACATTACATTAACTAAAACATTAATTAAAACTAAACTACGAGGCGGCGCGCTGCCTTAGGCGTCGTCTTCGTCGACGTCGGGGCCGGTGAGGTCGATCAGTGTCGGCGCCGGGCCGGCCCAGGGGAACGCCGTATTCCAAAGCCTCGGGCTGGGCACGGCGCGCCTCCTCCTCTACCTCGCGGCGCTCCTCCTCGGCGTCGCGTTCGAGCATTTCGAGGTACTCGCCCTCGCGACGCTCCTCGGCCAGCCTTCGCTGGCGCCATTGCTCGAGGTAGGCGCGCTCCTGCGCCTTCATCGCCCGCGTCCAGATCGGCAGCATGCTGACCCACTCGCGCACTACCCCGGTCCAGGAATAGCGATCGATGGGGGTCGGCTCCGGCTCAGCCCTGGCTGGGACGGCGGGGCCAGCGGTGGCACGACGCAGTCGTCGGCCGCGGACAGCGCCATGGCCTCCGCCATGAACGCCTCGTACGCCTCCTCCTCCTCCTCCTCGCTCTCTCGGAGGACAGCCGCCTGGTCCTCGTCGCGAACGACGAGGCGCATCGACGGGGAGCCATGCGAGACGACGCGGACGCCGCGCCGCCTGGCCTCCTCGTGCTCGGACACGAACCAACGCGCCCAATAGGGCGAGTCGACGTCGTAGGCAGAGTCACGGCGCTGCTCCGCCGTCAGCAGCACCCGCTGGCGCCACACCTCCTCCGCGTGCACCCTCGCCAACCTTGGGATCCTCTCCGGAGGCAGAGTGACATCGCGGTAGGGGAGAGGGACGCGGTTCTCCCAGTGTCACTTCGCCTGGTGCACTGGGACACTCACGCGCTGCCTCAGCCGGCGAGAAGACGCAGGCGGAGGCGGGGGCGGGGGAGAGGGGTGGCGGGGTCCTTGCCCTTGTCTTTGCTGGAGAAGAAACCCATCCTTGCAGGGAGACGGCGGGGGAGAGGGGTGGATAGGGTTGCCGCCGACGAGGGAGCAGAGGGTGGCGAGATGGGGACGGGGGGCTTCTGGAGCGGATGAGGACCCCCCCCTCCCGCACTCTCGGATTAAAAAAGGTCGACCGTCGTCACTGACGTGTGGGCCTGAGGTGGGCGGTCGTCATACATTAAGCTAGCCACGGAGGTTGGACGGCCGTCAGGCGGAGACGCGGCGGACATCGAGAAGGCGCGCGAGGCGTTCGCTTCGCGTCCGCGCCGACGCATTTCTACCGCAAATGGGTCGGCGCGAATGCGGTTTGCGAATGGGTCGGCGTGTTGGGCCTTCATTTTTGTCCGCGCCGATCCAAACGAACGGCGGAGGACGAAATGGGTACCTGCGTTGGAGTTGCTCTCAAAGGCATAACTTTCACCTGGTTGCACTTCTAACAAAGCAACTCCAACGCAGCGACCCATTTGGTCCGCTTGCGTCCGTCTGTGTCTGACTGGCCAAAAATTAATGCCCAACGAAGTGACTAGGACTGGACGCTCGAGCGAGCTTTTTGGCTCGGCCCGAAACTCGCTCCAGCTCGGCCCGACTCAGCTCGGCCCGACTCAGCTCGGCCCGACAAGAAAATAAGCCGAGCCGAGCTAGCAAATTTAGGCCGGTTCGACAACCGAGCCGAGCCGGTTTCCGCTCGGTCCAGCTTGGTGGCTCGTTTCGCAGCCCAATTAATTTTTTTTCCTAATTTTCAGCCCATTGTCTAGACATAGCAGCCTACACGAGCGGCCCAAGCCCACTAAAAGCACCCCGACTCACATGTGCCTCCCCTAGCGAGCGAATGCAGTCGCCGCTGCTTAGGGTTTGCGCCCTGCCGCGCCCTCCGCCGTCCGGCCAGTGGCCACCACCAGACGTCGTCCTCCTCACCGCGCATGACGCTGGATGGCTCGCCGTAGACACAGACGGCGTACGTGCCTGTTCGCCGCTGCGCCGGACGCCGTCGTTCGTCGCTCCCGTGATTCCTCGCCGGCAAAAGCAGGTACGACCTCCAGTCCATGCCCTCCTCTCTTGACGATGACCCCGGCAGCCGGCCATGCGGAGGAGACTTTGCAAGCCCACACTTCACCGGCGTCGCCCGGCGGCGCGCACGCACACACCGGCCGCTCCCATGCACACTGAACATACATCGGCACTCACTCACACGAGCCGCTCGGGCTGGACCGAGCAGCAGGCAAGACGAGCCGAGCCACTAAAAGTGGGCTCGTTCACCAACCGAGCCGAGCCGAGCCAGCTCGCTCACGGGCGAGCCAAAGCCTAGCTCGGGTCAAACTCGGCTTGGCTCGGCTCGTGTCCAGCCCTAGAAGTGACCCATCATTTTCATTTTGTGTCCATTTTGTATCTGCTTGTATCCATTTTCATCACAAATTTGGGTCATTTGGGTCGGAGGCGGGCACAGACCAGATGTTTCCTGCGTTCTCATCGGTCCGGCCTGGCCCATCTGTCATCCACCTTCCCCATTCCATTTCTCCTCTTCTTTTCTCTCCCCCCTTGGCCCACCACCCACCCTCCCGCCACGAGCCAACGACGTGGCGGCGCTTCCTTCAGCGTCCTCCAGCGGTGCGGCACCGCTCCGCTAGGTCCGCGCGGAGGTAGGCGGCCGGAGGCGCCCGTCCCCGCCGGCGGATCTCGTCGTGCTAGTGGTAGTACTCACTCTATCTGGCAAATCTCAACGAAGAAGTGGGCGACGCCGGTGGTGCTTCTCGACATGCGGGAGCAGAATGTTGCACTGCACATGGGCCTCGGCGGCGGCGATGGTGTAGTTTTCCTCGGGCCAGAAGGCTAGGTGCCGGTACATGACCCCGGTGCCCCGCAGCACCTCGGCCGTGGCGGGCACGTCCGTCCGTCGCCGGCTCCACCACCACCCTGACAACTGGCGAGCGGACCAGGCGCAGGAGCTCCTCCGCGACAACGCTCGTCCCCGCAAGCAAAGGCACGCATGCGCCGTTCATCTTGACCGGCGACCGCAGAAGCCTCGACGGCTCTTGTTGTTTTTTTCAAAAGAATAGGCTATTTCCGCTCAAAATGGGTACGCTCACGTCGACCCAAAACAAAAAGCGGACATATTTTATTCTTTCTTTTATTTTTTTCTTCTTCCGAAAAAAAACTGTTAGACCAAAACTCTTTTAGGAAATCCGCGGAACATTTCATTGGGTAGGGCTTCCGTAACTAAACCTTCGAAAGTTACTTTTGCTTCTCTCGGGTTTTTTTTTTCTCTCAAGTTCGAAGTACCTTTTGGCCAAAGAAAAACCCGCTTCCTGACACGATTGCCTCTTTATCTTTATATAGATAGATTCTATGGGGAGTGCCTCCCATTCTCTGGAGTAACGATAATAATAACACTCCACGTCGCCTTCAGGCTTGGACCCAATGATGGAGGTTACCAGATCTCTGAGACTACCATCGATCCGACAGAGCGGAACTCTTATAATTTGGATTTGTTATTTTGGTATAAATCTATTAGGAATAGGGTCCTATGAAAAGGTTCCAGTGGGTTTCTCTTGCTGAATGGTGGTAAAACACCAGCTTTCATTCCTCACTGCAAGCTACTCCTTTTGCTGCTTTTTAGACCCTCTTTAACCTGAATTCTAATTGATTGGATATCCCGCATAAGGAATCGAAGGAAGACGCGACGTTTTATTCCAGGGAATCCCCAACGAAAAATGGCCCGGGAGGACTTGATCTTCTTGATTCAGCAGATCAAAAAATACAAGAAGTCGACTAGGCGGACTGGTCCGAGTGAAGCAAGCAATCATTCCAGAGCCAACTACGAAGATACCTGGTCTTCCACTCTGTTCACTGGAGGAAAGACAAGAAAGTAAACAATACGACACGGCATTCTCGTTCTATAGGCCGGCCGTACTTGTGATGGTTCCACAGGAACAAATGTGTCGAGGCGTTCTAAGTGCCGTAGACGAATGCTTCTTGGCGGAATAAATGGTATGACACGACCTCTTTTTGCTCCATATAAACGAATTTGCCGAAGCACTGGAGTGATCCAGTAGCCGGCAAATGGTTTCGGTAATGGCGCATCTTCACTTCACAGTCTTTCTCGAGCCTCATCAGCCCAACAAGCAAGCTTTTTTATTGCTACGCGCAAACACTAGTTTCTGGTTCTCAAGACCTTGAGGCAAGGGCAGTTACGCAACATTTTCTCAATATTGAATGTGCGCGATCCTATTACCGGAATGGCGTCAGGTACACCTGTCACAATTTTGACTGCCCAATAGCCCCTTGAAGAGAAGGGGATGCCTACAACCAATGCCTAAATAAAGGCATATGTCGAAAAGTGACGATTCAATGGTTCTATTCATCCTATTCCTAGGTCGATCCGTTAACTTGGGTTTTGTTTACCAGTTGGTTAGGTCAACTTGTGGTATAGCTGTATTGGACGTCATAGCGGAAGGTCAGAGGTGGGAAACAAGGAAACAGAGGAAATGCTTACTGGGATATAGCCTTCGGTACGGGTTGAAGGGAAGAGGTTTGATTGCTAATAACAGGAAGAATTGCTCAGATACCCGTGAGCGTATATAACTTGGGTCGTGTTATAAATGCTCTGGCTAAACCTATTGATGGTTTCGCTTCTTTGCGAGCTGGTCCTTAAAGAACTGTGTATACATCGGCACCTGTAAGACACCATCAAGGATGGGGGTGGTTGGCATAGTGAGTTCTGGCTCCTAGCTGACATACTGAATACAGCATCGAAGCGGGTCTATCTTATTCCGATGTAACGATTCCATTGAATATTGCTGGCGACTAGATCCTTGTGGCAGATTGGAAGATACCGATATCTCTATTTCAATTTGTTGATTGATGGTTTAAGGATTCTTCTGCCTTGCCTTCTTATCTATCGGTCCCAAGGACAAAGAAATAGGCATTACTATACCTTCCCTATTCATTGCGGGTTGGTTATTTGTCAGTACGGGTTTAGGGTTTCTAGAGCGAGTGAATGAAACGCTATCTTCTTATGAGCGGAGATAGAGAGCTATGTCACAATCAATAAGTGAGATGCTGTGGGCGGGATCTCGCTGGTGCCACCTAAACGGTAGGTATAGGTGGCGGAAGTCTGACGTTTGCCACTCGAACCCAGAGCTAGCTGGTTCTCCCCGAAATGCGTTGAGGCGCAGCAGTTGACTGGACATCTAGGGGTAAAGCACTGTTTCGGTGCACCAGGAAGCAAATGAGAAAGGGACTTCTTTTTTACTACGGTCAAACTATGATCAAACTCTCTAATCTTACTTCCGTGTGAAAGACCGTCCTAGGCGTGAGTACAAATGTGTCGAGGCGTTCTAAGTGCCGTAGACTGATGTATGCCAGGCGCCCTTGAAGCGAACGCAGCTCCTTAAGGTTTTGAGGAGGAGGCATTTCGTATTAACTTTTTTAATTTAACCAACTAAACCCATTCTTAATTTTTAATTATTTCAATGAGATAAATTTGGGATCCGGCCGGCCGGCGCCCACCCGACTAGAGGGACTGAGAAATTAATCGAGTACAAAACTTATCTTCAAGCTTTACCTTATTTTGATCGTTTAGAGGGCGATCGCGGAGTCACTGAATGAAGTCATTCCTCCCTTTCTTTCGGAGAAGTCAGTCATTCACAACCACTGATGAAGGATTCCTAGAAAAGTTGGAATCCGCTCCTGGGGCGTCGCTCTGCTGCGTCTGGCCCGTCCTCTAGGCACCTTTGGAGGGCGGGCAACTAGGCAATCCAACTTCCATTGAAGCAACTTCCCTGGAACTAGCTGCCATTGCATCGGTTGGTGCCATTTCTTCTCTTGGAGGCAGGGCAATAGATTAAGATTAGGCGGTAAGCGAAGGATGTTTGGTCAAGTCCTATAACGAGCGAAACCCTCGTTTTGTGTTGCTGAGACATGCGCCTAAGGCTAAATTCTTTTGTTCCTCGATGCTCAATCAAACCCTCTTTTTTTAAGATGGAATCTTCCTCTGGGCTCTCGTATTCGTCCTCTGAATCTTCTTCTGAGTCTTCCTCTAAAGCTAGCCAGCGTGCCAAAAAGGTTGCTGACTTTGGGTACACAGAGTAGTGGCGAGAAAAGGGCTTGCGCCTCAGCCGTTTCGCTTGATTCGGACCTTGTGGTTGTAGTTCTCTTTGTCCTCGTCCGATTAATCCACTTTTTTAAAGATCTCGAAAACTTTGAATTTGAATTGAAGAATTTGATTATTCAATATTCGATTGGAGTGGATTCACAAGAATGAACAAGTGTATCAATTCATGAGTTAAGGAATACTATTGGGAAGATGGGTGACTAATATCCTGAGAAAACGATCTCTTGCTTCCCTTGAAACATGCTGAGAGCCCTTTTTTCCTTAAAAAAGAAAGAGTACGGGAATGATGTCCTGAATAGAAGAAGCGGGAATAGGAAGATTTTTTATTCCTTTTGTTACTCTTTTTTTAAGTCAGCTGTTAGGTAGTACCCCCTTGGTTTCGGGGTGGACCCTTTCACTCTATTTTATCTTTGACTCAAAAGCACTATTCGATAAGACGCAGTAGAACTGTGCACCCGTTTTTGTTTGAGTTTGAGGCGACCTATACTAAACTATAATAGCAAGGAGAGACAGTCTCTAAAGCTGCTTCCTTCCTTCAAGCAACGCATTCGCGAACCAATACGTAGTAGAAGAACATTTACTCCGCAATTTGGACAGAAATGGAGTTGTCTGCTGGACTGGACCACGGCTGAAACTGCCAGGCACGGACTAAAAGCTTCCACCTGGTACAGCTTTCCTCCTCCCCTCTTGATTCCTTCCAGCACCACTTAAACACTGCGGAAAGGGTTTTGACCAGCTAGTCAGATTGCCCTTTTTCGGAGTCTATAGGGGAAAGGTACAAACTCAGATTGGAGAAGAATATGGTCCCTGGGTTCCCTTTATTGGAACTATGTTCCTTTTTATTTTTGTTTCGAATTGGTCGGGTGCTCTCCGATCTCCCCCCCCCCCCCCCAATCTGATATTATAGTGCCAGTGTAGATAGAAATTTCCTTATGATCTAATTCCGAGCGGTAGTAAATACCAGGACTTAGGTCTTCCATAGGAGCTCGAAGGAAGAGGTTCTGAATAACTATACAATTTATAAGATGCAGTGGATTAGCTAGACATTGAAAAGCTGCCCCCAATTTGCAAAGGATGATTCCCGTGAAGGTGATCTCGATCACCATTCTATGATATTTCTGGATGCTCTTCTAAACGAAGAAAGAGGGGATTCGCGCTACCTCCTACTCCTACAGAAGATCCAGAATGGATTTACCTGGACCAATACATGAGATTCTTATGCTATTTGGGGGATTTAAGTTGGGTCATGATACTAGATCCATGTCTTGATTATTCGACTTTTCCATTCCTTTCCACTGGGAGAGGATTTGCCTGGGATTGTTTAAGCAATTCCCTTAATCGTCACGGACCGACCATAGACCCTGTTCAATAAGTGGAACACATTAGCCGTCCGCTCTCCGGTTGGGCAGTAAGGGTCGGAGAAGGGCAATCACTCTTTCTTAAAACCAGTGTCATCCTCTTCTCCCATCGTTTGGATGGAATACCCACGTGGAGCTGACCTTCACTTTTCAGAGACAGGGGCCGCATCCATAACCGTTTTTCATTTGTGTGTAGAAAGTGTGTAGAAGTAGACTTACTTGATTTGATCCCTCAAGGGATCAAAGAGAAAAGACTATTTCACTCCAAAAAAGAGGCCTATTTGGCCGATTTAGGAGACCACCGATTGAAGATCCGACACGACACCCTCTCTTCCATCTCCGGCTTCCTAACCAGATCCGTTTACCCCTGCTTGAAAAAGTGTTTCCATTCGTAGTTCGGGGTTTCCTAGTCCCAGGTTTATTCGTAACCGGCTCCCTATCCAGAAGGGAGCTCGCCTGCCACGACATATAAGGGAAAAGGCAATGTGTGGAACTAGATCAAGAGATTCAAAGAAGCAAGCAAGTTTTTCATATAGTTGTTTTTGTGTAGTGATCTCTGTTCATGGGGTCCTCGGCCGGCACTTGTGGATTCAAAAGCTCAAGAAAAGCATCACCCTATGCTGCAGCTCACTCTTCATCAATCCCTCTGGATCGATCTAGCAATCATGGAATCTATATTCTGTAAATCTATAATAAAATAGGTAAAGAAAGGCAAATACTCCGGGGTAATTGGCTAAGAACATCCTCGAAAACGTCTGATGTGACTTCACCTGAAAGTGCATCTGGAACCGCTCCCAGTGCTGATTTAGATGCTGTAGGAACGAACAAAGATTGTGGTGCTGAAACAAACGCTTCGATGCAATTGTTTACCTTTCTAGTTTTGACGATGGAATGAATCTACTTTTGACTTTTGACAGCCCATCTTTTTGTCTCAGTAGAGTCTTTCATTGGCATGTTTCAGTCCTCTTCCCCATTACTTAGAAAAAGGGTGCAGAAGGTTTTGATCCTTTTGTTCCGGGGGGGATAGCTTCTCATCATATTGCTGCGGGTACATCAACTGGAAATGCGAAGTTACCAACTATCGCAGGGATATCACCCAAAATGTCTGCTTGCCTAATAGGCAAAGATTGACCTCTGTAGAAAGACATGATCGGACGGACAATACTTGCTTAAACCTAGCACCCTGTTGCCTTGCTTTTCCTCCAGCCGTACCTGCCTCGCCGCTCGTGTGACTTGTTTCATAGCTTTCAACTGAGCGGCAGACCCAGCCTAACATTCTTGCAGAATATATAGCTTTCCAATTAAAAAATAGAGTTTCATTCCGAAAGGCAGTCCGGGAACACTTTGGGGTGAACACCCATCCGAACAAGTAGGGCCCCAAAAAAGGCGTGAGAGGACGTTGCAGATGTCCGGGACGGACACGACTTCTTCTGGTTAGCTTTTCTGTTTTCCGAATCTTACCCACCTGAGAGTCCTAGTCTCGAAAGCCCCAACGCAATTCAAAAACGGAAATTCCACGAATCCCTGAGGTGGATAAGTCCGACGAAGAACAGAACAGCCGGAGGCGAAGAGTAGAGTATAGCCAAGGGGCTTTCGTCGTAAGGGAGAAGGAGACCTCTGTCGGAGCAAGCTAAAGAGCCCACTTTATATCGTCGATTTCAGGTAAGGCACTCGATCAAGCCTACGCAGATTTGAAGTTGTCCATAATTTACTGAGTACTCGGTATAACTCACGCATTCGTGTACAAACAAGTGCAGAACAAACTGGAAAAACTGCAATAGCTATCGATACTATATTAAACCAAAAGCAAATGACTCAGTCTGTCACTTTCAAGCCGTTGCACAAGCACTTATGAAATTGAAATAGGGGCATCCATTTTCGAGCTCTATCGCACTTTCCACACCTGTTGTGTACAATCATCCTAGAATGCGGGTCCATTTCATAACGCTTACGGTGATAAAGAAAAGTAACTCCCATCCGCGTGAGAGGCATCGCTACCGGGCCGGGCCTCGATTCAGCTCTGCTCGCTCACTTTTGAAAGGAAAGGAGACTGGTGTTGAGAAATGACATCCAATCTTTCGGTACCTAGAATATATTCTAGGTGGATAAACTTATTTTTGATCAGCATCAATGGGAGATCTGATGTTTTAGAATGACCTTCCCCCGATCGTTCGAGAGTCTCCGCCCTTCTTCCACTCCGTCCCGAAGACGCATTCTTTAAAGGGTGGCTGCTTCTAGGCAAAGCTCCTGGCTGTCTTTGCACCCCCACCTCCTTTATCACTGAGCGGTCATTTAGGGGCCTTAGCTGGTGATCCGGGGAGTATCTGAAACTGTAGCTAGAGCAGCTATTGTTGGGAATCGTAGCATAATTTTAAAATTTTCCTACGCTCACCAAGATGCATCTATGGAGTATACTAGCAACGAGGGGAAAGGAGTGCATCTACATACCCTTGTAGATCGCGAGCGGAAGCGTTCCAATGAACGTGGATGACGGAATCGTACTCGCCGTGATCCAAATCACCGATGACCGAGTGCCGAACGGACAGCACCTCCGCGTTCAACACACGTACGGTGCAGCGACGTCTCCTCCTTCTTGATCCAGCAAGGGGGAAGGAGAGGTTGATGGAGATCCAGCAGCACGACGGCGTGGTGGTGGATGTAGCGGGATGTCGGCAGGGCTTCGCCGAGCTTATACGAGAGAGAGAGGTGTTGCAGGGGAGGAGGGAGGCGCCCAAGGCTGTGTTATTGCTGCCCTCCCTCCCCCCCCCCTTTATATAGGCCCCCTGGGAGGGGGGGCGCTGGCCAGGGATCCCATCTGGATGGGGGGCGGCGGCCAGGGGGGTGACTTACCCCCCAAGGCAAGTGGGGCGCCCCCTTGCCCTAGGGTTTCCAACCCTAGGCGCAGGGGGAAGGCCCATGGGGTGGCGCCCAGCCCACTAGGGGCTGGTTCCCTTCCAACTTCAGCCCACGGGGCCCTCCGGGATAGGTGGCCCCACCCGGTGGACCCCCGGGACCCTTCCGGTGGTCACGGTACAATACCGGTAACCCCCGAAACTTTCCCGGTGGCCGAAACTTGACTTCCTATATATAATTCTTCACCTCCGGACCATTCCGGAACCTCTCGTGATGTCCGGGATCTCATCCGGGACTCCGAACAACTTTCAGGTTTCCGCATACACATATCTCTACAACCCTAGCGTCACCGAACCTTAAGTGTGTAGACCCTACGGGTTCGGGAGACATGCAGACATGACCGAGATGCCTCTCCGGTCAATAACCAACAGCGGGATCTGGATACCCATGTTGGCTCCCACATGTTCCACGATGATCTCATCGGATGAACCACGGTGTCGAGGATTCAATCAATCCCGTATGCAATTCCCTTTGTCAATCGGTATGTTACTTGCCCGAGATTCAATCGTCGGTATCCCAATACCTTGTTCAATCTCGTTACCGGCAAGTCTCTTTACTCATACCGCAATGCATGATCCCGTGACTAACGCCTTAGTCACATAGAGCTCATTATGATGATGCATTACCGAGTGGGCCCAGAGATACCTCTCCGTCACACGGAGTGACAAATCCCAGTCTCGATCCGTGCCAACCCAACAGACACTTTCGGAGATACCCGTAGTGTACCTTTATAGTCACCCAGTTACGTTGTGACGTTTGGCACACCCAAAGCACTCCTACGGTATCCGGGAGTTGCACGATCTCATGGTCGAAGGAAAAGATACTTGACATTGGAAAAGCTCTAGCAAACGAAACTACACGATCTTTTATGCTATGCTTAGGATTGGGTCTTGTCCATCACATCATTCTCCTAATGATGTGATCCCGTTATCAATGACATCCAATGTCCATAGTCAGGAAACCATGACTATCTGTTGATCAACGAGCTAGTCAACTAGAGGCTTACTAAGGACACGTTGTGGTCTATGTATTCACACATGTATTACGATTTCCGGACAATACAATTATAGCATGAACAATAGACAATTAACATGAACAAAGAAATATAATAATAACCATTTATTATTGCCTCTAGGGCATATTTCCAACAGCTATCTCCATAGCTGCCAGTAAAATGCCCATACGAAGTCAATTTATTCCCCCCCTCAAATCAAGCCTGTACGCTAGCTACCAACATATACTATGGAGTCCATTCATTGACATTGATAAGATCCTTCCATTTAGTAGCACCTTAGGATGGCATAGCCTTAACGTTAATGGCGAGGTTCAAAAGAGGAAAAGGAGCAAGAGGGATTACCTTCCAGATTCTTTTGTGATGCCCTCTGTGTCGCCTTCTCCTGGATGGTCAGCCCAGTGTCCTGAATCAGATCGATCTTAAGAAGATCATTGCCTACTCCTCAGTAGCCCATATGAATTTGGTGACTATTGGTATGTTTAGTCGCAAAAGCCTTTTCCCGATGGTGTCCTTTCGGATCCTGGGAATCCCTTGAAATTCTTGTTTATATTCGTTGAACCAAGTTGCGTTTGACTTGCCATTGATCCCTTCTTAACAACTCAAGCACTGATTGCAAGTGGATTGTGTGATCTTCAAGAGAGGCACTGTCGGTGATCAAGAACACGCGCATAGGGAGCACAAGAATCGATCAATTCCTTCCTTCCCTATCATTAATTAAGGACTGGCTTGCTTCGAGAGAAAGGGTTAATTCATTCTTGATAGCCATTTCCTTAACAAGTGAATGGGAACATACTCTGGATCGGAGCCTGGGACTCGAACCCGGAACTAGTCGGATGGAGTAGATAATTCTTCCTTGTTACAATAGAGGAAGGGGTTTTTTGAGAGAAAAGAAGAATCTACTTCAACCGATATGCCCTTAGGCACGGCCATGCATAAGGAGAAGGATTTAGGGAAAGGTACACGCTGCTTTTTCGGAGTCTATAGGGGAAAGGTTGCTGCTTTCTCCCCGATATCTGTATCTGCTTTCGGACGGCCAAACAAGCAAGAAGAAGGAAAAACCCCAAAAGTAGGAAGTCTAGCGTGCTTCTTTAGTGCTGCTCTTCGATCAGCGTCAAACACATCACGAGCCGGAACAAACGAGTGCTTTCAACTCACGAGCCGAGTGGAATCGATTGAATGCACTATCGTTATGCTTTGGCCAACCCTCTTTTCCAGTTCCAACGAAATGGGGAGCAAAAAGAGGTCGTGTCATACCATACAGATGAAATGAATGACCAAATCGCAGAGTTAATTCAAAAGCCTAGGTGTTATTACTGAGCTGCTGCTCTTTTTTCTCTAATTCCCTTCTCAGATCCTTTCCTATTCCATCTTTTCCCGAATCTCCCTTAACGGAAGAAATAGAAGCTCGAGAAGGAAGAAATCTAAAAAGGCAGATCCTCCCTCTCTATCAAGAGTAATGAACTAGGTGCATTTCCTACAGAGTGTAATGGAACCCAGCTCAGCTCCGCCGAGCCAAAAGAAAGGTGCGGCTGGATCACCTCCTTTTCAGGAAGAGCTAATGCTTATGCTTATTGGGTATTTTGGGCCCAGACTCCTACGGGAGGCAGCAGTGGGGAATTTTCCGCAATGGGCGAAAGCCTGACGACAAATTGAAATAGAGATATCGGTATCTTCCAATCTGCCACAAGGATCTAGTCGCACAAAAAAGATTTTTCATCGGAAAGAGGTCTACGAAGACTTTTGGGAAAACGTCGACGTTTGCTGGCTTATTTGGCAAAGAAAAATAGAGTACGTTATAAGAAATTAATCGGTCAGTTGAATATTCGGGAGCAGTAATTTAATCGTTCAAATTTTTTTCTTGCTCGAAACTGAACCATTGTGAATAGAACTAGCGCTTAAGGAAGAGTAGGAGAATTTCTGACTTTTCGCGGAGGACTAGATCCAGTAACTCTTAAACAAACCTTTTAGAGCATTGTCATCTTACCAGCACAGGACTCAATAGTAAGGACTATCACTGCATTGATTGACGGTAGTGCAGAATGATCTCCGTCACGATATCGTACGTATCTCCAGAGCACGAACGTACGGTATACAACCGAGTTGCCCGACGTCGGGCTTACGGCTGCTCACTCTACTTAAGCAGCCTAGAACCCCATACTGCGGGCTTTCGCTCTTACCCATGAAGGGATAAGAGCTCAGAACCCTGGCTTTCCTGACTAGCTCTGAGTCGTGAGTACTTTCTCCCTTCGATCAGAGTACAGATCTCCCTCCACTCTTTTTCCTTCGGATTGTGGAATGATAGGAAGGGCCTAATAGTAGTGATTCCTTCTCAGTTCCTGTAGTTCAGTTTCAGATATGAAAGCATTAAAAGCTTCCATCCTATTAATATGTATTCTGCCATTGTTTCATGAGCAAATCTGATCATGTCCCGCAAAGGTAGATCAACACTCTGCACAAAGTTAGTGAGCTCTGACAAAAACATAGCTCTTAAATTTGGTTGGACCATAAACGTCCACCCAAGCTCGAGTCCTCTTCAAGGCATAATATGGAGAATGCTCATTCCCCGCTGGAGTACGGTAGGGGCAGAGGGAATTTCCGGTGGAGCGGTGAAATGCATTGAGATCGGAAAGAACACCAACGGCGAAAGCACTCTGCTGGGCCGACTCGTCCGTTTGGACCATCGTCCGCCAACCCAAATGAACAAAATGCAAGATTAAACAGACACGATTTGGGTCACCGCGCTGGAGTTGCTCTTAGGCGCACGACCACAAATGAACGCCCGATTTGTCTAGATTTCTGTTTGCGTAGGCAAAACAGACACGAGTATCCATTTGCAGTCATCCGCCGGTCGGTGCACCTAACGGCCCGTCGCATTTGGCAAAAGCGTTCGAGTTTACACTTCAATTATAATATAAAAAAGACATAAAAAGGCAATTTAAACGATAACTATATATTACATTAAAGTTCTCACGGCTGAACTATCCACATGCATTAAACTTAAAACATTAAAAAAAACATACTCCAAATGAAACCCTAGATCAGCCGTAGCCGCCATCCCGGCCGCCGTCTTCACTGCATGCCTTTGTTGGTAAACGTTGCATGGAAGAAAAAAATCTACGCACACGCAATGATCTATCCATGGAGATGCATAGCAATGAGAGGGTAGAGTGTGTCTACATACCCTCGTAGACCGTAAGCGGAAGCGTTTGACAACGCGGTTGATGTAGTCGAACTTTCTTCTAGCTCTGACCGATCAAGTACCGAACGTACGGCACGTCCGAGTTCTGCACACGTTCAACTCGGTGACGTCCCTCGCCTTCTTGATACAGCAAGGTGTCGAGGTAGTAGATGAGTTCCGTCAGCACGATGGCGTGGTGACGGTGATGGTGAAGTGATGCGCGCAGGGATTCGCCTAAGCACTACGAAGATATGACCATGGGAGTAAATGATGGAAGGGGGCACCGCACACGGCTATGCAATAGTCTGAGCTGTGCTAGCCCCCCCCCCCACATATATATATATAGGTGGGGGGAGAGGGGAGGCAGCCAAGGAGGCGTGCAAGTAGGCCGAATCCTACTTGGGGCCTTCCCATGGCCGGTGCCCCCCCCCCTCCTTATTTATCGGAGGGGAAAGGAAAGAGGAGGGAGGAGGGAAGGAAGGGAGAGGCCGAATCCCCCCTTTCCTTATCCCTTCCCCTCTTTCCTTCTCCTCTGGTGCGGCCTATATGGGGGGCGCAGCAGCCCCTAGTGGCTGTTGTGTTTCCCCTCTTGGCCCATAAGGCCCATATCTTTTGTCACGGGTGCCCGGAACCCCTTCCGGTGACCCGATATGTACCCGGTACCCCCCGAAACACTTCCGGTGTCCGAATACCATCGTCCTATATATGAATCTTTACCTCTCGACCATTTCGAGACTCCTTGTCATGTCCGTGAACTCATCCGGGACTCCGAATAACATTCGATCACCAAATCACATAACTCATATAATACAATATCGTCATCGAACGTTAAGCGTGCGGACCCTACGGGTTCGAGAACTATGTAGACATGACCGAGACACCTCTCAAGTCAATAACCAAGAGCGGAACCTGGATTCTCATATTGGCTCCTACATATTCTGTGAAGATCTTTATCGGTCGAACCATTATGACAACATACACAATTCCTTTGTCCATCGGTATGTTACTTGCCCAAGATTCGATCGTTGGTATCTTCATACCTAGTTCAATCTTGTTACCGGCAAGTCTCTTTACTCGTTCCGTAATACATCACCTCGTGACCAACTCCTTAGTCATTTGCTTGCAAGCTTATGATGTGTATTACCGAGAGGGCCCAGAGATACCTCTCCGATACTCGGAGTGACAAATCCTAATCTCGATATATGCCAACTCGACAAACACCTTCAGATGTACCTGTAGAGCATCTTTATAATCACCCAGTTACATTGTGACGTTTGATAGCACACAAGGCATTCCTTCGGTATCCGGGAGTTGCATAATCTCATAGTCGAAGGAATATGCATTTGACATAAAGAAAGCAATAGCAATAAAACTGAACTATCATTATGCTAAGCTAACGGATGGGTCTTGTACATCATTCTTCTAATGATGTGACCCCGTTATCAAATGACAACTCATGTCTATGGTTAGGAAACCTTAACCATCTTTGAGCAACGAGCTAGTCAAGTAGAGGCTCACTAGGGACACAGTGTTTGTATATGTATTTGTTGGGGAACGTAGCAGAAATTCAAAATTTTCTACGCATCACCAAGATCAATCTATGGAGTTCACTAGCAACGAGAGGGAAGGAGTGCATCTACATACCCTTGTAGATCGCGAGCGGAAGCGTTCAAGAGAACGGGGTTGATGGAGTCGTACTCGTCGTGATCCAAATCACCGATGATCCTAGCGCCGAACGGACGGCACCTCCGCGTTCAACACACGTACGGAGCAGCGACGTCTCCTCCTTCTTGATCCAGCAAGGGGGGAGGAGAGGTTGATGGAGATCCAGCAGCACGACGGCGTGGTGGTGGAAGTAGCGGGATTCCAACAGGGCTTCGCCAAGCGCTGCAGGAGGAGGGAGATGTGTCACGGGAGGGAGAGGGAGGCGCCAGGGCTTTTGATATTGCTGCCGTCCCTCCCCCCCCCCCCCACTATATATAGGGCCAAGGGAGAGGGGGGGCACAGCCTTGGCCCTTCCTCCAAGGAAGGGTGCGGCCAGGGAGGAGTCCTTCCTCCCTAAGGCACCTCGGAGGTGCCTTCCCCCTTTAGGACTCTCCGGTTTTCTTATCTCTTGGCGCATGGGCCTCTTGGGGCTGGTGCCCTTGGCCCATATAGGCCAAGGCGCACCCCCTACAGCCCATGTGCCCCCCCCGGGGCTGGTGGACCCCCTTGGTGGACCCCCGGACCCCTTTCGGCACTCCCGGTACAATACCGATAAAGTGCGAAACTTTTCCGGCGACCAAAACAAGACTTCCCATATATAAATCTTTACCTCCGGACCATTCCGGAACTCCTCGTGACGTCCGGGATCTCATCCGGGACTCCGAACAACTTTCGGGTTACCGCATACTAATATCTCTATAACCCTAGCGTCACCGAACCTTAAGTGTGTAGACCCTACGGGTTCGGGAGACACGCAGACATGACCGAGACGACTCTCCGGTCAATAACCAACAGCGGGATCTGGATACCCATGTTGGCTCCCACATGCTCCTCGATGATCTCATCGGATGAACCACGATATCGAGGATTCAATCAATCCCGTATACAATTCCCTTTGTCTATCGGTATGTTACTTGCCCGAGATTCGATCGTCAGTATCCCGATACCTTGTTCAATCTCGTTACCGGCAAGTCTCTTTACTCGTTCCGTAACTCACATCATCCCGTGATCAACTCCTTGGTCACATTGTGCACATTATGATGATGTCCTACCGAGTGGGCCCAGAGATACCTCTCCGTTCACACGGAGTGACAAATCCCAGTCTCGATTCGTGCCAACCCAACAGACACTTTCGGAGATACCTGTAGTGCACCTTTATAGTCACCCAGTTACGTTGTGACGTTTGGTACACCCAAAGCATTCCTACGGTATCCGGGAGTTGCACAATCTCATGGTCTAAGGAAATGATACTTGACATTAGAAAAGCTCCGAGCAAACGAACTACACGATCTTGTGCTAGGCTTAGGATTGGGTCTTGTCCATCACATCATTCTCCTAATGATGTGATCCCGTTATCAACGACATCCAATGTCCATGGTCAGGAAACCGTAACCATCTATTGATCAACGAGCTAGTCAACTAGAGGCTTACTAGGGACATGGTGTTGTCTATGTATCCACACATGTATCTGAGTTTCCTATCAATACAATTCTAGCATGGATAATAAACGATTATCATGAACAAGGAAATATAATAATAACCAATTTATTATTGCCTCTAGGGCATATTTCCAACAGTCTCCCACTTGCACTAGAGTCAATAATCTAGTCCACATCACCATGTGATTAACACTCATAGGTCACATCACCATGTGACCAACACCCAAGAGTTTACTAGAGTCAACAATCTAGTTCACATCACCATGTGATTAACACTCAATGAGTTTTGGTTTGATCATGTTATGCTTGTGAGAGAGGTTATTAGTCAACGGGTCTGAACCTTTCAGATCCGTGTGTGCTTTACGAATATCTATGTCATCTTGTGGATGCTACCACGCGCTATTTGGAGCCATTTCAAATAATTGCTCTACTATACGAATCCGGTTTACTACTCAGAGTCATCCGGATTAGTGTCAAAGTTCGCATCGACGTAACCCTTTACGACGAACTCCTTTTCACCTCCATAATCGAGAAAATTCCTTAGTCCACTAGATACTAAGGATAAGTTCGACCGCTATCATGTGATCCATTCCCGGATCACTATTGTACCCCTTGACCAACTCATGGCAAGGCACACTTCATGTGCGGTACACAACATAGCATACTATAGAGCCTATGTCTAAAGCATAGGGGACGACCTTCGTCCTTTCTCTCTCTTCTGCTGTGGTCAGGTCTTGAGTCTTACTCAATACTCACACCTTGTAACACAGCCAAGAACTCCTTCTTTGCTGATCTATTTTGAACTCTTTCAAAATCATGTCAAGGTGTGCGTTCTTTGAAAGTATCATCGGGCGTCTTGATCTATCTCTATAGATCTTGAAGCCCAATATGTAAGCAGCTTTATCCAGGTCTTCCTTTGAAAAACTCCTTTCAAACAACCCTTTATGCTTTCCAGAAATTTCACATCATTTCGGATCAACAATATGTCATTCACATATACTTATCAGAAATGTTGTAGCGCTCCCACTCACTTTATTGTAAATACAAGTTTCTAACAAACTTTGTATAAACCCAAAAACTTTGATCACTCCATCAAAGCGTATATTCCAACTCCGAGATGCTTACTCTAGTCCATGGAAGGATCGCTGGAGCTAGCATACCTTTTAGCATCCTTAGGATCGACAAAAACTTTCTGATTGTATCACATACAACCTTTCCTTACGAAAACTGGTAAGGAAACTTGTTTTGACATCCATCTGCCAGATTTCATAAATGCAGCTAATGCTAACATGATTCCGACGGACTCAAGCATCGCTACGGATGAGAAAATCTCATCGTAGTCAACTCCTTGAACTTGTGAAAAATACTCTTTTCCACAAGTCGAGCTTCATAGACGGTAACATTACCGTCCATGTCCATCTTCTTCTTAAAGATCCATTTATCTCGGATTTCATGGCTTCTAACCATTTGTCGGAATGTGGGCCCACCATCGCTTCTCCATAGCTCGTAGGTTCATTGTTGTCTAGCAACATGACTTCCAAGACAGGATCACGCATTACTCTGAAGTAGTACGCATCCTCGTCATCCTACGAGGTTTGGTAGTGACTTGATCCGAAGTTTCATGATCACTATCATAAGCTTCCACTTCAATTGGTGTAGGTGCCACAGGAACAACTTCCTGTGCCCTGCTACACATTAGTTGAAGCGACGGTTCAATAACCTTATCAAGTCTCCACCATCCTCCCACTCAATTCTTTCGAGAGAAACTTTTCCTCGAGAAAGGACCCATTTCTAGAAGCAATTACTTTTGCTTCCAGATCTGAAATAGGAGGTATACCCAACTGTTTTGGGTTTTCTATGAAGATGCATTTATCCGCTTTGGGTTCGAGCTTATCAGCCTGAAACTTTTTCACATAAGCATCGCAGCCCCAAACTTTTAAGAAACGACAACTCAGGTTTCTCTAAACGGTGTTGTCTCAACGGAATTGCGTGGTGCCCTATTTAAAGTGAGTGCGGTTGTCTCTAATGCCTAACCCATAAACGATAGTGGTAATTCGATAAGAGACATCATGGCATGCACCATATCTAATAGGGTGCAGTTATGATGTTCGGACACACCATCACACTATGGTGTTCCAGGCGGTATTAATTGTGAAACACTTTCCACAATGTCTTAATTGTATGCCAAACTCGTAACTCAGATACTCATCTCTATGATCATATCACAGACATTTTATCCGCTTGTCATGACGATCTTCAACTTCACTCTGAAATTACTTGAACCTTTCAATAATTCAGACTTGTGTTTCATCAAGTAAATACACTCAGCATCTACTCAAATCATATGTGAAGTAAGAACATAACGATATCCACTGCATGCCTCAGCACTCATTGGACTGCACACATCAAAATGTATTACATCCAACAAGTTGCTCTCTTGTTCCATCTTACTGAAAACGAGGCCTTTCAGTCATCTTGCCCATGTGGTATGATTTGCATGTCTCGAGTGATTCAAAATCAAGTGAGTCCAAACGATCCATCTGCATGGAGTTTCTTCATGCATATATATACCAATAGACATGGTTCGCATGTCTCAATCTTTTCAAAAACGACTGAGTCCAAAGATCCATCTACATGGAGCTTCTTCATGCGTTCTATACCAATATGACTCAAATTGCAGTGCCACAAGTATGTGGTACTATCATTACTATTTTATATCTTTTTGCACGAACATGTGTATCACTACGATCGAGATTCATTTTAGGTGCAAGACCATTGAAGGTATTATTCAAATAAACAGAGTAACCATTATTCTCCTTAAATGAATAACCGTATTGCGATAAACATAATCCAATCATGCTCAACGCAAACACCAAATCTCGATGGCAGAGGGAGCATGTGATGCTTGATCACATCAACCTTGGAAACACTTCCAACACATATCGTCATCTCACCTTTAGCTAGTCTCCGTTTATTCCGCAGCTTTTATTTCGAGTTACTAACACTTAGCAACCGAACCAGTATCTAATACCCTGGTGCTGCTAGTAGTACTAGTAAAGTACACATTCATATAACGTATATCCAATATACTTCTGTCGACCTTGCCCGCCTTCTCATATACCAAGTATCTAGGGTAGTACTGCTTCAGTGACCGTTCCCCTCATTACAGAAGCACTTAGTCTCGGGTTTGGGTTCAACCTTGGGATTCTTCACTAGAGCAGAAAACGACTTGCTGTTTCATGAAGTATCCCTTTTGCCCTTGCCCTTCTAGAAACTAGTGGTTTTACTAACCATCAATAATTGATGCTCCTTCTTGATTTCTACTTTCGCGGTGTCAAACATCGCGAGTTGCTCAAGGATCATCATGTCTATCCCTGATATGTTATAGTTCATCACAAAGCTCTACTAGCTTGGTGGCAGTGACTATGGAGAACCATCACTATCTCATCTGGGAGATTAACTCCCACTCGATTCAAGCGATTGTGGTACTCAGACAATCTGAGCACATGCTCAACGATTGAGCTTTTCTCCCTTAGTTTGCAGGCTTAAGAAACTTGTCAGAGGTCTCATACCTCTTGACGTGGGCACTAGTCCGAAATCCCAATTTCAGTCTTCGGAACATCTCATATGTTCTGCGATGTTTCAAAAAACCGTCTTTGGTGCCTCAATTCTAAACCGTTAGCATTACTCACTGAACTATCACGTAGTCATCAAAACGTGTACGTCAGATGTTTCGCAACATCTACAGACGACGCTGAGGTTCAGCACACCGAGCGGTGCATTAAGGACATAAGCCCTCTGTGCAGCAATGAGGACACTCCTCAGTTTACGGACCCAGTCCGCATAATTGCTACTATTAACTTTCAACTAAATTTTCTCTAGGAACATATCTTAAACAGTAGAACTAAAGCGTATGACATAATTTGCAAAGACCTTTTGACTATGTTCATGATAATGAAGTTCATCTGATTATTGAACTCCCACTCAGATAGACATCCCTCTAGTCATCTAAGTGATACATGATCCGAGTCAAACTAGGCCATGTCCGATCATCACGTGAGACGGACTAGTCATCATCGGTGAACATCTCCATGTTGATCGTATCTTCTATACGACTCATGCTCGACCTTTCGGTCTCTTGTGTTCCGAGGCCATGTCTGTACATGCTAGGCTCGTCAAGTCAACCTAAGTGTTTCGCATGTGTTCCGAGGCCATGTCTGTACATGCTAGGCTTGTCAACACCCATTGTATTCGAACGTTAGAATCTATCACACCCGATCATCACGTGGTGCTTCGAAACAACGAACCTTCGCAACGGTGCACAGTTAGGGGGAACACTTCTCTTGAAATTTTAGTGAGGGATCATCTTACTTACTACCGTCGTTCTAAGCAAATAAGATGCATAACATGATAAACATCACATGTAATCAAATAGTGACATGATATGGCCAATATCATTTTGCTCCTTGGATCTCCATCTTCGGGGCACCATGATCATCTTTGTCACCGGCATGACACCATGATCTCCATCATCATGATCTCCATCATTGTGTCTTCATGAAGTTGTCACGCCAACGATTACTTCTACTTATATGGCTAACGCGCTTAGCAATAAAGTAAAGTAATTTACATGGCGTTATTCAATGACACGCAGGTCATACAAAAAATAAAGACAACTCCTATGGCTCCTGCCGGTTGTCATACTCATCGACATGCAAGTCGTGATTCCTATTACAAGAATATGATCAATCTCATACATCACATATATCATTCATCACATCTTCTGGCCATATCACATCACATAGCACATGCTGCAAAAACAAGTTAGACGTCCTCTAATAGTTGTTGCAAGTTTTACGTGGCTTGTATAGGTTTCTAGCAAGAACGTTTCTTACCTATGTAAAACCACAACGTGATATGCCAATTTCTATTTACCCTTCATAAGGACCCTTTTCATTGAATCTGTTCCGACTAAAGTGGGAGAGACAGACACCCGCTAGCCACCTTATGCAACTAGTGCATGTCAGTCGGTGGAACCTGTCTCACGTAAGCGTACGTGTAAGGTCGGTCCGGGCCGCTTCATCCCACAATGCCGCCGAAACAAGATAAGACTAGTAGCGGCAAGAAGAATTGGCAACATCTACGCCCACAACTACTTTGTGTTCTACTCGTGCATATAAACTACGCATAGACCTAGCTCTGATACCACTGTTGGGGAACGTAGCAGAAATTCAAAATTTTCTACGCATCACCAAGATCAATCTATGGAGTTCACTAGCAACGAGAGGGAAGGGGTGCATCTACATACCCTTGTAGATCGCGAGCGGAAGCGTTCAAGAGAACGGGGTTGATGGAGTCGTACTCGTCGTGATCCAAATCACCGATGATCCTAGCGCCGAACGGACGGCACCTCCGCGTTCAACACACGTACGGAGCAGCGACGTCTCCTCCTTCTTGATCCAGCAAGGGGGGAGGAGAGGTTGATGGAGATCCAGCAGCACGACGGCGTGGTGGTGGAAGTAGCGGGATTCCAACAGGGCTTCGCCAAGCGCTGCGGGAGGAGGGAGATGTGTCACGGGAGGGAGAGGGAGGCGCCAGGGCTTTTGATATTGCTGCCCTCCCTCCCCCCCCACTATATATAGGGCCAAGGGAGAGGGGGGCGCAGCCTTGGCCCTTCCTCCAAGGAAGGGTGCGGCCAGGGAGGAGTCCTTCCTCCCCAAGGCACCTCGGAGGTGCCTTCCCCCTTTAGGACTCTCCGGTTTTCTTATCTCTTGGCGCATGGGCCTCTTGGGGCTGGTGCCCTTGGCCCATATAGGCCAAGGTGCACCCCCTACAGCCCATGTGCCCCCCCCCCGGGGCTGGTGGACCCCCGGACCCCTTTCGGCACTCCCGGTACAATACCGATAAAGTGCGAAACTTTTCCGGCGACCAAAACAAGACTTCCCATATATAAATCTTTACCTCCGGACCATTCCGGAACTCCTCGTGACGTCCGGGATCTCATCCGGGACTCCGAACAACTTTCGGGTTACCGCATACTAATATCTCTATAACCCTAGCGTCACCGAACCTTAAGTGTGTAGACCCTACGGGTTCGGGAGACACGCAGACATGACCGAGACGACTCTCCGGTCAATAACCAACAGCGGGATCTGGATAACCATGTTGGCTCCCACATGCTCCTCGATGATCTCATCGGATGAACCACGATATCGAGGATTCAATCAATCCCGTATACAATTCCCTTTGTCTATCGGTATGTTACTTGCCCGAGATTCGATCGTCGGTATCCCGATACCTTGTTCAATCTCGTTACCGGCAAGTCTCTTTACTCGTTCCGTAACTCACATCATCCCGTGATCAACTCCTTGGTCACATTGTGCACATTATGATGATGTCCTACCGAGTGGGCCCAGAGATACCTCTCCGTTCACACGGAGTGACAAATCCCAGTCTCGATTCGTGCCAACCCAACAGACACTTTCGGAGATACCTGTAGTGCACCTTTATAGTCACCCAGTTACGTTGTGACGTTTGGTACACCCAAAGCATTCCTACGGTATCCGGGAGTTGCACAATCTCATGGTCTAAGGAAATGATACTTGACATTAGAAAAGCTCTGAGCAAACGAACTACACGATCTTGTGCTAGGCTTAGGATTGGGTCTTGTCCATCACATCATTCTCCTAATGATGTGATCCCGTTATCAACGACATCCAATGTCCATGGTCAGGAAACCGTAACCATCTATTGATCAACGAGCTAGTCAACTAGAGGCTTACTAGGGACATGGTGTTGTCTATGTATCCACACATGTATCTGAGTTTCCTATCAATACAATTCTAGCATGGATAATAAACGATTATCATGAACAAGGAAATATAATAATAACCAATTTATTATTGCCTCTAGGGCATATTTCCAACAGTATTCACACATGTATTTAGGTTTTCGATCAATACAATTCTAGCATGAATAATAAACATTTATCATGAATAAGGAAATATAAAATAACAACTTTATTATTGCCTCTAGGGCATATTTCCTTCAGCCTCCTGGTTCTACAGCGGCTCCGCGTCATCCGACTCCTCCATCCCCTCAAGCTCTGGGATGACAACGTCGTCGGTGGCCGACAGTGCCATCTGCACCTTAAGGCCTTCCCACTGCTCCTGCTGGCTCCGCTCATTATCCCTCTCGGAGTCCTCGAGCACCCTCCGCACTAGCTCCTCCTCCTCTTCGGCCATCATCGGTTGATGAGGTGGTGGCGTGATGTGGCTTGAAATTGCGTCGGTATTTCCTCAAAGAGGAAGGGATGATGCAGTACAGCTACGGTAGGTATTTCCCTCAGTTATGAAACCAAGGTATCAATCCAGTAGGAGAACCAAGCAACACTATGTAAATGGTACCTGCACACAAAGAACAAATCCTCGCAACCCAACGCGTAAGAGGGGTTGTCAATCCCTCCTCGGCAAAAAGATAGATTAAATAGTGTGTGTTTGGATAAATAGATCTGAACAAAACGCAAAATAAAATAAATAAAGAAAAAGTGCAGCAAGATATTTTTGGGTTTTTGAAATAATAGATCTGAAAACAAATGCGGAAAAAAATAGATTGAAAGCAATATGATAAAAGATAGACCCGGGGGCCGTAGATTTCACTAGTGGCTTCTCTCGAGAAAATAACACATGGTGGGTAAACAAATTACTGTTGGGCAATTGATAGAAGAACAAATAATTATGACGATATCCAAGGAAATGATCAATATATAGGCATCACGTCCAAGATTGATAGACCGAAACGATTCTGCATTTATTACTATTACTCCACACATCGACCGCTATGCAGCATGCATCTAGTGTATTAAGTTCATGGAAAAACAGAGTAATGCAATAAGAACGATGACATGATGTAGACAAGATCTACTCATGTAGGAATAGACCCCATCTTGTTATCCTTAATAGCAACGATACATACGTGCCTCGCTACCCCTTCTGTCACTGGGTGAGGACACCGTAAGATCGAACCTATCACAAAGCACCTTTTCCCATGGCAAGAAAAATCGATCTAGTTGGCCTAACTAAACCAAAGATTCAAAGAAGAAATACGAGGCTATAAATAATCATGCATATAAAAGATCAAAGAAGACTCAAATAATATTCATGGATATAGATCTGATCATAAACTCGAACTTCATCGGATCCCAACAAACACACCGCAAAAAGTCATTACATCAAATAGATCTCCAAGAGACCATTGTATTGAGAATCAAAAAGAGAGAAGAAGTCATCTATCTACTGCCTATGGACCTGTAGGTCTATGGTGAACTACTCACGCATCATCGGAGAGGCACCAATGAGGATGATGAACCCCTCCGTGATGATGTTAGATTGGATCTGGTGGTTCTTGAACTTGCGGCAGCTGAAATTGTGTTTCGTCGACTCCCCTAAGGTTTCTGGAATATTTGGAAAATTTATAGGGCGAAGAGGCGATGGAGGAGACCTCGTGGGCCCCACAACCCATCAGGGCGCGCTAGGGGCCTCTAGCGCGCCCTGGTGTCTTGTGGGCCCCACGGGCCTCCCCCAGGTGCTTCCTTGGCTCCCAAGTTGTCTTCTGGTCCAAAAAAACTTCAAAAAATTTCGCTGCGTTTGGACTCCGTTTGGTACTGATATTCTGCAAAGTAAAAAGCAAGCAAAAAACTGCAACTGGCATTGGGCACTATGTCGATAGGTTAGTCCCAAAAAATGATATAAAGTTGCTATAAAATGATTGTAAAACATCCAGAATGATAATATAACAGCATGGAACAATCAAAAATTATAGATATGTTGGAGACTTATTAGCGTCCCAAGCTTAATTCCTGCTCGTCCTCGAGTAGGTAAATGATAAAAACAGAATTTTTGTTGTAGAATGCTGCCTAACATGTCCATCACATATTCTTTTTCTTTTATAGCATGGACATTTGGACTTTTAGATGATTCAAAGCAATAGTCTAGTTTTGACATGAAGACTTCAATACTCAAGCATATCAACAAGCAACTATGTCTTTTAAAATATTAACACTAAAGAAAGTTATCCCTAGCCCATCATGCTCAATCATTGATCCATTCATGAAACACACTCAAATATTAACTACATCCAATGCACAAGTATGAACATAATGTTCCCTAGTTGGTGCTTTATAAGAGAAGACGCAGACTCAAATAAAAAATAAAAAATGCATAAAGTAAATAGATAGGCCCTTCGCAGAGGGAAGCAGAAATTTATAGAGGTGCCAGAGCTCAAAGCGAAAAAATTTGAGAGATAAAACATTTTGAGAGGCATGCTTTTGCTGTCAACGAAAACGACTGAGTAGTTCCCAATATTTTTCATGTTAGATACATCATAGGCGGTTCTCAAACATAAAATAAAATTTATTCGTTTTTCCACCATTCCTTCACAATCCATGTCTAGCCGTATCTACGGGTGCCTTCCATAGCAACACTTTCTAAGGAATTTATTATTTGACAACATAAAGTAAATTTCTTTTTTATTTCGGGACTGGGCATCCCTATTACCGTCGTACTCCCATGCAATGACAAGTGAATAAACACTCATCTTAAGAATAACACATTTAGCATGGAAAAATATTGGCCACCCCCGCTGCTTCATGAGCAGTACGGACACACAAAAAGGAAATTCATTTTAATAATTAGAGATGGCACATACAAATTTACTTAGAACAATACGGAGATACCACATATAGGTAGGTATGGTGAACTCATATGGCAAAACTGGGTTTAAAGATTTTGAATGCATAGGTAGTATTTCTATTTAATACATGTGGAGACTAGCAAAAAGATTGAGAAGCAACCAACCAAGAAACGAAAATTCTCATTAACGAGCATTAAGCATAACTAACACCGAACAATGCACCGCAAGTAGGATGTAATTGTATTACATGACTATTGACTTTCGTGTTTGCATAGGGAATCACAAACCTTAACACCAAGTATTTAAAAAATATTAAACAAGTATTTGAAAAAAAATAACAATTATTTGAAGAAATGTTGATTATGTATATATAAAAAGTTAAACAAGTACATGAAAAATGTTGAACAAATATCTGAAAAAAAATGTTAATCATGTATAAAAGAATGTGGAATGAAAAAAAAGAAACAAAGAAAAAACCAAAAAAATGGAAAAAAAAATCTGAGAAAGGGAAAGAAAACGGAGAAAACCTGCTCTGATCGCCCCTAGTAAGTCGCGATCCTACTACTAACCATTAACTGAAAGCAGGCTTATTGGTTAGCTATGCCTTTGCTTCCCCTCGCGACCAGGATTCAATTCAGGTCGAGCCCCATTTACATTTTTTATATTTAAAAAGACACATGATGCACAAACGCGATAATTCTTTTGGATTTAATTTTTTTTCACCAAATGTTGATTTACTAGAAGCCGGCAACTAGTGATTTGGCTAATTGGATGCACGGTTCCACCTTATAGATTACATGTGGTTTACCACATAAAGCAACAAGAGGTCTTGTGTAAGTGCCTCGACTAGCTGGCACAACATATACTACATGAAAGTGCCCAGTAAAGGGATTCAAATTTACAGAGCAACTCGACTGATGCTTGCTGCACATGATCAGCTTCACAAGTGACTCGGTCAGCAGGTTGACAATATAGGCATGGCAATAAAATTCACATTAGTCATAGCGAAATTCTTGTTCAAGAAATTCCAGCAAGTCTGTTCCTTCCTTCCGTTCATGCCACACCGGATAGCACCAATATGGCTTAGGCACAGGCCATCTGTTATGATGAAATCATAAGTAAGTCCATGAATAGTGCATGTCTGAATCAAGGTCTTGTTGAATGCATAATAATATTTTAAAAACCTGTTTGGTGCAGGAACTTTGGTAAAATCAGCAGTCCTACACATAAACCAAAAGGTATAGTTTTAACCAGTTAATATGTAAGACAAGAGGCGAAATTTATTGATGATGATAGAAAACATACCCTTTTGCATCAAAATTCCCCAAGAGTTTCACAATTGTATCCCGTGGCATGTAGGGAGTTTCTTCCAAGCCATAGAAGTTCATGCCAATAAAGTTCCCATCAGAATCAATAAGAGGGCCCCCAATCCCAGCCTAGCACAAGACAAAAGTAACCAGTAGAAAGAACATGATGCTTGTAAGCTACACAGATATGTTGATTGATTAAACTACACATACTTCCACCAAACAAATAAATGTAGTAGAAACTAACACACCATACCTTAGTGATTTGACAAGTGGAGATCCTAAGATCTTTGCAATTGAGTTTACTTTCATTGTTGATCACTATCCCACTTGCTGCCATTAATTTGCCTGATTCATAGACACGCCCTATAGCTAATACCTGCGAGTGAGTGCCAGTTTCAAACTTATTGTTGATAACTGCTGTCCGAGTACAGCGATGTTTTTTGATGATGATGACAGCGACATTATAATGCAGATCGTAATGTTGCAAAATCCCTGTGACACGTCGTTTATCTGGAAGGTGCACTTCAATCTGCAATAATGATATGGTGCAAGTAAAGCAGTATTCAAATGAAAGAGTAAAAAGGGTATTTAAATAATCATTAGCAGAATAACAACCTTTAAGTTATCAGCAACCTTGCTTTCATCGTCATTACTTCTAACCAAACTTCCCGAGGTTAGAACTCTTGTGGTGAACCCATTGCAGTCTATGAATACACCTGTGCAAGCAAAAAGTCTCGCTTCTCCTACCGAAGTAATAATTAAGATCATCAGTTAGTGATGAAACAGAAGAAAAATACACCACAAGTAATAAGCTTGTAATCAATACGATTACCACTGAATGAAGCGAGTGCTACAACAACTCGGGACATATTTGAAGCTACTCTTTCTGAGAGTTTGTTCCAGATATCTTCACTAAACTCCTCCTCAAAACTATAACGCAGACGCTTGCCATCTAGTTACAGAAACATGGCATAGTAGTTTAAGGGAGGGCTGAAAAGAGTAGTCAAATGTGCAATAAAATAAAGTAATCACCAAAAGGAAACGAAATAACTCACCGTCCTCCAAAACTGGTAAGGGGTAACCACGGGACCTAAACTTATCTCTTCTAGCATCCAAAGAAACTGCACAACATGGTAAAGTGATTGACGACCAATGTATGAATAATTATGAAGGAAACTGAAAGCAATGACTCACCAAGACCCCAGTCATATGGCCACCGGCGAATAGAAGGCAGACTCTCTAGTAATGTATCCTCGAGTCCTAGTGTCAAAGGGTGAAGCAATTAGTGACGATGCGTGAGCAATAATCAACATGTAACATTAAAAGTGACCCAACCTGAATTAAGTTCTGGGTCACATATAGTACATATGGTAGGTTTCTGGTTTTTATTTTTCATCTCCTGCCTTGAGCTGCCTAAAATGGAAAAGATGAAACAAGGAATAAGCATAACATGGAACACTAAAAAGAACTATCAGTTCAGGTGTGTATTCTCACATAGCATATCCATATACTTAGTATGAACTAATTAGCACAGACAATAATATGATAGTATCATAATAAAGACAAGCTTAAAACTAAAGATGTGTACTGCTGGCAAGGATTATACAGATGATCATAAAAAGTTAACATTGATGATGATGAATTGGCTGATGGTGCATAATTTTAACTGTCTTTAAGGAGTGAGTTTGTTTTCCTTACCTTCTAAATCGGACTTGTGAGATTCAGGAGACATTTGTGCCTTGCTTGCGCCTCTTTCAATTTTACTACCTCTTTTCTTACTTGTGTCCCTGCAGCAAAATATGATATACTCATGAGTAAATCCACAAGAGTAAAACATACTCCCTCCGTCCGAAAAAGCTTGTCCCAAGCTTGTCCATCAAATGGATGTATAGCACTACTTGGGACAAGCTTTTTCGGACGGAGGGAGTAGATGATAGGCATGCATCACTATCAAAAATATATAAATCTAAAGTGTTAAGCAGTGGCAGGATGGGGAAAAATAGGGATAGAACCCAGATGGTACTAAATATTTCAACAACAGAGAAAATGTTGAAAATACTATATCAATACTGAAGGAACCTTGACTACTTTCCATTTAAATAAGTATAATAGGTTCAACATGGACACCAGATTCCTAATCAAGTACATGGCAACTGCATGATCGGCCTGACAAGACAGGTGATATGGATGCAAGTGTTAAGGTAACT
Source organism: Aegilops tauschii subsp. strangulata (assembly GCF_002575655.3). NCBI lineage: Eukaryota > Viridiplantae > Streptophyta > Magnoliopsida > Poales > Poaceae > Aegilops > Aegilops tauschii. The sequence continues at coordinate 34,413,054 of NC_053037.3, read as the reverse complement.
CTGCTACTTGTTCAGCTATACATGGAGCAAACGACCAATTTGTTATAAAGGCAGATGCTCTCAAGTGAAGATCACCTACCAAATGCCATTATAAGCTACAAAAGCATCAAAACAGCTAATAAGCCATCATATTAACACACACACACACACATTTCAAAATTGTTTGGCATTTAACATGGTTTCTAGTACAGCCATGTATGAAGTTAAAAAAAAAAATTCCACATCGGCTATTGATGTGCAATATTATTGTCAAGTACTTCACTTCATATGTTTCTTGATGTGTGGTCAGCTCCCTGGAAATTCCAGCATGAACAATAAGTTCACAGCAAGGAGCCAAGATGCTCTAAGGTTATCAAGAAATTGCTTTGGTTAGACTACACCTGTTGTTATCCAGCATAGAATGCGACTAGAGGTGATGCTTATAGTAAATTAGCCTAAGAGTGTATGATACAAATTTATCTGCCGCATAAAGAGCAAGAGACCACTATTATACCACGTGCAATCTAGATTGAACTTTCCATCATTTTCATTTTTCCTAAACATGTACATTCCAAGTGAATACAAACTAGTAAGCTCGAATAGGGAGATAAAGAGGGGCAGAACAGTGGACAAAGAAGCATATATATTTAAGCCAATCAGAGATTCTGTGTCTCATGAGTATAGAAGACATACCAGCACGGGGATGTTCTCCTAAAATGCATCAGAAGCTCAAAAATTTTATTCCTTGGTAGGAACGGAGTCTCTTCCTTAGAATAAAAGTTCATCCCGACAAAGTCACCGTTAAAATCAACAAGGGGCCCTCCAACTCCAGTCTAGCAAAAGAATAAAGTGACGCTCAGGCAAGGACACAAATTTAGTGATGCTGGACAAGATTTGCATAACCGAAAAAAGGCATACATTTAGTGCCCCAAAAGATATACTCCCTCCGTCCCAAAATAAGTGACTCAAGTTTGTACTAACTTTGTACTAAAGTTAGTACAAAGTTGAGTCACTTATTTTGGGACGGAGGGAGTAGTTCAATGCATATAGTGGTAGCCACTAACAGTGGCGGAGCTTGAAGCCCAGTCCTGGGCGGGCCAAACAGAACAAAATAAGCAGTGGTCTCATGTTCTAAGGCCCCACAAGTATATGTATACTGTATTAATTTCCAGATGTTGGGCGGGCCACAGCAATGGCTGGCCCCAATGTAGCTCCACCACTGGCCACTGATAGCATGATATTATTAATTTATTTCATGCAGAAAAGTAAAGAGAGAAATCAACGGTGCACCATAGTAATTTCACATGTGGAGATCGCAAGCTCCTCGCGGTAAATTCTCTTCCCATTGTCAGTCAACATCCCAGTTGTGGCCATTAATTTGCCTGAGTCGAAGCAACGCCCAACAGCAACTACTTCACTATGAGACTCAAATTGCTGCTGATGATCTACAAATGCTGCGCGAAAAACATGGAAGGGCGTGATGCTGATAACAGCAATATTGTATTTTAAGTCATAGTATTCCAACCATCCCATTGAAAGATGATTATTTGGAAGGCGCACTTTAATCTGCAATAATAATAAAGCACCACAAAATGAATACACATCAGTTTGCAGAATGATTACCATCATCACAAATCAGCAAGAAACAAACAAAGCACAGAAAATTGGCAGTACCAACCATCATGTCTTGAAAGATCTTGCTATCATCATCAATAGATCTAAGCAAACTTAACGAAGTCAAGAAACTTGTAGTAGTTGAATTGCTCTCAATAATTATGCCCGTGCACGCAAAATAAACCGACTTTGCTGCACAAGATTGTAATTTCAAATTTTCAATGACAAGCAACTAGTGATCAGGTACAGATTTGCAATTAAAGCTAACTTGTATTATCACCGTTATCTTTAAGGAATGAAGCAAGCGACACAACACTGTCATCTATGTGTGCTGCGACTTCTTCACTGAGTAGCCTCCAGACACCTTCACCAGAATCACTTGAGGTGCCGAATTCCTCTTCGAGAGGATTGACTCGAATCATATTTTCTAATTCAGGAAGCATTATTAAACACAGCTCTGTTCGAGTGCTATAGTACAAATCATACTTGCAGAAAAGAAAGTAGCAAAATTAAAATCAATCCTCACCGCTACTTATGCGCATTTTTTTGCGTCTTCTATTCGAGCTTCCAGGTTGAACATCCCCTCGCTTGATCTGCATCTTTCTACCTAGAGAAGAAGGAAGAAATTAAGATATTTAGTCATCATTAGCAGTACATGGGAGGAGTCCGTAAAGAGGGATCTGAAGGACTGTAGAGATCGGGGTAGACCGAACTTGACATGGAGGAGTCCGTAAAGAGGGATCTGAAGGACTGGAGTATCACCAGAGAACTAGCCATGGACAGGGGTGCGTGGAAGCTTGCTATCCATGTGCCAGAACCATGAGTTGGTTGCGAGATCTTATGGGTTTCACCTCTAGCCTACCCCAGCTTGTTTGGACTAAAGGCTTTGTTGTTGTTGTTGTTGTAGTAGTCATCATTAGCAGTACAAACACTATAGAAGTTGGTAGACTAGCTTGTTGAATGTGGATACGTTCAGACAGGGCAACCCGCCCAAGGCCTCTTATATAGAAGCTAGTCGGTGGTGAGCCGAACGGCGGCGAGACAGGAACGAGGTCAAGACAGGAGGCGCCGACACGGGATAGACGGGTCCAGCAACGTAGGTCAGCTGGGTAGGAGCTCGATAGACGTGGTCGGCGGCAGAAGAAGTGATCAGGGGCGGGGGCGGGGAGAGGAACGGTGGCGAGGGTGAAACCTAGTCGCATGGGAGAGAGAGCCGCAACGGATCGAGACAGGTCAGGCTGCAGGTGGGACTGAAACTGGGCGTCCCACCACAGTCCACTTAGTCCGACCAAAGTTTGGTGGGTGATAAGTGATAACTAACAACCCAGTAAAACTTGGGTGGATTAGCTAGGGCATAAGCGGGATTCCACTAAACAAATGTATAACTGGTTCCTTCTCACAGACTTAGAGGCCAACGTAGGTGCGACCGTGATAAGCAACAAGCATCCACACTGCAGTAAATATGATACAATGCTTGGCTGCTACATGGTACAAGCAAATATGATACACTAGTAGTAAATATGATACACTGGTACAATGCTAGGCTGCTACATGGTACAAGCAACAAGCATCCACATTGTAGTAAATATGATAGATCTAAACATAGTTCAATGTGAAATGAGATAAAATATGCTGCCGACGACCTTGGGGTCGGGGTAGGGGCTGGCGGCAATCACTTCCTAGTGAAGTAAAGAGTGACAGGTTTTCAAAACTGTAACAAACATCTGCAAAAGAAGAACTATATGTAGAACAAGCATCTGCATTGGGTTTCGATGAAATTAAGGACCTCACAGAAAATACCTTACTTTGTGGCTTTGTTCTTTCTTTGCTTAAGTGCTTAGTGCGTGTACAGAGCGTTCGGCAACAATAACAGTACCTCATTCTTGTCACAAAGGTGCAGGCCACCACAAAACATTATCTGATGTACAAATTGTGACACAGAATTTATACTAGTTCTCTACATTTTGCAGGCCCAAACAGTTTTCAGAGCTCTTCATGCTTTAGAGATAACTTCAGATTATTTATGATATTATGCAGGACCATTAGATAAAGGTGGACACAATATTAATTCCAGATAGCCTAGCAATATGTTTGCATTGTTGCAGACATTCAGTCAACTGTGTTACTTTGATTTTATTTTAAGTGTAACTGGACTACATTCGGCTCCTTTGACTATCATTGGCATGCCCAGATTTCCTTGTTGAGGGCTTTTTATTGGTAAGACGTAATCTCACTTGTGCCATCGCTTTAGAAACAGTAAATGTCTTCACAAGAGTAACAGAGATTATGAATTAGATTCGTCAATTTAACTCCACTTCCATTGATTCCAACTGTTTTTGTGTCCTTATAATCCCCTATATATTGTACCTAAACATGCAGGACAGGCAACTTGAATAGATTGAACAGCGAGTTGCTACGCCTAAACATCGTAAATGAACTAACTTTGACTTGCTATTGTAAAACAGAAGTTAAGGCAAACACGTAAAAGAAATAAATGAGGATTCCATAGTCTTGTAACTAGAAAATGGCTTAGGTTTCAAGCACGATGCAACAAATCTGAATCCTTTCTTGCCGTGTTGTACTTATTCCATTTTCTACTTCCTAAAATGGCTTGGGTTCAAGCACGATACAACAAATCAGATTCAGTTTCTCGCATCTGTTGCTAGCTCTCGTCCCACATCACATCTAAATCCTTTCATGTACAGAGACTAACAATCAATCATGGCAAGAATCTGAATCCTTTGGCTAACAAGTTGAACAAAATAGAGAAAGAATGGATGGAGGGGAAGAGGACGTTGGAGGGGAGTTCATACCTGTAGAGGCGGAGCTCAGGTCGGCAGGGCTGGCACGAATCGGTCCGGTGAGCTGCGCGCTGCTCAGGGGCGGCGCATGATCCAGCGAGCCGCGTGGTGCTCAGGGGCGGCGAACGGCGAGGGAGAAGAGGGGCGGCGAACGAAGAGGGAGAAGAGCGGCGGCCGGAAGAGCAGCGCGCCGCCGGCGGGCAGGCCGGAGGGGCGGCGGCTCAAACCCTATCCCCGCGAGAGCTCGGAGCCGTCGATGGTTTGTCTTTTTTCTTTTTCGGGAAGACCGTGTACACGAGGATGCAGTTGTGGTAAGGTGATTAAGGGCATCTTCAATGGTTGTAAGATAGTTGTTGATAGATTTTGCCACGTAGGATTTTTGATGATGTGTCATACAATAAATGAGGAAAGAGAGGAAGGTTGTATGTACATGAACTAACACCCCTTGCACAAGCTTCAATGTAGAATAAGAGAGCACATTATTTATTATCTCACATCTTATTAGGTAAACTAGATACAACCCATTGAAGATGTTGTATGTTAAGGTGCTGGTTGATGACATGACACATTTTACCAACAAGCTAACATACAAATTGTTGAAGATGCCCTAAGGGCCCGTGTTTTGAAAAAGAGATGGTAACAAAGTTTTATACACACGAAGCGTCCCCTACCCTAGCCGCCGCCACGGGCGAGGCCACTAGGGAGGCGATCTTTTCCACCGATCTCCACCGGCGAGGACGCTGGCCCCCCTCTCTCCGGCTGCTGCTCCGGCGGCAGGAGGGAGGAGGGACCCCATTCCTCCGCTCTATAGTTAGGGTTTGGATTTGTAGGTCGTGGTGCATTGTTGGGGTGGTGGGAGCGGCGGCTGAACGAATAAATCTGCCTCAACTCCACTCCCACACCAGCGGTGTCCTTCATGGCGGCGTCTCGGAGTTGGTGGCATCGTGTGTTTGTCGATCCTTCAGATCGGCGATGTTAGGGTTCATGGATGGTGTCAGCAAGGCGGCGGCGGCGGCGACTCCATCAGGTGTGTCTCTCCTTCTGCTATGTCCCCAATGCCGCGGCGTTGTCTCCGACGTCATGGTGGAGCAGGGAGGTTTTGTCGTCTAGGAGTACGCGCAGACGCTTGTCTACGCAAGTGACAGCTGGAAGATGGTGCATCTTGTGCTGGGTTTGTGGTTGGAGGCTAACAGTTCTGGTTTCCTCCTCCGACGTCGTAGTCGTGCGGGGATGTCAGTTCTGGAGTTCGATGACGTGTCCGGGGACACGTTGCCCCGGTATGATTCTTTCAATGGCAATGGTTTTGCTTTAGGCAAATTACTTTGGATGTCTGTAAAGCTGCTGATCAGCGATGGAGCCACGTCGAGCTCGGGTGAAGAGGTGATCTGTCTCCTTCCCTTAATGGAGAGGGCCAGGCGCTGGTCTTTTTGCATAGGATTATCCTATTTTTTCAGTCCTGTAATATCGATGTTTACGTGGCTTGTAACTGAATCTTTATGTTATTAATGAGACACGTATTACTACGCAAAAAGAATCAATGTTTTGGGCGACTTAAAAATTAAGCTATATCTCCCGTTTAAGTCGTCCTCTGAGTTTGTTGAGACTTTTTTAATTAATTATTTCATAACTAGCTTAGAAGCCTCAGTGAACAAAAGAGACGGCTTATGAAAAAAATGAACAGAAGCGACTTATTTTTTAAGCTGGGAAAAAAATTGATCCTAAGCGAGATTAAGTGGGATGGGCTGAGGCATTTCCCCTCCCTTCCTTTTTTCTTTGTTCTTAAAAAAATACTGCAGCCTAAGAGACAGGGGAGATGCCGAAATCACTAGAAGTATTCTTTGCAAAGATCACTCTCATCTCTTCAGGTTGTGATAAGTGACACGCATGCAGTGTGCCACTTGTCGCAACATGCGAGTTTTCTTTTTTCAGATTCATTCGGAAAAAACCGTGCATCCAAATCTATAATCATTTTTACCGTTGGATTCCTCGCATCGAGATCTTCAAAACTAGATCCCGTATTGATAGGTTTCAACAAGTTAAATGTATATATCCCGAGTATTTAACAAAAAACTACCACAATTCGTGAAACCGTGCCTACAAACTACCACTTTACAAATTTGTGCCGAAAACTATCATTTACTCACTAATCCTTGACTAAAAACTACCAAGTCTGAAAAGAGCCTGATTTGGCTCTTTTAAACGCGTTTCTGACTAGTTAAAAAAGCAATCGGGTCCCTTGTTTTTTTCTTTTCAAAAAAGCAATCCAGTCATGTAGTCGGTCGTGGATGTGGCCGCCCCCGGCCGTGGCAGCGGCCAAGCCGTGGCTGTGGCCAGCCATGGCCGCCCGTGGCGGTGGCCGCCATGAGCGGTGGCCGACTCCGAGCTGTGGCTGGTTGCCGTGGGCCTTGCCCCACGTCGGCCGACCTCCCATGCGGCCTCAGGCGAGCTGTGGCCTTGCCGCACGCCGGCCGCAGCTGTCCGGGTTGCTCCCCGCCGAGCTGGCCCGCGTTGAGCACCTGCGCCACCTCGACCTATCCGGTAACGGCCTCAACGGCACCCTCCCCATCGCGCTGCTGCTCAACGCCACCGAGTTGCGCGTGCTCTCGCTCGCCGGCAACGACCTCTCCGGGCGCGCTCCCGGACGCGTCCTACGCGCCGGCGCTCCAGGAGCTCAACCTCTCCGACAATCGCGGGCTGGCTCCCCGCCGCGCTCCTCAGGGCACCCGGGCTCGCCGTGCTGGGCCTCGCCAACAACTACCTCGTCGCGCGAGCTCCCCGCCGTGGGGCACGAAGACGAGGTGTTTGTCGAAATGCCTAAGAGAGATATGGGGGAGCAAGAAGATAGACACTGACATGTGGGCCAACTCTGTCAGAAACGTGTTTAAAAGAGCCAAATCGGGCTCTTTTCAGACATGGTAGTTTTTCGTCAAGGATTAGTGAGAAAATGGTAGTTTTCGGCACAAATTTGTAAAATGGTAGTTTGTAGGCACGGTTCCACGAATTGTGGTAGTTTTTTGTTAAATACTCATATATCCCTACGTCCATGAACTCTCAGATCTGGACTACATCATCCCCTGGACTCAAATTAGGCTTACTTAATCCCCTGAACTTGCATAAGGGCATGTACAATAATGTCCAGTCAGCTGTCTCCTGTCTGTAAGAAATGACAATTAGGATTTCAGATTATGTGGAGGAGAGAAAACGAAGAGAAAGAAAACGTCCGTCAGTAAAATATGTATAGTCAGCTGTCCGTAGGTGTCTATTTAGGAGGTGGCAAGTTGTTGCAGACAGCAGCCGTCTAAACTAATGTACTTGCCCTAAACCGGGCAAAGCACTTCTGGAGCGTTGTCTGATGGTTTGGGACAATGGTTTTGCGGACGTGGCAAGGGGCGGTTGGCGAATTGAATAGCTGGCGCGCTGCCATGTTGGCTTGGACCTAGTGGACTCAGTTTAGTTGCGACCAGACCGTCTCAGTTCCATCGGGTGCCATCTTTTCGCCTTCCTCCCTCCCGCTCATCTATACTGGCGACCAGGTCGGCAATTTGAGCAACCACGGCGGCGCGGGCTAGGAGCACCGGCATGCCCTGAAGGACCTCACTGACGGCGCCCATCAGGTCGGTTTGCTTCATCCACAGAAAGGTAATCCCCTCCCGTGCTGCATTGAGGTGCCCCTGGTGGCTATTATTTGGGTTTTCTAGGGGCTTTGATTTGGGACTAGGGTTTTGATGATCGTCCAGATAAATATAATTTGTCGAACATGTTTTCGTTTGTAGGTGCTCGTGTAGTTCAATCATTTGTACTCTGTGTACATGCCTAGTCTGAGTTAGGGTTTAAATGATTTAAATAGAAAGATGGATTTTTCATATAAAAAATAGTAAATGTAATGGAAGAATCACTAACTTAGGGCTGCTATTTTACTTTTGTTTCCTCCAGGATTAAGCCATGGATCCATTGGATTACTTCACCAAATAAAAATAACATAACTATATTGTACTGGGCCTATTGTAAGGTGTGTATATTGTCATCCGGTTTTTTTAGAGCAAACAAATTGTGTGCCTTAACTTTATAGAAGATAGAGAATACAGAAGCTCCCACCGCATCCTGGTGAGAAGCAAGAACCACTCCAACTCGAACGATCACAAAACAACCACAACGCAAAAGATCATGCCGTAAGAAGTCTAACAAAGCCGCGTCTTGACCAACATCGGTCACTTCCAAAGAGCAACAACTTGAAAGAACTCTCCTTGCCAACGCACCAACCACCCATGAGCGCCTAAAGAGAGTTGGCAGGTGGGTGGCGGGACTCGGACAACTTCGTGAAAGCCATCATCTTGGAAACACCCGCGATGGCGTACATAGCGCCCTTGAAGAACAATCCAGAGGAGCGGTGAGCATCGAAGAAACACAACAAGGAACCTCGAAGCCCTCCTCCAACAAACGATGCTCCCAACGAAGGAACGGCACCAATGACGCCGTCATCGCCGATTCAGAACCGAATCAAGGCTTTCGCCCGGAGACAACATACCAAATGAGAGGGAGCGAGGTGTCGACGCACCACAGCGATGCCTCCAGGAAGGTGAACGACACCCAGAGGTGTCGTCGCCGCTGGCACCGACCAAAGCCGGGCAGGATTTTCATCTGTATCGCCGCACACCCACAATCCAACCCATCGGAATGGGGCCGCCCCATCCAGGTTGACTCAGATCGCTACTGCCATAGCACCTTGCCGAAGGAGCCACTTGTGAACAGCCGCACCATCGCCAGAATAGCCGGCACCACCCCGGCGAACCACACCGCACCTGCCAGCACCACCAAGTGCCCAGCAGCCTCCGAGGCCGCCTGCCTGCCCACCCCCCCACCGGACAGGGCTACCACCAGAGCCTGGACGCACTGCGCCGCCAGTGCTCCGCCGGACGAGATCCCATCTGGGGTAGGTGGAAGACGTGCCGCCCAAAGCTACCGCCACCCAGGCAGCACCATCGGACGAAGCATGCCCACCACCACCACCTCCGCAGAAACAGGGCTGCCGCCAGAGCCTAGGCACGCCGCGCCGCCAGAAGCTCCAAGGACGAGATCCCTTCAGGGGAAGGGAGAGGGGGTCGTGCCGCCAAGCCAGTGCCGCTGCGCTCGCCAGATCTGGGCCGCTCGGACCTCCCGAACGCCCGCGCTGCACCTCCGTGCACAGCCGAGCCACACACCAGCACGCCCTCCAGGCACAGACGCCCCCACTGGGCACCCTCCAGGCACCAGAACCATCCCGCACCGTGATACGTCTCCAACGTATCTACTTTTCCAAACACTTTTGCCCTTGTTTTGGACTCTAACTTGCATGATTTGAATGAAACTATCCCGGACTGACGTTGTTTTCAGCAGAACTGCCATGGTGTTGTTTATTGTGCAGGAAACAAAAGTTCTCGGAATGACCTGGAAATCCACGGAGATAAGTTTTGGAAAATATAAAAAATACTAGCGAAAGAATCAAGGTCAGGGGCCCACGCCCTATCCACGAGGGTGGGGGGCGCGCCCTCCCCTGGGCGCGCCCCCCTGTCTCGTGGGCCCCCTGATGCTCCACCGACCTCAACTCCAACTCCATATATTCCGTTTCGCAGAGAAAAAAACCAGAGAGAAAGTTTCATCGCGTTTTACGATACGGAGCCGCCGCCAAGCCCTAATCTCTCTCGGGAGGGCTGATCTGGAGTCCGTTCGGGGCTCCGGAGAGGGGGATTCGTCGCCGTCGTCATCATCAACCATCCTCCATCACCAATTTCATGATGCTCACCACCGTGCGTGAGTAATTCCATCATAGGCTTGCTGGACGGTGATGGGTTGGATGAGATTTACCATGTAATCAAGTTAGTTTTGTTAGGGTTTGATCCCTAGTATCCACTATGTTCTGAGATTGATGTTGCTATGAATTTGCTATGCTTAATGCTTGTCACTAGGGCCCGAGTGCCATGATTTCAGATCTGAACCTATTATGTTTTCATGAGTATATGTGAGTTCTTGATCCTATCTTGCAAGTCTATATGCACCTATTATGTGTTATGATCCGACAACCCCGAAGTGACAATAATCGGGATACTTCTCGGTGATGACCGTAGTTTGAGGAGTTCATGTATTCACGATGTGCTAATGCTTTGTTCCGGTTCTCTATTAAAAGGAGGCCTTAATATCCCTTAGTTTCCACTAGGACCCCGCTGCCACGGGAGGGTAGGACAAAAGATGTCATGCAAGTTCTTTTCCATAAGCATGTATGACTATATTCGGAATACATGCCTACATTACATTGATGAATTGGAGCTAGTTCTGTGTCACCCTATTTTATAGCTATTACATGAGGAATCGCATCCGACATAATTATCCATCACTGATCCAATGCCTACGAGCTTTTCACATATTGTGTTTCGCTTATTTACTTTTCTGTTGCTACTGTTACAATTACCACAAAACCGCTATCTTTACTTTTGCCACTGTTACCATTACTATCATACTACTTTGCTACTAAATACTTTGCTGCAGATACTAAGTTATCCAGGTGTGGTTGAATTGACAACTCAACTGCTAATACTTAAGAATATTCTTTGGCCCCCTTGTGTCGAATCAATAAATTTGGGTTGAATACTCTACCCTCGAAAGCTGTTGCGATCCCCTACACTTGTGGGTTATCAAGACTAATTTCTGGCGCCGTTACCGGGGAGCATAGCTCTATTCTTTGAGTCACTTGGGATTTATATCTGTTGATCACTATGAGGAACTTGAAAGACGAAAGAACCAAGATTTTGCCTTCAACTACGAGGGGAGGTAAGGAACTGCCATCTAGCTCTGCACTAGATTCTCCTTCTGTTATTAGTAAGCTTGCGACACCTAAACCTGCTACTGCTTTGAATTCTGATATGTCGCATGTTATTGATGATGCCACTTCTGCTATGCATGATACTTTTGATGAAACTACTTCTGTGCGTGATACTACTTTGCCATTAGGTGAATTTCTTGATGAACAACTTGCTAGGGTTAGAGAGAATGAAATTATTGAAGATGCTATTATTGATGATAGTGATGATGAAAGTTCTCCCCCTGATTATGAATTACCTATTGTTCCTAAGGGTTATGTTATGAATGAGGAAGCTGCTAGAGCTATTTTTTCTTGCAAAGATAGATATGATCTTAAGAAGTTATTAGCTAAATGGAAGCAGCAATCTCTTAATGCTAAAATGAAACCTGACCCTGCTTTTGCTACTTCACCTATCTGTGTTACTGATAAGGATTATGAATTCACTGTTGATCCTGAAATAATTACTTTGGTTGAATCTGATCCTTTTTATGGCCTTGAATCTGAAACTGTTGTGGCACATCTTACCAAGTTAAATGATATAGCCACCCTGTTTACTAATGATGAGAAGTCTCGCTATTATTATATCCTTAAGATATTTCCGTGCTCATTAAAGGGTGATGCTAAGACTTGGTTTAATTCTCTTGATCCTGGTTGTGTGCGTAGTCCACAGGATATGATTTATTACTTCTCTGCTAAATATTTCCTGCTCATAAGAAACAAGCTGCCTTGCGGGAAATATATAATTTTGTGCAAATCAAAGAAGAGAGTCTCCCACAAACTTGGGGGAGGCTTCTCCGATTACTTAATGCTTTGCCTGATCATCCTCTTAAGAAAAATGAAATACTTGATATCTTCTATAATGGACTAACCGATGCTTCCAAGGACTATTTGGATAGTTGTGCTGGTGTTTTCAGGGAAAGAACAGTCGACCAAGCTGAATTACTATTGAATAATATGTTGACTAATGAAAATAATTGGACTCTTCCTGAGCCAATTCCTGAGGAAATTCCTGAACCAATTGAGCCAACTCCTGAGCCTATTCCTAAACCCACTCCTAAGAAGAGAGGTGTTCTATTTCTCAGTCCTGAAGATATGCAAGAGGCAAAGAAATCAATGAAAGAAAAAGGTATAAAAGCTGAAGATGTTAAGAATTTACCACCTATTGAAGAAATACATGGTCTTAATATACCGCCTGTCGAAGAAACACATTGTCTTGATAACCCGACACAGGTAGTAAAGGTAAATTCTCTCTATAGATATGATAAAGTTGAAATCCCGTCTACTAAATTTCATAGCCCATGCTTAGATGAATTTGATGACTTTATGTCCAGACAAGAAAGTTTTAATGCTTATGTTGGTAGAGAATTAAAGAATAATGCTTTCGAAATAGGACGCTTGAGTGATTATATGGCTAGAGTTAAAGGTGAACTTAAACTCATTAGCAAATATGCTTCTATGGTTACCACTCAAGCTGAGCAAGTACTTAAAGCTCAAAGTGATTTGCTTGATGAATTAAATAATAAATATGACTTTGCTGTTAGAGTGGCTACTAGAACTGGTAGAATGACTCAGGAACCTTTGTATCCTGAAGGCCACCCTAAGAGAATCGAGCAAGATTCTCAGAGAAATAATTTAGAGGCACCTAGTTCTTCCAAAAAGAAGAAAAAGAAAAACGATAGGACTTTGCATGCTTCTAGTGAACCTGTTGTAAACACACCTGAGAATCCCAATGATATTTCTATTTCCGATGCTGAAACACAATCAGGTGATGAACATGAACCCAGTGATAATGTTAATGATAATGTTCATGTTGATGCTCAACCTAGCAATAATAATGATGTAGAGATTGAACCTGCTGTTGATCTTGATAACCCACAATCAAAGAATCAACGTTATGATAAAAGAGACTTTGTTGCTAGGAAGCACGGTAGAGAAAGAGAACCATGGGTTCAGAAACCCATGCCCTTTCCTCCTAAACCATCCAAGACAAAGGATGATGAGGATTTTGAGCACTTTGCTGAAATGATTAGACCTATCTTCTTACGTATGCGCTTAACTGATATGCTTAAAGTAAATCCTTATGCTAAGTATATGAAGGATATCATTACAAATAAAAGAAAGATACCGGAAGCTGAAATTTCCACCATGCTTGCTAATTATACCTTTAAGGGTGGAATACCAAAGAAACTTGGAGACCCAGGGGTACCAACTATACCATGCTCCATTAAAAGAAACTATGTTAAGACTGCTTTATGTGATCTTGGAGCCGGTGTTAGTGTTATGCCTCTCTTTATATCGTAGACTTGAATTGAATAAGTTGACACCTACTGAAATATCTTTGCAAATGGCTGATAAATCAACTGCTATACCTGTCGGTATTTGTGAGGATGTGCCTGTTGTGGTTGCAAATGTCACTATCTTAACGGACTTTGTTATTCTTGATATTCTCGAGGACGATAGTATGTCGATTATCCTTGGTAGACCCTTTTTGAATACTGCAGGGGCTGTTATTGATTGCAACAAAGGCAATGTCACTTTTCATGTTAATGGTAATGAGCATACGGTACACTTTCCGAGGAAACAATCTCAAGTTCATAGCATCAATTCTATTGGAAAAGTTCCAACTATCATTATTGGAGGTTTTGAATTTCCTCTTCCTACTGTCAAGAAAAAGTATGATATTCTTATTGTTGGGGATGTTCATATCCCCGTTGAGGTAACCTAGTGCTACTCGAAATTTCTCCAGTTCCGTGTTATTCGGAATGAGTTTATTAACAAGACTTGATCAACCTTGTTAGTGGATTCATTTTGATGATCATGAGATGGATGAAACTAGAAGTTTATTAACAAGACTTGATCAACCTTGTTAGTGGATTCATTTTGATGATCATGAGATGGATGAAACTAGAAGGCACAACCTTCTGTACCCTCTTTTTACTTTCTGTTATTTAGATTAAACAAAGCAAAAAGAGTATTATCTGTCTGTTTTCTGAATTATCCGTGCAATAAAAAATATCCCGAAAATAAAAGTGCTCCAAATGCCCTGCAAATTTAGTATGATTTTTTATGGAATATTTGAGGATTTTAGGCACTGAAAACACTGCAGGAGGGGCAAGCACCTGGCCACGAGGGTGGAGGACGCGCCCACACCCCCTGGGCGCGCCCCTGTCTCGTGGGCCCAGGGTGGCCCCCTCCACTTATTCCTGCACCCACACACTCCATCTTCTTCCCAAAAAAATCCCCATCCAGTTCAAGCACGGGTTCTAGCTCATTTTGCTGCGATTTTCGATCTCCTTGCTCAAAGCTCCATTCACAAAACTGCTTTGGGAGATTGTTGCTTGGTATGTGACTCCTCCATTCGTCCAATTAGTTTTTGTTTTAGTGCTTTATTCATTGCAAATTTTTGCTGCATAGGTAACCCTGTTCTTGAGCTTGCATGTCAAATTTATGAGGTCCCAAGTAATTCTAATGCATGATATAGGCTCTAGGCACTTGTAGGAGTAGTTGCTACCAATCTTGTTTAGTTTTATTCACTTTTATTTTGAAGTTACTAAAATTTCAGAAATTTTTCAGAAAAAGAAATATGTCTAGGAGAATGTACCAAGGTGGTTCCTCAACAAAGAAAGGACCCAGGCTCGCTATGCGTGAGCAAGACGATGAACCACCGAGGGACGCAGAAGTACGAGCTTGTGAGTGGCCATCAGATGATTTTATGGTCAATGCAGGCATTAAGGATGAATTTGACGCATATGTGCGTAATGCCGATCTTGAGGACTTCTTACAAGATAAGTGTCCTCAGTACTATCAATTGACTGATTCATTTGTGAGAAGGTCTAATATAATTTTTCACGTAATTCTCAGAGTGTCCTGTTTGATATTTATGATAAATCTTATACCATGGACTTAGAAGATTTTACAACTGCTTGCAAAGTCCCGCAGTGGGGCAATGTTAATGATCCCCACAAATCTGAATATAAAGACTTTCTTGCTAGAATTACTGTGGGAGAATCTAGGGATATAGCACAAGCTACCATAGGGAGCATTCATTTTCCTGCTATACATTATTTTGCTCTCTTCATTGGTAGATGCATTAATGGTAAAGATGAAGCATGTCATATGTGCCTGATCTTTGTGTCCTCAAGAGTGCTGTGTTAGGTAATAAAGATTACCACTTGGGGGCAATAGTTGCACGTAGGTTGCATAATAATGGTAGGGCTGGAGATTTATTTGGAGGAATTTATGCGACCCGTGTGGCTAATTATCTTGGTATAGGCCCACGAGAGGGGGATATGGTGTTGCCTCCTGCTTATTTAGATTATGATGCGATGGTCAAACATCATTTTCTTTTAAGGAATGAACAATTCCTCCAGTATCTTTGACAGACATAGCTCTGTCCATGTTACTCTCCCTGCTCCTTTCCTTTTTGATTACCAGGCAAAACGAAGATATGTTGTTGCCAGGGAGGAGGCAGCTGAACACGAGGGGAGAGCGGAGGCGGCTCGCCAGCATGCCGCAGCTCAGGAGGCATTTGCTGCTGCATCTCAGTACGACCCCAGTTACAACTACAGATATCATCCAGGCTACCCTTGGCCTTAGACCAACTTAGGCCAAAAGCCTAAGCTTGGGGGAGTACATATTTATCACCGACTTTACATTCATGTTCACACACTATTCTAGTTGTCGGTGCTCATACTCTTTCATTGTATTATCCATGTTAGTTTAATTTCCATGCTTGTAGTAGTACTTAAAATGAAAACCTAAAAAGATTTCTCGTTCTTCTTCTTATTTGTTGGGAGCTTTCCCGTGTAAATAGTTTTCTTTTCTTTTCTTTTCTTTGGGGGTCGAGAGTAGAAGACCATATTGAAAATGTTTAGTGGCTCTCATATGCATGATTGTTTATTTAACTTAGAGCCCATACTACTTTGTCTTCTCTCTTGAGTTGAATGCTTGCAGATTCCAGCTTAGTCCAATGCACGTGCACTATTGTTATTATACACACCGTTTGGTCGTGCAAGTGAAAGGCAATAATGACGATATATGATGGACTTATTGAGATGAGAAAAGCTGGTATGAACTCGACCTCTCTTGTTTTTGTAAATATGATGAGTTCATCGTTCCTGATTCAGCTTATTATGAAGTAAACGTATTTGCAATGACCTTTAGAGATTATAGTTGCTTGTGCCATGCTTAATTAGCTATGAGTTATAATGGTTTACCTTGCGTGCCAACATGCTATTAAAATGATTATGATGTGGTATGATGGGATGGTATCCTCCTTTGAATGAATTGAGTGACTCGACTTGGCACATGTTCACGCATGTAGTTGAAACAAATCAACATAGCCTTCACGATATTTATGTTCATGGTGGATTATATCCTACTCATGCTTGTACTCGGTGTGAATTAATTTTAATGCATGTTCATGACTGTTGTCGCTCTCTCAGTTGGTCGCTTCCCAGTCTTTTGCTAGCCTTCACCTGTACTAAGCGGGAACACTGCTTGTGCATCCAAACTCCATAAACCCCAAAGTTGTTCCATATGAGTCCACCATACCTTCCTATATGCGGTATCTACCTGCCGTTCCAAGTAAATTTGTATGTGCCAAACTCCAAACCTTCAAATGAAATTCTGTTTTGTATGCTCGAGCAGCTCATGTTTCAACTAGGGTTGTCTATATCTTCCATGCTAGGTGGGTTATTCTTAAGAGGAGTGGACTCCGCTCCTCATTCACGAGAAAGGGCCGGTAACCGGGATGCCTAGTCCCATGATCCAAAAAGATCAAAGCAAATCAATATAATTAAACAAAACTCTCCCAGGGCTATTGTTAGTTGGAGGCACTCGTTGTTTCGAGCAAGCCATGGATTGATGCTTGTTGGTGGTGGGGGAGTATAAACTTTTACCATTCTATTTGGGAACCACCTATAATGCATGTAGTATGGAAGATATCGCCACCTCATAGTTGTTGCGTTGACAGTGAAAGTATGCCGCTCAAAATGTTATTCATCTCTATTTTAAAATTGAGCTCTGGCACCTCTACAAATCCCTGCTCCCCTCTGCGAATGGCCTATCTATTTACTTTTATGTTGAGTCATCATCCTCTTATTAAAAAGCACCCGCTGGAGAGCACACTGTCATTTGCATTTATTACTATTAGTTTATATTGGGCATGACTTGACTGGATCTCTTTTACTATGAATTACAATGTTTAGTCAGTCCTTGATCTTTAAAGGTGCTATGCATTTATGTTTTGCGGTCTCAGAAAGGGCTAGCGAGATACCATTTTGTTATATCATATTATGATTGTTTTGAGAAAGTGTTGTCATCCGAGTTTTATTATTATGGCTCGCTAGCTGATTATGCCATTGATATGAGTAATTGTGAGACCTAAGTGTTATTGTGAGTATGGTTAGTTCATAATACTTGCTGAAAACTTGAATGCTGGCTTTACATATTTACAAAACAAGAGCAAATAGAGTTTGTAAAAGTTTTTCTTTATCACTTTCAGTTTATCAACTGAATTGCTTGAGGACAAGCAAAGGTTTAAGCTTGGGGGAGTTGATACGTCTCCAATGTATCTACTTTTCCAAACACTTTTGCCCTTGTTTTGGACTCTAACTTGCATGATTTGAATGAAACTAACCCGGACTGACGCTGTTTTCAGCAGAGCTGCCATGGTGTTGTTTATTGTGCAGGAAACAAAAGTTCTCGGAATGACCTATAAAGTCGACTTGCCGCGCTTCCTCGAGCATTGCGTCCCCATGCACTCCAGTCGAGGCCAACGGCCTGCGCCGCGAAGCCCGAAAGCGGGGGTGGAGAGGCCCCACCGCCGCCGGGCCGCACGGGATTTGCCCGGCGACCCATGCCGGTGGTGGCGAGGGGAGAGGGATCGGAGGTGAGGAAGTGACGGCGGCGGCTAGGGCCGCCTGCGGGAGCGACACGAGAGTCGGGGGATTTCCCCACAGCCCAAGACCCATACATAGAGACGACTACCACACCTTTATGAAATGGGATTGTCAATGTCCATTTCATGAATACAAGGGGAGAGATGCTACACTTACGCGCTGTTTCGCACGGAATTAAGTTACAGACTGATCTGTTCAAATTTAATTGGAAGTCTAGATGGAATGGGCCCCACGCACTGGAAATCAAGGGGGGGGGGGTATACCTGGCCATACCTCGGGCCGGGCCGGGCTTCGGGCCGGTCCTAGCCAAGCCCGACGCAAAAAACCCAGGCCCGGCCCGGCCATGGGGCCTGTTTTCTGGGCTCGAGCCCGACTCGAACACGTAAAAGCCCGTCGGGCTTCGGGCCGGCCAAGCCCGACCTTCAAAAAAACGTGAAAACGACAGGCCCGGCTCGGCCTTCGGGCTCAAAATCTAGGCCCAAGCCCGGCCTGGGGGCAGCGTCGGGCCGGGCCGGGTCGGGCTTCCCATGGCTAGGTCTAGGGGGTAGTGGAAAGAGGAGTCTGTAGGTTGGGTTTCCGGGAGTATTGCCCGTAAGTATAGGATTTTCGATACAAGGGAATGCCATATCTACCAAGTGCTAACCCATCACCTTCGAGTATACCTGGCCATACCTCGGGCCGGGCCGGGCTTCGGGCCGGGCCTAGCCAAGCCCGACGCAAAAAACCCAGGCCCGGGCCCGGCCCGGCCCGACCATCGGGCCTGTTTTCTGGGCCCAAGCCCAGCCCGAACACCTAAAAGCCCGTCGGGCTCCGGGCCGGCCCGGCCCGACCTTCAGGAAAGCGCAAAAATGACGGGCCCGGGCCCGGCCCGGCCTTCGGGCTCAAAATCTAGGCCCGAGCCCGGCCCGGGGGCAGTGTCGGGCCGGGTCGGGCCGGGCCGGGCTTCCCATGGCCAGGTATACCTTCGAGTATTCGACATATGTGAGTTCGTGTTCAGTAAATATTCTACCAAGACCACCACACCATTGATACTTTTGCAGCACACCACCTTCCCCGATCCTGACCCCCACCTCCCGCACCTCCCGACCCAACCGGCGACGTGCTCGCCTCTCCGCCCCCAACCGGCGGCGCCGCCGCCACTTTGCCCCCAACCGTAGACGCGGCCGCCGCCGTTGCCCCGGCCACCAACCGCGTCCTCCCTCCCCCTGCTTCAACCGCAGCAGCGGCCTCCCTTCTTCCCCTTGCTTCCACGACGGCGGCGGCTCTTCATCCCCGACCGGCGCGGCGACGGCTCTTCATCCCCGACCGGCGCGGCGGCTGTCCCCATCCCACCCCGTGAGATCCGTAGCAGATGCCCCCATCCACCCCGCGGGATCTGCCTTAATCGGAGCCGCGTGCACCCTCCGCCCCGCCACGAGTTGTAGCCAGGGGCGGAGCTACAGGGTGGGCCGCGGCCCACCCTGAGATTTTGGATCCGCTATATACCTATGAATTTTTAACTGGGCCAGAGAAAAACAATTGGCCCAATAAAACTTCACCTGTTGACCTACGGACAAACGCAGCCCAAGCCACGACCGTGCCCTGCCTCGCCCTCGCTAGTCGCCGGCCGGAGCCCAGCAACCGAGGAGGATCCCGCCTCTCCTTCTGTCCTTCCGCCCCCCTGTGACAGCGAGCTGTGTGCGCACCTGCCCCTGCCCTACGCCCCTGCACCCTTGCCGGCTGCGTGGCTGCACAGCCGGCGGCGGCGGCCGAGTGGCCAAAGTGCCCCCATTCCAGCGGCAGCAAGTCAACAAGTCAGCCCAATTGAAGTTATCAAATACTAAATTTCTGATTTAGGGTTTGTATTTTTGTTGTGCTATCCTATCCTGTGGATGAACCGAACACATGCATTATTTTGCACATACTTTCGGCTCCAAATAGTGTTAATGCTAGAAATTCTTATTGCAGAACTGTTGATGAATCAAGAGGATCGGAGACATTGTTTCTCTTTTTCAAAGAGAAGCTATGAAGATAGGAAAGAAAAAGGCAGGGGCTATACTGGATGTGGGTAAAGAACAAATGGAAGAACCGCACTGTTGACTGCTGACATCACACATACGTCATGCTGACATCATCCCATACTGTTCTGGATAATGTTGGATTTAAATAAATAATTAAAATCAGAAAATTATTAAATCTTTAGAAAATCATATAAAATAATCCGTAACTCGGATGAAAATACTTTCTACATGAAAGTTGCTCAGAACGACGAGACGAATCCGGATACGCAGCCCGTTCGTCCGCCACACATCACTAGCATAGAGAACACGCAACTTTCCTCTCCGGTTCATCTGTCCGAAAACGTGAAACACCGGGGATACTTTCCCGGATGTTTCCCCCCTTCGCCGGTATCACCTCCTACCGCGTTAGGGCACACCTAGCATCGCGTTTTAGCTCGTTATGTTTTGTGATGTTTTGCTTGCTCCGTATTTATTGTTTCTTCCCCCTCTTCTTCTCCGGTAGACCCCGAGACCGTTGCTGATGCCACTGAGTACGACTACGGTGATGACGACCCCTTCTTGCCAGAGCAACCAGGCAAGCCCCCCCCTTGATCACCAGATATCGCCTATTCTTCTCTATACTGCTTGCATTAGAGTAGTGTAGCATGTTACTGCTTTCCGTTAATCCTATCCTGATGCATAGCCTGTCATTGTTGCTACAGTTGTTACCCTTACCTGCTATCCTACTGCTTAGTATAGGATGCTAGTTTTCCATCAGTGGCCCTACACTCTTGTCCGTCTGCCATGCTATACTACTGGGCCGTGATCACTTCGGGAGGTGATCACGGGTATATACTATATACTTTATATACATGACACATGTGGTGACTAAAGTTGGGTCGGCTCGTTGAGTACCCGCAAGTGATTCTAATGAGGGGGCTGAAAGGACAGGTGGCTCCATCCCGGTAGAGGTGGGCCTGGATTCCTGACGGCCCCCGACTGTTACTTTGTGGCGGAGCGACAGGGTAGGTTGATACCACCTAGTTGAGAGGTGGGCCTGGCCCTTGTCGGTGTTCGCGGATACTTAACACGCTTAACGAGATCTTGGTATTTGATCTGAGTCTGGCCATTTGGTCTATACGCACTAACCAACTACGCGGGAACAGTTATGGGCACTCGACATCGTGGTATCAGCCGAAGCTCTTCTTGACGTCAGCGACGGAGCGGCGCGCGCCGGATTGGACTGGAACGCCTGCTAGGCTAGGTCTGCTTCCGGCCGCGTACGCAACGTGCAGGTGTGCAATGGGCGATGGGCCCAAACCCCTGCGCGCATAGGAGTTAGACTGGTGTGTTGACCTCTCTGTTGAGCCTAGGTGGGGCTGCGACGTGTTGAGCTTTCGAGGCCGGGCATGACCCAGAAAAGTGTGTCCGGCCAAATGGGATCGAGCGTGTTGGGTTATGTGGTGCACCCCTGAAGGGAAGTTTATCTATTCGAATAGCCGTGTCCCTCGGTAAAAGGACGACCCGGAGTTGTACCTTGACCTTATGACAACTAGAACTGGATACTTAATAAAATACACCCTTCCATGTGCCAGATATAACCCGGTGATTGCTCTCTAACAGGGCGACGAGGAGGGGATCACCGGGTAGGATTATGCTATACGATGCTACTTGGTGAACTTACCATCTACTCTCTCCTACATGCTGCAAGATGGAGGTGGCCAGAAGCGTAGTCTTCGACAGGATTAGCTATCCCCCTCTTATTCTGGCATTCTGCAGTTCAGTCCACCGATATGGCCCTTTACACATATAACCATGCATATGTAGTGTAGCTCCTTGCTTGCGAGTACTTTGGATGAGTACTCACGGTTGCTTTTCTCCCTCTTTTCCCCTTTCTATACCTGGTTGTCGCAACCAGATGCTGGAGTCCAGGATCTAGAGATCCCGAGGATGATTCTACATGGAGTTCGGCTTCGAGGAGTAGTTAGGAGGTCCCAGGCAGGAGGCCTTGCCTTTTCGATCGTTGCTACTTTTGTGCTAGCCTTCTTAAGGCAAACTTGTTTAACTTATGTCTGTACTAAGATATTGTTGCTTCCGTTGACTCGTCTATGATCGAGCACTTGTATTCGAGCCCTCGAGGCCCCTGGCTTGTATTATGATGCTTGTATGACTTATTTATGTTGTAGAGTTGTGTTGTGATATCTTCCCATGAGTCCCTGATCTTGATCGTACACATTTGCGTGCATGATTAGTGTACGATTGAATCGGGGGCGTCACAAGTAGAAGTGTTCCATGACATTACCAAAATTATCATCATGGAAGTGTCCTCTTCCATGACGATAAATCGCGCGTCACAGAAGTGCTTTCGTCAAGGGTGACCGACACGTGGCATCCACCGTAACGGAACGCCGTTAAGCTATCGGGTCGGGTTTTGGATCCGATAACCCGTTGATAGCCTCGACCAATGGGAAATTTCCACGTGTAAAATTCTTATTGGCCGGACGAAACACGTGTCAGCTCGTCAGTGGGTCAGATAGGCGCCTATGATATGTCGACACGTGCCACGGCCCACCACTGGCCCATTTAGCTTACAAAGCCAGCCCGTTTGACTTGGTCAAAAGTTAACGGGCTGGCCCATGAAAAGCCTGTTACGGTCTCTTCGCAAATAGCCCATTTTACGTCCCGGTAACTCACGACCCGTTAGGCCCTAAAGGAAATCGGCCCAACAACGTCATCTGGGCTGTCGAATATAACACCAGCCCATTTCACTTTCGGCCCATGTATGGCCCACGACGTCTTTCGGCCCATATGAGGCCTTCGTATCTTTAGGCCCTTTACAGGCCCACGGTGACTCTAGCCCATAATGAACAGTAATTTTCTTTGTACCCGTTAACGGCCCGTGATTTACATGGGCCGTTTCCAGCCCATGTTAGCTTTCGGCCTATTGACGGCCCATACGTTCTTGGGCTCCTTTTCGGCCCTCGATTACTTCCGGCCCGTTACTGGCCTGTTCACCTAATGGGCCCAATTCGGCCCATGGCAAGAGTTGGCCCGTTACTGTCCTGTTCCCCTAATGGGTCAAATTCGGCCCATGGCAAGAGTCGGCCCGTTTCTGGCCTGTTAACCCGTTGCGCCGTTTCCAGCCCGTCCTATATTCTGGCCCATTAACGACCCGTTATGCCTGTGACAGAATTAAGCCTTTGCTGTCCTACGGCCTGTTAACGGCCCGTTACCGTGCTGGGCCGATACCAATTACGCCCGTTTACGGCCCATGTAGACCCATTTATCCGACGGCCCGAGGCCCACCGATTCTACGACCCCGTTGGAGGCCCATTTATCGACGACCCATAGGAGACCCATGGATCCTACGACCCGTAGGAGACCCATGGATCCTACGGCCCGTATATGGCCCATGGTTGTTGCGGCCACTAGCAAACCAGGGAAAAAGAAGACTAGGAAATAAATAAGGCCGAAACTAACGCTAGGCTATTAAGGCGATTGCACAGATTACATCCACTCGGCATCAAAGATCGCCACCAGTGCAAATATAGGGAACACCCTACACTATACAAAAATGGCTTGCTGTTTTCTTCAGCCGGTGGCTGCACGTTAAGAATAAATTTTGTATCGCACCAAAACAAATTACAACTATATAACAAAAGGAAGGTTGGCATAAAACTTAACAGTCTAGCAGATAAATGCACCACCAGAAGTTCAGAAGCTCAGTTCATTTGACTTGACTGTTACGTCTTCATGCTGTATTGTCCGATGGAGCACCATAACCCTCGCCTTCATTTCTCCTAGGCTCCTGAACAACATAGCAAATGTCTGATAGTCTGGTTTCAAAACCATGCATATCTTGACGACATCGAACAATGTCTCTCCTTGTTTCACAAAGGGTCTCTGTTAGGGAATGAACTTGTGTCTGGAGCGCAGATACAACATTGCTTTGAGCTTGCATATCTTGATCATGAGGCAGTTTGGACGAGATTGCCTTAACAACCAACCCAGTATTACGCAGGAACGTGCTTTTGGCATTGTTAGTGGACAGGTACTGACCCACTGCAGCAAGAGCTGACATTGCGGTTATAGTTGCCTCGCCACCTTCAGAAGGTGGCGGTTCCACCATTTTTTCCATAGCTCGCTAAAAAGTTGAGTTTTTACATTAGTAGTACCAGAACAGAAGATATTAAGGAGGCAGCAAAACCAAACAAAATAGCTTTGGTCTATATACAGAACTTATTCTGGTGAACCCATGTAAAATATTAGTTGTATTTTATTGCAAACCATGCAGTTCAAGGCACACGTCAGAGTAAGTAGTAGTTAAAAGGCATGAGGATTAAGGACTTACAACAGCGGCTTTGACTGGTGTAGTCATGCCCTTCTTCTTGCTGGTGTGACAGTCCTTGAAGATTTCCACAACATTTGGTTCAGGTACTTTTTGGTCCTTGCGGGCTTTCCTCTGTATTTGGAACAAGTCAACATAGATCTGATAATATGGTACAGCGAAAAGAGTGAAACAACAGCTAATTACAAGAGCCTCACAGTGTGCAATATAGCTACGAGATCCTGTCGTCTGTTGGAATTTCACTTTCGTATGGTTGGCCTTGTTCTTTGAACAGTTCACCTACAAGAAGATAGATTTGTGAGGCACATGCATAAATAGGACTTCAACATGCGATCTGATCACATATATATAATGTACCTGATACTTCGGATCAGACCAGTGTTTAACGAGGCCCCTCCAGTCTTCATCCGATATATTTTCCACTGGAGATGTTTGGGAAAGTTCACTGTTAGCCTTGCCTTCAAAGTGAGTTTTCCTCAAGTTATACCGATACTGTCGCAGAGCAGACTTGAAAACATGGGTGCAAGCTTGTCTGGTTGCATCATCTTGGCTATCCAACTTGAACCTCATCAGTTGAAAATTATGGGAGTCTCATTATCAGCAACCTAGAAAGTATGGGACAGAGCAAGACGATATTACTAGTTTCCATACATAACCATACTTACAGATAAATGGTCGAGGAAGGTGTTGAACTGGGTTTCGTCTTTGTCATTCCTGTACTGAATCCATGTTGGGAGGATACGTACATGACACCTAATGGAAACCGCTGCCTCTGATACTAACTTGGCTGACTCTGTAGCATCACGTGGCCTTTCTAAACTTGCCTCAAAACGGATCTCCATTCTTCCTCCTCTAGATTTAGTTAACCTATCGAGCATTATCCCTGATGTTTGTTTCCTCTTGCGCCTAGGTGCTAGTCCAACAACGAACATAGGAAGTGTTAGTGTACATCAAACTGTGAGACTACATATAAAGAAGCATGCAACTGTAACTTGACTCCAGCAACTACCTTCTTGCTGTTGAAGCTCACAAGGTTCATTAGATATTGCCAACTCGTCTTGTGTCAAGAGTGCTTGGGAAGTAGTGTCAGGTGGCAAGGGAGCTTGGGAACGTGCTGCTAGCTCAGTTGACGCACGAGTAACTCGTGCAGCTGGTAGTAATGTGGTAGGTGTTGCAAGAACTAGGGCTGTCTCTGCTTGTTTGGTGGCAGCTATTTGTTTCTGTTTGGCTTTTTTTGCAGCTCGTGTAGCATGGGATGCCCTATTTGTAGAATTTTCCGCTGGACTTTGACCTTCTATTGCACCATCAGTACCAGCAGAATCTGCAGGATTCATCCGCTTCTCATTCCCTGCCATTCTGTGTTTCTTCCTCTTTCTCTGTGCCATGTTAAGTCAAGCCGACAAGAAAAACGAATAACAATTTTGTTCTTCAGAACAAATTGATGCGTGATGCAGACGAGCTGAACTTTGATGTTAGACAACCACATGATAGGAGGATGTAATATGTAAGAAAAACAGGACGGAAGAGATAACCATAACTATGATGTGTAAACTAAGCAGAAGACATTTCACCAAATTAGAAGCAATGCAATGGAAGGTAGACACCATTTGAAAGATGCTACAAATATCGCTCTGCCAAGTTAACAGTGTCTCATCATAAATGGCGTTTAAACAAATGTGAAGTAGTACAAGAAATAAATCATATGCAAGATGCAAACAACATCACACTACCATGTTAGAGGTCTCTCGTCATTAGTGCCATTGCATATTCACAGCATTGCATATTCACAGCTTATGATGTGTAAACTAAGGAGAAGGCATTTCAACAAATTAGAAGCAATGAAAGCTAGACACCATATGAAAGATGCAACGAATATCACTCTACCAAGTTAAAACTGTCTCGTCATAAGTGCCATTTCAACAAATTAGTAGTACAAGCTAGAAAAGAATGCGAGATGTAACCTATATCACACTCCAAAGTCAAACGTGTCTTATGATAAGTGATTGTTGCAGGTTACACAACAGTAGTAATTTGATGTAAGAACATGGTGTGATAGACAGATATTGTATGTTCTAGAAACAGGAACACGTGTCTTATTCAAGTATAATGTGTAAAGTAAGCAGATGGAATTCAACAAAATTAGAAGCAATACAAGCTATACATCACACATAACATGCAACCACATATAACAGTGCCAAGTTAGAGGGAGCACCGGTGATGGTGCACTAGGGGAGACATGCTCATCATAAACACAACTTTGTTGAGTGTCTATGCATGTGTTGTCTTGGAAATCATCTTGGGGGTGTGGAGGAGTAGAAACTGTAGAGGCCCTCCGTTCGGAAGGAGCACCTTTATCCGCTGCTTTGCTAACTTCCTTCCGCTTTATTGATTTTGAATTGTCAAGTAAAACCGACAAGAAAAAGCAATAAAATTCTCTCTTCAGAACTCATTCATGCATGATAGTGATAATCACTACTTTGATGTAAGGCAAACACATGATACCAGGATGGAATATGTACGAAAAACAGGACGGCATGACATGTTCACAACTGTTTGTGTAAACTAAGCAGAAACCATTCCAACAAATAAGAAGCAATGCAAGCTAGACACCACATGAAAGATGCAACCAATATGACTCTGCCAAGTTAAAAGCGTCCCATCATAAATGGAATTTCAACAAATTAGAAGCAGCGCATGCTATAAATCATATGAAAGATGCAACTAATATCGCACTACATATACTAAAGGTGTCTCGTCATATTGATTGATGCGGGATACAAAAAAACAATAGTTTTATGTAAGGACATGTTTAGACAGATGTACTATGTACTAAATACAGGAAGGCATGTCACATTAACAGGTATAATGTATAAGCTAAGCAGACTAGCACATGCAGTTTAACCAGATTGGAAGAATTACAATCTAGACACCATATGCAACATGCAACCACATATCACGCTGCCAAGTTAGAGCAAGCACCTGCGATGCTAGTGTAGGGGAAATGTTGTAATCAACTACAGAGCTACGTTCACTATCTTCATCTAGCCTTGCTGTTTCTTGAGAATCATGTCGGGAGGCTGATGCTGCATTCTTTAAATGAGTAGTAGTCCACTTGTCTGCCTGCCTCATCATAAGTGATTGATGAGGGATACACAAGAACATTAGTTTGATGTAAGAACATGGTTAATACACAGATGTACTAGTATGTACCAAAAACAGAAAGGCATGTCATATTCAAAGGTATAATGTGTAAGCTAAGCAGATGCAATTTAACCAAATTGGAAGCAATACAAGCTAGACATCCTGCTGGAGTGGTGAGCATGATCATCTAGGACCTGAGAGCCTGGTGGGAGGCAGGCTGCTTTGCCACCATCGCGGCTTTTTAGTTGGCTTCCAGGTGATGCCTGTCTTTGCTGGGCTTGTCACTAGCTCGGCTAGTGCCCTGACTAGCTATTTGTCTTCTGGTGCTCACGGGATGGTGGTTCATGTAAAAATATCTTTCCTTATCTTAATAAAGACCGACTTCAGCCTTTCGAATACAAGCTAGACACCATATGGAACATGCAACCACATATGACACCACGAAGTTAAAGCAAGCACCTGGGATGGTGGTTCATTGCGAGCGAGCTCATCAACTCCAGAGCTACGTTTACCGTCTCCATCTGCTGACACTGCACCCTTTATAGCGCTGTAACGTGTCGTGCCTAGCCGCGTAGAAAGCTGGCACGACTTGTCTCTTTTCTTTTTTGCTTCTTCCGAGGCAGACTCTGAAATACCCTTGCATAAAAACACAATAGTGAGAGTATGGGTGAAGTGTGTGAAGAACTAGTGCACTTTAAAAGTAGCAGATAGTAGGTGGCTGAAAAATAAATGACAGGAGACATATTTTAGCTCTACAACATTGCATGGCAAACAAAATTAGATTCTACTCCGTATGATTTTGTAATATATGAGAACAGGAAATGCAGGTACTCCTCCAGCACACCACCACATGTGGTCATATCTAAGATAACAGTCGACTGAAAATAAATAGGTCAGTCGATTTTTTAATGAGCCGTCCGATCTATAAGGAATGGGCAGATGGCCTTCGTCTACCTCCCGCCAGTCACTGTTGACGATCTTTCTCGAACCGCCAGCGACCACCGGTCCAGACCCCTGCCTCCGCCGCCCCACCCTCCCCTCGACCTCACACCACCGCCGTGCTTGGCAGCGCCCCCAGGCCATCCCTTTAATCCCGGCCGACCTCCAGATCGGGCGCCAGTAGCTCTAGGCCCCACACGCCCCTAAGATCAACACCAAGGCGCTGCTTCCTCGGTCTAATAGGCGTACTAGCGCCTGTTACGCTGGGGAATGCTTCTGTTAATTGGGAATCAACTGACCAGAAATTGAAATTTAGGGGGGCGACGAACTTCTAGCTAAGGTGAAATAGTATATGAGGAGAAACCTTGTGCATCGCGAGTTACTAGGAACATCTAGTATGAAGAAGAAGCGGTCAACTAGTGTCTTCTATGGGATGAATACCGTGCAAGCAGACACGTAAGATTTGCACGAATAAGGGAAGAGGAGTACCCTTATCGGTTGCCAGTGTGGTCTCCTCCATATGTCGCGGCGATCTTATTTTTCCTCCCGGGGGAACCGATGTTTTGGAGAGCCGTGGATCCTTGGACAAACCCATGGCCAAATTGCTGACTGTGTTGCCGTGGCCGTATATCGGCAGAGGGGAAGCAGATCCGAGGCGGTGAAGGACGGCGTAGCAGGAACAGCTCTAGTGCGGTGGACGGTGGCGAAGTTGGAGCGGCAGCGGTGAGGCGCAGGAAGGCGTGGTTGAACTGGCTCGGGTACGGACGGCTCGTCCTCGGCTTCAACTACTAGCCGTGGAGGGCGTTGCGGTTGAGGTTGCGGTGGACGACGACGTCGGGGTATCGACTCCGGCGTGATGGAGGAGGGCGGCGGTTGATGGGTGGGATGGGGTGGCGGACGGAGGACGCCGGGGTTTCGCGGCTGGTGGAGAGGTAGTTTGGCACCCACAGAGTACGAATGGGAAATCAGATGGGTGGGCGGTGGGGGACGGGGGGAGAACCATGTTTCGGTCTGGGACGCGCTTGTTTTTGGCTTTTTTGAACAGAAGATGGGACGCGCTTGTTTGAAATTTGGGGAAAGTACAAACTTTGCCCCCTCTTAAATTTTGGACCTACTGCGGGTCGGGGGTAGGATGGTAATCCCAGGTGTCCCAAATAGTGGGCGGGAGCGATTTCGGCCGCGCGCATGTGTGCTTAGGCGGCCATTGTGTATGAATGTTTTTCGGAGGCGGTCGCGTGGTGTCTAGATGAAGCTACAAACCTACCCCGGTTTAGACCTTTGGATGTCGGGCCGGTAGGTTTCATGGGTCGGAGTTATTAGAAAAGTAATTTCCTTGTACTACCAAACATTGGTCTCACGTGGTTTCGGGCGAGTAGAGGCTCTTTTGGCGTTTCATTCGAAATTTTGAAACACAAGCATTCACGTTTAGAGTACTCTTGAACTATGAGGATTGACCTAAATAGACAACGTTATATTTGACCTTGTATGTTTGAAAACCTCATTAAATTATCCGCTTCTTTTTGAAATTTTGACACTTGAAAATCCTATAACTACGATTATTTTGGAATGGAGGAGCTAAATTTGAATCTATTTTGTACACGACTACATATGCTATTATGTACAAAATCAGAGCAAAGATTGGTGCCCCCATAATTTAGGTATGATTTACAAATGCCATGATATCAAATTCAAATAATTGAATGGACTTCATGTTGAATTCGATTTTTTTAAACCACCTTAAGTTGAATTCAAATGTATGCTAGTTCATAGGTAGCTATTTATAATGTTCATTGTGTAACTTTCGTATGTATAATGTGCTTTACACACACAACATGAACTATACTCATGTTTATATTCGATTGCTAAAGCGATGCATTGTCTGGAGTTCAAAATACTAACTATGTGGATCAATTGTGTCGAATAATAACATAGACATGCTCAAATTCGATAGAATCTAGATGTCTGATGGATCAATGACCGCTCCTTACGCGAATTGCAAATATCATGATCCCATCCTAATATTTGGATACAATTTATATCTTTAATCAATGTGTACAGCAGTCTTTTACGTGTAGTTTCACTCTCCATCGGTGGTCTCTCACACATGCTCACACACTCTCTCCCGGGGTGTCTTTCTCGCACACATGCTCTAGATATAACCCTCCCTCCCTCTCGTAACCATTTACAACTGTTTTCACTAACCTTTATCACAAGCACTCTTCCTCTCGCAAGCATACACACGCATAATCCCCATCGACCCTTTCTATATGCATGGACCTGCCTACGTGTCTCATGTACGCACATTATCTTTAGGCCTGTCTCTCACGCATTGTCTCACACCTCTCTTCCTAATCGACGAGTATGATTCTAGCAGAGCATTCTGTAGGATGCCCCTTAAAGTTAGGTTGGATGAATAGTAATACCAGAGATAAAGGGGTTACCTTAGTCCGAGAACCTAGGGTTACAAACCCTAGCCGGCTTTGTCAGTGGACACAGAGTCCTTCACAATTCTGCTATCGTTGTCTTGTACGACTAGTCATCCATGCACTAGTAGGAAAAGGGGCTTTTACCCCGGTTTGTAAGGGCCTTTTGTCCCGGTTTTCGAACCGGGACTAAAGGGTCGTTACTAAAGCCCTAACCCTTTAGTCCCGGTTCTTACACGAATCGGGACAGAAGGTCCTCCACGTGGCCGCTGCTGCCAGCCCAGGCAGGGGGGCCTTAGGTCCCGGTTGGTGCCACCAACCGGGACCAATGGGCAGGGCCTTTTGTCCCGGTTGGTGCCACCAACCGGGACCAATAGGCAGGGCCTTTTGTCCCGGTTGGTGCCACCAACCGGGACCAATAGGCATCCACGCGTCAGCATTTCAGGGGCTGGGGTTTTTGTTTTTTTTGAAGGGGGGGGGGGGGGGTTGGGGGTTTTGGGGGGTTAATTTAGGTGTTTCATATATTGTGTTAGCTAGCTAATTAATAGAGAGAAGTGTCCTCTCTTATCTCCGTGCTTGGTCGATGCTACGTACTATATACGTATGGAGAGGACTAGACACGCTAGCTAGTAAGCAAATGAAGGAAACAGAAGATCGTCATGAACATATGCATACAGAGAGAAGTGATATCGACCACCTCTCCTTCTCCGAGAGATTGGTCGAACAACAAGTTCTCGTATATCTATCTGACACTACCGGCTACATATATACAATAATTATCTCTTACAATATAATCTCCTAATTAAATTGTAAGAACACAGGGTCCACATAGTATTCTCCGTTTTCAGCGATCACGTGGTCAAGGAAGAATGCCGCCAATTCCTCTTGAATTGCTCGCATACGATCTTCTGCTAGGAGTTCATCCCGCATCCGAAACATCTAATTTGAAGAAGGGGGTCAATACATATACATATGAATAAATGAAACTCGACACAAATGATGGTAATAAAATAAAATTGTGAATATTATTGCTTACGCACTTCATATTGTTCGTCAGAGTAGCCCCGCTCACAGGTCATCTGGCGGATAGACTCGCAAACGTAGTATCCACAGAAATCATTCCCTTGTTCCTGCCACAACCACTTTACAAGAAATAGAGGTCAATCTAACTGATAAGCAAGCATGCTAAATGGTATTGATGAAACTAGCGCTTGAATCACTAGGAGATGTGCGGAACATGCTACTATAGTACTTACTTTCGGGTGTCTAAATTGCAACTTCTTCGGCAGCCCCGGAGCTTTTGTGGTGAATTTTCTCCAAACCCTGCCAGACAAAGAAAACAATTACTTGATATCAGGAATTGAACAAAGTTGCTGATATGGTGGATAATGATCGATTTAACTTACTTCTCGAGCATTTGAGTCATGTCCGCATAGTCCTGGGGATCTTTTCGTCTCGAGTCTAAGACGGTTACTACTCCCTGCTCAAGCTTAATCTCTAGGAGAATATAGTGGAATCTGCGCATGCATGCATAAGTCATCAATTACATTACCATAACCTGGACTAATAATGGAAACCGAATATGCACAAGACAGTAACACTCACTTGAAGTTGTAAGGAAAGAGTATTATATCTTTGTTTTGATTTAATACCAACGATCGTAGCAAGTTGGCCTCGGCTTCTTTGGCATGTTTTTCAACCGTATATGCATCTATGAGATTTGTGTTAATGAACCCAATATCACCGATTTGTCTTTTCTTCAATTCGGCGATCTTCAATCTGCATAATATAGTGAGGATAATTATAAATACATGCAATGAAAGAGCTGACCTATACAGAGAGACTTAATGACAGAAGTAGTACTACTTACAGACAGTAGCAAGTGATCGTTGATTTATCGAGGGCCTTTTGATTGAAAAACTGGAAGAACTCCTCAAATGGAACATTCAGCAGTTCAATTCCAACGAGGTCATGCTCCGGTTTAACTCTTAGCGTCAAAGTATTCATCCCATCAGACTCTCTGCAGGTTTTCATGTACCAATCATGTAATCTTCGCATCATCGTTGTTAGAGATCTTTCATTTTTGACGAGAGGCTTCCCGTAATGGTATTTGTGTTTGTCCACCTCCATGATTTCATAATGTACATCGCCGGGTAGGTAATCTCCAAGATTGCTATAACCGGCCACCATCCTCGGATCATTAGCGACGATGTCTTTAGACACCTTGAGCGGGGGGCACGATTGGTTCGCTTGTTCGCCGAGCTGGGCAATTTTTTTCCAAGCTCGTCGTTCTTTTAACCTTTGATCACTGACAGTACTTCCCGACCGCTCCGCTTCGACAAATGTCTTTGCAATAATGCGCTCATAGTTGCCTTTCGGCGGAGACTTTGGTGGTTTTGTCACGGCATCCAGAGTGCGCTTCGCTTTCACCGGATCTACCTTCTCCTCCGGAGGTGGATGTTTCTTTGCTTTCACCCCTTCAAAGAAGTTCTTCACTTCGGCTCGCACGATCTTCGCGTTCTCCTCCTCGGTCCTCTCGTATAGTAACTTCTTTGGAGTCTTCAGAGAAGGACCGAATCTGTATTGCCTCCCGCCTCTGGCAGCTGTACTACTAGACGCCGGTAGAGCAGACGGAGCGGCTGCGGCTGTCTTCTTTCCTTGCTTACGAGGCGGAGGAGAAGGACTACGACGCGCCGGAGCAGCCGGAGCGGCGGCGGGTCTCTTCCGCCCTTGCTGACGAGGCAGAGAAGGAGGAGGCTGGCTGCTCTGGCACGCCGGCGCAGGCGGAGAAGGAGGCGGTGTGCCGCCACACGCCGGAGAAGGAGGCTGAGTGCCCGGACCACTCGCCGGAGGAGGAGGCGGAGTGCCCCCACGCGCCGGAGAAGGAGGCTGAGTGCCCTGATCACTCGCCGGAGGAGGAGGCGGCGGCGGAGTGCCCTTCCTCGCCGGAGGCGTCCAGTTCGGAAGGTTAATGAGCTCCTTCCGCCATAGGCACGGAGTCTTCAGAGCTAAACCCAGCCGAGTCTCCCCTTCACCGGTAGGGTGGTCAAGCTGGAGGTCCTCAAATCCCTCCGTTATTTCATCCACCATCACCTAGCATATCCTTCTGGAATCGGCCGGCAGTGGTAGGTTGCGCCGGGTTCAGGAGGTAAAACAGAGCCAACAGCCGCCTTGACTTTGAAGTTCTGCCATTCCGCCATAAGGTGGCAATGTTGAGACTCCGTGATAGCATCCACGGGGTAGCTAGCAGGAGCCGTCAAGACATGCTCCGGCTGAAGCAGCTCGGTGGAAGCCACACTGCTTCTCCGCTGAGATGGCGGGGTAGCTTCGGGGGTAGTTTCGGCATGTCGATTGCCGTCTCGTTCCTCTAGCGCTTGAACCCTTTCGTGCAGCTTCTGAATTTGGGTCTGCTCCATTTTTTTCCTCCTCTCCTGGCTTTTGTAACCGCCTGCGTCCGGAAAACCAGCCTTCCATGGAACGGAGCCTGGTGTGCCTCGTGTCCGTCCAGGGTGCTCAGGATTCCCAAGGGCCATTGTGAGCTCGTCGTTCTCTCTGTCTGGAACGAACGTCCCTTCCCGCGCTGCATCGATATATTGATGAATCTTCTTGACTGGTATTCTCAAAAGCTCGTTCGTCCAAACGCACCTCCCTGATACGGGGTCCAAGGTTCCGCCAGCCCCGAAGAACCAAGTCCGTCAACGGTCTGTCCAGTTCATTGTCTGTGGTTCGATCCCTTTTTCAAGCAGATCATTCTCAGCCTTGGCCCACTTAGGCCGGGCTTTGAGGTAGCCACCTGACCCCGTGCGATGGTGAAGCTTCTTCTTCGCAGCATTCATCTTGTTTGTCACTGACATCTTCTTACTCTTTTCCGATGTCTTGTGGGCCACAAATGCGGGCCAGTGATCTCTGATCTTCTCATACCGGCCGATGAATTCTGGTGTCTCTTCTTTGTCGACAAACGTTTTCAGCTCATTCTTCCACCTCCTGAATAGGTCTGCCATCTTCTTAAGAGCATGAGACTTGATTAATTGCTCTTTAACTGGCTTCTCCGGATCCTCCTCTGGCGGTAGGGTGAAATTTGCCTTCAGCTCAGTCCAAAGATCATCTTTATGCATATCATTGACATAAGACACCTCAGGGTCTTCCTTCTTAGGCTTATACCATTGGTGGATGCTGACCGGGATCTTGTCCCTAACTAGAACCCCGCACTGAGCAGCAAATGCATCCTTTGTCCGGATGGGTTCAATCAATTGGCCGTCGCGCGTGATTGCTGTGATCTCAAACCTTTCATCCGAGCGCAACTTTCTCTTCAGGCCTCGTCTCTTTACCGAAGTTGTGCTCGATCCGGAGGGCTAGAAAAAAGAAGAAAGACGAGTGTTAATTAATATGTGTACATACCAAAACAAGGAATGCATCAATTAGCTAGTCAGCACAGGCTTAACTAATATATTTACCTGGCCGGACTCTGTTCGGTCACCGGAGCCGTCACCACGGGCTCCTTCTTGCACCAGCATTGGGTCACCGGAGCCATCATAATCATGTCTTTCCTCCTCCACTCTTCGATCACCGTAGCCTGCTTCTTCACCCTGTTCTTCCAGACCATCATTGTCGTTAAGATACGACAAGATATCACCTCCGGCTAAGATTATGTCCCCCAACACCTCTTCTGCTTGCTCGTCTCGTCCGTGCTCCATTGTTTCTGCAAATATTACAACATGGCAATTAATACACAAACATGACAGCAGGTGGATATATTAGTGCAAACGTAGACCTAGCTTATTCCGGGTTTGGGGTGGCCTCGGCAACGCTTCAAGGGTAGGGGCGCGGCGGGAGGGGGTAGGAGACCGACATCGTTTTTTCTAGGGTTTGGGTGTCCTCGAGAGTTTTGGTCGAGCGAGAGGGCCGGGGGGTGCTCCTGTGGTATAAGTTATCACGGTCGAGAGAGGGGGTATAAATATCGACCGTCCATCATGTCGAAGTTATCTGGGAGGGAGTTATATATATCGACAACGACGACATACATACATGGGAAAATAATGTTATCGGGGAGGTGGTATATCGACCCCCCCACGTGTTGAAGTTATCGGGAGGGGGTTATATCGACAACGACGACATACGTACATGGGAAAATAATATTATCGGGGAGGGGGTATATCGACCCCCCCTCGTGTTGAAGTTATCGGGAGAGGGGTATATCGACGACGACAGACCCGATAAAACATAAGAAAACGAAGAAGAAATAAAAAGAGGAGAAGAAGAAAAGGAATAGAGGAGAAGATCGAAGAAAAAAAAGAAGAAAAAAAAGAGGAGAAGAAGAAAGGAATAGAGGAGAGAAGAAGAAAAAATAGAAAAAAGAAGAAAGGAATAGAGTAGAGAAGAAGCATATTGGTCCCGGTCTTTGGTCCCGGTCTCGGCGGCCTTTGGTCCCGGTCTCGGCGGCCTTTGGTCCCGGTTGGTGGCACCAACCGGGACTAAAGGGGGGGCATTGGTCCCGGTTGGTGCCATGAACCGGGACCAAAGGGGGCATTGGTCCTGGTTCGTGCCACCAACCGGGACCAATGGCCTTGCACAGCGGCGTGGTGGTGGGAGTTTAGTCCCACCTCGCTAGCTGAGAGAGAGACGCACCTGTTTATAAGGTGCGGTGCGCCTGAGCTGTCGAGCTCCTCTCTAAAGCAGGCTTACGAGCCTAACCTCTCTGTACATGCCTGTGGGCCTACTGGGCCTTCTGCGGGCCTGAATCCTGGCCCATGGATGGGTTTCTAGTCGTATTCAGGCCGTGGTTGCCCAGTAGGTGGCATAATTTTTATTTTTTGCCTATTTTTTTGTTTTCTTTTTTGCTTTATTTTTTTTGTTTCTACTTACAACAAAAAACTTATTTATTTTATTTTATTTTGTTTCTAATTACTTATTTATTTTACTTTATGATAATTCTTTTTGCTATTAAAGTTTCTAACAAAAAAAGTTCTTTATGAAAATTATTTTTGCTTTCAATGATTTTGAACAGAAAATACTTCGATAATTTTAGTTGCATCAATTTTATATAATTTTAGTTTCAATAATACTAGAGGTTGCTTATAATGTTTCGAACAGAAAATACTTTGATAATTTTAGTTTCATAAATTTTATTTATGTTATTAAAGTGTATTTTATTTTGTTTCTACTTATATATTTTATTAAAGTTTATAATATTTTGTTTCTAATTACTTATTTATTTTATTTGTTATTTTTCATGCATTTACTGATTATTTTGCTAAAATTGAAAAGCATTTCAAATGAACTCTGAAAAGGTTGAAAGTTGGCATGGTATCATCATTTCATCCACATAGCATGTGCAAGAAAGTTGAGACGGTTATGGTAAAAACTGGATGCACTTCGTGTACAAAACGGACAATCTCTTTCGAAGTATCAGAATTTCATACGGAAACTCGTCTGTTACAAAGGGATTTCATTTTTTAAAACTTATTTGAACTCCTGACTTTTTGTGTGTTCAAAATGCACCATTCAAAGCCAGATCTCATCAATTTTCAACCCTTTCTGACTTCATTTGTTATTTTTCATGCATTTACTAATTATTTTGAGCTATAAGACCCTAAAATTGAAAATCATTTCAAATGAACTCTGAAACGGTTGAAAGTTGGCATGGTATCATCATTTCATCCACATAGCATGTGCAAGAAAGTTGAGAGGGTTACGGCAAAAACTAGATGCACTTCGTGTACAAAACGGGCAATGGTATCATACTCGTCTGTTACAAAGTTGGCATGGTATCATCATAATAGTTGCGGGAGAAAGTCTTCACTTTTTCTTCGCTTGTGTCATTTCCTTATTGCGCCGTAACCATGGATAATCTTCATCGTTTATCAGGATGCTTGGGTCAGCCTTGACTTTGAAGGGAGGAATTTCATGAAACTTTTCATAATCTTCAGACATGTCTGTCTTGCCCTCCACTCCCACAATGTCCCTTTTTCCTGAAAGAACTATGTGGCGCTTTGGCTCATCGTATGATGTATTCGATTCCTTATCTTTTCTTTTTCTCGGTCTGGTAGACATGTCCTTCACATAGATGACCTGTGCCACATCATTGGCTAGGACGAACGGTTCGTCAGTGTACCCAAGATTGTTCAGATCCACTGTTGTCATTCCGTACTGTGGGTCTACCTGTACCCCGCCTCCTGACAGATTGACCCATTTGCACTTAAACAAAGGGACCTTAAAATCATGTCCGTAGTCAAGTTCCCATATGTCCATTATGTAACCATAATATGTGTCCTTTCCCCTCTCGGTTGCTGCATCAAAGCGGACACCGCTGTTTTGGTTGGTGCTCTTTTGATCTTGGGCGATCGTGTAAAATGTATTCCCATTTATCTCGTATCCTTTGTAAGTCAATACAGTCGAAGATGGTCCCCTGGACAACGAGTACAACTCATCACAAACAGTGGTGTCACCTCTGAGACGTGTTTCCAACCAACTGCTGAAAGTCCTGATGTGTCACATGTAATCCAGTCGTCACACTGCTCCGGGTGTTTGGAGCGCAGACTGTTCTTGTGTTCATCGACATACGGGGTCACCAAGGTAGAGTTCTGTAGAACTGTGTAGTGTGCTTGAGACCAAGAATATCCGTCCCTGCATATTATTGAGTCCCCTCCAAGCGTGCCTTTTCCAGTCAGTCTCCCCTCATACCGTGATTTAGGGAGACCTATCTTCTTAAGGCCAGGAATGAAGTCAACACAAAACCCAATGACATCCTCTGTTTGATGGCCCATGGAGATGCTTCCTTCTGGCCTAGCGCGGTTACGGACATATTTCTTTAGGACTCCCATGAACCTCTCAAAGGGGAACATATTGTGTAGAAATACGGGCCCCAGAATGACAATCTCGTCGACTAGATGAACTAGGACGTGCGTCATGATATTGAAGAAGGATGGTGGGAACACCAGCTCGAAAGCTCGAAACTGACAAGACATTGCGCCATATCACTCCTTAGCCTTGGTATGATTTCTGGATCGATCACCTTCTGAGAGATTGCATTGAGGAATGCACATAGCTTCACAATGGCTAATCGGACGTTTTCCGGTAGAAGCCCCCTCAATGCAATCGGAAGCAGTTGTGTCATAATCACGTGGCAGTCATGAGACTTTAGGTTCTGGAACTTTTTCTCTGGCATATTTATTATTCCCTTTATATTCGACGAGAAGCCAGTCGGGACCTTCATACTGAGCAGGCATTCAAAGAAGATTTCTTTCTCTTCTTTCGTAAGAGAATAGCTGGCAGGACCTTCATACTGCTTCGGAGGCATGCCGTCTTTTTCGTGCAAACATTGCAGGTCCTCCCGTGCCTCAGGTGTATCTTTTGTCTTCCCATACACGCCCAAGAAGCCTAGCAGGTTCACGCAAAGGTTCTTCATCACGTGCATCACGTTGATTGAAGAGCGGACCTCTAGCTCTTTCCAGTAGGGTAGGTCCCAAAATATAGATTTCTTCTTCCACATGGGTGCGTGTCCCTCAGCGTCATTCGGAACAGCTAGTCCGCCGGGACCCTTTCCAAAGATTACGTGTAAATCATTGACCATAGCAAGTACGTGATCACTGGTACGCATGGCGGGCTTCTTCCGGTGATCTGCCTCGCCTTTGAAATGCTTGCCTTTCTTTCGACATTGATGGTTGGTCGGAAGAAATCGACGATGGCCCAGGTACACATTCTTCCTGCATTTGTCCAGGTATATACTCTCAGTGTCATCTAAACAGTGCGTGCATGCGTGGTATCCCTTGTTTGTCTGTCCTGAAAGGTTACTGAGAGCGGGCCAATCATTGATGGTTACAAACAGCAACGCGTGCATGTTAAATTCCTCCTTTTTGTGCTCATCCCACGTACGTACACCGTTTCCATTCCACAGCTGTAAAAGTTCTTCAACTAATGGCCTTAGGTACACATCAATGTCGTTGCCGGGTTGCTTAGGTCCTTGGATGAGAACTGGCATCATAATGAACTTCCGCTTCATGCACATCCAAGGAGGAAGGTTATACATACATAGAGTCACGGGCCAGGTGCAGTGATTGCTGCTCTGCTCCCCGAAAGGATTAATGCCATCCGCGCTTAAACCAAACCATACGTTCCTTGGGTCAGTTGCAAACTCAGCCCAGTACTTTCTCTCGATTTTTCTCCACTACGACCCGTCAGCGGGTGCTCTCAACTTCCCGTCTTTCTTACGGTCCCCACTGTGCCATCACATCAACTTGGCATGCTCTTCGTTTCTGAACAGACGTTTCAACCGTGGTATTATAGGAGCATACCACATCACCTTCGCAGGAACCCTCTTCCTGGGGGGCTCGCCGTCAACATCACCAGGGTCATCTCGTCTGATCTTATACCGCAATGCACCGCATACCGGGCATGCGTTCAGATCCTTGTACGCACCACGGTAGAGGATGCAGTCATTAGGGCATGCATGTATCTTCTGCACCTCCAATCCTAGAGGGCATACGACCTTCTTTGCTGCGTATGTACTATCGGGCAATTCGTTATCCTTTGGAAGCTTCTTCTTCAATATTTTCAATAGCTTCTCAAATCCTTTGTCAGGCACAACATTCTCTGCCTTCCACTGCAGCAATTCCAGTACGGTACCGAGCTTTGTGTTGCCATCTTCGCAATTGGGGTACAACCCTTTTTTGTGATCCTCTAACATGCGATCGAACTTCAGCTTCTCCTTTTGACTTTCACATTGCGTCCTTGCATCGACAATGACCTGGCGGAGATCATCATCATCGGGCACTGGTTCCTCTTGATCTTCAGCAGCTTCCCCCCTTGCAGCATCATTGGGCACATCGTCTGGTTCCTCTTGATCTTCAGCAGCTTCCCCCGTTGCAGCATCACCGTATTCAGGGGGCACATAGTTGTCATCGTCCTCTTCTTCTTCGCCGTCTTCCATCATAACCCCTATTTCTCAGTGCCTCATCCAAACATTTGTTGGGGAACGTAGTAATTTCAAAATTTTTCCTATGCACACGCAAGATCATGGTGATGTATAGCAACGAGAGGGGAGAGTGTTGTCTACGTACCCTCGTAGACCGAAAGCGGAAGCGTTAACACAACGCGGTTTATGTAGTCGTACGTCTTTCACGATCCGACCGATCAAGTGCCGAACGCACGACACCTCCGAGTTCAGCACACGTTCAGCTCAATGACGTCCCTCGAACTCCGATCCAGCCGAGTGTTGAGGGAGAGTTTCGTCAGCACGATGGCGTGGTGACGATGATGATGTTCTACCGACGCAGGGCTTCGCCTAAGCACCGCTACGATATTATCGAGGTGTAATATGGTGGAGGGGGGCACCGCATACGGCTAAAAGATCGTTGATCAATTGTGTGTAGAGAGGTGCCCCCTGCCCCCGTATATAAAGGAGCAAGGGGGAGGCCGCCGGCCAAGGGAGGAGAGGCGTGCCAGGAGGAGTCCTACTCCTACCGGGAGTAGGACTCCCCCCTTTTTCCATGTTGGACTAGGAGAGGAAGGGGGAAAAGGTTGAGGGGAGGAAGGAAGGGGGGGGGGCGCCGCTCCCCTCTCCTTGCCCTATTCGGACTGGGGGGAGGGGCGCGCGGCCCTGCCCTGGCCTCCTCTCCTCTCTTCCACCTAGGCCCAATAAGGCCCATTAAGTTACCGGGGGGTTCCGGTAACCTCCCGGTACTCCGGAAAAATCCCGATTTCACCCGGAACACTTCCGATGTCCAAACATAGGCTTCCAATATATCAATCTTTATGTGTCGACCATTTCGAGACTCCTCGCCATGTCCGTGATCACATCCGAGACTCCAAACAACCTTCGGTACATCAAAACATATAAACTCATAATATAACTGTCATCGTAACGTTAAGCGTGAGGACCCTACGGGTTCGAGAACTATGTAGACATGACCGAGACACCTCTCCGGTCAATAACCAATAGCGGAACCTGGATGCTCATATTGGTTCCCACATATTCTACGAAGATCTTTATCGGTCAGACCGCATAACAACATACGTTGTTCCCTTTGTCATCGGTATGTTACTTGCTCGAGATTCGATCGTCGGTATCTCTATACCTAGTTCAATCTCATTACCGGCAAGTCTCTTTACTCATTCCGTAATACATCATCCCGCAACTAACTCATTAGTCACAATGCTTGCAAGGCTTATAGTGATGTGTATTACTGAGTGGACCCAGAGATACCTCTCCGACAATCGGAGTGACAAATCCTAATCTCGAAATACGCCAACCCAACAAGTACCTTTGGAGACACCTGTAGAGCACCTTTATAATCACCCAGTTACATTGTGACGTTTGGTAGCACACAAAGTGTTCCTCCGGTAAACGGGAGATGCATAATCTCATAGTCATAGGAACATGTATAAGTCATGAAGAAAGCAATAGCAACATACTAAACGATCGAGTGCTAAGCTAACGGAATGGGTCAAGTCAATCACATCATTCTCCTAATGATGTGATCCCGTTAATCAAATGACAACTCATGTCTATGGCTAGGAAACATAACCATCTTTGATCAACGAGCTAGTCAAGTAGAGGCATACTAGTGACACTCTGTTTGTCTATGTATTCACACATGTATTATGTTTCCGGTTAATACAATTCTAGCATGAATAATAAACATTTATCATGATATAAGGAAATAAATAATAACTTTATTATTGCCTCTAGGGCATATTTCCTTCAGTCTCCCACTTGCACTAGAGTCAATAATCTAGATTACACAGTAATGATTCTTACACCCATGGAGTCTTGGTGCTGATCATGTTTTGCTCGTGGAAGAGGCTTAGTCAACGGGTCTGCAACATTCAGATCCGTGTGTATCTTGCAAATTTCTATGTCTCCCACCTGGACTAAATCCCGGATGGAATTGAAGCGTCTTTTGATGTGCTTGGTTCTCTTGTGAAATCTGGATTCCTTTGCTAAAGCAATTGCAGCAGTATTGTCAAAAAAGATTTTCATTGGTCCCGATGCACTAGGTATGACACCTAGATCGGATATGAACTCCTTCATCTAGACTCCTTCATTTGCTGCTTCCGAAGCAACTATGTACTCCGCTTCACACGTAGATCCCGCCACGACACTTTGCTTAGAACTGCACCAACTGACAGCTCCACCGTTCAATGTAAACACGTATCCGGTTTGCGATTTAGAATCGTCTGGATCAGTGTCAAAGCTTGCATCAACGTAACCATTTACGATGAGCTCTTTGTCACCTCCATAAACGAGAAACATATCCTTAGTCCTTTTCAGGTATTTCAGGATGTTCTTGACCGCTGTCCAGTGATCCACTCCTGGATTACTTTGGTACCTCCCTGCTGAACTTATAGCAAGGCACACATCAGGTCTGGTACACAGCATTGCATACATGATAGAGCCTATGGCTGAAGCATAGGGAACATCTTTCATCTTCTCTCTATCTTCTGCAGTGGTCGGGCATTGAGTCTTACTCAATCTCACACCTTGTAGTACATGCAAGAACCCTTTCTTTGCTTGATCCATTTTGAACTTCTTCAAAACTTTGTCAAGGTATGTGCTTTGTGAAAGTC
Organism: Aegilops tauschii subsp. strangulata; assembly: GCF_002575655.3. Taxonomy (NCBI): domain Eukaryota; kingdom Viridiplantae; phylum Streptophyta; class Magnoliopsida; order Poales; family Poaceae; genus Aegilops; species Aegilops tauschii. The sequence continues at coordinate 34,369,532 of NC_053037.3, read as the reverse complement.
CAATTAAGCGTCTTGATCTATCTCTATAGATCTTGATGCCCAATATATATGCAGCTTCACCGAGGTCTTTCATTGAAAAACTCTTATTCAAGTATCCCTTTATGCTATCCAGAAATTCTATATCATTTCCAATTAACAATATGTCATCCACATATAATATCAGAAATGCTACTGAGCTCCCACTCACTTTCTTGTAAATACAGGCTTCTCCAAAAGTCTGTATAAAACCAAATGCTTTGATCACACTATCAAAGCGTTTATTCCAACTCCGAGAGGCTTGCACCAGTCCATAAATGGATCGCTGGAGCTTGCACACTTTGTTAGCTCCCTTTGGATCGACAAAACCTTCCGGTTGCATCATATACAACTCTTCTTCCAGAAATCCATTCAGGAATGCAGTTTCGACATCCATTTGCCAAATTTCATAATCATAAAATGCAGCAATTGCTAACATGATTCGTACAGACTTAAGCATCGCTACGGGTGAGAAGGTCTCATCGTAGCCAATCCCTTGAACTTGTCGAAAACCTTTCGCAACAAGTCGAGCTTTATAGACAGTATGTGACGCCCCCGGTTTGACCGTACACTAATCATGCACGCAATGTGTACGATCAAGATCAGGGACTCACGGGAAGATATCACAACACAACTCTACAACATAAATAAGTCATACAAGCATCATAGTACAAGCCAGGGGCCTCGAGGGCTCGAACACAATTGCTCGATCATAGACGAGTCAGCGGAAGCAACAATATCTGAGTACAGACATAAGTTAAACAAGTTTGCCTTAAGAAGGCTAGCACGAAAGTAGCAACGATCGAAAAGGCAAGGCCTCCTGCCTGGGACCTCCTAACTACTCCTCGAAGCCGAACTCCATGTAGAATCATCCTCGGGATCTCTAGCTCCTGGACTCCCGCATCTGGTTGCGACAATCAGGTATAGAAAGGGAAAAAGAGGGAGAAAAGCAACCGTGAGTACTCATCCAAAGTACTCGCAAGCAAGGAGCTACACTACATATGCATGAGTATATGTGTAAAGGGTCATATCGGTGGACTGAACTGCAGAATGCCAGAATAAGAGGGGGAGAGCTAATCCTGTCGTAGACTACGCTTCTGGCAGCCTCCATCTTGCAGCATGTAGAAGAGAGTAGATTGAAGTCCTCCAAGTAGCATCGTATAGCATAATCCTACCCGGCGATCCCCTCCTCGTCGCCCTGTTAGAGAGCGATCACCGGGTTGTATCTGGCACTTGGAAGGGTGTATTTTATTCAGTATCCAGTTCTAGTTGTCATAAGGTCAAGGTACAACTCCGGGTCGTCCTTTTACCGAGGGACACGGCTATTCGAATAGATAAACTTCCCTGCAGGGGTGCACCACATAACCCAACACGCTCGATCCCATTTGGCCGGACACACTTTTCTGGGTCATGCCCGGCCTCGTAAGATCAACACGTCGCAGCCCCACCTAGGCTCAACAGAGAGGTCAGCACGCCGGTCTAAACCTATGCGCGCAGGGGTCTGGGCCCATCGCCCTATGCACACCTGCACGTTGCGTACGCGGCCGGAAGCAGACCTAGCCCCCTTAATACAAGCGCGAGCTTACGGTCCAATGCGGCGCGCGCCACTCAGTTGCTGACGTCAAAAGAGCTTCGGCTGATACCATGACGTCGGGATACCCATAACTACTCCCGCGTAGATGGTTAGTGCGTATAGACCAAATGGCCAGACTCAGATCAAATACCAAGATCTCGTTAAGCGTGTTAAGTATCCGCGAACGCCGACCAGGGCCAGGCCCACCTCTCTCCTAGGTGGTCTCAACCTGCCCTGTCGCTCCGCCACAAAGTAACAGTCGGGGGCCGTCAGGAACCCAGGCCCACCTCTACCGGGATGGAGCCACCTGTCCTTTCAGCCCCCTCATCAGAATCACGTGCGGGTACTCAACGAGCCGACCCGACTTTAGTCACCACATGTGTCATGTATATAATGTATATAGTATATACCCGTGATCACCTCCCGAAGTGATCACGGCCCAGTAGTATAGCATGGCAGACGGACAAGAGTGTAGGGCCACTGATGGAACACTAGCATCCTATACTAAGCAAAAGGATAGCAGGTAAGGGTAACAATTGTAGTAACAAAGACAGGCTATGCATCAGGATAGGATTAACGGAAAGCAGTAACATGCTACACTACTCTAATGCAAGCAGTATAGAGAAGAATAGGCGATATCTGGTGATCAAGGGGGGGGCTTGCCTGGTTGCTCTGGCAAGTAGGAGGGGTCGTCAACTCCGTAGTCGAACTGGGCAGCAGCAGTGTCGGTCTCGTAGTCTACCGGAGAGAAGAGGGGGGAAGAAATAGTAAATACAATGCAAACATAAACATGACGATGCGTGACATGAGAATGAGCGGTGCTAGGTGTGTCCTAACGCGACAGTAGGTGGTACCGGCGAAGGGGGGGAACATCCGGGAAGTATTCCCGATGTTTCGCGTTTTCGGACAGACGGACCGGAGGGGGAAAGTTGCTAGATCGATAGGTTAGGGAGGTGTGGTGGACGAACAGACTGCGTATTCAGATTCGTCTCGTCGTTCTGAGCAACTTTCATGTAGAAAACATTTTCATCCGAGTTACGGTTTAAAAGATATGAATTTTCGAAGATTATTTGAATTTAGCAAAAATGAATTATGACGTCAGCATGAGGTAATGCTGACGTCAGCAGGTCAACAGGTCGGCTGACCAGTCAAACCAGACAGGTGGGTCCTACCTGTCATAGATAGTGGACTAATCAGAAGATTAAATTAACTAAAATTAGATTAATTAACTACTGGACCCCACCTGTCATAGTCTAATTACCTAAACTAATTAGTTTTAATTATAAAAACATTTTAATTATCGGATTAAGTGGTGGGGCCTGCACGTCAGTGGCTGGGGCCTGCCCAGTCAGCAGTTGACTGGGTCAACCCAGTCAACTGGGACCCACGGGGCCCACTGGCAGTGGCTCTGGGGTGGCCCCAGGCCAGCCACGTCGGCGGCCAGCGCCGGAGCGACTCCGGCGACCAAAACAGAGGCGGCCCCTCGCCGGAGTTGGCCGGAATCGCGCTACGGGGCTCGGGGAGGAGCGGGGCTAGGCTCATTCGAAGGAGCTTGCATCGCCGCATCCAGTGGTGGCCGTAGCTTCGCCGGACTTGGCCGGAATCGGCGCCGGCGAGCGGCGGAGGCGGCGGCGTGCACGGGTGCCCGACGGAAACGGGGCTACGGCATGCTATCGAGCAAGCGGAGGGGCTGGGGAGCATCTACGCGCTGTGGGGAGTGCAATGGGCTTGAGCCCGTGACCAAAAGGTCACCGGAGCCTTGCCGGCGGCGAGCTCCGCGGCGACGCGTTCGGGCGCAAGCAGAGCGGCGGCTACAAGAGCTCAAGAGGCCAGGAGAGCGAGGGGAGAGGATGAGGGGCTCACCGCGCGGCACAAGAAAGGCCCGTGGGTGGCTTAGTAGCAGCAGCAGTCGCCGGAGTCGAAGGAGACGGCGGCGACCCGAGGAAGAAGGCGACGGCGTTGGGGGGTGATGTAGGGGGTCCCGGCTCGAGCAGGTGGTCGGGGAGGACGGGCTCGACGCGGCGGAGCTCGTGGACACGTCGGGGAGGGGAAGGGGGCTCGGTGGCCGCGTGAACGACGGAGAACGGCGGCGACCGCGTCGGTCTCCTCTCCAGAACGAAGGAGAGGGTGAGGGGAGAGGTGGATCTGGGGGAGGGGGGCGCAGAGGCGAGCGAGAGGGGCAAGTGGGAGGGATGGGCGGAGGCCGAGGCGTCGGGGCGGCCTTATCCTCCCCCGTCGCCGGCGAGGTGGTGCGGCGGGGACCTGCCCCTGTTCCGACCCCGGTCGGGGGAACAGGGAAGGGGAGGGCACGGTCGCGCGGGGTGGGCCAGGCCGGCTGGGCCTGGGGTCGGCCCAGTTGGGCCAGGGTCCAGTGGGGGAAGGGGGGGTTTCTCTTCTTTTTTTTTGTTTGTTTCTCCCCTGTTGCATTTTCTTTTCTTTTTATTTATTTTCTTTTCTGTTTTATTTCAATTTAATTTATTTAGGCATTTTATAAAATATGTTTTCTTTAGTATAATTACCCTTGTAATATTTGGCATGGCCCGAACATTTTTGTTTAAATTTTTGAAAACTTTTATTTTCCACTTTAAATTTAATTGAAGTTTGAATTAGGAGTTTGAAAAGAAATGTGATTCCAATGTGATCAAGCCCTGTTTAGCAACATGATTAGCTTAATCACAGAGAGTTACTGTAGCATGATTCTCGGGGTGTTACAAATCTCCTTCACTACAAGAAATCTCGTCCCGAGATTTAAGAGGTAGAGTAGGGGGAAAAGTTCTGGTTACAGAATTCTAACGAATCTTCTCGGTCTTGGTTGCTCTTCTCGAAGAAGTTGATCCGTTACGTTGATGTCTTCATTTTTGATGCTTAAGGTAATCATGATGAAGCTGGCATCCTTTCTTCGGGAACTCCATCGTGCTTACGAAGGACAAGGGGTAACTTCGGAATAACAGACCTCTGAATGGTTGACTATCTGGTTGTTAACATCGGGGAAGGTGGCAGAAAGTAACTCTCGAATGGAAATTTAAGACAATATCGAGAGCAAAGTAAGGAGGTATCGTGGGGAAGTTTCGAGCGGGCAGGCAATCGCTCGAAGCCTGAAACAAAGTGTGAAAGGGGTTCAAAGCAATCGGAATAAGTATTATGTCTGATGCCAGTATAGATCAGTAGGACGATGGTCCGTGAATTACATACGAGGCCACGCGCGATGAATAAATTTGGGAACAGGGGGTGTACAGGAGAGTCAGGTTTCGATCCTGTGGAACTGTGGGTTATGGGCCCACCATCTGGGTTAAAAGTAGGAAGGGCGGTGACATCTTGCACGATCATGATAGCAAGGCATGTCAGAGGGTAGCCTATCAGTTATATGTCAGCAACATCGTCGGTACCAAGGGCGAGGGACGAAGAGAACCATTTTCCTGCTCGTTGAAACGAGGCGGACCATTAGGCAAAGTTCTCGTCCATCGGTGGTTACCGAAATGTCACCAATCAATAATAACAGGGTCTTACTGACAGAGTTGTACATCGAGGTGTTTACATAAGCAGGAGAATAGTACTGCTTAGATCATATAGATCACCAGAAAGGTTAAACCAAACAATGGAAAGGAAAATATGATTATTAGATTAAACATAAGAATGGAAAGGAAAATGTGTTTAAACACATATTTCAAGGGTATATCCTTCCCAAGGACAAGCAGAGCATGATATCCATGACGTGATATAATGTAGAAAACTCCTTAGGTACGGGAGAGAAATTTCATGACATTACCCATACAACGGTGTGTGGATAATTGAGCAGGAAACAATTAGCTTTGGGCTTCAAATGTTCTTGTTTAAAATCAGAGTACCATAGACATGCTTCAAGATAGCATTGACATGGTCAACAGGTGAAGATCAGACTTTGGAAACAAAAAGGATCCATCAGGAACAACTTATAGAGTAAGTCTTACAATTTCCTCATGGAAGAATAGCTAGCCTTGCTAAAAAGTAAAACTTATAACAATAGGTCCTCCCGCCAGGTGTGTTAGGCATGACATCACCTTACCGGGTCATAAATAGGCCAATGTTATAACTCTTGGAAATATGTTCCAACCATCATATCTGACCGAGATTCAGGTCTGATTGATGTCAGGATAACTCAGACTCAGGATCCCTGAGAAGAAAAGGTGCAACACAAATTGTCGAAACGACATCGAAGATTCTCGGGAGATGAACTATGGAAGCGAGTTCCGAACAAGGGTTCATAATTAAATCAAGGAGAGGTGAGGAGGTGACTGCTTGACTCAGCGACAATCCATTGAGGTTTCCAAAAGATGGATTTCCACCACTATGTGAACAAGGAGATAACATTAGCTAGATCGAATGACTTAATGATGTATGCTCGAGGAAAACATACACAGTTAAACATTGGTTGAAATGTGCACCCGAAATATGGGCTAGGTAGCACGATCAATGTTCGAATGATGATTCATTAAGCCGTAGACGTAGAATGAAACTATAGACCAATAACTTCAAAGCAATAGGGTTGCTAGAAGTTTAGAATCTACACGGTGGTGCTGGCGACGAGATCGGCGCGGGCGATCGACGGCGGTGAAGACGGGGACGGAACATGACGGACCGCTAAACCTAGACAAATATTGGGGAAAATGGAGCTCGGAGGTCGAGTTTCGAGAGGAGAAAGATTAACTAGTGTGGCTCAGACATTTCATCGAACACCTCATGTGCATAGGAGGTGAGCTAGAGCACCCAAATGCCCTCCCCTCGCCGGCCAGAAAAAACAGAGCACTGTGGAGTGCTCTGCTTTGGCGATGGGGTATATATAGGCAACCCATTGGTCCCGGTTCATGGCACCAACCGGGACTAAAGGCCTTTGGTCCCGGTTGGTGCCACGAACCGGGACCAATGCCCCTTTAGTCCCGGTTGGTGGCACCAACCGGGACCAAAGGCCTTGTGCTGCCCCGCGTCAAAAGTTTAGTCCCACCTCGCTAGTTGAGAGAGCTCGAGAGTGGTTTATAAGCGCTGTTGCGCCCACCCTCTCGAGCTCCTCTCAACTGCAGGCTTTCGGGCCTAACCGTTCTCTTTGCCTGTGGGGCCTACTGGGCCTTCTGCGGGCCTGAATCCTGGCCCATGGATGGGTTTCTAGTCGTATTCAGGCCGTGGTGGCCCAGTAGGTGGCATAATTTTTTTTCTCTGTTTTTTTTTCTCTTTTGCTTTATTTATTTTGTTTTGTTTCTACTTACAACAAAAAACTTATTTATTTTATTTCTAATTACTTATGTATTTTACTTTAACTGCTGCTATTTTTATTTATTTTACTGCTACTATTTTTATTTAATTTATTAAGGTTTATTTATTTTAGTTACTATAGTTTATTTATTAAGGTTTATTTATTTTATTTACTATAAAAAATGAACATAGATGCGCCTATAGAGAAAATTCAACCTAAATTCATAATAAATTTATATGAAATTCAAAGAAATTTACTGTGAATTTAGGTCAAATTCCCTGTATAAGGGCATCTATTTTCACTTTGAGAGGAGCTCAACAAGGCAGAGAGGGACGGGCTTATAAACTGGTGTGAGCGCCCTTCGGTTGGCGAGGTGGGACTAAACACTGACTGCAACTAGGACCAGCCCTTTAGTCCCGGTTTGTGGTATGAACCAGGACTAAAGGGTGAGCCTCTGGTCCCGGTTCAAGCCACCAACCGGGACCAATGGTGGTGGGCCAGGAGCGAGGCCCATTGGTCCCGGTTTGTCCAACCAACCGGGACCAAAGGGGCCGGACGAACCGGGACCAATGCCCCCACGAGGCCCGGCAGGCCCCTGGTCGCACGAACCGGGACCAATGCTCACATTAGTCCCGGTTCGTGACTGAACCGGGACTAATGTGAATATTGCCATGTGACCAAAGCCCAGTTTTCTACTAGTGATGGGTCTTCCTAAATGCGTCACGGGCCGACCAATGTGGCGCAGGACGGAACCGAACGAAGGGCCTCACCTCGACCCACCGGACCTCACGCGGTGACACACCCTCTGCCCCCACGTCTCGTTATCTTCTCACACCCACACATACCAACACAAACACCACACACACAAAAAATTTCTCCTGCTGCCTCTATTCCCTCCCCCTTGCATATACACACTCAAGGGAATGGAATCTCTCGCCGTGACGTCATATTCGTCTCTCTCTCTCTCTAGACCACTCTCATTTCTCGTGCTATCTCTCTCACGCCCCGGTCGGCCCCTCTATCCATGCCTCTCTCGAATACGTAATACACACACATACCTCTCTAGGCCCCGCCAAATGCATCAACTACACATTCACACATGTTACATCACGTACCCCATTGATCTAAAAAGCCCTCTCTTCACGTTTATTTCGCATACAACATTCCTTTTGAATAAAGTGTGGCCAAAAAATTATTTTAGAGTTTCTACATATATACAACATTACAAAGTTATATGGAGGAGTACGAACGCTAATTTGCATTGCATGGTGCCCACAATGATATTTATTCCGCACTATGAATTTGTATATTTTTATACTATATACAAAGTTAGTCATAATAAAGAGAAACGAAGAGCATCTCTCTCTCCGTCGCATACCCCCCCTGTACGCCCCTTTCACGTATGCACACAAAACTATCTCCAGGTCCTCTAAAAGTAAGCCCCCAGAAAATTCACGCATGTTTCATCTTTCTCTCGCGATATATGCAATGACGATCATTGTATTTGAAGCGAAAGCACGATACGTACATTGGACTTCAGAATCCACTCATTACGGTCACCATTTACGTTTAGTGGTTATTATACAGTCACGGGCTCACCGTACAACTCTGTATTTGCTCATGACATGACTAGTTGACCAGTTAAACGCTCCACGTGGCACCTCTAGTGTTGCATCACATTATCTCACTACCATGGTGCCCACCTGTTGGCTTGTATCTACTCTACATCTACACTCTGATAAAATACATAAAATACACTCTTATAAAAAACAGAGTTGGTGATGATGGTGTGCCTGCCATCCTGCAATATAGGCCGTCCAATTTATATCTGACGGATAGGACAGAAACTATGGCAATTTTGCCAAAAGGTACCCACACACCTCTCCACATTTGCAAATAAGGCCTTCCCTCATTCATCCTTTTCTCTCACAAGATAAACTAGTCATACAAATGAATCTTGATGTTACGTGCAACGCACGGGCATCTTGCTAGTAAGAATGAAAACAAACGACAAACATATATTTGGACGGTGGTTCGAAGTCATGACCGCGGGCACAACGGACAAGGTGGCCTTGTATTGGTATGCTGAGCCGTCTGTTTTAACACACATGAGCTGGTGTGGTGATTATACACACACGCACGCATGCACACGAACTGCATGCACGCAACACTCACACAAACACATGCACCCACCCACGCACGCACGCAACACTCACACGTACACACGCAGACACGCACGCACGCAACACTCACACGCACACACGCACGCATGCATGCACACACCAGTACACCACACGACCAACACACACTCTCACGCTCAAGTGCTCAACCTACACATGCATGCGCACACATCAGGCTCTGACAGACACATACACAACTAGGTGATTCCCGTGCATGGGTTGGAGTCTTGTCGCGCCTGCGTAAATTTGTGTTTATCTGACCTTTTCCCTATGCGAACTGACAGGTGGGACCCACAAGGAACGTGGTCAATTTAACTAGTCAACATGGCGCCACGCAGACTATTTGGCCGGTCAACAGAGTGCAATCCGATGCTGAACCGTGAGCAAGTGACCGTATAATCACCGTAAAACATATATAGTGACCGTAATCAGCTTATCTGAAGTTCGGTGACCGTATTACACTTTTCTCTCTGTAGGCCCCCCAAAACTACATCTCTACACGTTCTCGCATGTTACATCTAACAACTATGCAATACAACACTACTACACTCTAACACAATAAATCATATGTGTTTTTAGTTTTACTAGATATCATATTGTTAATTATTCAGTTTGCATACATTAAAATTGCCTTGAAATGTATGGCCAGTATCATCTACCGCGCGGGAAAAATCCCGCCCTTTCCTGTTTGATCGGGTTTGTATCGATGGATCGTGCGAAACAACAAAACTATAGTACTATATAGTACAAGTGACAGTTCACTGGGCCGTCGTGTCGTGTACTCCTCCGTCGTAAGAGTGGAGCGCTCGCTTTCATAAATCTTCTAGTCCCTTTCACCGACATGTGGGACATCAAGCTACCGGGTCCACGTGCCATATCGGAATACAATGCAGAGCAGCCGGGGTGAAGCACCCCAGTCATGGCGCCGGTGTAGTAATGAGCAATGAGGCGTCAAATCACAAATCTGCACCTTTCCCGCAGTTAAGTTGGAGGGATGAAGTAATAATGTTAAAAAAAGAAGTTGGAGGGACAAAGCAACCATCATTTCACTCGTTGCTGAATCCGTTTCTCCCTCATCTTCTTCAACTTAACCACGTGTTGCTTCTGCCGCTGTTCTGCCTCATGTGGGACGCGGATCGGCTTGGTAAAGCACTGACACGTGGGACCGCATGTTAGCAAACCGCCAGGACAACGTCCTCTAAAAATAAGACACCTCCCCCGCCATCCGCGCGGGAAAATCACCTCCTTTTTACTAATCTTGATTCTATAATTTTTTAGATCAATATAATTGAGATTTGTATAGATAGCACACAGGAGCAAAACCAAGTGGTACGGTTAAGGGCATCCACAATGTGTAGCCAAATGTGAAAATAGCTTTTGGCATCGTGGGAACCATTGTGGACGGTGTTGCCAAAGCCAAAAAGATGGAACGGAAGCTCCCTGATTGATTGATTGAAGGAATAGAAAAATGCAACGTCTCTCCTCTTTCTCCCATGCTTGGATGCATGTAGTACAGTATAGAGCACAGAGTCTACTCCCCTGTCCCTTCTATCACAAATCACAAAGCAGTGAGGCGTCAAATCACAAAAGCACGGACGAAGCAACCATCATTTCACTCTTCGCTGACTCCGCTTCTCCATCGTCTTCTTCGAGAAACCATCTCACCGCACTAAGCTGGACGGACGACGCTATTGTGTACTCCTAGTAGTACTAGTCCTTTGGTTCAACGGACTTCCTGGATGCAAATAAGGCGGTTGTCTCGGCTTGCAGGCGGCACTTGTGAACGACTTACCGTGGTCTCCCTCAATGGTGTTCTCCGTCGAACGCACTTCGCCAAACCACAAAAAAAGATATCGTCGACGTCACCGCAATGGGGAAGGAAGTCAAATATAGTTACTACCTCCATTTTTATTACACAAGGCCAGTATATCAAAATTACAATTTGCAAAAGGCCACTAACACTAATCAAGGCAAAATTGATGGGGTTTGCCTCGTACTAGCAACCAAGGACATTAAAATCCCCTGCATGCATGCAGAAGTGATAAGGTTGGTTTGCATGGCGCTGCATTAATCAAGCGATGAGGAGTGAGATGGTTAGCTCTTTGGTCTTTCGAGAAAAAAATACGCATTAATTGACACGTGAAACGAGGATTTGTATCGATTAAATCCCGCAAAGGAAAACCCCGCCTTTCTTTTTGAACACTAGTACTCCTAGTACGTACGTACTTATCCTGTTTGGGTCTAGGCCTTGCATTGCCAAACTTCGCCACACATTTTTGCCAAGCTTGCCTAAAGTTTTCAAAATGAGAAGGAGGTACACTTGCGCACGGCTGTCGCGGTCGCACTGCACCCTCACACGGTCGCTCCTGCATGCCGCGGTCGCACCGCACCCTCACAAGTCGCTCCTGCACGCCGCAAACCCAACCAAGGGAACACACCCTCACTGACACGTGCTGTCGCATGTGAACAAACCAAACTCAGCCATCCTATCGCTGACACATAATTTTCGTTCATAGAGTATGTTTATCCAACCGCATGTTGGGGAGTATCTGTACGGCCCGTGCGGTGGTCTGTTGGGGAAGAAGAAGAGGTGAGGAAGAAGGAAAGAAGGGTTAGGAGACGTAGGATATTCATCCAACCGCCTGAAATGGTAGACTGACCCAAGTCAGGCGACTTGCATAACAAATATATGTTTTTTACACAGCAAAAGATCCATAAAAACAACAACATAAAGAAAAACTATCACTGCTCGCGGAACGAGACGGCCTCATCGTCTTTGGCTGCCGGCGCGAACCAGCCGTAGCTGCCGATGTGTGTCTCCGCACCATGGTTGTCCTCGGCCTCCAACTACTCGTTCACGCGGAGCGTGCGGGCGCTCTGCACGGACGAGAGCACAGCCCGGTTCAAGTCGAGGACGTCCAGTTCTGCGTGCAGGAGGGCCTCGATGGCAGCGGCATCCGCGCGCTCCGCGTCGAGTCGAGCCTCCGCCGCCCGGTTCAAGTCCAGGACATACGGTTCCGCCTGTAGTAGGGCGTCGATGAGAGCGGCATCCTCGTGCTCTGCGTCGAGTCGAGCCTCTACCGCCCGGTTCAAGTCCAGGACGTCCGGTTCCGCCTGCAGGAGGGCCTCGATGGTAGCGGCATCCGCGTGCTCCGCCTCAAGTTGAGCCTCCGCCGCCCGGTTCACATCCACGACATCCGGTTCTGCCTGCAGGAGAGCCTCGATGGCAGCGGCATGTGCACGCTCCGCGTCGAGTTGAGCCTCTGCCTCCCAGTCCTCCTTTAGTATCGCCATGTTGAACTGCTAGTCCGCCTGCACCATGGGGGACTCGGACGCCGGCACGAAGTTGACGTCCATCGTCTCATACCCATCGGGGGCCTTCTGCGCCGCGACCTCCGCCATGACATTGGATCGGCTTCCTCCTCCTCGTAGCCTGGCTCCAGAGAACTCGGGGATTGGCCCGCCGCAAAGCGAGCTTGGGAACGGAGGTCTGTGGCGCCGACCGCCGCCGCAATTTCTTCGCGGCGCTCCGGCGTCAGCATCTTGTAGTAAGTGATCTTGCGGTGCACCATGGCTTTCCGGCGAACTAGGGGACGCTTGATGCGAGCTAGGGGATCGAAAGGTGGGGGAATGGGCTGGGGATTAGGTGTGGTTTTAGGGAAGTGGCTGGCGTAGGCCGAGCAGCGAAGGTTCTGGTGTGAATAGTGGTTCTAGTGACGACCGGTCAATCGGTTTTGACTGTACATCGCTCTTTGTTCAAAAAAAAACTGTACATCGCTCTTGTCGCGTTCGCGTTGCAGCCCGGCACGCTGGACCCTCCACGTCGCTCACCGAATGGAACGCGCTTAGTCTTGCGTTTTCGCTCGCTTGTGGGACCGTAGTTGAGAGAAAACCGACGTCCCTCCCCCTCCCCCGCCCGCGTCATTTATTATACTACCACTCCCTCCGTTTTATGCGGAGTAAATAAAAACAGAGGGAGTATAGTACCGATGAGGATCCCCTGACGTGGCCGAACCCATTGAGTAACTGACACGCGGGGCCTAGCAAGCATGGGGTCCGCCAGTAAGTGACCGAAAGGGAGGGTAAGGCAGGGATACCTACGTCAGAGGATCCACTTCCGCTACTACTCCCTCCTTCCATTTACTATACAGGGCCTAATGCGTTTTTGGAGGCTAACTTTGACCAAATGTTAGAGTAATAATATATGAAATGCAACTTACACAAAGCATACGATCAAATTCGTATGTGAAAGGAGTTTCCAATGATATAATTTTCACAGTATACATCTCATGTACTATTAATCTTGTCAATAGTCAAATGCGGTTTTAAAAACGCATTAGAGCATGGTTAATAATATAGCCAGTCGATGGCTATGAGGGACTGCCATGTCATCTATAGCCATCATCTATTATATGCACTCATACGGTAGTGTGGGCTATAAGGTTGGCTATTTCCCACAAAAAAATATATAAGGTTGGCTATTGTATTAGTACTTTTTTCCATCTCCTCTCTATCTCTTTCTTCATATTTATTGTACTATTTAACTAGGAATGCGTATATAGCTAAGGCTCTTGCATGAGAGCTCACTCCCCTTACTTTTTCACATCTCTCTCCTCCACATAGGCCCTATATAAATGGAAGGAGGGAGTATAGATGTTGTCAGCACTCCACGTGTACTATTGGACAGGGAGCTTAAAAAAGTTACTATTGGACTGGCTATACGTGGCGAAATCCTAGTAGGAAGAGCATGCGCGAGAACAAGCACATTCACGTGGTTGAAAACAAATTGGAAACCATCTCGAGTACAAACCTAGGAGTACGTACGAATCTAACAATATTGATTGGGCGTTGTTGAATGTTGATACCTTTTTGATCAAAGTAGAGATACTTTGACTACACATAAAACTTATATGTAAACTAGAAAGGATAGGAGGGAGTATATTGTACGTTCAAAAACGAAACGAACATTGAATACCCTTTATATATGATTTGCGGATGCTATGATCACCGGTTCAAAATTTTGAATCCGCCTTAGGTATCACGTGCCCCCACTCGTTCTCTCTCGATTTCATCTCGGGGTCCGGAGATCGATTAAAAGAGGACTAGGGTGGGTATATGCGAATGATACTCAGCGGAATGTTCAAATGAGGCATGCGGGAGGATGGACTCGACCGGAGGGCGACATGATCGATGGAGAAGAGGGTTGGAGAGGAATGAGAAATAAGCAAACGCCACATGATTATACTTGAATGGCTCAAATAAACAATAAGTTGTCTTGCTTGGCCTACATAGTGAAAGGCCTAATGCGCAACGCGGAGCACTGGCGGTCAAATATGGCCGGGAAAACAGGGAAACCGACATGTGGGGCACACCCGTCAAGACGACGTAGCGCAGACTAGTCCAATGGAGGAGCTGGCCCACGACCTCCTCGCCACCGATAACCGTTCATGTGGGTCGTTGGGGCCAACAATGTGGCGCAGCTCCAGCACCGCCTCTGGACACGGCGACCGCGGTGAGCGACACACTCATATCGTCGCTAGACACGGTCGGCTTCAGTGTGCCGAGGGTGGCGTTAGTGCTGTGGCACGACCAACAGTATGTTTGGTTTGTGCCCAAGGTTGCCCCATCAAAGCATTAGGTAGCCAAAATTTTGGTTGAGGTATTGGTTGCCCATGATTTGGCCGACATTGGCAAGAAAAATGAACTAGAGTTGGCTAGAGTTCATTGGCATGCCAAAAAAATGGCAACCATCCAAACAAACACCAATCTTTGGGTCATGACCAAAATTTTGGTAAGGTGCACTTTGGCCAAAATCCAAACACACCCCAACACCCGGCTCGTCGAGGATGCACGGGGCGCCGCGACGCGTCCGCGGAGTGGTGTAGCGCGGCCAACTACATCCTCAGGACCTGAGACCATGCCGGGTTGTCTTGCTTTTTCAATGACATGCAGGGATCGCATGTGAGCAAAGGGCATCTCCAACGTTGCCACGACCGCAGCTGACTACCCTGGCACACCAAAACCCTCGTCCCTCGCACCATCGCGCGGTGCGTTCCCAGCCAGCGCCAGCTGCCCGCATTCATGACGTCCATTCGTATGTCGTCGTTAAGAGGCTCGGTGCCCGAGGAACCAACTCCGGCGACTTAATGACGCACCCGGACGCTTGGCCTCACCGGAATGCGCTACTTAAAGCGGCAACGCCCAGCTAACCTCCACACCATAGCGCATCGTCCTCCTACCTGGCACCACATCCGCCATGACCGCAAGTGCGAACGCTCTGCAGGAGAGCTTGTCTTCGGGGATGAAGCTCAAGGTCGCCGCCCTCGCTCAAGTCACCTCTCGCGACGCAATAGCGGCGTAGCCGGACGCGGACGCGACCGCACAAGCGGTGGCCACGCTGGCGGCCGACGACGGGAGCACCGTCAGCCACACGTCCTACTTGCCGCCATCCAACGTCCGGCACCGCCGAGGTCGGGGACTCCTCCGAGGATGAGTAGGGCATGGGAGGTGGCAGGGCATGGTGTGCCAACTGGCCTGTCCATATCCCGTGTTCTACTCTTCCTCACCGGAGACTGCACCTTCACTTCACGGGTCTTGAACCCCGCCCCCGTACATAGAGATCGCAGATGGAGGACGTCGGTCGCCGCCGTAGAATAGGTTTAGGGTCAGGTTTCTTTTATTTTTCTGTCGTATAAAAGTTCGAAATGTAATGAAAATCTGCCGTGTTTGCATTAATCTCGGCCGGTGTATATGAACTTTCACAATAATATAGTATATTGTAGGAGTACTAGCAAGATGCCCGTGCGTTGCACGGAAGATCAAGATCTTGTGGGAGAAAAGGATGAACGAGGGAAAGCCTTATCTGCAAATGTGGAGAGGAGTGCAGGTAAATTGTCATAGTTTCCTTCCTATCCGTTAGATATAGATCAGACGGCCTATATTGCAGGATGATAGGCACACCATCATCACCAACTCTGCTTTTTATTGAACCGAGACAAATCTAACATGCGAAGTAAAATAAACACATAGGGTCTATACATACACAATTTATCTTAGGCACTCCAATAGTACGTCCACTACACATTCACGCATTTCACATCTTTCTACATCTACGGGAACCTACAAAAGGGTTAACGTAAATTGCCTCTCTCTCTCCTCCCCTGATTTTCATGGTGGTGGGCCCCTCCCTCCCCCCAATCTACAATCAACAGCTCACACGTTTCACATTACGTTAACTACATAACTGGGATTACGTAGGTGTAGCGTTACTCGTCCTAAAAAACCCAACTAAGCCAACCTCCCAGCATATCGCGCGGGAAAAGATCCGGCCGCACCGTTTTAGTCGGGATTACCGGATTACTAGTAGTAGTATCGATGGATCGGGTGAAGAAACAATTTTTTTGAGGGGGCGAAGCACCTAGTTTAAAAGGAAAAAAGGCGGTATACTCACAACACTCCTGTCGCGGTCGCATTGCACCCCACACACGTTCGGTCCCGCACTCGGCTCACGCAAACGGAACGCGCTTCGGCTTGCCTCTTCACTGGCATGTGGGACTGCACTTGGAGAAACCGACCATGCGCCAAACTCCCCCCGCCCACCGCGCGAAAATCCTCCCCCCACCCAAAAATTCCCCCAAATCCGATTCAACCGCCCTTCGGCCAACTAGCCAATAATATTCCCCAAACCCCCTCCCCCCCGTCCCCCTCCACTCCATTCGCTCTGCCAAAGCCGCCCTCCCCGCCGCACCAATACGTCGGTGCCGCGGTTCGTTGAGGGGATGCACGGCGATCCTCTCGCTCCCACAATACATCCTCTAGCCGCGCCGCCACCGCTGGCTACGTTCTTGTGGAGGCGCACGGCGATCAGCGCCGCCACCGTTGGCGACGTTCGTGTGGAGACGCACGGCGGTCAGCTTCTCCCACGGTACGCGCATTCTAGACTGAGGCCCCGTTCATGTCGGTGTAGCGCTGAATGTTAGCTGATAGACGCTGTTAATCTCACTGTTTGCCAAAGTAGTTTACAGTCAATATGCTCTGCTTAAGAAGCTTCCTTGCCCTGTTCTGCACTCAATCTGCTTAGCTAAGATGGCATGCCAAGGCCGACTAGTTGCTAAAATATCCTGCCATATATTTATTGTGACGTAGATTGCCATGGTCTAGTAGCTAATCTGTTAGGTGAAATAGCTCTACACCGTTTTATACTCGATCTTTGTTGCTGCGATGGCCTTCGATAGTTCGATGGCTGTGTGCTCGGCCTCATTGACTGCTGAAACAGCCTGCCATAATTTAGCACTCAAATCTGTTTGCTGAATTAGCTTTACATATATTTCGTTACTTAGATCTGCTCGTCCAAATATCTTGTCGTAGCTTTAGACATCGACCTAGGTATTTTTTCTGGACTTCATAAAAAAGCATATATGTTTTTCCTGTAATATCTTGTAGAAGAACTAATTTGTATGTCTAACAGATGGACAGGACTTGGATAACTTCAGCTCGAAGATTCTCCGCTGCATATGTCGAGGGGGTTGAAAACTGCATGAACTTTATCAGAGCTGAGTATGGTGGTCCGAAATCAGATGTGCTCTGCCCATGTAGCAGTTGTATGAATTCAGTTACAAGACCCCAGTCAACTGTGCAAAATCATCTACACTTGTATGGGATGTCGGTCACATATACTATGTGGGTTCATCATGGTGAAACCGTGAACGTCAATGTTATTGACTACGTGGAAGCAGCAGATCACCATCTTGATCTGCCTGATGCTCAGGTGGAAGAGGAGGAGGAGGAGGTGGTGGCGGAGCCAGTGAGTTTGACCAACATTGAATCAATGCTACGAAATGCTCATGCATTCCGTTAACTTTCACCTGCAGAAGAAAAATGGTGGGCCCGCATGTTGGAACAATGCAACGTGGCTGTCACCCCAGGAAATAAGCTGTCAGTATTCTCAGCTATGGTCACCTTTCTTCAGGTGAAGACATCTGAGCGGATGACCAACAAATCATTCGATGCGATGTTGGCTGCTTTCCGCAAATCTTTCCCAGATGCGTCTGAGCTGCCACACACCTACAGTAAAATGAAGAATTTCCTTTGTGTAGCTGGAATTGGATATGATATGATCCATGTTTGTAAGAATAATTGTGTTCTGTTCCGGAAGGATTATGCCAACTTAAGTGAATGCCCGAAATGCAAATCATCAAGATGGAAAGATGGCGATGCTGTGAAGAGGATTCCTCATAATGTTCTGAGACATTTTCCAATTACACCAAGATTGCAGAGGTTGTTTCATGATGCTGAAACAAGAGAGGATGTACTGTGGCATTCTAGCAACCAGGAGTACAGAGATCAGAATGTAATGAGCCATCCATCTCATGGTAGTGAGTGGAAAAGCTTCAATCATAAACACAAAAACTTTGCTGCTGACCCAAGAAACATTAGACTTGGCTTAGCTTCAGATGGATTTAACCCATTTGGCCACCAGAGCGCCACATATAGCATGTGGCCAGTGCTTGTTATCCCTTACAACATGCCTCCAAATGTCTGCACCAAAGAATCAAACTACATGATGGCCTTGCTCATCCCAGGTCCAAAAAGTCCTGGAAAGGATTTTGATTTGTTCATGGAGCCTCTTGTGGAGGAACTTCAACAACTATGGAGGGGTGTTCTCACTCGAGACCTATATAGCAGCCCACCAGCTGATTTCTTTCTACGTGCTGTTATAATTTGGTGCATCCATGATTATCCGGCTTTGGGCACTATGTCAGGGCGAACGACACATGGTTACAATGCATGTGTTCGCTGTGATAGGAATCCGCTGTCATATGCAATACTTAGCAAGATCTGTTGCATTGGACACCGCCGTTTCCTTGCCAAGGACAAGCCGCATCCTAGAAAATACCGAAGACATGTGTTCAATGCAAAGCATGAAAACCGTGATGCGCCAAAGAAGCTCACCGCCGATGAGTTGCAAGTGGAATTAGAGAAGGTCAGGCATATTACACCAGGAAACCATCCTGGTAATGGTAGCGGGAAAAGGAAGCGTGGCAGGGCAGAAGAGAGATTATTGTTTACCCGCAGGTCCACTTTGTGGGACTTGGAGTATTGGAAAGATTTGGATCTGCGGCATAATCTTGATGTGATGCACATCGAGAAAAATATATGTGACAACATTATCATCACACTTCTTAATATTGAAGGCAAGACGAAAGATACCTTAAAATCTAGGATTGATTTGACACACCTAGGTATCAGACAGGATTTGCAGGTGCAAGATGAAGGTAAACCACGGGATATGGCACCAGCTGTGTACGTCTTGGACAAGGTAAAAAGAAAAGAATTCTGCAAGGTCCTGTCACGCGTGAGATTCCCACATGGATTTGCTTCCAACCCTGAAAGGAGAGTCAGTGCAGATGGAAACAAGGTACAAGGGTTGAAAACTCATGACTGCCACGTCCTACTTCAAAGGGTTTTACCTGTTATCCTTAGGGGATTGGGCCGCCCTGACTTATACAGAGCAGTTGCAGAGTTGGGACAATTCTTCAGGGAACTCTGCAGTAGAAATATCAGGATAGATGCTTTGGAGCGTCTTAGAGACAAGATACCAACTATCCTATGCGACCTTGAGAAGATATATCCTCCAGCCTTCTTTGACGTGATGGTGCATTTGGCTGTTCATCTACCTGATGAGGCACTACTTAATTAGAGGTCCATTACAGTATGGCTGGATGTACCCTATTGAAAGGCGGCTAGGCACTTTCAAGGGCTATGTTAGGAACAGAGCTAGACCCGAGGGTTCCATTGCAGAGGCCTACATTGCTACAGGAGCATTGACATTCTGCTCAAAATACATTGAAACAGCTGATCAGCTTAGCAAAGAGGTGGGTGAAGACAATCCCGGGCTCAATGTTTTCGATTATTCTGTTCGAGTTACAGGGAAGAGTCGACAAGAGGACAAACCTAAATATTTGAACAAAATGGTTTGGTATATGTTGAATAACTGTCCTGAGATACTACCTTATATCAAGTAAGTCCAGTACTGCAGCTTATACATCGTAATCTACTAAACTTGCAGCACATTCTCATATATTTAGATGTTTGACGCGATCACTATGTTGTGCAGCATCTACAAAAAGGAGTTACTGCCGCAAAATCCAAGAAACATTGACAAACTGGTTATGGCAGGATTTGCGAAATGGTTCAAGAGCCATGTAAGCTTTTGAATTGCACTGTCAGTTTTTTTAATATATTGAGTACATAAGATGATCAGCTTGTCTATTTTCTAACCATAGGTTAAGAAGATGCGGGAGGATGGGCAGGCAGTTGATGATGCCCTTTACTCACTAGCAATGGGTCTTGATACTCGGGTAAGACATTATGAATCTTGCGTTGTTGGAGATGTGCGCTACAACACCCTTGCACGAGACGAAGGTAGGAAGACACAAAATAGTGCCATCATGAGCACGGATACGTATGACAAAGAGATAACTGAAATGTATGCTAACATAACAGACATTGTTCAGTTGCAGTATATCTCCAGTTTCGAGGATCATCGGTGTGTGGTTCTGTTGTGCTGTCGTTGGTATAACCTGTTTTCCAAGATCGCAAAACCCAGAGTTGATGATTATTTGAAATCCATCAATGTCAAGGCGGCGTACCAGACCAACGAGCCTTTTATTTTGGCAAATCAAGCAACACAGATATTTTTCTTGGAAGACACATTTGCACATAGTGATGACTGGAGAGTATTGCAAAGGTTTGAGCAGAGGAATTCGTTTAATGAAGTTGCACAACAAGATGATGCTTACACTGCTCCTGATGTACAAGATAACACAGATGTTCCGAATATCTTTGAGAACCATCACGTGAATGACATCGGCGAAAAGATTGCCTGTCGTGCTGTGGACATACAAGAGTTGATCAAGAAGAAGCCAACGTTCGAGGACGTTGAGGACGAAGAAGAAGATGACACCGTGGGGAATTATGATTCAGACTGATACACATGGCGAAGATGTTGAGCTGTTGCTACGGATGATGATTACATTGCTTTTGTCGTATTTGCCTGTCAGAAGACGTTTTTTATCTACTATGTGAAATTGTGTTTGCTATGACAACTGAAACTTGATGAACATGTTGTTTAGTATTTTGCTGTGAGAACATCGATTGTTATGTATGCTGATTTGTGTTTGGTGATTGTATGACAACTAAAACATGATGACATTGTTGTTTAGTTGTACTCATATTTGGCTATGAAACTTGAATTTGATGACATAGTTTGCTGTTGGACTGCAATTTGCTCGACGTATTCGAATGAGAACAAAGCTGACCCGACAGGGCCTCAGCTATTTATTTATTTATGAGCAAAAGGGGATACCCCCTGATTTCTGTTAATAGAAATCACTAGATGTTCACAACACTATGCCCAGCCTGCTACACAGGTTTCATTCATTACTAGTTTCAGCAAAGTGCTCATGTCATAGCCACTGAATACATCATGAGTGCTACATACACTGCAAATAAAGAGACAATCATCCTACAGAGCACATCGATTTTGCCCATTATCTTCACAAGCTCTTTCATCTCCTCATTGCTGTCAAGGCCGTTCAGCAGCTGTTGCTTGGCCATGATCAGAGGAACTGCATCTTTAACCTTCTGCTCTACATCTTCCTCTTCTGCCGTTCCTTCAGTTACTTGTCCAACACCCCAACCTACTGGTATTGGGATTCCTCGGCTAACCAAATAATCAGCGTAGTTGCATTCCCCCACATCAGCAACTTCCCAGAAATACAAATCACACGAATCTTCCTTTTTCTACACGAATCAAATTGGAAGATCATCAACCAAACTATTAAAAAAATCAGCAACTGAAAGCAGCAGAACAACACTTAAACATATTATTACCCCATGATTCGGGCATTTGTAGAAGACTCGGCCAGGGTTGAGGATTGTGGTTGAGACGTGACAGATGACTCTGGGTGATTTGCAGCAGTGGCACCACACCAACGGCAGCGGGTTGCGATGAGCAATTGGCTGTGGTGCGCGTGCCGGTGGGGGTGTGATGAGACCTACAGGCGATGGTACGGGTGGCGACTTGGCGCATATCTGGTTGTTGCCTGCTGAAGAGCAGGTGGACGAGCAGCCAGCGGATATGGTTGCTGCGGCCAGAGCTTCTGATGCTAGGCAGAGTAAGTAGAGAAGAGGAGAAGCGAACGTTGGATATGTCAGTTTCATTACTTGCAGAGTAGCATAGCACCATATATAGTCATAGTCTAGGTTTGGATTCGAACCAGCTACAGGAGCACGTCTCTCTTTTTTCTATAACTCGGCAACGTCTCTTTACTGGTACAGTAGCTTGTTCTGTACGCCTTCCCAAGTCTTTGATTTTCTTTCCCTTTTTTTTGCGAGGAAGGAAGGAGGACAAAATTGAGAGTTCCCGGGACTCGAACCCAAGACCTCTCGGTTGAAAACCAAGGGTGCTAGTCACTTATGTGGCGAACGTTCCCTGTGAGGAGGACGGCAGACGAACGCATTTTCCTCGCAGTTTTAGTTGCGACACAAGATCGAACGGTCGCAGTTTCGGGAATGTTATCACGCCAACGAGCCCAGTTTTCTTTTCTTCCTATATATAAAAAAGTATGCTACTTGGTTGTCCACTTAGTCAACAAACGATTGTGCCAACCTTGACCGTTGGATTGACATTCAACGTCTGTCGTGTTTCTTCAGTCTCTTCTTCTCGAGCCGCCAAAGTCAAACCAGCGCCGGCGGGACCGCCTGCTCCCGCCTCCCACGGCTGGCTGTGCTGCCGCGCACGCATCATGGCCACATCGCACCCTAAAACTCTGCGCATCTTCCCCGGCTCCCGTTCGTTCCCGTCCGAGGCCTCACCATCGTCCTCCGCCTTGGTTCGCTCGCCGCGGCGCCGCCCTCCGGTGTTGTCAACATGGTCAACAACCAAGAGGAATATGGAGATGACTGTACATGGTGAGGATGATAGTAGGGACCGAGCAGCGCGCGCAGTAATTTTGTTTTTTCGAGACAGAGAAGGGTATCAACTGGGTTGTGCGGGACCCGTGGCCCGTCTAGCCCAGGCTTTTATTTCATATGTTTAGCACATGACCAGCCCAGTTTGTTTTTTCCTTTCTGAAAATGGCTAGCCAGCTATTTTGTTTTTTTGCAGAATAACCAACATAGGCCTACTTGCTTTTCTACGCCCTGCTGGGCCGGAAATCTTTCAAGACGAGGAGGGATGCATTTTGCCCAGAAAATGGGCTATAAGTAATAAGAAATGGGCTATAAGTAATAATAAATGGGCTGTAAAATGAAAAATACAGCAAACAGGCAATTAGTTCCAAAATACTGTTTTCTTTCGGATTTTGATATTTTAAATTTCATTGTTTTTGTGTGGATAAAATTTCATTGAATTTAAATTAAGGTATATTTAGATTTAAAATTAATTTGAATCTGGCTAGAAATTTCGGGCTGTATGCTGTTTGGGACAGATTTGGAGGCTGACTTGTGGGTCTACTAGGTTGACATGTACTTTGGCTTTGTCAACTTGGTCCACAAACGATTCTAGCAGCAGTGACCGTTGGATGTTAATCCAACGGCCGTGCTGCTTCTTCAATATACGATCTTCTTGCTCCAGCCACCCAAACCAGCTCCAATGGTACTGCCTGCTCCCGCCTCCCGTGGCCGGCTGTGCTGCCGCACAGGCCGCACCGCCCCACCCTACTTCATTACTGGCCAGGCCATTCCTCTACACACCCACACCTCCTGTTATTTTCCGGCGACGGCAGTCGGACTAGTATACCCTCGTACTCCCCACCGCATGGGCAACCATTGCCGAGTCTTCCCCGGCTCCGTGTCTTCCCTTCCTAGGCCTCGCCGTCGTCCACCGCCATGGTGCTCTCGGCGCGGCCTAGTCAACATGGTCAACGAACGACATCCATCGGACGTGGACTGTACGTGGAGAGACTGACAGCTGGGTCCACGGCCGCACACAAGGAAATGCCTCCTTATTACGCGCAAAATAATGATTCCTCCACCTGACAGCTGGGACCCACCGGAAGGGCCTCTGTATTTCATGAATAAAACGTTCCCCCCGCTGACAGGTCGGACCCACCAGCTATATCTTTGCATGCAAGGAAGTGCCTCCTTATTACGCACAAAAAAATGAATACCCCCTACTAGTTGGGACCCACCATAGTGGGAGGATGACTTGTGGGCCAACTAAGTTGATGGGGACGGAGGGCTTTGTCAACTTAGTCAATATGAACGATTCTAGTTCTAGTGACCGTACGATGTCCAGCCAACGGCCGTCGTGCTTCTTCAACCTCTGGTCTTCTTGCTCCAGCCGCCCAAAGCAGCGCCGGTCGTGCCGCCTGCTCCTGCCTCCCGTGGCCGGCTGTGCTGCCGCGGAGGCCTCACCGCCCCCTACTACTCCCACCGCTGGCCAGGCCATCCCTCCACTCACCCACACCCCCTGTTATTCTGCGGCGACGGCAGCCTCACACCACAGCCAAACCAGTGAACCCTCGTACTCCTCTCCGCGCGGGCTTCCACTGCCGCGTCTTCCCCGGCTCTGTGTCGTCCCCTTCCTAGGCCTCGCCGTCGTCCACCGCCCTGGTGCTCTCGGCGCGGCGTGGTCAACATGGTCAAGGAACGACTTCCATCGGAAGAGTACTATACGTGGAGAGACTGACAGCTGGGTCCATGGCGGCCGCAAGGAAGTGCCTCCTTATTACGCGCAAAATAATTATTCGTCCACCTGACAGCAGGGACCCACCGAACGGGCCACCGTATTTCGCGAAAAAAACGTTTCCCCCCTGACTGCTGGGACCCACCAGCTACATCTTCCCACGCAAGGAAGTGCGTCCGGGTAAAAAAAACCGATTCGCCCCCGTGACTGCTGGGACCCACCAGCTACATCTTCGCACGCAAGGAAGTGCCTGACAGTCGGGACCCACCTGGTTGAAGCGTACGTAGCGTTGTCATTCTGGTCGCGAACGTGTATGTACATACTGGTCGATGTAGAGGCGCACACGTGTCGTAGTAGAGGCGCGCACGTGTCATAGTAGAGGCGTGCACGTAGCATGTACACGTACGTACAGCGGCCAGTGTGCAAGAAAGAAAATACGGCCACGTATGTGTACATACGGGCGGGGTCTCGAACGCCTACTCGCGCATACGTACGGCCAGGGCTCGTGTACATGGCTGGGTCAGAACGGAGAAACAGCGTCGTCGTCATGTTCATGGGGAGCCAACCGGCTGGGTCGGAACGGAATGCGTCGTCGTGTTCATCGGGAGGGCTTGGACGGAACAGGCAATGGAAACGAGGCCTGGTGTACCACAGAATGGAGGAACAGCCTTGTGTTCAACCGGCCACGTTCGAAACGGGATCCTGTTCATCGAGAGGGCTCTGGCATACCGCAAAACGGAGGAAACGGACCTCCTACGGTCGAAACGGGGGTCCTGTTGATCGGGAGGGGTGTGGCGTACAGCAAAACGGACGAAACGGACTTGTGTTGGAGCGCTACGGTCAAAACGGGGGTCCTGTTCATCGGGAGGGGTGTGGCGTACCGCAAAACGGGACTCCACGGGATACTGTTCATCTCCACCGTCGACCTCCTCTAGCCTCCACGGGCTACAGTTCATCCACCGTCGACCTCCTCCAGCCTCCACCTGCGACTGTTCATCCACGGGCTCTTGTTCATCCAGCCTCCACCGCGCGCTACTCCACCGGCTCCTGTTCAACCACCCCTCTCTACGGGCTCCTATTCAACCACCCCTCCACGGGCTACTGTTCATCCACCCCTCCACCGTCTACTGTTCATCCAGCCCTCCACGGGGTCGTCCTGTTCATCAAGCCCTCCATGGGGTCCTGTTCATCCAGCCCCAACCGGCTCGATCAATCGGGGTCCTGTTCATCCAGAGGCAACGCCACGGGGTCCTGTTCATCCACCCCCACCGCTCACTGTTCATCCACCCCCCCCGCAACGCTCACTGTTCATCCAGAGGCAGCATCGGTCGGCTTCAGTTAGCAGCAGTAGCAAAGGAATCGCTCGATCGGGTTCAGTTAACAGACATCGATCGATCGCTCGGGTTCAGTAACGCGTAGCCTGCAGTGCAATCGCTCGGGTTCAGTTAGAGCCCAACGCCTCGCTCGGGTTCAGTTAGAGCCAACGCCTCGCACACACACGCGTACATGTACGAGAGAAACGCACATCGCTCGGCCCTCGACCTCCCACCGTAACCGGGAACTCGCCGAAATTTTCCTCGCCCTCGCTTCTACCACGGTTTTTCCGTCATGGACGGCCCAAAGAATGTCATGCAGCTGCGTCTCCGGCCCGCCCAGGACGAAAATCCCATTTTCTATCATGATTTTTTGTCATAGAAGTAGGAGCCGACCACATCTATGATGATACCGGGTTTTGTCACAATTATCATCATAGAAGTGTCATAAGTATGACAGAAAAAAATTTCGTTCGGCCCAAAATGTCACGGATGTGTCTTTTTTTTGTAGTGCCTGGAACCTTCCCTTTGTACACGACATAGCACCGCTTCTTCGCCATCAAGAATCTAGGTCCCTGTTAGAGATGCATCTTCATGAAGAGAATGTACAAATCATATGCAACAAAATATACTTGAGCAACACGAAAAAAGGGTTAGCAACTAGATGCAACATATAGTAAACACATAAATAATCAACGCAGTTTCATCGTACGCAGACTAATTAACTAGAGGTACGCAGGTCATCGTACCCAAACTAACAAAGTAGCGTTACGCAAGTTCTGCAGGGACCGTGGACATCACAAAGTTTCATCGCTACAGATTCAACCGACACATATCATCATCATCGGCATCGTAAATCAATAGAACTTCTATCCTTCCGTATCATCGAGGATGCACCCTAGCTTCTTGAATAGCGTGAGGTCCTGACGTTGCATGCCTATGCGAGTTTGGATGTCAGCTCGCGATATAGGGCCGTGGTGGAACACCCCCTTCTCTTCGACGACTTCTTTCATGATGATCGTCGCAATGTCCCTCTAGATGCTAAAGAAGTCATCTCTAAGTTTATAATCCGCTTCTCCTTGAGATTCTACCCACTTGCAGATATGATCATCGCTTCTGGTTGTCGCGAAGCTATTGGTGATCCCTTCTGAACTCCATCCTGAGATGGAGGAGGTAGAATCCATCGTTCCTGCTTGGTTTTGGGACATGGATGCAGCAGAAGTTAGTTTTATGCGAAAAACCCGGCTTGCGGTTCCTTTGTTTCCTGATCTGCAGGTGGCCACCCCTTAAGCTAAAGCCGTGGAGAGCATCATCTAGAATATTCATTACGTGGGTGTAGAACTTCTTCTCGTAGTTTCTGGTAGAGTTGAAATACACGGCGTGGGAGACTCGCGGGTAAAGAACGATAAGGATGGCGCGCCCATTGCTGCGGGAAAAGAACACCTCAAATTATTCTCCATATGAGCGAGAATGAATGATTGAAATGTACGAAAGGGTAGTCTGGCACTGACTTACTTTGGATGATAAGGTAGGAGGACAATTTCCTGGTCCTTATTCTGTACCATGAAGTTTTTGAGGTACTCCGTAGCAGTTTTACGCTCAAAGTCGCGGAGACTCAAGAAGGACTCGTGCATGTAGTATGGATCCGCCACACAGATTTGCGAGACTTCTTCTCTCTTCATGATGGAGCTCATATGTAGCGCAAAAAGGCGGACGATTGTAAAATCAAGCCGCCTTGTCAGAAACATCTCGAAGATATGCTCAAACCGTAGGAAGAACACCTCCGCTGGCCGTGTGTCGACGTAGCACTCCCCTCAGGCACACGAGCCGCATATGTTGGATATCCTGGATCCTTCGAGGCTAGTAGGCTTTTCTCAGTCGACAACACATGGTCGTGCAGTCTCCTGGGATCCCCTGATAATGCCTCCAGCGGTTTTGATGGTAGCATAGTCTCGCCCGCGACATGAAACATGGCCACACCTTTGACGGGTACACGCTCTTCAAAATCCGCCGTCTGGCTGCTATATGCTCTCGCTTGTGTGTAGGCAGTAGTTCCTTTCTTCGCCAGTCTCTTCCTCTCCTTTTTCTTGGGCTGACCTTCCATACCCTTCCTTAACCCCAGCTCCAGTGTTGTCGGGCTAAGCATTGTACGACCCTCGGCTAGTTGAGCCTGTGTTGAAGCGGCATCTTCAGGCGTGTCCTATGAGGATTGCATGAAGAGAGACTTCTTGTAATCAACCCTGCTAGGACGTTCCTTCCCGGGAAGATCATCCATATCCTCATCAGCATGCTGATAGCCTGAATCGTCATATGGCTGACTCATCATATCTAAGTCGCCGTCATAGGCGCTGATACGTCCATTTTGCTTCTCTTACTATTATTTATGATGTTTTATGCATAATAATGCTTTTCAGAGTAATTCTAATGCCTTTTCTCTCATAATTTGCAAGGAACACATAAAGAGGGAGAATTCCGGTAGCTGGAAATCTGGACCTGGAAAAGCTACGTTAGGCCACCTATTCTGCACAACTCCAAACAAGCTGAAACTTCACGGAGAATTTTTATGAAATATTTGAAGAATATTGGAGAAAATAAGTACCAGAGGGGGCCCACCAGGTGGGCACAACCCACCTGGGCGCACCAGGGAGCCCAGACGCTCCCTGGTGGGTTGTGTTCACCCAGGCGCACCTCCGGTGCCCATCTTCTGGTATATAAGTCATTTTGACCTAGAAAAAAAATAAGGAGAGGACTTTCGGGATGGAGCGCCGCCATCTCGAGGCGGAATTTGGGCAGGAGCACTTTTGCCCTCCGGCAGAGTGATTCCGCCGGGGAAACTTCCCTCCCGGAGGGGGAAATCATCGTCATCATCATCACCAAGAACTCTCCCATCTTGGGGAGGGCAATCTCCATCAACATCTTGAACTGCACCAACTCCTCTCAAACCCTAGTTCATCTCTTGTGTTCAATCTTGTTACCGGAACTATAGATTGGTGCTTGTAGGTGACTAGTAGTGTTGATTACATCTTGTAGTTGATCACTATATGGTTTATTTGGTGGAATATTGTATGTTCAGATCCAATATGCTATTTAATACCCCTCTGATCTTGAGCATGTTTATCACTTGTGAGTAGTTACTTTTGTTCTTGAGGTCACGGGAGAAATCATGTTGCAAGTAATCATGTGAACTTGATATGTGTTTGATATTAGGATAGTATGTATGTTGTGATTCCCTTAGTGGTGTCATGTGAACGTCGACTACATGACACTTCACCATATTTGGGCCTAAGGGAGTGCATTGTGAAGTAGCAATTAGACGATGGGTTGCGAGAGTGACAGAAGCTTAAACCCCAGTTTATGCGCTATTCTGTAAGGGACCGATTGGATCCAAAAGTTTAACGCTATGGTTAGAATTTATTCTCAATACTTTTCTCGTAGTTGCGGATGCTCGCGGGAGGGTTAATCATAAGTAGGAGGTTTTGTTCAAGTAAGAACAGCACCTAAGCACCGGTCCACCCACATATCAAATTATCAAAGTAGCAAACACAAATCGAACCAACATGATGAAAGTGACTAGATGAAATTCCCGTGTACCCTCAAGAACGCTTTGCTTACTATAAGAGACCGTTTTGGCCTGTCCTTTGCCTCAAAAGGATTGGGCTACCTTGCTGCACTTTTGTTACTACTATAATTACTTGCTCGTTACAAATTATCTGGCTATCAAACTACTCCGTTACTTACAGTTTCAGCACTTGCAGACACTACCTTGTTGAAAACCACTTGCCATTTCCTTCTGCTCCTTGTTGGGTTCGACACTCTTACTTATCGAAAGAGCTACAACTGATCCCCTATACTTGTGGGTCATCAAGGCTATTTTCTGGCGCCGTTGCCGGGGAGTGAAGCTCCTTTGGTAAGTGGAATTTGGTATGGAAGCATTTATACAGTGTGCTGAAATTTATTGTCACTTGTTACTATGGAGAACAATCCTTTGAGGGTTTTGTTCGGGGTACCTTCACCTCGTCCGGAACCACAATTAGTTACCCCTCAACCTACTGCACCTACTGAAAATATCGAATATGAAATTCCTTCAGGTATGATAGAACAACTGCTAGCTAATCCTTATGCAGGAGACGGAACCGAACATCCTGATATGCATTTGATATATGTGGAACGAATTTGTGGATTGTTTAAGCTTGTTGGTTTACCCGGAGATGAAGTTATGAAGAAGGTTCTCCCTTTATCTTTGAAGGGAAAAGCATTGGCATGGTATAGGCTATGCGATGATATTGGAGCTTGGAACTGGAATCGATTGCAATTGGAGTTTCACCAAAAAAATTATCCTATGCATCTAGTTCATCGCAATCGGAATTACATATGTAATTTTTGGCCTCGTGAAGGAGAAAGTATCGCTCTAGCTTGGGGGAGGCTTAATTCAATGTTATATTCATGCACCAATCATGAGCTCTCAAGAGAAATTATTATTCAAAATTTTTATGCTCGGCTTTCTCGTGATGATCAATCCATGCTTGATACTTCTTGTACTGGTTCTTTTATGAAGAAGACTATTGAATTCCGGTGGGATCTTTTCGAAAGAATTAAACGCAACTCTGAAGATTGGGAACTCGACGAAGGTAAAGAGTCAGGTATTAAGGTTAAGTATGATTGTGTTAAATCTTTTATGAATACCGATGCTTTTCAAAAGTTTAGCACTAAATATGGGCTTGACTCTGAGATAGTAGCCTCCTTTTGTGAATCATTTGCTACTCATGTTGATCTCCCTAAAGAGAAGTGGTTTAAATATCACCCACCTGTTAAAAAAGTTAAAGAACCAGTTCTAGCTAAAGAGGAAACTACACTTTATAATGTTGATCCAGTTGTTCCTACTGCTTATATTAAGAAACCACCTTTCCCTGTTAGGATAAAGGAGCATTCTAAGGTTTCGACTGTGGTCAACAAAAGTTATATTGGAACACCTAAACCTGATGAACAAATTAAAGTAGAGCCTAGTGTTGCCATGGTTACAGATCTCTTGGAAGAAGATATAGATGGGCATGTTATTTACTTCTGCAATGAAGCTACTAGAATTGTCAAACCCGAAGATAACCACAGACCTGTGGTTGGCATGCCTGTTGTCTCAGTTAAAATAGGAGATCACTGTTATCATGGTTTATGTGACATGGGTGCTAGGAGTGCTATTTCTTACACTTTATATCAAGAAGTTGTAAATGACATAGCACCCGCAGAGATAGAAGACATAGATGTTACTATTAAACTTGCTAATAGAGACACTATTTCACCCATTGGGATTGTTAGAGATGTTGAAGTCTTGTATGGGAAAATAAAATACCCTACTGATTTGCTTGTTCTTGGTTCCCCACAAGATGACTACTGTCCCATTATTTTCGGTAGACCTTTCTTGAACACCGTTAATGCTAAGATAGACTATAAGAAACAAACTGTCGGTGTTAGTTTTGGTGATGAGTCTCATGAGTTTAATTTTTCAAAGTTTAGTAGAAAACTTCATGAAAAAGAATTGCCTAGTAAGGTTGAAATAATTGGTCTTGCTTCTATTGTTGTGCCTCCTACTGATCCTCTAGAACAATATTTGCTAGACCATGAAAATGATTTACACATGCATGAAAGAAATGAGATAGATAATATTTTCTTCGAACAACGTCCTCTGCTTAAACAAAATTTGCCTGTTGAAACTCTAGGAGGTCCTCCTCCACCTAAAGGTGATCCTGTGTTTGAATTAAAACAATTGCCACACACTTTGAAATATGCTTATCCTGATGAAAAGAAGATATATCCTCTTATTATTAGTGCTAACCTTTCAGAACATGAAGAAGAAAGATTACTGAAAGTTCTAAGAATGCACTGAGCTGCTATTGGATATGCTCTTGATGATTTAAAGGGCATTAGTCCCACTCTATGTTAGCACAAAATTACTATGGAACCTGATGCTAAACCCGTTGTTCATCCCCAACATCGGTTAAACCCGAAGATGAAAGAAATGGTAAGAACGGAAATATTAAAACTTCTGGAAGCAGGTATAATCTATCCCATAGCCGATAGTAGATGGGTAAGTCCTGTTCATTGTGTCCCCAAGAAAGGAGGTATTACTGTTGTTCCTAATGATAAGAATGAACTTATTCCACAAAGAATTGTTACAGGCTATAGAATGGTAATTGACTTTAGAAAACAAACAAAGCAACTAGAAAAGATCATTACCCTCTGCCTTTTATTGATCAAATGCTACTACCTCCGTCTCGGTGAATAAGTCATTTGCGTAGTTCTAGGTTAATGATTTAACTATCTAAATATGTATTATACGTGAGAAAAAAATATATTTAGAAACTACATTAGTGTAGAAATCTATTGATATACTTTTCATGACATATAACACATATTTAATTGCTCAAATTGATGACCTAGAACTACGCAAATGACTTATTCACCTAGATGGAGGTAGTAGAAAGATTATCTAAGCACACACACTTTTGCTTTCTTGATGGATATTCTGGTTTCTCACAATACATGTTTCTCAACCTGATCAAGAAAATACCACTTTCACTTGTCCCTTTGGAACTTATGCTTACAGACGTATGCCTTTTGGTTTATGCAATGCACCTGCTACCTTTCAAAGATGTATGACTGCTATATTCTCTGATTTTTGTGAAAAGATTGTTGAGGTTTTCATGGATGATTTCTCTGTTTATGGGAAGTCTTTTGATGATTGTTTAAGCAATCTTGATCGAGTTTTGCAGAGATGTGAACAAACAAATCTTGTCTTCAATTGGGAGAAGTGCCACTTTATGGTTAATGAAGGTATTGTCCTGGGTCATAAAATTTCTGAAAAGGGCATTGAAGTGGACAAAGCTAAGGTTGATGCAATTGAGAAAATGCCATGTCCTAAAGACATCAAAGGTATTCGTAGTTTCCTAGGTCATGCTGGTTTCTATAGGAGGTTTATTAAAGACTTTTCTAAAATTTCTAGGCCTCTTACAAATCTTTTGCAAAAGGAAGTTCCTTTTGTTTTTGATGATGATTGTTTTGAAGCATTTGAGACACTTAAGAAAGCCTTAATTTCTGCACCTATTGTTCAACCACCTGATTGGAACTTGGCTTTTGAAATTATGTGTGATGCTAGTGATTATGCTGTTAGTGCTGTTCTAGGACAAAGAGTTGATAAGAAACTGAATGTCATTCATTATGCTAGTAAAACTCTAGATAGTGCTCAACGAAATTATGCTACTACTGAAAAAGAATTTCTAGCAGTGGTGTTTGCTTGTGATAAATTTTGATCTTACATTGTTGACTCTAAAGTTATCGTTCACACCGATCATGGTGCTATTAAATATCTTATGGAAAAGAAAGATGCTAAACCTAGACTTATTCGTTGGGTTATCTTGCTACAAGAATTTGATTTGCATATGACTGATATGAAAGGAGCTGAGAACCCAGTAGCTGATAACTTGTCTAGGCTTGAAAATGTGCTTGATGACCCACTACCTATTGATGATAGTTTTCCTGATGAGCAGCTAGCTGCAATAAATGTTTCTAATAGCACTCCTTGGTATGCTGATTATGCTAATTACATTGTTGCTAAATATTTACCACCAAGCTTTACATACCAACAAAAGAAAAAATTCTTCTATGATTTAAGACACTACTTTTGGGATGACCCACATCTTTATAAAGGAGTAGATGGTATTATTAGACGTTGTGTACCTGAGCATGAACAGGGACAAATCTTACGGAAATGTCACTCAGAAGCTTATGGAGGGCATCGTGCTCGAGACAAAACAGCTCGCAAGGTATTGCAATCTGGATTTTATTGGCGTACTCTCTTAAAGGATGCCCGTAAGTTCGTCCTATCTTGTGATGAATGTCAAAGAATAGGTAATATTGGTAAGCTTCAAGAAATGCCTATGAATTATTCACTTGCTGTTGAACCATTTGATGTTTGGGGATTTGATTACATGGGACCTTTTCCTTCCTCTAATGGGTATACACATATTTTCGTTGCTGTTGATTATGTTACTAAAGGTAGAAGCTATTCCAACCAGTAGTGCTGATCACATCACCTCTATTAGAATGCTTAAGGAAGTTATTTTCCCAAGGTTTGGAGTCCCTAGATATTTAATGACTGATGGTGGTTCACACTTTATTAATTGTGCTTTCCGTAAAATGCTTGCTAAGTATGATGTTAACCATAGAATTGCATCACCTTATCATCCTCCACCTAGTGGTCAAGTTGAACTTAGCAATAGAGAAATAAAATTAATTTTGCAAAAGACTGTCAATAGGTCCAGGAAGAACTAGTCTAAGAAATTAGATGATGCACTTTGGGCTTATAGAACAACATATAAAAATCCTATGTGTATGTCTCCTTATAAAATGGTTTATGGAAAAGCTTGTCATTTGCCTCTTGAGTTAGAACATAAAGCATATTGGGCAGTTAAAGAACTCAACTATGATTTCAAACTTGCCAGTGAAAATAGGCTATTTGATATTAGCTCATTAGATGAATGGAGAACCCAAGCTTATGAAAATGCCAAGTTATTTAAAGAAAAGTTAAAATATGGCATGATAAAAGAATTCAAAAATGTGAGTTCAAAGTCGGAGAATATGTTCTTTTGTACAACTCTCGTTTCAGGTTCTTTGCAGGAAAACTCCTCTCTAAATGGGAAGGACCCTATGTTATCGAGGAGGTTTATCGGTCTGGAGCTATCAAAATAAATAACGCCAAAGGTACTAACCCGAAGGTTGTTAATGGGCAACGAATAAAACATTATATCTCAGGTACGCCCATTAATGTTGAAAGTAATATTATCCAAACATTGACACCGGAAGAACACATAAAAGAGTTCTTCCGGAACACTCCAGAATCATGAAAATAAGGAGGTACGTGATACGGTAAGTAAACGTACTCTGAAAAATCCGCAAAAATATTTTTTGTCAGTTTTGGAATATTTAGAAAATTTAGAAAATAAGAAATTTCCAGGAAGCATACCCTGGTGGGCACAACCCACCTGGGCGCGCCTGGCTTGCCAGGCGCGCCCAGGTGGGTTGTGCCCACCTGGGGCACCTTCGGACTCTGTTTTTCTACAGCTTACTTGTTTCTCAAGATAAAAATCTGTATATACCCCCCCGAACCTGTTGACCACTGTATCACGGAGAAATCTTCTGTTTTCTTTTCTTGCCGTTTCCCTGACAGATATGAAAATATGTCATCCCAAGACTCTGAGGGTGAGAGCTATGTTGCTGACTTCATCGCAAACCCCAAGTCTTATGGTGATGTGGAGCATTATGGCTGGACTTCGGAAGAAGAGGAAGATTATTACCCTAGGGAGAAGGAGGAGACGAGCTCAGATGAGGATGAAGCCCCGTTGCCTCAACCTGGGGAGATGCATGTGGAATTCAAGAAGTCCAGCCTCCCCAACAAAGCAAAGAGGCCTAAGGTTCAGTTTATACCCTTCCGCCTTTTGCAGGAAAATAAGCATGATTTATGCAAAATGGTATCGGAGCTTGAGCAGGAGATCGGTGAATTGAAGGAGGAAAATTCCATCCTTAAGCATAAGCTGAGAAAGAAGGACAAACCCTCTACTTCACCACCACCACCTTCTTCTTCACCACCAAAGGAAAATTGAGTTTCGGGTATGGGCACTCCCCTTGGCTTTCACCAAGCTTGGCGGAGGTGCCCCGGTATCGTATCATCCCTATTATCTTTTGCCTTTACTTATTTTAGTTCGATCTTTTGCTTTAGATGAATAAAAGTTTAGTTCGATCCTTTATTTTCGAGAGTTTGCTTAGTGATCTATCTTTGTAATCGTGTGCAAGATATATAATAAAGTTTAGTTTGAGTTTTTGCTTTATTTACTTTCATTTTGAAATAAAAAGAAAGGAAAGAAGTGAATTAAAAAGAACATATGCTAATCTTTGAAGGAAATATGCCCTAGAGGCAATAGTAAAGTTGTTATTTATATTTCCCTATATCATGATAATGTTTATTATTCATGCTAGAATTGTATTAACCGGAAACTTAGTACATGTATGAATACATAGACAAACAGAGTGTCCCTAGTATGCCTCTACTTGACTAGCTCGTTAATCAAAGATGGTTAAGTTTGCTAGCCATGACATGTGTTGTCATTTGATGAACGGGATCACATCATTAGAGAATGATGTGATGGACAAGACCCATCTATTAGCTTAGCACTATGATCGTTTAGTTTATTGCTATTGCTTTCATCATGACTTATACATGTTCCTATGACTATGGGATTATGCAACTCCCGAATACCGGAGGAACACTTACTGTGCTATCAAACGTCACAACGTAACTGGGTGATTATAAAGATGCTCTACAGGTGTCTCCGATGGTGTTTGTTGAGTTGGCATAGATCGAGATTAGGATTTGTCACTCCGATTGTCGGAGAGGTATCTCTGGGCCCTCTCGGTAATGCTCATCACTATAAGCCTTGCAAGCAATGTGACAGATTTCCACCTCGGTCATATTGTCGTAGTGCTTAGGCGAAGCCCTGCATCGGTAACTTCATCATCACCGTCAACACGCCGTCGTGCTGACAAAACTCTCCCTCGGCCTCAGCTGGATCTAGAGTTCGAGGGACGTCACCGAGCTGAACGTGTGCAGATCACGGAGGTGCCGTGCGTTCGGTACTTGGATCGGTTGGATCGCGTAGACTTTCGACTACATCAACCGCATTACTAAACGCTTCCTCTTTTGGTCTATGAGGGTACATGGACACACTCTTCCCGCTCGTTGCTATGCTTCTCCTAGATAGATCTTGCGTGATCGTAGGAATTTTTTTTGAAATACTACATTCCCCAACAGTGGCATCAGAGCCAGGTCTATGCGTAGATATTATATGCACGAGTAGAACACAAAGAGTTGTGGGCGATAATAGTCATACTGCTTACTAGCATGTCATACTTTGATTCGGCGGTATTGTTGGATGAAACGGCCCAGACCAACATTACATGACCGCGTTCATGAGACTGGTTCTACCGACGTGCTTCGCACACAGGTGGCTAGTGGGTGTCTGTTTCTCCAACTTTAGTTGAATCGAGTGTGACTACGCCCTGTCCTTGTTGAAGGTTAAAACAACACACTTGACAAAAAATCATTGTGGTTTTGATGCGTAGGTAAGAACGGTTCTTGCTAAGCCCGTAGCAGCCACGTAAAACTTGCAACAAAAAAAGTAGAGGACGTTTAACTTGTTTTTGCAGGGCTTGTTGTGATGTGATATGGTCAAGACGTGGTGATATATAAATTGTTGTATGAGATGATCATGTTTTGTAACAGTTATCGGCAACTGGCAGGAGCCATATGGTTGTCGCTTTTATTGTATGAAATGCAATTGCCATGTAATTGCTTTACTTTATCACTAAGCGATAGAGATAGTCGTAGAAGCAATAGTTGGCGAGACGACAACGATGCTTCGATGGAGATCAAGGTGTCAAGCCAGTGACGATGGTGATCATGACGGTGCTTTGGAGATGGAGATCAAAGGCACAAGATGATGATGGCCATACCATATCACTTATATTGATTGCATGTGATGTTTATCCTTTATGCATCTTATTTTGCTTAGTACGGCGGTAGCATTATAAGATGATCTCTCACTAAATTTCAAGGTATAAGTGTTCTCCCTGAGTATGCACCGTTGCGACAGTTCTTCGTGCTGAGACACCACGTGATGATTGGGTGTGATAAGCTCTACGTTCACATACAACGGGTGTAAGCCAGTTTTGCACACGCAGAATACTCGGGTTAAACTTGACGAGCCTAGCATATGCAGATATGGCCTCGGAACACTGAGACCGAAAGGTCAAGCATGAATCATATAGTAGATATGATTAACATAGTGATGTTCACCATTGAAAACTTCTCCATCTCACGTGATGATCGGACATGGTTTAGTTGATATGGATCACGTGATCATTTAGATGACTAGAGGGATGTCTAAGTGGGAGTTCTTAAGTAATATGATTAATTGAACTTTAATTTATCATGAACTTAGTCCTGATAGTATTTGCATAACTATGTTGTAGATCAATAGCTCACGATGTAGATCCCCGTTTATTTTTGATATGTTCCTAGAGAAAAACTATGTTGAAAGATGATAGTAGCAATTATGCGGACTAGGTCCGTGATCTGAGGATTATCCTCATTGCTGCACAGAAGAATTATGTCCTTGATGCACCGCTAGGTGACAGACCTATTGCAGGAGCAGATACAGACAGTATGAACGTTTGGCAAGCTCGGTATGATAACTACTTGATAGTTTAGTGCGCCATGCTTTACGGCTTAGAACCGGGACTTCAAAAACGTTTTGAATGCCACGGAGCATATAAGATGTTCCAAGAGCTGAAATTGGTATTTCGGACTCATGCCCGAGTCGAGAGGTATGAGACCTCTGAAAAGTACTTTGCCTACAATATGGAGGAGAATAGCTCAACCAGTGAGCATGTGCTCAGATTTATGAGTACTACAATCACTTGAATCAAGTGGGAGTTAATCTTCCAGATAAAATAGTGATTGACAGAGTTCTCTAGTCACTATCACCAAGTTACTAGAACTTTGTGATGAACTATAATATGCAAGGGGTGACGAAAATGATTCCCGAGCTCTTCGTGATGCTGAAATCAACGAAGGTAGAAATCAAGAAAAGCATCAAATGGTGATGGTTGACAAGACCACTAGTTTCAAGTAAAAGGGCAAGGGAAAGAAAGGGAACTTCAAGAAGAATGACAAGCAAGTTGCCACTCCCATGAAGAAGCCCAAAGCTAGACCCAAGCCTGAAACTGAGTGCTTCTACTATGAAGGAAATGGTCACTGGAAGCGGAACTGCCCCAAATACTTGGCGGATAAGAAGGATGGCAAAGTGAACAAAAGTATATATGATATACATGTTATTGATGTGTACTTTACTGGTGTTCACAGTAGCCCCTGGGTATTTGATACTGATTCAGTTGCTATGATTAGTAACTCGAAACATGAGTTACAAAATGAACAAAAACAAGTTGAGGGCAAGGTGACGATGTGTGTTGGAAGTGATACCAAGGTTGATAAGATCACCATCGCGCACTCCCTTTACCTTCGGGATTAGTGTTGAACCTAAAATAAATGTTATTTGGTGTTTGCATTGAGCATAATATGATTGGATCATGTTTATTGCTATGCGCTTATTCATTTAAGTCAAAGAATAATTGTTATTCTGTTTACATGAATAAAACCTTCTGTGGTCATACACCCAAGGTGAATGTTTTATTGAATCTCGATCGTAGTGATACACATATTCATAATATTGATGCCAAAAGATGCAAAGTTGATAATGATAGTGCAACATATTTGTGGCACTGCCGTTTATGTCATATTGGTGTAAAGCGCATGAAGAAACTCCATGCTGATGGGCTTTTGGAGTCACTTGATTATGAATCACTTGATGCTTGCGAACCATGCCTCATGGGAAAGATGACTAAGATTCCGTTCTCCGAAACAATGGAGGGAGCAACTGACTTATTTGAAATAATATACATACTGATGTATGCAATCCGATGGGTGTTGAGGCTCGCGGCGGGTATCATTATTTTTTGACCTTCACAGATGATTTGAGCAGATATGGGTATATCTACTTGATGAAACATAAGTCTGAAACATTTGAAAAGTTCAAAGAATTTCAGAGTGAAGTGGAAAATCATCGTAACAAGAAAATAAAGTTTCTACGATCTGACCACGGAGACGAATATTTGAGTTACGAGTTTGGTCTTCATTTGAAATAATGTGGAATAGTTTCGCAACTCACACCACCTGGAACACCACAGCGTAATGATGTGTCCGAACTTCATAACCGTACTTTATTAGATATGGTGCGATCTATGATGTTTCTTACCGATTTATCACTATCATTTTGGGTTTATGCATTAGAGACAACTGCATTCACATTAAATAGGGCACCATCTAAATCCGTTGAGACGACACCATATGAACTGTGGTTTGGCAAGAAACCTAAGCTGTCGTTTCTTAAAGTTTGGGGCTGCGATGCTTATGTGAAAAAGTTTCAACCTGATAAGCTCGAACCCAAATCAGAGAAATGTGTCTTCATAGGATACCCAAAGGAGATTGTTGGGTACAACTTCTATCACAGATCCGAAGGCAAGATTTTCGTTGCTAAGAATGGATTCTTTCTAGAGAAGGAGTTTCTCTCGAAAGAAGTGAGTGGGAGGAAAGTAGAACTTGATGAGGTAGTTGTACCTTCTCCTGAATTGGAAAGTAGTTCATCACAGAAATCAGTTCTAGTGATTCGTACACCAATTAGTGAGGAAGCTAATGATGATGATCATGAAGCTTCGGATCAAGTTACTACCGAACCTCGTAGGTCAACCAGAGTACGTTCCGCACCAGAGTGGTATGATAATTCTGTTCTAGAAGTCATGTTACTAGATCATGACGAACCTACGAACTATGAGGAAGCGATGATGAGCTCAGATTCCACGTAATGGTTTGAGGCCATGAAATCTGAGATGGGATCCATGTATGGGAACAAAGTATGGACTTCGATTGACTTGCCCGATGATCGGTGAGCCATTGAGAATAAATGGATCTTCAAGAGGAAGACGGACGCTAATAGTAGTGTTACTATCTACAAAGCTCGAATTGTCGCAAAAGGTTTTGGACAAGTTCAAGCTGTTGACTACGATGAGATTTTCTCACTCGTATCGATGCTTAGAGTCTGTCCGAATCATGTTAGCAATTGCCGCATTTTATGAAATTTGGCAAATGGATGTCAAAACTGCATTCCTTAATGGATATCTCAAAGAAGAGTTGTATATGATGCAACCAGAAGGTTTTGCCAATCCTAAAGGTGCTAACAAAGTGTACAAGCTCCAGCGATCCATTTATGGACTGGTGCAAGCCTCTCGGAGTTGGAATATACGCTTTGATAGTGTGATCAAAGCATATGGTTTTATACAGACTTGTGGTGAAGCCTGTATTTACAAGAAAGTGAGTGGGAGCACTGCAGCCTTTCTGATAAGTATATGTGAATGACATATTGTTGATCGGAAATGATGTAGAATTTTCTGGAATGCATAAAGGAGTGTTTGAAAGGAGTTTTTCAAATGATGACCTCGGTGAAGCTGCTTACATATTGAGCATCAAAATCTATAGAGATAGATCAAGATGCTGGATAATTTTTTTCAATGAGTACATACCTTGACAAGTTTTTGAAGTAGTTCAAAATGGAACAGTCAAAGAAGGAGTTCTTGCCTGTGTTGCAAGGTGTGAAGTTGAGTAAAGACTCAAAACCCGACCACGGCAGAAAATAGAAAGAGAATGAAAAGTCATTCCCAATGCCTTAGTCATAGGTTCTATAAAGTATGCTATGCTGTGTACCAGACCTATTGTACCTCACCATGAATTTGGCAAGAGGGTACAATAGTAATCCAGGAATGGATCACGGAACAACGGTCAAAATTATCCTTACTGGAATAAGGAAATATTTCCCGGTTATGGAGGTGACAAAGAGTTCGTCGTAAAGAGTTACGTCAATGCAAGCTTTGACACCGATCTGGATGACTCTAAGTCTCGATCTAGATACATATTGAAAGTGGGAGCGATTAGCTAGAGTAGCTGTGTGCAGAGCATTGTAGACATAGAAAATTTACAAAATACACACGGCTTTGAATGTGGCAGACCCGTTGACTAAACTTCTCTTACAAGCGAAACATGATCACTCTTTGGGTGTAAATCACATAGCGATGTGAACTAGATTATTAAATCTAGTGAACCCTTTAGGTATTAGTCACATGGAGATGTGAACTAATCACATAAAGATGTGAACTATTGGTGTGAAATCACATGACGATTTGAACTAGATTATTGACTCTAGTGCAAGTGGGAGACTGAAGGAAATATGCCCTAGAGGC
Source organism: Aegilops tauschii subsp. strangulata (assembly GCF_002575655.3). Taxonomy (NCBI): domain Eukaryota; kingdom Viridiplantae; phylum Streptophyta; class Magnoliopsida; order Poales; family Poaceae; genus Aegilops; species Aegilops tauschii. Next base: position 34,327,585 of record NC_053037.3, on the reverse strand, counting down.
AATAATAAAGTTGTTATTTGTATTTCCTTATATCATGATAAATGTTTATTATTCATGCTAGAATTGTATTAACCGGAAACTTAGTACATGTGTGAATGCATAGACAAACAGAGTGTCCCTAGCATGCCTCTACTTGACTAGCTCGTTAATCAAAGATGGTTAAGTTTCCTAGCCATAGACATGTGTTGTCATTTGATGACGGGATCACATCATTAGAGAATGATGTGATGGACAAGACCCATCCGTTAGCTTAGCACTATGATCGTTTAGTTTATTGCTATTGCTTTCATCATGACTTATACATGTTCCTATGACTATGAGATTATGCAACTCCCGAATAACGGAGGAACACTTAGTATGCTATCAAACATCACAACGTAATTGGGTGATTATAAAGATGCTCTACAGGTGTCTCCGATGGTGTTTGTTGAGTTGGCATAGATCGAGATTAGGATTTGTCACTCCGATTGTCGGAGAGGTATCTCTAGGCCCTCTCGGTAATGCTCATCACTATAAGCCTTGCAAGCAATGTGACTAATGAGTTAGTTGCGGGATGATGCATTACGGAACGAGTAAAGAGACTTGCCGGTAACGATATTGAACTAGGTATGATGATACCGACGATCGAATCTCGGGCAAGTAACATACCGATGACAAAGGGAACAACGTATGTTGTTATGCGGTTTGACCGATAAAGATCTTCGTAGAATATGTAGGAGCCAATATGAGCATCCAGGTTCCGCTATTGGTAATTGACCGGAGATGTGTCTCGGTCATGTCTACATAGTTCTCAAATCCGTATGGTTCGCACACTTAACGTTCGATGATGATTTGTATTATGAGTTTATGTGATTTGATGACCGAAGGTTGTTCGGAGACCCAGATGAGATCACTGACATGACGAGGATTCTTGAAATGGTCGAGATGTAAAGATAGATATACTGGAAGGCTATATTCGGACATCGGAAAGGTTCCGAGTGATTCGGGTATTTTTCGGAGTACCGGAGAGTTACGGGAATTCGCCGGGGAAAGTAGTGGGCCTTAATGGGCCATACGGGAAAGGAGAGAAGGGTCTCAAGGGGTGGCCGCGCGCCCCCCCATGGGCTGGTCCTAATTGGACTAGGAGGGGGCGGCGCCCCCCTCCTTCATTCTCCCCTCCTCCTCCTCGTTCCCTCCTTCTCCTACTAGGAATAGGAAAGAGGAGGGGAATCCTACTTGGACTGGGGAGTCCTAGTAGGATTCCCCAGACCTGGCGCGCCCTCCTAGGGCCGGCCACCTCTTCCCTCCCCTCCTTTATATACGTGGCCAGGGGCACCCCATAGACACACAAGTTGATCTTAGCCGTGTGCGTTGCCCCCTCCACAGATTTCCACCTCGGTCATATTGACTTAGTGCTTAGGCGAAGCCCTGCATCGGTAACTTCATCATCACCGTCAACACACCGTCGTGCTACAAAACTCTCCCTCGGCCTCAGCTGGAGGTCGAGGGACGTCATCGAGCTGAACGTGTGCAGATCGCGGCGGTGTCGTGCGTTCGGTACTTGGATCGGTTGGATCGCGAAGACGTTCGACTACATCAACCGCGTTACTAAATGCTTCCGCTTTCGGTCTACGAGGGTACGTGGACACACTCTTCCCGCTCGTTGCTATGCTTCTCCTTGATAGATCTTGCGTGATCGTAGGAAATTTTTTGAAATACTACGTTCCCCAACAATCTTATGGTAAGTGATGACACCACATAAGTAAAAGTATAGGTAGAAAATTTTATTAGAGATTGACAAACATAGCATTGGTCAATGATGGAACTCATGAAAGAATTAGTAAGGGAAGAGAAGATTCACATATAGATACACTATCCTAGAAATCTTTTGTGATTGTGAGCCCCCATCAAAATATAATATGCCAAAATTGTTGACGTTGGACAAGGAAGACAACGTAATGATTTATGTTTGTTCATATTCACATAGAAGTCATATTGTCATGGATCCTTTAACATGTGGTGCTTGCCCCTATCTTTGCTAGCCAAAAATTCCGTACTAAGTAGAGATACTACTTGTGCATCCAAAAACCCTTAAACCCAAATCCTATTTTCAAGAGTCCACCATACCTACCTATGGATTGAGCAAGATCCTTCAAGTAAGTTGTCATCGGTGCAATAAGGCAAGAAAAATTGCTTCTAAAAGTGTGAGATCATTTAGTGTAAGAGAAAATTGAGCGTTGCATGAACTTGTGATGGCGAAGAATAAAAGCGACAGACTGCATAATAAAGATCGCTACCACAATGGGCAATGCAACGTGATGTCCTTGAAGGAAATATGCCCTAGAGGCAATAATAAAGTTATTATTTTATTTCCTTATATCATGATAAATGTTTATTATTCATGCTAGAATTGTATTAACCGGAAACTTGATACATGTGTGGATACATAGACAAAACACTGTGTCCCTAGTAAGCCTCTACTAGACTAGCTCGTTAATCAAAGATGGTTAAGTTTCCTAGCCATAGACATATGTTGTCATTTGATGAACGGGATCACATCATTAGGAGAATTATGTGATGGACAAGACCCATCCGTTAGCTTAGCATAATGATCGTTTAGTTTTATTGCTATTGCTTTCTTTATGACTTATACATATTCCTTTGACTATGAGATTATGCAACTCCCGAATACCAGAGGAACACCTTGTGTGCTATCAAACGTCACAACGTAACTGGGTGATTATAAAGATGCCCTACAGGTGTCCCCGCAGGTGTTTGTTGGGTTGGCATAGATCGAGACTAGGATTATTCACTCCGAGTTTCGGAGAGGTATCTCTGGGCCCTCTTGGTAATGCACATCACTATAAGCCTTGCAAGCAATTTGACTAATGAGTTTGTTGCAGAATGATGCATTATGGAATGAGTAAAGAGACTTGCCGGAAACAAGATTGAACTAGGTATGATGATACCGACGATCTAATCTCGGGCAAGTAACATACCGATGACAAAGGGAACAGCGTATGTTGTTATGTAGTTTGACCGTTAAAGATCTTCGTAGAATATGTAGGAGCCAATATGAGCATCCAGGTTCCGCTATTGGTTATTGACTGGAGAGGTGTCTCGGTCATGTCTACATAGTTCTCGAACCCGTAGGGTCCGCACGCTTAACATTCGATGACGATTTGTATTATGAGTTATGTGATTTGATGACCGAAGATTGTTCAGAGTCCCGGATGAAATCACGGACATGAAGAGGAGTCTCGAAATGGTCGAGAGGTAAAGATTCATATATTGGAAGGCTATATTCAGATATCGGAAAGGTTCCGAGTGATTCGGGTATTTTTCGGAGTACCGGGGAGTTACGGGAATTCACCGGGAGAGGTAATGGGCCTTATTGGGCCATACGGGAAAGGAGGAGGCAGAGCAAAGGGGAGGTGGCGCGCGCCCCCCATGGGTCCTAATTGGACTAGGGGAAGGGGGCGGCGCCCCCTTGCCCTTTCCTACTCCCTCTCTCTTTCCCTCTTTCCTTCTCTCCTACTCCGAAAAGGAAAAGGATTCCTACTAGGACTCCATACTCTTGGCGGGCCCCTAGGGGGCCGGGCTCTCTCCCTCCCTCCTTTATATACGTGGGAAGGGGGCACCCCAAAGGCACTCAAGATTTGTCTTAGCCGTGTGCGGTGCCCCCCTCCACAGTTACACACCTTGGTCATATCGTCGTAGTGCTTAGGCCAAGCCCTGCGCCGGTAACTTCATCATCACCGTCACCACGCCATCGTGCTGACGAAAGTCTCCCTCATCCTCAACTGGATCAAGAGCTCGAGGCTCATCAACATGCTGAACGTGTGCTGAACACGGAGGTGCCGTACGTTCGGTAGTTGGATCGTGAAGATGTTCAACTACATCAACAGCGTTACTAAACGCTTCCGCTTTTGGTCTACAAGGGTATGTGGACACACTGTCCCCGCTTGTTGCTATGCTTCTCCTAGATAGATCTTGCGTGATCGTAGGTAATTTTTTTGAAATACTATGTTCCCCAACAGTGGCATCATGAGCCAGGTCTATGCGTAGATGATATGCACGAGTAGAACACAAAAGAGCTGTGGGCGATAATAGTCATACTGCTTACCACCAACGTCTTACTTTGATTCGGCGGTATTGTTGGATGTGAAGGAAATATGCCCTAGAGGCAATAATAAAGTTATTATTTATTTCCTTATATCATGATAAATGTTTATTATTCATGATAGAATTGTATTAACCGGAAACATAATACTTGTGTGAATACATAGACAAACAGAGTGTCACTAGTATGCCTCTACTTGACTAGCTCGTTGATCAAAGATGGTTATGTTTCCTAGCCATTGACATGAGTTGTCATTTGATTAACGGGATCACATCATTAGGAGAATGATGTGATTGACTTGACCCATTCCGTTAGCCTAGCACTCGATCGTTTAGTATTCTGCTATTGCTTTCTTCATGACTTATACATGTTTCTATGACTATGAGATTATGCAACTCCCGTTTACCGGAGGAACACTTTGTGTGCTACCAAACTTCACAATGTAACTGGGTGATTATAAAGGTGCTCTACAGGTGTCTCCGAAGGTACTTGTTGGGTTGGCGTATTTCGAGAATAGGATTTGTCACTCCGATTGTCGGAGAGGTATCTCTGGGCCCACTCGGTAATGCACATCACTATAAGCCTTGCAAGCATAGCAACTAATGAGTTAGTTGCAGGATGATGTATTACGGAACGAGTAAAGAGACTTGCCGGTAACGAGATTGAACTAGGTATTGAGATACCGATGATCGAATCTCGGGCAAGTAACATACCGATGACAAAGGGAACAACGTATGTGGTTATGCGGTTTGACCGATAAAGATCTTCGTAGAATATGTGGGAGCTAATATGAGCATCCAGGTTCCGCTATTGGTTATTGACCGGAGACGTGTCTCGGTCATGTCTACATAGTTCTCGAACCCGTATGGTCCGCACGCTTAAAGTTAGATGACGGTTATATTATGAGTTTATATGTTTTGATGTACCGAAGATAGTTCGGAGTCCCGGATGTGATCACGGACATGACAAGGAGTCTCGAAATGGTCGAGACATGAAGATTGATATATTAGACGACTATATTCGGACACCGGAATGGTTCCGGGGGTTATCGGATGTCTACCGGAGTACCGGGGGGTTACCGGAACCCCCGGGGGGGGGGGGGGGTTAATGGGCCTCATGGGACCAAAGTGGAGCAGAGGAGGGGCGTCCAGGGCAGGCCGCGCGCCCCCTCCCCTTCTAGTCCGAATAGGACAAGGAGGGGGGGGGGGCGCCCCCCTTTCCTTCCTCTCCTCTCTCCCCTTCCTTCCCCCTCTCCTACTTGGACAAGGAAAAAAGGGAGTCCTACTCCCGGTGGGAGTAGGACTCCTCCCTGGCGCGCCTCCTCCTGGCCGGCCGCCCCTCCCCCTTGCTCCTTTATATACGGGGGCAGGGGGGCACCTCTAGACACAACAATTGATCATTGATCTCTTAGCCGTGTGCGGTGCCCCCCTCCACCATATTCCACCTCGATAATATCGTAGCGGTGCTTAGGCGAAGCCCTGCGTTGGTAGAACATCATCATCGTCACAACGCCGTCATGCTGACGGAACTCTCCCTCAAAGCTCGGCTGGGTCGGAGTTCGAGGGACGTCATCGAGCTGAACGTGTGCTGAACTCGGAGGTGCCGTATGTTCGGTACTTGGATCGGTCGGATCGTGAAGACATACGACTACATCAACCGCGTTGTAATAACGCTTCCGCTTTCGGTCTACGAGGGTACGTGGACACACTCTCCCCTCTCGTTGCTATGCATCACCATGCTCTTGCGTGTGCGTAGGAATTTTTTTGAAATTACTATGTTCCCCAACAGTGGCATCCGGGCCAGGTTTTATGTGTAGATGTTATATGCACGAGTAGAACACAAGTGAGTTGTGGGCGATACAAGTCATACTGCTTACCAGCATGTCATACTTTGGTCGGCGGTATTGTTGGATGAAGCGGCCCGGACCGACATTACGCGTACGCTTACGCGAGACTGGTTCTACCGATGTGCTTTGCACACAGGTGGCTGGCGGGTGTCAGTTTCTCCAACTTTAGTTGAACCGAGTGTGGCTACGCCCGGTCCTTGAGAAGGTTAAAACAGCATCAACTTGATGAACTATCGTTGTGGTTTTGATGCGTAGGTAAGAACGGTTCTTGCTCAGCCCGTAGCAGCCACGTAAAACTTGCAACAACAAAGTAGAGGGCGTCTAACTTGTTTTTGCAGGGCATCTTGTGATGTGATATGGTCAAGACGTGATGCTATATTTTATTGTATGAGATGATCATGTTTTGTAACCAAGTTATCGGCAACTCGCAGGAGCCATATAGTTGTCGCTTTATTGTATACAATGAAATCGCCCTGTAATTGCTTTACTTTATCACTAAGCGGTAGCGATAGTCGTAGAAGCAATAGGTGGCGAAACGACAACGATGCTACGATGAAGATCAAGGTGTCGCGCCGGTGACGATGGTGATCATGACGGTGCTTCAGAGATGGAGATCACAAGCACAAGATGATGATGGCCATATCATATCACTTATATTGATTGCATGTGATGTTTATCTTTATATGCATCTTATCTTGCTTTGATTGACGGTAGCATTATAAGATGATCTCTCACTAAATTATCAAGGTATAAGTGTTCTCCCTGAGTATGCATCGTTGCAAAAGTTCTTCGTGCTGAGACACCACGTGATGATCGGGTGTGATAGGCTCTACGTTCAAATACAACGGGTGCAAAACAGTTGCACACGCGGAATACTCAGGTTAAACTTGACGAGCCTAGCATATAACAGATATGGCCTCGGAACACTGAGACCGAAAGGTCGAGCGTGAATCGTATAGTAGATATGATCAACATAGTGATGTTCACCATTGAAACTACTCCATCTCACGTGATGATCGGACATGGTTTAGTTGATTTGGCTCACGTGATCACTTAGAGGATTAGAGGGATGTCTATCTAAGTGTGAGTTCTTAAGTAATATGATTAATTGAACTTAAATTTATCACGAACTTAGTACCTGATAGTATTTTGCTTGTCTATGTTGATTGTAGATAGATGGCCCGTGCTGTTGTTCCGTTGAATTTTAATGCATTGCTTGAGAAAGCTAAGTTGAAAGATGATGGTAGCAATTACACGGACTGGGTCCATAACTTGAGGATTATCCTCATTGCTGCACAGAAGAATTACGTCCTGGAAGCACCGCTAGGTGCCAGACCTGCTGCAGGAGCAACACCAGATGTTATGAACGTCTGACAGAGCAAAGCTGATGACTACTCGATAGTTCAGTGTGCCATGCTTTACGGCTTAGAACCGGGACTTCAACGACGTTTTGAACATCATGGAGCATATGAGATGTTCCAGGAGTTGAAGTTAATATTTCAAGCAAATGCCCGGACTGAGAGATATGAAGTCTCCAATAAGTTCTATAGCTGCAAGATGGAGGAGAATAGTTCTATCAGTGAACATATACTCAGAATGTCTGGGTATAACAATCACTTAATTCAACAGGGAGTTAATCTTCCGGATGATAGTGTCATTGACAGAATTCTTCAATCACTGCCACCAAGGTAGAAGAGCTTCGTGATGAACTATAATATGCAAGGGATGAATAAGACGATTCCCGAGCTCTTCGCAATGCTAAAGGCTGCGGAGGTAGAAATCAAAAAGGAGCATCAAGTGTTGATGGTTAACAAGACCACCAGTTTCAAGAAAAAGGGCAAAGGAAAGAAGAAGGGGAACTTCAAGAAGAACAGCAAACAAGTTGCTGCTCAGGAGAAGAAACCCAAGTCTAGACCTAAGCCTGAGACTGAGTGCTTCTACTGCAAGCAGACTGGTCACTGGAAGCGGAACTGCCCCAAGTATTTGGCGGATAAGAAGGATGGCAAGGTGAACAAAGGTATATGTGATATACATGTTATTGATGTGTACCTTACTAATGCTCGCAGTAGCACATGGGTATTTGATACTGGTTCTGTTGCTAATATTTGCAACTCGAAACAGGGACTACGGATTAAGCGAAGATTGGCTAAGGATGAGGTGACGATGCGTGTGGGAAATGGTTCCAAAGTCGATGTGATCGCGGTCGGCACGCTACCTCTACATCTACCTTCGGGATTAGTTTTAGACCTGAATAATTGTTATTTGGTGCCAGCGTTGAGCATGAACATTATATCTGGATCTTGTTTGATGCAAGACGGTTATTCATTTAAATCAGAGAATAATGGTTGTTCTATTTATATGAGTAATATCTTTTATGGTCATGCACCCTTGAAGAGTGGTCTATTTTTGTTAAATCTCGATAGCAGTGATACACATATTCATAATATTGAAACCAAAAGATGCAGAGTTGATAATGATAGTGCAACTTATTTGTGGCACTGCCGTTTAGGTCATATTGGTGTAAAGCGCATGAAGAAACTCCATACTGATGGACTTTTGGAACCACTTGATTATGAATCACTTGGTACTTGCGAACCATGCCTCATGGGCAAGATGACTAAAATGCCGTTCTCCGGAACTATGGAGCGAGCAACAGATTTGTTGGAAATCATACACACAGATGTATGTGGTCTGATGAATGTTGAGGCTCGCGGCGGGTATCGTTATTTTCTCACCTTCACAGATGATTTGAGCAGATATGGGTATGTCTACTTAATGAAACATAAATCTGAAACATTTGAAAAGTTCAAAGAATTTCAGAGTGAAGTTGAAAATCATCGTAACAAGAAAATAAAGTTTCTACGATCTGATCGTGGAGGAGAATATTTGAGTTACGAGTTTGGTCTTCATTTGAAACAATGCGGAATAGTTTCGCAACACACGCCACCCGGAACACCACAGCGTAATGGTGTGTCCGAACGTCGTAATCGTACTTTACTAGATATGGTGCGATCTATGATGTCTCTTACTGATTTACCGCTATCGTTTTGGGGTTATGCTCTAGAGACAGCTGCATTCACGTTAAATAGGGCACCATCTAAATCCGTTGAGACGACGCCTTATGAACTATGGTTTGGCAAGAAACCAAAGTTGTCGTTTCTTAAAGTTTGGGGCTGCGATGCTTATGTGAAAAAGCTTCAACCTGATAAGCTCGAACCCAAATCAGAGAAATGTGTCTTCATAGGATACCCAAAAGAGACTCTTGGGTACACCTTCTATCACAGATCCAAAGGCAAGACTTTTGTTGCTAAATTTGGATCCTTTCTAGAGAAGGAGTTTCTCTCGAAAGAAGTGAGTGGGAGGAAAGTAGAACTTGATGAGGTAACTGTACCTGCTCCCTTATTGGAAAGTAGTTCATCACAGAAACCGGTTCCTGTGACACCTACACCAATTAGTGAGGAAGTTAATGATGATGATCATGAAACTTCAGATCAAGTTGTTACTGAACCTCGTAGGTCAGCCAGAGTAAGATCCGCACCAAAGTGGTACGGTAATCCTGTTCTGGAAGTTATGTTACTAGACCATGACGAACCTATGAACTATGAAGAAGCGATGGTGAGCCCAGATTCCGCAAAATGGCTTGAAGCCATGAAATCTGAGATGGGATCCATGTATGAGAACAAAGTGTGGACTTTGGTTGACTTGCCCGATGATCAGCATGCCATTGAGAATAAATGGATCTTCAAGAAGAAGACTGACGCTGACAGTAATGTTACTGTCTATAAAGCTCGACTTGTTGCAAAAGGTTTTCGACAAGTTCAAGGGATTGACTACGATGAGACCTTCTCACCCGTAGCGATGCTTAAGTCTATCCGAATCATGTTAGCAATTGCCGCATTTTATGATTATGAAATTTGCAAATGGATGTCAAAACTGCATTCCTGAATGGATTTCTGGAAGAAGAGTTGTATATGATGCAACCGAAAGGTTTTGTCGATCCAAAGGGAGCTAACAAAGTGTGCAAGCTCCAGCGATCCATTTATGGACTGGTGCAAGCCTCTCGGAGTTGGAATAAACGTTTTGATAGTGTGATCAAAGCATATGGATTTATACAGACTTTTGGAGAAGCCTGTATTTACAAGAAAGTGAGTGGGAGCTCTGTAGCATTTCTGATATTATATGTGGATGACATATTGTTGATTGGAAATGATATAGAATTTCTGGATAGCATAAAGGGATATTTGAATAAGAGTTTTTCAATGAAGGACCTCGGTGAAGCTGCTTATATATTGGGCATCAAGATCTATAGAGATAGATCAAGACGCTTCATTGGACTTTCGCAAAGCACATACCTTGACAAAGTTTTGAAGAAGTTCAAAATGGATCAAGCAAAGAAAGGGTTCTTGCCTGTGTTACAAGGTGTGAAGTTGAGTAAGACTCAATGCCCGACCACTGCAGAAGATAGAGAGAAGATGAAAGATGTTCCCTATGCTTCAGCCATAGGCTCTATCATGTATGCAATGCTGTGTACCAGACCTGATGTGTGCCTTGCTATAAGTTTAGCAGGGAGGTACCAAAGTAATCCAGAAGTGGATCACTGGACAGCGCTCAAGAACATCCTGAGATACCTGAAAAGGACTAAGGATATGTTTCTCGTTTATGGAGGTGACAAAGAGCTAGTCGTAAATGGTTACGTCGATGCAAGCTTTGACACTGATCCGGACGATTCTAAATCGCAAACCGGATACGTGTTTACATTGAATGGTGGAGCTGTCAGGTGGTGCAGTTCTAAACAAAGCGTTGTGGCGGGATCTACATGTGAAGCGGAGTACATAGCTGCTTCGGAAGCAGGAAATGAAGGAGTCTGGATGAAGGAGTTCATATCCGATCTAGGTGTCATACCTAGTGCGTCGGGTCCAATGAAAATATTTTGTGACAATACTGGTGCAATTGCCTTGGCAAAGGAATCCAGATTTCACAAGAGAACCCAGCACATCAAGAGACGCTTCAACTCCATCCGGGATCAAGTCCAGGTGGGAGACATAGAAATTTGCAAGATACATACGGATCTGAATGTTGCAGACCCGCTGACTAAGCCTCTTCCACGAGCAAAACATGATCATCACCAAGGCTCCATGGGTGTTAGAATCATTACTGCGTAATCTAGATTATTGACTCTAGTGCAAGTGGGAGACTGAAGGAAATACGCCCTAGAGGCAATAATAAAGTTATTATTTATTTCCATATATCATGATAAATGTTTATTATTCATGCTAGAATTGTATTAACCGGAAACATAATACTTGTGTGAATACATAGACAAACATAGTGTCACTAGTGTGCCTCTACTTGACTAGCTCGTTGATCAAAGATTGTTATGTTTCCTAGCCATTGACATGAGTTGTCATTTTATTAACGGGATCACATCATTAGGAGAATGATGTGATTGACTTGACCCATTCCGTTAGCTTAGCACTCGATCGTTTAGTATTCTGCTATTGCTTTCTTCATGACTTATACATGTTTTGTCGGGTGGTTGGTGCGACATATGCCAACGGGTGGCTTATCATTGTGGGTGCCAATAAGACATCGCCGGTGCCTAGAAATGGGATGAGGCGAAGACATGCACGCCGGCGGATCTTACCCAGGTTCGGGGCTCTCCGAGGAGATAACACCCCTAGTCCTGCTCTGCGGGGTCTCCGCATGATCACTAGATCAGGAAAGGTAGCTACAATCGCTCCTAGAGCTGTTGGGTTCAAGGGAGAAGAAGAACAAGGCTAGCTCTCACTTCTCTCTATCTATGGTGTGTGTGCTATGCTCAGAAGCCAACCCTTTGCATGGGTGCCCCGGGGGGTTTATATAGGCCTACCCCCCGGGGGTACAATTGTAATCCGGCTGGGCACTTGTCCCAGCCGTCAGTGTCTATGCTCGCCGGCTTCTCCGCCGGCTGTTGGGGCCCGCCGACTGGTGGGTCCCGCCGGCTGCCGGCCTCTTGGTCGACAGGCCGGCCCCACCGCCTTGGGTCTTGTCGGCGGCTGCTTACTGTTGCCTCCCCTCTGATGACGAGGGCTTCGTTGAGGTAAGCGTGGCTACAGTGGGCCGCCTCGAGGGCTCTCACTGTTGCCTTACCTCGTCTCGTCTCCTTAATGTGGCGCATGCTTTGAGGGAGGGGGTAGCCGACTTCTGGGGGCCGGCTACGCCCTTGGCCGACTGGGGTAGGCCAGGCCACCTCCACGCCTCTCTCTGGCCGAAGGGACCCGTCGCCCGTGGGCCGTACCGGCGTCTGCCGTGGGTGACGTCGAGGCTAGCATGGCTACAGTGCCGAGCCAGACGGGGGATGGCCGTCTCGTACGGCGTCCTGTGGCCATGCCTGCCTCGGGCTTCGGGGGTAGTGGGCCGCACTGTGGCCACACCCCGTCTTGTCACCGTTATGTGGGTGTAGTCTTGGTGGTTGCGGTCTTGGCCGGCTTCTTGGAGTCGGCGCCCTTCGAGGCCGGCTTCCTGTAGTCGGCCCCTCCGCGGTTATCCTGGGGGGGGGGATTGCTGAGGCTGGGCCGCCTTCCGCGAGTCGGCTTCAGAGGTAGCCGGCCAGGGGAGGCGGTCCAATGCTTGGAGTACTTGAAGGCCCAAAGGCCTGATAATTTTTTGGAAGAGCCAGGGGCAGTCGGCTAGGCTACCCGTGGCCATTTACTCCGACAGTAGTCCCCGAAGCTTCGAGGTTGGGTAGGAGTCGAGAATCTCGATCAGCTTCCTATCTTGACAAGTCGGCAGCTGGGAGCCGACTTTGGTTTGACCCGCCGCCTTGGTCGAAAAGCTCCGGAGTCGGAGGGCAGGAGCTTGCCAGTGCGTGCACCGGGCCGCGGGCCGGCCACTTGCCGTCTGCGAACCACGTGGCCTCTCTCGGTCAGAAAGCCTGCCAGCCCACGCGTGCGATGGAACGTCGCCGCAGGGCGGGGGCCCGCCACGTCCATGCCCGGGCCCAGGCGCGGATTCTCTGCAGCCCGAAACCGCCCGCACGTTTTCTTGCGGCAGTTTCGGTACGCCTTTAGGGCGTAATAATCGCGAGGCGTGGGGGGAGTGGGTGCAGTTAATCCCACGTCTCACCCCACGTCCGGCCTTCCCGGCCTCGCCTCGTGAAGCTATAAGTAGGGGGAGAGGGAGGGCGGCAGGCGCTCGCACGCTCCTCCTCCTTCCACCATCTACTTTCTCTTGCCGTTTCTTGCGATAGCGCCTCGCCGCCGCGCTCTTCCACCGTACGTTCCTCCGCCACCGCGCTCGTTTTCGCCATGCCTCCTGCCACGGAGCAGTATGGCGGGGATTGGGACGGCTCCAACGTCCACGAGGATCACGTCGAGTTCCTCCGACAGACGCGGCGGCTGCCCGGCGCGGACAAGGTGGAGGTCTGTCTCGCGCCGGCGAAGGAAATTACGCCGGAGCCACGGGAGGGCGAGCGGCCTGCCCGTGAGCGCCTTCTTCCGCTCCTGGCTCGATTTCTACCAGCTCCAGCCGCACCACCTCACCCAAACGCGGTGGTGCTGCTGTCTGCCTTCGTCACCCTGTGCGAAGGCTACCTCGGCGTCCTCCCTAGCCTCGAGCTATGGGGGGAGTTCTTCCAGTCCAAGCTGGGCACGTGCATGCAGGGCGTGCCGGCTCAGACTGGCGCCTTCATCGCGTCGCGGAGGTCGGTCGCCGACAACCCCTTCCCCGTCATCATGCTGATCCAGTCGGTGAAGAAGTGGCAAAAGTCGTACTTCTACGTGCGGAACATCGCCCCACGGGGCGACTACATCAACTTGCCGGCTTACGTAGCCGGCCCACCGACGGGAAGGCGGCCCCAGTGGTCCTTCCGGGACGTGACTCTGACGCCGGCCGGGTCCGCAGCCGTCGCCCGGGTGCGAGTGTTGACCCAGTCGGAGGGCTTGATGGGGCCCGACCTGCTGGCCGCCTTCGTCACGCGCCGGGTACTTCCGCTCCAGAGCCGTCCTCATCTGATCTGTCAGATGAGCGGCCAGCTCGATCCGAGCCGGATGTGCACCAAGGACATGCCGCACGAGGAGGTCGCCTATATGGTGAACTACCTCGCGAACTGCAAATTCTCCGAAGAGTGGCAGTTCGGCAAGGAGCCATACAGCCGAGCCAATCCACTGCCCACGGTATGCTCTCCTTGTCTCTTCTTTTTCTCTTAACTTTGTAGCCGAGTTCCTCTTGGCCGACTCTAACTTAGTCGGCTTGTTTTCGACAGAGCCCTCTTCTTCGGCCGGCCGGCGGGTCAGACGAGGAGCGTCGATTCGTCCCCGACTGGACGGAACACGATCTGGAGGACACCGACTTGGGGGCGGCCGCTATGGACGACAAGATCGAGCCGGGTGGTGGCCAAGCCGGCGGCGAAGCAGGCGGCTCAGGGCACGGAGTCACCTTCGACGACTGGCCGGATGACGATGAGGCCGAAGTCGCCCTGCGCCGCCGGCCGGCATCCGGACGCGGCGCGGGTTCCTCCGCTGCACCGCCTGCTCGGGGCGGAGGGCAGAAGCGTCACGCCGCCCAGGGTATGTTCGGCAGTCGGACGAAGAAACCCAGGGGCGGGGCGGCAGCAAACAGGCGGGAGGAGGCGGCCGCGAAGGCGGCTCGCTTCCGCAAGACGGTGAAACAACCGCAGACCGTGTCGGCGTAAGTTCGAATTCTTTTGTATACTCTTTTTTCTTTCTTTTCTCTGGTGGTTCCTGAACCCTTGTCTTTTTCTCCAAACGACCAGAGCTCCGTTGTCGCTTGAGCGGGCGGCTGCCGCCTTCGTCGTTGAGTCGCTGAGGGGATCTGGGAGTACCACTTGCTGTGTGGACCCCCGTGCCGACCTTCAAGAAGTGACAGAACGGAACGCGCGGGAGGCGCAGGAGGAACGGGAGGCGCGAGAGGCGGAGGCACGGAGGGCGGCCGCCGCCCAGGCGGCGCGGGAGGAGGAGGCGGCGAAGGCGCTCGCCGACGCCGCAGCAAGGGCCCAAGCGGAGGCTGCAGCTGCAGCGGCGGCGGGAGAGGTCTTGATGGTCACCCCGCTGCGCGTCGCGGCGCCTGGGGCCATGGAGCCCTCGCCAGAAGGAGCCAGCGGCGACCAACCAGGGCTGGAGAGGGACGACGATGTCGTCGTCCTGGAGAGGGCGCCGGTGCCGACCCCGCCAACTGGGGCGGCTCAAGGCAGCCGGCCTGATCTGCCGCCTGCACAGTCGGCTGGGGGCGAGCCAGCCGCGAGGACTGAGATGACGGTCCGGATGCCGCCGAGGCGGAGCGCGGGGAAGGCTGCGTCGGAGCCACAGAAGGCCGCATCAGAGCCGCAGCCGGCCGTGGGCTCCAGCTCGTCGGCCCAGGATGTGGAGGCGGCCAGCGCTACCTCGGGGTGGACGCCAGGCGGAGGGACGGCCGTGATGAACGTGGCTGCGCAGGACGTCCGGACCCGGCTCCAGGGCCAGGCTACGGCGCTGAGGCAGTTCACCGACGAGTTCCTTGCGATGCGGGCGGCCAGCCGGGTTAGTCTTCCTATCTTGCTTCTTCTTGGTCTTGATTTCTTCTGTGGGGGCGCATTAGTGCACCCACTGGGTGTAGTCCCCGAGTTCCGAGTCGGCTGCTGAGCAGGCGGCTTGGAACTTCTTAGTGAAATTGGCTTTGCTATTCTTGTTCTTACTTCGATCTTCTGTCTATCTTGCAGGACTACCACAATCTTCGTGCGACCGCCTTCAAATCCCAGGCTCGGGAGCTGACCCAGAAGACCGCCGACCTTACTGAGAGCCGGGGTACGTGCCTTGTTCTTTATCTCACGTGGGGGCGCGTCAGCGCACCCACTGGGTGTAGTCCCCGAGATTCAGGCCGACTGCTGAGCAGTCGGGTCGAATCTTCCACGACAACTTCCTCTTACTGTTCTTTCTTTTTCTGCCGTCTCTGCAGCGGCCAACGCCGGTCTGAGGGCACAGCTAGGGGAGTCTCAGACTGCCCTTCGTGCCAAGGATGCCGAGCTCGCCGCCTTGGTGCAGGAACGCGACCGCCTGGCCAAGAAGTTGGCCGACCAGGAGGAAGGCCACAAGGCGGCTCTGAAGGCGGTGCAGGACCGCGAAGCCACCCTCCAGGCCGAGTACAAGACGGAGGCGGCTGGCTGGGATGAGGCCAGGCAAACTCTGATCTCTGGCTATGGTCAGATCGAAGATCTGGTTGACGGTAAGCCTCCTACCTCTTCATCCTTTCTTGCCATCTGCCACTTTTGGCTCGTTTTCTGACTTGGTGCTCTTTTCTTCTTCTTTCTTTCACAGAATATTTCCCTGGCTATTCTACCGCCGCCAACCAGACCATCGAGGCCCGCCGCCAAGCGCGAAGGCAGGCTGGCTTCGAGATCTCGCCAACCGCCGGCCATTCGCTGGAGGAGTAGCTCTTGGCGATCCAGGCCCGCATCCAGCCGGCTCACCGACTGCTCCGCCGGCTTCAGCGTGCCAGGGCGCAAGTGTTGGCCGCCCTCTGGCCCGGCCAAGTGGTTCCTCGCACCCCCAGTCGGACTACCGAATGGCTGGAGGTGGCAGTCGGCCGCTTCGAAGCCTGGAAGGCCTCGGCGGCTCGCTCCGGCGCCAGGCGGGCGCTGGAGTTTGTCAAGGCCTGGTATCCCGGCCTGAGCCTGGATCAGCTGGCTACCTGGTGGCAGCAAGCCGACACGGAGCTGGAGCCGG
The DNA here is from genome assembly GCF_002575655.3 of Aegilops tauschii subsp. strangulata. Taxonomy (NCBI): domain Eukaryota; kingdom Viridiplantae; phylum Streptophyta; class Magnoliopsida; order Poales; family Poaceae; genus Aegilops; species Aegilops tauschii. The sequence continues at coordinate 34,310,940 of NC_053037.3, read as the reverse complement.
CGCGGCCGGCTATCATCCGGCGGGCTTCGGCGATCGCCGACTACACCGACACCGGCGTCTTCGCCCCCGAGGTAGATGACAACGGTGTCGCCCAGCCGGAGGAGTGGTTCGGGCTGAACCAGCGGTCGGTGAAGACTCGGCGGAGGAGATTGACTCCAGCGACGAGGGCGAAGAGGAGGAGGAAGGTGAAGACGCCGAGCCGGCTGGTGGAGCAGCCGACCAGCCTCAGCCTGACCGCGTATCCAGCACCACGTCACGCGTGAGTGTGTCGCCTGCCACTGGTGGTGACCAGGCCGAGACCCGTTAGGCGGCCACTCCTTCAGCCGACGAGGCCGTCTCCACCGACCAGCTCGGCTTCCACGCTGCGCCCTAGTCTGCCATCTTTTGTTTTCCTGTTTTGTTACTTTTGGAACAATACTCTTGTTAAGTCTGCACAATTCCACCCACTGGGGTGTATTCGAACCATGTTGATTGTCAGCCTGTTGGGGGCCTTTATATGTGTATATAACTTATGCATGCATTTGGCCTTTCCTCGTACTTTGCTTTTTATCCTTCCGCTGTTTCCATTGCCGCCCTCCCTTGGTTGCCGCCTCCCCAGTCCAACAGTTGCTCTGCAATCTGTAGCTGGAGGAGTGCTTGGCCAATTGGGGGGGGGGAGTACTCTAGCTTTGCTGGACTAAAGCTAAGTGTTTAGGAAGCCGGCCAGCCGGATGTTCTGACAGCCGGCAGGCGTGTTTGGAGGCCGTCTTTCTGCTATATAAGTTCGTTGTTCCTTAGCCGTTTTTCGTGTGGGCATCCTTTCTGCCTTGCCTCTTGCTAGTCGGACAGTCGGTTCTTCGAGCTGCGACTTTCAACTAGAGAGGACTTGGGAGCCGGCACACTACTTTTCTGACTTCAGGTAGAACTTTTAATATAGCTCAAGGCGACCAGTCCCCGGGCCGACTAGTCGAACCCGGTGCCAGACAAGAAATCAAATGTAATAATACATTCATGGATATGACACTCGTCATTCATAGATAAACAAAGGCAGTCCCCGAGTACTGTTCGGGGGGCCTGTTGGTTCGTGCTTAATACAAAAGGGGAGCATGATACATACTGCTTTCAACTGTAAAATCTTCTCAGGAGGTTCGCGTTCCATGGTCGCTCCGACTCCTTGCCGGAGTCGTCTATCTTGCGTGCTCTTCGTTTTTGTGCGTCGATCAAGTAGTACGAGTCGTTGCCGAGTGCCTTGCTGATGACGAAGGGGCCTTCCCAAGGGGCCGAGAGCTTGTGCTGGCCGGCTGTTCGCTGGATCAGCCGGAGCACAAGGTCGCCCTCTTGGAAGGAACTTGGCTTGACCTTGCGGTTGTAGTAGCGACGCAGCCCTTGCTGGTAGATGGCGGACCGGCTGAGTGCTAACAGCCGGCCTTCTTCCAGTAGGTCGACGCCATCTTCTCTTGCTTCCTTGGCCTCCTCCTCCGTGTACATGGTGATCCGAGGCGAGTCGAACTCGATGTCTGTTGGGATGACAGCCTCGGCACCATACACGAGGAAAAATGGAGTAACGCTGGTTGACTTGTTGGGTGTAGTGCGCAGACTCCATAGTATAGCCGGCAGCTCATCGAGCCAGCAGCCGGCCGATCGCTCCAGTGGTACAACCAGTCAGGGCTTGATGCCGGAGAGGATGAGTCCATTTGCTCGCTCGACCTGGCCGTTTGACTGCGGGTGGGCAACGGACGCTAAGTCCAGTCGGATGCCCTGCGTCGCGCAGAAACGTGTCAGTGCTCCTTTGGCGAAGTTCGTGCCGTTGTCGGTGATGATGCTGTGCGGCACGCCGTACCGAGTAGTGATGTCAGTGATGAATGTCACGGCAGTCGGCCCGTTTAGCTTCTTAATCGGCTTTGCTTCGATCCACTTTGTGAACTTGTCCACAGCGACAAGTAGATGCGTCAAGCCGCCGCGGGCTGTCTTGAAAGGGCCCACCATGTCCAGTCCCCAGACGGCAAAAGGCCAGGTGAGGGGAATGGTCTTGAGGGCAGAAGCCGGCAGGTGTTGCTTGGAACTAAAAACTTGGCATCCTCTGCAGCTCTTGACTATTTCTTTAGCATCCTCCGAGGCAGTCGACCAGAAGAAACCATGGCGGAAAGCCTTGGCCACAAGTGATCTTGAGGCTGCGTGGTGGCCGCATTCGCCTTGGTGGATGTCCTTGAGGATTGCCACTCCTTTTTCTGGCTCGACACAACGCTGGAAGACTCCAGTGACGCTGCGCTTCACAAGCTCTCTGTTGATTATTGCATATGCTGCGGCTCGTCGTTGCACTAGTCTTGCTGAGATCTCATCAGCCGGCAGCTCTCTGCTGACTAGGAACTTGAGGATGGGCTGGGCCCATGACGGAGCTGTGACTTCTTCTTCTGTTAGTGTAGCCACCATGACTCGGGTGGGTGGGTTGGGTGGCGCGGAATTGGAGTCGGCCATTGCTTCTAGTGTCGTTGCAGTCCCCGGGCCGACTGCTGCAGTCCCCGGGCCGGGTTCTGAAGTCCCCGGGCCGGGTGCGACTACGGCAGTCCCCGGGCCAGTTTTCAAAGTCCCCGTGCCGCCTGCGGGGTTTCTCCAGTCGGATCCGGCTGTATCTGGCGCGGGCGGTACGAAGATGGAGTCCGACTCTGGAGACGGCTTGATAGACGGCTTGAGGAGGCGGTGGAGGGTGACGTCAGTCGGTATGGCTTGTCGGGTGGAGCCTATTCGTGCTAGGGCATCTGCTTGGTCATTGTCGGCCCTTGGCACGTGAAGGAACTCGCACCCTTCGAAGTATTCGCTGATCTGCTGGACGAGGAATCGATAGCTCGCCATGTTCGCGTCCTTGGCGTCCCAGTCGCCAGACGACTGCTGGGCCACCAAGTCTGAGTCGCCGTAGCACAGGATCCGGCGTATGCCGAGCTCTTTGGCTAGCCGGAGCCCATGTACGAGCGCCTCGTACTCGGCCACATTGTTGGAGGCGGCGAAGTGGTTCTGTAGCGCGTACTTGAGCTTGTCGCCTTTGGGAGAGGTGAGGACTATGCCAGCTCCCAAGCCGGTGCGCATCTTGGACCCGTCAAAGTGCATCCGCCAATGGGTAGAGTTGGGAGCCGGCGGTAGGTACTGGGTCTCGGCGCAGTCGACGAGGAAGTCGGCCAATGCTTGGGACTTGATGGCGGTGCGGGGTTGGTAGAAGATCGTGTAGGGCGCCAGTGCTATGGCCCATTTAGCCACTCGGCCGGATACATCCCGGCTGCCTATGATCTCGGCAAGCGGGGCGGTGCACACGACCGTGATCGGGTGCTCTTGGAAGTAGGGCTTCATTTTCTTGGCAGCGAAGTACACCCCATAGCACATCTTCTGGTAGTGCGGGTAGTTTTGCTTAGAGCTGGATAGCACTTCGCTGAGATAGTACACCGGCCTCTGGACTAGCTGGGCTCGGCCTTCTTCCGGGCGCTGGACCATAACAACAGTACTGACGACTCGGCTAGTCGCGGCGATATAGAGGAGCATGGGCTCCTTCTCAATCGGCGCCGCCAGGACAAGCGGAGTGGTCAGCATTTTCTTCAACTCATGGAAGACTTGGTCGGCTTGGTCGTTCCACTCGAAGTGAGTGGACTTCTTCATGAGTCGGTACAGGGGGGGGGCCTTCTCTCCTAGTCGGCTGATAAAACGATTCAGGGAGGCTAAGCAGCCAGTGAACTTCTGCACATCTCGCAGTTTGGTGGGGATCTCCATCCTCTCGATGGCCTTGATCTTGACGGGGTTGCATTCGATGCCGCGTTCGGAGACCAGGAAGCCTAGCAGCTGGCCGGCTGGCACTCCGAACACACACTTCTCGGGTTTGAGCTTGATTTGGAATCGGCGCAAGTTGGCGAATGTCTCTTTCAGGTCTTCCAGCAGGGTGTCGCGCTTCTCTGTCTTCACCACAACGTCGTCTACATAGACGTGGGCATTTCTGCCGAGTTGTTTCAAGAGGCATTTCTGCATGCAACGCTGAAAAGTGGCACCGGCATTTCTCAAGCCGAATGTCATAGTCAGGTAGCAGAAAGCTCCAAAGGGTGTGATGAAGGCAGTCTTCAGGCGGTCAGCTGGGTCCAACTTGATCTGATGGTACCCTGAGTACGCATCCAAAAAACTCAACAGCTCGCATCCGGCTGTGGAGTCTATCACTTGGTCAATCCGTGGCAGAGCAAACGGATCCTTTGGGCAGGCCTTGTTCAGGCTGGTGTAGTCTATACACATACGCCACTTGTTATTCTTCTTCAGAATCAGAACTGGGTTGGCAAGCCATTCTGGAAAGAACACTTCCATGATAAAGCCAGCGGCAAGGAGCCAGGCTATCTCTTCTCCCACGATTCTTCGCTTCTCTTCTGACAGTCGGCGGAGGGGTTGCTTGACCGGCTTCGCGTCAGCGCGGACATGTAATTTGTGCTCGGCGAAATCCTTCGGGACACCCGGCATGTCCTTTGGGGACCATGCAAAAATGTCTCGATTCTCACGGAGGAAGTTGACAAGCTCGCCTTCCTATTTACTGTCCAAGTTCGCCCCAATGACAGCGAACCTCTCCGGGTTCTCCGGGTCCAGAGGTATCTTCTTCGTCTCTTTGGCAGGCTGGAAGGAGCCTTGCGCATCACAATCTTTGGGGTTGGGGGACATGGCCGGCTGTTTGCCGGCCATGGCCACAACCCGCTCCAGCATCTTCTTCTCTTCTGCCACCACGAGGGACTCGGCCAGCCGGCTACTAGCCATGGCGCACTCGATGGACTTCTTGTAGTCGCCGGCTACCGTGATGATCCCCTTCGAGCTCAGCATCTTCATCTTCAGGTAGGCATAGTGGGGCACAGCCATGAACTTGGCCAGAGCAGGTCGGCCACGCAGAGCATGATAGGGGCTCTCCAAATCCACCACCTCGAACCATATCGCTTCTCGGCGAAAATGATCTTTGTCTCCGAAGAGAACATCCATTTTGATCTTGCCAATTGGGGAGCAAGACAAGCCGGGGTCGATACCATGGAAGACGGTGCGGCTCAGCATAAGCTGCTTCGCTTTGATGTTCAGCTTCTCCATGGTATCGCGGTACAGTATGTTGATACTGCTTCCGCCATCTATCAGGACGCGGGAGAATCGGACAGCTCGCCTCTCCGTCGCGAGGGTGACATCCAAGACCATTGCATAGGAGCCAGGAGAGGGCATCACCTCTGGGTGGTCGGCCTGGCTCCAGCTGATTGGCTTCTCTGACCAGTGCATGAACTCGGGGGCGCTAGAGGCGACTGCATTGACTTCTTGATGCTGCCTGCGCCGACTGCGCTTGTCGTCGGCTTGACTGGTGAGGACGACGTAGGCGGCGTGCTCTTCAGGGAATTCGTCTTGGATGGCGCCGACTGCCGGTCGAGCCGCCGGCTGCTGGGGGGCTGGAGGCGGCGGACCGGGAGGCGGAGGCGGCAACATCCCCTCGCCCTTGGTGATGCGGGTGAGCCAATGGCATTTCCGGGTTGTGTGGTTGGACGGCTTCGCGCCGCTGTGGAATTTGCAGAGGGCATCAAGAGCCTATTCGTAGGAGAAAGCCGGCTGCCAAGCCGGCCTGCCACCCTTCTTCTTGGGAGCGGGCCGTTCTTCGGGCTGCTCATCTTCAACGGTGGCCACCTGCCGTCTGGTGGAAGTCGGCATGGGGGCCTTGCGCTTGTGGTCATTCTGGTAGGGGCACCGATTAGGGTCACCGGCCGGCGTCTTGGGAGTCGGGGCGGTCACCTTTCCCGAGGCGTCTACTCGAAGCTCGGTCTTCATCGAGGAGTCGGCCGTGGCGTACTTGTCCGCGATGACCAACAACTCGTCGAGGGTAGCCGACTCGTCGCAGAGGAGTCGGTGCTTGAGGAGGGTGCCCTCTCGGCACCCGGCGGTGAAGTACTCGATGGCCTGGACCTCATGCACCGCCTCGCAGGAGTTGCGGAGCTCGGCCCACCGTGTGAGGTAGTCGCGGGTCGACTCATTGGGCCCTTGGACGCAGAGGGAGAGCTGGCGAGGCTTGGGAGGCCGCTTGTAGGTGCTGGTGAAGTTGCGGACGAAGACTTCTGTGAAGTCCAGCCAACTGTTGATGCTCTAGGGCTTGAGGCTGTTGAGCCATGTGCGCGCCGTGCCTTGCAGCATGAGGGGGACGTACTTCACGGCGACGCGCCGATTGCCGTTGGCTATGCTGACGGCCGTGGAGTAGTCGATGAGCCAATCTTCCGGCTTCACTGAGCCGTTGTACTTGGGCGTGTCTCTGGGGAGCGAGAACCCTTTGGGGAAGGGCTCGTCGCGGATGCGGGGGCCAAAACATGGCGGGCCGACATCGTCTTCTTCTTCTAACGCCAGGGATCGAGCAAGGCGGTCGATCCGGTGGCGGGCGTCGCTCTGGCCGACTCCTTCTCGGCGGCCGAGTCGGTCGCCAAGAGTCGGGTGCGTGATAGGCGGCGGGGTGAGACGTCTTTCTCTTCGAGGCGGGGGAGGAGGCAGATTCCCTTGGTGCTCCACCGCTCGAGGGCGGCCCTCCGCGTCGCGCTCGATGGTGATGCGAGTCCGGCTGCGGCTGGCAGCCGGCTCCTTGTCTTTTTTCTGGCGTGCACCGCTCGCAGTCGGCGAGCGGGATGTCGCGGCGTGCTCCCGGCGCGGGGGGTGACTATCAGCACGGGCGCCGGCTTCGTGCCGTTCCGCAGCCGCGTCGATCAACTGCTGGATCCGTCTTGTCATGTAAGGGAGCTCATCGGCTCCCAGCCCATTGAGCTCTTCTGCAGCCGCCTGAGCGGCTCGTAGATTGTCGAGCGGGGTGGCGTAGACGGGGCGATCTGCCCCAAGCATGCTGGCGACAGCCGCGCCGCGCTTCTGGACGAAGCTGACTCGGCTTGGGCCGCTAGGCGGCGGCGTACCGAAGGCGGCGCGGTCGACTTCGCGCTGGTGGGCTTCGGTGAGGCGTCTCATGGAGGCTATCTTCTGGCCTTCCGCGATGAGGGCGAGGCGGCGTGCCTCCAGGGTCTCGGCGTCGGCGTCGGCCGGGATGGGGACGGAGAGGTCGTGCATCGCCGCTTGCAGGGCGTCGTGGGCGTTTTCGCCCGAGTTGGCGACGTGGCTGATGACCAACATTTCGGTGACAGCGCTGCTGCCACTGTCAGCTCGAGGGAGAGGGTCGTCGAAGACCACCACGTCGGAGGGGTAAGCGTCGAGCGATGCTGTGTGGGAGTCGACGAGCATCGGGTCGGTGGAGCCGACCGCCTCCACATCTGCAGCAGGCTCGCTGGAGACGTGAAGCTGGTCGAGGAGGCTGACGAGGCGGCTCTCGGGTTAGTCCGTGCCTGCGTCGGACGCAGCCTCGTCGGAGATGCGAGCCTCGCCGAGCAGATCGGCGAGGCAGCTCGCTGCGCAGACGTCGTCGACGCCTTGCAGCACGTCGAGGCAAGCACCATTGGGCGCAGCAGGCTAGCTGCGCTCGCGGGGGAGGAAAAGGGTTCCCGTCCAGAACAGGTCTCCGGACGACGGTGCACCTGGCCCCACGGTGGGCGCCAAATGTCGGGTGGTTGGTGCGACATATGCCAACGGGTGGCTTATCATTGTGGGTGCCAATAAGACATCGCCGGTGCCTGGAAACGGGATGAGGCGAAGACATGCACGCCGGCAGATCTTACCCAGGTTCAGGGCTCTCCGAGGAGATAACACCCTAGTCCTACTCTGCGGGGTCTCCGCATGATCACTAGATCAGGAAAGGTAGCTACAATCGCTCCTAGAGCTGTTGGGTTCAAGGGAGAAGAAGAACAAGGCTAGCTCTCACTTCTCTCTATCTATGGTGTGTGTGCTATGCTCAGAAGCCAACCCTTTGCATGGGTGCCCCGGGGGGTTTATATAGGCCTACCCCCCGGGGGTACAATTGTAATCCGGCTGGGCACTGGTCCCAGCCGTCAGTGTCTATGCTCGCCGGCTTCTCCGCCGGCTGTTGGGGCCCGCCGACTGGTGGGTCCCGCCGGCTGCCGGCATCTTGGTCGACAGGCCGGCCCCACCGCCTTGGGTCTTGTCGGCGGCTGCTTACTGTTGCCTCGCCTCTGATGACGAGGGCTTCGTTGAGGTAAGCGTGGCTACAGTGGGCCGCCTCGAGGGCTCTCACTGTTGCCTTACCTCGTCTTGTCTCCTTAATGTGGCGCATGCTTCGAGGGAGGGGGTAGCCGACTTCTGGGGGCCGGCTACGCCCTTGGCCGACTGGGGGAGGCCGGGCCACCTCCGCGCCTCTCTCTGGCCGAAGGGACCCGTCGCCCGTGGGTCGTACCGCCGTCTGTCGTGGGTGACGTCGAGGCTAGCATGGCTACAGTGCTGAGCCGGACGGGGGATGGCCGTCTCGTACGGCGTCCTGTGGCCATGCCTGCCTCGGGCTTCGGGGGTAGTGGGCCGCACTATGGCCACACCCCGTCTTGTCGCCGTTATGTGGGTGTAGTCTTGGTGGTTGCGGTCTTGGCCGGCTTCTTGGAGTCGGCGCCCTTCGAGGCCGGCTTCCTGGAGTCGGCCACCCCGCGGTTATCCCGGGGGGGGGGGGATTGCTGAGGCTGGGCCGCCTTCCGCGAGTCGGCTTTAGAGGTAGCCGGCCAGGGGAGGCGGTCCAATTCTTGGAGTACTTAAAGGCCCAAAGGCCTGATAATTTTTTGGAAGAGCCAGGGGCAGTCGGCTAGGCTACCCGTGGCCATTTACTCCGACATGTTTCTATGACTATGAGATTATGCAACTCCCGTTTATCGGAGGAACACTTTGTGTGCTACCAAACGTCACAACGTAACTGGGTGATTATAAAGGTGCTCTACAGGTGTCTCCGAAGGTACTTGTTGGGTTGGCGTATTTCGAGAATAGGATTTGTCACTCCGATTGTGGAGAGGTATCTCCGGGCCCACTCGGTAATGCACATCACTATAAGCCTTGCAAGCATAGAACCTAATGAGTTAGTTGCAGGATGATATATTACGGAACGAGTAAAGAGACTTGCGGGTAACGAGATTTAACTAGGTATTGAGATACCGACGATCGAATCTTGGGCAAGTAACATACCGATGACAAAGGGAACAACGTATGTTGTTATGCGGTTTGACCGATAAAGATCTTCGTAGAATATGTGGGAGCCAATATGAGCATCCAGGTTCAGCTATTGGTTATTGACCGGAGACGTGTCTCGGTCATGTCTACATAGTTCTCGAACCCGTAGGGTCAGCACGCTTAAAGTTAGATGATGGTTATATTATGAGTTTATATGTTTTGATGTACCGAAGATAGTTCGGAGTCCCGGACGTGATCACGGACATGACGAGGAGTCTCGAAATGGTCGAGACATGAAGATTGATATATTGGACGACTATATTCGGACACCAGAATGGTTCCGGGGGTTATCAGATCTATACCGGAGTACCGGGGGGTTACCGGAACCCCCCGGAGGGTTAATGGGCCTCATGGGCCCAAAGTGGAGCAGAGGAGGGGTGGCCAGGGCAGGCGGCGCGCCCCCTTTCCTTCCTCTCTTCTCCCCCCTTCCTTCCCCTCTCCTACTTCTACAAGGAAAAGAGGGAGTCCTACTCCCGGTAGGAGTAGGACTCCTCCCTGGCGCGCCTCCTCCTGGCCGGCCGCCCCCTCCCCCTTGCTCCTTTATATACGGGGGCAGGGGCCACCTCTAGACACAACAATTGATCATTGATCTCTTAGTCGTGTGCGGTGCCCCCCTCCACCATATTCCACCTTGATAATATCGTAGCGGTGCTTAGGCGAAGCCCTGCGTCGGTAGAACATCATCATCGTCACCACGCCATCGTGCTGACGGAACTCACCCTCAAAGCTCAGCTGGATCGGAGTTTGAGGGATGTCATCGAGCTGAACGTGTGCTGAACTCGGAGGTGTCATACGTTCGGTACTTGGATCGGTCGGATCGTGAAGACGTACGACTACATCAACCGTGTTGTGATAACGCTTCCGCTTTCGGTCTACGAGGGTACGTGGACACACTCTCCCCTCTCGTTGCTATGCATCACCATGATCTTGCGTGTGCGTAGGAATTTTTTTTGAAATTACTACGTTCCCCAACAGGATGAAGCAGCCCCGACCGACATTACATGACCGCGTTCATGAGAATGGTTCTATCGACGTGCTTTGCACACAGGTGGCTGGCGGTGTCTGTTTCTCCAACTTTAGTTGAATCGAGTTTGACTACGGCCGGTCCTTGTTGAAGGTTAAAACAGCACACTTGACGAAAAATCGTTGTGGTTTTGTGCGTTGTTAAGAACGGTTCTTGCAAGATACCCGTAGAAGCCACGTAAAACTTGCAACAACAAAGTAGAGGACGTCTAACTAGTTTTTGCAGGATATGTTGTGATATGATATGGTCAAGACATGATGTGATATACCTTGTTGTATGAGATGATCATGTTTTGTAAAGTTATCGGCAATTGGTAGGAGCCATATGGTTGTCTTCTTATTGTATGAATTGCGATCGCCATGTAATTGCTTTACTTTATCACTATGCGTTAGCGATAGTCGTAGAAGCAATAGTTGGCGAGACGACTGATACGTCCATTTTGCATCATGTTTTCCTACTGTTATTTACATTGTTTTATTGCATAATAATGCTTTTAGGAGTAATTCTAATGCCTTTTCTCTCATAATTTGCAAGGTACACACAAAGAGGGAGAATTCCGGCAGCGGGAAATCTGGACCTGAAAAAGCTACGTCAGGCCACCTATTCTGCACAACTCCAAATGAGCTGAAACTTCACGGAGATTTTTTATGGGTTATTTATGAAATATTGGAGCCAATAACTACCAGAGGGGGGCCACCAGGTGGGCACAACCCACCTAGGCGCGCTACGCCCCCCTGGCGCGCCCTGATGGGTTGTGGCCTCCTCGGCCCACCTCCGGTGCCCATCTTCTGGTATATAAGTCATTTTGGCCTAGAAAAAAATAAAGAGAGGACTTTTGGGACGAAGCGTCGCTGCCTCGAGATGGAACTTGGGCAGGAGCACTTTTGCCCTCCGGCGGAGCGATTCCGCCGGGGGAACTTCCCTCCCGGAGGGAGAAATCATCGTCATCATCATCGCCAACAACTCTCCCATCTTGGGGATGGAAATCTTCATCAACATCTTCAACAACACCAACTCCTCTCATACCCTAGTTCATCTCTTGTGTTCAATCTTGTTACCGGAACTATAGATTGGTACTTGTGGGTGACTAGTAGTGTGGTTACATCTTGTAGTTGATCACTATATGGTTTATTTGGTGGAAGATTATATGTTTAGATCCATTATGCTATTTAATACCCCTCTCATCTTGAGCATGTTTATCACTTGTGAGTAGTTACCTTTGTTCTTGAGGTCACGGGAGAAATCATGTTGCAAGTAATCATGTGAACTTGATATGTGTTCGGTATTTTGATAGTATGTATGTTGTGATTCCCTTAGTGGTGTCATGTGAACGTCGACTACATGACACTTCACCATATTTGGTCATAAGGGAACGCATTGTGGCGTAGCAATTAGATGATGGGTTGCGAGAGTGACAGAAGCTTAAACCCCAGTTTATGCGCTATTCCGTAAGGGAGCGATTGGATCCAAAAGTTTAATGCTATGGTTAGAATTTATTCTTAATACTTTTCTCGTAGTTGCGGATGCTTGCGAGAGGGTTAATCATAAGTAGGAGGTTTGTTCAAGTAAGAACAACACCTAAGCACCGGTCCACCCACATATCAACTTATCAAAGTAGCGAACACAAATCGAACAACCATGATGAAATTGACTAGATGGAACTCCCGTGTACCCTCAAGAACGCTTTGCTATTTATAAGAAACCATTTTGGCCTGTCCTTTGCCTCAAAAGGATTGGGCTACCTTGCTGCACTTTCATTAACGTTACCGTTACTTGCTCATTACAAATTATCTTGCTATCAAACTACTTGCTACTTACAATTTCAGCACTTGCAGACACCACCTTACTGAAAACTACTTGTCATTTCCTTCTGCTCCTCGTTGGGTTCGACACTCTTACTTATCGAAAAGAGCTATAATTGATCCCCTATACTTGTGGGTCATCAACGCTATTTTCTGTGACACCGAAGTTTTTATTTGGATTTTTTCAAAAAGATTTCTATTTGACTTGAGGGGAGTGATTTAAATTTTTCCTTTAAGAGAACTCTCACTCTCAAATATTTTTCCTTATGGCAAAAGTTTTATTTGGATTCACCCAAGATCTGCCTTTGGTCTTGGAAGTTCTTGCCTTTTCATTTGGACTCAAGACAAAATGTTTTTTTTTCTTTTGGGGAAAATAACTTTTGAAAACCTTTTTGAATTTGCACTATGGCTTTTGGAAAATCCTTTGCCACTTTCAACAATTCCTTCTTGCCATGGCATTAGTGCAAATCCTCTCTCCTAACCACTCCCTCACCTCTGGATCATGATTTGCATCAAATCCAGCAAGTTGAACCTCCCCATGTGATTATTTCCATTCAAATTATATTCAAACAAATTTCTGTCTTCTATTCTACCACTTGGAGATTTACAAAGGAACTCCATTTTCTGTTTTGATTTTTGCCCCAAAACCAACTCTCCTCCCTGGTCCTTTGTACCCTCAACCTAGAACCATGAAGATCCACTGGTCTTCAGTTCAAAATTTTCAAACTACACTTGCTGCAAGTTTGGACCAGATTTGTCAAATTTGGTGAAATTCATTCCAAACCTTCTCCAAAAATTCCAAGTAAAATCAGGCAGCCTCTGGGTGCATTGAGTGGTCATCTCACCAAGTTACAGCTCCAGAAAAATTTATCCCATAGCCAAAACCTTCTGTCGAACACCTATAGTGCACTGTCTTTGTCAAAGTTCAGAAAGTTCAGAGATTCAGTCAGTGGCTGCTGTCGTTTTCTTCAGAGGAGGACGTCGATCTCGCCAGTGCCATCGCGTCGCCTTGCTCCTCGTCCCTGCCCCCTTATTCCTGCACCGCACGAAAGCCTGGCGCCTTGCGGGCGTCGGCGATGAGCAGCAGAAGGTGCGCCGCCCCGTGACCGACGCCGGCGGCGGCTTTGCGGATGCCAGCGGGAGACACGGCGCCGACGACGCCACCCAGCGCCGCCCAAACCACCGGAGCTCGCCGCATGGCCTTCCACTCCCCCGAACGCGCTGCCGCTCTCGTCGTGAACCGCAGGGCGCAGAGCGCGCTCTCTGCCGCCGTTGAGCCCGTGCGGTCACCTCACCGTGGACCGACGCCATTACGCCAAGACCGACCCCGTTTAGCCGCAAAACGAATCCAGTAACCTCCACTGATGCTGCCCGGCCACTCAAACCCCGTGCCAATCCACTGCTCCGCCGTAATCGCTCGCCGGAGATTCTCCGTTCACGGCCACCCCGCCGATCTGCCTATAAATAGAGGCCCCGAGCTTCAACTCGAGCACCCACCAGCACTGCACTCCCCCTAGAGCACGCCTAGCCACTGGAAGAGCCCCGAGGAGGTCTCCTTCCTCGACTCCGGCCGCCGTGACCCGCCACGGGATCCAGCCCGATTCGCCCCCGTGTGTGCTCCTCCGCCTCCATTCTCTTGCCAGTAGCTTCACCATGCATCCCTCTTTCTGACCCGCACTTCAATTTGAAGCTTGCAGCCCTCCACCGGAGCTCCCCATCCTCACCCGAGCCACCGTCCGCCGGAGAAAGTGTCGCCGTCGACGTGGTGCTCCCCGTTGGACGAGTCCACCACCCACCGACGCGGAAGAGGACGATGAAGCTCTTGGTACCCTCCGTTCCTCCTAACTCGCCGTGGTTCGACGCCGGCGTCCACCGCAATCTTCGGGCGCCGGCGAGCTTTTCAAACCTGACATGTGGACCCCGCGTGTCAGCCTCTGTTCTTTTATTCGCGAACCGTTTTCTGTTGGCGCCTTCGGGCAGAATACGTTTTCTCCTTTGCGCTTGCGCATTCCCAACCGAAGCGTTTTCTGTTTTCTCAGTTAAAACCCTGGAACTTTTCTGTTTCATTACAGATAAGTCCCTGGACAGAAACCTTTATAACTTTTTAATAAAAAGGTATTTTTGAGTGATTCTTTTTCTGGCAATCTTCAAATTTTGTCTAGTTTTTTATGGGATTTATTTGAAAATTATTTGGAAAACTTTCTGTGCATGTGTTGGTTTTCACGTTAGTACCCGTTTCGTGATTGCCATAGGTTCCGGGAGAGGTGACGGAGCCGCGAACTTCGCCGAGCTAGACTCCGACTTCTCCGAACCAGGCAAGCATGTTTTCAACATTTGATATGACAGGTGTTTTACATGTTCACGTGAGAGTTTGTGCGTGGCATATGAGTGTCGGAAAATACCTCGTTGCTTGTAAGGCAACGACCCGGTTGTTCCAAAGTTGCGATGACCTCTGATGAGAGGTGGCCTAATCATGTGGTGACATGAAGGGCAGCAAGGTGGTACTGTTGTAGCATACCAGCCTTGCATCATCCGACTTTCTTCGACGTTAACGTGGTTGGAGCCACGTTATCGATCTTTTCCCGCCTGTTCCAAAGTCGCGATGATCTCTGATGAGAGATGGCCTAATCATGTGGTGACATGAAGGGCAACAAGGTGGTACTGTTGTAGCATGCCAGCCTTGCGTCATCCGACTTTCTCCGACGTTAACGTGGTTGGAGCCGCGTTACCGTTCTTTCCCTTTTCCGTGCTACCCCATGTCTCATTGCCAGGATGCGGTTTAGTAAGTTGGTAACCTCTTTCCGTGTACACACCAAACAGAGAGGCCGGGATGATGGTACCTTGGCCCAGGATTAAAGCGAGTCATTCGGTCAGGGGGCATGGGTGTTTCCGGTTGGGACCGAGAGGGGGGGCACCCCCTTAAAGCGCGCGTATAGAAATTTGATCCCATGCTACGCGAGGTTGTAGCCTCCCCGTCTCAAGGTTTTTCTTGAATGTTGCCGAGGGTGATCCCTGGCTTCGGATGGTTGAATTGGGTGTGTACTGGTTAGACGTGTTTCTTCCAAAACACCGTAGACGGAACTAGTCCCCGTGACTACTGAAATCCGTTGGCTGTGGTTAAGTACAAACTCTGCAGAGTCAATTCTTTCCAAATCATCGTATCCATGATCAAGCAGTGTAAGTATTCTATCCATATCTATCTATGTGAAAAACTTGTCCCCGGTGAACAAGCTCAAGTGGTAAATTCAGATTTATTGTTATTCCTGTGGATGGACTAACTTTATATTCGTCTCATGCTTGTGATAATTTATGTTCCCGAACTATTGTATTAATGAGTTGTGATATAAGCCCTTTATGAGACGTCGCGCAGACGTCCGACTGTGGCGTGTACTCGTTTCTCACTTTAAATATAAGCCCTTTATGTGATGTCGCTCAGACGTCCGACTGCGGCATGCACTGTCTTTATTTTCTGTTATAAGCCCTTTATGTGGTGTCGCCCCGACGCCCGACTGTGGCATTATTATTCCGCATCTTCCGCTCGAGGAGTCTTTCAGACACTCGTTTGGCACCCGCATTAATATTCCGCATTTTCCGCTCGAGGAGTCTTTCAGACACTCGTTTGGCACCCGCATTAATATTCCGCATTTTCCGCTAGAGGAGTCTTTCAGACACTCGTTTGGCACCCGCATTAATATTCCGCATTTTCCGCTCGAGGAGTCATTCAGACCCTCGCTTGGCACCCAGTATTTATTACCGCTATGTCTAATCGCACCGGTTAACTTGTTCATATGCTTCATGTTTACATTTGTTATATCTTATGTCCGAACTGTCTTGCGAGTACTTTCATAGTACTCACCTGGCTTGTTGTTTTGGCCAGATGTTGACGAAGGCGATCTCTTGGATGAAGAGTTTGATAGCGCGTCCGATGCCTAGAGGAGTCCCAGTCAGTCCCGCGCGATCCCGGACATTGGTCACTTGTATCGTATACGCTTCCGCCACCCGCAATAAGTCTCCTCGAGCCTCACTCCGACGCTCGAAGAGCTGTAGTCTTCTGGAATCATATCACTTGCTTCGCGGTGATATTTCCACCACCGTTATTATCGTAAGTTAGTAGTTTGCCACCCTATCCGCCGTCTTGTTTTAGCGGCGTGCATGTAATAAATTGTTGGGCAGTCTCTGCTCAACCTTGTATTATATTTACTACTCCTGGTACCAGTGAGAAGGAATTCTTCCTCGCTGGTCCGTAAAAGGGATTGGTCTCTAAATAAATATTTTATTGAAAAACCGGTCGTGACAAGCTTGGTATCAGAGCCAGGCTGACTGTAGGAAGCCACTAGGTGCGATCGCTAATCGGTTATTAGCGTCTTTTGTGCTTTTTCAGCATTTTTGCAATTGTAGCTATTTTTTGTTGGTCATCATAAATTTATGACATGACTACTCAGAATTTTTGCCTACTTTTGTAGATGGCTGGCAGCAGCTGTGAGAATCGAGTGTTCACCAACGTGCCCGAGGGGTTTGTCAAGCTCCTCGTCTCCATCACCAAGCTCGCGATCGGGCCAGCAGCTCGCCCGGAGTTCACGCTCTATCAGCACAAGCTCAGTGACGACGTGTCTATGCACCAAGCCGTGGTGCAGTTCAGGGGAGGACGTTCTGCTGCTCGTCACTTCCGTTTTACGGGAAGGGCCATGCCTACGGAGAGGCATGCCATGCAGATGGCTGCCCGCGAGGCGATAGCTCGCCTTCGGGAAATCCTTCCTACGATGAAGACTCGTCGCTACCGCTACCTCCCATGCCATGTGCCTTACACCAGCCACTATGCGTTCGCCTGCCATCGGGGAGAACGAGATGAAGCCATCGAGATGGTTGTGGAGTATCTCAAGGTTCTGGAGGAGTCTTTCGACAACCTCGTAGATGATCTTGTGGCTGCCCGCATGGACTTAGTCCGGGGCGGTCCTGCCAGCAGGAAGGAGCTTCTCCACACGGCGCCGCCTCTGACATTCGTCTCGTCTTCAGCCTCGTATGCACCGGCCGTTTTGGCCATTGCTTGCCGTCTGCCTACCACTGAGGAGTTCGACCGAGTCATCGCTCCTACTCCAGTCAGAGCCGCACCGCCTGCCGCACGCGCTCTACCACCAGTCGCCCCCGCAACATCACCGCCGCGCAGCGTCGCGCGCCAGGAGCCAACTAGAGAGGAGGAGGTTGATTCTCCTGGACCGCTGAGCCTTGCCATCGGCAAGCGGAAGGAGATCTTCACCATCTCCGACTGAGAGCACCGAGTAGCCACGTGTTATGCCTGCTTGTATGATGTGTTGTTTTATCTATACGCTAGTTTGTATTGGTGTGGTTGCTGCCTTCCGGAGTAGTACGCTAGTTTTTTTAATAACATGTCAGGATGTGTACGCGCATCCTGAGTGCTGTATCATGTGTTTGCTTTTCACATGTAAGCTTTATGTTAAGCACTTCTTCTCCGTGAAAAATCATTTGTGTTTCTTTGAAAACCTTGAAGCCTCTTTAATTATCGCCTTTGCAAGATTTTTCTTGTGCTACACAGTTTTTCTCATGGGTTTTGCAAATAATACCCCAGACTGGAAAAATGTCTCGCCCATGGACTCGCTCTATGCCCAATCAGCCAGAAGAGGTTTACGGGACGCAGACCAGCAACAATTTCACTCAGGGTCAGTCCAGCCAACCAGACAGCGAAGCAGCACTGTCTCAAGTATGCCGTCTCTTCGAGCAAAGCCAGCAACAGCACCAAGAGATGATGAATCATGTCATCAATATGGGAAACCACCGTGAACCCTATCAACCACATTCCAAGTTATCTGAGTTACAGAAGACTCGCCCCTCAACTTTTGCTCACACCGATAGACCACTGGGAGCCGATGATTGGCTTCGTGAGATTGAAAGGAAACTGATTATTGCTCAGTGCTCAGATCATGAGAAGGTGCTTTATGCACCACACTACCTTACTGGAGCAGCCGCAACATGGTGGGAAAACTTCCTACACATGCATCCCAGGGAACACAACATCACCTGGGAAGAATTCAAGGAAGGCTTCCGTGGGGCACACATCCCCAGGAGCATCCTAAAGATCAAGAAGAGAGAGTTTGATGACCTAAAGCAAAGAGGCATGTCCGTCACAGAATACAACGGTCAGTTCACCCAGCTGTCTCGTTATGCCTACGACGAGCACATGACAGAAAACAAGAAGATGGAAAAATTCCTGGATGGCCTGGCAACAGCGTTAAGATGCCAACTGATCGTACACACCTTTCCGGATTTTAAGACGCTGGTGGACAAGGCCATCACCTTGGAGAATGAGCGCCGTAGTCTAGAAGATATCCGTAAGCGGAAGAGGGACAAGACGACTCTTGCCCGCAGCAACCGAGGCAAGACTGAGGTCCCAAGGACAGACGCAAGGAGATCCACGACTACTGAGCCAAGGCCCATCGGACAGTTTCATGCCAGGGACAAGGAGTTCACATACCGTCCAGGGGTCACCTACTATGCTTGTGGTCAACAAGGGCATTATGCTAAACAGTGCCCGAAGCCGAGAGACTCGGCACCCAAGCCGAACAATGGTGGGAACAATCCAGCCCCCAAGCGCAACAACTTCAACCCCAGCAACAACCACAGGAAGGGTCACCTGAACCATGTGACCAGGGAAGAAGCGCAGAATGCCCCAGACATCGTGCTCGGTACGTTCCCTGTCAACACAGTACCTGCCACGGTTTTGTTTGATTCTGGAGCTTCCCATTCGTTCGTTTCGAAGAGTTTTGTTTCGCAACACGGTTTTCCGATACTTCCCTTGGAAAAATCTATGATCATCAAGTCCCCCGGAAATAAGCAAATCGCTCAAGGTTACTGCCAAGGAGTGGTCATTGAGTTCGAAGGACTACAATTCCACGTGAATCTCATCGTGTTGGAAAGTAAAGGACTGGATGTCATTTTAGGGATGGACTGGTTGACCACCAACAAAGGATTCATCGACTGTTTCAATTGGACAGTGATTTTCACTCACCATCACGGCAAGACTATAAGAGTTTCCGCTCAAGAAAGGCCACAATCCCAGAAACGAAAACTGAACAAAATGGACATTGCGGAACTGAGGAAAGTTCCAGTGGTATGCGAGTTCCCTGATGTGTTCCCGGAAGAACTACCAGGCATGCCACCAGACCGAGAGATAGAATTCAGCATTGAACTAGCACCTGGCACCGCTCCCATCTATAAAAAGCCGTATAGAATGGCACCCTCAGAATTGGTGGAGTTGAAGAAGCAGATAAAGGAATTGTTGGACAAAGGATTTATTCGAGCCAGCTCCTCACCTTGGGGTTCGCCTGTGTTGTTCGCCAAAAAGAAAGATGGGACACTGAGGCTGTGCATAGACTATCGAGCCCTCAATATGGTCACCATCAAAAACAAATATCCGATGCCACGAATAAATGATTTGTTTGACCAGCTCGCACAGGCCAAGGTATTCTCAAAAATTGATTTGAGATCGGGATATCACCAATTGAAGGTATGGACGGAAGATATTCCCAAGACAGCTTTCACTTCCAGATATGGGTTATACGAGTTTACAGTGATGCCTTTTGGACTAACGAACGCCCCCGCATATTTCGTCCACCTCATGAACAAAGTGTTCATGAAATTCATGGACAAATTTGTGGTGGTATTCATTGACGATATTCTGGTTTACTCAAGGACACCAAAAGAGCATGCTGAGCACCTCAGAATTGTTTTGGGAGAATTGAGGAAACATCAGTTGTACGCCAAATTTAGCAAATGCGAATTTTGGCTAAGACAAGTTGGTTTCTTGGGCCATATATTGAACCAAGAAGGCGTGGCCGTAGACCCAGAAAAATTCATGGCCATACTAGACTGGAAGCCACCCGCGAATGTTACAGATGTGCGGAGTTTCCTAGGAATGGCCGGATATTACAGGAGATTTATTAAGGATTCTCCACTGTGGCAAAACCTATAACACAGTTACTCAAGAAGGACAAGAAATTTGTATGGACGGAAGCATGCGAGCAGAGCTTCCAAGAACTCAAGAAGAAACTGACAACCGCACCGGTCTTAACCGTACCAGACATACACAAGAGCTTTGAAGTGTATTGTGACGCGTCCCGAAAAGGTCTCGGATGTGTGCTAATGCAGGATGGCAAGGTTGTCGCATATGCCTCCAGGCAGCTGCGAAAACATGAGGAAAATTACCCAACACATGACCTGGAGCTAGCAGCAGTTATACATGCACTCAAGGAGTGGAGGCACTTTCTGTTGGGAAATCGCTGTGAAATATATACGGACCATAAGAGCCTCAAATATATTTTCACACAGCCAGAGCTGAATTTACGCCAACGACGCTGGTTGGAACTGGTCAAGGACTATGACGTCGGTATTCACTACCACCCAGGGAAAGCAAATGTAGTGGTCGATGCCCTTAGTCGAAACCCCAGCCCGGACAGTGACGGTCAGCAAAATTTGAGGCCTGAGTTTCAGCGAGAGTTCACTAGGCTCAACACGATGTTAGTCTCTGAGGGCACCGTATCGAACCTGGAGATACAACCCACCCTAGTGGAACAAATCAAGAAGGCTCAACAGGGACATCCCAGTATTGAAGGCATAAAGAAGAAAATGAACCTTAGTAAGACTTCGGAATTCGTCATGGACAGTGAAGGAACATTATGGTACTGAGACAGACTTTGCGTACCTAACATTGAGGAACTCAAGCAACAGATCTTGACGGAAAGCCACACCGCCCCATACTCGATCCATCCTGGAGGAACCAAAATGTACAAGGACATCCAGGAAAGATTTTGGTGGCACGGTATGAAAAGAGATATAGCCACGTTCATTGCTTGTTGCGATTCATGTCAGCGCATCAAGGCCGAGCACCAAAAGCCAGCAGGGCTACTCCAGCCTAACAGGATACCGGAGTGGAAATGGGATGAAATCAGAATGGACTTCATTGTCGGATTACCCCGATCACAACGCGGAAATGACGCCATATGGGTCATCACAGACCGACTAACCAAGGTTGCTCATTTCATTCCCGTGAAGACTACCTACTCCACACAAAGACTGGCAAAACTTTATCTCTCCCGTATAGTTTGCTTGCACGGAGTCCCAAAGACTATAATATCAGACCGAGGCACCCAATTCGTCTCCAAATTTTGGGATCACCTACAACAAGCTCTGGGTACGCAACTGGCTTTCAGTACAGCATACCACCCTCAGACCGATGGACAAACAGAACGTGTAAACCAAATACTAGAGGATATGCTAAGAGCCTGTGTGCTCACCTATGGATCCAGTTGGGAAGAGAGTTTGCCGTATGCCGAGTTTGCTTACAACAACAGTTACCAAGCCAGCTTACAAATGGCACCCTTTGAAGCGTTGTACGGACGAAGATGTCGTACCCCTCTGAATTGGTCAGAAACAGGTGACAGCCGTATCTTCGGCCCAGACATGCTTAAGGAGGCCGAGGAGAAAGTTAAACAAATCAGGGACAGACTCAAGACAGCACAGAGCCGACAAAAGAGCTACTATGATCAGAAGCACCGTGAGGTCAGCTTTGAACCTGGTGATTCCGTATACCTCCGAGTATCTCCTATGAGGGGTCTGCAACGGTTCAAAATTAAGTGGAAGCTAGCCCCAAGATTTATTGGACCATTTTGTGTAAAGGCACGAAGAGGCACGGTGGCCTACCAACTAGACCTCCCCAAGGAGCTGTCAGACGTCCATGACGTGTTCCACGTCTCACAGTTAAGAAAATGTGTGAGCAACCCAGAAAAACATGTACCTCATGAGGACATTGATATGCAACCAGATCTCACCTACAGAGAAAGGCCAGTAAAGATTTTAGAAGAGTCTGAATGGAGGACCCGTCAGAAAACGACAAGATTTTTCAGGGTTCAGTGGAGCAACCACACTGAGGATGAAGCTACATGGGAAAGGGAAGATTTCCTTCGAGCAGAGTATCCACATCTATTTGAGGATCAGCAGAAATCTCGAGGACGAGATTTTTCCTAAGGGGGTAGGTGTTGTGACACCCAAGTTTTTATTTGGATTTTTTCAAAAAGATTTCTATTTGACTTGAGGGGAGTGATTTAAAATTTTCCTTTAAGAGAACTCTCACTCTCAAATATTTTTCCTTATGGCAAAAGTTTTATTTGGATTCACCCAAGATCTGCCTTTGGTCTTGGAAGTTCTTGCCTTTTCATTTGGACTCAAGACAAAATGTTTTTTTTTCTTTTGGGGAAAATAACTTTTGAAAACCTTTTTGAATTTGCACTATGGCTTTTGGAAAATCCTTTGCCACTTTCAACAATTCCTTCTTGCCATGGCATTAGTGCAAATCCTCTCTCCTAACCACTCCCTCACCTCTGGATCATGATTTGCATCAAATCCAGCAAGTTGAACCTCCCCATGTGATTATTTCCATTCAAATTATATTCAAACAAATTTCTGTCTTCTATTCTACCACTTGGAGATTTACAAAGGAACTCCATTTTCTGTTTTGATTTTTGCCCCAAAACCAACTCTCCTCCCTGGTCCTTTGTACCCTCAACCTAGAACCATGAAGATCCACTGGTCTTCAGTTCAAAATTTTCAAACTACACTTGCTGCAAGTTTGGACCAGATTTGTCAAATTTGGTGAAATTCATTCCAAACCTTCTCCAAAAATTCCAAGTAAAATCAGGCAGCCTCTGGGTGCATTGAGTGGTCATCTCACCAAGTTACAGCTCCAGAAAAATTTATCTCATAGCCAAAACCTTCTGTCGAACACCTGCAGTGCACTGTCTTTGTCAAAGTTCAGAAAGTTCAGAGATTCAGTCAGTGGCTGCTGTCGTTTTCTTCAAAGGAGGACGTCGATCTCGCCAGTGCCACCGCGTCGCCTTGCTCCTCGTCCCCGCCCCCTTGTTCCTACACCGCACGAACGCCTGGCGCCTTGTGGGTATCGGCGACGAGCAGCAGAAGGTGCGCCGCCCCGTGACCGACGCCGGCGGCGGCTTTGCGGATGCCAGCGGGAGACACGGCGCCGACGACGCCACCTAGCGCCGCCCAAACCACCGGTGCTCGCCGCGTGGCCTTCCACTCCCCCGAACGCGCTGCCGCTCTCGTCGTGAACCGCAGGGCGCGGAGCGCGCTCTCTGCCGCCATTGAGCCCGTGCGGTCACCTCACCGTGGGCCGACGCCATTACGCCAAGACCGACCCTGTTTAGCTGCAAAACGAATCCAGTAACCTCCACTGATGCTGCCCGGCCGCTCAAACCCCCTGCCAATCCACTGCTCCGCCGTAATCGCTCGCCGGAGATTCTCCGTTCACGGCCACCCCGCCGATCTGCCTATAAATAGAGGCCCCGAGCTTCAACTCGAGCACCCACCAGCACTGCACTCCCCCTAGAGCACGCCTAGCCACTGGAAGAGCCCCGAGGAGGTCTCCTTCCTCGACTCCGGCCGCCACGACCCGCCACGGGATCCAGCCCGATTCGCCCCCGTGTGTGCTCCTCCGCCTCCATTCTCTTGCCAGTAGCTTCACCATGCATCCCTCTTTCTGACCCGCACTTCAATTTGAAGCTTGCAGCCCTCCACCGGAGTTCCCCATCCTCACCCGAGCCGCCGTCCGCTGGAGAAAGTGTCGCCGTCGACGTGGTGCTCCCCGTTGGACGAGTCCACCACCCACCGATGCGGAAGAGGACGCTTAAGCTCTTGGTACCCTTCGTTCCTCCTAACTCGCCGTGGTTCGACGCCGGCGTCCACCGCAATCTTCGGGCGCCGGCGAGCTTTTCAAACCTGACATGTGGACCCCGCGTGTCAGCCTCTGTTCTTTTATTCGCGAACCGTTTTCTGTTGGCGCCTTCGGGCAGAATACGTTTTCTCCTTTGCGCTTGCGCATTCCCAACCGAAGCGTTTTCTGTTTTCTCAGTTAAAACCCTGGAACTTTTCTGTTTCATTACAGATAAGTCCCTGGACAGAAACCTTTATAACTTTTTAATAAAAAGGTATTTTTGAGTGATTCTTTTTCTGGCAATCTTCAAATTTTTTCTAGTTTTTTATGGGATTTATTTGAAAATTATTTGGAAAACTTTCTGTGCATGTGTTGGTTTTCACGTTAGTACCCGTTTCGTGATTGCCGTAGGTTCCGAGAGAGGTGACGGAGCCGCGAACTTCGCCGAGCTAGACTCCGACTTCTCCGAACCAGGCAAGCATGTTTTGAACATTTGATATGACAGGTGTTTTAAATGTTCACGTGAGAGTTTGTGCTGGCATATGAGTGTCGGAAATTACCTCGTTGCTTGTAAGGCAACGACCCGGTTGTTCCAAAGTTGCGATGACCTCTGATGAGAGGTGGCCTAATCATGTGGTGACATGAAGGGCAGCAAGGTGGTACTGTTGTAGCATACCAGCCTTGCGTCATCCGACTTTCTTCGACGTTAACGTGGTTGGAGCCACGTTATCGATCTTTTCCCGCTTGTTCCAAAGTCGCGATGATCTCTGATGAGAGATGGCCTAATCATGTGGTGACATGAAGGGCAGCAAGGTGGTACTGTTGTAGCATGCCAGCCTTGCGTCATCCGACTTTCTTCGACGTTAACGTGGTTGGAGCCACGTTATCGATCTTTTCCCGCTTGTTCCAAAGTCGCGATGATCTCTGATGAGAGATGGCCTAATCATGTGGTGACATGAAGGGCAGCAAGGTGGTACTGTTGTAGCATGCCAGCCTTGCGTCATCCGACTTTCTCCGACGTTAACGTGGTTGGAGCCGCGTTACCGTTCTTTCCCTTTTCCGTGCTACCACATGTCTCATTGCCAGGATGCGGTTTAGTAAGTTGGTAACCTCTTTCCGTGTACACACCAAACAGAGAGGCCGGGATGATGGTACCTTGGCCCAGGATTAAAGCCAGTCATTCGGTCAGGGGGCATGGTGTTTCCAGTTGGGACCGAGAGGGGGGGCACCCCCTTAAAGCGCGCGTATAGAAATTTGATCCCATGCTACGCGAGGTTGTAGCCTCCCCGTCTCAAGGTTTTTCTTGAATGTTGCCGAGGGTGATCCCTGGCTTCGGATGGTTGAATTGGGTGTGTACTGGTTAGACGTGTTTCTTCCAAAACACCGTAGACGGAACTAGTCCCCGTGACTACTGAAATCCGTTGGCTGTGGTTAAGTACAAACTCTGCAGAGTCAATTCTTTCCAAATCATCATATCCATGATCAAGCAGTGTAAGTATTATATCCATATCTATCTGTGTGAAAAACTTGTCCCCGGTGAACAAGCTCAAGTGGTAAATTCAGATTTATTGTTATTCCTGTGGATGGACTAACTTTATATTTGTCTCATGCTTGTGATAATTTATGTTCCCGAACTATTGTATTAATGAGTTGTGATATAAGCCCTTTATGAGACGTCGCGCAGACGTCCGACTGTGGCGTGTACTCGTTTCTCACTTTAAATATAAGCCCTTTATGTGATGTCGCTCAGACGTCCGACTGCGGCATGCACTGTCTTTATTTTTTGTTATAAGCCCTTTATGTGGTGTCGCCCCGACGCCCGACTGTGGCATTATTATTTCGCATCTTCCGCTCGAGGAGTCTTTCAGACACTCGTTTGGCACCCGCATTAATATTCCAAATTTTCCGCTCGAGGAGTCTTTCAGACACTCGTTTGGCACCCGCATTAATATTCCGCATTTTCCGCTCGAGGAGTCTTTCAGACACTCGTTTGGCACCCGCATTAATATTCCGCATTTTCCGCCCGAGGAGTCATTCAGACCCTCGCTTGGCACCCAGTATTTATTACCGCTATGTCTAATCGCACCGGTTAACTTGTTCATATGCTTCATGTTTACATTTGTTATATCTTATGTCCGAACTATCTTGCGAGTACTTTCATAGTACTCACCTGGCTTGTTGTTTTGGCCAGATGTTGACGAAGGCGATCTCTTGGATGAAGAGTTTGATAGCGCGTCCGATGCCTAGAGGAGTCCCAGTCAGTCCCGCGCGATCCCGGACATTGGTCACTTGTATCGTATACGCTTCCGCCACCCGCAATAAGTCTCCTCGAGCCTCAC
The DNA here is from genome assembly GCF_002575655.3 of Aegilops tauschii subsp. strangulata. NCBI lineage: Eukaryota > Viridiplantae > Streptophyta > Magnoliopsida > Poales > Poaceae > Aegilops > Aegilops tauschii. The sequence continues at coordinate 34,284,945 of NC_053037.3, read as the reverse complement.
TCCGACACTCGAAGAGCTATAGTTTTCTGGAATCATATCACTCGCTTCGCGGTGATATTTCCACCACCGTTATTATCGTAAGTTAGTAGTTTGCCACCCTATCCGCCGTCTTGTTTTAGCGGCGTGCATGTAATAAATTGTTGGGCAGTCTCTGCTCAACCTTGTATTATATTTACTACTCCTGGTATTTTTCTTCTGTGACCAAGATATTGTCTACCAGTGAGAAGGAATTCTTCCTCGCTGGTCCATAAAAGGGATTGGTCTCTCAATAAATATTTTATTGAAAAACCGGTCGTGACATTTTCTGGCGCCGTTTCCGGGGAGTGAAGCGCCTTTGGTAAGTGGAATTTGGTAAGGAAACATTTATATAGTGTGCTGAAATTTACTGTCACTTGTTACTATGGAGAACAATCCTTTGAGGGTTTTGTTCGGGGTATCTTCACCTCGTCCGGAACCACAATTAGTTACCCCTCAACCTACTGCACCTACTGAAAATACTGAATATGAAATTCCTTCGGGTATGATAGAACAACTGCTAGCTAATCCTTATGCAGGAGATGGAACCGAACATCCTGATATGCACTTGATATATGTAGAACAAATTTGTGGATTGTTCCAGCTTGCAAGTTTACTCGGGAATGAAGTTATGAAGAAGGTTTTCCTTTTATCTTTGAAGGGAAAAGCATTGGCATGGTATAGGCTATGCGATGATATTGAATCTTGGAATTGGAATCGTTTGAAATTGGAGTTCCACCAAATTTTTTATCCTATGCATCTAGTTCATCGTGATTGGAATTATATATATAATTTTTAGCCTCGTGAAGGAGAAAGTATCGCTCTAGCTTGGGGGGGGGGCTTAATTTAATGTTATGTTCATGCCCCAATCATGAGCTCTCGAGAGAAATTATCATTCAGAATTTTTATGCTCGGCTTTCTCGTGATGATCAATCCATGCTTGATACTTCTTGTACTGGTTCTTTTATGAAGAAGACTTTTGAATTCCGGTGGGATCTTTTGGAAAGAATAAAACGCAACTCTTAAGATTGGTAACTCGACGGATGTAAAGAATCAGTTATTAAACTTAAGTATGATTGTGTTAAATCTTTTATGGATACCGATGCTTTTCAAAAGTTTAGCACTAAATACGGACTTGACTCTGAGATAGTAGCCTCCTTTTGTGAATCATTTGCTACTCATGTTGAACTCCCTAAAGAGAAGTGGTTTAAATACCACCCACCTATTAAAGAAGAAATCAAAGAACCTGTACCACCTAAGGAAGAAACTATACTTTATAATGTTGATCCAGTTGTTTCCTTCTGCTTATATAGAGAAACCACCTTTCCCTGTTAGGATAAAGGAATATGCTAAAGTTTCAACTGTTGTTAACAAAATCTATATTATAACACCTAAACCCCATGAACAAATCAAAGTAGAACCTAGTATTGCTATGGTTAAAAATCTCTTGGAACAGGATATTGATGGGCATGTTATTTACTTCTGTGAAGAAGCTACTAGAATTGCCAAACCAGATAAAAATGACAATCATAGACCCGTTGTTGGCATGCCCGTTGTCTCAGTTAAAATAGGAGATCATTGTTATCATGGTTTATGTGACATAGGTGCTAGTGTGTGTGCCATTCCCTTTACCTTATATCAAGAATTATGAATGAAATAGCATCAGCTGAAATAGAACAAATAGATGACACTATTAAACTTGCTAATAGAGACACCATCACACCACTTGGGATTGTTAGAGATGTTGAAGTCTTGTGTGGGAAAATAAAATACCCTACTGATTTTCTTGTTCTTGGTTTCCTACAAGATGACTTCTGTCCCATTATCTTTGGTAGACCTTTCTTAAACACCGTTAATGCTCAAATAGATTGTAAGAGACAATCTGTCGGTGTTAGCTTTGGTGGTGAGTCTCATGAGTTTAATTTTTCCAAGTTTAGTAGAAAGCTTCATGAAAAAGAATTGCCTAGTAAGGATGAATTAATTGGTCTTGCTTCAATTGCTGTGCCACCTACTGATCCTTTAGAACAATATTTGCTAGACCATGAAAATGATTTACATATGCATGAAAGAAATGAAATAGATGATATTTTCTTTGAACAACGTCCTCTTCTTAAACACAATTTGCCTATTGAAACTCTTGGAGTTCCACCTCCACCTAAAGGTGACCCTGTGTTTGAATTAAAACAATTGCCGGACACTTTGAAATATGCTTATCTTGATGAAAAGAAAATATATCCTGTTATTATCAGTGCTAACCTTTCAGAACATGAAGAACAAAGATTATTGAAAGTTCTAAGGAAGCACCGGGCTGCTATTGGATATACTCTTGATGATTTAAAGGGCATTAGTCCCACTCTATGTCAGCACAAAATTAATATGGAACCTGATGCTAAACCAGTTGTTGATCACCAACGTCGGTTAAACCCGAAGATGAAAGAAGTGGTAAGAATGGAAATACTAAAACTTCTGGAGGCAGGTATAATATATCCTATAGCTGATAGTAGATGGGTAAGTCCTGTTCAATGTGTTCCTAAGAAAGGAGGTATTACTGTTGTTCCTAATGATAAGAATGAACTTATACCACAAAGAATTGTTACAGGTTATAGAATGGTAATTGATTTTAGAAAATTAAACAAAGCAACTAGAAAAGATCATTACCCCTTACCTTTTATTGATCAAATGCTTGAAATATTATCTAAGCACACACACTTCTGCTTCCTTGATGGTTATTCTGGCTTTTCACAAATACCTGTATCTCAACCTGATCAAGAAAAGACTACTTTTACTTGTCCCTTTGGAACCTATTGATACGTCTCCAACATATCTACTTTTTCTCGTGCTTTTCCTCTTGTTTTGGACTCTAATTTGCATGACTTGAATGAAACTAACCCCGGACTAACACTGTTTTCAGCAAAACTACCATGGTGTTGTTTTTGTGCAGAAATAGAAGTTCTCGGAATGGAACGAAACTTTGCGAGGATTTTTTATATCAATAATAAGAATTTCTGGAGCCAAGACCCACCAGAGAGGGGCCCCTAGTTGGGAACAACCCACCAGAATGGAAATACGAGCTTTATGTCTGTCTCTTTATATAAAATTGCTTTGTGTGAAAACTGCTTTGTGTGATTTAGGAGCTGGTGTTAGTGTTATGCCTTTCTCTTTATATAAAAGACTTGACTTGAATAAACTCACACCTACTGAAATATGTTTGCAAATGGCTGACAAGTCAACTGCCATACCTATCGGTATCTGTGAGGATGTGCCCGTTGTTGTTGCTAATGTTACTATTTTGACTGACTTTGTTATACTTGAGATGCCCGAGGACGACAGCATGTCGATTATCCTTGGTAGACCCTTCTTGAATACTACAGGGGCTGCTATTGATTGCAATAAAAGCAAGGTCACTTTTCATATCAATGGTAATGAGCATACGGTGCACTTTCCAAAGAAACAATTCCAAGTGAATAGTATTAATGTTCTTGAAAAATCTCCGACAATCACTATTGGAAGTTTTCAAATACCTCTACCTACTGTCAAAAAGAAATATGAAATGCTTATTGTTGGGGAAATTCATATCCCCATTGAGGTAACTTAGTGATTTACGAAAGTTCTTCGGTTTCATGCTAATCGAAAGTGGTTGTTAATAAGACCTGATCAACCTTATTAATGAATCATTTTTGAGCGATATGAAGTTGATGAATTTAGTAAGCACTACCTTCTGTTCCTACTTTTTATTCTCTGTTTTTATTAGTTAAATAAAATAAAATGCCATTTTTGTCTGTTTTCTGAATTTCCCGTGCAATAAAAAATGACCCAAAAATAAAAGTTCTCGGAATGCCCTGAAAATTTTATACGGTTTTTTTCTGAATTTTTGGTGCAAATAATACCAGACGGAGGTGCACCAGGTGGGCACAACCCACCTGGGCGCGCCAGGACCCCCAGGCGCGCCCTGGTGGGTTGTGGTCCCCATGTGGGCCCCCTCACTTACCTCTTCATCCCACATCATCACTTACGTCCAGAAAAAAATCCCCATTGCTCTCTCTCCCGTGTTCTTGAACTCAAATCTGCGGATTTCGATCTCTTTGCTCGAAGCTCCGTTTGCGAAACTGTTTCGGGGGATTGTTCCTTGGTATGTGACTCCACCATTTGTCCAATTAGTTTTTGTTTTAGTGGTTTATACTTTGAATAAATAGCTACTCTTGGTGCTGCTGTAGATGTGCTTGCATGTTGAATTATTAGTGTTCTAAGTAGTTTGAATGCTTGTTATGACCTCTATGTATCCCTCTGAGTAGTTGCTATCAATTTGGTGAAGTTTTGTTGGGAAAATTTTGTGAACTAAAAATTCAGATTTTTGTTCATAGGAAAAATTGTACGCGGACATGATGAACCTGTTTGGAAGGAGTTCTTCGAGGAGACGATCCTCTGGCGCATCCTCTAGTGACAGTTCTACTCGCCAGTCTTACGTTGAACCGAGTGAAAGTTCCACATGAGATGCCGCCACCAAAACATGTTTATGGCCTTGCGATGAATATATGGTGCAGGTGGGCATTAAGGAGGAATTTTTGAGCAATATGTTCACAATGTCGGTCTCGGTCCCTACCTCTCAGATAAGTGTGAACAGCGCCATCTTCTCACTGAATCTTTCGTTAAAGAATTTAAATATTTTCCACGTGAGTCTAGGGTGTCGTTTATGCTTTATAATAATCCATTTACTATTCCACTGGAGAACTTTGCTTACCATTGCAAACTTACATTTTGGGCTTCGCTTGATGAGCCACCAAAGGCTGAGTACGAGTCTTTCTTGACTAGCCTTTGTTATGGTGAAAATAGAGGAGTGAGACAAGGAAGAATAAAGAGCATTCACTTTCCCGCAATTCAGTACTTTGCATTATTTAACGGGAAATGCATAGTAGGCAAACAAGACTGTAGCATACTTTGTGCGCCAGACTTGAGCCCCATTCACATCGGTCTCACCTCTGAAAGGAATTATAACCTTGGAGCGATTGTTGCACGTAGACTTCAGCATAACGCCAAAAGTGGCTGGTTCTATGGTGGAATTTATGCCACACGTCTAGCACGAGGGCTGGGTGTTTCACCTTTGCCCTTTGATCCTATCCTACCCACTCGGCATTTAGATTTTGATGCTTTGAAAGAGCATAAAATCCTTAAAGGAAGGATTCATGACTTCACTTATAATCTTAAGTTTAACCAATCACATGTTGTGGACACATACTTGCCTGCGCCTGCTCTCTTTGATTATCATTGTTGGAAATATGCCCTAGAGGCAATAATAAAATGGTTATTATTATATTTCCTTGGTCATGATAATTGTCTATTGTTCATGCTATAATTGTATTGACCGGAAACCGTAATACATGTATGAATACATAGACCACAACATGTCCCTAGTAAGCCTCTAGTTGACTAGCTCATTGATCAATAGATGGTCGTTTCCGGACCATGGACATTGGATGTCGTTGATAATGGGATCACATCATTAGGAAAATGATGTGATGGACAAGACCCAATCCTAAGCATAGCACAACATCGTGTAGTTCGTTTGCTAGAGCTTTTCTAATGTCAAGTATCGTTTCCTTAGACCATGAGATTGTGCAACTCCCGGATACCGTAGGAGTGCTTTGGGTGCATCAAACGTCACAACGTAACTGGGTGGCTATAAAGGTGCACTATAGGTATCTCCGAAAGTGTCTGTTGGGTTGGCACGAATCGAGACTGGGATTTGTCACTCCGTATGACGGAGAGGTATCTCCGGGCCCACTCGGTAATGCATCATCATAATGAGCTCAATGTGACTAAGGAGTTAGCCACGGGATCATGCGTTACGAAATGAGTAAAGAGACTTGTCAGTAACGAGATTGAACGAGGTATGGGGATACCGACGATCGAATCTCGGGCAAGTAACATACCGATAGACAAAGGGAATTGAATAAAGGATTGATTGAATCCCCGACATCATGGTTCATCCGATGAGATCATCGTGGAACATGTGGGTGCCAACATGGGTATCCAGATCCCGCTGTTGGTTATTGGCCGGAGAACGTCTCGGTCATGTCTGCATGGTTCCCGAACCCGTAGGGTCTACACACTTAAGGTTCGGTGATGCTAGAGTTGTATGGGAAATAGTATGTGGTTACCGATGGTTGTTCGGAGTCCTGGATGAGATCCCGGACGTGACGAGGAACTCCGGAATGGTCCGGAGGTGAAGATCGATATATTGGACGAAGGGTATTGGAGTCCGGAATTGTTCCGTGGGTACCGGGTGACGACCGGCGTGTCCGAAAGGGGTTTCGGAGGCCCCGACAAGAGTTGGCGGGCCTTATGGGCCAAGGGGAGGGGGCACATCAGCCCACTAAGGGGCTGTGCGCCCCTCCCACCCTATCTCACGTAACGTGGAGAGGTGGGGGCGCCTCCCCTAGGGCAGCCACCCCTCCCGGCTTGGGGGGCAAGCTTCCTAGGGGTGGGGGCGCCCAAACCCATCTAGGGTTTCCCCTGTGGCCGCCGCCCCTCCCCTAGGGAAACCCTAGGGCGCCTCCTCCTCCCCCCTTCCCCCTATATATAGTGAGGAAGAGATAAGGCAGCCGCACCCCTTCCCCAGGCGCAGCCCCTCCCTCCTCCACCACCTCCTCCTCCTCCGTAGTGCTTGGCGAAGCCCTGCCGAAGAACCGCAAGCTCCACCATCACACCGTCGTGCTGCTGGAGTTCTCCCTCAACTTCTCCTCTCCCCTTGGTGGATCAAGAAGGAGGATACGTCCCCGGGCTGTACGTGTGTTGAACGCAGAGGCGCCGTCCGTTTGGTGCTAGATCGGATCTTCCGCGATTTGAATCGCCGTGAGTACGACTCCATCAACCGCGTTCTTGTAACGATTCCGCTTAGCGATCTTCAAGGGTATGAAGATGCACTCACTCTCTCTCTCGTTGCTAGCATCTCCTAGATTGATCTTGGTGACACGTAGGAAAATTTTGAATTATTACTATGTTCCCCAACAGTGGTATCAGAGCCAGGTTTATGCATAGATTCTATGCACGAGTAGAACACAAAGTAGTTGTGGGCGATGATTTGTTCAATTTGCTTACCATTACTAGTCTTATCTTGATTCGGCGGCATTGTGGGATGAAGCGGCCCGGACCGACCTTACACGTACTCTTACATGAGACAGGTTCCACCGACTGACATGCACTTGATGCATAAGGTGGCTCGCGGGTGTCTGTCTCTCCCACTTTAGTCGGATCGGATTCGATGAAGAGGGTCCTTATGAAGGGTAAATAGCAATTGGCATATCACCGTTGTGGCTTTTGCGTAGGTAAGAAACGTTCTTGCTAGAAACCCATAGCAGCCATGTAAAACATGCAACAACAATTAGAGGACGTCTAACTTGTTTTTGCAGGGTATGCTATGTGATGTGATATGGCCAAAAGGATGTGATGAATGATATATGTGATGTATGAGATTGATCATGTTCTTGTAATAGGAATCACGACTTGCATGTCGATGACAACTGGCAGGAGCCATAGGAGTTGTCTTAATTTATTGTATGACCTGCGTGTCAATGAAAACGCCATGTAATTACTTTACTTTATTGCTAACCGTTAGCCATAGTAGTAGAAGTAATAGTTGGCGAGACAACTTCATGAAGACACGATGATGGAGATCATGGTGTCATGCCGGTGATGAAGGTGATCATGCCTCGCCTCGAAGATGGAGATTAAAGGCGCAAGATGATATTGGCCATATCATGTCACTTTATGATTTGCATGTGATGTTTGTCATGTTTACATCTTATTTGCTTAGAACGACGGTAGCATAAATAAGATGATCCCTCACTAAAATTTCAAGAAATGTGTTCCCCATAACTATGCACCGTTGCGAAGGTTCGTTGTTTCGAAGCACCACGTGATGATCGGGTGTGATAGATTCTAACATTCGCATACAACGGGTGTAAGCCAGATTTACACATGCGAAACACTTAGGTTGACTTGACGAGCCTAACAAGTACAGACATGGCCTCGGAACACAAGAGACAGAAAGGTCGAACATGAGTCGTATAGTAGATACGAACAACATGGAGATGTTCACCGTTGATGACTAGTCCGTCCCACATGATGATCGGACACGGCCTAGTCGATTCGGATCATGTATCACTTAGATGACTAGAGGGATGTCTAACTGAGTGGGAGTTCATTAAATAATTTGATTAATTGAACTCATTATCATGAACATAGTCTAAATTGTCTTTGCAAATTATGTTGTGGTTTAATAGCTCGCGCTTTAGCTCCTTGTTTTAATACGTTCCGAGAGAAAGACTTTGTCGAAAGATATTGTAAGCAATTGTGCGGACTAGGGCCGTAGTCTGAGGATTGTCCTCACTGCTACATAGAAGGCTTCTGTCCTTAATGCACCGCTCGGTGTGCCAACCCCTTTGGCGTCGTCCGTGGATGTTGTGAACATCTGGCAGACATGTTCTGATAACTACCTCATAGTTTAGTGCGCCATGCTTTGCGGCTTAGAGTCGGGGCTCCAAAAGTGTTTTGAATGCCATGGAACATATGAGATGTTCCAAGAGCTGAAATTGGTATTTTTGGCTCATGCCCGTGTTGAGAGGTTTGAGACCTCTGACAAGATCTTTGCCTATAAGATGGAGGAGAATAGCTCAACCAGTGAGCATGTGCTCAGAATGTGTGGGTACTTCAATCGCTTGAATCAAGTGGGAGTTAATCTTCCAGATAAGAGAAGTGATTGACGGAGTTCTCCAGTCACTATCACCAAGCTAACTAGAGCTTCGTGATGAACTATAACATGCAAGGGAAGTTGATCCCGGAGCTGTTCGTCGTGCTTAAGGCCGTAAACGTAGAAGTCAAGATGGAGCATCAAGTGTTGATGGTTAACAAGACAACTAGTTTCAAAGAACGGCAACGGCAAGAAGGGAAACTTCATGAATGGCAAGCCAGTTGCCGCTCTAGTGAAGAAACCCAAGAACCCAAACCCGAGACGAAGTGCTTATATTAGGGGAACGGTCACTGGTAGTGGAACTACCTCAAATACTTGGTAGATAAGAAGGCTGGCAACTTCAACAAAAGAATATTTGATATATGTGTTATTGATGTGTACCTTACTAGTACTCCTAGTAGCACATGGGTATTAGATACCGGTTCAGTTGCTAATATTGGTAACTCGAAACAAAAGCTACGGAATAAACGGAGACTAGCTAAGGGTGAGGTGACGATATGTGTTGGAAGTGTTTTCAAGGATGATATGATCACCATCGCACGCTCCCTCTACCTTCGGGATTAATGTTGAACCCAGATAAATGTTGTTTGCATTGGTGTCTGCGTTGAGCATGAACTTGATTAGATCATGTTTATTGCAATACAGTTATTCATTTAAGACAGAGAATAATGGTTATTCTGTTTACATGAATAATACCTTCTATAGTCATGCACCCAATGTGAATGGTTTATTGAATCTCGGTCGTAGTGTTACACATGTTCATTACATTGATGCCAAAAGATGTAGAGTTGATAATGATAGTACCACTTTCTTGTGGCACTGCCGCTTAGGTCATATTGGTGTAAAGCGCATGAAGAACCTCCATGCTAATGGACTTTTGGAGTCACTTGATTTTGAATCACCTGACACATGCGAACCATGCCTCATAGGCACGATGACTAAAACCCCGTTTTCTGGAACAATGGAACTGGCAAGTGACTTGTTGGAAATCACACATGATGATGTGTGCGGTCTGATGAGTGTTGACGCATGCAGTGGGTATCATTATTTTCTCACCTTCACCGATGAATTGAGTAGATATGGGTATATTTACTTAATGTAGCATAAGTTTGAAACGTTTGAAAAGTTCAAGCAATTTCAGAGTGAAGTTGAGAATCATCACAACATGGAGATCAAGTTCCTATGATCTGATCAAGGGGAGAGTATCTGAGTTATGAGTTTGGCAATCACTAAAGACAAGGTGGAATCGTTTCACAGTTGACGCCACCTGGAACACCATAGCGTAATGGTGTGTCCGAGCGTCGTAGTCGCACCCTATTGGATATGGTGCGATCTATGATGTCTCTTACTGATCTACCGCTATCATTTTGGGGTTATGCATTAGAGACAATTACATTCACTTTAAATAGGCACCATCTAAGTCCGTGGAGATGACACCGTATGAACTATGGTTTGGCAAGAAACCTAAGTTGTTGTTTCTTTAGGTTCGGGGCTACGATGCTTATGTCGATAGGCTTCGGCCAGAAAAGCTCGAACCCAAAGCGGAAAATTGTGTCTTCATAGAATACCCAAACAAGATGATTGGGTATACCTTCTATCTCAGATCTGAGGGCAAAATGTTTGTAGCTAGGAACAGGTCCTTTCTCGAGAAAGGGTTTCTCTCGAAAGAATTGAGTGGGAGGAAGATAGAACTTGATGAGGTTGTTGAACCTTTACTTCAACCAGAGAGTAGCACAACACAGAAAGATGTTTCTGTGGCACCTACCTCAGTTGAAGAGAAAGCTAATGATGATGATCATGGAGCTTCAGAACAAGTTACTATCGAACCTCGTAGGTCGACAAGGGTGTGTACAACTTCTGAGTGGTAACCCTGTCTTAAAGGTCATGATTGTTGGACAACGATGAACCTATGAGCTATGGAGAAGCGATGGTGGGCCCAGATTCCAACAAATGGCTGGAAGCCATGAAATCCGAGATAGGATCCATGTATGAGAACAAAGTATGGACTTTGGTGGACTTGCCCGATGATCGGCAAGCCATTGAGAATAAATGGATCTTTAAGAAGAAGACAAACGCTGATGGTAATGTCACCATTTATGAAGCTCGACTTGTTTCAAAGAAGTTTACGACAAGTTCAAGGAGTTGACTGTGATGAGACTTTCTCAATCATAGCGATGCTAAAGTCTGTTAGAATTATGTTAGCAGTTGCTGCATTTTCATTTCGGAATTCTGGTAGATGGATGTCAAAACAAAGTTTCCTTGACAGTTTCTGTGAGGAAAGGCTGTATGTGATACAACCAGAAGGTTTTGTCGATCCTAAGGATGCTAAAAGGTATGCAAATTCCAGCGATCCTTCTATGGATTGGAGCAAGCATCTCGGAGTTGGAACATACGCTTTGATGAGGTGATCAAAGCATTTGGGTTTATGCAAAGTTTGTAAGAAACTTGTATTTGCAAGAAAGTGAGTGGGAGCACTACAACATTTTGATAAATATATGTGGATGACATATTGTTGATCAGAAATGATGTAGAATTTGTGGAAAGCATAAATGGTTGTTTGAATGGAGTTTTTCAAAGGTAGACCTGTGTAAAACTGCTTACATGTTGGGTATCAAGATCTATAGAGATAGATCAAGACGCCTAATAAGACTTTCACAGAGCACATACCTTGACATGATCTTGAAGGAGTTCAAGATGGATCAGTCAAAGAAGGAGTTCTTGCCTGACTTGTAAGGTGTGAAGTTAAGACTTGAAGCTCGACCACGGCAGAAGAAAGAGAAAGGACGAAAGTCGTCCCCTATGCCTTAGCCATAGGCTCTATACGACATGCCATGCTATGTACCGCGATGTGCCTTGCCACATGTCTGGAAAGGGGGGTATAAGAATGATCCAGGAGTGGATCATTGGACAGCGGTCAAAATTGTCCTTGGGAATAAGGAAATGTTTTCTCGATTATGGAGGTGATGAAGAGTTCGGCGTAAAGGGTTACGTCGGTGCAAGCTTTAACACCTATTCGGATGACTCTGAGTAGCAAACCGGATACGTATAGTGGAGCAACCATTTGGAATAGCTCCAAGTGGAGCATAGTAGCAACATCTACAATATGAAATAGAGATTTGCAAAGAACACACGGATCTGAATGTTGCAGACCTGTTGACTAAAACCTCTCTCGTAAGCATAACATGATCAAACCCTAGTAAACTCCTGGGTGTTAATCACATGGCGATGTGAACTAGATTATTGACTCTAGTAAACTCTTGGGTGTTAGTCACATGGTGATGTGAACTATGAGTGTTGATCACATGGCAATGTGAACTAGATTATTGACTCTAGTGCAAGTGGGAGACTGTTGGAAATATGCCCTAGAGGCAATAATAAAATGGTTATTATTATATTTCCTTGTTCATGATAATTGTCTATTGTTCATGCTATAATTGTATTTACCAAAAACCGTAATACATGTGTGAATACATAGACCACAACATGTCCCTAGTAAGCCTCTAGTTGACTAGCTCGTTGATCAATAGATGGTCATGGTTTCCTGACCATGGACATTGGATGTTGTTGATAATGGGATCACATCATTAGGAGAATGATGTGATGGACAAGACCCAATCCTAAGCAAGCACAAGATCGTGTAGTTTGTTTGCTAGAGCTTTTCTAATGTCAAGTATCGTTTCCTTAGACCATGAGATTGTGCAACTCCCGGATACCGTAGGAGTGCTTTGGGTGCATCAAACGTCACAACGTAACTGGGTGGCTATAGAGGTGCACTACAGGTATCTCCGAAAGTGTCTTTTGGGTTGGCACGAATCGAGACTGGGATTTGTCACTCCGTATGACGGAGAGGTATCTCTGGGCCCAATCGGTAATGCATCATCGTAATGAGCTCAATGTGACTAAGGAGTTAGCCACGAGATCATGCGTTATGGAACGAGTAAAGAGACTTGCCAGTAACGAGATTGAACGAGGTATGGGGATACCGACGATCGAATCTCGGGCAAGTAACATACCGATAGACAAAGGGAATTGAATACGGGATTGATTGAATCCCCAACATCGTGGTTCATCTGATGAGATCATCGTGGAACATGTGGGAGCCAACATGGGTATCCAGATCCTGCTGTTGGTTATTGGACGGAGAATGTCTCGGTCATGTCTGCATGGTTCCCGAACCCGTAGGGTCTACACACTTAAGGTTCGGTGACGCTAGAGTTGTTATGGGAAATAGTATGTGGTTACCGAAGGTTGTTTGGTGTCCCGGATGAGATCCTGGATGTGACGATCGATATATTGGACGAAGGGTATTGGAGTCCGGAATTGTTCCGGGGGTACCGGGTGACGACCAGCGTGTCTGAAAGGGGTTTCGGAGGCCCCGGCAAGCGTTGGGGGACCTTATGGGCCAAGGGGAGGGGGCACATCAGCCCACTAAGGGGCTGTGCGCCCCTCCTACCCCATCTCACGTAACATGGAGAGGTGGGGGCGCCTCCCGTAGGGCAGCCACCCCTCCCGGCTTGGGGGGCAAGTTTCCTAGGGGTGGGGGCGCCCAAACCCATCTAGGGTTTCCCCTGTGGCCGCCGCCCCTCCCCTAGGGAAACCCTAAGGCGCCTCCTCGTCCCCCTTCCCCCTATATATAGTGAGGGAGAGAGAGGGCAGCCGCACCCCTTCCCCTGGCGCAGCGCCTCCCTCCTCCAACACCTCCTCCTCCTCTGTAGTGCTTGGCGAAGCCCTGCCGGAGAACCGCAAGCTCCACCACCACGCCGTCGTGCTGCTGGAGTTCTCCCTAAACTTCTCCTCTCCCCTTGCTGGATCAAGAAGGAGGAGACGTCCCTGGGCTGTACGTGTGTTGAACGCGGAGGTGCCGTCTGTTCGGCGCTATATCGGATCTTCCGCGACTTGAATCGCCGTGAGTACGACTCCATCAACCGCATTCTTGTAACACTTCCGCTTAGCGATATTCAAGGGTATGAATATGCACCCACTCTCTCTCTCGTTGCTAGAATCTCCTAGATTGATCTTGGTGATACATAGGAAAATTTTGAATTATTACTACGTTCCACAACAATCATAGCAAGGGAAGACATTTTGTTCTTGAGAGCGAGGCCCGAGCTCATAACGCAGTAATGGTGGCGGCACGGCGTGCCGAGGCATCCGCACCGAGAGCCTCCGTGAGCTACCACGCCGACTACTACCCTCCAGGCAACTGATTGATTACCAACTTAGGCCAAAAGCCTAAGCTTGGGGGAGTACGTGTTCTCACCGACATTATATTCATGTTCACATATCATTCTATTTGTCGGTGTTCACACTTTTTCATTGTATCATCCATGCTTAGATTTATTTTCCTGCTTTCTTCTTGTTTGTTTGAAAAGCCTTAGAAAAACCAAAAAAATTAGTTGTAGTAATTTACTTTCAATGCATGCTTAGTAGTAGCCACTACAAAAAAAATACACTTCCGTGATGATACGTGTTTCTCACAGTAGGCCACGTTTTCTGTCATGCATGTACATCCATGACAAATTTATGACAGAATCAAGATAGTCATACCTGTGCTATCGTAGAAGTGTTCCATGACATTACGAAAATAATCATCACGGAAGTGTCCACTTCCATGACGATAAATCGCACGTCACAGAAGTGCTTTCGTCAAGGGTCACCGACACATGGCATCCACCGTAACGGAACGCTGTTAAGCTATCGCGTCTGGTTTTGGATCCGATAACCCGTTAACAGCCCCGACCAATGGGGATTTTCCATGTGTAAAATCATCATTGGCCGGAGGAAACACGTGTTGCCTCACCGTTGGGACAGATGTCATCCACTCATTGGACAGGAGGCGCCTATGATAGGCCGACACGTGGCACGGCCCAACAGTGGCCCATTCCGGTGAAAAAGGCCGACCCAGTAAAAAATAGCAGGACGGCCCATATAAGGCCTACTTGTGTCAGGTCCATTTAAGCCCATGGCCCATACGAGATGTGCCAATTCGGCCCGTCAACGGTCCGTTAAAGATTTGACACCATTGCAGCCCATCGTCAGTTCGAGCCCGTTAACAGCCCGCTATATATTTTGGCTCAATATCAGCCCGATGGGATTTCGGCCTGTTAACGACCCATTCAGTGGATGGGCCAATTTTCACGATGTACATCTTTCGGCCTTTTAGCGACCCATTTAAATATTGGGCTAATTTCCGGCCCGGTGTGTCTTTCAGCCTATTGACGGCCCATAAATCAGTTGGGCCATTTGTAGTCGGACCTGAGTTTCAGCCTTTTAGCGACCCATTTAAGTGTTGGGCCAATTTCCGGCCCGGTGTGTCTTTCAGCCTGGTGACGGCCCATATATCTGTTGGGACATTTGTAGTCGGACCTGAGTTTTGCCTTTTAGTGACCCATTTAAGTGTTGGGCCAATTCCCGGCCCTGTGTGCCTTTTAGCCTGTTAACGGACCATAAAGGAGTTGGGCCGTTTGTAGTCAGACCTGAGTTTTGGCCTTTTAACGGCCCATGCCCTTCATGGTCCAATACCAGCCCGATTTCTCTTTCGGCCTGATAAAGGCCCACAACACAGTTGGGCCATTTACAATACGACTCGACTTTCGGCCTCTTAGCGGCCCATGCTCTTCATGGTCCAGTACAAGCCCGCTGTCTCTTTCGGCCTGCTAACGGCCCACAGTATAGTTGGGCCATATGTAGCCCGAACTTAGTAACGGCCTGTTAACGGCCCGTGAAATCAATTGGGCCCACCTGTTGCCCGCTTCGATGTCAGCCTGTTAACGACCCGGGAGTTAAGAGGGCCGACCATTAACTTTCGGAATGGTAACGGCCCATTAACTTAATGGGCCCACTAAAGTTCGTACATGTCTTTAGGCCAAATTAGATAATTTGAGCCCATTACGATGAGCAATTATGCACAGGACCAAAACCGATCAAGCAAAGGTACGGCATACATGGAAAAACGTTGCACATCTAGCATATATTACAGGAAATTACATCCACTGGGCAATCAAAGATTGATGCTAGTGCAAATAAATGAACAGAACCTAATGATCTACAATGTCACAATCTGCAAGCTCAGCACGGATGATGCCCATAAGCATGTGGGCAAGTTCTTGCTGCTTTGCTACACTGTATCTGAAAACATTGATCAGTTGTTGTGTCGCACGACTCGGCACCTCTGATTCCTCCACCATTTCCATCATTCCTTCAGCCATTAATTGGTTCACAAACATACATTTTTTCTGTTGCATTCGAGACAGAGGATACTGAACAGATTCAGATGGCGATTTTGGCAGGCTTCTATTATTGATAGTGGAGAGTGTCTCGACCACTGCATCATAACATAAATTAGGAGGGGAACCAAACAGATTAATCATGAGTTATTGGCATATTACCGGGCCTAGATTTATTGGAAAGAAACAATGGGGTTGCCTTGCTATTTTCAGAGTTTGTCTTCTTATCTTCAGCAGCCTGCACCAAATTAAGACACTAGCATTGCTATCATTGGCCAAGTCAGATAATAGGAAAGCAACATTAGAACAACGAACGTTTAGGCAACTAGCCAACACCAAATTAACACAATATGGCACAACTATCATCAGCCAGGTAAGGTAATACGAAAGCAACATTGACACAATGAATGAATGGGCAACCAGAGCAGCACTACAATTCAGTAATGTGCATGATATGAGATAGTACACTCATGCAACTCAGTATGCAAAACTACCAGGCAGTTTTCTTTACAAAAATCAACATTGGCGCCTTTAACATTTTGCTACAACTAATTTTAGATCAGACAAAGGTTGGATTCACGCCGATTAACAAAATACATGCTGATGTAAAAATATAGTGATATACAACAGGTACTTACATCAGCATTGGAGCACAGAGAATTCCCGCAAGATATTTTCCTCGAATACAATGCCAATGAAGGAAATCTTCTATCATTTAACCTTATTTTCTAAAAGAGAGATGGGTAAGAAACATGTAGAAAATATGATCAGAATGCTATGGAATTTCATGATGTGAGGATACGCACACGCTTCTTAGAATGGAGTTGACATTCTTTTGCTGGACTCGAGCGGACTAGTTCTTTGGCCACTGGAATCTGCTTATTATTAGTGGGAGTTGGGTTTCTCTGTGCTGGAGTAGTATCTATGAAAAATGGAGTTGGTTTATTATCTCCTGGCGTTTGGATCTTTTGCAAAGATCTGGTTTGTAACCCTTCAGATTCTAACATAGTCGTCTTCCCCTTGCATGCCTTATATAGAAGAATGGTGCTTCAATTATAAAACATGCTACAACAGAGATGGAATAGGTACTGAAGAATAGAAAGGAATGACATATTGACATGTATTCCCTCCATCCGGAAATAAATGGATGGGTCTAGGCGTATTTCAGTTCTAGATACATCCTTTTTATCCATTTCGGCGACATGTAATCCGGACGGAGGGAGTATGGTGTAAGAGCTAGGGATATGATAGGACAACCCAGTAAAAAAACACTGAAAATCCACTGCAGAACCAAAGTAATCAAACCCACTGATATGAGATAGTACACTCATGCAGCTCAGGATGCAAAACTACCAGGCAGTTTTCCTTACAAAAATCAACATTGTGGCCTTTAATCATACATTTTGCTACAATTAAATTTAGATCAGATAAAGGTTGGATTCACGCCGATTAACAAAATACATGCTGATGTAAAAATATAGTGATATACAACAGGTACTTACATCTGCATTGGAGTACAGAGAATTCCTGCAAGAATCTTTCCTCACAGACGATACCAGTGCAGAAATTCTTCTATCTGTTAAGCTTATTTTATAAAAGAGAGATGGGTAAGAAACATGTAGAAAATATGATCAGCAAGCTATAAAATTTCATGATGCAAGGATACGCACACGCTTCTTAGAATGGAGTTGACATATTTTTGCTGGACTGGAGCGGACTAGTTCTTTGGCCACTGGGATCTGCTTATTATCATTAGGAGTTGGGTTTATCTGTGCTGGAGCAGTATCTATAAAAACTGGAGTTGGTTTATTATCTCCTAGCGTTTGGATCTTTTGCAAAGACCTGGTTTGTAACCCTTCAGATTCTAACATAGTTGTCTTCCCCTTGCATGCCTTCTATAGAAGAATGGTGCTTCAATTATAAAACATGCTACAACAGAGAGATGGAATAGGTACTGAAGAATAGAAAAGCATGACATATTGACATGTATTCCCTCCATCCAGAAAAAATGGATGGGTCTAGGCGTATTTCAGTTCTAGATACATCCTTTTTATCCATTTCGGCGACATGTAATCCGGACGGAGGGAGTATGGTGTAAGAGCTAGGGATACGACAAGACAACACCATAAAAAACACTAGTTGAATGTAGAACTGTATGCTAGCGGAATACGTATAGAAAAAACTAAGGCAACATACATGTGTATGATTGGGAAACTAAGATGGCATTGCAACAGAGCACTAGAACAACACTTCAATGTAAAAAAACATGGTATGGTAGACAGATGAAGTACATACTGATGAATAACAATTCATAAGATATTCAGAAGCATGACTTCCAAATTAAGCACATGGCATTGCGATAGAGTAGAATGACAGTACTTGAATTTGAAAACATGTTATCATGAATGGAATAGGTACTGAAAAACAGGAAGGCATGACATATTTACATGCATGATCAGCATGCTAAGCACATGGCATTGCAACAGAGTAGATACACTCCAGGACATTATATGCATGTTGTACCCATATCACGGGCCAAGTTAGAGCAAGGACCTTGTGGGGTGAAGAGGATTCAACATCTTTCTGCAAGTCTTCTGAAGAACTGCCTTTACATGTTCCATCATATTGGGTATCATTGACGTCAAGTTTATTGGCCTTTACATTGCTCCGTGAGGTTCTTCTGGATATATCAGTGTGTGCAATTATATCTGACATGCATGGAAGACAACTAGTAGTTAGATTTATGTAATGAGTGCCTGTAGGAGACGACATAAATAGTAGGACTGGGGTTAACTAGCAGCAACAGGTCTTAAAAACTAAAGGGAGAACACAGATGAAAGCTACAGAATATGTATCGTTTGTACTCGAGATTAACTAGATGGCATACAAAAGTATTAAAGAACAACATAGGTAATACTAGAAGTGGTATAATACTATAATCACCAGCCTATGGGATAGCATTGGCTGATGGATGATAACTATGGAACAACGTTACCTAAAGAACATGTATCTTAGCTGAACAATGGAACAGCGTTAACTCCTGAACAAGACCCGTAAGAGATCAGCATGAATATACAGTGAAATGTGATAATCTATTTTTCATGCTTAGATGAATAACAAAGCCATAAATGTTGCACACAAGTAAGATGAGGGTACAACCTATCTGGCCGCCATCCATAGGAGTGAGCATCATGTGCTGACTTGTCAATGGCCCTGCAGTTGTTGTGGCTGTCCATGTCGGGCACGCGCAATCAATGGAGGGAACTGTTGAGTGGGGACTATATCTCCCTTCTGGTGTATGCTTCCCTTGTTGGAGCAGCTGCGATGAGTCGGAAGACGGTGTGGCCGAAGATGCAGATAACGCATAATGTTAAGAACGGCACATCTCTTTGATCTGAAGAAATACACTAAGAGATCAACAGCAAGGTACGAGAGTGGTCACACGTCTGTTGACTGAGACTAAATTGGGGTCACATGATTTTATTTTATTTTAGTACTGTCCGATCTACGCCGGATGGCTCGATGGCCGTCTTGTGCCTCCCAGCTGACACTGTTAGGAATCTTCCCCGAAGAGCCAGCGACCAACGGTAGAGCAGCTTGCCTCCGCCGTCCGTGGCCCCGGCCAAAACTCCCCGCCCCACCGCACTGCCGTGGTTGCGCCGCCCCCGGGCCAATCCACAAAGACTCCCCGTCATCCAGATCCGGCGGCGGCAGTACCTTGAACCCACGCAGCTCTAAGATAGCCATCTAAGCGCTGCTTCCACGGCGAACTTGCGGCCCCGCACCCTTACGTTAGACACCAGCCAACCGGCAGCCTAGGAGCTCCGCCGCCTCGAGGGGTGCTGCTTCCTATTGGGAATCGATTGGCCCAGAATAAAAATTCAGATAACTGACGCCTAAATAAAGTGATTTGAGATGAGGGTGCGACCTATCTGGCGGCATGGTGAAGTAGGCAGGTCCAGCTGCCGAGTCGGTGAGGCCGGCGCGGTTACGGTGGCCACCGGCGGCAGGGAAACAACGATGTCGCGACGGTCGACGCCTACGGGGAAGCAGCGCCGGGACTCTGGACGGATCCAAAGTTGGAGCCGCTCCGGCGCCGTGAACAACGGCGGGGGTGAATCGGGTCCGGTACGGTTCACGCGGCCGTCGTCGAGGCAGCTCCAGCAGCACGGAGTAAGAGGCACACGGCCCAGTGCACGACTGCAAATGGACAGCGTCTCCGGCATTAGGAAGGAGGGCGGCTGTGAAATTGGTGCGGTGGGGGGCGCCATGGAGGAGGGGTTGAGGTTTCGCGGCTTGGGAGAAGGGAGCTTCCGGGGAGAAGGTGATTTGGCGCCCACGAGGTATGAATGGGGGGGTGGGAATTGGACGGGGAGTGGAACCATGTTTTACGGACGCATTTGTCTGAAATGTGAGGGGGAGTTACAGTTCTACCCCTTCCTTTAGGCTTCTCGGCTTGGGTCTGTGTACTGAGGGTCGGGGATAGTAGAGTAACTTTGCTTCCCCCCAAATAGTGGGCGGGAGCGATTTCGGGCGAGGAGGGCGTGTTTTGAAATATAGTGGGCGCGATCGATTTCGGGCGAGGAGAGCGTGTTTTGAAATAGTGGGCGCGCGCTATTTCGGGCGAGGAGAGCGTGTTTTGCTGACCATGGTTTATGAATTATTCGGCACATATCATTTCGGCCAAGGAGAAGGCGCGCTTGGGTGAAGTTACGAACCTACCCTCGATGCACAACGGGCCAATTAATGCGTCTCCCACATAGGACGGTAATTTCGCGTCTCCCATTTATTTGCTCGGGCGAATTCCACCGAGCAGAGGATGTTTAACGGTTCGTTCAAAATTTGGGAGAACGAGCATCCACGTCTACCTTACCAAGTCGATTCGAATCAAATTTAGAAATATTAGCTTGCCACCTCTTTTTTAGATGGAGAGATGATGCTTGGGAGTAATGTGTTTTTACTATATGACAAATAGTTGACCCACTCAAAACTGGGAATCAAACCCAAAATGAAATATCTCGATTCAATGAAATAGCTCGTTCACCAGGTCAAAATAGTGAACTAAATCCAAAATTGAACAACTCAATCGAATAGCATGTTGTACAGTATTATAGTACTCCATGAACATGTTGAAAGTCAAATTAATGAACTTGTTTGATATACGCATATATCCGTTCATGTGTGCATTGCAGACAACATGTTCTCCAGTTTAAATATTTGAATGCAAGTTTATATCGAAACATGGTTTATATCAATCTTTGATGCATAAAACGCGACCTCCCCCTCTCCCGGATTCCTGCTCTCTCTCTCTCGCTCTCTCTCTCGCCGACAATCTTCAATTCTGTCGCACGCATCCAACACACAAACCTTGTTGGTCCTCTTTCTTTCTCTCCATTTCTCTCTCTTTGTGTGTGTGCGTGGGGGGGGGGTCTTTCTAGTTCGCATGCATATATACTCCATCTATAGGTCTCTCTCGCACACTATGTATGATTCTCTAGTCCAAGCTAGATATCTTGGGTGCACTCATCGTACGCACACAAATTCCTTGGCTTGTTGCCCATAACTCTCTCACGCACCACTCTGTCGTCTCGGAGCTCTCCCCCTCTCTCTCAAACTCTCCATCTACCTGGGTCACACATACACATGCATATCTCACTCACACTCGATAGGCCCATCTAAAAATCTATTTCTCTCCCTCGTTCTCTCTCCATCTCACATGCACACATACACAATCTCATGCCTGGCTAGCCAAGTATGATGGTCTCTCACTCAGTTGTAGGCACACGCAGTCCCCCCTATATGTATATGACTAGCTAATCTTAGTCTCCATCACAAACATGTGCATGGTCTATCTCGATTTCTCTCAGGGCATCTTTCTATCGCGCACGCACCTCCCTCGATCTCCCACCCATATAGTCCCCTCACGATCTCGAGGGGGTCTCTCTATCACAAACACACCCTCTCGCCCTCCCCATGCGTCCATGTTCTCCATGTGTCCCTCTCGACCTTTGTTCCTTGTTGGCCAGACCTCTATTGGACATGTGCTACAGGGGTGTCTCTCTCCGTTGCAAACAATCACACACTAGCTATCTTCGTGTATCTCCTCGCCTCGCTTTTCTATCTCAGAGATGCATGCGTGATATGTTCGCCTAAGAAACGAAAAAACACACACTCTCTCTCTAATTTATCGTTTGTTGTCACTTCTCTTTCACACACATACTCTTTTTGCACACTTACTCATTCTCCTTCACACGCACTTGACCCCTCTCGACTTAGGCACTCTCCTCGGTCCATAGCATATTGATTTATTGAAAAGTCAAACATCACAAAGTTTGACCATGTATGTGGAGAAAAACAATTACATCTGGAACGGCAAACATATACCATTAGATTCACCATGAGATGTAGTTTCGTATGATGTATCTTTGGTATTGAAGATATAAATAACGTTTGTGTAAACCTGATCCAAGTTTCCAAAGTTTGACTTCTAAAAAAATTACATGCACTGCATTATCGAGCGGATGGAATATCTCTTTCCCCCTCTCAGCTATCTGACGCACCACTCAGCCTTATCGGGGCTCCTCAATCTCTCTCAAACTTTATATCTCCCTGGTTCACACACACACATCTCTCGCTCGCGCTATACATATAGACCCATCCAACACTCTCCGCCCTTGTTCTCTCTCTATGTGACACGCACCCCCCTAATAAGTACCATAATCCCTTATTCCATCATAGGCGCAAGCACTCCCCCCTAAGTATGATTATCTCTCACTAGCCATCAGGAACACACGTATTGTCTCCTTCCATCCATACGTCTATCTCGATATCTCTCGAGGTATCTTCTATCACGCACACACCTTGTCACTCGATCTCCCACCCATGTAGTCCCATCATGATCTCCAGGGGATCTCTCTATGACAAACATACACTCTCTCCTCCCCATGTCTGCATTTTCTCCGTACGTCTCTCTCAACCTCTCTCCCTTGTTTGTCAAACCCCTCTTGGCCACGTGCTAGGGGTCTTGCTCTCTCGGTTGCAAACAACCACACACTATGTCCTCACCTTGCTTCCGTTGTCGAAGATGCATGTGTGATATGTTTGCATAAGACACACACATTTTTTCTTGACTTTTATCGAGTGTTGTCCATGTCTCTTTCACACACGCACACACACTTTTTTCACTCACTCTTTCTATTTCACACACTCTCTCTCTCTAGTTAGGGACTCTCTCACGTCCATAAGCATATGGATGTTTTGAAAAGTCAAACCTCAGAAAAGTTTGACCAGGTATATGTGGAGAAAAACATTTACATCGGGAAAGATCATTAGATTCATCACAACATGTACTTACTTCATACTATCATTTATATTTGGTATTGTAGATATAAGTAATTTCTTTATAAACTTGAACAAAGTTTCAAAAGTTTGACTTTTAAAAAAATGTTGGAACTACATTATCGAACGGAGGGAGTAGCTCTTTCTCTCTCTCTGCTATCTCTCACGGGCCTCCCCTCTCACACGAACACTCTATACCGACGGATTATATGCTCACTGTGTCAGCGTATACCTCTGTATATTGTTTAGTTGACCAGTCCACATGCTGTCTTGTCAGCTCGTGCTCTGTATCTTCGTGTGCTGGCCCATGTGGCAGTGGGTGAAAATAAGTAAACTAGAGGCCCATCTGAAACGCGGTGAAGTAATCAAAGTTGAAACCACTCGGGGTAGCACCCCGCACGCTAGTAAATTGAGGGCGCATTGAGGACACACTTCTTCCGCGTGGAGGACGCACTCGCGCACAATTCACCACTGCGCGGCGGCATGCACAGAAGGACGCACTCGCGCACACCCAGCACACAACACACACCAGCACACGTGTACACCTGCGTCGCCGCCGGTTGAGATGGACGGCGAGGCAACCAACAAGCGGAGGCGGCTCGAGCCAAAACCGCATCCGGCGAGCCTGGACTTCATCAGCAGCCTCCCCGACGACATGCTGCTCGTCATCATCGGCCTCCTCCCTACCAAATCTGCCGTGCGGACCGCCCTGCTCTACCGGCGGTGGCGCCCCCTCTGGCGCCGCGGCCCCCTCAACCTCACCGTCGACAGCTGCCTCTACGACGGGGATTGCAAACGCATGGCCGCAGTCTCAAAGATCCTTTCATCGCACCCTGGGCTAGCCAGACGCCTTGACATCCGCATGTTCAGTACGAACTGCAAGGTCCAACTCAAGTTCGACGAGTGGTTCTTATCCCCCGCCCTAGATCAGCTCGAGGAGCTCACTTTGAAGCTAGACGATGTCGCTCTCTGCCGCCGTCCGCGCTCCGCCTCGCGCCAACGCTGCGCCGCGCCAGCTTCAGCTCCTGCTATCTTCCCAAGATTAATGCCGCGCCCGCCCTTCTTCTCCCTCAACTCAAGCAGCTCGACCTCTTCGACGTTGTCATCTCGAAGAAGGCTATGGTGCACCTGCTCCACAGCCGTACTGCGCTCGAGTACCTTCGTCTTGAGCAGATCCACGGGTTCATTAGCCTCCACATCGCCTCGATGAATCTCCGATGGATTTATGTGTCTTGCTGGCCCCGCACCAAGACATCAATTGGGAAGAGATCACTCCAGCTGTTCCATGTTCTGGTCATTGAGAATGCGCCTTTCCTTGAGAGATTGCTTGTATCGGATCTAGAAGGTCCAACAAAACTCAGGGTCATTTACGCGCCCAAATTGACAGCGTTGGTGCACTCGTCCGCCAAATTCTCCGAACTCTTTATTGGATCCGTAATCGTTCAGGTACATCACTCATCTTCTTCTCCGTCTTCTTGAAACTCACATTTTCAAATGTCTTCTTGATGTATTTATGACCGTCTTCCAGAAAATGATTCCCACAAGCTTGACCCAGTCTAGGCGCACAGTGAAGATCTTGGCAATAAAATCTATCGGCCCCAATCTGGATCAAGTTGTTTGATTCCTTACATGCTTTCCCTGCACGGAGAAGCTACTCATCGAGGTGAAACTTCTTTCCTATTAGTAAACGGTAATCACAACGTAGCTCAAATTTTTCATAATTTTCCCAAATTACGATGACACCTGCATCTTTTTTTTGTTGCACTGCACCGAAAGAAATGTTTTTAGTATTTTTTCTCACGTGATCACCGGCATCTTTTTTTTGTTGTACTACTATAGTAGCCTAGGCTTGTCATAGTGGAAAGTAACTTAGACTACTCCAGTAACTCTATGGTTACCCTAAGAGCAAGTACTACCTCCGTCCTAGTTTACTCTTCCTACTTTGTAGTATCAAAATTTGACCATAGATTTAACTGACAAAATGTTAATGCATGTCACTAAGAACTATATTGTTGGATTCGTATTTGAACATAATTTCAAATGGTGTAATTTTTAGTGACATGCATTGGCATTTTCTTACATAAATATATGGTCAAAATTTTATACTAAATAAGAGGTAGTACAAAAGTGGGCTATAACGGCCCTCCACTATGTAGGCCAAAACATGTGCCAAATTCACTTGTGATGCATTTGGCATCGATGCCCCTCCATTGCTCACCTGGTGCCCCAATATGGATAACCTACTTTGCTCCTGTGCCAAATTAACTCACGCAATGAAAAAACACTTGCGTGGGAGAGAGAGAGGACTGAGGCAATAAAAAACACTTGTTTGGGAGAGTGAGAGGCTGGTGTAGTTGGTTTGATTGATTTGTTTATACATGTGGGTCTGTGTGCACAGCGGTGCCAACTCTCTCACATCGCGAGAGCGGTGCCAAAATCTTTTGATTTGACATCGATGCGTATTATGTGGCATACTTTTGCGAAATATGGCATCGGCCACATAGTGGAAGGCAACAAATGCCCAAGCTCTTCACGTACTCCTAGGTAAATGAGAGGAAAGAGAAAGAGAGAGAGAGAGAGAGAGAGAGAGAAAATATCACTAGCCAGCCAATCCTATCGTATGAGCGAATGATATTGGTACCTCTTGATGACACGGCAATCTTATACATCCAGCTACTCTAATATGTTCTCTTCTTTTGCAGATAAAAAAAGACCCGAAAGTGAAAAATGTGCTGCACTATAACAATCTCATCGAATGCCTTGATCTCCATCTTACAGAAATTGATTTGATCGACTATCGAGGCAGCACATCTGAGATTAAATTGGCCAGGTTCTTTGTTCTGGAGGCAAGTCTGCTCAAGGTAATGAGGTTTGGCGTTCTCTGGCGCAACAATGAATGGCATGCTGATCACCGCAAGCGTCTAAGCCTAAATGACAAAGTCTCCGTAGAAGCTGAATTTGTTTTTGAAACATCAAGTGGCCAGAGACTTGAAAACTTATTTGCCCATTAGTGACTTGTCAGGGCGGTGGATTTTAGTTTGTACGATAATGCTGCATCCACCTAAAGTAACTAAAGTTCTTACGTAAACTTCCTAGTAATTCCCTCTTCTAGGTGCAGCATTACTCCTAACATTTGTAATATCAGTTTGAAACTTGTAATATTGTCGTGTCCTATTCCTGCGTTTTCAAAATCCTGCGAATCAAACAGGTCCTGAGTTGGTGATGATGTTGTGCCTGCCATCTTTCACCAATAGCCGTCGGATCTAGATCTGACGCATACAAACCAAACTTTTCCAATTTTGACAAAAGATGCCCGCACTTGTTCCCTATTTACAAACAACTCCTTGTCTCTCACAATCAACCTTATCTCCTCCCCACCACATCTAGAAGGCCATGGAAAAATCTGGCGCGATGGCCGCTGCCGACGCCGTCCACCCCCCAATCTTGGTGTTCCGTGCAATGCACGGGCATCTACGCATGGAAATTATGTTGAACACGGCTAGTTGTAAGCAAGCTAGGTCTACAGCCATGATGATAGTGACTGCAGACGGTGAGGCTGACTATGGTATGCCGAACACGGCGCCTATACTCAGGTGTCATCTCCGGCGTAGGGTCTTGTCACTTCATTGTGAGGAGCAGCACGTAATAATTTGACCAACGGGTAGTACAGTGCTACTACATTAGTAGTAGTACTACTACTAGTACTAGCACCACCATCTGGATTTAGTAGTACTACCACGTCCATCTGGATTTAGTATTTGACTAGCAATATCTAGTAATGCATGTCACAAAAATGTACTACTCCCTCTGTAAATAAATACATGGTGTATTGTTTTATTCCTATCGGCGATATAACTTAATGTCTTTTTGCTACTTAATAGGATTACATGCAATGAACTAACCACTGCATGTGATGTTTGCTAGTCTCAAGTCATTGAAAGCATGCACGGGCACGGAGGGGGACACAGCTTCATTGACTTACTTCACCTGCCTTTGGGTGTATGACACGTGGGCCCAACGGGTGGCTGACCAACCTGTCATACAGCCAAAGGCAGGTGCAGTAGAGGGGCGAGGAGTAGATGGCCAACACGCACGTGAATTCAACGCAGTCTGCACTTCTCATATAAAGGCTCCCGCCAGTCCAATCTATGAAATCCTACGAACCTACGCACCCAAGGGCAAGAGTGATCACTCCAATCGCAAGATCAGTTGACTAGAAACTAAACCCATGGAGGCGATGAGCGCGAACATCAGCCGGCTGTGCCAGATGGTCCACGACGCCGGCCTGCGGCCCGGCACCGAGGAACGTCTCCGGGTAGTGCTTGAGGCCGCCAGTGCGAGGGGCTGCTTGGACGACAGCTTCGTCTCCTTGTTCGACGAGGTCCTCGTCGGCTTCCTCGACAAGGTCACCGTCGTCAAGAAGCTCGTGGACGACCTTGACGTACGCCTCCAGCCCACGCGCCCAGGCTCTGTGATGCCTGCCACCCTCAACGGCCTCTATAGTGACCCTGCGACTGCCCGCCGTCGCGCCGGAGAATGTCCACCTCGAGGTCGCGCTCGCCGCGCAGCGCTTGGCGCAGCAAGACACCATCGACATAATCACCCACGTATACACGCAAATCATCCACAAGGACTACTACATGCAAGAGGAGGACGATAGGACGCTGGCCTTCTTGGACCGCAGGGCAACCTTGGACGACATTGTTCAGAAGCACGTTGAGCTTGCCGCCAACGCCGCTGCTCCTCACACGTCGGTTGGTGACCCGGTGCACTAGGGCGTGAGGATGTCGTTGATGGATCCGTATGTATCTTTATCTTTCCGTCAAATCCATGTAGTAGTATATGGTACTACTAGTAATTATCTTACCTTTCTCATCAACTTCATAATTTTCCTACGTACTCCATGCATGAACCGTGCCAGAACCAAACTTCTCATTACTCTATGGAAAATTGTTATTTCTATCTATCGGTCGCGCCATGGAGCAGAACCAAATTTTACAAGTTACAAGTTCAAAAGTAAAAGCCTGCCGTGTTCGTGTCGCACCCCCACACGGTTGGTCCGGCACGCCGCTCAAGGGGGAATGCATGCCGTGTTGCATTTTCCCTTACAAGTGGGACCGCAGTTGAGAAAACCGACTATCGTCAAACCCCCACCCCGCCCACCGCGCGATGGCTGAGAAAACAGGAGGGAGAAGAGATGGTTGTAGCACGGACTCCAAGAAAATTGGTGTCGGATGGGACTCGTGTGGGTGGCGTGTGCCGTACTGCTAGACATGAATGCTAGTTATGGCCCATGCCACCCCACTATATCGAGGTGCTGGTTACGTAGAATAAATTTCTTGGAGTCCGTGCTCAGCCCTCCTCTATCTCTCTTCTCAGCCAGCCAGCAGACGCGCGGAGCCCATTGTCTGTTTGCTCATATGCGGTCCCACATGTCAGTGAAAATGCAAGAGGACTGATACGTCTCCAACGTATCTATAATTTTTGATTGTTACATGCTATTATATTATCTGTTTTGGATGTTTAATGGGCTTTATCATACACTTTTATATTATTTTTGGGACTAACCTATTAACCGGAGGCCCAGCCCAAATTGTTGTTTTTTGCCTATTTCAGTGTTTCGCAGAAAAAGAATATCAAACGGAGTCCAAACGGAATGAAACCTTCGGGAACGTGATTTTTGGAACAAACGTGATCCAGAGGACTTGGAGTGGACGTCAAGCAATCAACGAGGAGGCCACGAGGCAGGGGGCGCGCCTACCCCCCTAGGCGCGCCCTCTACCCTCATGGGCCCCTCGTTGCTCCACCGACCTACTTCTTCCTCCGATATATACCTACGTACCCCGAAAACATCCAGGAGCACCACGAGATGCTATTTCCACCGCCGCAACCTTCTGTACCCGTGAGATCCCATCTTGGGGCCTTTTCCTGCGCTCCACCGGAGGGGGCATTGATCACGGAGGGCTTCTTCATGAACACCATGGCCTCTCCGATGATGTGTGAGTAGTTTACCTCAGACCTCCGGGTCCATAGTTATTAGCTAGATGGCTTCTTCTCTCTCTTTGGATCTCAAAGTTCTCCTCGTTTCTCTTGGAGATATATTCGATGTAATCTTCTTTTGCGGTGTGTTTGTCGAGATCCGATGAATTGTGGGTTTATGATCAAGATTATCTATGAACAATAGTTGAATCTCCTCTGAATTCTTTTATGTATGATTGGTTATCTTTGCAAGTCTCTTCGAATTATCAGTTTGGTTTGGCCTACTAGATTGATCTTTCTTGCAATGGGAGAAGTGCTTAGCTTTGGGTTCAATCTAGTGGTGCTCGATCCCAGTGACAGAAAGGGAAACGACACGTATTGTATTGTTGCCATCGAGGATAAAAAGATGGGGTTTATATCATATTGCTTGAGTTTATCCCTCTACATCATGTCATCTTTCTTAATGCATTACTCCATTCTTATGAACTTAATACTCTAGATGCATGCTGGATAGCGGTCGATGTGTGGAGTAATAGTAGTAGATGCAGAATCGTTTCGGTCTACTTGTCACGGACGTGATGCCTATATACATGATCGTGCCTAGATATTCTCATAACTATGCTCAATTCTATCAATTGCTCGACAGTAATTCGTTCACCCAGCGTAATACTTATGCTATCTTGAGAGAAGTCACTAGTGAAACCTATGGCCCCCGGGTCTATTTTCCATCATATAAGTTTCCGATCTATTTTATTTTGCAATCTTTACTTTTCAATCTACATCATAAAAATACCAAAAATATTTATCTTATTATTATCTCTATCAGATCTCACTTTTACAAGTGGCCGTGAAGGGATTGACAACCCCTTTATCGCGTTGGTTGCAAGGTTCTTATTTGTTTGTGTAGTTGCATGGGACTTGCGTGTGGCCTCCTACTAGATTGATACCTTGGTTCTCAAAAACTAAGGGAAATACTTACGCTACTTTGCTGCATCACCCTTTCCTCTTCAAGGGAAAACCAACGCTGTGCTCAAGAGGTAGCAAGAAGGATTTCTGGCGCCGTTGCGGGGGAGGTGTGCGCCAAGTCAAGTCAAGATTTGAACTCCCGACAACGAGCCATTTCTGGCGCCGTCACCGGGGATTCTACGCACAAGTCAAGACATACCAAGTACCCATCACAAACTCTTATCCCTCGCATTACATTATTTGCCATTTGCCTCTCGTTTTCCTCCCCCCCACTTCACCATTGCCGTTTTATTCTCCCTCTCTTCCGTTCGCCTCTTTTTCGCTTGCCCCTCGCATTTTCTACCGCTATGTCTGAACCCGGGGGGATTATCGTTGATAAGAACAATAGTAATAACATGGAAATTTTTGATGTTTTTGATGATCCTGTTGAAGAACCACCCGTCTTACATACTAAGAAGTTTAGAATCGGTAGTGGTAATATTATTGGAAAAGGGGTTATTCAAGATTTCTTTACTTGGGCCGGTGCTTTACCCGCTATGGGTGGATCTATTCTTCATAGAACTAGTAGTCTTGCGGATGCTATATCCTTGCTTATAGTTGAACTTGAAAGACAATTTATGCATATGCATCCTTGCATCCAAAGGATTTTCCTAGAATTTTCCAATATTGAGCATTCTGCTGTTAAGCGTGCAACTACTATCTTTTTGGCTCATGAGTTCAGATTTCTAATAAAAGAAGCCAAAGAAATTTTTGGGCACTATAGGGTGGACGCTGGCCGTCCTCCCATAGAGGCAATCCTCTTCGATCAAGAGGACATAATGCGTTTTCAATCTTTAGATTATGTTGCTTTTAATGAAAACCTTAGGAAAAAGGTTCCTACCAATGTTCTCATTGATAGAATCTCCGAACTTAATAATGATTTTGCTATTCGAAACAATGAGTTAGGATATTCTCTTGAGTATAGGCTCATGACTTTCGGCCAAAAGAATGCTTATAATGATGAATTAGTTGTGCAATATGATGGGCCAAAGGAGGAACCCATACCTCCCGAGATCGATCTGGGGGACTTATGTCCCATTAAATTTAGCCCTTTTGATTACTTTTGCTTGCCACAAAGAAAACTTGCTTCTGAACTTAGGGAATATGAGATGAGTTTTCGTGATCTATCTTATTATGGCAATACTTAGATCTATCCTTGTTTTTATGCCTAGCTAGGGGCGTTAAACGATAGCGCTTGTTGAATGGCAACCCAATTTTATTTTTGTTTTTGCTCTTTGGTTCCTGTTTAGTAATAAATAATTTGTTCAGCCTCTGGTTAGATTTGTTTTTATGTTTTAATTAGTGTTTGTGCCAAGTAAAACCGTTAGGATTACCTACGGTGATAGTTATTTGATCTTGCTGTAAAAAAACAGAAACTTTGCGCGCACGAGATTAGTTTTCATAAATCACAGGAACGTGCTTCTCAGTTGATTCTTTTTGCAGTAGTTCAATAAACAATTTATCTAGGACATACTAATTTGGTAGAATTTCTTAGGTTCCAGAAGTTTGCGTTTGATACAGATTACTACAGACTGTTCTGTTTTTCGTGTGTTGTTTGCTTATTTTGATGAATCTATGGCTAGTAAAAGAGCTTATAAACCATAGAGAAGTTGGAATACAGTAGGTTTAACACCAATATAAATAAAGAATGAGTTCATTACAGTACCTTAAAGTGGTGGTTAGTTTTATTTTGCTAATGGAGCTTATGAGATTTTCTGTTGAGTTTTGTGTTGTGAAGTTTTCAAGTTTTGGGTAAAGATTTGATGCATTATGGAACAAAGAGTGGCAAGAGCCTAAGCTTGGGGATGCCCATCTTACAGGAGCAGTTATGGAAGTTGGATATCTTCTAAAATGTATTCTTGTGGTTCTTATTTTTCTAGTCAAAATTTTGGTGATGTATTTCCATGTACCAAAAAATCAATGATGAGAAAAATATAGGTGTTTGCAAAGGAAAATGTACGCGGCCGGGATGCGTCCGCGCGTTCGGCGCACGGCCACCACATCCGAGAGATGGCCCGGACACGACCCCATTGCCCTACCCAAACGGACAGAATCCGGGCAAAACGGAGGTCCGTTTGGGGTCGTGCGTTGGAGTTGGCCTTACAAGTGGGACCACAGTTGAGGAAACCGACTATCGGCAAACCCCCACCTCGCCCGCCGCACGATGGCTGAGTTAGAGAAACGACAAGGTTGAAGAGATTGCTGTAGCACAGACTCCAACAAATATGGTGTCAGATGGAAGTCGTGCTGGTGGCGTGTGCCATACTCCTGGACGTGAATGCTTGTTCTGGCCCATGCCACCCTACTACTCCTACTACTTATAGTAGTAGTATCGAGGATTGGAGGTGCTGGTTACGTACAGCAAACACATTAACATATGGCCCACCTCACACTGTGGCCAAATTTCCTGGAGTCTGTGCTAGGTTAAAAAGTGTTCTTTGTGAGGATGGGTGGCTGGTGTCAAGTTTAAAACTTGTTGTATTACGTACGTAGACATAGAGATAGTGCAGCATGTGAAGCTAGTACAAATAGTGTACTATTGTTGATTGGCCTCATCCGATAACCTGTTGCAATGCACGTACAATTATGTATTTGGAAAAAAAAATTGCCTCGTCGCAGCACCCACTCAGAGAAGTGACTCGAAAGCCATTCATAAATTTAGTAAGTTTATCACAGGCATATCATTTTATTACCCACAACAGGTCATCAACCCACAACGACAACGAGGATACATTATAAATACTAAAGTTTTCATCACACAATAAATAACAAGCAATGAAATGAACTTCAACTCAACCAATCCTCGGCGTTGGAAACGCTTGCTTTGAACCACAAGTGATTCTCTGGGAAGGGCCAGCTAGTGTCAATCTCGAGACCAACGCAGGACTGATCATCCAGGCTGAAGCGGCCTACTATATCACGACCAGGGTAGGGAACCACCGCAATGTCCGACGTATAGATAGAGTTTCTTCTCATAAATGGTAGTTACGTTGTGTCAACATCAGTTGGATCGCCTTTCACCATCATTGGATAGTTTTGTCCAAGGAAGAGCGAGTTTGCTCCAAGACTATCAATACTGTACCAAGGAGAAGGTGTTGGCGCTAGCACACTAGTATCCATCCCGAATACCATGCAACGGGTGTTGGAATAGGTCCGGAGAGTGCGACCATGGGAGACAACACCTGCTCCCTCAGTAGTAACATCAGCAGTGGGCGGTATACAGACAAGAAGTGGTGATCCATTGGAATTAGTTGCCAGCCGCCAGTGAGCATATGGGCCCTGCTCGTCCTCATGCTCGTGATCATCACCATCGTCATCTCCCCCTTGGTTATAAAAATTTTCAAGTATAGGTGGTGGAATGTTCACAGGACCTTGGAAACACAAGAAGAAGGTTAATTAGTAGAGAAGGGAAACTTGGTAACTCGCATGGATGTGGATGAAACAATTATAATTACGGTGGAAGACAAACATACCGAAACTATGAGGATCCCATGCAAAAACAGTGCCACGAGTGGTGGCAGCAAACACAAGACCCTCGTATTCAATTGCATCACAGTACACATCCGTGTATAGAAACTGATTTTTGAGCAATATCAATCCAGTCAAACCACGAAGGACGGCAACAAACTTGTCGAAGATAGCAACAACTTGATAGTTCTTGTAATTCCAAGAGCGGTTGGGAACTCGAGAAATTGCTATCTTCCGTAGACGACAGTCACCATGATCATATTTGAACGTACGTAGATCATCTGTGTGCTCAACCTCAGGGCACTCGAAGATTTTTGGAAGTGGAATCCGCTGACGAGTGTACACATTCACAAGTTCCCACTCGCAATTGTACCCAATATAAACAACCCAATCTCCATTTGCGCCTGCCCAAGCCTTGCCCTCAAGCGATGGCATCTTAACATCATACTTATCATTATCAAGCGGCATCAACTTGCACAAGGCGAGGCTTCCCTCGTCCCCGCGCCAGTCAGCAGGGTCATGGCGAAGAAGATAGGGGAGACCAAACCGCTCCTGGACCCTTGGGTTCCTTGTAATGATGTTATTAGTTGAGTCGAGAATGTTCTTGAACGAACCTGCCATGCTAGCTGAGGTGATGACGTCGCACCGATCAATGAGTTCCCCCACCACGTCATCTTTCAGATCGGGGCAATAATAACGGTGTCGTTTCCGGCTTGTTCCCTCCATGGAGAAGACGATCGAACAATGGCAGAAGGAAGGGTGAAGGCAAATTGACGAGGGAGGAAGAGCGTGCGACAGCAGTTCCAAATCGAGAGGGAAAGGCGACGAGTCGGTGGACGGTTGCCAGTTTGCCACGGTACACGAACAGGCGCCCCGGCCTACACGTCCTTTCGGAAATTGTACAAAAGGACTCGCCGTCGTCTCACTGACATGTTGGAACGGGACCACATGTCAACGAAACATGGTGTGTAATTTCTCGTGCAAAATGCGATCTGGCCGCGTTGGCCCGAGGTGCCGCATTAGTTATCGACCTTTATTTTTTAACATACAATCTGAGTGGATAGCTCCTGTGGTCATCACACGTGAGCGGATATATAGGTGGGCTAGGTGGGCAGGCGGCAACAATCTAAGTGCTAAAAGAGTTGATCTCGAAAAAAGAGTTGATCCAATGCTTGGTTTTGTTTGGATTTTCCAACTATGACCATTGGATAGAGTGAATCAATGGCTTACGTTCAAAGTTATTCTCATACTATAGAATGGTATAGGAACATGGAGAGATTTGGTTGATTTTATATCGTCGAATAATATAAAATATTATGAGTGTAGACGCTCCACCCCGAGGTTTGTAGCTCCTTCTCGGTCGTCGAGAATCTATGTTCTTCCACTCTTTCGTTTAAGACATGAGCTTTGTTCATCATGTTGCCGGCACGCGGGACACCTATATGCCTCCATTTTACAAAATCATACTATATGCCTCCATGACACGCGGGACATCTAGCATCAAGGTGGCGTGTCATGCAAGAAAATGGAGATATGCAGTGCGTAAGTGAGTCCTGCACTTCGATGGCACCTAGTACTACGCAATAGTTTTTCTCCTCGATGGCACGTGAATAGTTCATGTACTCAATGACAGAGAATGGGATGGTAGCCATGGACATGGTCGGCCCTTTTTGAAGAGAGTACTAATAAATACGTAACTTTGATGTGTCCCGTCAACTCGCAGAACGACGAGAAGCTTGCTTACTACACCTTCTCCCTTGCCAACGCGTGCGCGGTGGCTCACAGCACGAGGAGAAACTTTTGCTTACAAGCGGTGGACGTGCAGCAGTTCATTTGGTGTCAGATTGCCAGAAGTAGCACCATCATTATTGTTCGACTTCCGGAAGAGGAGAAGAGGCAAGCGCAAGGTCACCTACTAACCTACAGTACTACTATAGCCAAAGCTGGTCCACCTTTTTAGAGCACTATTAATTAATATAGGCGGCTCTTGCAGCGGCACATCATTTAGAGCAAGTATTCTCTTCGTAGGATCAAAGGAAGTGAAACAAAAGTTGGAGTGGATGCTAGATTGCCAACTAAAACATGATTACATAGGAAAAAAAATCCTATAGCATTCTATCCTATGAATCAAACGACCAATGTAGGAAAATTATGAGGGGGTCTCTCCAACGGTGTTCCTCGGCTTGCACCTAGCATCACGGTGGTCGAACTTGGAGTCATTCATCTGGTACACGTGGCATCTCAGATCTGGTACTCCAATATTAGGTTGGCTCTATGTGATGTGGCAACTTCATATACTAACCGGATGCTGGCTATACTACTACGGTACTCACACTCCAAGAAGTGACTCGAAAACCATTCATAAATTGAGTCTATGACATGCATTTGCAAATGTACCATTCATTACACACAACAAGTCATCAACACACAACGACAACAATGATACATGTTGGAGTATAGATTATTTCCAACAAAACATTCTAGTAAATACTGAAGTTTTCATCACACAACAAATAGCAAGCAATGAAATGAATTTCAACTCAACCAATCCTTGGCGTTGGAAACACTTACTTTGAACCATAGGTGCTCTGGGAAGGGCTAGCTATTGTCAATATCGAGAGCAACGCACGACTGATCATCCAGGCTGAAGCGGCATATATCAGGAGCAGGGTAGGGAACCACCGCAATGTCCGAGGTATAGATACAGTTGCTTCTCATAAATGGTAGTAACGTTGTGTCAACAGCAGCTGGATCGCCTTTAACCATCATTGGATAGTTTGGTCCAAGGAAGAGCGAGTTTTCTCCAAGACTATCAATACTGTACCAGGGAGAAGGTGTTGGCGCTAGCACACTAGTATCCATCCCGAATACCCTGCAACGGGTGTTGGAATAGGTCCGGAGAGGGTGACCATGGGAGACAACACGTGCTCCCTCAGTAGTAACAATCTCAGTGCACTATATACAGACAAGAAGAGGTGATCTATCAGAATTAGTTGCCAGCCGCCACTAAGTATATAAGTCCTGCTCGTCCTCATGATCGTGATCATCACCATCGTCATCTCCCCCCTTGGTTATAATTTTTTTCATAGGTGGTGGAATGTTCACAGGACCTTGGAAACACAAGAAGAAGGTTAATTAGTAAAGGGAAACTTGCTAACCCGCATGCATGTGGATGAAATAATTATAATTATGGTGGAAGACAAACATACCGAAACAACGAGGATCCCATCCAAATACAATGCCAGGAGTGGTAAAAGCAAACACAAGGTCCTCGTATTTAATTGCATCATAGTACTCATCATCCGTGTACAGAAACTGATTTTTGAGCAATATCCATGGACGAACCGTGGAATCAGTAATGACGGCAACAAGCTTGTCGAATATAGCAACAACTTCATAGTTCTCGTAATTCCAAGAGCGTTTGGGAACTCAACAAATTGCTATCTTTCGTAGACGACAGCCACCACGATCCTATTTGAACGTACGTAGATCATCTATGTGCTCAACCTCAGGGCACTCTGAGATTTTTGGAAGTGGAATCCGCTGACGAGTGTACATATTCACAAGTTCCCACTCGCAATTGTACCCAATATAAACAACCCAATCTCCATTTGCGCCAGCCCAGGCCTTACCCTTAAGCGATGGCATCTTGACATCACATGTATCATTATCAAGCGGCATCAACTTGCACAAGGCGAGGCCTCCGTCGTCCGCGCCCATGCGAACAGGCTTATAGCGAAGAAGATAAGGGAGATCAAACCGCTCCTGGACCCTTGGGTTCCTTGTAATGATGTTATTAGTTGAGTCGAGACTGTTCTTGAATGAACCTGCCATGCTAGCCGAGGTGATGACATCGCACCGATCAATGAGTTCCCCCACCACATCATCTTTCAGATCCGGGTTTCCGGCTTGTTCCCTCCATGGAGAAGACGATCGAACAATGGCAGAATGAAGGGTGAAGGCAAATGGAGGAGGGAGGAAGAGCGTGCGACAGCAGTTCCAAATTGAGAGGGAAAGGCGAAGAGTCGGTGGACGGTTGCCAGTTTGCCACGGTACACGAAGAGGCGCTCCAGCCTACACGTCCTTTCGGAAATTGTACAAAAGGACTCGCCGTCGTCTCACTGACATGTTGGAACGGGACCACATGTCAATGAAACATGGTGTGTAATTTCGCGTGCAAAGTGCGATCTGGCCGCGTTGGCCCAAAGTGCCGTATTATTTCTTGACTTTATTTTTTTAATGGCGTGCCGTTCAGTTTTGAAGCACGACTAACTGGTACTGTTTGCAGAGAAAATATAAACTACTCTACCACTACTCCACCTCTAGTACTAGTAGTATAAAAAAGATATATAGGCTGGAGCTTCAGAGCTTTCTTGCTAAAGGCTGCCCACCTGCTTCTCACACTATCACCCTCTCTCCAGATCTAAAAAAGACGGCCTCTCTCTCCCTCCTCACCGGTGGTCACAGATCCGCCGGGGAA
This sequence comes from Aegilops tauschii subsp. strangulata, assembly GCF_002575655.3. Taxonomy (NCBI): domain Eukaryota; kingdom Viridiplantae; phylum Streptophyta; class Magnoliopsida; order Poales; family Poaceae; genus Aegilops; species Aegilops tauschii. Next base: position 34,246,688 of record NC_053037.3, on the reverse strand, counting down.
GAAAAGGACGTGCAGCGTTGACGCACTCGTTGTCGGTGAGCGAGGTCACGCACTAACGACAAGGCTGTCCTCTCAGACCTAGCGCCCGCGTGGGATGGCCTCCGTCCCCAAGCTCGCTGCCGTAGTGCGTGCGGAGGACGACGACCACGAGCGAAGCCACTTCTCGCCGACCCTTAGGTATGCTACCTCTTTTCGAACCATACCCTTGTTCTATTGCCCCATCTGCCACGTCGCTGCATGTGGATCTTTTTCCACTCCACCATCTTCCCAATTTGCTATCCTCTGCTCTGCTGGTCATGCAGACGAAAACCTTAATTTGCACTATTAAAGGAAACCCTACTTCATGCAGACTAATCCATGTCTTGGTTGAATAAGGAAATGAAGGGAGAATGTACTGTCCAAGTGAGTAGGCATCGAACCCGCATCTAGGTTGAAAAGGGGAAAATCAGTAGCTAAGGAACGAGTCTCGTGTCTCTTGGTTGAAGAAGGGTAGAAAGGCATGACAAGGCAATAGAGAATGACCAGGTCGATCGGTTTGTTGTCCTCACATAGGAAAAAGGTGGCTAAACATAACAAAAATGGGACGTAATCCACATATGCTGCCTGGATATTTGTTGCTCTGGGCAACCATACCTCCCTCACCACTCTATGCGTCCGTGGAGGTACATCGTACTGGTGCGCCCACTGTTCGAATGGGCCTCCCATGCTCTTATTGTCACTTTTTTGCAGTTAGTATAACGCCAGTAGTCAAGTCAAGCAATGCTACTACTAAAGTGATGCCACATTTAATTAATGCCGCACTCAGTCTAATGCCACCGATAAATTTAAGCAATGCCATTTAATGTCACTGGATTATTTCAGGGTTAGCTATTGATTGTGGATGTATTAAAGATTTTTCAGCTTAGGCATTCTAATGCTGTTGCACAGCCAGTATACCAACGATGAAACTTGTTACTACCTTCAGATTTTTGCACTGTTAATGCTTATAGATTACATACCTCACTTTCATGAGATAAGTTAATTTTTTTGTACAGTGTCACCAAAATGCCAAGGCGCTGATGTCATTTTATTTTGGTTAAACTGCACAAAAAATTATGAAGACAAGAGGAAAGGTCAAGAGTGGGCACCTCCTCCTCCGGCTCTTCTCTTGATTTGTTCGATCAAGTTTTTATGTTTGATCGATTATCAAGATTGGGATAGCAATTTTTAAGGTCCCCCCGAGTTTGAAATGATATTTACCTTGGAGGTACATGGTTTGCAATTTTTTATACTGTCATTAGTTAATAATGCTAGTTACCTTCAGACTTTTGTATTTGGTTTAATGCTCATGCACAGCTAGTATACCAATGCTGAAACGTGTTACCTTTACATTTTGTATTGTTAATTCTTATAGAAATCTTCCAGTACCAGAGTTTATTGAAATCTGTTTAGTAAAACCATTGTACTGTACCCTGTAATAAAATAACTACTCTACTGTTGCACTAGCCACTGGATTAGTGTATATTTGTAGTATTTGAAATTTCGAATGGTGTTGCATTAGCGTATGGACATAAATAAAGTGTGGCAAGCTTTCCCAGATATGTGCTCAAGAAAACTACTACCTGTTTTTCTAAATACTAGACGTTTGGGTACTTTAAACTGAACCGCGAAAACGTCTTATATTAAGGAACATAGGGTGTAGGGTTCACTCAAATTATCCCGGTAAAGCTAGTCACACCTTTGTTAAACTGAATGTTCATTATGTTATCGGAGGAGGTCTGTAAGTTTGTATCTAATGCCTGTCGACTACATACCTGACATCATGATGTAATGTTAAGTCATTTCCTTTTGTACAGTGTCACTGAATTGTCAAGGCGGTGATGGCATTTTATTTTAGTTGAACTGCACAAAATATGCTTAAAAGAAGAGGAAAGGTCGGGAATCGATCATTCTTTCAGAAAGAACTATATATGCCTTTCTGACATCAGCCGCTGTTGCCTTATTTATTCCTTGAAACAGGTGGTTAGAAACAGTCTTGCTACCTTTTCCCATTAATAAATTGGAATGCTTATATTTGTGAGTCTATGCTTCAACTAGTGCCACTTTTATAGTAATCACACTTTCAATATCTGTGCAAACAGGGATGCTCGATTTTAGTGGAACTGCACAAAAAGTCCAACTGGTTCAACATTAGGAGCATGTTTTCTTCCAAACCTTTATATCCAATTGGTGGCACTATGAGATGTTCATTAAGAAGGTACATGGTTTGCTACTATCTTGCTACTCTTTTTGTACTGTCATTAGATAGTAATACTAGGGGTTTGCATGTGAATTTATTGGCAGGGTGGACCTACATTGGAGGTGCAGGACAGGATTCAATGATTGGATGCTCAATTTCGGTTGTATTGATTTCACCTCTTCCATCACTGCGAACATGGATATCCTTGGTCTGATGAAGAATAGGCGCTATATTTCTACTCTGAACAAGCAAATCAATTCAGTATGAAATTGTCCAGGGCAAAACATGACTGTATCAAATTGTCCAGTGCAAAACATGACAGATGCTAAGCGGAAGAGACATGTTTAAACCGAAAATACAAGGTGGGGTATATGTTTACTAGCTGCTTGATATTTGTGCAGACAGAGATGTCTGCCCGTTGCTATTTGGCAAACACAGAAAGTGACCGCAATTTTGGTTGAACTGCACAAGAGAATAGTATAGTCACTGCATGCAGTGCCATTTGAAAATAGACACAGAAAGATTGGATAGTCACTTCATGGACTGCAAAAAAGTAGTACTGTACTATTTATTGGCCAACACTAGGTGCTTCATTGCTTTGGTCTGATTATACAATGGGCATCATTTTTCCTAAGTTAAAGTTTGTATTCCAAAAATAGTCTCGCTGTGTGATCGAGAGAAGACCAAATCATATTGCAGTGGATGTTCCTCCATCATGTGTGGTTCATTCTCATGGTTCTAGCTGTTGGTGAAACCACTTATGTTTACAAGAGGAATTGTAGACTTCACAAACAAATTTGTCTTTCAGTCTGTACTGAATGTTGGCCAAGAGAAGCATCCATGTCAGTAGGAAGAACATATGTTTTTTCTAGATCTTTGCTTTTGGAGCTACAGATTTGTATATGATCTGTGAATCATTGAGATGCATTAACATGTTGATCTTATGTATGGGAATCGTACTAGTTGGTTTTAGTTGTGGCTGATCTTTGCTTTTGGAGCTACATATTTGTATATGATCTGTGAATCATTGAGATGCATTAACAGTTCCTTATATCTGTTCGCTCTGTGTTTACAAGTTACAGATCGATCACTAGCTAGCCTACTAATGTGCTCCTGGCAGTTTTAGTTGTGACGCAAGATCTGAAGTGGCAGATTTTTGAATAAAAATGCATACCTATAAAGAAACTGACAAGCTGCTCTAAAGAAAATGCCATGAGAGTCTGAAGAAACTGCCAGCAAAAACGTTCGCAAATGCCTTATCTCCCAGCTAAAGTTCATCAACTAATGCCCTCGGCTGCGACTCGTTGCATGCTGCTCCGCGTACTGGTTGCGAGCGATTTTGAGTGCCTGCATGCAGCCGGCCGTAATTAAGGCAACTAACTGATGCGAAAAAAGATGCGCTTTAATTGTTGCGGGCCTTTTAAATCCGTGGGATCATTATTGACAAGGAGGGAGATGATTCGGGTGCACTCGTTTGACCGTCATACCGGCGTGCGACCCAGCATGGACGGGACAGGACGGCATAGTCAGAATTTTAGTTTCTCTAGTTTTCCACGGCAAGCTGGCGCGCTAAGCCATGCATGCTTAATTATGCATTGAATTCCAATGACCGTCGCGCTACCTACCGCCTATAAGTACTGTTTCCCGGCCTTCTATGGTGGCACCATGACCCAACTCGCCCTATCCTCATAAGCCCCCACCGGCCCGACGTCGCTCGCCACTTATCATCGCTCTCGCCACATCCTCCATGCCCCCGCCCGTCCGTGATAGGCGAGGCCGGAGGAGGTCACCGCCGGAACTAGTATTTGGTTTTTTACCGGAAGGCAGATGGAGGGAGGAGGCATTCTATCGGTCTTTAGATGGCAATGCGGAGATCAAGGAGTTGTTAGAGCGCGACCACCTGGCGGAGGAGCAGGAGTTGTTGGAGCGCGACCGCTGGGCGGAGGAGCAGCGTATCGCCGATTTGTGCCGCCAGCGGGACATGGAGCAGCAGCGAACCGATGCTCTGAGTCGCGAGGAGAGCGCCCACAACTGGATCGACTACGTGGAGGCCGGTGCCTGGCAAATAGCCCTGGAGGCTGTCGGGCACGCACGCGTTCGCAACGCCGATTTTTACTACCAGCTCGTCAAGTGGTTTTCCCGCTTAGAAGCCGAAGCTTCGGTGGACCACGCTAGCATGGAAAGGGCCAACGCGCGTGAGCAACGCGCCCCATCGCACCTCGGGCAAGTCTGAGGTGAGGCGGAGGACGCCGTTGCCAGCGTTTAGCGTGTACCGCAGATGGCGGCCGGCATCGTCTAGTTAGCTAAGAGTAAGTTAGTACTTGTATGCTACTAGAGTATTAGTAGGAGTAGATAGTTAACTTGGCTATGATGGTTGTCAACGTGGAAGTTCAGTACTCTATATGTGGATCAGACCTGTTACTTTGCTGTGAATATTGAACTTTCCGTTTGAACGTATGGAATGGGCTGTTATTTTTTTAAATGGTTTGTATTTGTCCTCCACGGGTTTAGAGGCTGACTTGTGGGCCTACCAAGTTGACGCGTACACAATCAGGAGATGATTGGACGTGGAAAGGATGACAGCAGGGACCCGCCAAGGTCATGGCAGTATGCAAGCAAGTGCCTCCTTATTTCAAGACAATAAAAATATGGCTCCTCCTAATGGATTTCTGACATCTGGGTCCCATGCCATTGTCAACGTAGTCAATAAACGAGAGAATTGCACAACGAGTGACTGACACCAGGGACCCAGTAGCTCGCCCAGTTATTTTTGTTTTGGGTTAATTTGATAAATGCCACTCCAAATCTGGTGTTTCTGAGAAATGCCACTGCAATTTTCAAACTTTGAAAAATGCCACTTCATGCCATTTCCAGTGGCATTTTTCGAAGTCTGGAGTGGCATTTTTCAAAGTTTGCAAATTGCTGCGGCGTTTTCCAAAGTTTGCAAAAATTGCAGTGGCATTTTTCAAAGTTTGGAAATTGCAGTGGCATTTTTATGAATCGTCATAATTGGAGTGGCATTTATCTAATTTGTTTTTGAGATGGAAGCAGGGTGTCAACTGGGCTGTGCGGGGCACTCTGGCCTGTCTAGACAGCCTTCTCTTTTATGTTTACCACAGACCAGCCCCGTATTTTTTTTCTTTCTGAAAATGGCTAGCCCAGTTTTTTTTGTGATTTCCCAAGTAAGTCGCTTTGTCAGGCCTGTTGGGCTGTAAATCTTTCAAGACGAGGAGAGCTTCATTCGGCTGGACGAGAAAATGGCCTATCAGTAATGAGAAATGGGATGTACATTTTTAAAACACATCAAACCGGCAATTAGTTTCAAATTTCTTTTTTTCATTTTGAGATTTTAAATTGCATTAATTTTTATGCGTGGACAATTTGTTGGATTTTATATTGACATACATTTATTTTTAAAATCAGTTTGAATGTGACTCGAAATTTCGGGATTAAAAACAGTTCGGACCGCACCGAAATATGCAAAATTTCGTATAATTTTTTAACCGTGGCCACAATATGGGCCATAATGCTAACAAAAAGAATATGGGCTCCAAAAAAAACCTTAAGAATGAGGAAATGGGCTGTAAATTATTAGAAATAATGGCAGATGGGTTGTATGCTGTTTTCCACAGATTTGAGGCTTTCCTAAAAAAAGGTTGACGCACAAGCAATGACTGTTGGATGTCCATCCAACGGCCGTCGTGCTTCTTCAATCTCTGCTCTTCCTGCTCCAGCCACTCAAATAAGCGTCGGCGGGACTGCCTGCTCCCTCCTCCCCGCGGCCGGCTGTGCTGCCGCGCAGGCCTCACCGCCCCATCGTACTCCCATCGCTGGCCTAGCCATCCCTCTACTCACCCACGCCTGCTGCTATTCTCCGGCGACGGCAGATGAACCAGTAAACCCTCGTACAGTCGTACTCCCCTCTGCGTGGGAAACAACTGCCGAGTCTTCCCAGCCTCCGTATCGTTCCCTTCCTAGGCCTCGCCGTCGTCCACCGCCCTGGTGCTCTGGGCGCGGCCTGGTCAACGTGGTTAACGACCGACATGCATCTGAAGTGGACTATACGTGGAGAGGCTGACAGCTGGGTCCACGGCCGCACACAAGGAAATGCCTCCTTATTACGCGCAAAATAATGATTCCTCCACCTGAAATCTGGGACCCACCGAAAGGGCCTCTGTATTTCGCGAAAAAACATTACCGCCGTTGACAGCTTGGACCCACCAGCTATATCTTCGCACTCAAGGAAGTGCGTCCTTAATACGCACAAAAAAATGAATACCCCCCTGCTAGCTGGGACCCAGTATAGTGGCAGGCTGACTTGTGGGCCTACTAAGTTGACGGGGACGGAGGGCTTTGTCAACTTAGTCAATATACATGATTCTAGCTCCAGTGATCGTACGATGTCCATCCAACGGCCGTACGTAGTGCTTCTTCAACCTCTGGTCTTTTTGCTCCAGCCGCCCAAACCAGCGCCGGTCGTGCCTCGTGCTCCTGCCTCCCGTGGCCAGCTGCGATGCGGCGGAGGCCTCACGGCCCCTACTACTCCCACCGCTGGCCAGGCCATCCCTCTACTCACCCAAACCCCCTGTTATTCTGCGGCGACGGCAGCCTCACACGGTAGCGAACCAGTGAACCCTCATACTCCTCTACGCGTGGGCATCCACTGCCGCGTCTTCCCCGGCTCCGCGTCGTCCCCTTCCTAGGCCTCGCTGTCGTCCACCGCCCTGGTGCTCTCGGCGCGGCGTGGTCAACTTGGTCAAGGAACGACTTCCATCGGAAGAGTACTATACGTGGAGAGGCTGACAGCTGGGTCCACGGCAGCCGCAAGGAAGTGCCTCCTTATTACGCGAAAAATAATTATTCCTCCACCTGACAGCAGGGACCCACCGGACGGGCCACCGTATTTGGTGAAAAAACGTTACCCCCCTGACTGTTGGGACCCATCGGACGGGCCACCGTATTTCGTGAAAAAAACGTTCCCCCCGCTGTCAGCTCGGACCCACCGGAAGTGCCGCCTTATTACGCACAAAAAATGAATACTCTCCCTACTAGTTGGGACCCACCTTGGTGGGTGGCTGACTTGTGGGCCTACTATGTTGACTGGGACGGAGTGCTTTGTCAACTTAGTCAATATGAACGATTCTAGCTCCAGTGACCGTACGATGTCCATCCAACGGCCGTAGTGCTTCTTCAACCTCTGGTCTTCTTGCTCCAGCCGCGCAAAGCAGCGCCGGTCGTGACGAATGCTCCTGCCTCCCGTGGCCGGCTGTGCTGCCGCGGAGGCCTCACCGCCCCCTACTATTCCCACCGCTGGCCAGGCCCTGCGGCGACGGCAGCCTCACACCGCAGCCGAACCAGTGAGCCCTTGTACTCCTCTCCGCACGGGCTTCCACTGCCGCGTCTTCCCTGGCTCCGCATCGTCTCCTTCCTAGTCCTCGCCGTCGTCCTCCGCCCTGGTGCTCTCGGCGTGGCATGGTCAACGTGTTCAAGGAACGACTTCCATCGGAAGAGTACTGTACATGGAGAGGCTGACAGCTAGGTCCACGGCCGCAGCAAGGAAGTGCCTCCTTATTACGCGCAAAATAATTATTCCTCCACCTGACAGTGGGGACCCACCGGACGGGCCACCGTATTTCGCGAAAAAAACGTTTCCCCCTGACTGCTGGGACCCACCAGCTACATCTTCGCACGCAAGGAAGTGCGTCTGGGCAAAAAAAACAATTCACCCCCCTGACTGTTGGGACCCACCAGCTACATCTTTGCACGCAAGGACGTGCCTGATAGTCGGGATCCACCTGGTCGAAGCGTACGTAGCGTTGTCATTCTGGTCGCGAACTTGTACGTACATACTGGTCGATGTAGAGGCGCGCACGTACCATGTACACGTACGTACAGCGGCCAGGGTGCAAGAAAGTAAATATGGCCACGTACGTATGTACGGGCGGGGTCTCGAACGCCTACTCGCGCGTACGTACGGCCAGGGCTCATGTACATGGCTGGGTCGGAACGGAGAAACAGCGTCGTCGTCGTGTTCATGGGGAGCCAACCGGCTGGGTCGGAATGAAATGCGTCGTCGTGTTCATCGGGAGGTCTTGGATGGAACAGCCGATGGAAACGAGGCCTGGCATACCGCAGAACGGAGGAAACGGCCTTGTGTTCGACCGGCCACGTTCGAAACAGGATCCTGTTCATCGAGAGGGGTCTGGCATACCGCAAAACGGAGGAACGGTCCTCCTACGGTTGAAACGGGGGTCCTGTTGATCGGGAGGGGTGTGGCGTACCGCAAAACAGAGGAAACGGACTTGTGTTGGAGCGCTACGGTCAAAACGGGGGTCCTGTTCATCGGGAGGGGTGTGGCGTACCGCAAAACGGGACTCCCTGGGATACTTTTCATCTCCACCGTCGACCCCCTCCAGCCTCCACAGGCTACTGTTCATCCACCGTTGACCTCCTCCAGCCTCCACCTGCGACTGTTCATCCATGGGCTCTTGTTCATCTAGCCTCCACCGCGCGCTACTCCATCGACTACTGTTCAACCAACCCTCTCCACGGGCTCCTGTTCAACCACCCCTCCATGGGCTACTGTTCATCCAGCCCTCCACCATCTACTGTTCATCCTGCCCTCCACGGGGTGGTCTTGTTCATCCAGCCCTCCACGGGGTCCTGTTCATCCAGCCCCAACCGGCTCGATCGATTAGGGTCCTGTTCATCCAGAGGCAACACCATGGGGTCATGTTCATCCACCCCCACCGGGAACTGTTCATCCAAACCCCCCCCCCCCAGCAACGCTCACTGTTAATCCAGAGGCAACACCACGGGGTCCTGTTCATCCACCCCCATCGGGAACTGTTCATCCAAACCCCCCAGCAACGCTCACTGTTCATCCAGAGGCAGCATCGATTGGCTTCAGTTAGCAGCAGTAGCGAAGGAACCGCTCGATCGGGTTCAGTTAACAGCCATCGATCGATCGCTCGGGTTCAGTAACGCGTAGCCTGCAGTGCAATCGCTCGGGTTCAGTTAGAGCCCAATGCCTCACTCGGGTTCAGTTAGAGCCCAACACCTTGCACCCACGCGCGTGCGTGTAGGAGAGAAACGCGCATCACTCGGCCCCAACCACCCACCGTAACCGGGAACACCCCAATATTTTCCTCGCCCTCGCTTCTACCACGGTTTTTTGCGTCATGGATGGCCCAAAGAATGTCATGCAGTTGCGTCTCCGGCCCGCCCAGGACAAAAATCCCATTTTCTGTCATGATTTTTTGTCATAGAAGTAGGACCCCACCACATCTATGATGATACTGGGTTTTGTCACAATTATCGTCATAGAAGTGTCATAAGTATGACAGGAAAAAATTTCGTTTGGCCCAAAATGTCACGGAAGTGTCTTTTTTTTTGTAGTGAGCACTAAAAAGAAAACCTAAAAGGATTTCCTTGTTCTTCTTTTGCTTGTTGGGAGCTTTCCCGTGTAAATAGTTTTTCTCGTTTTTTCTTTTTCCTTGTATTTGCTTGTTCAAGAACCAAAAACTCCAAAAATATTTCAGTGTGTTTCTCCGAACTTCTTTTCTTTTTATTCGAGTCTTACCGAGTAAAAGACCACGATGAAAATGTTTAGTGGCTCTTATATGAATAACTGTTGAACTAATAAAGAGCACATTTTACCTTGTCTTCTCCTGTTGAATAAAATGTTTGCAGATTCCAGCTTAATCCACGGCACTCTTGCACTATTATCATTTTCATATCATTCGGTCGTGCAAGTGAAAGGCAATAATGACGATATTCGATGGACGAGCTGTGGCAAAGAGAAACTGGTATGAACTCGACTTGTTCTGTTTGTGTAAATATGTTTAACCTAGTATCCATGCTTCAGCCCGTTATGATTAAACATGTTTGCAATGACAATTAGAGATTATAGTTTCTCATGCCATGCATAAGTAGCTAGGAGTGGATAATAATTTATCAACATAGCGTTAAAATGATTGTGATGTAGTATGATGATATGGTATCCTCCTCTGAATGTTTGAGTGGCTTGACTTGGCACATGTTCATGCCTGTAGTTGAATCAAAACCAATATAGCCTCTATGATATTTATGTTCATGGTGTTCATATCCTACTCATGCTAGTGTCCAATGTCACTTATGCATAATGCATGGTTATGATCGTTGTTGCTCTCTAGCTGGCCGCTTCTCAATCTTAATTGCTAGCATTACAAAAAAATACACTTCCGTGATGATACATTTTGTCACAGTAGGTCATGTTTTTTGTCATGCATGTACATCCATGACGATTTTATGACAAAATCAAGATAGTCATACATGTGCTGTCGTAGAAGTGTTCCATGAAATTACCAAAATTATCATCACGGAAGTGTCCACTTCCATGACGATAAATCGCGCGTCACAGAAGTGCTTTCTTCAAGGGTGACCGACACATGGCATGCACCGTAACGGGTCGCCGTTAAGCTATCGGGTCCGGTTTTGGATCCGATAACCCGTTAACAGCCCGGACCAATGGGAAATTTCCACGTGTAAAATTCTGATTGGCCGGAGGAAACACGTGTCAGCTCGTCAGTGTGTCAGATAGGCGCCTATGATATGTCGACACGTGCGACGGCCCACCACTGACCCATTTAGCTTATAACGGCTGGCCCATTTGACTTGGTCAAAAGTTAGCGGGCTGGCCCATGAAAAGCCTGTTAACGGTCTCTTCGCAAATAGCCCATTTTACGGCCCGGTAACTCACGACCCGTCAGGGCCTACACAAAATCGGCCCAACAACGTCATGCGGGCCGTTGAATATAACACCAGCCCGTTTCACTTTCGGCCCATGTATGGCCCACGACGTCTTTCGGCCCATATGAGGGCTTTGTATCTTTAGGCCCTTTAGAGGCCCACGGTGACTCTATCCCATAATGAACAGTAAATTTCTTTGATTCACATGGGCCGTTTCCAGCCCGTGTTAGCTTTCGGCCTACTGACGGCCCATACGTTCTTGGGCTCCTTTCCGGCCCTCGATTACTTCCGGCCCGTTACTGGCCTGTTCCCCTAATGGGCTAAATTTGGTCCATGGCAAGAGTCGGCCTGTTTTTGGCCTGTTAACCTGTTGCGCCATTTCCAGCCCGTCCTATATTTTGGCCCATTAACGACCCGTTATGCCTGTGACAGAATTAAGCCTTTGTTGTCCTCCGGCCTGTTAACGGCCCGTTACCGTGCTGGGCCAATTCCAATTACGCCCGTTTACGGCCCATGTAGACCCATTTATCCAACGGCCCGAGGCCCACCGATTCTATGGCCGTGTTGGAGGCCCATTTAAAGACGGCCCATAGGAGGCCCATAGGAGGCCCATGGATCCTACGGCTCATAGCAGGGTCAAGGTTACCACGGTCCGTATATGGCCCATGGTTGTTGAGGCCACTAGCAAACCAGGAGAAAAGAAGACTAGGAAATAAATAAGCCTGAAACTAACGCTAGGCTATTAAGGCGATTGCACAGATTACATCCACTGGGCATCAAAGATCGCCACCAGTGCAAATATAGGGAACACCCTACACTATACAAAAATGGCTTGCTGTTTTCTTCAGCCGGTGGCTGCACGTTAAGAACAAAGTTGGTATTGCAACAAAACAAATTACAACTATAAAACAAAAGGAAGCTTGGCATAAAAGTTAACAGTCTGGCAGATAAATGCACCACCAGAAGTTCAGAAGCTCAGTTCATTTTGACCTGACTGTTACGTTTTCATGCTGTATTGTCCGATGGAGCACCATAACCGTCGCCTTCATTTCTCCTAGGCTCCTGACCAACATAGCAAATGTCTGATAGTCTGGTTTCAGAACCATGCATATCTTGACAACACCGAACAATGTCTGTCCTTGTTTCACAAAGGGTCTCTGCTAGGGAACACTACAGGAATCAGCTATTTTCCCGTCTACCACGGCGGACGGCAAAGGCACGAATGGCGGACGGCAAAGGCCTTTGCCGTCAGCCGCGGACGGCAAAAGGCTCCGGCAAAGTAGGCTACGGTAAACAGCTACTTTGCCGTCTGCTTCCTGGCGGCTGACGGCAAAGGCCCTTTGCCGTCTGCCGCGGACGGCAAAGAGGGCGGACGGCAATAATTGCGCTCTCAGTCCGTTAAGTGGCTAACGGCCGGCCTTTGCCGTCCGCCGCGGACGGCAAACTTTCTAGTGCCTTTGCCGTCTGCCATATGATGTCATCTACACGTCACTAAATGGCAGGCCTTTGCCGTCCGCCGCTGACGGCAAACTCTTTGTCGTCTGCCACTGTAGGCAAACTGGCCAAATGGGTCAGCTCCCAGGAAGCACAGCTGGATGCCGGATCGGGGTCGGGGTGTCGGGTCAGGCTCAGGGTCGGGGTGTCGGGGTCGGGGTCGGGGTCGGGGTGCCGGGTCGGGGTCGGGGTGCCGTGTCGGTGTCGGGGTCGGGGTGTCGGGTCAGGCTCGGGGTCGGGGTGTCGGGGTCGGGGTTGGGGTCGGGGTGTCGGGGTCGGGGTGTCGTGTCGGGGTGCCGGGTCGGGGTCGGGGTGCCGTGTCGGGTCGGGGTTTTTTTTCCTCTTTTTTACTTTTCTTCTTCTTCCTATTCTTCCTTTTCTTCCTCTTCTTCTTTTTTCTTCTCCTCCTCCTCTTCTTCTTCTTCCTTTCCTTTTTCCTCTTCTTCTTCTCCTCCTCTCCTCTTTTTTCTTCTTCTTCTTCTTCCTCTTCTTCTTTTTTCTTCTCCTCCTCCTCTTCTTCTTCCTTTCCTTTTTCCTCTTCTTCTTCTCCTCCTCTCCTCTTTTTTCTTCTTCTTCTTCCTCTTCTTCTTTTTTCTTCTTCTCCTCCTCCTCTTCTTCTTCTTCCTTTCCTTTTTCCTCTTCTTCTTCTCCTCCTCTCCTCTTTTTTCTTCTTCTTCTTCCTCTTCTTCTTTTTTCTTCTCCTCCTCCTCTTCTTCTTCTTCCTTTCCTTTTTCCTCTTCTTCTTCTCCTCCTCTCCTCTTTTTCTCTTCTTCTTCTTCTTTCCTCAAACTAAACTAAACCTAAAACTAAACCTAAACTAAAACTAAACCTAAAACTACAAATAAAACTAAATCTAAACTAAAACTAAAACTAAAAAGGAAAAAACAGAAAAAAGGAGGGGGGCTCACCTGGGGCAGGGCCGGTGGAGGAGGGGGGCGGGGCGGTGGAGGAGGTGGCCGGGGCGCGGGGGCGGCCTGGGGCGGCGGGGGGCGGGGCGGCGGGGGGCTGGGGCGCGGGGGGGCCGGGGCGCCGGGGCGGGGTGGCGACGGGGCGGTGGGGCGGCGGGGCCCCGGGGCGGTGGGGCGACGGGGCGGCGGGGGCGACGGGTGGTGGGGCGACGGCGGGCGACGGGTGGTGGGGCGACGGCGGACGACGGGCGGCGGGGGCGACGGGCGGTGGGGCGGCGGTGCCCCGGGGCGGCGGCGAGTGGTGGGGGCGGCGGCGGCGGCGGAGGAGTGGGAGGAGAGAACGGCGAGGAGAGAACAGAGTAACGGGCGGGGGGTACGGGCCGTTAGGTAGTGCCCTCTTTGCCGTCCGCCCTTTTGCCTCTTTGCCGAGGTGGGCCGTTAAGTTTTTTCCAAACGGGCGGGGGGTGGGGGCCACATCTCTCTTTGCCGTCTGCCAGCGGACGGCAAAGATTCTTTGCCGTCTGCTGGCTGACGCCAAAGAGCTCGCAGATGGCAAAGAGCTTCTTTGCCGTCTGCTGTTTCTTTGCCGTCTGCTTTTGGGTAGCTGATGGCAAAGAGCTTCTTTGCCGTCAGCTAGCAGACGGCAAAGAGCTGGCAGATGGCAAATTAGCTGATTCAAGTAGTGGAATGGACTTGTGTCTGGAGCGCAGATATAACATTGTTTTGAGCTTGCATATCTTGATCATGAGACAGTTTGGACGAGATTGCCTTAACGACCAACCCAGTATTACGCAGGAACGTGCTTTTGGCACTGTTAGTGGACAGGTACTGACCCACTGCAGCAAGAGCTGACATTGCGGTTATAGTTGCCTCGCCACCTTCAGAAGGTGGCGGTTCCACCATTTTTTCCATAGCTTACTGAAAAGTTGAGTTTTTACATTAGTAGTACCAGAACAGAAGATATTAAGGAGGCATCAAAACCAAACAAAATAGCTTTGGTCTATATACAGAAATTATTCTGGTGAACCCATGTGAAATATTAGTTGTATTTTACTGCAAAGTACATAATAAAACCAGGTTCCAAACATATGACCATGTACCATGGCTAATGTATTGTCTATTTCTTCACATTGTATTGACAGCTAAGGATAAAGAGACAAAGTTTATAATATGGTAAGCATAGTATGACATCATTCATATCACAAAACAACTGAGAACAGACAAACAGGCAATTGTAACGTTGTTTGGGCCAAGTCCAGCACGGAACTAGATTACAGGTCAAGATCAAAGGAACATCACTCCTCTCTTTTAAACCTTGTAAGGTGCAATGATACGCTAAGAAAATTGTGTATAAAATTGAAAAGAGTAATAGACATTGGCTGCAAAACCATCCAGTTCAAGGCACAAGTCAGATTAAGTAGTATTTAAAAGGCATGAGGATTAAGGACTTACAACAACGGCTTTGACTAGTGTAGTCATGCCCTTCGTCTTACTGGTGTGACAGTCCTTGAAGATTTCCACAGCATTTGGTTCAGGTACTTTTTGGTCCTTGCAGGCTTTCCTCTGCATTTGGAACAAGTCAATATAGATCTGATAATATGGTACAGTGAAAAGAGTGAAACAGCAGCTAATTACAAGAGCCTCGCAGTGTGCAATGTAGCTACGAGATCCTGTTGTCTGTTGGAATTTCACTTTCGTACAGTTGGCCTTGTTCTTTGAATAGTTCACCTACAAGAAGATAGATTTGTGTGGCACATGCGTAAATAGGACTTCAACATGTGATCTGATCACATATATATAATGTACCTGATACTTCGGATCAGACCCGTGTTTAACGAGGCCTCTCTAGTCTTCATCCGATATATTTTCCATTGGAGATGTTTGGGCAAGTTCACTGTTAGCCTTGCCTTCACAGTGAGTTTTCCTCAAGTTATACCGATACTGTCGCATAGCAGACTTGAAAACATGGGTGCAAGCTTGTCAGGTTGCATCATCTTGGCTATCCAACTTGAACCTCATTTGTTGAAAATTATGGGAGTCTCATTATCAGCAACCTATAAAGTATTGGACAGAGCAAGACGATATTACTAGTTTCCATACATAACCATACTTATAGATAAATGGTCGAGGAAGGTGTTGAACTGGGTTTCATCTTTGTCATTCCTGTACTGAATCCATGTTGGGAGGATACGTACATGACACCTAACGGCAACCGCTGCCTCTGATATTAACTTGGCTGACTCTGTAGCATCACGTGGCCTTTTTAAACCTGCCTCAAAACGGATCTCCATTCTTCCTCCTCTAGATTTTGTTAACCTATCGAGCATTATCCCTGATGTTTGTTTCCTCTTGCGCCTAGGTGCTAGTCCAACAACGAACATAGGAAGTGTTAGTGTACATCAAACTCTGGGACTACATATAAAGAAGGATGCAATTGTAACTTGACTCCACCAACTACCTTCTTGCTATTGAAGCTCACAAAGTTCATCTGATCTTGCCAACTCATCTTGTGTCAAGAGTGCTTCGGAAGTAGTGTCAGGTGGCAAGGGAGCTTGGGAATGTGTTGCTAGCTGAGTTGACCAACGAGTAAATCATGCAGCTAGTCGTACTGTGGAAGGTGTTGCAATAACTAGGGCTGTCTCTTCTTGTTTGGTGGCAGCTATTTGTTTCTGTTTGGCTTGTTCTGCAGCTCGTGTAGCACGGGATACCCTGTCGGTACAATTTTCCACTGGACTTTGACCTTCTATTGCACCATCAGTACCAGCAAAATCTGCAGGATTCTTCCGCTTCCTTTTCCCTGTTGTTCTGTGTTGCTTCCTATTTCTCTATGCCATATTAAGTCAAGCCGACAAGAGAAACGAATAACAATTTAGTTCTCCGAACAAATTGATGCGTGATACAGATGAACTGAACTTTGATGTTAGACAACCACATGATAGGAGGATGTAATATGTACAAAAAACAGGACGACATGAGATAACCAGAACTATGATGTGTAAACTAAGTAGAAGACATTTCACTAAATTAGAAGCAATGCAATGGAAGGTAGACACCATATGAAAGATGCTACAAATATCGCTCTGCCAAGTTAACAGTGTCTCATCATAAATGTCGTTTAAACAAATGTGAAGCAGTACAAGAAATAAATCATATGCAAGATGCAAACAACATCACACTACTAAGTTAAAGGTCTCTCGTCATTAGTGCCATTGCATATTCGCAGCTTATGATGTGTAAACTAAGGAGAAGGCATTCAAAAAATTAGAAGCAATGAAAGCTAGACACCATATGAAAGATGCAATGAACATCAATCTACCAAGCTAAAACTGTCTCGTCATAAGTGCCATTTCAACAAATTAGAAGTAGTATAAGCTAGAAAAGAATGTGAGATGTAACCTATATCACACTCCCAAGTCAAACGTGTCTTATGGTAAGTGATTGTTGCAGGTTACACAACAGTAGTACTTTGATGTAAGAACATGGTGTGATAGACAGGTATTGTATGTTCTAGAAACAGGAACACGTGTCTTAGTCACAAGTATAATGTGTAAAGTAAGCAGATAAAATTCAACAAAATTAGAAGCAATACAAGCTAGACATCATACATAACATGCAACCACATATAACAGTGCCAAGTTAGAGGGAGCACCTGTGATGGTGCACTAGGGGAGACGTGCTCATCACCAACACAGCTACGTTGAGTGTCTATGCATGTGTTGTCTTGGAAATCATCTTGGGGGCATGGAGGAGTAGAATCTGTAGAGGCCCTCCGTTTGGAAGGAGCACTTCGTCCGCTGCCTTGCTAACTTCCTTCCGCTTTATTGATTTTGAATTGTCTAGTAAAACCGACAAGAAAAACCAATAAAATTCACTCTCCAGAGCTCATTCGTGCATGATACTGACAATCACTACTTTGATGTAAGGCAAACACATGATTCCAGGATGGAATAATACGAAAAACAGGACGGCATGGCATATTCACAACTGTTTGTGTAAACTAAGCAGAAACCATTTCAACAAATAAGAAGCAATGCAAGCTAGACACCACATGAAAGATGCGACCAATATGACTCTGCCAAGTTAAAAGTGTCCCATCATAAATGGCATTTCAACAAATTAGAAGCAACACATGCTATAAATCATATGAAAGATGCAACTAATATCACACTGCATATACTAAAGGTGTCTCGTCATATTGATTTATGCGGGATACAAAAAAAAGTTTATGTAAGGACATGCTTAATAGACAGATGTACTATGTACTAAAAACAGGAAGGCATGTCACATTAACAGGTATAATGTATAAACGAAGCAGAATAGCACATGCAATTTAACCAGATTGGAAGAATTACAATCTAGACACCATATGCAACATGCAACCACGTATCACACTGCCAAGTTAGAGCAAGCACCTGCGATGCTAGTGTAGGGGAAATGCGGTAATCAACTATAGAGCTACGTTCACTATCTTCATCTAGCCTTGCTGTTTCTTGAGAACCATGTGGGGAGGCTGACGCTGCATTCTTTAAATGAGGATCTTTTATCACAGTAGTCCACTGGCCTGACTGCCTCATCTTAAGTGATTGATGAGGGATACACAAGAACATTAGTTTGATGTAAGAACATGGTTAATAGACAGATGTACTAGTATGTACCAAAAACAGGAAGGCATGTCATATTCAAAGGTATAGTGTGTAAGCTAAGCAGATGCAATTTAACCAAATTGGAAGCAATACAAGCTAGAAATCTAGCTAGAGTGGTGAGCGTGATCATCTAGGACCTGAGAGCTTGGTGGGAGGCGGGCTGCTTCGCCACCATCATGGCTTTTTAATTGTCTTCCAGGTGATGCATGTCTGTGCTGGGCTTGTCACTGGCTCGGCCAGTGCCCTGACTAGCTATTTGTCTTCTGGTGCTCCCGGGATGGTGGTTCACGTAAAAAATATCTTTCCTTATCTTGATAAAGACCGACTTCGGCCTTTCGAGTACAAGCTAGACACCATATGCAACATGCAACCACATATGACACTGCGAAGTTAAAGCAAGCACCTGGGATGGTTGTGTCTGGCAATTGAGATCATCAACTTCAGATCTACGTTTACCGTCTCCATCTGTTGACACTGCACCCTTTATAACATTGAAACGTGCCTGGCCTAGCCGCGTACCACGCTGGAGCGACTTCTCTCTTTTCTTTTCTGCTTCATTCAAGGCAGAGTCTGAAATACCCTTTCATAAAAACACAATAGTGAGAGTATGGGTGAAGTGTGTGCAGAACTAGTGGACTGTAAAAGTAGCAGATAGTAGGTGGCTGAAAAATAAATGACAGGAGACATATGATAGCTCTACAACATTGCATGGCAAACAAAATTAGATTCTACTCCGTATGATTTTGTAATATATGAACACAGGAAATGCAGGTACTCCTCCAGCACACCACCACATGTGGTCCTATAAAGATAATAGTCGAGTTAAAATAAATAGGCAGTCAATTTTTTTATGAACCGTCCGATCTATAAGGAACGGGCAGATGGCCTTCGTCTACCTCCCGCCAGTCACTGTTGACGATCTTTCTCGAACCACTAGCGACCACCGGCCTAGACCCCTGCCTCCGCCGCCCCGCCCTCCCCTCGACCTCACACCACCGCCGTGCTTGGCAGCGCCCCCAGGCCATCCCTTTAATCCCGACCGACCTCCAGATCGGGCACCAGCAGCTCTAGGCCCCACATGCCCCTAAGATAAACACCGAGGCGCTGCTTCCCCGGCGTAATAGGCGGACTAGTGCCTGTTACACCGGGGAATGATTCCGTTAATTGGGAATCAACTGACCAAGAATGGAAATCCAGGGGGGCGACGGACCTCTAGCTAAGGTGAAATAGTATATGAGGAGAAACCTTGTGCATCGTGAGTTACTAGGAACATCTAGTATCAAGAAGAAGCGATCAACTAGTGTCTTCTATGGGATGAAGACACGTAAGATTTGCACGAATAAGGGAAGAGGGGTACAATTTTCGGTTGCCGGTGTGGTCTCCTCCACATGTCGCGGCGATCTTCTTCTTTTTGCCAGGGGAACCGATGTTTCGGAGGAGGGTGCACGCTTGGACGAACCCATGGCCAAATTGTTGACTGTGTTGCCGTGGCCGTATGTCGGTGGAGAGGAAGCAGATCCGAGGCGGCGAAGGACGGTGTAGCAGGAACAGCTCCGGTGCGGTGGACGGTGGCAAACTTGGAGTGGCAGCGGTGAGGCGCAGGACGGCATGGTTGAACTGGCTCGGGTACGGACGGCTCGGCCTCGGCTTCAACTACTAGCCGTGGAGGGCGTTACGGTTGAGGTTGCGGTGGACGACGACATCGGGGTATCGGCTCTGGCGTGATGGAGGAGGGCGGCGGTTGATGGGTGGGATGGGGTGGCGGACGGAGGACGCCGGGGTTTCGCGACTGGTGGAGAGGTAGTTTTGGCGCCCACGGAGTACGAATGGGGAATCGGACGGGGGGGGGGAGCTAAGGGAGAACCATGTTTCGGTCTGGGACGCGCTTATTTTTGGCTTTCTTGAACAGATGGGACACGCTTGTTTGAAATTTGGGGAAAGTACAAACCTTACCCCCCCTCTTAAATTTCAGACCTATTGCGGGTCGGGGGTAGGATGGTAATCCTAGGTGTCCCAAATAGTGGGCGGGAGCGAATTCGGCTGCGTGCATGTGTGCTTAGGCGGCCATTGTATATGAAGGTTTTTTGGAGGCGGTTGCGTGGCGTCTAGATGAAGCTACAAACCTACCCCGGTTAGACCTTTGGACGTCGGGCCAGTAGGTTTCACAGGTCGGAGTTAGGCAAGTAATTTCCTTCTACTACCAAACATTGGTCTCACGCAGTTTCGGGCAAGTAGAGGCTCTTTTGGCGCTTCGTTTGAAATTTTGAAACAGAAGCATTCACGTTTAGAGTACTCTTGAACTTTGAGGACTGACCTAAATAGACAATGTTAAATTTGTTCTTGTATGTTTGAAAACCTCATTAAAATATCCGCTTCTTTTTGAAATTTTGACACTTGAAAATCCTATAACTACGATAATTTTGGAATGTAGGAGCTAAATTTGAATCTATTTTGTACAGGACTATATATGCTATTATGTACAAAATCAGAGCAAAGATTGGTGCCCCCATAAGTTAGGTATGATTTACAAATGCCATGATATTGAATTCAAATAATTGAATGGACTTCATGTTGAATTCGATTTTTTAAACCACCTTAAGTTGAATTCAAATGTATGCTAGTTCATAGCTAGCTATTTATAATGTTCATTGTGTAACTTTCGTATGTATAATGTCCTTTACACACACAACATGAACTATACTCACGTTTATATTCGATTGCTAAAGCGATGCATTGTCTGGAGTTCAAAATGCTAACTATGTGGATCAATTATGTCGAATAATAACATAGACATGCTCAAATTCGATACAATCTAGATGTCTGATGGATCAATGACCGTTCCTCACGCGAATTGCAAATATCATGATCCCATCCAAATATTTGGATACAATTTATATCTTTAATCCATGTGTACATCAGTCTTTTATGTGTAGTTTCACTCTCCATCGGTGGTCTCTCACACATGCTCACACACTCTCTCCCGAGGCGTCTTTCTCGCAGACATGCTCTCGATATAACCATCCCTCCCTCTCGTAACCATTTACGACTGTTTTCACTAACCTTTATCACAAGCACTCTTCCTCTCACAAGCATACACACACACAGTCCCCATTGACCCTTTCTATATACATAGACCTGCCTATGTGTCTCGTGTATGCACATTATCTTTAGGCATGTCTCTCACGCATTGTCTCACACCTCTCTTCCTAATCGACGAGTATGATTCTAGCAGAGCATTCTGTAGGATGCCCCTTAAAGTTAGGTTGGTTGAATAGTAATATCAGAGATAAGGGGTTACCTTAGTCTGAGAACCCAGGGTTACAAATCCTAGCTGGCTTTGTCAGTGGACACAGAGTCCTTCACAATTCTGCTATCGTTGTCTTGTACGACAAGTCATCCATGGGTCTCCCTAAATGCGTCACGGGCCGACCAATGTGGCGCAGGACGGAACCGAACCAAGGGCCTCACCTCGACCCACTGGACCTGACGCGGTGACACACCCTCTGCCCCCAGGTCTCGTTATCTTCTCACACCCACACATACCAACACAGACACCACACACAAAAAAAATCTCCTCGTGCCTCTATCCCCCCTTGCATATACACACTCAAGGGAATCTCTCATCGTGACATCATATTAGTATGTCTATCTCTCTAGACCTCTCTCATTTCTCGTGCTATCTCCCCCACCCCCCTCCCCCCGCCGGCCCCTCTATCCATGCCTCTCTCGAATATGTAATACACACACATACCTCTTTAGGCTCTGCCAAATACATCAACTACACATTCACACATGTTACATCACGTACCCCATTGATCTAAAAAGCCCTCTCTTCACGTTTATTTCGCATACAACATTCCTTCTGAATAAAGTGTGGCCAAAAAATTATTTTAGAATTTCTACATATATACAACATTACATAGTTATATGGAGGAGTATGAACGTTAATTTGCATTGCATGGTGCCCACAATGATATTTATTCCGCACTATGAATTTTTATATTTTTATACTATATATAAAGTTAGTCATAATAAAGAGAAACGAAGAGCATCTCTCTCCCCATCGCATACACCCCCTCTACGCCCCTTTCACGTATGCACACAAACTATCTCCAGGTCCTCTAAAAGTAAGCCCCCAACACATTCACGCATGTTTCATCTTTCTCTCGCGATATATACAGTGATGATCATTGTATTTGGAGCGAAAGCACGATACGTACATTGGACATCAGAATCCACTCATTACGCTATTTACGTTTTGTGGTTATTATACAGTCATGGGCTCACTGTACAACTCTGTATTTGCTCAAGACACGACTAGTTAACCAGTTAAACGCTCCACGTTGTGTCGTGGTTCGAATACTGACAGTAGAATAGGGGGGTAGGTATGGAGAGGCAAGATCCTAGCTATGGCGAAGTTGTACACATGAGTTTTACGAGTTCAAGCCCTTCGCGGAGGAGGTAATAGCCCTACCTCTCGGAGCCCGGAGGCGGTCGACTGGATTATGCGTGTGAATGTTACAGCGGGTGCGAACCCTTGTCCCAGAGGAGGGGGGTGGCTTATATAGGGGTTCAATGTACATAAAGATAGGGCGTTACTGGTAATGCCAGCAATAAATGCTATGAATGACTTTAAAGACTATGGAGTGAACGCCTGACCGTTGCAATGCTGGGCGACTCCTGGTCTTCAGTAGGTCGAGTGGTTCCTTGTATGGTCGAGTGATTACAGGAAGGATGGATCTCCGAGTGATTGATAGGTCGAGTGGATGGCACTCGACGCCTTGGCAGGGCCCTTCCTATTGCCTTTTAGGTTTCTTTGCTTCTTTCATAACGACCCTGGATAGGGCTTATAGGTCAGGCCTATGACCCTACCCCAGGTCTATGTCACCATCATTAGCCCCCGAATGGATTGAGGTCCGAGTGAAAGAAGGTTGAAGTTGATCTCGCTTCGATTCTTGTGTTTCACAGCTATCCATGTTTGCACAGAGGCTAATGTTGGAACTTCGGCCTTGTTTCAATCGCCTTGATCGATTCAAAAGTTGCCGATTGGATTTACAACATCATCCGTCGAGTGTTGTTTTGGTGCGCTGAACCTTTGGCGCGATCGATTGCAGTGTTTCCCGGATTTCACGGGATTCAAAATTTCGGGGAAGCGCGCGGGATGGGACGTGCCGAAGTAAACTGGATGGATAAACAGGAGCACCTCGATCCTCGCGCCACCATTTTCACCACGTACGACACGCGCGACTGTTGCGGGATTTGATAAGATCGCCTGGACCCACGCGTCAGCCACTCGAAAGCGACCCTTTATAAGGCGACGGAGCTGAGGCGCCAGTACTGTATGCGTCTGTTTCCTCTCTTCCTCCTCCGATTCTCCACGACATCCAGCTCGTCTGCTCTCGACGCCGTCGCCCCGCCACCATGGCGAAGGACAAGACGGCGGCGCTGGAACGCGCGAAGAAGACGATGGGGGCGGCGAAGGGCAAGAAGCTGAATCGCGGTCGTCGTCGCGTTCGAAGCTGCCAGCAGGTTGGATCCAAGGCGATTGGATCCGGTCTTCGCTCCGGCAGGAAGATCTGGATGATCTGGCAGAGTCCGGGCTGATCACCAAGGGTGTGGCAAGGCTGCCGGGGGTGAGATGGCGCCGCAGCCCCGACCTGGTTAGTGCGTACTACTCGCCACCCACGTCGACCAGGGTTTTTCGCTTCCTCCACATGCCTTCTTCAGGGGCTTCTTGAACTTCTTTGGTGCCCAACTCCACCATTTTTCTCCCAATACCATCACATACCTCGCTGCATTTGTATCTATGTGCGAGAACTTTCTGGGGTGTCGACCGCATTGGGGCCTTTTCAAGCATATCTTCACTATCCGATCTCAGTCGGTGAAGAAAACGAATTTGAGTGATGAGAGAACACATGTCATTCAGATGTAAGGTGGTTTAGGTATCCATAAGAGGAAGAGGAGCTCTTTCCCTTCCATGACCCTTCCTGAATCAGTTAGAGGCTGGCAGTCGACCTGGTTCTACTGCCAGGACCTCGCAACTCCAGGTCAGTCGACCGGACTTCCCCACTTCACTTTTGACCGTGCCCAGACTCCTTCTTCATTGAAAGTGACTGCTACTGAGAAAGTGGAGACGAATATGCTAGTTGAGAGGGTAGTTCAGCTGATAAATCAGGGCGTCACTGGTATGGATCTGCTGGAAGTATTCCTCAGTCGACGCATCCAACCTCTTCGGTACCGTGACCATCCCATGTGGATGTACACTGGGCCTGGTGACACTGCTCGGGTTCATCCCGAAGAGGTACCAGCCAAGACAGTGGCCATGTGGTTGACGAGCATTACAGGCAATAAGGACAACCCCAGAGGAGCCATGAGAGTCGTCCCCTTCAGTGATGACAATCTGCCTGACAAGGTATGACTTTCATTCCGACTGTTCTTGAACACACATTCCGATTGCTCTTAAACCCGACTGACTTTCACTCGACTCCTCGTTTTGCAGATTTATACCGAGACATACTCGATGCCTAATGGTGAACAAGCTCCGGAGCAAGACCATGAGGGTGAGGACAGCGTGGAGGAGAGCGGCGAATGGGAGTCCCCAGACGACGACGATGACGATGAGAGCGAGGAGTTGGACGACGAGGATGAGGTCGACTCACCACCCCGTACTGAACGTCGATCCAAGCAACACCATGATCCAGCGGGCGGGCGCGGTAAGGCTGTGGCCTCGAGCACTCAAGCGCATAAGCGTGCTCGGTCTTCGACTTCGGAGCTGGCGGAGAAAGTCACCAAGCACCCCAAGATCAACCCCACCAAGGCTCGGAAGACTTTGCCAAAGATCAAGATGGATGTACCCGTCGCCTCTGGGTAAATGTTCTTTCTGTGTTTTTCTTTGTACCGACTGATTCTCCTGTTCTGACCAAATGGATTACAAACTTGTCCAGCCCTGCCTCTTCTGCGACTGACATGGATATTGACAAGACTCCAGTGGATGAAGAATCCGATGACGCGGCCACCTCTCGAGCTGGTAAGTCCGCTCGGTCAAAACTTATTTCGTCGATTGAATTGTCGACTGATTTTCTGTTGTTTTGTCTTTTCGCTGCAGCTCCGTGAGACATCGTGGTGCTTCCTGATGAAGAAGAAGAAGAAATGCCTCCGAAGGAGAGGAAGAGGAGAGGCAAAGGCTCGAGCAGGAGAGTGCTTGAAGTTCAAGTCCCTCAGTCAACGCCGGTGCTTGAAGAGGTGGTCGAGCGAACTGGAGATCCGGTTCGGACCAACGTTACATTCGCCGACCCGCTGACGACTAATCGCCC
The DNA here is from genome assembly GCF_002575655.3 of Aegilops tauschii subsp. strangulata. Lineage (NCBI taxonomy): Eukaryota > Viridiplantae > Streptophyta > Magnoliopsida > Poales > Poaceae > Aegilops > Aegilops tauschii. The sequence continues at coordinate 34,221,382 of NC_053037.3, read as the reverse complement.
ATCGGGGTCGACTAATCCAGCTCCTGCTGCCCCAGTGCAAATCCCCGCATCCGACCCAGTGGCTGCTTCGACTGCCTTCGAGTCATCACTCTTTACTGTATACCAAACCCCAGATGACTCGCCGAGTGCTGCCAGGGAGGCTCTTCGCCAGGTGAACCTTCTTATGGAGCAGGTGAAGGTGATACACGAGGCCAGTCAGGTGGCCTACAACGCTAGCACCGCCCTGCAGACCAATGTTAAGGTCAGTTATCTCCCGTCTGATCTTATTCCTCGTCTGATGTCTGATGACCCATTGGGGTGTGTCTGCCTTAAAGTTGTATATGTCCAGTTGAGTCGACTAGGATTGAGTCGACTGGATCCTTGACAAACTGCTTTATTATTCATAAGATGCTCGTGGATGAGCATTTTGGAACTTTATGTGCATCTATCATGAGTTTGCACCTTGCATCTGTTCACCCATCAGGTTGTAGCTCTTGCACTGTTGAACCAGTGGGGGCATGCTGTGTGCACCCACTGGGTGTAGTCCCCAAGACCATGGTTGACTGCAGGCAGTCGACTGTGGTCTGAGAGTTTGAATTTTCTCACTCGACCTGGACGGACCATGCCGAGTGGAGCCTAACCAGTGGGGGCACGCTAAGTGCACCCACTGGGTGTAGTCCCCAAGACCGTGGTCGGCTGCGGGCAGTTGACTATGGTCTGAGAACAACTTTTTTTTACACTCATGCTGGGTAGACCATGCCGAGTGTTGAATCAAACCAGTGGGGGCACGCTGAGTGCACCCACTGGGTGTAGTCCCCGAGACTGCCGTTGAATGTTTGATTCGATGGTAGTCTTAGAGTAACTTTCACTGTGATGTTCTTTGTTTCTGTCGACTGATATAACTTATATGCTGACTGCAGAAATCCTGTGATCTTGGGGCTCAGCTTTCCGTACTGAACAAGCAGCAAATCAGCCTCAATCTTGACCTGCAGCTGGCCCAGAAAAACCTCAAGACCGCACGTGAAGAAGTAACTACCATGGGACGTAACCAATCGTCAACTGTCCATCTTACGACTTGTATTTTTCCGTGTGTGTTTTAGTCACTTTGAACCGAGTGACTTCACTCGAACAGATGTGCATAGTGAAAACCGTCAACTTCAAGCTCGTCTGAAGAATGTTGTTTCTTTAGAGAAAATGAAGCAGGCCCTGGAGCAGAAGGATCTCGATCTTGCTGCTGCCCAGAAAGAGGCGCGAGATAAAACGGCGCTTGCTGACAAGAAGCTGGCTTCAGTCGGTAAGTTGGAAGAAGAGAATTCCAATCTCAAGACCGCTATCTCTGATGCCAACCGGGAAGTCGAGCAACTGAAGAAGGAAAAGGACAAGCTGACTGACGAGATTGGAAGCCTCAAGGCCAAGAAGGGCGAGTTAGAATCTTATCTGGGCCAGCTTGCCGCAAAACTGGCCTTAAAGCTTGAAGGTATTGTTGTTCGATTGACTTGTTATTGCCGACTGAGAATCTTTACCATACTGTCGACTCATTATTCACACGACTGCGCAAAACTTTGCCAAGACTTGTTATTGCCGACTGAGAATCTTTACCATACTGTCGACTCATTATTCACCCATACTGAAGAAGAAACTGGGCGGGGTCGAGACGGGTCTCGACCCCATAAATTGTCCAGTCAAAGATGATGTCGCGATGAATGTGCTGCGGATGGAATCTCGGGTGGACAGTGCACTTTCTTATCTTGCTCGTCTGAAGGTGGCGATGACTGGGGTTGACGCTGAACTCTGGCCCCAGGCGGAACTGTCTCAAGATCTCGAGTCTCTTATGGCTCGACTGAATCAAATACCTGGCCGGGTGCAAGAATGGAAGAGATCATCTGCTCGCTGCGGTGCTGATGTCGCCCTATCATTGGTTCGAGTGCACTCAAGGTCGCCAACACCAAAAAGAACACTTTCCAGTCCTTCATGGATACTTACCTTGACGCCGCCACTCGCATTGCAGACAGCATAGACCTCGACCGTTTCTGCGACCCAGCCAATCCTACTCCTGACGAGTGATCCAAAAACCTTAGGATTTATCCGAACTTGATGCTCGAGTACTTTAATCCGTGGACCAGAACCTTAGGATTTATCCGAACTTGGTTTATCTCTGAATATGCTTGTGCTTGTCGTCGAGTGGTACTTATTTCTTCACTCGGAATAATCTTTGAATGGTGCAACTTCAAGGAGAAAAGTGACAGTCGACCTGCACTTCGTCGTCCTTGCAGATAGGGATGGAGTGCACGTTATACTTATGGCGCAGCTTCGAGGAGAAGGTAAGAATCGACCTGCACCTCATCGTCCTTACGGATCGGGATGGAGCGCATGTTATACTTATGGCGCGGCTTCGAGGAGAAGGTCACAGTCGACCTACGCCTTGTCATCCTTGCAGATCGAGACGGAGCGTGTGGCCAAGTCCCCGAGCGAGAAGGCGAGTTCTTACTCGGGACATATTTTATTCTTAGGCGAGTATTGAACTGCAGCTAAGCCTCTGAGTGAGAGGGTTGCTCACCGCTCGGTAGGGTTTTATAAACTTAGGCGAGTACTGGACTGCAGCTAAGCCCCCGAGTGGGAGGGTTGCTCACCAGTCGGTAGGATTTTACAAACTTAGGCGAGTACTGGACTGCATCTAAGCCTCTGAGTGAGAGGGTTGCTCACCACTTGGTAGGATTTTATAAACTTAGGCAAGTACTGGACTGCAGCTAAGCCCCCGAGTGAGGGGCTTGCTCACCACTCGGTAGGAATTTTTTTTAAACTTAGGCGAGTACTGGACTGCAGCTAAGCCCCCGAGTGAGAGGCTTGCTCACCACTCGGTAGGATTTTTTTAAACTTAGGCGAGTTCTGGACTGCAGCTAAGCCCCCGAGTGAGAGGCTTGCTCACCACTCGGTAGGATGTTTTAAACTTAGGCGAAACGGATTCGCAGCTAAGCCCCCCGAGTGAGAGGCTTGCTCAACACTCGGTAGAATTTTTTCAAACTTAGGCGAAACGGATTCGCAGCTAAGTCACCCACTGGGGGATTTTAAACACAAGAATACTCAACGGCAATCATGTTTAGATAACTGTAAAACTCTGTCTTTGATAACCAAACTAAATAGGTGTTTCTTATTACATCTCGACAGACCGAGTGCTTAAGTATAAAAGGGGCGGAGCAGCTCCGCATTCCAAGCGCATGGCTCGTCTTTCTTGTGTTCGACGTTGTAGAGGTGATACGCTCCGTTGTGGAGCACTCTGGTAACAATGAAGGGACCTTCCCAAGCTGGGGCGAGCTTGTGTGGTTTCTGCTGATCCACTCGAAGAACCAAATCTCCGTCCTGAAAGGCTCGACCTCTCTCGTTCCTGGCGTGGAATCGACGCAGGTCTTGCTGATAAATGGTCAAATGGATCAGGGCCATCTCTCTTTCCTCTTCCAGGAGGTCCACTGCGTCTTGCCGTGCTTGCTCTTCTTCAGCTTCTGAGAAAAGTTTGACTTGGGGCACATTGTGAAGCAAGTCACTCGGAAGTATAGCTTCAGCTCCATAGACCAAGAAGAATGGAGTTCGGCCAGTCGACCGATTGGGAGTTGTCCTCAAACTCCAAAGTACTGACGGAAGTTGATCGACCCAGGCGCCTGCTGCATGCTTGAGATCACGCATCAGTCGGGGTTTCAATCCTTTGAGAATCAATCCGTTTGCTCTTTCGGCTTGTCCATTTGACTGGGGATGGGCGACTGAAGCATAGTCGACTCGAGTGCCTTGGGAAGCACAAAAAGCTCCGAACTCATCAGAATTGAAGTTCGACCCATTGTCAGTGATGATGCTGTGCGGCACACCATACCTGAATGTCAACCCTCTGATAAAGCTGACAGCAGTACTGGCTTCAAGATTTTTGATAGGTTTGGCTTCAATCCATTTGGTGAACTTGTCGACTGCCACGAGCACATGAGTGAAGCCGCTCCTGCCAGTCCTCAGAGGTCCAACCATATCTAATCCCCAAACAGCAAAAGGCCGGACGAGTGGAATGGTCTTCAGAGCAGATGCAGGCTTGTGAGACATGTTGGAGTAGAACTGACAACCTTCACACTTGTCTACTATTTCCTTTGCCATTTCATTTGCTCGCGGACAAAATAAAATCCTGCTCGGTATGCTTTGGCCACGATGGTCCGAGAGGACGCATGGTGACCACAGGTCCCCGAGTGGATGTCGTTGAGGATCACTCGACCTTCTTCTGGTGTTATGCACTTCTCGCATACTCCAGTCACACTTTCTCTGAACAGCTGCACTTCTGGTGTTATGCATTTCTACCACGGACGATCTAATGAGCCTCTTCTTCATCCTATGGGAGTTCTTTCCTAAGAATGTACGCGATGTATGGCACATTCCAGTCAGGAGTGATGACCAAAGCCTCCATGATCAAGTCTACCCCGGCTGGGACTTCGACTTCAATCGGATCAGTGGCACTCTTTGGTTGTGGAGGCTCTTCAGTGAAAGGATCCTCCTGAACTGAAGGTGTATGAATATGTTCCAGAAACACATTCCTGGGAATGGCTTCCCTCTTGGAACCTATCTTTGCCAAATCATCAGCCGCTTGATTTTTCAATCGGGGTATATGATGGAGCTCCAACCCCTCAAATCTCTTTTCTAGCATTCTCACCGCATTGCAGTAACCTGTCATAGCTGGGCTTCTGACGTCCCACTCTTTCATCACTTGATTAACCACTAAATCTGAGTCACTGTAGACCATGAGGCGACGGACGCCGAGTGAAATGGCCATACGCAAGCCATATAGGAGTGCTTCATACTCAGCTTCATTGTTGGAAGAATCAAAGTGAATCTAGAGAACATAACTGAGCTTGTCTCCTCGGGGGGACACCAATACCACCCCAGGACCAGAACCATTCAGCATCTTGGAGCCATCGAAGAACATGGTCTAATGCTCCGAGTGAACTTGGGTCGGCAATTGCTTCTCAATCCACTCGGCAAGGAAATCAGCGATTGCTTGGGACTTGATAGCTTTCTTTGCCTCAAACTTGATATCCAATGGAAGGAGTTCAATCGCCCACTTTGCCACTCGACCAGTTGCATCCCTGTTGTTCAGGATTTCAGATAATGGTGCATCGCTGATGACTGTAATGGAGTGATCAGAGAAGTAATGTGCGACCTTCTTCATGGTCATGTAGATTCCATAAACAAGCTTCTGATAATGCGGATATCTCTGCTTGGATGGAGTCAAAACTTCAGAAAGATAGTATACTGGGCGTTGAACTTTATAAGCTTTTCCTTCTTCCTCCCGCTCGACCGTGAGTACTGTACTGACAACTTGTCCAGTGGCTGCAATATAAAGTAGTAGAGGCTCTTTGCTGATTGGGGAAGCAAGCACCGTCTGGGTGGAAAGCAGGGTTTGAGCTCTGCAAACGCTGCGTCTGCTTCATCAGTCCACTCGAACTTGTCAGATTTCTTCATCAGTCGGTAAAGTGGCAAGGCCTTTTCACCGAGACGAGAAATGAATCAACTCAAGGCGGCCAAACATCCGGTGAGCTTCTGAACGTCATGTACACGCACAGGGCGTTTCATTCGGAGGATGGTACCAACTTTCTCCGGGTTTGCGTCGATCCCCCGTTCGGGAACGAGAAAACCGAGTAACTTCCCACCCGGGACTCCGAATGTGCACTTCGACGGGTTTAGCTTGATATCATACCTTCTCAGGTTGGGAAAGGTTTCAACGAGGTCAGCCAGCAGGTCGGAACCTTTGCACGACTTAACCACGATGTCATCCATATATGCTTCCACATTCCCATTGATTTGAGTGAGCAGGAACTTCTGAATCATCCTCATAAATGTGGCTCCGGCGTTCTTGAGGCCGAATGGCATGGTGACATAACAGAAGCACCCAAATGGAGTGATGAAAGCTGTTTTTATCTCATCGGGCCCATACAGACGGATCTGATGGTATCCGGAATAGGCGTCTAGAAAAGACAATCGCTCACACCCCGCAGTCGAGTCGACGATTTGGTCAATGCGGGGGAGAGGAAAATGATCTTTCGGGCAGGCCCGATTGATATGCTTGAAGTCAATGCACATGCGAAGCGAGTCGTCCTTCTTGGGGACCATGACAACATTGGCAAGCCACTCGGAGTGGTAAATCTCTTGGATGAACTCAGCTGCGAGAAGCCGAGCCACTTCTTCACCAATTGCCTTTCTCTTCTGCACGGCGGACCGTCGAAGATGTTCTTTGACTGGTTTTGCTTTCGGATCGACTCGCAAATGGTGCTCAGCCAGTCCCCTGGGTACACCCGGCATGTCAGAAGGTTTCCATGCAAAGATGACCCAGTTCTCACGCAGGAACTGGATGAGCGCTTCTTCCTATTTGCTGTCGAGTGTCGTTGAGATATGAGTCGGAGCAGCATTGTGATCGATCGGGTGAATATGAATCGGCTTCGTTTCACCGGACGACTGAAATGCAGAGTCTGTAGCAGGCTTCTTGGCTCAGAGCAAATCACTCGGATCTGCGTTTTTCTGGTACTCTTGCAATTCAACTACTGCCATTTGTGCATCAGCAATTTTAGAACCCTTCTGAAAGCATTCCTCTGCCTTTTGCCGATTGCCAGTGATAGTGATCACTCCTCTAGGACCGGGCATCTTCAATTTGAGGTACACGTAACATGGTCGAGCCATAAAATGTGCATAAGCAGGCCTGCCCAGAATAGCATGATAAGCACTCTGGAAATCCACAACTTCAAATGTCAACTTCTCTTTGCGGTAATTCTTCGAATGACCGAAAACCATGTCAAGGGCGATCTGACCGAGTGACTGAGCCTTCTTGCTAGGTATAACACCATGGAAACTCATATTGCTTTCGCTAAGCTTGGACATCGGAATGCCCATCCCCTTCAAGGTTTCAGCATAAAGGATATTCAGGCCACTGCCACCATCCATTAGCACCTTGGTCAGTCGAGTGCCTTCTACCACAGGGTCGACCACCAACGCTTGCCTCCCAGGGGTGGCTATACGAACAGACTGGTCGAATGTAATGGCAGTCTGAGACCACTTCAAATAACTGGGTGTTGCCGGAGCAACCATGTTCACTTCTCTATTGGTGACTTTCAATCGACTTTTGCTCTCAACATCAGCAAAAATCATTAGAGTGGAGTTGATGTTAGGAAAACCATCATCATCTTCGTCCTTGTCCTCACTCTTGTCTGACCCTTTCTCCTTGTCACTGGGTTGTTTCTCTCGGAACTGCTGGATCAGGAGTCGACACTATTGAGTGGTGTGTTTGGGGTAAATGAAATTACCCTCTTCATCTTTTTTGGTGTGGATGTGACACGGTAAATCCAACACATCATTTCCGGCTTGATCTTTTACTTTCTTGGGGGTCCAGGGCCCTTTGGGCTTCCCCTTGAACTTTCCTTGAACCACAGCTAGAGCTTCACCAGGAGCGGCTGGCTCGGCTTTACGCTTCTGTTTCCGATCGGAAGTACCACCAGCGCCCTGGCCGACTGGTTTGCCTTTCCCGCTGCGGAGTCGGTGTTCTTCTTCCCCGTTAGCGTACCGAGTGGCTATCTCCATCATCCGAGTCAAAGACATATCTCCTGTCCGACCGAATTTCAGGACTAGCTCCCGATACTTCACGCCTTCCTTGAAGGCACAAACAGCTTGGTGTTGAGATACGTTTTCCACTGTGTGATGCAAAGTGGTCCACCTCTGAATGTAATCCCTCAAAGTTTCATTTGGTTTCTGCACACAATGCTGCAATTCAGTCAGCCCTGCTGGTCGTTTGCAAGCTCCTTCAAAGGTTCTAACGAACACTCGAGCAAGCTCCTCCCAGCTGTATATACTGCCAGGTGCCAGCTGATTCAGCCACGCTCTGGCCGAGCCCTCTAACATCAAAGGGAGATGCTTCATAGCCACTTCATCATTGCCGCCGCCGATCTGCACCGCCACTCGGTAATCCTCAAGCCAAGTATCAGGCTTGGACTCACCAGTGAACCTGCAGACTCCAGTCGCCAACCTGAAGTTGGGAGGAATCACCGCAGCCCTGATGGCTCTGCTGAAACATTCAGGACCTGAAACATGAACTCTGCCGCCAGTCGGCTGGTCTCGATCACGGCCTTCTCTGTGTGCCCTGTTTCTATCAACCAGACCTTGAACAAGAATTGATCTTGCATCAAAGCCTAGCTCTCTGGGGTCGATTGGACCTCTGTGCTCGCCACTGTGATGGCGTCTGTCATCATATTGCCGAGGCATATTTGACCCACTCCTCGGAGGGGGTGTGGGCACTCGACGACGGTCATCACGACCGACTCGAAGATCATACCGCTCATGGTTTCTGTGCCGATCTTGCCGGGGTTCACGTCCCTCACGCCTCGGGGGCGATCTTGGGCTGTGGGCTGACTGAACAGTGTCCGCCATCACAGACCTGCTGTGAATCCTATTCTGCGACTGAGATACTGCTGTATTCTGCTCTCCTGCTGCCCGGAGTAAAGCCCGAATATGCATCAAACCTTGGCCAGCCTCCGACTGGGAGGGCTGAATCGACTCCGCTATACAGGCTGCAGCAGTGAGATTTTCAATCCGAGTGCGGTATACCTGCGGTGGAGGTGGAAAAAGCTGCCATCGACTGGAATCAGGGATCCGCTGCCGAGCGCGCTCATCGAGAGCTCGCTGGAGATTATCCAGTCGAGTGCGTTCAGCCAAATTGGCCAAGCGCACCTCCACCAAGGCCCAAGCCTCGGGGGTCTCCCCAACGATGGGAGTGTGAAGTGCATCCATATTGCGGCGGTGAAGCTCTTCCCTCTGCTGCAAAGAAAGTGGCTCGGGGCGGTACTCCTCGTGGGCACGTGACGGATCGCTGTTGTCATCACCGCCGTCGTTGACGGGGAAGCCAGGAGGACTGCATGGTCCATTGACCATTAAGACTTCTACCGCGGGATCGCTGCTGTCGCACTCGGATGCGGTCTCTACAGAGCCAGTCGACAGGTCGAATAGGCCGTAGAGAGTTTCGTCGGGCGCGATCGCCGCGACTTGTGGGGTAGCCGACTGACGGGCCACCGCATGCCTCACCCACCGCTGAAGCCGCGACCGACCGGATCGCTTGCAACGGCATCCAGCGGGGAGCGAGGTCACCACGGGAGCCGCCCGGTACTGGGTCGACTGCTGTCGGAGAAGGACGCCGCGGACGCACGCGCGAAAGTGCGTTGCCCCGCGGACGGGGAGCTCCTCGACGTCGAGTGGAGCTTCCTGGAGCCAGGCGGAGTCGTCTGCGATGAAGACGAGCGCGCCGAGACGGATCTCGCGGCCCTCAGCCAAACCTCCGCTGGAAACCATGATGATGCGAATCGGAAAAATCGCAACTTCACCAAAAAGTCGCTAACACACCTGCCCCAAGGTGGGCCCCAACTATCTTGGTTCTAATACTGACAGTAGAATAGGGGGGTAGGTATGGAGAGGCAAGATCCTAGCTATGGCAAAGTTGTACACATGAGTTTTATGAGCTCAGGCCCTTCGCGGAGGAAGTAATAGCCCTATGTCTCGGAGCCCGAAGGCGGTCGACTGGATTATGCGTGTGAATGTTACAGGGGGTGCGAACCATTGTCCCAGAGGACGGGGGTGGCTTATATAGAGTGCGCCAGGACCCCAGCTCCCCTCCATTACAGGGGTTCAATGTACATAAAGATAGGGCGTTACTGGTAACGCAAGCAATAAATGCTATGAATGACTTTAAAGACTACAGAGTGAACGCCTGACCGTTGCAGTGCTGGGCGACTCCTGGTCTTAAGTAGGTCGAGTGGTTCCTTGTATGGTCGAGTGATTACAGGAAGGATGGATCTCCGAGTGATTGATAGGTCGAGTGGATGGCACTCGACGCCTTGGCAGGGCCCTTCCTGTTGCCTTTTAGGTTTCTTAGCTTCTTTGATAACGACCCTGGATAGGGCTTATAGGTCAGGCCTATGACCCTACCCCCGGTCTATGTCACCATCACGTGGCACCTCTAGTGTTGCATCACATTATCTCACTACCATTGGGCCCACCTGTCAGCTTGTATCTACCCTTCTACACTCCTATATAAACAGAGTTCGTGATGATGGTGTGCCTGCCATGCTGCAATATAGGCCGGTCGATTTATATCTGACGGATAGGAAGGAAACTATGGCAATTTTGCAAAAAGGTACCCACACACCTCTCCACATTTGCAAATAAAGCCTTCCCTCATTCATCGTTTTCTCTCACAAGATAAACTAGTCATACAAATGCATCTTGATGTTACGTGCAACGCACGGGCATCTTGCTAGTAAGAATGAAAACAAACGACAAAAAAATATTGGACGGTGGTTCGAAGTCATGACCGCGGGCGCAGCGGACAAGGTGGCCTTGTATTGGTATGCTGAGCCGTCTGTTTTAACTCACAGGAGCTGGTGTGGTGATTATACACACACGCACGCATGCACACGAACTGCATGCACGCAACACTCACACGAACACATGTAGCCACGCACGCACGCAACACTCACACGTACACACGCAGCCACGCACACACCCACACATGCATGCACACACCACATGACCAACACACACTCTCACACTCAAGTGCTCAACCTACACGCGCATGCGCACACATCAGGCCCTAACAGGCACATACAGAACCAGGTGATTCCTGCGCACGGGTTGGAGTCTTGTCGCGCCTGCGTAAATTTGTGTTTATCTGACCTTTTTCCAATGTGAACTGACATGTGGGACCCACAAGGAACATAGTCAATTTAACTAGTCAACATGGTGCCATGCAGACTATTTGGCCGACTGCAATCCGATGCTGAACGGTGAGCAAGTGACCGTATAATCACCGCAAAACGTATATAGTGACCGTAATGAGCGTATTCTGAAGTTCGGTGACCGTATTACGCTTTTCTCTCTGTAGGCCCTCCAAAACTACATCTCTATACGTTCTCGCATGTTACATCTAACAACTATGCAATACAGCACTACTACTACACTCTAACACAATAAATCATATGTGTTTTTAGTTTTACTAGATATCATATTGTTACTTAATTATTCAGTTTGCATACATTAAAATTGCCTTTGAGATGTATGGCTAGTATCATCTACCGCGCGGGAAAAATCCTGCCCTTTCCTGTTTAATCGGGTTTGTATCGATGGATCGTGCGAAACAACAAAACTATAGTACTATACAGTACAAGTGACAGTTCACGGGGCTGCCGTGTCATGTACTCCTCCATCGTAAGAGTGGAGCGCTCGCTTTCATAAATGTTCTAGTCCCATTCGCCAACATGTGGGACATCATGCTACCGGGTCCACGTGCCATACCGAAATACAGTGCAGAGCAGCAGGGGTGAAGCACCCCAGTCATGGCGTCGGCGTAGTAATGAGCAATGAGGCGTCAAATCACAAAGCTGCACCTTTCCCGCAGTTAAGTTGGAGGGACGAAGAAATAATGCTAAAAAAGGAAGTTGGAGGGACGAAGCAACCATCATTTCACTCGTTGCTGAATCCGCTTCTCCCTCATCTTCTTCAAGTTGACCACGTGTTGCTTCTGCCGTTGTTCTGCCTCATGTGGGACGCGGATCAGCTTGGTAAAGCACTGACACGTGGGATCGCATGTTAGCAAACCGCCAGGCAAACGTCCTCTAAAAATAAGAAACCTCCCCCGCCATCCGCGCGGCAAAATCACCTCCTTTTACTAATCTTGATTCTATAATTTTTTAGATCAATATAATTGAGATTTGTATAAATAGCACACAGGAGCAAAATCAAGTGGTATGGTTAAGGGCATCCACAATGTGTAGCCAAATGTGAAAATAGCTTTTGGCATCGATGAGAACCATTGTGGACTGTGCTGCCAAAGCCAAAAAGAGGGAACCGAAGCTCCTTCATTGATTGATTGAAGGAATAGAAAAATGCAACGTCTCTCCTCTTGCTCCCGTGCTTGGACGCATGTACAATATAGAGCATAGAGTCTACTCCCCTATCCCTTCTATCACAAATCACAAAGCATTGAGGCGTCAAATCACAAAGCACGGACGAATCAACCATCATTTCACTCTTCGCTGAGTCCGCTTCTCCATCGTCTTCTTCAAGAAACCACCTCACCGCACTAAGCTGGACGGACGACGCCATTGTGTACTAGTAGTACTAGTACATTTACGCGTCCTTTCGTTCAATGGACTTCCTGGATGCAAATAAGGCAGTTGTGTCGGCTTGCAGGTGGCACTTGCAAACGACTTACCGTGGTCTCCCTCAATGGTGTTCTCCGTCGAATGCACTTCGCCAAACCACAACGTTCGAGATATCGTCGACGTCACCGCAATGGGGAAGGAAGTCAAATAGTTACTACCTCCATTCTTTTTGTACACAAAGCCAGTATATCAAAATTACAATTTGCAAAAGGCCACTAACACTAATCGAGGCAAAATTGATGTGGTTTGCCTCGTACTAGCAACCAAGGATATTAATATACCCTTGCATGCATGCGGAAGTGAGAAGGTTGGCTTGCATGGCGCTGCATTAATCAAGCGATGAGGAGTGAGATGGTTAGCTCTTTGGGCTTTGGAGAAAAAAATACGCATTAATTGACACGTCAAACAAGGATTTGTATCGATTAATCCCGCGAAGGAAAACCCCGCCTTTCTTTATTAACACTAGTACTCCTAATACGTACGTACTTATCCTGTTTGGGTCTAGGCCTTGCATTGCCATACTTTGCCACACATTTTTCCCAAGCTTGCCTCAAGTTTTCAAAATGAAAAGGAGGTACACTTGCGCACGGCTGTCGTGGTCGCACCGCACCCTCAAACGACCGCTCCGCACCCTCACACAGTCGCTCCTACACGCCGCAAACCCAACCAATGGAACGCACCCTCACTGACACGTGGTACCGCATGTGAACAAACCAAACTCAGCCATCCTACCGCTGACACATAATTTTTGTTCATATAGTATGTTTATCCAACCGCATGTTGGGGAGCATCTGTACGGCCCGTGCGGTGGTCTGTTGGGGAAGAAGAAGAGGTGATCGGAAGAAGGGTTAGGAGACGTAGGATATTCATCCAACCGCCTGAAATGGTAGACTGACCCAAAAGAGGAAAAGTCAGGTGACTTGCGTAACAATATATGTTTTTACACAGCAAAAGATCCCTAAAAACAACAACATAAAGAAAAACCATCACTACTCGCAGAACGAGACGGCCTCGTCGTCTTTGGCTGTCGGCGCGAACCAGCCGTAGCTGCCGACTTGTGTCTCTGCACCGTGGTTGTCATCGGCCTCCAGCTACTCGTTCACGCGGAGCGTGCGGGCGCTCTGCATGGACAAGAGCACCGCCCGGTTCATGTCGAGGACGTCCGGTTCCGCCTGCAGGAGGGCCTCGATGGCAGCGGCATCCACGCGCTCCGTGTCGAGTTGAGCCTCCGTCGCCCGGTTCAAGTCCAGGACGTCCGGTTCTGCCTGCAGGAGGGCCTCGATGGCAGCGACATCCGCATGCTCCACGTCAAGTTGAGCCTCCGCCGCCCGGTTCAAGTCGAGGACGTCCAGTTCCGCCTACAGGAGGGCCTCGATGGCTGCAGCATCTGCGCGCTCTACCGCAAGTTGAGCCTCCACCGCCCGGTTCACATCCACGACATCCGGTTCCGCCTGCAGGAGAGCCTCGATGGCAGCGGCATGCGCGCGCTCCGCATGGAGTTGAGCCTCTGCCTCCAGGTCCTCCTTTAGTATCGCCAGGTTGAACTGTTGGTCCGCCTGCACCATGGGGGACCCGGATGCTGGCACGAAGTCGACGTCCATCGTCTCATACCCACCGGGGGCCTTCTGCGCCGCGACCTCCGCCATGAACATTGGATCGGCTTCCTCCTCCTCATAGCTTGGCTCCAGAGAACTCGTGGATTGGCCCGCCGCAAAGCGAGCTTGGGAACGGAGGTCTGTGGCGCCGACCGTTGCCATGATTTCTGCGCGGTGCTCCGGCGTCAGCATCTTGTAGTACGTGATCTTGCGGCGCACCATGGCTTTCCGGTGAACTAGGGGACGCTTGATGCAGGCTAGGGGATCGAAAGGTGGGGGAATGGGCTGGAGAGGAGGTGTGTGGTTTTGGGGCAGTGGCTGGCGTAGGCCGAGCAGCGAAGATTCTGGTGTGAATAGTGGTTCCGGTGACGACCCGTCAATCGGTTTTCACTGTACATCGCTCTTGTCGTGTTCGCGTTGCACCCCGGCACGCTGGACCCTCCACGTCGCTCACCGAATGGAATGCGCTTCGTCTTGCGTTTTCGCTCGCTTGTGGGACCACAGTTGAGAGCAAACCGACGTCCCTCCCCATCCCCCGCACGTGCCATTTATACTACCACTCCCTCTATTTTATGCGGAGTAAATAAAAACAGAGGGAATATACTACGGATGAGGATCCCCTGAAGTGGCCGAACCCATTGAGTAACTGACATGCGGGGCCTAGCAAGCATGGGGTCCACCAGTAAGTGAACGAAAGGGAGGGTAAGGCAGGGATACCTACGTCAGAGGATCCACTTCCACTACTACTCCCTCCTTCCGTCTACAGGGCCTAATGCGTTTTTCGAGGCTAACTTTGACCAAATGTTAGAGTAATAATATATGAGATGCAACTTACACAAAGCATACGGTCAAATTCGTATGTGAAAGGAGCTTCCAATGATATCATTTTCACATTATACATCTCATGTACTATTAATCTTGTCAATAGTCAAAGGCGGTTTTGAAAAACGCATTAGAGCATGGTTAATAATATAGCCAGCCGATGGCTATAAGGAACGACCATGTCATCTATAGCCATCATCTATATGCACTCATACAGTAGTGTGGGCTATAAGGTTGGCTATTTTCCGCAAAAAAATATAAGGTTGGCTATTGTATTAGTACTTTTTTCCATCTCCTCTCTATCTCTTTCTTCATATTTATTGTATTTAACTAGGAATGCATATATAGCTAGGCTCTTGCATGAGAGCTCACTCCCCTTACTTTTTCACATCTCTCTCCTCCACATAGGCCCCATATAAATGGAAGGAGGGAGTATTATGAGCACTGCATACTCTACTACAGATGTTGTCAGTACTCCACTAGTACTATTGGACAGGGAGCTTTAAAAAGTTACTATTGGACTGGCTATACGTGGCGAAATCCTAGTAGGAAGAGCATGCGCGAGAACAAGCACATTCACATGGTTGAAAACAAATTGGAAACCATGTCTATTTGAATACAAATCTAGGAGTACGTACGAATCTAACAATATTGATTGGGCGTTGTTGAATGTTGATACCTTTTTCTGTAAGTTTGATCAAAGTAGAGATACTTTGACTACACATAAAACTTATATGTAAACTAGAAAGGATCGGAGGGAGTATATTGTACGTTCAAGAGTGAAACGAACATTGAATACCCTTTATATATGATTTGTGGATGCTATGATCACCGGTTCAAAATTTTGAATCCGCCTTAGGTATCACACATGCACCCACTCGTTCTCTCTCGATTCATCTCGGGGTCCGGAGATTGATTGAAAGAGGACTAGCACTACTAGGAAAAGGGCTATAGATGGAATGGCCACTAATGGCGCACTGTACATGTGGTGCGCCATTACTAAATACTAATGGCGCACCATGTGTCGGTGCGCCATTAGTGTGAAAATACTAATGGCGCACCACATCCACGGTGCGCCATTAGTAAAAAAAAATATTTAAATTTTTTCAAAACTACTAATGGCGCACCGTGGGATGGTGCGCCATTAGTAGTTCAACTAGTAATGGCGCACCATCCCACGGTGCGCCATTAGTAATTATGTTTCAAATTTTTTTTTCAAATTATTTTTATTTTTATTTTTTAAACTACTAATGGCGCACCACTCACAGGTGCGCCATTAGTAATTTTGTTACAAATTTTGTTTCAATTTTTTTTTTCAAAAACTACTAATGGCGCACGGTTGGGGTGGTGCGCCATTACTAGTTGAACTACTAATGGCGCACCACCCCAACGGTGCGCCATTAGTAACTTGGCCCATTCCACCGAATGCACCCCCCCCCCCCCCCCCCGTGGACCGCCTTTTCAGTTTTAAAAAAAATAAAAGAAAATGATGGAAATGTCAAAAAAATAAAATAAAATAAGTTTCCCATGTGATATGTGATCTAGTTGTTGGGAAAATTAACAAATATGAATTTCGAATTTATTTGCAAAATCTCTCTGGAATTTCTTAAAATGGGCATAACTTTTGCATACGAACTCGGATGAAAAAGTTTTTTATATGAAAAATCATCTACTCGAAAAGTTACATCCGAATTTAATCGGGGGAACACCGTTAAACATTTTCAAAATCCTCAAAAACCTAACAGAAAAAAAAGATACGGGGCTTTCAAGATCTGGAGGCAAAAAAATTCAAAAAATTTCAAACTTACTAGTGGCGCACCGGTTGCTAGTTGCGCCACTAGTAACAGAAAAAAATATTGGTTTTGAATTTTGTTTTGGATTTTTTTTTCAAAAAATGATTCATAATATGACAGGGAAGTTTGAAATATTTTTCAAAATTTCATCATACTCATGAATATGAACAAAGTCCTAGACATCAACAAGGTTTAATAGGATTGATATGATAGATATATCAACAAGTGGCTGTTAAGTGAGGTGGTTCTGGGGTTGGATAGAACCGTTAGTGCGATTTGACTTGAAATTAAGCATATTGACCTGAGATTAAGCCACACTAACCAGAGATTAAGAAAAAATTGGAAAAAAAATTTGAACATTTTTTTGAAAAAAATTTGAAAAAAAAATTTCTGAAAAGAAAAAAAAAATTTAAATTTTTTTTTAAAATATTTCTGAAAAAAAATTTGAAAAAAAATTGTTACTAATGGCGCACTTCTATGTGGTGCGCCATTACTAAGTCCGATAGTAATGGCGCACCGTGGCATATACTAATGGCGCACCACTGGTGCGCCATTAGTATACCAGATACTAATGGCGCACCAGCGGTGCGCCATTAGTAAAAAAATCTAGTGGCGTGATGCTAGTGGCGCACCAGTAGTGCGCCATTAGTAGGCAAAACTGGTGCGCCACTAGTAGGCCTTTTTCTAGTAGTGTAGGGTGGGTACAATACGTTCGTTTCGCTTATGAACGTACAATATACTCCCTCTGATCCCCACAGACCCCCCCACCGGTCATTTCTATCATAGAAACAGACAAAACCTTTATCTCCTTGCACGACACGCAATTGATCTCTCAACATCAATCGATCTCGTCAAGATGTTTCGGGGCATGAACCGAATGGGATGTCAAAACTAAGACAAGAAGCGACACGTAGTGGAGGTAAAGTGAAACTTTAAACGAACCGTTTGTTTGTATGCATGTCGGACAAATTACAACATTGGAAATACAAGCATGGTCTAGGGCCACATGCGAATGATACTCCGCGGAATGTTCAAATGAGGCATGCGGGAGCGACACGCTCATCGTGGCTTTACACAGTCGGTTTCAGTGTGCGGAGGGTGGCGTTAGCGTTGTGGCATGACCAGCAGATCAACACCCGGCTCGTCGAAGATGCACTGGGCGCCGAAGTGCGCGCGCACCACGACGCGTCCGCGGAGTGGTGTAGCGCGGCCAACTGCATCCCCAGGACCTGAGACCCTGCCAGGTCGTCTTGCTTTTTCAATGACATGTGGGGTCGCATGTGAGCAAAGGGCATCTACAACGTTGCCACGACCACAGCTGACTACCCTGGCACACCAAAAACCCTCGTCCCTCGCGCCGTCGCGCGGTGCGTTCCCAGCCAGCGCCAGCTGCCCGCATTCATGCCGTCCGTCTGTATGCTGTCGTTAAGAGGCTCGGTGCCTGAGGAACCAACTCCGGCGACTTAATGACACACCCGGACGCTTGGCCTCACCGGAATGCGCTACTTAAAGCGGCAACGCCCAGCTAACCTCCACACCATTGCGCATCGTGTCATGGAATTGTCACGGCAGATTAGTCATGATGCCAACGCATCTATGTGGTAGCTTGAGAGGGGTTGAGCGGATTCGAGAGACGCAACAGAAGACAAGGGTTTAGACAGCTTCGGGCTCCGGGAAACATCATGCGGTAATAGCCCTACATGCTGTTTGTGGCTAGGTCTCATTATGCTCATGAGGGAGTCGTCGTAAACCGGCTCTCCTAGTTGTGTCTAGCCTTAACAATTATTTCCGTCTCCCCTCTTGGGGTGCCCTGCTCCTCCTTATATAAGTTAGAGGGGCGGGTTACATGTGGAGTCCTAGTAGGATTTGGACTAGTTTATCTTCTCTTACAAGTTGAATACAAGTCCGGGTCTTGCTTCTTCGTAAAGGAAATATTCGTCATCCCTTTCCTCTTAAGCCGGCCCATCATAATGTGAGCCGGCCTTCTGGGCTTTGAGCCTTGTTGTCCATCTGACCCGCCTGCCAGGTTACTAATGAGCTGCAAAGATCGGGCGGGTTATCTGTGAATCGCCAAGCTCCGGGCGGGTCACCAGTGAGTCGCCAGGCTCCAGCCGGGTCATACATCCAGCGGGTTACACTGCGGGGTATATCCCCGACATTAGCCTCCAGTTTAATTTGGATTTATCCATGTTAAACTGATCCTGCAAAATAACTCAAGAACAAATTTGACAGGTTGTGCTCTGGGTTAAATATTCTTGTAAGCCGGCACCTGATCATCCTTAAGTCCTTGTCATTTCCTCCTTCTAGTGAATCCGGGTCAATAGGCCGGCTTCATAATCAACTTTCTTGTAGAAGAAATATTCTAAATAAAGAATCCATTTGTGTCAGTCTTCAATGCTCTGACTTGACAAAAATATTGGTCTTCAGATATTCAACTGATATTTAGCCGGCTTGAAAATGTAGAACTTGCCGAGCTATGATTTCCAAAAATCGCCGGGTTATAAAAACTGATGATTCCGGGACATGACTGTTTATAAACTCTGAGTCATGATTGTTGCAAACGCCGGGTCACACAATTGATCTTCCTAATTTACTCAAACTGAGAATTTGAAGACGTTCCTCCTTTATATGGATATCACT
Organism: Aegilops tauschii subsp. strangulata; assembly: GCF_002575655.3. Taxonomy (NCBI): domain Eukaryota; kingdom Viridiplantae; phylum Streptophyta; class Magnoliopsida; order Poales; family Poaceae; genus Aegilops; species Aegilops tauschii. Next base: position 34,202,338 of record NC_053037.3, on the reverse strand, counting down.
TGTAGCCCCCAAGTCTTAAGAAGAGAATAAAATGATAGCTTAAGACTTGCTTCAATATAAATGCTGCAACTTTGGAGAAATCTGGTTTGTTCATCTCAGTCACTAGTCAAATTGAATATTCCATATATGTAGCCCCCAAGTGTCGGCTTGTCATGCTTGCAGCAACCTGGGACTTGAAATTGCTTTATGCTCATAAAAACTTCAACCAGTGTAGCCCCCAAGGGCCGGGTCATTATGCAATAATGAGCGGGACTTTATAGATATGATCATGTAGACTTGAACAGCAACGTGTAGCCCCCAAGGGCCGGCTCAGCAAGACAATACTGAGCTGGGACTTTATATATACCTCATTGAAAATAACATCATATGATGTAACCCCACCATGGGGCTTAAACCCACGTCCATAAGGTTAAGAGCCTTGTCCTCTACCAACTGAGCAATGAACCCTTCAATATAATGGTTTAAGACTTGTGTACCTTGAAATTTTTGACAGGAGCAATTGGTAGCCCCCAAGGGCCGGCTCATTACAATGTGATGAGTCAGGTCTTTAATAAGGTGAGCAAAAAATAACTTTTCATTAGCCCCCAAATGCCATCGTGCATGCTGGCAGTGACATGGGACTTGCATATTTGATGTAATCTCAACTTGAATAATGTAGCCCCCAAGTGCCGGGTCGTAAGCCTGCAGCGACTCGGGACTATTCCTTCCATTGTAGAATAAATTATATCCATTGATAAAATAATAGCCATTGCGCTGAAGCGACTTTGAAAACCTCAATCATAATATTGGTTATTGATAACCATAATAAAAATCCAGCCATGTTGGCTATTAAAGATTTGAATAATATAACTTGGTTTAAAAACCGATTCCTGCCATAGAATCCAGTGTATCCATGCACATGTGACGTATGCTATGATGATGTAATGATGATGATGCAATATATGATGATGTATGTGTATGATGACAGAAAACTTCAAGGAAACTAACATGATGGCCACTGGAGTATGCTCGCATTCTATAGCCGGCTCTCACATAACCTAGTGATGTTTGAACCTGGATAAGTTCGAATATGACTTATCGAGAGTACACGATGTTGGTGTAGCAGCAAGCCAACAGGCAGGTTTAACCAAGTTTCAACGAAGGCGGCTTAGTAGCCTGGGTTCATCCTCGCAATCTGTAAGCTGGCTCTCACATGACCCAAGCGATGTTTGAACCTGGATAAGTTCGAATACGACTTATCGAGAGTACACGAGGTCGGAGCAACAGCAAGAAAACATGCAAGATGATCTGGAAATGTTATGTTCTCTTTGGTCGAATACGCCTATGTTTGAACTAGATAACCTGGTCAAGAGGGTAGTCACACTATGTTCTATTTGGTCGAATACGCCTATGTTTGAATAGGAAGCCCCCAAGTGACAAATTCGGTCAAGAGGGTAGTAATGCTATGCTTCGAATACGAGCAGGAAGCCCCCAAGTGACCATAATGAGCCAATAAGGCAGGATACTCATGTTTGAACCGCGCATCATGGCAGCAGGTCCTCTTCGGCAACCTTTAACTTTTTGCAAGAGATAAATTCTTCTTGAACCGGGATTTTAAACCGGATATTGAGAGCTTCAAAGCTTTGTGAGGGACAGATTTCCCTTGAGCCGGATTTTAAACTGGAATCCTTCATTTTGAACCAGAAATTTTTTGACGGCCTATAAATTATTATCAATATGGTGGTAGCTTCCAGGGCCGGGTTATCTTTCCCTTCCAACGACCCAGAGTTCTTGAATTTTGCTGAAACTGGCAACACTGCTAAGTCATGTCATCATAGCCCCCGAGTCTTAAGACGACTCGAAGAGTTGGCTTGAGATTCTTCATATTTTGACCATCACATAAGATGTGTGTTATTGGCGTTGATAACGCGATGTGAATCCACTGAATGTTGAGATGACTGTAACGGGTTATAAATGATCCCGTATAAGCTGTGTCAGCAACTCGGCCAATGGTTCATCCCAACTGGCTGTTTTGAAGTTTAACCAAATTGTAGTGGCGGTGACTTGTGCCCCTGTCCATTGAGCCATCCAGTGTAGACGGTGGCTGATAATATATGATAATTGGCCTTCAAATTGTTGGAAGGAAAACCGGGCTACCCGAGCAGTGACTTGCTTGCACTCAATAAATAGCTCACGCAGACAGGGTGCAGCTCCAGTGTGTTGATATACACCGAACCACGGAGGCGGACCGTAAAAACAACTGCAGCATTAGATGCAGTATGGACGCGGGCGAATCGCTGCCGCTCTTGCAGTGAATAATTATCCTGCATAAACAATATTGCAAACCCGAGTAATTGTTCTTTGATGAAAACAATATCTATTCATAAAATAAACGTGGATAGATATCACCTGGTTTGTCCCCACGGTGCGCACCAACTGTCGTGGAATTGTCACGGCAGATTAGTCGTGAGGCCAACGCATCTATGTGGTAGCTTGAGAGGGATTGAGCGGAATCGAGAGATGCAATAGAAGACAAGGGTTTAGAAAGCTTCGGGCTCCGGGAAACATCATCCGGTAATAGCCCTACATGCTGTTTGTGGCTAGATCTCATTGTGCTCATGAGGGAGTCACCGTAAACCGGCTCTCCTAGTTGTGTCTAGCCTTAACAAATATTTACTTCTCCCCTCTTGGGGTGCCCTGCCCCTCCTTATATAAGTTAGAGGGGCGGGTTACATGTGGAGTCCTAGTAGGATTAGGACTAATCTATCTTCTCTTACAAGTTGAATACAAGTCTGGGTCTTGCTTCCTCGTAAAAGAAATATTCGTCATCCCTTTCCTCTTAAGCCGGCCCATCATCACGTGAGCCGACCTTCTGGGCTTTGGGCCTTGTTGTCCGTCTGACCCGCCCGCTGGGTTACTAATGAGCTGCCTGAAGGAAATATGCCCTAGAGGCAATAATAAAGTATTATATATTTCCTTATATCATGATAAATGTTTATTATTCATGCTAGAATTGTATTAACCGGAAACATAATACATGTGTGAATACATAGACAAACAGAGTGTCACTAGTATGCCTCTACTTGACTAGCTCGTTAATCAAAGATGGTTATGTTTCCTAGCCATAGACATGAGTTGTCATTTGATTAAACGGGATCACCTCATTAGGAGAATGACGTGATTGACATGACCCATTACATTAGCTTAGCACCCGATCATTTAGTATGTTGCTATTGCTTTCGTCATGACTTATACATGTTCCTATGACTATGAGATTATGCAACTCCCGTTTACCGGAGGAACACTTTGTGTGCTACCAAACGTCACAACGTAACTGGGTGATTATAAAGGTGCTCTACAGGTGTCTCCAAAGGTACTTGTTGGGTTGGCGTATTTCGAGATTAGGATTTGTCACTCCGATTGTCATAGAGGTATCTCTGGGCCCACTCAGTAATGCACATCACTATAAGCCTTGCAAGCATTGTGACTAATGAGTTAGTTGCGAGATGATGTATTACGGAACGAGTAAAGAGACTTGCCGGTAACGACATTGAACTAGGTATCGAGATACCGACGATCGAATCTCGGGCAAGTAACATACCGATGACAAAGGGAACAACGTATGTTGTTATGCGGTCTGACCGATAAAGATCTTCGTAGAATATGTGGGAGCCAATATGGGCATCCAGGTCCCGCTATTGGTTATTGACCGGAGAGGTGTCTCGGTCATGTCTACATAGTTCTCGAACCCAAAGGGTCCGCACGCTTAAAGTTACGATGACAGTTATATTATGAGTTTATGTGATTTGATGTACCGAAGGTTGTTCGGAGTCCCAGATGTGATCACGGACATGACGAGGAGTCTCGAAATGATCGAGACGTAAAGATTGATATACTGGACGACTATATTCGGACACCGGAAGTGTTCCGGAGAAGTTTCGGATTAAACCGGAGTGCCGGAGGGTTACCGGAACCCCCCGGGGAAGTATTGGGCCTTGGTGGGCCTTGAGGGGTGAGAGAGGGCAGCAGCCATGAGGTGGCGCGTCCCCTCCCAAGGGGAATCCTAGTTGGACTAGGAGAGGGGGGCGCAGCCCCCTTTCCCTTTCCCTCTCCCTCTCCCTCTCTTTCCTCCCCCCCCCTTCTTTCCTAGTAGGACTAGGAAAGGGGAGTCCTACTCCTACTAGGAGGAGGACTCCCCCTCTCTCCTTGGTGCGCCTAGGGCAGCCGGCCTTCCCCTTGCTCCTTTATATACGGGGGCAGGGGGCACCTAAGAACACACTTGATATACGATATTTTAGCCGTGTGCGGTGCCCCCCTCCACCATATTACACCTCGATAATACCGTCGCGGAGCTTAGGCGAAGCCCTGCGTCGGTGGAACATCATCATCGTCACCACGCTGTCGTGCTGACGAAACTCTCCCTCAACACTCGGCTGGATCGGAGTTCGAGGGACGTCATTGAGCTGAACGTGTGTAGAACTTCGGAGGTGCCGTGCGTTCGGTACTTGATCGGTCGGATCGTGAAGACGTACGACTACATCAACCGCGTTGTGATAACGCTTCTGCTGTCGGTCTATGAGGGTACGTGGACAACACTCTCCCCTCTCGTTGCTATGCATCACCATGATCTTGCGTGTGCGTAGGAAATTTTTTGAAATTACTATGTTCCCCAACAGTGGTATCAGAGCCTGGTTTTATGCGTTGATGCTATGCATGAGTAGAACACCAGTGAGTTGTGGGCGATATAAGTCATACTGCTTACCAGCATGTCATACTTTGGTTCAGCGGTATTGTGAGATGAAGCGGCCCGGACCGACATTATGCGTACGCTTACGCGAGACTGGTTTCACCGTTTGGAGCACTCGTTGCTTAAAGGTGACTGGCGGGTGTCTGTCTCTCTCACTTTAGTTGAACCGAGTGTGGCTACGCCCGGTCCTTGCGAAGGTTAAAATAGCACCAACTTGACAAACTATCATTGTGGTTTTGATGCGTAGGTAAGAACGGTTCTTGCTAAGCCCGTAGCAGCCACGTAAAACTTGCAACAACAAAGTAGAGGACGTCTAACTTGTTTTTGCAGGGCATGTTGTGATGTGATATGGTCAAGACATGATGTGATATAATTTGTTGTATGAGATGATCATGTTTTGTAACCGAGTTATCGGCAACTGGCAGGAGCCATATGGTTGTCGCTTTATTGTATGAGATGCTATCACCATGTAATAGTTTTACTTTATCACTAAGCGGTAGCGATAGTCGTAAAAGCAATTATTTGGCGAGACGACAACGATACTACGATAGAGATCAAGGTGTCGCGCCGGTGACGATGGTGATCATGACGGTGCTTCGGAGATGGAGATCACGAGCATGGTGCTTCGGGGATGGAGATCACAAGCACAAGATGATGATGGCCATATCATATCACTTATATTGATTGCATGTGATGTTAATCCTTTATGCATCTTATCTTGCTTTCATTGACGGTAGCATTATAAGATGATCTCTCACTAAAATTTCAAGATAAAAGTGTTCTCCCTGAGTATGCACCGTTGCAAAAGTTCTTCGTGCTGAGACACCACGTGATGATCGGGTGTGATAAGCTCTACGTTCAAATACAACGGGTGCAAAACAGTTGCACACGCGGAATACTCAGGTTAAACTTGACGAGCCTAGCATATGTACAGATATGGCCTCGGAACACAGAGACCGAAAGGTCGAGCGTGAATCATATAGTAGATATGATCAACATAGTGATGTTCACCATTGAAACTACTCCATCTCACGTGATGATCGGACATGGTTTAGTTACTTTGGATCACGTAATCACTTAGATGATTAGAGAGATGTCTATCTAAGTGGGAGTTCTTAAGTAATATGATTAATTGAACTTAAATTTATCATGAACTTAGTACCTGATAGTATCTTGCTTGTCTATGTTAATTGTAGATAAATGGCCCGTGTTGTTGTTCCGTTGAATTTTAATGCGTTCCTTGAGAAAGCTAAGTTGAAAGATGATGGTAGCAATTACACGGACTGGGTCCGTAACTTGAGGATTATCCTCATTGCTGCACAGAAGAATTATGTCCTGGAAGCAACGGTAGGTGCCAGGCCTCCTGCAAGAGCTACGCCAGAAGTTATGAACGTCTGGCAAAGCAAAGCTGATGACTACTCAATAGTTCAGTGTGCCATGCTTTACGGCTTAGAACCGGGACTTCAACGACGTTTTGAACGTCATGGAGCATATGAGATGTTCCAGGAGTTGAAGTTAATATTTCAAGCAAATGCCCGGATTGAGAGATATGAAGTCTCCAATAAGTTCTATAGCTGCAAGATGGAAGAGAATAGTTCTGTCAGTGAGCATATACTCAGAATGTCTGGGTATAATAATCACTTGATTCAACTGGGAGTTCAACTTCCGGATGATTGCGTCATTGACAGAATTCTTCAATCACTACCACCAAGCTACAAGAGCTTCGTGATGAACTATAACATGCAAGGGATGAATAAGACTATTCCCGAGCTCTTCGCAATGCTAAAGGCAGCGGAGGTAGATATCAAAAAGGAGCATCAAGTGTTGATGGTCAGTAAAACCACTAGTTTCAAGAAAAAGGGCAAAGGGAAGAAGAAAGGGAACTTCAAGAAGAATAGCAAGCAAGTTGTTGTTCAGGAGAAGAAACCCAAGTCTGGACCTAAGCCTGAAATTGAGTGCTTCTACTGCAAGCAAACTGGTCACTGGAAGTGGAACTGTCCCAAGTATTTGGCGGAAAAGAAGGATGGCAAGGTTAACAAAGGTATATGTGATATACATGTTATTGATGTGTACCTTACCAATGCTCGTAGTAGCACCTGGGTATTTGATACTGGTTCTGTTGCTAATATTTGCAACTCGAAACAGGGGCTACGGATTGAGCGAAGATTGGCTAAGGATGAGGTAACGATGTGCATGGGAAATGGTTCCAAAGTCGATGTGATCGCCGTCGGCACGCTACCTCTACATCTACCTTCGGGATTAATATTAGACCTAAATAATTGTTATTTGGTGACAGCGTTGAGCATGAACATTATATCTGGATCTTGTTTAATGCGGGACGGTTATTCATTTAAATCAGAGAATAATGGTTGTTCTATTTATATGAATAATATCTTTTATGGTCATGCACCCTTGAAGAGTGGTCTATTTTTCATGAATCTCGATAGTAGTGATACACATATTCATAATGTTGAAGCCAAAAGATGCAGAGTTAATAATGACAGTGCAACTTATTTGTGGCACTGCCGTTTGGGTCATATCGGTGTAAAGCGCATGAAGAAACTCCATACTGATGGAATTTTGGAATCACTTGATTTTGAATCACTTGGTACTTGCGAACCGTGCCTTATGGGCAAGATGACCAAAACACCGTTCTCCGGTACTACGAAGAGAGCAACAGATTTGTTGGAAATCATACATACAGATGTATGTGGTCCGATGAATATTGAGGCTCGTGGCGGATATCGTTATTTTCTCACCTTCACAGATGATTTGAGCAGATATGGGTATATCTACTTAATGACACATAAGTCTGAAACATTTGAAAAGTTCAAAGAATTTCAGAGTGAAGTTGAAAATCATCGTAACAAGAAAATTAAATTCCTACGATCTGATCGTGGAGGAGAATATTTGAGTTACGAGTTTGGTCTACATTTGAAATAATGCGGAATAGTTTCGCAACTCACGCCACCCGGAACACCACAGCGTAATGGTGTGTCCGAACGTCGTAATCGTACTTTATTAGATATGGTGCGATCTATGATGTCTCTTACTGATTTATCGCTATCGTTTTGGGGTTATGCTTTAGAGACGGCTGCATTCACTCTAAATAGGACACCATCGAAATCCGTTGAGACGACGCCTTTTGAACTATGGTTTGGCAAGAAACCAAAGTTGTCGTATCTTAAAGTTTGGGGTTGCGATGCTTATGTGAAGAAACTTCAACCTGATAAGCTCGAACCTAAATCAGAGAAATGTGTCTTCATAGGATACCCAAAGGAGACTGTTGGGTACACCTTCTATCACAGATCCGAAGGCAAGATATTCGTTGCTAAGAATGGATCCTTTCTAGAGAAGGAGTTTCTCTTGAAATATGTGAGTGGGAGGAAAGTAGAACTTGATGAGGTAACTGTACCTGCTCCCTTATTGGAAAGTAGATCATCACAGAAATCAGTTTCTGCGACACCTACACCAAATAGTGAGGAAGTTAATGATAATGATCATGAAACTTCAGATCAAGTTATTACTGAACTTCGTAGGTCAACTAGATCAAGATCCGCACCAGAGTGGTACGGTAATCCTGTTCTGGAGGTCATGTTACTAGACCATGGCGAACCTACGAACTATGAAGAAGCGATGGTGAGCCCAGATTCCGCAAAATGGCTTGAAGCCATGAAATCCGTGATGGGATCCATGTATGAAAACAAAGTATGGACTTTGGTTGACTTGCCAGATGGTCGGCAAGCCATTGAAAACAAATGGATCTTCAAGAAGAAGACTGACGCTGATGGTAATATTACTGTCTATAAAGCTCGACTTGTTGCGAAAGGTTTTCGACAAGTTCAAGGGATTGACCACGATGAGACCTTCTCACCCGTAGCGATGCTTAAGTCTGTCTGAATTATGTTAGCAGTTGCCGCATTTTATGATTATGAAATTTGGCAAATGGATGTCAAAACTGCATTCCTGAATGGATTTCTGGAAGAAGAGTTGTATATGATGCCACCGGAAGGTTTTGTTGATCCAAAGGGAGCTAACAAAGTGTGCAAGCTCCAGCGATCCATTTATGGACTGGTGCAAGCCTCTCGGAGTTGGAATAAACGCTTTGATAGTGTGATCAAAGCATTTGGTTTTATACAGACTTTTGGAGAAGCCTGTATTTACAAGAAAGTGAGTGGGAGCTCGATAGCATTTCTGGTATTATATGTGGATGACATATTACTGATCGGAAATGATATAGAATTTCTGGATAGCATAAAGGGATACTTGAATAAGAATTTTCAATGAAAGACCTCGGTGAAGCTGCATATATATTAGGCATTAAGATCTATAGAGATAGATCAAGACGCTTAATTGGACTTTCACAAAGCACATACCTTGACAAAGTTTTGAAGAAGTTCAAAATGGATCAAGCAAAGAAAGGGTTCTTGCCTGTACTACAAGGTGTGAGATTGAGTAAGACTCAATGCCCGACCACTGCAGAAGATAGAGAGAAAATGAAAGATGTTCCCTATGCTTCAACCATAGGCTCTATCATGTATGCAATGCTGTGTACCAGACCTGATGTGTCCCTTGCTATAAGTTTAGCAGGGAGGTACCAAAGTAATCCAGGAGTGGATCACTGGACAACGGTCAAGAACATCCTGAAATACCTGAAAAGGACTAAGGATATGTTTCTCGTTTATGGAGGTGACAAAGAGCTCATCGTAAGGGGTTACGTTGATGCAAGCTTTGATACTTATCCGGACGATTCGAAATCGCAAACCGGATACGTATTTACATTGAACGGTGGAGCTGTCAGTTGGTGCGGTTCCAAGCAAAGTGTCGTGGCGGGATCTACGTGTGAAGCGGAATACATAGCTGCTTCGGAACCAGCGAATGAAGGAGTCTGGATGAAGGAGTTCATATCCGATCTAGGTGTCATACCTAGTACATCGGGACCAATGAAAATCTTTTGTGATAATACTGGTGCAATTGCCTTAGCAAAGGAAACCAGATATCACAAGAGAACCAAGCACATCAGAAGACGCTTCAATTCCATCCGGGATTTAGTCCAGGTGGGAGACATAGAAGTTTGCAAGATACATACGGATCTGAATGTTGCGGACCCGTTGACTAAGCCTCTTCCACGAGCAAAAAATGATCAGCACCAAGACTCCATGGGTGTAAGAATCATTACTATGTAAACTAGATTATTGACTCTAGTGCAAGTGGGAGACTGAAGGAAATATGACCTAGAGGCAATAATAAAGTATTATATATTTGCTTATATCATGATAAATGTTTATTATTCATGCTAGAATTGTATTAACCGGAAACATAATACATGTGTGAATACATAGACAAACAGAGTGTCACTAGTATGCCTCTACTTGACTAGCTCGTTAATCAAAGATGGTTATGTTTCCTAGCCATAGACATGAGTTGTCATTTGATTAAACGGGATCACCTCATTAGAAGAATGACGTGATTGACATGACCCATTACATTAGCTTAGCACCCGATCGTTTAGTATGTTGCTATTGCTTTCTTCATGACTTATACATGTTCCTATGACTATGAGATTATGCAACTCCCGTTTACCGGAGGAACACTTTGTGTGCTACCAAACGTCACAACGTAACTGGGTGATTATAAAGGTGCTCTACAGGTGTCTCCAAAGGTACTTGTTGGGTTGGCGTATTTCGAGATTAGGATTTGTCACTCCGATTGTCGGAGAGGTATCTCTGTGCCCACTCGGTAATGCACATCACTATAAGCCTTGCAAGCATTGTGACTAATGAGTTAGTTGCGAGATGATGTATTACGGAACGAGTAAAGAGACTTGCCGGTAACGACATTGAACTAGGTATCGAGATACCGACGATCGAATCTCGGGCAAGTAACATACCGATGACAAAGGGAACAACGTATGTTGTTATGCGGTCTGACCGATAAAGATCTTCGTAGAATATGTGGGAGCCAATATGGGCATCCAGGTCCCGCTATTGGTTATTGACCGGAGAGGTGTCTCGGTCATGTCTACATAGTTCTCGAACCCAAAGGGTCCGCACGCTTAAAGTTACGATGACAGTTATATTATGAGTTTATGTGATTTGATGTACCGAAGGTTGTTCGGAGTCCCGGATGTGATCACGGACATGACGAGGAGTCTCGAAATGATCGAGACGTAAAGATTGATATATTGGACGACTATATTCGGACACCGGAAGTGTTCCGGAGAAGTTTCGGATTAAACCGGAGTGCCGGAGGGTTACCGGAACCCCCCGGGGAAGTATTGGGCCTTGGTGGTCCTTGAGGGGAGAGAGAGGGCAGCAGCCATGAGGTGGCGCGCCCCCTCCCAAGGGGAATCCTAGTTATACTATGAGAGGGGGGCGCAGCCCCCTTTCCCTCTCCCTCTCCCTCTCTTTCCTTCCCCCCCTTCTTTCCTAGTAGGACTAGGAAAGGGGAGTCCTACTCCTACTAGGAGGAGGACTCCCCCTCTCTCCTTGGTGCGCCTAGGGCAGCCGACCTTCCCCTTGCTCCTTTATATACGGGGGCAGGGGGGCACCTAAGAACACACTTGATATACGATATTTTAGCCGTGTGCGGTGCCCCCCTCCACCAGATTACACCTCGATAATACCGTCGCGGAGCTTAGCCGAAGCCCTGCGTCGGTGGAACATCATCATCGTCACCATGCCGTCATGCTGACGAAACTCTCCCTCAACACTCGGCTGGATCGGAGTTCGAGGGACGTCATCGAGCTGAATGTGTGTAGAACTTCGGAGGTGCCGTGCGTTCTGTACTTGATCGGTCGGATCCTGAAGACGTACGACTACATCAACCGCGTTGTGATAACGCTTCTGCTGTCGGTCTACGAGGGTACGTGGACAACACTCTCCCCTCTCGTTGCTATGCATCACCATGATCTTGCGTGTGCGTAGGAATTTTTTTGAAATTACTACGTTCCCCAACACTGCCAAGATCGGGCGGGTTATTTGTGAATCACCAAACTCCGGGCGGGTCACTAGTGAGTCGCCATGCTCCAGCCGGGTCATACATCCGGCGGGTTACACCGCGGGGTATATCCCCGACACATGGTCCTGCCACCTGGCACCACATCTGCCATGACCGTGAGCGTGAACGCTCTGCGGGAGAGCTTGTCTTCGGGGCTGAAGTTCGAGGTCGCCGCCCTTGCTCAAGTCATCGCTCGCGACACAATAGTGGTGTAGCAGGACGCGGACGCGACCACACAAGCGGTGGCCATGCTGGCGGCCGACGACGGGAGCACCGTCAGCCACGCGTCCTACTTGCCGCCGTCCAACGTCCGGCACCGCCGAGGTCGGGGACTCCTTCGAGGATGAGTAGGGCATGAGAGGCGGCAGGGCATGGTGTGCCAACTGGCCGGTCCGTCTCCCGTGTTCTACTCTTCCTCGCCAGAGACCGCACCTTCACTTCATGGGTCTTGAACCCCGCCTGATTGTAAACTGTGGACTGTGAGATGTCACAGCCGATCCAGTGGACTGTGAGATGTCAAGCAGTAAGCTGTCTAGCAGACAAATACACTTGCCATAGGCCATGGTGTGGAGAGAGGATCTAGGGTGGCTCCTGGTCTGGACGCCACTGCGGGGAGGAGCATAATCAATGAGAAACATGGAAAAATTTATAAAGAATAGAAAGCTTCAGGCTAAAGACAACAGTTACAAAGGCACTGAATATGAAATCTTCTTCAAAAAGTCATGACCTTTTAATTTGTGCCTACTCAGTCTTGTACATTTCCACATCCTTTTCATCTAGTTTTAGTTCCTCCTAATGGGTTGTCAATCATTTCTAACTACTTTGCACCTTCTGAAACATAAACCTATATTCAAAGTGATATTCAGAAACATTCAAGATAGTGAATTACACACAAGTGGAGCTCAAGTTTTCTAGGAAGAAAATGAACATTCATAATTTGTGTGTTATTGTTCATCTCAGCCATGGTATGTGCTAGCATACTCAAGTTTTCTTCACATGCAAATATTTTCCTGGTGTTCTAAAGCTTGTGTTGATGGCACGCAAGTTTTTATGCACTACTAGGTGCATCAGATTCTTGCAAGCCAATATCCTACTGCTAATTTTAAAGGTGAGAACTATGGTACAACAAACATACAAGACTGTATTCCAGTGCATAGCTCCAGCAGATCACCAGGTATGGTGTCGTGCCACCTAATTGATTTCCTAAACTCAGTATGCTACTCTTCTCCATCCCAAATCAGGGCTCGTGTATCTTCAGAAAGGGGCAAAAATTACCTGAGCCAGGGCAGTGGCCACGGCGAAAACCAGGTACAGGTCATCACCCTCCGCCGAGTTGAACTTGAAGCGGCAGTACTCGTCCTCCTCCTTGGTCGTCACCCTGCCGTTCGCGTTTCCCCGCCGCTAGTGGATCTCAACGCCGTCAAGTGCCTTGGCGTCACCGTTGATGCAGGCAGGCTTCACCGGGTGGCAGCAGTGCGCGTCGCAGACGGCCACGTCGGGAAGAACGGAGCCGTCCGGGCGACGCGGCTGGGACATGGTCTACGGCAGCGTAGGCCTCATCGGCGGTGATGACGTTGAAGAGCACCATGAGCATGGCCCCTAGCAGCAACCCCGCCGTGTGGCCGCCCAGCACCAACAAGCTCGCTCCCGCCCCCACTCCGCTTCGATCTGGTAGATCAGAATTCGAGGAATCTGATCCGGGCCGCAGGGTTTGGGAGTAGAAGGGGGAGGGTGCAGGGTGGGATGCGGCAGCTTTCAGAGGGATCGAGAGGGGCGAGAGAGATCCGTGGGAGGGAGAGGGGAGGAGGAGCTCAACCTCGTCTACGGTGGGGGTGGGGTCGGGGGCGGAGGTGGGGGTGGGCTTGGGGGCGGCTGTGGATCAAGATCTAAGGGAGGGAGAGGGTGGCGGTTGTGGGTGTTGGGGGGGAAGGGGAGGGGCGAGAGCAGGAGGGCGTGGGGGAGGCCATGGATGGCGGCGAGCTCCGCTGGAGGGATTTGGCGGCGGGAGGTCGGGCGATGGACATGGCGGCGGGAGGGAGGAGGGGAACGCTAGGGTTCGCGCAAGAGGGAGAGAGGCGGGCACGAGGGGTCGGGTGGGGTTCGGGCATGAGTGAATGGGGAGGTCGGGCGATGGACGGATCTTTGCCATGTCATCAATCCATTGCACACTGATTCCACCAATCACAATTGAGCTTATGTAATTGTCTTTTCCTTTTACTTCTCTTGTATTTTTTACCCTCCTATTTAGGGTGAACATTCAACATATTGTCCTTTCATAGCTTGAAAATGTACCAATAGTGTGCACATGTGTGTATCTTGGGACAACAAACAATGTTGATTTCAGGGGTTTCATTTTATTTGCACAAAATATCATTTTTCAATTTTTTGAGTGCCAATAATCGGGTTTTTGTGAAGGACCTATCATATATTTGTTGGAAAATTGAACCAAATCAATTTTCTAAAATATTAGGTCATGTTTAACATACAATTGACCAAATGGTTGGGTGTCAGAAACTTTGATCCACCTCTCGTGAAAAAGACAAATTTCCGTCGATTCAGCACGAAGCGGGTCAAATTTGAACTGTAGCTGCCTCATAGTTTGCTCTTTATTTTTTCCAAAAATCATTTCTAGCTACATAAATATATATTTAATCAGAGAAACATCAAAAGGTTTCCAAGATTCAACAACTAGCTAGGAACGGTCAAGCCCGCCGTTTCGACCGCATTTTGAAACGGGCATAAAAAATAAAAAAAATCAAAAAATTGGAAAACCTTTGCATTGTGTCATTATATGTGACCAAGTTACGAGGAAAAATAATAAACTTGTAATACGGCAATTCTTTTAAAAAGTGTTCTCAGAAACGAGCTATCATTTGTGGAGATCAATGGCTTTCAAGCCAAATGATCAATCTTATGGCCACATTCATGGCATAGTTTGTTCAAATGATCTCATATTGTGCACAAGGATGCATATTGGAATGGCAAACAATGTTGCCTAAGGAAATTTTCATTTTCTTTGGACGAAAAAATCATTTGCCATTTTTCGAGTGCCCCAAATGAGGTTTTTTGTGAAGAACCTAGCAAATAATTTTTGCAAAATTGGACCAAATCATTTTTCTAAATTACTAGGCCATATTTAATGCACAATTGACCAAATGGTTGGGTGTAAATTTTTTTGATCCACCTCTGGTGAAAAAGACAAATTTCCGCCGTTTCAGTTGGAAGCGGGTCAAATTTGAACTGCGGCTGCCTCATAGTTTGCTATTTATTTTTTCCAAAAATCATTTCTAGGTACAAAAGTATCTATTTAATCAGAGAATAACCAAAAAAAATTCCAAGATTCAACCACCAGCTAGGAACGGTCATTCCCGCCGTTTTTACCGCATTTTGAAACGGGCATAGAAAATTCAAAAGAAATCAGAGAATTGGAAAACCTTCGCATTGTGTCATTATATGTGACCAAGTTACGGGGAGTAATAATAAACTTGTAATACGACAATTCTTTTAAAAAAGTGTTCTCAGAAATGAGCTCTCTTGGGTGAAGATTCATGGCTTTCAAGTCAAATGATCGATCTTATGGCCACATTCATGGCATAGTTCGTTAAAATGATCTCATATTGTGCACAAGGGTTCATATTGGAACAGCAAACAATGTTGCCGAAGGGCGTTTTCATTTTCTTTGGACGAAAAAACAATTTTCCATTTTTCGAGTGCCCAAAATGAGTTTTTTTGTGAAGGACCTAACATATATTTGTTGCAAATTTGGACCAAATCAATTTTATAAAATACTAGGACATATTTAATGCACAATTGACAAAATGGTTGGGTTTCAAAAGTTTTGATCCACCTGCCGTGAAAAAGACAAATTTCCGCCGATTCAGCAGGAAGCGGGTCAAATTTGAACTGTAGCTGCCTTATAGTTTGCTCTTTATTTTTCCAAAAATAATCTCTAGTTACATAAGTATATATTTCTCAGAAATACATGGTTTGGTGGTGTGTGACAGCCTGGATTTTGCCTTCTCTCTTTTGCCGGACTTGCCTTCTCTCTTTTTCTGGACTTGGTTTTCACCGTGGTTTTTGCCCTGATTTGATTTGGGTTTTGAATCATTTCAAATGGACTTGTCACTTGGGAATATCATTGGCTTTCACCCAAGTGACCTATCTACCTTATTCCTCCCACAAATTCCAAAAATAACCCAATGAATATTTTTCCTAATAGAAAAATATTCATTTTTCTCTTTGGAATTCACTTCAGAACCTTGTGCTCCAAAGCAACCCCATTTTTTCTTGCTCAGAAAAATCTGAGATAATTCCTAAATATTCTTAGAACCCTGGCACACCTTCCCATGCAAAAATATTGCATCACTTTTTGTAATATTTTTGCTGTAGAAAATCTTTTCACTTCTGGACCAGAAATGCACTTTGTACAGCAAGTGCATTTTTCCTTTAGCTTTTGGCCTTGAGCTTTCTTGAGCTTAAACACCTTCCTAAGAAACCCTAAACCCCAGGAGATCAGCCCTAATGGCGTTCTAGAAGGTGGCCAAACTTGGCGACCAAGTTTCTGACCAGAAACTTGCCAGCTTGGTAGAGTCAAGTCTGGTCGGCCTGGCTATGATCCATCATCCCTCCAAGAAGTAACACTGCACGGTCGACCGCGTAGAGAAGGTTTGGCCGCTCCTGGCCGTTGTTTTGACCATGCCAGCTTGGTGACCGTGCGAGGACACGACGCTTGGCAGCGTCTCGACGTGCTCTGGCTGGCGCCTTGCTCTCTGTTTCGCGCGTGCTCTTTCCAGAGCTCGCCTCCGACTGCCGCACCATGCCACAACCCTCGACTCATCAATCTTGACCCCTCCCTGGTGCTCACCGACACCGGAGCCGCCGCAGCAAGCACGGGCACGTCGCGGCCAAAACGCCACAGTGCGTGCGTGTGCTTGTCTGCTTCCCCAACCGCCTCCTGTGCGCGTCTGCAAGCATGAGCAAGCCCCTAAGTCGACGCAGCACCTTGGCCCCTCGTGTTGGAGCTTCTCGCCGACGTTCGCCGCGTGTCCAGAGCGCTCCGGCGGCAACACGTCGCCCCCCCTCTTGCTCCGTCTATATAAAGCCACCCCGACTCGAATCCTGGCCACGCACCACTCCACACAACCACCACGAACACGTAGAACTACCGCAGTTCGGTCGGGAAGGCCTCTGGCCGTCGCCCCGACCCGAGGACTCCGGCGATCCCCGCAGGCCAGCTGCTACTCTCGAGGGCCTCTCGAGCTCAGGCAACTGCTTGGGCAGGGCCTTGGTGGTCTGTTGGTCCTGCTTGGAGGCCGCCAAGCCCTCGGAGCTGCCTCTAGCCGCCGTCTTCAACCTCTCCGGCGAACCCCGTCCGCCACCGAAGCTTGCGAGCTCAACCCTGAGCTGCTCTGTCCACCTCTCGCCAAGCCACGGGTACAGGCAGGTGCGCCTTGAGCCCCGCTTCAATCGTATCCCTCTAGCCTAGCCCCAGACCCCCTCGTCGCCGGCGTGAGCTCCGGCGAAACGCCGCCCCTCCTCTGATCTCGATCCCCCTCTCTCTCTCCTGACTGGTGGGGCCCAGTGTCAGCCTCACCACTCTCGCCCGAAGCGGTACGAGTGGAGGCGCACTCCCGTTTTACGTCTTCGACGTCACCCCCCCCCCCCAGGATTTTCTGTTTATTCAAATTTAATTCAGAAATTTGACTAAACTTTGACCAGCCACCATTTCTAAACCATAAGTCCAAATGAGTTGATTCTTTTTGCATTGTTTTTGTTATAGAAAGCTCTAGCAGCACACCAAAAGGTGGATTTTTCCTTGCTGTCTAGAATTTCTGGTGATTTTTAGAATGTGTTTTGACATTTATTTTTGTGGTTTAAAATTATTTTTCAGAAGGAGAAGCTTGTTTTGAAGGAAACCAAGAGGGGTGTGATCCTCCTCTACACTAAGGCAAGCCACACGAGCATGTGGATGGTGTCATTTCAATATCTATGATTTTCTACTTGAATATGAGTTCCTATTTGCAGTTAAAATTTGGTAAATAATTTTGGTAAATTATTAGTTACTTTATTCTGTTAGAAATGCTTGCTTTAGTTACTGGTTGCATGCAATGAACTTGTTTGGTTAAGTAGAGTAAACTTTTGCACTATGCATATTGCTATGGAAATTAATGGTAGTAATTTTACTAAGTCATATTTCCATTTAAATAAAGAACTAATAAAAATGTTGCTTGCTGATAAAAATGAGTTATAACCAGAGAATTTTGATCTTTAGTGTTGCAAGGTAATTATGTGGTTAAGTTTGATCCATTAATATGAGTTGTTTGCCTTGCATTACGAGTAGTTGCATGAAAATTATTTTTCATATCATGTTTTTGATAAAAAGTTTTTAGCAAAGTTAAACCTGATTAAGTTCAACTTGAATATGATGTTGATCACATCATGCTGCCACTGAATCGGGTTTTAATTCAGTGCAACCACATTTACCTAATGGGAAGGTCTTGATTCGGTCCTTTGTTGTGGCTCTCACCGGTGCCTCCCGCGAAGGAAGGTTATGGGCATGCATACCCTGTCCCGGTAGGCTGACATAACCTTGTGTGCTCGTTTTTTGTTTTTATGGTACCTTGTCCCTGCTTGGGACCGTTTTGCCACGACGGTGGCCGTTGGTGTCTTTGGTAGACACGGGGCCACCCAAGACCTAGCCCTGAGAGGGAGATGGTCGGAGTGGCCGGGGAGAGTGCATGACAAGGGAAGGGTTTCGTCGGAATATTTTGGTCCACCCGAATGGGAGTGCGAGGCCAGGTATTCCGTAGTGTGGGTAAAGTGCGCTACCTCCGCAGAGTGTATTTAATCTATCGATAGCCGCGCCCTCGGTTATGGGCAAGACTCGGGAGTAAGTCACACCATGGATCAACTTTTGTAATTAATCTTGCAAACTAATAGATTGTTGTGATGCATTGTTTCGTAGTGAACCTTGAACACTCGAGGTGTTCATGGTTTTTTGGTTTCAGGTGTGACCCCGGTGTGGTCACCGTTGGGTTACGAGGTAACCGTTTGGTAAGCGAGTCTGCGTGACTCGGTGCACTGTTTGGCTGCATTGCATCTGTAGTATTTCTTGCATTAATTTAACTTGATTAATTATCATGATATTGTCTGTCATCGTGCTTATGTTTGTTGTGAGCTTGCAAGTACATTCAATGTACTGACCTGGCATGTTATGCCAGCTTTCAGGCAAGTTGATTCGTACCGAAGCGCATCTCATGTCTAGGCCATGTCCACGTCGGTGTCCCTGTGCTATGGAGTTCCACCTCGTCGTTCTTCCGCTGCCGCGTAGTTCGTGTGATCGAGGCCCGAGCCATGTGCATTAAATAATGTACATACTGTCCAGCAGCACCGTGTGTGCTGCTTGGCCTCGCATCTCGATGTAATATCAGACATTTGTATCCCGCTAGTATCAATGAAGCGGTTATTTCTGTACCACGTTGTTGTGTATTGCCAGAAGACTCGATCTCTGGGCTGGCAATGCAGGGTAAACCGGTTGCTCTGAGCCGGGGTGCCACAATGCTTGGTATCAGAGCCGCGCTGATTGTAGGACACGCTAGACCGGTAGTGCGTTAGTAAAATGGTAGATAGCTTCGTTTGAGTGCCGGTAGTCATAGAAATTGGTTGTTGCATTGCATGCATGTTGAATTTTTGTTATTACTAACCATGTGGTTTGTGAGTGTAGATGGCACCAGAACCGATCTTGTACCATCCTGAGCCAGCTCCGTGCAAATCGCCGCACCTGCTTCAGAACGTGTGGCGACGACTCTATCCAGAGGGTGCTGATCCAGAGTATCGGGTGTATCGCGAGCATCTGGCCGGTGCATTGTATGAGTATTATGCTGAGGTCACTCTACACCATAGTTCCCCATCCGGCGCTTACACTCATTCGTCTAAGGGTGGATTTGCTTCTACGCCATCTCAGGCGGTTCATTTTGCTGCTATCGGGGCTCTTGTAGATTTGCGCTACAATGAGGTTCGCATGCACTCCCACCCTGGTCTTTTCTACTACCCATCTCTGCACGAGAATGGGCGTATCCGCTTTCCTTTGATTTATCCGCAGTGCGATCGTCCCACTAGCCACCTTGCATGCTACATCACCGCTAGTTATCTCCTTAACTACGAGTTAGCTCGGGAGCTCTCACGCGCTCGTGCCGCTCTCGCTGCTGCTTGTATAAGGAACCCTCTTCCAGCTGTCATCTACACTTCTGCTCCTCCCACCTCCGTTCCCTCGACGACCTCGCAGGGTACCGTTAACCCTCTAATGGTGAACCCGCGCAGCGCTCCTGCTGCATGGTCTTCTCTTGCCGCTACTCCTGCCGCTCCTATGCTTAGATCCCATCCCCCGCCTGCCCCTGAGGGAGAGCCCTCAAGGCAGCTCCAGTGCACCTCTCGTCCCCCGGAGGTCTCTACTATCAGTTCAGGATCTGGGTCCGGCTTAGGAGATGAGCCTGCAGCAGCACCATCCGAGCAGTAGACCGTTAGAGTATCGTGGTAGTCATGAGCATGATGTATGGCTGTAATCGCACTTGTCATGATGCGTAGTTTCATGTACGAGGTAGTAGACCCATTGCGATGTTTACTTTCATGTTGGGACTATGTATAATTATGTTGGACTCTTTTATTCGACTTGGTTTTTATTTGATGTTTTCTCCCGGGATTTGTCATTGGTTTTCCCCATTTTGGAATTTTCTCATCATGGTTGCTATGTATTGGGAAAACGAAAAATAGGATGCTGCGTGGAGGCAACAGCAGTCAAGCTGGTGAGGATGTCCCTGTCCGTCATTCTGCTAGACAGGCAGGACATTCCCCTGGGCCATACCAGCCACCTCCGCCTCCACCGCCACAACCGCCTTCCACCGAGCAAATCCTGCGAATGTTTGAAGAAAGAAGGAGCAACGATCTGCTGGAAATACTGAAAAATGTACAAGTTATGGTTGGGCAGAATGGAAACCAGAATGGCCATCATTCCAAGCTGGCAGATTTTCAGCGAACCAAGCCTCCCAGTTTCAGCCATGCTACTGATCCTTTGGACGCCGACGACTGGCTAAGGACTATTGAGAGAAAACTGGAAATTGCTCGCACAGACGAAGGAGACAAGGTTCCCTTCGCCACGCATTATCTTGAAGGAGCTGCCGCTATATGGTGGGATAATGCCAAAGCAATATGGCCTACAGACGAGGAAATTACTTGGAAAAAATTCAAGGATCATTTCCGCAAGTATCATATTCCCACCGGAGTCATGAAGATAAAGCAATGCGAATTTCTCGCTCTCACTCAAGGCAGCATGACTGTCGCCGAGTACCTGAATAAATTCAACCATCTAGCCCGCTATTCTCTCCACGATGTGGCCACAGAAGAGCGGAAGATCGATCGGTTCCTTGGAGGCTTGAATCAGCATCTCAGGTGCACTCTCAGCATGTTTGATTTCCCAGACTTCCTAACTCTGGTGAACAAGGCCCTCATCGCCAAAAGGGAACACAAGCTCCTGCATGACAACAAGCCAGCTGCTAATGACCACAAGCGCAAATTCGAGCCAAAGAAGGATATGCAACCAGTGCAAAAGGCTCGTACTTGGCAACAGACTCAGGTGGAGTACAAACCCAATTGGCAGCAGAATGTCAACAAGACTACTACACAAGTCAAGAATGTCGTGACCAGCCCGGTGCGCGACGATTGTTAGCGCAACAATTCGTGCTTCAGCTATGGTCAAACTGGACACTACGCCCGACAGTGTCCCAAGAACACCAAGCACGTAGCTCCATATCAGCCGCAAGTCAACTACATGGAGCCGTATTCCACCCCCAATATAATCCAAGGGCAAGTACATCACATCTCCGCAGACGAAGCCCAAGAGGACCCGGAAGTCGTCATTGGTATGTTTCTTGTTAACGACATACCCGCCGTAATTTTATTTGACTCTGGGGTTTCCCACTCTTTTATTTCGCGGGGTTTTGCTTCCCAAAATAATTTTCCTTGCTCGATTTTGGGAAAACACATGCTGGTACAATCCCCGGGATCCATACTCAGAAGCAATCTCGTCTGCCAAAATTTGGAGATTGACATCAAGGGCGTCAAGTTTCCAACATCGTTGATAATCATCGATTCCAACAAATTGGATGTCATTCTGGGCATGAATTGGTTAACCCAATACCAAGTCTGCATCAGTTGTGCAACCAGAGAAGTTACCCTGAAAAATATGGAAGATCGCACCACAAGTTTTTATGCCCGCAAGTGCATCCCCACGAAGAATATGGTTTTCGCAGCCGTGGCAGAAGAGGTGGAATTAATCCCAGTGGTCAGCGAGTATCCAGATGTATTCCCTGAAGAATTACCTGGCATGCCACCAGACAGAGAATTGGAGTTTGCTATTGACCTGGTGCCTGGAACTACCCCGATACATAAGAAATATTATCGGATGCCCTCCTCGGAATCATTGGAATTGAAGAAACAACTGTATGAGATGTTGCAAAAAGGATACATTCGTCCAAGCTCTTCACCATGGGGATCACCAGAAATCTTCTTGGACAAAAAGGATGGCGGTCTACGAATGTGCGTAGACTACCGACAGTTGAATGACGTCACCATTAAAAACAAGTATCCACTGCCGAGGATTGATGATCTGTTTGATCAACTCAGTGGGGCCAAAGTATTCTCAAAGATTGATTTGAGGACGGGATATCATCAACTCAAGATAAAGAAGGAAGATATTCCTAAGACCGCGTTCACCACCTGGTACGGTCTTTATGAATACACCGTTATGTTCTTTGGCCTCACCAATGCTCCTGCATTCTTTATGCATATGATGAACAAGGTGTTTATGGATTTCTTGGACAAATTCGTGGTGGTGTTCATTGACGACATCCTCATTTACTCCAAGAGCAAGGACGAGCATAAGGAGCATCTTCGGGCAGTTCTGCAAAGGCTTCGCGATCATCAACTATATGCCAAATTCAGCAAATGTGAGTTTTGGCACCAGCAAGTGGGATTCCTCGGACATATCCTCTCGGCAGAAGGAATCTCGGTGGACCCAAGCAAGGTAAAAGATGTACTTGATTGGTCCGCACCCACCACCGTCTCAGAAATCCGGAGTTTCCTTGGACTAGCCGGATATTATCGCCGTTTTAACAAAGGATTTTCCAAGATCGCCAAGCCAATGACTGAGCTCCTCAAGAAGGACGAGAAGTTCGTATGGACTAAGGACTGCAAATGGAGCTTCAATGAGTTAAAAACCAGGCTGACGTCGGCACCCGTATTAACTCTTCCAGACATCTACCGCAGTTTCGATGTTTATTGCGACGCCTCCAGAAAAGGACTGGGGTGTGTACTCATGCAAGATGGCAAAGTGGTGGCCTATGCATCTCGCCAACTGCGGCAACATGAAGGAAACTATCCTACTCATGATTTGGAATTGGCCGCAGTGGTGCACGCTTTGAAAATCTGGAGACATTATCTGATTGGAAAGAAGTGCCAGATATTCACCGACCATAAAAGTCTCAAGTATATATTCACTCAGCCCGACTTGAACCTTCGACAGCGAAGATGGCTCGAGTTGGTTAAGGACTACGACCTCGGAATAAATTATCACCCGGGCAAAGCTAATGTGGTGGCTGACGCCCTCAGCCGCAAACCAGCCAACCTTAATGCTCTAATGGATTCCTTACCTCCGGAGCTTTATGAAGAAATCATGCAGCTAAACTTGGTGATCACCGACGCCCATCTTACCAATATATTGGAAGTTGCCCCTACTCTCGAAGAAGAAATCCGCAGTGCTCAGGCGGAGGATAAGGTGTTACAAATATATGTTCAGAAGGTGCAACAAGGGCGTGCACCAGATTTCTCTATGGATCAGCAAGGTTCGTTATGGTTTCGCGGAAGACTTTGCGTACCCGACCAAGAGAGTCCGAAGAAGAAAATATTGGCAGAAGCGCATGAAGCACCATATTCAATTCATCCCGGTGGTACCAAAATGTATGAGGACCTTCGTCAGATATTTTGGTGGGATGGAATGAAGAAAGATATCGCATACTTTGTGGCCTGTTGCGACATATGCAATAAGGTGAAGGCGGAACATCAAAAACCCGCCGGACTCCTCCAGCCTCCACCAGTATCCCAATGGAAATGGGACGATATTTGCATGGATTTCATCACCGGATTACCAAGGTCTCATCGAGGAAAACGACGCGATATGGGTCATAGTGGACACCCTACCAAGGTGGCACACTTCCTGCCTATTCGGACTACATACCGTGCAAATCAACTCGCACAGCTGTATGTATCAAGAATCGTCAGTCTACAAGGAGTACCCAAGAGTATCACCTCCGACAAGGGATCTCTTTTCACCTCCGCATTTTGGTCCCGACTACATCAAGCCTTGGGAACCGCTCTGAAGTACAGCACGGCTTATCATCCTCAGACAGATGGACAAACTGAGCGAGTAAATCAAATACTCGAAGATATGCTCCGGGCATGTACATTGGCCCAAGGAACCAAGTGGGAAGGCTGTCTACCTTACGCCGAGTTTTCCTACAACAACAGTTTCCAGGCCAGCTTGAAGATGTCACCCTATGAAGCCCTGTATGGTCGGAAATGCCGCACCCCATTGAATTGGTCTCAAACCGGAGACATCCGTATTTTTGGGACTGATTTAATGATCAAAGCAGAGAAGCAAGTCAAGGAAATCCGGGACAGACTGCAACTGGCCAAATCCCGACAGAAGAGCTACTATGATGCCAAACATCGTCAGATCAGCTTCGAACCTGGAGAGCACGTATATCTCCGAGTCACCCCTATGAAAGGAGTCAAGAGGTTTCAGACCTGAGGTAAATTGGCACCCCGATATATCGGTCCATTCCCCGTCATGGCCAGAGTTGGAACAGTTGCATACCAATTGGAATTGCCACCAGAATTGCCAGAAGTACACAACGTGTTTCACATCTCACAGCTAAGGAGATGTATCTCGCCACCGGAGAAAAGGACTGATATGGCAGAAATAGAATTGGCTAAGGATTTGACTTATGAGGAAAAGCCAATCAGAATACTGGATCAGACAGAAAGGGTCACTCGCAGCAAAGAGATAAGGTTTTACAAGGTTCAGTGGGAGCATCACACCGAAGAAGAAGCAACCTAGGAAAGAGAGGAATTTTTAAGGACTGCATACCCAGAATGGTTTTCCCAAGCAACCGAATCTCGAGGACGAGATTCATCCTAAGTGGGGGAGGTTTGTGACAGCCTGGATTTTGCCTTCTCTCTTTTGCCGGACTTGCCTTCTCTCAATTTCCGGACTTGGTTTTCACCGTGGTTTTTGCCCTGATTTGATTTGGGTTTTGAATCATTTGAAATGACTTGTCACTTGGGCATATCCTTGGCTTTCACCTAAGTGACCTATCTACCTTATTCCTCCCACAAATTCCCAAAATAATCCAATGAATATTTTTCCTAATAGAAAAATATTCATTTTTCTCTCTGGAATTCACTTCAGAACCTTGTGCTCCAAAGCAACCCCAATTTTTCTTGCTCAAAAAAATCTGAGATAATTCCTAAATATTCTTAGAACCCTAGCAAACCTTCCCATGCAAAAATATTGCATCACTTTTTGCAATGTTTTTGCTGTAGAAAATCTTTTCACTTCTGGACCAGAAATGCACTTTCTACAGCAAGTGCATTTTTCCTTTAGCTTTTGGCCTTGATATTTCCTGAGCTTAAACACCTTCCGAAGAAACCCTAAACCCCAGGAGATCAGCAGTAATGGCCTTCTAGAAGGTGGCCAAACTTGGTGACCAAGTTTCTGACCAGAAACTTGCCAGCTTGGTAGAGTCAAGTCTGGTCGGCCTCGGTATGATCCATCACCCCTCCTAGACGTAACACTGCATGGTCGAGCGCTTAGACAAGGTTTGGACGCTCCTGGCCGTCGTTTTGACCATGCCATCTTGGAGACCACGCGAGGACACGGCGCCTGGCAGCGTCTCGACGCGCTCTGGCTGGCGCCTTGCTCTCTGTTTCGCGCGTGCTCGTTCCAGCGCTCGCCTCCGACTGCCGCACCACGCCACAACCCTCGACTCATCAAGCTTGACCCCTCCCTGGTGCTCGCCGACGACGGAGTCGCCGCAGCAAGCACGGGCGCGTCGCGGCCAAAATGCCACAGTGCGCGCGTGTGCTTGTCTGCTTCCCCAACCGCCTCTTGTGCGCGTCCGCAAGCGTGGGCAAGCCCCTGAGTCAACGCAGCACCTTGCCCCCTTGCGTTGGAGCTTCTCGCCGACGCTCGTCGCGGGTCCAGAGTGCTCCAGCGGTGACATGTCCCCCCCTCTTGCTCCGGCTATATAAAGCCACCCCGACTCGAATCCTGGCCACGCACCACTCCACACAACCACCACGAACACGTAGAACGACCAAAGTTCGGTCGGGCAGGCCTCTGGCTGTCGCCCCGACCCGAGCACTCCGGCGATCCCCGCAGGCCAGCTGCCGCTCTTGAGGGCCTCTCGAGCTCAGGCAACTGCTTGGGCAGGGCCTTGGTGGTCTGTTGGTGCTGCTTCGAGGCCGCCAAGCCCTCGGAGCTGCCTCTAGCCGCCGTCTTCAACCTCTCCGGCGAACCTCGTCCGCCACTGAAGCTTGCGAGCTCAACCCCGAGCTGCTCCGTCCACCTCTCACCAAGCCACGGGTACAGGCAGGTGCTTCTTGACCCCCGCTTCAATCCTATCCCTCTAGCCTAGCCCCAAACCCCCTCGTCGCCGGCATGAGCTCCGGCGAAACGCCGCCCCTCCTCTGATCTTGATCCCCCTCTCTCTCTCCTGACTGGTGGGGCCCAGTGTCAGCCTCACCACTCGCGCCCGAAGCGGTACGACTGGAGGCGGACTCCCGTTTTACGTCTTCGACGTCACCCCCCCCCCCCCCAGGATTTTCTATTTATTCAAATTTAATTCAGAAATTTGACTAAACTTTGACCAGCCACCATTTCTAAACCATAAGTCCAAATGCGTTGATTCTTTTTGCATTGTTTTTGTTACAGAAAGCTCTAGCAGCACACCAAAAGGTGGATTTTTCCTTGCTGTCTAGAATTTCTAGTGATTTTCAGAATGTGTTTTGACATTTATTTTTGTGGTTTTAAATTATTTTTCAGAAGGAGAAGCTTGTCTTGAAGCAAACCAAGAGGGGTGTGATCCTCCTCTATACTAAGGCAAGCCACACCAGCATTTTGGATGGTGTTATTTCAATATCTATGATTTTCTACTTGAATATGAGTTCTTATTTGCAGTTAAAATTTGGTAAATAATTTTGGTAAATTATTTGTTACTTTATATTGTTAGAAATGCTTGCTTTTGTTACTGGTTGCATGCAATGAACTTGTTTGGCTAAGTAGAGTAAGATTTTGCACTATGCATATTGCTATGGAAATTAATGGTAGTAATTTTACTAAGTGATATTTCCATTTAAATAAAGAACTAATAAAAATGTTCCTTGCTGATAAAAATGAGTTATAACCAGAGAGTTTTGATCTTTAGTGCTCCAAGGTAATTATGTGGTTAAGTCTGATCCACGAACATGAGTTGTTTGCTTTGCATGACGAGTAGTTGCATGAAAATTATTTTTCATATCATATTTTTGATAAAAAGTTTTTATCAAAGTTAAACCTGATTAAGTTCAACTTGAATATGATGTTGATCACATCATGGTGCCACTGAATCGGGTTTTAATTCAGTGCGACCACATTTACCTAATGGGAAGGTCTTGATTCTGTCCTTTGTTGTGGCTCTCACCGGTGCCTCCCGCGAGGGAAGGTTATGGGCATGCATACCCTGGCCCGATAGGCTGACATAACCTTGTGTGCTCATTATTTTGTTTTTATGGTACCTTGTCCCTGTTTGGAACCGTTTTGCCACGACGGTGGCCGTTGGTGTCTTTGGTAGCCACGGGGCCACCCAAGACCTAGCCCTGAGAGGGAGATGGTCGGGGTGGCCGGGAAGAGTGCATGACAAGGGAAGGGTTTTGCCGGAATATTTTGGTCCACCCGAATGGGAGTGCGAGGCCAGGTATTCAGTAGTGTGGGTAAAGTGCGCTACCTCTGCAGAGTGTATTTAATCTGTCGATAGCCGCGCCCTCGGTTATGGGCAAGACTCGGGAGTAAGTCACACCATGGATCAACTTTTGTAAATAATCTTGCAAACTAAGAGATTGTTGTGATGCATTGTTTCGTGGTAAGCCTTGAACACTCGAGGTGTTCATGGATTTTTGGTTTCAGGTGTGACCCCGGTGTGGTCACCGTCTGGTTACGTGGTAACCGTCTGGTAAGCGAGTCCGCGTGACTCGGTGCACTGTTTGGCTACATTGCATCTATAGTGTTTCTTGCATTATTTTAACTTGATTAATTATCATGATATTGTCTGTCATCGTGCTTATGTTTGTTGTGAGCTTGCAAGTACATTCAATGTATTGACCTGGCGTGTTATGTCAGCTTTCAGGCAAGTCGATTCGTACCGGGGCGCATCTCGTGTCTAGGCCGTGTCCACGTCGGTGTCCTTGTGCTATGGAGTTCCACTTCATCGTTCTTCCACTGCCGCGTATTCGTGTGATCGAGGCCCCAGCCATGTTCATTAAATAATGTACATACTGTCCAGCAGCACCATGTGTGCCGCTTGGCCTCGCATCTCGATGTAATATCAGACCTTTGTATCCCGCTAGTATCAATAAAGCGGTTATTTCTGTACCATGTTGTTGTGTATTGCCAGAAGACTCGATCTCTGGGCTGGCAATGTAGGGTAAACCGGTTGCTCTGAGCCGGGGTGCCACATGGTGATACGTCGATGTTTGGATGGTATCCCAGGGGCCCAACTCCAAAGCGCGTAGACTCGCATGCCCGCCGCGTGCTCACCGGATGACCGTGGCGTTGCCATGCGTTCTGGGTAGCCTAGGCATGTCTAGTAGGTTGGGCACTCCCCAGGTAGATGCTAGAAAGAAAATAACGATAGAAGAATCTCACGAGGAGATCGAACTATGCTCAAACATGAATTAGCAGCCAAGTGTTTGATTAGCGGTACGGGAAATTCACAAGGCCAATGGGCCTGAGTTTTGGCTGAGTATGATCATCTACTAGGGAGACTATCTTGGCAAATTTTCAGCTCAAATGGAGGAGTTTGGATGGCACTTGCTTTGCAAAGTACCACATCAGGCAGAAATATGGATGTTGAAGCTGGGCTCAAATGGATAAGTGGATTGAGCTGAAATTTTGTGGAGTATGGTAATTTGGGCATAGTAAAACACTGTAAAAAGTTTATACCATTTGGATAATCCTAGCTTGTACTTCCTTCACAAAGCTTCTCTCTGGATAGAAACTTTAGAAATTTGCTGAGGAATATTTAATAGGCAAATAGAGCTGAATATTGT
The DNA here is from genome assembly GCF_002575655.3 of Aegilops tauschii subsp. strangulata. Classification (NCBI taxonomy): domain Eukaryota; kingdom Viridiplantae; phylum Streptophyta; class Magnoliopsida; order Poales; family Poaceae; genus Aegilops; species Aegilops tauschii. The sequence goes on along the minus strand of NC_053037.3, from coordinate 34,173,198 downwards.
AATGTGGCAATGATTTGTATATGTAAGATGGCACAAAAAGTTTGAGGATAATAGGAGGTGTCTAGGTAGCACTTGCTTTGCAATGTGCCAATTTGGACAGAAAATAAAAATTGAAGCTGTGCTTACATAGATGATTGGATTATGCTAAAATTTGGCGTAGGGGGTTTCTGTAGTCAGGGTAATGTCTTTGTAACTTTTCAGCAGTTATAAAGCAAAATAAAATGTAGTTGCTTCACAAACTGAAAATATTACCAGAAACAAAGATTCGATGGTGAGCTCACATGTTTTGTTAGATAGAGCTAAACTTTTGTGTAGATCTATGAATTTGGCATATAGAATGTGTGGCAAAAATTCAAATCATTACGATATTCCTATCTTGTACTTCCTTCACAAAGCTTCTAGGTGAATAGAAACTTTGGAAATTTGCCGAGGAAGATTTACTAGGAAAATATAGCTGAATATTGGCATGAGGAAATGATTTGGGTGTGGAATATTGACTAAAAGGTTTGAGGGCAATAGGAGTGGTATAGATAGCACTTGCTTTGCAATGTGCCAATCTGGACAGAAAATAAAAATTGAAGATGGGCTCACATAGATGATTTTATTGAGCTGCAATTTTGAGGAGGGTGATAATTTTAGCATATGAAGGCACTGTATAAATTTCATGCCATTTGGATGTGCATAGCTAGTACTTCCTTCACAAAGCTTCTAGTTGAACAAAAACTTTGGAAATTTGCCGAGGAACATTTACTAGGCAAATGGAGCTGAATTTTGTCATGGGGCAATGATTTGGATAGGAAAGAGTGCCCAAAATTTTGAGGGCAATCAAGTTTATAAAAATAGCACTTCCTTCACAAAGTGCTGTTCTGAACATAATAGGAAAATGAATATTGTTGAATTATATTTTAACTAGGCAAGGAAGGTATTTGACATATTTGACGAAGATATGATCCAAAGAATTTATGAGAATTTTTTTGGAATTTTGGGACTAACAGAAATATAGGTTGCTTCACAACCTAGGGCAAAAATTGACACATGGACATGACACATAGGCAAAACTGATGAGCTGGCACCTAGTCATAGCAATCCACCAAAACTTACAAGGTTATGACCATCTATATTGGTCGTGATCAGCTAGAAATAAGGTAGCGGATCAGTGCTGTCTGCTTTATGACCATTTCGTGTAAGGAAATTACGACCTTTATGACCAAAATGGTCGATATAGTTGAGGGTTTGGAGCCCCCCGAGCAGCTTTTGACCAATTGGTCTCAAATGGTCGTAGATCTATGACCAATTCTTCCAGGGTCACTGACAGAAGGTCACTAGTTGACATATTTCTTGTAGTGTGTAGCGCTGAATGTTAGCTGATAGACGCTGTTAATCTCACTGTTTGCCGAGGTAGTTTACAGTCAATATGCTCTGCTTAAGAAGCTTCCTTGCCCTGTTCTGCACTCAATCTGCTTAGCTGAGATGGCATGCCAAGCATGATTAGTTGCTAAAATATCCTGCCATATATTTATAGTGACGTAGATTGCCATGGTCTAGTAGCCAATCTGTTAGGTGAAATAGCTATACACCGTTTTATACTCGATCTTTGTTGCTGCAATGGCCTTCGATAGTTCGATGGCTGTGTGCTCGGCCTCATTGACTGCTGAAACAGCCTGCCATAATTTAGCACTCAAATCCATTTGCTGAATTAGCTTTACATATATCTCGTTACTTAGATCTGCTTGTCCAAATATCTTGCCATATCTTTAGACATCGACCTAGTTATTTTTTTCTGGACTTCATAAAAAAGCATATATGTTTTTCCTGTAATATCTAGTAGAAGAACTAATTTGTATGTCTAACAGATGGACAGGACTTGGATAACTTCTGCTCGAAGATTCTCCGATGCATATGTCGAGGGGGTTGAAAACTTCATGAACTTTATCAGAGCTGAGTACTGTGGTCCGAAATCATATGCGCTTTGCCCGTGTAGCAGTTGTATCAATTCAGTTACAAGACCCCAGTCAACTGTGCAAAATCATCTACACTTGTATGGATGTCGGTCACATATAAACGTCAATGTTGCTGACTACGTGGAAGCAGCAGATCACCATCTTGATCTGCCTGATGCTCAGGTGGAAGAGGAGGAGGACGTGGTGGTGGCGGAGCCAGTGAGTTTGACCAACATTGAAACAAGCTCGTGCATTTCGTGAACTTTCACCTGCAGAAGAAAAACGGTGGGCCCGCATGTTGTAACAATGCAACATGGCTGTCACCGCAGGAAATAAGCTATCAGTATTCTCAGCTATGGTCACCTTTCTTCAGGTGAATACATCTGAGCGGATGACCAACAAATCATTCGATGCGATGTTGGCTGCTTTCCGCAAATCTTTCCCAGATGCGTCTGAGCTGCCACACACCTACAGTAAAATGAAGAATTTCCATCGTGCATTTGGAATTGGATACGATATGAGCCATGTTTGTAAGAATAATTGTGTTCTGCTCTGGAAGGATTATGCCAACTTAAGTGAATGCCCGAAATGCAAATCATCAAGATGGAAAGATGGCGATGCTGTGAAGAGGATTCCTCATAATTTTCTGAGACATTTTCCAATTATACCAAGATTGCAGAGGTTGTTTCATGATGCTGAAACAAGAGAGGATGTACTGTGGCATTCAAGGAACCAGGAGTACAGAGATCAGAATGTAATGAGCCATCCATCCCATGGTCGTGAGTGGCAAAGCTTCAATCAGAAACACAAAAAGTTTGATGCTGACCCGAGAAACATTAGACTTGGCTTAGCTTCAGATGGATTTAACCCATTTGGCCACTAGAGCACCACATATAGCATGTGGCCAATGCTTATTATCCCTTACAACATGCCTCCAAATGTCTGAACCAAAGAATCAAACTACATGATGGCCTTGCTCATCCAAGGTCCAAAAAGTCCTGGAAAGGATTTTGATTTATTCATGGAGCCTCTTGTGGAGGAACTTCAATAGCTATGGAGGGGTGTTCTCACTGAGACCTATATAGCAGCCCACCAGCTGATTTCTTTCTGCGTGCTGTTATAATTTGGTGCATCCATGATTATCCGGCTTTGGACACTGTCAGGGCGAACGACACATGGTTACAATGCATGTGTTCGCTGTGACAGGAATCCGCTGTCATATGCAATACTTATCTGTTACATTGGACACCGCCGTTTCCTTGCCAAGGACAAGCCGTGTCCTACAAAATACCGAAGACATGTGTTCAATGCAAAGCATGAAAACCGTGATGCGCCAAAGAGACTCACCGCCGATGAGTTGCAAGTGGAATTAGAGAAGGTCAGGCATATTACACCAGGAAACCATCCTGGTAATGGTAGCGGGAAAAGGAAGCGTGGCAGCGTAGAAGAGAGATTATTGTTTACCCGCAGGTCCACTTTGTGGGACTTTGAGTATTGGAAAGATTTGGATCTGCGGCATAATCTTGATGTGATGCACATGGAGAAAAATATATGTGACAACATTATCGGCACACTTCTTAATATTGAAGGCAAGACGAAAGATACCTTAAAATCTAGGATTGATTTGACACACCTGGGTATCAGAAGGGATTTGCAGGTGCAAAATGAAGGTAAACCACGGGATATGGCACCAGCTGTGTACGTCTTGGACAAGGTAAAAAGAAAAGAATTCTGTGAGGTCCTGTCATGTGTGAGATTCCCACATGGATTTGCTTCCAACCCTAAAAGGAGGGTCAGTGCAGTTGGAAACAAGGTAGAAGGGTTGAAAACCCATGACTGTCACGTCCTGCTTCAAAGTGTTTTACCTGTTATCCTTAGAGGATTGGGCCGCCCTGACTTATACAGAGCAGTTGCGGAGTTGGGACAATTTTTCAGGGAACTCTGCAGTAGAAATATCAGGATAGATGCTTTGGAGCGTCTTAGAGACAAGATACCAACTATCCTATGCGACCTTGAGAAGATATATCCTCCAGCGTTCTTTGATGTGATGGTGCATTTGGTTGTTCATCTACCTGATGAAGCACTACTTAGAGGTCCAGTACAGTATGGCTGGATGTACCCTATTGAAAGGCGGCTAGGCACTTTCAGGGGCTATGTTAGGAAGCCTACATTGCAGAGGGTTCCATTGCAAAGGCCTACATTGCTACAGAAGCGTTGACATTCTGCTCAAAATACATTGAAATAGCTGATCAGCTTAGCAAAGAGGTGGGTGAAGACAATCCCCGGCTCAATGTTTTTGATTATTCTGTTTGAGTTACACGGAAGAGTCGACAAGAGGACAAACCTAAAGATTTGGACAAAATGGTTTGGTATGTGACTGTCCTGAGATACTACCTTGTATCAATTAAGTGCTAAGTATTGCAACTTATAAATCGTAATCTACTAAACTTGCAGCACATTCTTATATATTTAGATGTTTGACACGATCACTATGTTGTGCAGCATCTACAAAAAGGAGTTACTGCCGCAAAATTCAAGAAACATTGACAAATTGGTTATGGCAGGATTTTCGAAATGGTTCAAGAGCCATGTAAGCTTTTGAATTGCACTGTCAGTTTTTTTAATATATTGAGTACATAAGATGATCAGCTTGTCTATTTTCTAAACATAGGTTAAGAAGATGCGGGAGGATGGGCAGGCAGTTAATGATGCCCTTTACGCACTAGCAATGGGTCCTGATACTCGGGTAAGACATTATGAATCTTGCGTTGTTGGAGATGTGTGCTACAACACCCTTGCACACGATGAAGGCAAGAAGACACAAAACAATGCCATCATGAGCACGGATACGTACGGCAGAGTGACAACTAAAATGTATGCTAACATAACAGACATTGTTCAGTTGCAGTATATCTCCAGTTTCGAGGATCATCGGTGTGTGGTTCTGTTGTGCTGTCGTTGGTATAACCTGTTTTCCAGGATCGCAAAACCCAGAGCTGATGATTATTTCAAATCCATCAATCTCAAGGCGGCGTACCAGACCAACGAGCCTTTTATTTTGGCAAATCAAGCAACACAGATATTTTTCTTGGAAGACACATTTTCACGTAGCGATGACTGGAGGGTATTGCAAAGGTTCGAGCAGAGGAATTCGTTTAATGAAGTTGCACAACAAGATGATGCTTACACCGCTCCTGATGTACAAGATTCCACAGATGTTCCTAATATCTTTGAGAACAATCACGTCAATGACGTTGGCGAAAAGATTGCCTGTCGTGTTGTGGACATACAAGAGTCGATCAATAAGAAGCTAACGTTCGAGGACATTGAGGATGAAGAAGATGATGACACTGTGGGGAATTACGATTCAGACTGATCCACATGGTGAAGATGTTGACGCTGCTGCGGATGATGATTAGATTGCTTTTGTCGTATTTGCCTGTCAGAAGACGTTTTTTTATCTACTATGTGAATTTGCGTTTGCTATGACAACTGAAACATGATGAACGTGTTGTTTAATATTTTGCTGTGAGAACATCACTTGTTATGTATGTTGATTTGTGTTTGGTGATTGTATGACGAGTAAAACATGATGACATTGTTGTTTGGTTATTTGGCTGTGAAACTTGAATTTGATGACATAGTTTGCTATTGGACTGCAATTTGCTCGACGTCTTCGAATGGGAACAAAGCTGACCCGACAGGGCCTCTACTAATTTATTTATTTATTACCAAAAGGGCCTCTGCTATTTATTTATTTATGAGCAAAAGGGGATATCCCCCGATTTCCGTTAATGGAAATCATTAGATGTTCACAACACTATGCCCAGCCTGCTACACAGGTTTCATTCATTACTAGTTTCAGCAAAGTGCTCATGTCATAGCCACTGAATACATCACGAGTGCTACATACACTGCAAATAAAGAGACAATCATCCTACAGAGCACATCGATTTTGCCCATTATCTTCACAAGCTCTTACATCTCCTCATTGATGTCAAGGCCGTCAGCAGCTGTTGCTTGGCCATGATCAGAGGAACTGCATCTTTAACCTTTTGCTCTGCATCTTCCTCTTCTGTCGTTCCTTCAGTTACTTGTCCAACACCCCAACCTGCTGGTATTGGGATTCCTCGGCTAACCAAATAATCAGCATAGTTGCATTCCCCCACATCAGTAACTTCCCAGAAATACAAATCACACGAATCTTCCCTTTTCTGCACGAATAAAATTGGAAGATCATCAACCAAACTATTAAAAAAATCAGCAACTAAAAGCAGCAGAACAACACTTAAACATATTATTACCCCATGATTCGGGCATTTGTAGAAGACTCGGCCATGGTTGAGGATTGTGGTTGAGACGCGACGGATGACTCTGCGTGATTTGCAGCAATGGCACCACACCAACGGCAGCGGGTTGCGATGAGCAACCGGTTGCGGTGCGTGTGCCGGCGGGGGTGTGATGAGAGCCACAGACGATGGTACGGGTGGCGACTTAGCGCATATCTGGTTGTTGCCTGCTGAAGAGCAGGTGGACGAGCAGCTAGCGGACATGGTTGCTGCAGCCAGAGCTTCCGATGCTAGGCAAAGTAAGTAGAGAAGAGGAGAAGCGAACGTTGGATATGTCAGTTTCATTACTTGCAGAGTAGCATAGCACCATATATAGTCATAGTCTAGGTTTGGATTCGAACCAACTACAGGAGCACGTCTCTCTTTTTTCTAAAACTCAGCAACGTCTCTTTACTGGTACACTAGCTTGTTCTGTACGCCTTCTCAAGTCATTGATTGTCTTTCTTTTTTTTTGCGAGGAAGGAAGGAGGACAAAATTGAGAGTTCCTGGGACTCGAACCCAAGGCCTCTCGGTTGAAAACCAAGGGTGCTAGTCACTTATGTGGCAAACGTTCCCTGGGAGGAGGATGGCCGACGAACGCATTTTCCTCGCAGTTTTAGTTGCGACGCAAGATCGAACGGTCGCAGTTTCGGGAATGTTACCAGGCGAACGAGCCCAGCTTTTCTTTTCTTCCTATATATAAAAAAGTATGCTAGTTGGTGTCGGCTTAGTCAACAAACGATTGTGCCAACCTTGACCGTTGGATTGACATTCAACGTCTGTCGTGTTTCTTCAGTCTCTTCTTCCTCCAGCCGCCAAAGCCAAACCAGCGCCGGCGAGACCGCCTGCTCCCGCCTCCCACGGCTGGTTGTGCTGCCGCGGACGCATCATGGCCACATCGCACCATAAAACTCTGTGCATCTTCCCCGGCTCCTGTTCGTTCCCGTCCGAGGCCTCACCATCGTCTTCCGCCTTGGCTAGCTCGCCGCGGCGCCGCCCTCCGTTGTTGTCAACATGGCCAACAACCGAGAGGAATAAGGAGATGATTGTGCATTGTGAGGATGACAGTAGGGACCCAGCAGCGGGCGCAGTAATTTTGTTTTTTCGGGATGGAGAAGGGTATCAACTGGGTTGTGCGGGAGCTGTGGCCCGTCTAGCCCAGGCTTTTATTTCATATGTTTAGCACATGACCAGCCCAGTTTGTTTTTTTTCCTTTCTGAAAATGGCTAGCCTAGCTATTTTGTTTTTTGCAGAATAACCAACATAGGCCTACTTGCTTTTCTACACCTTGTTGGGCCGGAAATCTTTCAAGACGAGGAGGGATGCATTTTGCCCAGAAAATGGGCTATAAGTAATAATAATTGGGCTGTGAAATGAAAAAAATACAGCAAACATGCAATTAGTTCCAAAATACTTTTTTCTTTCGGATTTGGATATTTTAATTTTCATTGTTTTTGTGCGGGTAAAATTTCATTGGATTTAAATTAAGGTATGTTTAGTTTTTAAATTAATTTGAATCTGGCTAGAAATTTCGGGTTGTATGCTGTTTGGGACAGATTTGGAGGCTGACTTCTAGGTCTACTAGGTTGACGTGTACGAAAGGCTTTTTTAACTTAGCCCACAAACGATTCTAGCAGCAGTGACCGTAGGATGTTAATCCAACGGCTGTACTGCTTCTTCAATATCTGATCTTCTTGCTCCAGCCGCCCAAACCAGCGCCGGTGGGACTGCCTGCTCCCGCCTCCCATGGCCGGCTGTGCTGCCTCATAGGCCGCACCGCCCCACCCTACTCCATTGCTGGCCAGGCCATTCCTCTACTCACCCACACCTCCTGTTATTTTCTGGCGACGGCAGCCGGACCAGTAAACCCTTGTACTCCCCACCACGTGGGCAACCACTGCCGAGTCTTCCACGTAGTCAACCCTTCCTAGGCCTCGCCGTCGTCCACCGCCCTGGTGCTCTCGGCCGGGCGTGGTTAACGTGGTCAACGAACGACATCCATCGGACGTTGACTGTATGTGGAGAGGCTGACAGCTGGGTCCACGGCCGCAAACAAGGAAATGCCTCCTTATTACGCGCAAAATAATGATTCCTCCACCTCACATCTGGGACCCACCGGAAGGGCCTTTGTATTTCATGAAACAAACGTTCCCCCGCTGGCAGGTCGGACCCACCAGCTATATCTTCGCACGCAAGGAAGTGCCTCCTTATTACGCACAAAAAAATGAATACTCCCCCTGCTAGCTGGGACCCAGCATAGTGGGGGGCTGACTTGGGCCTACTAAGTTGACGGGGATAGGTGGCTTTGTCAACTAAGTCAATTTGAACCATCCAACGGCCATAGTGCTTCTTCAACCTCTGGTCTTCTCGCTCCAGCCGCCCAAAGCAGCGCCGGTCGTGCCGCCTGCTCCTGACTCCCGTGGCCGGCTGTGCTGCCGCAGAGGCCTCACCGCTCCTACTACTCCCACGGCTGGCCAGGCCATCCCTCCACTCACCCACACCGCCTGTTATTCTGCGGCGATGGCAGCCTCACACCGAAGCCGAACCAGTGAACCCTCGTACTCCTCTCCGCGTGGGCATCCACTCCCGCGTCTTCCCTGGCTTCGCGTCGTCCCCTTCCTAGGCCTCGCCGTCGTCCACCGCCCTAGTGCTCCCGGCGCGGCGTGGTCAACATGGTCAAGGAATGACTTCCATCGGAAGAGTACTGTACATGGAGAGGCTGACAGCTGGGTCCACGGCCGCAGCAAGGAAGTGCCTCCTTATTACGCGGAAAATAATGATTCCTCCACATGAAAGCAGGGACCCACCGGACGGGCAACCGTATTTCACAAAAAAAACATTTCCCCCTGACTTCTGGGACCCACCAGCTACATCTTCGCACGCAAGGAAGTGCCTGACAGTCGGGACCCACCCGGTCGAAGCGTACGTAGCATCATTCTGCTCGCGAACGTGTACGTACATATTGGTCGATCGGTATGTCTGCAGGCTGCAGCGATTAACCGTGGCCATGTAAGGAAGGACATGTGTCGTAGTAGAGGCACGCACGTAGCATGTACACATACGTACAGCGGCCAGGGTGCAAGAAAGTAAATACGGCCACGTACGTACATACGGGCGGGGTCTCGAATGCCTACTCGCACATACGTACGGCCAGGGCTCGTGTACATGGCTAGGTCAGAACGGAGAAACTGCGTCATCGTCATGTTCATGGGGAGGCAACGGAATGCATCGTGTTCATCGGGAGGCAACGGAACACGTGCTGTTCATCGGGAGCCAACCGGCTTGGACGGAACAGCCGATGGAAACGAGGCCTGGCATACCGCAGAACGGAGGAAACGGCCTTGTGTTCGACTGGTCACGGTCAAAACAGGATCCTGTTCATCGGGAGGGGTCTGGCATACCGCAAAAAGGAGGAAAAGGACTTCTCTTGGACCTCCTACGGTCGAAACGGGGTCCTATTGATCGGGAGGGGTGTGGCGTACCGCAAACGGAGGAAACGGACTTGTGCTGGAGCACTACAGGTCAAAACGGGGGTCCTGTTCATCGAGAGGGGTGTGGCGCGTACCGCAAAACGGGACTCCACGGGATACTGTTCATCTCCGCCATCGACTGCCTCCACGGGCTACTGTTCATCCACCGTCGACTGCCTCCACGGGCTCCTGTTCATCCACCGTCGACCTCCTCCAGCCTCGACCTGTGACTGTTCATCCACGGGCTCCTGTTCATCCAGCCTCCACCGCTCCTCCACCGGCTACTGTTCAACCAGCCCTCTCCACGGGGTCCTGTTCAACCACCCCTCCATGGGCTACTGTTCATCCAGCCCTCCATCGGCTACGGTTCAACCAGCCCTCCACCGGCTACTATTCAACCAGCCCTCCACGGGGTCCTGTTCATCCAGCCCTCCACGGGGTCCTGTTCATCCACCGGCTCGATCGACCGGGGTCCTGTTCATCCAGCCCTCCACGGGGTCCTGTTCATCCACCGGCTCGATCGACCGGGGTCCCGTTCATCCAGCGGCAACGGCTGAGGGAGTCCTAGAGAAGGGTTATCCGGACAGCCGGACTATATACTTTGGCCGGACTGTTGGACTATGAAGATACAAGATTGAAGACTTCGTCCCGTGTCCGGATGGGACTCTCCTTTGCGTAGAAGGCAAGCTTGGCGATTTGGATATGTAGATCTCCTTCTCTGTAACCGACTCTGTGTAACCCTAGCCCCCTCCGGTGTCTATATAAACTGGAGGGTTTAGTCCGTAGGACCAAGAACATCATCATCAACAATCATACCATAGGCTAGCTTCTAGGGTTAGCCTCTACGATCTCGTGGTAGATCAACTCTTGTAATACTCATATCATCAAGATCAATCAAGCAGGAAGTAGGGTATTACCTCCATCGAGAGGGCCCGAACCTGGGTAAACATTGTGTCCCCCGCCTCCTGTTACCATTAACCTTAGACGCACAGTTCGGGACCCCCTACCCGAGATCCACCGGTTTTGACACCGACATTGGTGCTTTCATTGAGAGTTCCACTGTGTCGTCGCGATAAGGCTTGATGGCTCCTTCAATCATCTACAACGAATCGATCCAGGGTGAGGTTTTCCTCCCCGGATAGATCTTCGTATTCGGCGGCTTCGTACTGCGGGCCAACTCGCTTGGCCATCTGGAGGAGATCGATAGCTACGCCCCTGGCCATCAGGTCAGGTTTGGAAGCTTGAATTATACGGCCGACATCTGCGGAGACTTGATCTTCGACGGATTCGAGCCCACCGCAGGTGCGCCGAAGAGTCACCACGAGCATGACTTAGATCTGCCGTCGGACGGTGTTCGTGAGATCGCGCCTGCGGCCGCTCCGGCTCTCAAGCCGGAGCAGATCGTGCCATCCGAGGACAGGTGGATGGACCCCACCAAGGAGGCCGCACACTTATCGGCGATGGAGCCGAACACAGACTTCGCCTTCAATGAGGGCCGTGTCATCGGATCCTCGGACTCGTTTCTGGCCATAGGCTCCGAACCGCATGCATCCGTGCCTATGGAATCTGATTGGGCACCGATCATGGAGTTTACCTCCGCGGATATCTTTCAGCACTCGCCCTTCGGCGACGTGCTAAATTCATTTAGATCTCTCTCCCTGTCAGGAGACTCGCGGCCGAACTATGTTCGTCTTCAGTGGGAAGCGGACGATGAAGAAATTCGCCTCCCACCCACCACCCACTTAATAGCCACTGTCGATGACGTAACCAACAAGCTTGACTTTGACTCCGAAGACATCGACGGTATGGACGACGATACCGGAGAATAACAGGAACCACCACCCACGGGGCGCTGGACAGCCACCTCATCACACGACATACACATGGTCGACACACCCAAAGAAGGCAATGGCGATGAGGCAACAGAGGATAATCCCCTTGAGAAGCAATCTAAGCACCGGCGTCATAGGCGCCGTTCTAAGCCTCGCCATGCCAAAAATAATGATACCGGCACAGGAGACAATAACGCTCCGGATGGTGCCGAAGACGAAAACAACCCCGACGGGCCAGACTCCTAGCAAGCCGAACGGGAAGAGGGGCAAGATAGCCCCGATGAACAGGTAATGGATGGAGACTTGGAGGACGTTAATTACATGCCCCTCTCCGAAGACGAGGTGAGCCTCGGCAACGACGAATTCATTGTGCCTGAGGATCCCGTCGAGCAGGAGCGCTTCAAGCGCCGGCTTATAGCCACTGCAAGAAGCCTGAAGAAAAAGCAGCAGCAGCTTCAAGCTGATCAGGATCCGCTAACGGATAGATGGACTGAGGTCCTAGCAGTCGAGGAATATGGAGTCGAGCGCCCAACAAAAAGTTACCCAAAGCGCAAGTCATTACCTCAATCTGAGGAGGAGACGCTAGAGCAGGATGCGGCTGACCGGCCACCGAGTGGCCGAGACAAAGCATATCAGCCCAAACACCATCCCACACCCCGTCGCCATTCAAATAAAAATACGAAGGCTCGGGGCTACACGCAGGACCTGCGAGATGCGTTGAAAAACAAAGCAGGACAATCAAGATCGATCTACGGATCACGGGAGCGCGCCCCAACGCGTGTCGACGATCACCATGCCGGATATTCAAAAATAAATCCGGCCGGGCGGAATACAACAGACCAGACTCATCTAAACTGCGTTGCGATATAGCCCGGCACAGAGGCGCAGCACACCCCCTATGCTTCACTCACGAAGTAATGGATCATGAACTCCCGGACGGGTTCAAGCCCGTAAATATCGAGCCCTACGATGGGACTACGGACCCTGCGGTATGGATAGAAGATTTCTTCCTCCACATTCACATGGCCCGCGGGGATGATTTAGACGCAATCAAGTACCTCCCACTTAAACTCAAGGGACCGGCTCGGCATTGGCTGAATATTTTGCTAGAAAATTCCATTGGAAGTTGGGAGAACCTGGCAGACGCATTCCTGGATAACTTCCAGGGCACTTATGTGCGACCACCGGATGCTGATGAATTAAGTCACATAACACAACAGCCCAGAGAGTGAGCCAGGAAATTCTGGATTCGGTTCCTAACTAAAAAGAATCAAATTGTCGACTGTCCGGATGCCGAAGCCCTAGCGGCCTTTAAGCATAATATCCGTGACGAGTGGCTTGCCCGACACCTCGGCCAAGAAAAACCGAAGTCCATAGCAGCCCTCACGACACTCATGGCCCGCTTTTGCGCGGGCGAGGATAGCTGGTTGGCTCGTAGCAACAACACAGCAAGCAATCCTGGCACATCAGAGGCCAGAGATGGCAGCGGCAAACCCCGACGCAACAAACACAAGCGTCGTAAAAATGGGGATAACACTGGAGACACGGCAGTCAATGCCGGATTCCGCGGCTCTAAGTCCGGCCAGCGAAAAAGCCACTACAAAAGAACAATTCGGGCCCGTCCAGTCTGGACTGCATACTCGATCGTCCATGCCAAATTCATGGCACCCTAGGAACACCAGCCAATCATACCAACAGAGAATTCTGGGTCTTCAAACAAGCCGGCAGGTCAGGTGCCGACCATAATGAGAAAGGGGCCCAAAGAGATGACGACGACGAGGAGCCCCGATCACCGAACACAGGAGGCCAAAAAAATTCCCCCCACAAATAAAAACGGTGAATATGATAAACGCCACCCACATTCCCAAGGCGGAACGGATGTGCACTCTTACGGATGTTGACTCGACGAAGTCCGCGGCCCCACTATGGCCGATCGCTTTCGATCATACGGCTCGTCCGGTCAATATCAATTTGGGCAATTCAGCCGCACTAGTCCTTGACCCAATAATCAACGGATTTCGCCTCATGCGAGTCCTTATGGACGGAGGTAGCAGTCTAAACCTGCTGTATCAGGACATAGTGCGCAAGATGGGCATCGATCATTCAATGATCAAACCCACTAAAACTACTTTCAAAGGTGTTATACCAGGTGCGGAAGCCCGCTGTACAGGCTCCATCACCCTGAAGGTAGTCTTCGGATCACCAGATAATTATCGTACCGAAGAGTTAACCTTCGACATCGTCCTGTTTCGCAGCAATTACCATGCACTGCTCGGACGAACCGCGTTTGCTCGATTCAACACGGTGCCACACTATGCCTACCGTAGGCTCAAGATGCCCGGTCCGCGTGGCGTCATAATAGTTAATGGCAAGGCCGAACGCCACCTCTGTGCCAAAGAATGTACCGCCGCCTTGACAGTAGTAGCAACTAAAGGCATCTCTCAATCGAACCTCGAGTCGATGGCCAATCTCCGGGACACCGTCAAGGGAGTCCGGATTACTCTGCGGCAGGATAACCCGGCTTGTCCGGAGCTTAATTAAAACATTCCGGCAGTAAACGGAAGCACAGCTAGGATAGGGCACACAATGCGGCTCCACCGCTACGTAGCACATAAATATCTTTTTGCACTCCTTTTTTCTTCTTACAGGTCCACATTTGCGTAGGCCAGGACTGACGACATGGACACAGCTCGAATGCGTAAGGGAATCCTTAGACACGCCCCTTGATGACCATCCGACCATACTACGGATCCGCACGGAGCCTTCTCCCGCCTAAGTCCCAGAAGGTTCTGAAGTCATATTTATTTTTATCACATTATTTGTACTCATACGCATTGACGTGTTATTTCCCCAAATGTGGCTCTATATGACACTTATCTGCTGTTTTTTCTGGACACTCTTTGTCAAATGGCATCCGCATATTGCGATACGCCTTAATATGCCAGGGGCTTCATTGCACCCATAATACGGCAGTAAAGTCCGAACACCTTCACGGCCGTGCGGCACACTGAACTAATAGCATTATATGCATCTGGTCCGAATCATGTCTTTGGTCAAATGTTGGGTTTGCCCGGCTCCCTTGTTTCGGTACCTTACGTTCCGCTATGTCGGCTAAGGTAGCACAGGGAGAACTACTGCGATTGTGTCCCGGTTCTTTCGGACGAGCAACTCAGTAGAGAAAGCCGAAAACTGACTGTCATGATGCGGCGAGAGTTGGTCGCTGTTCGAGAGGTTATAAAATCTTTAAGGATTTCTTCCGCATTATGCGATAACTAATGCAGCGTGCGATGGATCGATTTTCTTCTGATCAGGTGCTTATAGAGCCCCTCGTGCGCTCTTCCGATCACCAGGGGCTGCGCCTACCTTCCTTTTGTCAAACTCCTATGGCTAAGTGAGAGTGATAAAGCCTTATAGTCCGATTGCCTGGTTCGTTGTGCTGAACACCTCCTTCAGGGACCCAACAACTGGGATAAAGAGCGTTCAGGTTTGTCCCGAATACCCCCGTACTTCCTACGTGGGGGCAGAAGCCGACGACTGGCCAACTCTCAGACTTAATATATAAAACGGCCGCGCGGGAGGTAAAACTTTCAGATAACAGGCAATAAATGATAGAAATGACCTTGTTTAAATATTACAAAGGACTACATGACTGTATTCATGGAAATATAATGTCCTTAGTGCATTGCTCCGCCGCAAGGCAGGACCCTTTCAGCACACTATCATAATATAATTCGGGCCTGCGGTGCTCCTTGCCCTCCAACGGTCCCTCGGTCATTAGATTTTCAGCATCCATCTTCCCCCAGTGCACCTTTGCGTGGGCGAATGCCATTCACGCACCTTCTATGCAGACCGACCGCTTGATGGCATCAAGTCGAGGGCAGGCACTCACCAGCCATTTCACGAGCCCGAAGTAGCTGCTTGGAATTAGCTCCGCGGGCCATAGCCGGATAACTAAATCCTTCATGGCTAGTTCGGCCGCCTTATGCAGTTCGATCAGCTGTTTCAGCTGATCGGCAAACGGCACCGGATAATTCAGCGCCAGATACTGCGACCAGAAGAGCTTCTCCGCAGTGCTCCTTTCTTCGGCTCGGTAGAATTGGGCGGCGTCAGATATGCTGCGTGGCAGCTCAGCAAATACCCCTGGAGAAATCCGAATTCAAATTAGTGAGCATGATTTTCTCTTTTTAAATACAAGCTTCGCATAGACAAAGCATTACCAGCCGCAATCTTCCTCGCCTCCTGAATCTCCTTCAGGGCGCCCTGGGCTTCCCCCCGGGCATCATTTTCGGCTCGGCGAGCTTGGGCGAGTTCGGATTCTTTTCCTGATAGACTCTACTCCAAGGCCTCACATTTCTTTATGGCTTCTTGAAGCTCTCGCTCAACTTCAATCACCCTGGCTTCGTGCTTCTCGCGACGAGCCTGCTCTGCGGCTGCTTTCTTCTCGGCCTCGGCCACAGCCTTCTTAAGAGCCTCGACTTCGCTCATCGCCCCTAGAGCAAATCATGAAACATATTTTTATCATAATAAATCATTCATTAGCGTTGAACGCGAGCAAGGTTTTTGCATACCTTGTTTATCCTCCAACTGCTTTTTTAGTTGGCCAAGTTCTTCTTTGGCCTTCTCCTGACTCTCAGTCAGTCCGGAGACTTCCGCATTATGCGAGGCGGTAGTCAAGACAGACGCCTGCTTTTGAACAAAAGAGAGATGTCATGAAGTGAGTCTCTTGCGGACTTATATTTGATCCCCTGTTCGGTTCTTTCTTTCACCAAACAGTGTATCAGGGGCTGCTACCTACACTATGACATTCTTCAAAACCTCATAAAACATACCTCAAAGCCCGTTATAAGGCTGATGTAGGCTTCATGCAGTCCACTCTCAGCGGACTAAATCTTCTCAATCACCGCACCCATAAGGGCACGGTGCTCTTCCACGATGGAGGCACTCTTCAGCGCTGCCGATAAAGTACCCGGCACCTCTGATTGGACAGAAGTTGCCGGTGGAATAGGCGCACGCCCTCCAGTCGAGGGGGGCTGCCTTCCTGATTCTGGAGCCGCGTTGGTCTCCGGAATTGTGTCCGGCTGGGGGCCGAACTCACGATAGCCCCCGCCGTCGACATCCATGGGAGCCTTTCCTCCCGAGTGTCCGGCCCTTGAAGCTTGCCCCCCTGGCGCCGCCTTTACAGTCCTCTCCCCCCTCCTTAGCCTGTTTCCCGCTGGGACGTCGCCTCGGTGTCGTTCATATGTTTTGGGGAAGGGGCCTTCAGGGGTGTCTCGCTGTCCATAGCATTTGAACTCAGTAAATCCTCCGATGAGGATAGTTCGGTGCGGGACTTCACCGGGCTGTGGATAAGCATTGCTCAGACTAAAGCATTATGCTATAGTGAGTTCGGGTACGCAAACATGTTCGGATTTTATATACTCACGAGTTCACCAGTGGCTGGGCCCTAGGATCCCACTCCGGGCTACTATCGGCGGCGGGGGTGGACTCCTCCGGAAGGGGGGTTTTACCCTTCTTAGGCGACTCGGCCTCCAAAGATACGGAGGCCGTCCTTTTCTTTCTTCCCCTCACTGGGGATTGGTCCTCCTCCTCTTCCTCCACCTCTTTAGTGGAAGAGCGGGCATCGGAATCTTCGGGTATTGCATCCGAAGTATCATGGCAACGAAGGCCGCCCTGGTCTTTTTGGCCTCTTTTTCGGTCTTCTTCGGCGCCTTGTAAGGCGCCGGGACCAGCATCTTCGTCAGAAGTGGGCTGGCCGGTTCTTCTGGCAGCGGGGCCGGACGGTAGATCTGCCCTGCCTTCTTCGTCCAGCCCTGGGAGAGTGATGGAAAACGCATCAAGCATTTCCCTCAAGTATGCGAATAACATTTATGAATTACCAACATACAGTAGCTTACCGGACTTGCGGGGCGGGACTGTTGGTACCCGCGGTCCTCGGCGGAGCCCGGCCATGATTCGTCGGACTTGAAAAGCACCTTCCAGATGTCCTCGTGCTAGGAGCCGAAGAGCTCTCGCAGGGTCTGGTGCTTGGCCGGGTCAAATTCCCATAAACTACAAGATCTGCGTTGGCAAGGAAGAGTCCGGCGAACTAACATCACCTGGACTACATCGACAAGCTTGATATTCTTGTCTTCCATATTCTTGATGCGCATCTGGAGCTCTGATAGTTCGTCGGACGAAGACCAGTTCAGGCCCTTCTCAGCCCAGAACGTAAGCCGCAGGGGAGCTCCGGATCGGAATTCGGGAGCTGCGGCCCATTTTGTGTCGCGTGGCTCAGTGACATAGAACCACTGCTGCTGCCACTCCTTGACGGAATCATTGAAAGTACCTGATGGCCATGTGACGTTGGCCATCTTGCTCACCATGGCGCCTCCGCACTCGGTATGCTCGCCGCTCACTACCTTGGGCTTCACATTAAAAATCTTCAGCCACAAGCCGAAGTGTGGCGAGATGCGGAGAAAGGCCTCACACATGACGATGAATGTCGAGATGTTGAGGAAGGAATAGATGGATAGATCATGAAAATCGATCCTGTAATAATACATGACGCCGGGAACGAATGGGTGGAGGGGAAACCCTAGCCCGTGGACAAAATGAAGGAGGAATACAACCCTCTCGTGGGGTTCCGGAGTAGGGACGATCTGTCCCGCCGTCGGAAGGCGGTGGCTGATTTTCTTGGCCAGGTATCCGGCCTCTCGAAGCTTTTTGATATCCTTCTCCCGGACGGTAGATGCCATCCATTTGCCTCCCGCTCCGGATCCGGACATTTTCGGAGGGCCTTTGTGGGCGGAGAAGACGAGCACTCGAGCGTTGGAGTTCGAGCAAGGGATAATGGATGATCAGAGGAAGAAGAAGGCGTGGGTGAAAAAGGGGGAGTCCTTGTCTCCTTATAAAGGCAGAAGGTATCCTGCGCCTCCCCACTTGCCCCGTAAAACTCGCTCATTTCCGAAGCGTCGTGTTAACGGCGCGGCTGGGATACCCACGCCCGTGTTGATGAGAATCCCGTGATAAGGGCACACGATCTCTGCTTCGACAAGACGTGCCAATAAAACCGCCTCGCAATACATGTTATGACGGGCAGGGAGAAAATGGTTTGAATAATGACCGGGGCGCGGCGT
This sequence comes from Aegilops tauschii subsp. strangulata, assembly GCF_002575655.3. Classification (NCBI taxonomy): domain Eukaryota; kingdom Viridiplantae; phylum Streptophyta; class Magnoliopsida; order Poales; family Poaceae; genus Aegilops; species Aegilops tauschii. Next base: position 34,154,512 of record NC_053037.3, on the reverse strand, counting down.
GATGTCACGCTATGAAAAAGTTGTCAGCGGATTAGATTTGTGAAACATATTCTCTCTACGGTGTTATGTGGAATTTGTTTTGCAGAGCCGGACACGATCCTTGTGTTCACAATCTTTTATGGAGTATTCGGAGGAGGAACCCGCCTTGCAATGCCTAAGAAAATATCCGCGCCGGACTCATCGTCATTGAAGCCTGGTTCAGGGGCTACTGAGGGAGTCCTGGATAAGGGGGTATCCGGACAGCCGGACTATATACTTTGGTCGGACTATTGGACTATGAAGATACAAGATTGAAGACTTCGTCTCGTGTCCGGATGGGACTCTCCTTTGCGTAGAAGGCAAGCTTAGCGATTTGGATATGTAGATCTCCTTCTCTGTAACCGACTCTGTGTAACCCTAGCCCCCTCCGGTGTCTATATAAACCGGAGGGTTTACTCCGTAGGACCAAGAACATCATCATCAACAATCATACCATAGGCTAGCTTCTAGGGTTAGCCTCTACGATCTCGTGGTAGATCAACTCTTGTAATACTCATATCATCAATATCAATCAAGCAGGAAGTAAGGTATTACCTCCATCGAGAGGGCCCGAACCTGGGTAAACATTGTGTCCCCCGCCTCCTCTTACCATTAGCCTTAGACGCATAGTTCGGGACCCCCTACCCGAGATCCGCCGGTTTTGACACCGACAACGGCCTCTACTACCACGGGGTCTTGTTCATCCAACCCCCCATCGGGAACTGTTCATCCAAAACCCCCAACAATGCTCACTGTTCATCCATAGGCAGCATCGATTGGCTTCAATTAGCAGCAGTAGCGAAGGAATCACTCGGGTTCAGTTAACAACAAGGGATCGATCAGGGTTTAGCAACGTAGGTAGTGCAATCGCTCGGGTTCAGTTAGAGCCCAACGCCTCGCTCGGGTTCAGTTAGAGCACAACGCCTCGCACACATGCACGTACGTACGAGAGAAACGCGCATCGCTCGGCCCCCGACCACCCACCGTAACCGGGAACTCCCCCGATATTTTCCTCGCCCTCGCTTCTACCACGGTTTTCTCCGTCATGGACGGCCCAAAGAATGTCATGCAGCTGCGTCTCCGGCCTGCCCAGGACGAAAAGCCCATTTTCTATCATGATTTTTTTCATAGAAGTAGGAGCCCACCACATCTATGATGATACCGGGTTTTGTCACAATTATCGTCATACAAGTGTCATAAGCATGACAGGAAAAAAATTTGTTCGGCCCAAAATGTCATCGATGTGTCTTTTTTTTGTAGTGTAGCCTTCGCCTGTACTAAGTGGGAACTCTGCTTGTACATCAAAAACCATGAACCCAAAGTTATTCCAGATGAGTCCACCATACCTACCTATATATGGTATTACCCTGTCGTCCTAAGTAAATTTGCATGTGCCACCTCTAAAAACTTCTGAAAAATTTATCCTTTTTGTGTGCCTGGATCGTTCATGGAACGACAGGAGGTGGTCAATATCTTCCGTGCTAAGCAAGTTATTCTTAGGTCGAGTGTTTATTCAGTCGCCATCGCATGAGAAAATGGGCGGTAATTGGGATTCCCAGTCCCGAACTAAAAAATGCAAATAATTAAACAAAACTCCCCCGAGACTGATGTTGGTATGGACGGCACCCGTTGTTTCCGACAAGCCGTGGAGTGTGATTGATGGTGGAGGGGGAGTAAACCTTTAATTTTATCGCTTGGGAACCGCCACTAGCGTGCCTAGCATGGAAGATGTTGATAACTGATGGCCGTGAAGTGAATGAGAAGGGTGCATGTCCCAAAATATCATTTATCTCGGTTTTAAAAATTGAGCTCTGGCACCTCTGCAAATCACTGCTTCCCTCTGCGAAGGGACTTTCTATTTACTTTTATGTTGTGTCATCACCTTCTAAAAACACGCACCTGAAACTGAGTAGAGCACAGCTGTCATGATTTATGCATTATGTATAGGTAATGTTGGGTGCATCATGATTGGATCTTTTCTACCATGAATTACAATGTTTAGTCGCTGCTTGAACTTTGAGGTGCTCTGCATTTATGTTTCGCGGTCTCAGAAAGGGCTAGCGAGATACCATTATTGTCATATTATATCATGGTTGTTTTCACAATGTTTTGCCGTTTGAGATATCTTATTATTGCTCGCTAGCTGATTATGTCATTGATATGAGTCATTATAATCTTTAAGAGTTATTGTCGACATGGTTAGTTATAATGCTGGCTGAAAACCTGGGTGCTGTTTAAGCTTATTTATGCAAACTAGAGCAAAAGAGTTCGTTAAAGTTTTTCTTTCACTTTCAGTTTATCAACTGAATTGCTTGAGGACAAGCAAAGGTTTAAGCTTGGGGGAGTTGATACGTCTCCAACGTATCTACTTTTTCTCATGCTTTTCCTCTTGTTTTGGACTCTAATTTGCATGATTTGAATGAAACTAACCCCGGACTGACGCTGTTTTCAGCAAAACTACCATGGTGTTGTTTTTGTGCAGAAATAAAAGTTCTCGGAATGGAACGAAACTTTGCGAGGATTTTTTATATCAATATTAAGAACTTCTGGAGCCAAGACCCACCAGAGAGGGGCCTCTGGTTGGGCACAACCCACCTGCTGGGCGCACCCCCTCTACTGGCGCACCCAGGTGGGTTGTACCCACCTGGTGGCCCCGCTGATGACCCCCCTGATACTATAAAATCACATTATTCCAAAAAAAATAGGGAGAAAGAATTATCGCGATCCATGAGACGGAGCTGTTGCCAAGCCCTGTTCTTCCTCGGGAGGGCAGATCTGGAGTCCGTTTGGGGCTCCGGAGAGGGGGATCTTCGTTCTTCATCATCACCAACCAATCTCCATCGCCAATTCCATGATGCTCCCCACCGGGAGTGAGTAATTCCTTCGTAGGCTCGCTGGTCGCTAAGGAGTTGGATGAGATTGATCATGTAATCGAGTTAGTTTTGTTAGGGCCTGATCCCTAGTATCCACTATGTTCCTAGATTGATGTTGCTATGACTTTGCTATGCTTAATGCTTATCACTTTGGGCCCGGGTGCCATGAACTCAGATATGAACCGTTTATGAATTAATCATTATATCCATGTTTTAGATCCGATCTTGAAAGTTATAGTCACCTACTACGTGTTATGATCCGGCAACCCCGGAGTGACAACAACCGGGCCCACTCCCGGTGATGATCGTAGTTTGAGGAGTTCATGTATTCACTAGGTGTTAATGCTTTGTTCCGGTTCTCTATTAAAAAGAGTCCTTAATATCACTTAGTTTCGAATATGGACCCCGCTGCCATGGGAGGGTAGGACAAAAGATGTCATGCAAGTTCTTTTAATAAAGCACGGATGAATATTTACGGAATACATGCCTACATTATATCGATGAACTGGAGCTAGTGCCGTATCGCCCTAGGTTAAAGCTGTCACATGATGAATATCATCCAACAAGTCATCGATCCAATGCCTAAGAATTTATCCTTATTGATCTTGCTGCGTTACTACTGCTATCATCACTGTTACACTTGCTACAAAATTACTGCTATCACTATTACTGTTACCATTGCTGCTGTCACTACTATCAAAACTATCAAACTACTTTGCTACTGATCACTTTGCTGCAGATAAATAATCTCCAGGTGTGGTGGAATTGAGAACTCAGCTGCTAATACCTTCAAACATTCTTTGGCTCCCCTTGTGTCGAATCTATAAATTTGGGTTGAATACTCTACCGTCGAAAACTGTTGTGATCCCCTATACTTCTGGGTTATCACCTATGCTTATAGACGTATGCCTTTTGGTTTATGTAATGCACCTGCTACCTTTCAAAGATGTATGATGGCTATTTTCTCTGACTTTTGTGAAAAGATTGTTAAGGTTTTTATGGATGACTTCTCTGTCTATGGGAAGTCTTTTGATGATTGTCTAAGCAATCTTGATCGAGTTTTGCACAGATGTGAGCAAACAAATCTTGTCTTGAATTGGGAGAAGTGCCACTTTATGGTTAATAAAGGTATTGTCTTGGGTCATAAAATTTCTGAAAAGGGCATTGAAGTGGACAAAGCGAAGGTTGATGCTATTGAGAAAATGCGATGTCCTAAGGACATCAAAGGTATCCGTAGTTTCCTAGCTCATGCTGGTTTCTATAGGAGATTTGTTAAAGACTTCTCTAAAATTTCTAGGCCTCTTACTAGTCTCTTGCAAAAGGATATACCTTTTGTTTTTTATGATGATTGTTTTGAAGCCTTTGAAACACTTAAGAAAGCCTTAATTTCTGCACCTATTGTTCAACCACCTGATTGGAACTTGCCTTTTGAAATTATGTGTGATGCTAGTGATTATGTTGTTGGTGCTGTTCTAGGACAAAGAGTTGACAAGAAATTGAATGTTATTCATTATGCTAGTAAAACTCTAGACAGTGCTCAAAGAAATTATGCTACTACTGAAAAATATTATCTAGCAGTGGTGTTTGCTTGTGATAAGTTTAGATCTTACATTGTTGATTCCAAAGTAACTATTCACACCCATCATGCTGCTATTAAATATCTTATGGAAAAGAAAGATCCTAAACCTAGACTTATTCGTTGGGTTCTCTTGTTACAAAATTTTGATTTACATATTATTGATAGAAAAGGAGCTGAGAACCCCATAGCTGATAACTTGTCTAGGCTTGAAAATGTGCTTGATGACCCACTACCTATTGATGATAGTTTTCCTGATGAACAGTTAGCTGCAATAAATGTTGCTAATGGTACTCCTTGGTATGCTGACTATGCTAATTACATTGTTGCTAAATATTTACCACCTAGCTTTACATACCAGCAAAAGAAAAAATTCTTCTATGATTTAAGACATTACTTTTGGGATGACCCACATCTTTATAAAGAAGGAGTAGATGTTATTATTAGACGTTGTGTACTGGAGAATGAACAGGGACAGATCCTACAAAAATGTCACTCCGAGGCTTATGGAGGACATCATGCTGGAGATAGAACTGCTCACAAGGTATTGCAATCTGGATTTTATTAGCCTACTCTCTTCAAGGATGCCCGTAAGTTTGTCTCATCTTGTGATGAATGTCAAAGAATAGGTAGTACCGGTAAGCGTCAAGAAATGCCTATGAATTATTCACTTGCTGTTGAACCATTTGATGTTTGGGGATTTGATTACATGGGACCTTTTCCTTCCTCTAATGGGTATACACATATTTTGGTTGCTGTTGATTATGTCACTAAATGGGTAGAAGCTATTCCAACCAGTAGTGCTGATCACAACACCTCTATTAAAATGCTTAAGGAAGTTATTTTCCCAAGGTTTGGAGTCCCTGGATATTTAATGACTGATGGTGGTTCACACTTTATTCATGGTGCTTTCCATAAAATGCTTGCCAAGTATGATGTTAACCATAGAATAGCATCACCTTATCATCCTCAGTCCAGTGGTCAAGTTGAGCTTAGCAATAGAGCAACAAAATTAATTTTGCAAAAGACTGTCAATAGGTCCAGGAAGAATTGGTCCAAGAAATTAGATGATGCACTTTGGGCTTATAGAACAGCTTATAAAAATCCTATGGGTATGTCTCCTTATAAAATGGTTTATGGAAAAGCTTGTCATTTGCCTCTTGAGTTAGAACACAAAGCTTATTGGGCAGTTAAAGAACTCAACTATGATTTCAAACTTGCTGGTGAAAAGAGGTTATTTGATATAAGCTCATTAGATGAATGGAGAACCCAAGCTTATGAAAATGCAAATTTATTCAAAGAGAAAGTTAAAAGATGGCATGACAAGAGAATCCAAAAGCGTGAGTTTAAGGTAGGAGAATATGTTCTTTTGTACAACTCTCGTTTTAGATTCTTTGCAGGAAAGCTCCTCTCAAAATGGGAAGGCCCATATGTCATCGAGGATGTTTACCGGTCTGGTGCCATCAAAATAAACAAATCCGAAGGTACTAACCCAAAAGTTGTCAATGGGCAACGAATAAAGCATTATATCTCAGGTACGCCTATTAATGTTGAAAGAAATATTATCCAAACTTTGACACTGGAAGAACACATAAAAGAGTCCTTCCGGAACACTCCAGAATCGTGAAAATAAGGAGGTACGTGATACGGTAAGTAAACGGACTCCGAAGAATCCGCAAAATATTTTTTGTGTTGGAATATTTAAAAAATTTGGAAATAAAGAAAGTTCCAGGAAGCGTACCCTGGTAGGCACAAGACACCAGGTGGGTTATGCCTGCCTGGCACGCCCAGGTGGGTTGTGCCCACCTGGTACACCTTCCGTACTCTGTTTTTCTTCCATATGCTTGTCCTCCAAGATAAAAAATCTATATATACTTCCCGAACACGTTAACCGCCGTATCGCGGAGAAATCTTCTGTTTTCTTTTCTTGTTGTTTCCTGCGTAGATCGTAGAATATGTCATCTCAAGACTCTAAGGGAGAGAGCTATGTGGCTGATCTCATCGCAAAACCCAAGTCTCATGGGGATGAGAGGCACTATAGCTGGACCTCCGAAGAAGACAACGATGAATCGATTCCTCCCCGGTTCAAAGATGAAAGCATGGAGGCGTTATGCAAGAGGATAATAAAACTCGAGATAGATAATTGCGAGTTGATGATGGAGAATTTTACTCTCCGTCAGAAGCTGGAGGAAGCAAAGGGCAAACCCTCTACCTTCTCACCAACCACCATCATTCACTTCATCATCACCACCACCATCTTCTTCACCACCAAAAGAAAATTGAGTATCGGGTATAGGCACTCCCCTTGGCTTCCGCCAAGCTTGGGGGAGGTACCCGGTATCGTATCATCCCACTATCTTTTTGCTTTACCTATTTTAGTTTGATCTTTTGCTTTAGATGAATAAAAGTTTAGTCCGATCCTTTCTTTTCGAGAGTTTGCTTAGTGATCTATCTTTGTAATCGTGTGCAATTATATAATAAAGTTTAGTTTTAGTTTCTTGCTTCTTTACTTTAATGTTGCAAATAAAGAAAAGAAATAACAAAGTGAACAAAAGAAAGGAAATAAAGTAATAAGATCATATACTAATCCTATGGTAGGTGATGGCACCACATAAGGAAAAGTATAAGTAGAAATTTTTATTAGAGATTGACAGACATAGCATTAGTCAATGATGCAACTCATGAAAGAATTAATAAGGGAAGAGAAGATTCACATATAAATATACTATCGTATAAATCTTTTGTGATTGTGAGCCCCATCAAAATATTATATGCCAAAATTGTTGACGTTGGACAAGGAAGACAACTTAATGGTTTATGTTTGTTCATATTCACATAGAAGTCATATTGTCATAGATCCTTCAACATGTGGTGCTTGCCCCTATCTTTGCTAGCCAAATATTCCGCACTAAGTAGAGATACTACTTGTGCATCCAAAAACCCTTAAACCCAAATCTTACTTTCAAGTGTCTACCATACCTACCTATGGATTGAGCAAGGTCCTTCAAGTAAGTTGTCATCGATGCAAAAAGGCAATAAAAATTGCTTCTAAAAGTGTGGGATCATTTAGTGTAAGGGAAAATTGAGCGTTGCATGAACTTGGATGGCAAGGAATAAAAGCGACAGACTGCATAATAAAGGTTGCCATCTTAAGGGGCAATGCAACGTGACGTTCCTTTGCACTAAGCGGTTGAGCATACAAACAAATAAGTGCATGGCAACCTCTGCTTCCCTCTGCGAAGGGCCTATCTTTTACTTTTATGCAAAGAGTCAAAGTTTTCCTTCTATTCCTTTTATTTTTCTCCTTTGGTAAGCATCATGTGGTGAGGAAAGATCAAGGCACATATGTCTAGTTGAATATGAATGGCATGAGTTATTATTGTTGACATCACCCTTGAGGTGAGTATGTTGGGAGGCAATACTATAAGCCCCTATATTTCTATGTGTCCGGTTGAAACGTTTTGCTCACGTGTACGCGGTGCGTGTTAGCAATCACAGAAGAATATATGATGGTTGAGTATGTGGACTTGCCTAAAGGCTCCGATACATGACCCTTCCTGAAAAGATGACGAATTGTAGTAGCAAAGTTGACTGAGAATATAGTTTGTTGGTTTCTAATAGAGTTTTTTGCTTTATACTTTGATTGTGTGATGAACTGTTACTTATTCATGAGAAGTATATGATGAAAGTTCAATGATAAAAGTCCTATGTTTAATTTTGTTGCTGTTATGATAAACAACATGATGCTTCTATGTCCGTATTTTTTTTATCGACGCCTCTCTCTAAAACCATGTGGACATGTTTCTCGATTTCGGTTTTCGCTTGAGGACAAGCGAGGTCTAAGCTTGGGGGAGTTGATACGTCCATTTTGCATCATGTTTTCCTACTGTTATTTACATTGTTTTATTGCATAATAATGCTTTTTGGAGTAATTCAAATGCTTTTCTCTCATAATTTGCAAGGTACACACAAAGAGGGAGAATTCCGGCAGCTGGAAATCTGGACCTGAAAAAGCTACGTCAGGCCACCTATTCTGCACAACTCCAAATGACACTACTACAAAAACAGCTATAGCCAATATGGACACTAATGGCGCACTGTACATGTGGTGCACCATTACTAAATACTAATGGCGCACCATGTGTTGGTGCGCCATTAGTGTGAAAATACTAATGGCGCACCACATCCGCGGTGCGCCATTAGTAAAAAAAAAATTCAAAACTACTAATGGCGCACCGTGGGATGGTGCGCCATTAGTAGTTCAACTAGTAATGGCACACCATCCCACGGTGCGCCATTAGTAATTATGTTTCAAAAAAAAATTCAAATTTTTTTTATTTTTATTTTTTAAACTACTAATGGCGCACCGTGGGACGGTGCGCCATTACTAGTTCAACTACTAATGGCGCACCACTCCCACGGTGCGCCATTACTAGTTGAACTACTAATGGCGCACCACTCACAGGTGCGCCATTAGTAATTTTGTTTCAAATTTTGTTTAAAAAAATTTTTTTTGTTGAAAAACTACTAATGGCGCACGGTTGGGGTGGTGCGCCATTACTAGTTGAACTACTAATGGCGCACCACCCCCACAGTGCGCCATTAGTAACTTGGCCCATTCCACCGAATGCACCCCCCCTTGGACCGCCTTTTCAGTTTAAAAAAAATAAAAGAAAATGATGGAAATGTCAAAAAAATTAAAATAAAATAAGTTTCCCATGTGATATGTGGTCTAGTTGTTGGGAAAATTAACAAATATGAATTTCGACTTTATTTGCAAAATCTCTCTGGAATTTCTTAAAATGGGCATAACTTTTGCATACGAACTCGGATGAAAAAGTTTTTTATATGAAAAATCATCTACTCGAAAAGTTACATCCGAATTTAATCGGGGAAACCCCGTTAAACATTTTCAAAATCCTCAAAAACCTAACAGAAAAAAAGATACGGGGCTTTCAACATCTGGAGGCAAAAAAATTCAAAAAATTTCAAACATACTAGTGGCGCATCGGTTGCTAGGTGCGCCACTAGTAACAGAAAAAAATATTGGTTTTGAATTTTTTTTTGGATTTTTTTTCAAAAAATGATTCGTAATATGACAGGGAAGTTTGAAATATTTTTCAAAATTTCATCATACTCATGAATATGAACAAAGTCCTAGACATCAACAAGGTTTAATAGGATTGATATGATAGATATATCAACAAGTGTCTGTTAAGTGAGGTGGTGCTGGGGTTGGATAGAACCGCGAAGTTAAGCGTGCTTGGGCTGGAGTAGTGTGAGGATGGGTGACCTTCCGGGAAGTTTGACCACTTAGTGCGATTTGACTTGAGATTAAGCATATTGACCTGAGATTAAGCCATAGTGACCCGAGATTAAGAAAAAATTGAAAAAAAATATTGGAAATTTTTTTTTGAAAAAAAATTGTTACTAATGGCGCACTTCTATGTGGTGCGCCATTACTAAGTCAGATAGTAATGGCGCACCGTGGCATATACTAATGGCGCACCCTGGCATATACTAATGGCGCACCACTGGTGCGCCATTAGTATACCAGATACTAGTGGCGTGATGCTAGTGGCACACCAGTAGTGCGCCATTAGTAGGCAAAACTGGTGCGCCACTAGTAGGCCTTTTTCTAGTAGTGTGAGTTGAAACTTCACGGAGATTTTTTATGGATTATTTAAGAAATATTGGAGCCAATAACTACCAGAGGGGCCTGGCGCACCCTGATGGGTTGTGGCCTCCTCGGCCCACTTCCGGTGCCCATCTTCTGGTATATAAGTCATTTTGACCTAGAAAAAAAATAAAGAGAGGACTTTGGGACGAAGCGCCGCTGCCTCGAGGCGAAACTTGGGCAGGAGCACTTTTGCCCTCCGGCGGAGCGATTCCGCCGGGGGAACTTCCCTCCCGGAGGGGGAAATCATCGTCATCATCATCACCAACAACTCTCCCATCTTGGGGAGGGCAATCTCCATCAACATCTTCAACAGCACCAACTCCTCTCAAACCCTAGTTCATCTCTTGTGTTCAATCTTGTTGCCGGAACTATAGATTAGTACTTGTGGGTGACTAATAGTGGGTGACTAATAGTGTTGATTGCATCTTGTAGTTGATCGCTAGATGGTTTATTTGGTGGAAGATTATATGTTTAGATCCATTATGCTATTTAATACCCCTCTGATCTTGAGCATGTTTATCACATGTGAGTAGTTACCTTTGTTCTTGAGGTCACGGGATAAATCATGTTGCAAGTAATCATGTGAAATTGATATGTGTTCGATATTTTGATAGTATGTATGTTGTGATTCCTTTAGTGGTGTCATGTGAACGTCGACTACATGAAACTTCACCATATTTGGGCCTAAGGGAATGCATTGTGGAGTAGCAATTAGATGATGGGTTGCGAGAGTGACAGAAGCTTAAACCCCAGTGTATGCGCTATTCTGTAAGGGACCGATTGGATCCAAAAGTTTAATGCTATGGTTAGAATTTATTCTTAATACTTTTCTCATAGTTGCGGATGCTTGCGGGGGGTTAATCATAGGTAGGAGGTTTGTTCAAGTAAGAACAGCACCCAAGCACCGGTCCACCCACATATCAAATTATCAAAGTAGCAAACACAAATTGAACCAACATGATGAAAGTGACTAGATGGAATTCCCGTGTACCCTCAAGAACGCTTTGCCATTTATAAGAAACCGTTCTGGCCTGTCCTTTGCCTCAAAAGGATCGGGCTACCTTGCTGCACTTTCGTTACCATTACCGTTACTTGCTCGTTACAAATTATCTTACTATCAAACTACTTGCTACTTACAATTTCAGCACTTGCAGACACCACCTTACTGAAAACTACTTGTCATTTCCTTCTGCTCCTCATTGGGTTCGACACTCTTACTTATCGAAAAGAGCTACAATTGATCCCTTATACTTGTGGGTCATCAACGACCACGACGCTACGATGGTGATCAAGGTGTCAAGCTGGTGACGATGGAGATCATGACGGTACTTTCAAGATGGAGATCAAAGGCACAAGATGATGATGGCCATATCATGTCACTTTGATTGCATGTGATGTTTATCTTTTATGCATCTTATTTTGCTTAGATTGACGGTAGCATTATAAGATGATCCCTTACTAAATTTCAAGGTATAAGTGTTCTCCCTGAGTATGCACCATTGCGAAAGTTCTTCATGCTGAGACACCACGTGATGATCGGGTGTGATAGGCTCTACGTTCATATACAACGGGTGTAAGACAGGTTTACACACGCAGAATACTTGGGTTAAACTTGACGAGCCTAGCATGTACAGACATGGCCTAAGAACACTGGAGATCGAAAGATCGAACGTGAATCATATAGATTGGACATGGTTTAGTTGATGTGGACCACGTTTCATTTAGATGACTAGAGGGATGTCTATCTAAGTGGGAGTTCTTAAATAATTTGATTAACTGAACTTAATCTATCATGAACGTAGTCCTGGTAGTATTAGAATATCTATGTTGTAGATCAATAGCTCGCGTTGTAGCTCCCCTTTATTGTGTTCCTAGAGAAAAACAAGTTGAAAGATGATAGTAGCAATGACGCAGACAGGGTCCGTGATCTGAGGATTATCCTCATTGCTGCACAGAAGTATTATGTCCTTGATGCACCGCTAGGTGACAGACCTATTTGCAGGAGCAGATGCAGACATTATGAAATGTTTGACAAGCTCGATATGATGACTACTTGATAGTTAAGTGCACCATGCTTTACAGTTATGGCTTAGAATCGGGACTTCAAAAACGTTTTGAACGCCACGGAGCATATGAGATGTTCCAAGAGATGAAATTAGTATTTCAGTCTCATGCCCGTGTCGAGAGGTTGAGACCTCTGACAAGTAATTTGCCTACAAGATGGAGGAGAATAGCTCAACCAGTGAGCATGTGCTCAGAATGTCTGAGTACTACAATCGCTTGAATCAAGTGGGAGTTAATCTTCCAGATAAAATAGTGATTCACAGAGTTCTCTAGTCACTATCACCAAGTTACTAGAACTTCGTGATTGACTATAATATGCAAGGGATGACGAAAACGAATCCTGAGCTCTTCGCGATGTTGATATCGACGAAGGTAGAAATCAAGAAAAAGCATCAAGTGTTGATGGTTAATAAGACCACTATTTTCAAGAAAAATGGCAAAGGGAAAGAAAGGGAACTTCAAGAAGAATGGCAAGCAAGTTGCCACTCCCGTGAAGAAGCCCAAAGCTGGACCTAGGCCTGAAACTGAGTGCTTCTACTGCAAAAGGGTATGGTAACTAGAAGCAGAACTGCCCCAAAAACTTGGCGGATAAGAAGGATGGCAAAATGAACAAAGGTATATTTGATATACAGATTATTGATGTGTACTTTACTAGTGTTCATAATCAACCCCTCGGTATTTGATACCGGTTCAGTTGCTAAGATTGGTATCTCGAAACAGGAGTTGCAGAATAGTAGAGACTAGTTAAGGGCTAAGTGACGATGTGTGTTGGAAGTGTTTCCAAAATAGATATGATCACCATCGCACACTCTCCCTACCTTCGAGATTAGTGTTGAGCCTAAATAAATGTTATTTGGTGTTTGCGTTGAGCATGAATATGATTAGATCATGTTCATTGCAATACAGTTATTCATGTAAGTCAGAGAATCATTGTTGTTCTGTTTACTTGAATAAATCCTTCTATGGTCATACACCCAATGTGAATGGTTTATTGAATCTCGATCGTAGTGATACACATATTCATAATATTGATGCCAAAAGATGCAAAGTTAATAATGATAGTGCAACATATTTGTGGCACTGATGTTTAGGTCATATTGGTGTAAAGCGCATGAAGAAACTCCATGCTGATGCATCTTTGGAATCACTTGATTATGAATCATTTAATACTTGCGAACCATGCCTCATGGGCAAGATGACTAGAACGCCGTTCTCCGGAACAATGGAGCAAACAACTGACTTATTGGAAATAATACATACTGATGTATGCGGTCCAATGAGTGTTAAGGCTCGCAACGGGTATCGTTATTTTCTAACCTTCATAGATGATTTGAGCAGATATGGGTATATCTGCTTAATGAAACACAAGTCTGAAACATTTGAAAAGTTCAAAGAATTTCAGAGTGAAGTAGAGAATCATCATAACAAGAAAATAAAGTTTCTACGATCTGATCGCGGAGACGAATATTTGAGTTACAAGTTTGGCTTTCATTTAAAAAATGTGGAATAGTTTCACAACTCACGCCACCTGGAACACCACAGTGTAATGGTGTGTCCGAACGTTGTAACCATACTTTACTAGATATGGTGTGGTCTATGATGTCTCTTACCGATTTGCCACTATCGTTTCGGGGTTACACATTAGAGACAGCTGCATTCACATTAAATAGGGCACGGTCGAAATCCGTTGAGATGACACCGTATAAACTCTGGTTTGGCAACAAACCTAAGTTGTCGTTTCTTAAAGTTTGGGGTTGCGACACTTATATCAACAGGCTTCAGCCGGATAAGCTCGAACCCAAATCAGAGAAGTGTGTCTTCATAGGATACCCTAAAGAAACAATTGGGTACACCTTCTATCACAAATCCGAAGGCAAGATTTTTGTTGCTAAAACCGAAACATTTCTAGAGAAGGAGTTTCTCTCAAAAGAAGTGAGTGGGAGGAAAGTAGAACTTGATGAGGTAATTGTACCGTCTCTCGAATTGGAGTGTAGTTCACCAGAGAAATTTGCTCCCGTGATGCCTACACCAACTATAAAGGAAGTTAATGATGATGATCATGAAACTTCGGATCAAGTTACTATAGAACTCCGTAGGTCAACCAGAGCACGATCCGCACCAGAGTGGTATGGTAATCCTGTTCTGGAAGTCATGTTACTAGACCATGGTAAACCTACGATTTATGAGGAAGCGATGATGAACCCAGATTCCGCAAAGTGGCTTGAGGCCATGAAATCTGAGATAGGATCCATGTATGAGAACAAAGTATGGACTTTGGTGGACTTGCCTGACGATCGGCAAGCCATTAAGAGTAAATGGATCTTTAAGAGGAAGACGGACGCTGATAGTAGTGTTACTATCTACAAAGCTCGAATTGTCGCAAAAGGTTTTTCGACAAGTTCAAGGTGTTGACTACGATGAGATTTTCTCACTCGTATCGATGCTTAAGTCTGCCCGAATCATGTTAGCGATTGCCGCATTATATGAAATCTGGCAAATGGATATCAAAACTACATTCCTTAATGGATTTAATAAAGAAGAGTTGTATGTGATGCAACCAGGAGGTTTTGTCAATCCTGAAGGTGCTAAAAATGTGCAAACTCCAGCGATCCATCTATGGACTGGTGCAAGCATCTCGGAGTTGGAATATACGCTTTGATGAGTTGATCAAAGCATATAGTTTTATACAGACTTGCGATGAAGCCTCTATTTACAAGAAAGTGAGTGGGAGCACTACAGCCTTTCTGACAAGTATATGTGAATGACATATTGTTGATCGGAAATGATGTAGAATTTTCTGGAAAGCATAAAGGAGTATTTGAAAGGAGTTTTTCAAATGAAAAACCTCGGTGAAGCTGCTTACATATTAAAGCATCAACATCTATAGGGATAGATCAAGACGCTTAATAGGACTTTCACAAAAGCACATACCTTGATAAAGTTTTTGAAGAACTTCAAAATGGATCAGTCAAAGAAAGAGTTCGTGCCTGTGTTACAAGGTGTGAAGTTGAGTAAGACTCAAAAACCCGACCACGACAGAAAATAGAGAGAGAATGAAAGTCATTCCCTATGCCTCAGCCATAGGTTCTATAAAGTATGCCATGCTGTGTACTAGACCTATTGTATACCTTGCTGTGAGTTAGGCAAGGGAGTACAATAGTGATCTAGGAGTAGATCACTACACAGCAGTCAAAATTATCCTTAGGTACCTAAAGAGGACTAAGAAAATATTTCTCGGTTATGGGGGTGACAAAGAGTTCGTCGTAAAGAGTTACGTCGATGCAAGCTTTTACACCGATCCAGATGACTCTATGTCTCAATCTGGATACATATTGAAAGTGGGAGCAATTAGCTAGAGTAGCTCCATGCAGAGCATTGTAGACATAGAAATTTGCAAAATACTTACGGATCTGAATGTGGCAGACCCATAGACTAAAACTTCTCTCACAAGCAAAACATGATCACACCTTATTACTCTTGGGTGTTAATCACATAAGCGATGTGAACTAGATTATTGACTCTAGTAAACCCTTTGAGTGTTGGTCACATGGCGATCTGAACTATGGGTGTTAATCACAAAAAGATGTGAACTATTGGTATTAAATCACATAGCGATGTGAACTAGATTACTAACTCTAGTGCAAGTGGGAGACTGAAGGAAATATTCCCTAGAGGCAATAAAAAATTTATTATTTTATTTCCTTATATCATGATAAATGTTTATTATTCATGCTAGAATTGTATTAACCGGAAACTTGATACATGTGTGGATACATAGACAAAACACTATGTCCGTAGTAAGCCTCTACTAGACTAGCTCGTTAATCAAAGATGGTTAAGTTTCCTAGCCATAGAAACGTGTTGTCATTTGATGAACGGGGTCACATCCTTAGGAGAATGATGTGATGGACAAGACCCATCCGTTAGCTTAGCATAATGATCGTTTAGTTTTATTGCTATTGCTTTCTTCATGACTTATACATATTCCTTTGACTATGAGATTATGCAACTCCCGAATACCAGAGGAACACCTTGTGTGCTATCAAACGTCACAACGTAACTGGGTGATTATAAAGATGCTCTACAGGTGTCTCCGAAGGTGTTTCTTGGGTTCGCATAGATCGAGACTAGGATTTGTCACTCCAAGTTTCGGAGAGGTATCTCTAGGCCCTCTCGGTAATGCACATCACTATAAGTCTTGCAAGCAATGTGACTAATGAGTTAGTTGCGGGATGATGCATTATGGAACGAGTAAAGAGACTTGCCAGAAACGAGATTGAACAAGGTATGATGATACCAACGATCTAATCTCGGGCAAGTAACATACTGATGACAAAGGGAACAACGTATGTTGTTATGCGGTTTGACCGATAAAGATCTTCGTAGAATATGTAGGAGCCAATATGAGCATCCAGGTTCCGCTATTGGTTATTGAACGGAGAGGTGTATCGGTCATGTCTACATAGTTCTCGAACCCGTAGGGTCCGCACGCTTAACGTTCGATGACGATTTGTATTATGAGTTATGTGATTTGATGACCGAAGATTGTTCGGAGTCCCGGATGAGATCACGAACATGACGAGAAGTCTCGAAATGGTCGAGAGGTAAAGATTCATATATTGGAAGGCTATATTCGGACATCAGAAAGGTTCCGAGTGATTCGGGTATTTTTCGGAGTACCGGGGAGTTACAGGAATTCACCGGGAGAGGTAATGGGCCTTATTGGGCCATACGGGAAAGGAGGAGGCAGGCCAAAGGGGAGGTGGAGCGCCCCCCCCCCCCATGGGTCCGAATTGGACTAGGGGAAGGGGGCGGCGCCCCCCTTGCCCTTTCCTACTCCCTCTCTCTTTCCCTCTTTCCTTCTCTCCTACTCTGAAAAGGAAAAGGATTCCTACTAGGACTTGGAAGTCCTAGTAGGACTCCATACTCTTGGCGTGCCCCTAGGGGGCCGGCCTCTCTCCCTCCCTCCTTTATATACGTGGGCAGGGGGCACCCCAAAGGCACTCAAGATTTGTCTTAGCCGTATGCGGTGCCCCCTCCACAGTTACACACCTCGGTCATACCGTCGTAGTGCTTAGGCGAAGCCCTGCTTCATCGTCACCGTCACCACGCCGTCGTGCTGACGAAACTCTCCATCGTCCTCAACAGGATCAAGAGCTCGAGGGACGTCATCGTGCTGAATGTGTGCTGAACACGAAGGTGCCGTAAGTTCCGTACTTGGATCGGTTGGATCGTGAAGACGTTCAACTACATCAACCGCGTTACTAAACGCTTCCGCTTTCAGTCTACGAGGGTACGTGCACACACTCTCCCCGCTCGTTGCTATGCTTCTCCTAGATAGATCTTGCGTGATCGTAGGTAAATTTTTTGAAATACTATGTTCGCCAACAGTTCTTTTGCACTAAGGGGTTGAGCATACAAACAAATAAGCGCATGGCAACCTCTGCTTCCCTCTGCGAAGGGCCTATCTTTTATTTTTATGCAAGATTCAAAGTTTTTCTCTCTATTCCTTTTATTTTTCTCCTTTGGCAAGCATCATTTGGTGAGTAAAGATCTAGGCACATATGTCTAGTTGATTATGGGTGGCATGAGTTATTATTATTGGCATCACCTCTGAGGTGAGTACGTTGGGAGGCGAAACTATAAGCCCCTATCTTTCTATGTGTCCGGTTGAAACGTTTTGCTCATGTGTATGCGGTGAGTGTTAGCAATTATATGATGGTTGAGTATGAGGACTTGCTTAAAGGCTCCGATACGTGACCCTTCCTGAAAAGATGATGAATTGTAGTTGCAAAGTTGACTAAGAACATAGTTTGTTGGTTTCTAATTGAGTTTTTGCTTAATACTTAAATTGTGTGATGAATTGTCACTTATTCATGGGAGGTCCATGATAGAAGCTATATCATAAAAGTCTTATGTTTAAATTTGTTGCAGTTATAATAATCTACATTATGCTTCTATGTCCGTATTTTGTTTTTATCGACACCTCGCTCTTTAAGCATATGGACATGTTTTTCAATTTCAGTTTTCGCTTGAGGACAAGCGAGGTCTAAGCTTGGGGGAGTTGATATGTCCATTTTGCATCATGTTTTTTACCATTATTTATGATGTTTTTCTGCATAATAATGCTTTTTGGAGTAATTCTAATGCCTTTTCTCTCATAATTTGCAAGGAACACACAAAGAGGGAGAATTCCGGCAGCTGGAAATCTGGACCTGGAAAAGCTATGTCAGGCCACCTATTCTGCACAACTCCAAACAAGCTGAAACTTCACAGAGAATTTTTATGAAATATTTGAAGAATATTGGAGCAAATAAGTACCAGAGGGGGCCCACCAGGTGGGCACAACCCACCTGGGTGCACCAGGGAGCCCAGGCGCACCCTGGTGGGTTGTGCTCACCCAGGCCCACCTCCGGTGCCCATCTTCTGGTATATAAGTCATTTTGACCTAGAAAAAATAAGGAGAGGACTTTCGGGACGGAGCGCCGCTGTCTCGAGGCGGAACTTGGGTAGGAGCACTTTTGCCCTCCGGCGGAGCGATTCCGCCGGGGGAAGTTCCCTCCCGGAGGGGGAAATCATCGTCATCATCATCACCAACAACTCTCCCATCTTGGGGAGGGAAATCTCCATCAACATCTTCAACAGCACCAACTCCTCTCAAACCCTAGTTCATCTCTTGTGTTCAATCTTGTTACTAGAACTATAGATTGGTGCTTGTGGGTGACTAATAGTGTTGATTACATCTTGTAGTTGATCACTATATGGTTTATTTGGTAGAAGATTATATGTTCAGATCCAATATGCTATTTAATACCCCTCTGATCTTGAGCATGTTTATCACTTGTGAGTAGTTACTTTTGTTCTTGAGGTCACGGGAGAAATCATGTTGAAAGTAATCATGTGAACTTGATATGTGTTTGATAAGTTGATAGTATTTATGTTGTGATTCCCTTAGTGGTGTCATGTGAACGTCGACTACATGACACTTCACCATATTTGGGCCTAAGGGAATGCATTGTGGAGTAGCAATTAGATGATGGGTTGCGAGAGTGACAGAAGCTTAAACCCGAGTTTATGCGCTATTCCCTAAGGGACCGATTGGATCCAAAAGTTTAATGCTATGGTTAGAATTTATTCTTAATACTTTCTCGTAGTTGCGGATGCTTGCGGGAGGGTTAATCATAAGTAGGAGGTTTGTTCAAGTAAGAACAGCACCAAAGCACCGGTGCACCCACATATCAAATTATCAAAGTAGCAAACACAAATCGAACCAACATGATGAAAGTGACTAGATGAAATTCCCGTGTACCCTCAAAAACGCATTGCTTACTATAAGAGACCGTTTTGGCCTGTCCTTTGCCTCAAAAGGATTGGGCTACCTTGCTGCACTTTTGTTACTACTATCATTACTTGCTCGTCTCAAATTATCTGGCTATCAAACTACTCCGTTACTTACAGTTTCAGCACTTGTAGACACTACCTTGCTGAAAACCACTTGCCATTTCCTTCTACTCCTCGTTGGGTTCGACACTCTTACTTATCGAAAAGAGCTACAATTGATCCCCTATACTTGTATGTCATCAGGCGTCTGTATTGAGGAATCGAAAAGGGTCATCCTCATCCATCTCATCATCCATTCTTTGTTCTACGGGGGCGATTACATCAACCACTGTTGGACCCCCCCTTCCTCACGCCGTTCGTCGCTCTCACCCGGCACTACAGGCGCTGGTAATTGCGTAGGCGGGGTGGTGGTGTTCATACCTGCTTGTTGATGTGTGGTTATTGGTGTGCACTCGGCCGACTCTAGACGAAGAAGATTCTTCGGCCATAGAAACACCCAACCCTTACAGCTTCCAAGCTGCAGCGGGTGAGGGAAATATGCCCTAGAGGCAATAATAAAGTTGTTATTTATATTTCCTTATATCATGATAAATGTTTATTATTCATGCTAGAATTGTATTAACCGAAAACTTAGTACATGTGTGAATACATATACAAACAGAGTGTCACTAGTATGCCTCTACTTGACTAGCTCGTTATTCAAAGATGGTTAAGTTTCCTACCAATAGACATGAGTTGTCATTTGATTAATGGAATCACATCATTAGAGAATGATGTGATTGACAACACCCATCCGTTAGCTTAGCACGATGATCGTTTAGTTTGTTGCTATTGCTTTCTTCATGACTTATACATGTTCCTATGACTATGAGATTATGCAACTCCCAAATACCAGAGGAACACTTAGTGTGCTATCAAATGTCACAACGTAACTGGGTGATTATAAAGATGCTCTACAGGTGTCTTCGGTGGTGTTTTTTGAGTTGGCATAGATCAAGATTAGGATTTGTCACTCTGATTGTCGGAGAGGTATCTCTGGGCCCTCTCGGTAATGCACATCACTATAAGCCTTGCAAGCAATGTGACTAATGAGTTAGTTGCGGGATGATGCACTACGGAACGAGTAAAGAGACTTGCCGGTAACGAGATTGAACTAGGTATTGAGATACCGACGATCGAATCTCGAGCAAGTAACATACCGATGACAAAGGGAACAACGTATGTTGTTATGTGGTTTGACTGGAGCCAATATGAGCATCCAGGTTCCGCTATTGGTTATTGACCGGAAATGAGTCTCGGTCATGTCTACATAGTTCTCGAACCCGTAGGGTCCGCACGCTTAACGTTCGATGACGATCGGTATTGTGAGTTTATGTGTTTTGATGTACCGAAGGTTGTTCGGAGTCCCGGATGTGATCACGGACATGACGAGGAGTCTCGAAATGGTCGAGGCATAAATATTGATATATTGGAAGGCTATGTTTGGACACCGGAAAGGTTTCGGATGAGTTCGGGCATTTTCCGGAGTACCGGGGGGTTACCGGAACCCCCCGGGGGCATAATGGGCCTACATGGGCTTTAGTGGAAGAGAGAGGAGGCGGCCAAGAGGAGGGGCGCCCCCCCCCCCCAAGCCTAGTCCGAATTGGGAGGGGGGCCGGGCCCCCTTTCCTTCTTCTCCTCTTCCCCTTCCTTACCCCTCCTATTAGGACTAGGAAAGGGGGGAACCTACTCCTAGTAGGAGTAGGATTCCCCCCCTTGGGGGCGCACCATGAGGCCAGCTGGCCCCCTCCTCCCCTCCTTTATATACGGGGGAGGGGGCACCCCATAGACACACAAGTTGATTGTTTAGCCGTGTGCGGTGCCCCCCTCCACAGATTTCCACCTCGGTCATATCATTATAGTGCTTAGGTGAAGCCCTGCGTCGGTAACTTCATCAACACCATCATCATGCCGTCGTGCTGACGAAACTCTCCCTCGGCCTCGGCTGGATCAAGAGTTCAAGGGACGTCACCGAGCTGAACGTGTGCAGATCGCGGAGGTGCCATGCGTTCGGTACTTGATCGGTTGATCGCGAAGACGTTCGACTACATCAACCACATTACTTAACGCTTCCGCTTGCGGTCTACGTGGGTACGTGGGCACACTCTCCCGCTCGTTGCTATGCATCACATAGATAGATCTTGCGTAATTATAGGTAAAAATTTTAAAATACTGCATTCCCCAACAGTGGTATCCAAGCCAGGTCTATGCGTACATGTTATATGCACGAGTAGAACAGAAAGAGTTGTGGGCGATAATAGTCATACTGCTTACTAGCATGTGATACTTTGATTCGGCAGTATTATTGGATGAAGCGGCCCAGACCGACATTACATGACCGCATTCATGAGACTGGTTCTACCGCCGTGCTTCGCACACAGGTGGCTAGTGGGTGTCTGTTTCTCCAACTTTAGTTGAATCAAGTGTGACTACACCCCGTCCTTGTTGAAGGTTAAAACAGCACACTTGACGAAAAATCGTTGTGGTTTTTGATGCGTAGGTAAGAACGGTTCTTGCTAAACCCGTAGCAGCCACGTAAAAATTTGCAACAACAAGTAGAGGACGTCTAACTTGTTTTTGCAGGGTATGTTGTGATGTGATATGGTCAAGACGTGATGATATATAAATTGTTGTATGAGATGATCATGTTTTGTAACAGTTATCGGCAACTGGCAGGAGCCTTATGGTTGTCGCTTTATTGTATGAAATGCAATCGCCATGTAATTGCTTTACTTTATCACTAAGCGGTAGCGATAGTCGTGATAGCAATAGTTTGCGAGACGACAACGATGCTTCGATGGAGATCAAGGTGTCAAGCCGGTGACGATGGTGATCATGACGGTGCTTTGGAGATGGAGATCAAAGGCACAAGATGATGATGGCCATATCATATCATTTATATTGATTGCATGTGATGTTTATCCTTTTTGCATCTTATTTTGCTTAGTTCGGCGGTAGCATTATAAGATGATCTCTCACTAAATTTCAAGGTACAAGTGTTCTCCCTGAGTATGCACCGTTGCTACAGTTTGTCGTGCCGAGACACAACGTGATGATCAGGTGTGATAAGCTCTACGTTCACATACAACAGGTGCAAGCCAGTTTTGCACATGCAAAATACTCGGGTTAATCTTGTCAAGCCTAGCATATGCAGGTATGGCCTCGGAACACTGAGACCGAAAGGTCGAGCGTGAATCATATAGTATATATGATCAACATAGTGATCTTCACCATTGAAAACTACTCCATCTCACGTGATGATCAGACATGGTTTAGTTGATTTGGATCACGTGATCACTTAGATGATTAGAGGGATATCTATCTAAGTGGGAGTTCTTAAGTAATATGATTAATTGAACTTTAATTTATCATGAACTTAGTCCCTGATAGTATTTTGCATGTCTATGTTGTTGTAGATCAATGGCCCGTGCTACTGTTCCTTTGAATTTTAATGCGTTCCTAGAGAAAGCTAAGTTGAAAGATGATGGTAGCAACTACACGGACTAGGTCCGTAACTTGAGGATTATCCTCATTGCTGCACAGAAGAATTACGTCCTGGAAGCACCGCTAGGTGCAAGACCCGCTGTAGGAGCAACGCCGGACGTTGTGAACGCCTGGCAGAGCAAAGCTGATGACTACTCGATAGTTTAGTGTGCCATGCTTTACGGCTTAGAACCGGGACTTCAACGATGTTTTGAATGTCATGGAGCATATGAGATGTTCTAGGAGTTGAAGTTAATATTTCAAGCAAATGCCCGGATTGAGAGATATGAAGTCTCCAATAAGTTCTACAGCTGTAAAATGGAGGAGAATAGTTCTGTCAGTGAACATATACTCAAAATGTCTGGGTATCATAATCACTTGACTCAGCTGGGAGTTAATCTTCCGGTAGATAGTATCATTGACAGAGTTCTTCAATCACTGCCACCAAGCTACAAAAGCTTCGTGATGAACTATAATATGCAAGGGATGGATAAGACAATTCCTGAGCTCTTTGCGATGCTAAAGGCTGCGGAGGTAGAAATCAAGAAGGAGCATCAAGTGTTGATGGTCAACAACACCACCAGTTTCAAGAAAAAGGGTAAAGGGAAGAAGGGGAACTTCAAGAAGAATGGCAAGAAAGTTGCTGCTCAAGTGAAGAAGCCCAATTCTGGACCTAAGCCTGAGACTGAGTGCTTCTACTGCAAAGGGACTGGTCACTGGAAGCGGAACTGCCCCAAGTATTTGGCGGATAAGAAGGATGCCAAAGTGAACAAACGTATATGTGATATACATGTTATTGATGTCTACCTTACTAATGCTCGCAGTAGTGCCTGGGTATTTGATACTGGTTCTGTTGCTAATATTTGCAACTCGAAACAGGGACTACGGATTAAGCGAAGATGGCTAAGGATGAGGTGACGATGCCCGTGGGAAATGGTTCCAAAATCAATGTGATTGCCGTCGGCACGCTACCTCTACATCTACCTTCGAGATTAGTTTTAGACCTGAATAATTGTTATTTGGTGCCAGCGTTGAGCATAAACATTATATCTGGATCTTGTTTGATGAGAGATGGTTATTCATTTAAATCTGAGAATAATGGTTGTTCTATTTATATGAGTAATATCTTTTATGGTCATGCACCCTTGAAGAGTGGTCTTTTTTTGTTGAATCTCGATAGTAGTGATACACATATTCATAATATTGAAGCCAAAAGATGCAGAGTTGATAATGATAGTGCAGCTTATTTGTGGCACTGCCGTTTGGGTCATATTGGTGTAAAGCGCATGAAGAAACTCCATACTGATGGACTTTTGGAATCACTTGATTATGAATCCCTTGGTACTTGCGAACCATGCCTCATGGGCAAGACGACTAAAACTCCATACTCCGAAACAATGGAGCGAGCAACACATTTATTGGAAATAATACATACTGATGTATGCGGTCCGATGAATATTGAGGCTCGTGGCGGGTATCATTATTTTTTGACCTTCACAGATGATTTAAGCAGATATGGGTATATCTACTTGATGAAACATAAGTCTGAAACATTTGAAAGGTTCAAAGAATTTCAGAGTGAAGTGGAAAATCATCGTAACAAGAAAATAAAGTTTTTGCGATCTGACCGTGGAGGAGAATATTTGAGTTACGAGTTTGGTCTTCATTTGAAACAATGTGGAATAGTTTCGCAACTCACGCCACCCGGAACACCACAGCGTAATGGTGTGTCCGAACGTCGTAACCGCACTTTATTAGATATGGTGCGATCTATGATGTCTCTTACTGATTTACCGCTATCGTTTTGGGGTTATGCTTTAGAGATGGCTGCATTCATGTTAAACAGGGCACCATCTAAATTCGTTGAGATGACACCTTATGAACTGTGGTTTCGCAAGAAACCCAAGTTGTCGTTTCTTAAAGTTTGGGGCTGCGATGCTTATGTGAAAAAGCTTCAACCTGATAAGCTCGAACCCAAATCGGAGAAATGTGTCTTCATAGGATACCCAAAAGAGACAGTTGGGTACACCTTCTATCACAGATCCGAAGGCAAGATATTCGTTGCTAAGAATGGATCCTTTCTATAGAAGGAGTTTCTCTCGAAAGAAGTGAGTGGGAGGAAAGTAGAACTTGATGAGGTAACTGTACCTACTCCCTTATTGGAAAGTAGTTCATCACAGAAATCAGTTCCAGTGACTCCTACACCAATTTGTGAGGAAGCTGATGATGATGATCATGTAACTTCAGATCAAGTTACTACCGAACCTCGTAGGTCAACCAGAGTAAGATCCGCACCAGAGTGGTACGGTAATCCTGTTCTGGAGGTCATGGTACTTGACCATGCTGAACCTACGAACTATGAGGAAGCGATGATGAGCCCAGATTCCGCGAAATGGCTTGAGGCCATGAAATCTGAGATGGGATCCATGTATGAGAACAAAGTGTGGACTTTGGTTGACTTGCCCGATGATTGGCAAGCCATAGAGAATAAATGGATCTTCAAGACGAAGACTGGCGCTGACAGTAATATTACTGTCTACAAAGCTCGAGTTGTTGCGAAAGGTTTTCGACAAGTTCAAGGAGTTGACTACGATGAGACCTTCTCAGCCGTAGCGATCCTTAAGTCCGTCTGAATCATGTTAGCAATTGCCGCATTTTATGATTATGAAATTTGGCAAATGGATGTAAAACCTGCATTCCTGAATGGATTTCTGGAAGAAGAGTTGTATATGATGCAACAAGAAGGTTTTAATGATCCAAAAGGATGCTAACAAAGTGTGCAAGCTCCAGCGATCCATTTATGGACTGGTGCAAGCATCTCGGAGTTGGAATAAACATTTTGATAGTGTGATCAAAGCATATGGTTTTATACAGACTTTTGGAGAAGCCTATATTTACAAGAAAGTGAGTGGGAGCTCTGTAGCATTTCTAATATTATATGTGGATGACATATTGTTGATTGGAAATGATATAGAATTTCAAGATAGCATAAAAGGACACTTGAACAAGAGTTTTTCAATGAAAGACCTTGGTGAAGCTGCTTACATATTGGGCATCGAGATCTATAGAGATAGATCAAGACGCTTAATTGGACTTTCACAAAGCACATACCTTGATAAAATTTTGAAGAAGTTCAAAATGGATCAAGCAAAGAAAGGGTTCTTGCCTGTGTTACAAGGTGTGAAAGTGAGTCAGACTCAATGCCCGACCACTGCAGAAGGTAGAGAAAAAATGAGAGTCAGGCCCTATGCTTCAGTCATAGGTTCTATCTTGTATGCAATGCTGTGTACCAGACCTGATGTGTGCCTTGCTATTAGTTTAGCAGGGAGGTACCAAAGTAATCCAGGAATGGATCACTGGACAGCGGTCAAGAACATCCTGAAATACCTGAAGAGGACTAAGGATATGTTTCTCGTTTATGGAGGTGACAAAGAGCTCATCGTAAATGGTTACGTCGATGCAATCTTTGACACTGATCCGGATGACTCTATGTCACAAACCGGATACGTATTTATATTGAACGGTGGAGCTGTCAGTTGGTGCAGTTCTAAGCAAAGCGTCGTGGCGGGATCTACGTGTGAAGCGGAGTACATAGCTGCTTCGGAAGCAGCAAATGAAGGAGTCTGGATGAAGGAGTTCATATCCGATCTAGGTGTCATACCTAGTGCATCGGGTCCAACGAAAATCTGTTGTGACAATACTGGTGCGATTGCCTTGGCAAAGGAATCTAGATTTCACAAGAGAACCAAGCACATCAAGAGACGCTTCAATTCCATCCGCGATCAAGTCAAGGAGGGAGACATAGAGATTTGCAAGATACATACGGATCTGAATGTTGCAGACCCGTTGACTAAGCCTCTCTCACGAGCAAAACATGATCAGCACCAAGACTCCATGGGTGTTAGAATCATTACTGTGTAATCTAGATTATTGACTCTAGAGCAAGTGGGAGACTGAAGGAAATATGCCCTAGAGGCAATAATAAAATTGTTATTTATATTTCCTTATATCATGATAAATGTTTATTATTCATGCTAGAATTGTATTAACCGGAAACTTAGTACATGTGTGAATACATAGACAAACAGAGTGTCACTAGTATGCCTCTACTTGACTAGCTCGTTAATCAAAGATGGTTAAGTTTCCTAGCCATAGACATGAGTTGTCATTTGATTAATGGGATCACATCATTAGAGAATGATGTGATTGACAAGACCCATCCGTTAGTTTAGCAGGATGATCGTTTAGTTTGTTGCTATTGCTTTCTTCATGACTTATACATGTTCCTATGACTATGAGATTATGCAACTCCCGAATACTAGAGGAACACTTAGTGTGCTATCAAACGTCACAACGTAACTGGGTGATTATAAAGATGCTCTACAGGTGTCTCCATTGGTGTTTTTTGAGTTGGCATAGATCGAGATTAGGATTTGTCACTCCGATTGTCGGAGAGGTACTCTCTGGGCCCTCTCGGTAATGCACATTACTATAAGACTTGCAAGCAATGTGACTAATGAGTTAGTTGCGGGATGATGCATTATGAAACGAGTAAAGAGACTTTCCGGTAACGAGATTGAACTAGGTATTGAGATACCGACGATCGAATATCGGGCAAATAACATGCCGATGACAAAGGGAACAACGTATGTTGTTATGCGGTTTGACCGATAAAGATCTTCGTAGAATATGTGGGAGCCAATATGAGCATCCAGGTTCCGCAATTGGTTATTGACCGGAAATGAGTCTCGGTCATGTCTACATAGTTCTCGAACCCGTAGCGTCTAACGTTCGATGAGGATCGGTATTATGAGTTTATGTGTTTTGATGTACCGAAGGTTGTTCGGAGTCCAGGATTTGATCACGGACATGACGAGGAGTCCCGAAATGGTCGAGACATAAAGATTGATATATTGGAAGGCAATGTTTGGACACCGGAAAGGTTTCAGATGAGTTCGGGCATTTTCCGGAGTGCCAGGGGGGTTACCGGAACCCCCCAGGGGCTTAATGGGCTTACATGGGCTTTAGTGGAAGAGAGAGGAGGCGGCCAAGAGGAGGGGCGCCCCCGCCCCCCCCCCCCCCGAGCCCAACCGAATTGGGAGGGGGGCCGGCCCCCCTTTCCTTCTTCTCCTCTTCCCCTTCCTTCCCCCTCCTATTAGGACTAGGAAAGGGGGGAACCTACTCCTAGTAGGAATAGGATTCCCCCCCTTGGGGGCGCACCATGAGGCCGTCCGGCCCCCTCCTCCCCTCCTTTATATACGGGGGAGGGGGCACCCCATAGACACACAAGTTGACTGTTTAGCCATGTGTGGTGCCCCCCCCCCCACAGATTTCCACCTCCTCGGTCATATCGTTATAGTGCTTAGGCGAAGCCCCGCGTCGTTAACTTCATCAACACCGTCATCACGCCGTCGTGTTGACAAAACTCTCCCTTGGCCTTAGCTGGATCAAGAGTTTGAGGGACGTCACCGAGCTGAACGTGTGCAGATCACGGAGGTGCCGTGCGTTCGGTACTTGATCGGTTGGATCGCGAAGACGTTCGACTACATCAACCGCGTTACTTAACGCTTCCGCTTTCGGTCTACGAAGGTACGCGGACACACTCTCCCGCTCGTTGCTACGCATGACATAGATAGATCTTGCGTGATCATAGGTAAAAAAGGTTAAAATACTGCGTTCCCCAACAGTGGGGTCTCATCGTCCTCTCCCCTTAGCTGTACTAGAGGAGGCAAATCCTCGTGCCCCGATTTCACACTCGACAAGGTAACCCTGAAGTGCCCACCGGGCATCGGCTGGCCGTGGAACGTGAGTTCCAAGGGCTTAGTTATCACCGCCTTTCCCACGTTCAACTTCTGGCCTTTGATCAAGTAGAGTACAGTGGACGGGGTTTCGTCGGTCTGCAAACACATGTCTGCGGCGTAAAACATCCGAAAGGCAATGAAAACGGAAATCTAGATATATGTTGGTGCGACATGTAATTACTGTGAGGGCGTTGAGCTCAGCCAAAGACGAAGGCCCGCCTAGCGTGCCAGAGACTGAGGACGGGCTGCTATGAGCGGGTGCGGGTGCGGGAGAAGGCGCGGTTGCGTGAGCAGGTGATGGTGCGGTTGTGTTGTTCACCGAGTTGCTCCCGACGAAGCTGGGCATGGGGAAATCATCTACCATCTTGTCTGGATTTTCCTTCCTCCAGTTGATGATAGCCGGGATCAAGTTAGTAGCGAAAACATTTCTGCAGGCATGTACAGTTGCAGTGACTGCCTGCTGTACTGATATTTGCTTGGACTACATCGGTATTTCCCCAAAGAGGAAGGGATGATGCATCACAACAACGGTAGGTATTTCCCTCAGTGATGAGACCAAGGTTATCGAACCAGTAGGAGAACCACGCAACACCACGTAAACAGCTCCTGCACACAAATAACAAATACTCGCAACCCGACGTATTAAAGGGGTTGTCAATCCCTTCCGGGTAACGGTGCCAGAAATTGGTGAGTTGACGGGAGAAAGTTGTAATAATTCAATAGATAGAACGCCAAATAAAATAAAGTGCAGCAAGGTATTTTTGTATTTTTGGTTTAATAGATCTGAAAATAAAAGCAAAGCAAATAGATCGCAAAGGAAAATATATTAAAGAAGAGACCCGGGGGCCGTAGGTGATCACTAGTGGCTTCTCTCGAGAAAAATAGCAAACGGTGGGTGAACAAATTACTGTTGGGCAATTGATAGAACTTCAAATAATCATGACGATATCCAGGAAATGATCATCATATAGGCATCACGTCCAAGATTAGTAGACCGACTCCTGCCTGCATCTACTACAATTACTCCACACATCGACCGCTATCCAGCATGCATCTAGTGTATTAAGTTCATGGAAAAACGGAGTAATGCAATAAGAGCGATGACATGATGTAGACAAGATCTATTTATGTAGAAATAGACCCCATCATTTTATCCTTAATAGCAACGATACATACGTGTTGGTTCCCTTTCTGTCACTGGGATCAAGCACCGTAAGATCGAACCCATTACAAAGCACCTCCTCCCACTGCAAGATAAATAGATCAATTTAGCCAAACAAAACCCAAATATCGGAGAAGAAATACGAGGCTATAAGCAATATGCATATAAGATATCAAAGAAGACTCAAATAACTTTCATGGATAAAATGATAGATCTAATCATAAACTCAAAGTTCATCGGATCCCAACAAACACACCGCAAAAAGAGTTACATCATATGGATCTCCAAGAGACCATTGTATTGAGAATCAAACGAGAGAGAGGAAGCCATCTAGCTACTAACTACGGACCCGGAGGTCTACAAAGAACTACTCACGCATCATCAGAGAGGCACCAATGGACACGATGAACCCCTCCGTGATGGTGTCTAGATTGGATCTGGTGGTTCTGGAACTTGCGGTGGCTGGAATTGATTTTCGTCGACTCCCCTAGGGTTTTGGAATATTTGGGTATTTATAGAGCAAAGAGTCGGTGCGGGGGGACCCCTAAGGTGGGCACAACCCACCAGGGCGCGCCTGGCCCCCTGGCGCGCCCAGGTGGGTTGTGCTCCCCTCGGAGCCCCCCTCTGGTACTTCTTTGGCCCACTGGATGTCTTCTGGTCCAAAAAAATCCACAAAAAGTTTCGTTGCGTTTGGACTCCGTTTGATATTGATTTCCTGCGATGTAAGAAACATGAAAAAAACAGCAACTGGCACTGGGCACTATGTCTATAGGTTAGTACCAAAATATGATATAAAATGACTATAAAATGATTGTAAAACATCCAAGAATGATAATATAACAGCATGGAACAATAAAAAAATATAGATACGTTGGAGACGTATCAGCATCCCCAAGCTTAATTCCTGCTCGTCCTCGAGTAGATAAATGATACAAACAGAATTTTTTATGTGGAATGCTACCTAAGATGTTCATCACATATTCTTTTCTTTATAGAATGGACATTTGGACATTTATATGGTTCAAAGCAATAGTCTAGTTTTGACATGATAACTTAAATACTCAAGCATATCAACAAGCAACCATGTCTTTCAAAATATCAGCGCTAAAATAAGTTATCCCTAGCCCATTATGCTCAATCATTGGTCCATTCATGAAACACACTCGCATATTAGCTACACCCAATGCTCAAGTACGATCATGGTTCCCCTTAGTTGGTGGTTTATAAGAGAAGATGGAGACTCAAATTAAAAATAAAAATTGCATAAAGTAAAAGAAAGGACCTTCGCAGAGGGAAGTAGGGATTTGTCGAGGTGCCAGAGCTCAAAGCGAAAAACATAGAGATAAAAACATTTTGGGAGGTATGCTTTTCCCACCAACGAAAACGAATTAGAGTTCCCCACACTTTCCATGCTTAGATATATCATAGGCGGTTCCCAAACAGAAAATAAAGTTTATTCCTTTTTCCACCATACTTTCACTTTCCATGGCTAGCCGAATCGACGGTTGCCTTCCATACCAGCACTTTCCAAGGAATTTATTATTTGACAACATAAAGTAAATTCATTTTTTCATTTCGGGACTGGGCATCCCTAATACCTTTGCCTTACTCTCGTGCAATGACAAGTGAATAACACTCATCGTGAGAATAACACATCTAGCATGGAAAATATCGGCCACCCCTCACCGCCTCGCGAGCGGTAAGAGCACACAAAAGAGAAATTTATTTTGAAATTAGAGGTAGCACATACAAATTTGCTTAGAAGGGCACGGAAATACCGCATATAGGTATGTATGGTGGACTCATGTGGCAAAAACTGGTTTAAAGGATTTTGGATGCACAAGTAGTGGTCATACTTAGTGCAAAATGAAGGCCAGCAAAAGACTGGGAAGTGACCAACCAAGAAACAAAAAATCTCATAAGCGAGCATTGAGCATAATTAACATCGAATAATGCACCACAAGTAGGATGTAATTTCATTGCATAACTATTGACTTTCGTGCTTGCGTAGGGAATCACAAACCTTAACACCAATATTTACTAAAGCATAATTACTCATCAACATGATTCACATATCATATCATCATATCTCAAAACTATTACAAGTAATCAAGTTTATTTTGTCCAATGATCTTCATGGAAGTTTTTATTATATCCTTCTTGGATATCTATCACTTTGGAACTAATTTTCATGTGTTGCTTTTGATAAGCTCAAACAAATATAAGTGAAGATCATGAGCGTAATATTTCTTTCTCTCAATAATTTAAGTGAAGCAAGAGAGAATTTCTTAAAAATTTACTAGCTCTCAAATAAATCTAAGTGAAACATGAGAGAATTTCTTCAAAAATAATAAAGCACACTGATACGTCTCTAACGTATCTATAATTTTTGATTGTTCCATGTTGTTATATTATCAATCTTCGATGTTTTATAATCATTTTATAGTCATTTTATATCATTTTTTGGTACTAACCTATTGACATAGTGCCAAGTGCCAGTTGCTGTTTTTTACATCGCAGAAAATTAATACCAAACAGAGTCCAAATGCAACGAAACTTTACGCAGATTCTTTCTGGACCAGAAGACACCCAATGGGCCAAGGCAGCGCCTGGGGGTGCTCCGAGGGGAGCACAACCCACCAGAGCGCGCCAGGAGGCCCAGGCGCGCCCTGGTGGGTTGTGCCCACCTCGGGTGCCCCCCGGACCACCTCTTTGCTCTATAAATACCTCAATATTTCAGAAACCCTAGGGGAGTCGACGAAATTTTCATCCAGCCGCCGCAGAGTCTAGAACCACCAGATCCAATCTAGACACCTTCACGGAGGGGTTCACCACTTCCATTGGCGCCTCTCCGATGATGCGTGAGTAGTTCCTTGTAGACCTACGGGTCCGTAGTTAGTAGCTAGATGGCTTCCTCTCTCTCGGATGATTCTCAATACAATGGTCTCTTGGAGATCCATATGATGTAACTCTTTTGCGGTGTGTTTGTTGGGATCCGATGAACTTTGAGTTTACGATCAGATCTATCTTTTTATATCCATGAAAGTTATTTGAGTTTCTTTGATCTCTCATATGCATGATTGCCTATAGCCTCGTATTTCTTCTCTGATATTTGGGTTTTGTTTTGCCAACTTGATCTACTTATCTTGCAATGGGAAGAGGTGCTTTGTAGTGGGTTCGATCTTATGGTGCTTGATCCCAGTGACAGAAAGGGAACTGACACGTATGTATCGTTGCTACTAAGGATAAAATGATGGGGTCTATCTCTACATAGATAGATCTTGTCTACATCATGTCATCGTTCTTATTGCATTACTCCGTTTCTCCATGAACTTAATACACTAATGCATGCTGGATAGCGGTCGATGTGTGGAGTAATAGTAGTAGATGCAGGCAGGAGTCGGTCTACTAATCTTGGACGTGATGCCTATATAATGATCATTGCCTGGATATCGTCATGATTATTTGAAGTTCTATCAATTGCCCAACAGTAATTTGTTCACCCACCGTTTGCTATTTTTCTCGAGAGAAGCCACTAGTGAAACCTACGGCCCCCAGGTCTCTTCTCAACATATTTGCCTTTGCGATCTATTTTTCCTTGCTTTTATTTTCCGATCTATATTTCTAAAAACCCAAAAATACCTTGCTGCAATTTATTTGTATTTATTTTATCTCGCGTTCCCGCGAGATCTATCTATCCAAACTACTACAAAAACTATCTATCTTTTACCGGTGAAGGATTGACAACCCGTCTCTTACGTCGGGTTGCGAGTATTTGTTCTTTGTGTGCAGATGCTATTTACGTTGTGCTGCATGGTTCTTCTACTAGTTCGATAACCTTGGTCTCATCACTGGGGGAAATACCTACCGCTGCTGTGTTGCATCATCCCTTCCTCTTTGGGAAAATACCGACGTAGCTTCAAGCCGCATCACACACCGTGCTCAAAAAGATATAAGTGAAGCAGTAGAGCAATTCCATAGCTCACAAAGATTTAAGTGAAGCATAGAGAGCAATTCTAACAAGTCATGGCATAATTTTGGCTCTCTCAAGTGTGTCCAGAAAGGATTGATGACTTAAAACAAAAAGCAAAACAAGTAAAGACTCATATCGTACAAGACGCTCCAAGCAAAACTCATAGTATGTGACTAATAAAAATATAGTTCCGAGTAAAATACCGATGATTGTTAGAAGAAAGAGGGGATGCCACTCGGGCATCCCCAAGCTTAGTTGCTTGCTTCTCTTTGGATAATAACGTGGGATGCCATGGTCATCCCCAAGCTTAGGCTCTTCTTACTCCTTATTCCTTCATCCAACGTAACATCACCCAAAACATGAAAACTTCAATCACACAAAACTCAACAAAATCTTCGTGACATCCGTTAGTATAAGAAAATAAATCACTACTATAAGTACTATAAAAAACCAATTCATATTTTATTCTTGCATTATATCTACTGTATTCCAACTTTTCTATGGCAAAAACTCTTTAAAGAAAACCATAGAATCATTAAAACAAACGCATAATGCAAAGAAAACAGAACCTGTCAAAAACAGAACAGTCTGTAGCAATCTGAATATTTCGAACTCTTCTGTAACTCCAACAATTCTAAAAAATTGGGAAAACGTGGGCAAATGATATATCAATCTTTTGTAAAAAATTCAGAGGAAAAGCACGTTTCTGTGATTTATTAAAATTATTTTTCTGAGTGCAAAAGTTTCTGTTTTTAAACAAGATCAAATCAACTATCACCCAAAATGATCCTAAAGGCTTAGCTTGGCACAAACACTAATTAAAACGCAAAAAACACAATCAAAACAGTAGAATAATTGTGCAAACACTGAAGTACAGAAAGAAAAAAAAATATTCATTGGGTTGCCTCCCAACAAGCGCTATCGTTTGACGCCCCTAGCTAGGCATAAAGATTTTATTGATGCTCACATGAAAGATAATAATTGAAACACAAAGAGAGCATCATGTAGCATGTGAAAAACACTTTTAAGTCTAACATACTTCCTATGCATAGGGCATTTTATAAGCAAACAAATTATCAAGAAAAAAGGAATCTATCATATGCAAGGAAGAAGAAAGAAATAATAGCAATCTCAACATGAAGAGAGGTACTTTAGTAACATGAAAATTTCTACAACCATATTTTCCTCTTTGATAATAATTACATATAAGATCATAATCAAATTTAACAATATACATATCATTACATGTAGGATCATTATCAAATTCAAACTTGCCCTGCACATACATGTCCCGACTCACAACCATTAGAGTGAGCATTGCGTACCGTCGACAGTGCGTGCAACAAGTGAGCCGTGAGCGCATTCACCGTCCCGGGGTCCGGTGCGCCGTTGAACCCGGCGACAGTGCTCTCCCACAGCCCTGCTACCTCTGACGCGGCAAGCGTCTTCCGGGCGATGAAAGCGGACCCGCGGAGCGCGCAGCCTCAGAGCTGCTCCCCACAGTTGCCAAACATTGAATCCACGTAGCCCAGCCTCATCAGTTGTCAGTACCATTTGCACCAGACATCCAGCCACGGTGTCGGGCAATTGGATCACGCTGCCACATATGAATCCCGAACGCCGTCGTAGGTGATGGACGAGCCAGAAGCAGAGGCGACTTCAGTCTTGCAGCGAGCTAGCCCCCTGCACCGTAGAGGAGAGGACGCGAGCAAAAGAGTCTTTCCCGCGCAATCCACCTTGCTTGGATCTGGCCTCTCGTTGGAGGCCGCCAAGATCGCCCTGGAAGAAATGAACTGTTTTTGGATGGCTGGGTTTCCCGCGCTGATCTAGGCGGTGCGTGGCGTGTGGACTCTAGAGAAGGCGACACTGGCCGGCGTAGGAGAGGGAGAGGAGCAGCACACGCCCATGTTACCGCAGTAGCTGAACACCTCGCGCTTCTCCGCCACCGTCGACCACTGCTCGGTCGTCGTGTCCCCGCCGTCAAAGTTGTCGTCCGAGTCGAGTCGAGGCGCACGAAGCGTAGCATGTCGCCACTCTCGCCGTAGTTGCTGCTGTAGGCAACGACAACGGGGTCGGAGAGCGTGCCGTCGGTGAGGGAGACGTGCGTTGGTCTGCATCTTGATTCTTGAGCATCGGGGAGCTGAGCGTCTTGTTGGCGGTGAAGGTGGAATTGTAGCCCTCGTTGAAGTAGGCGACGGTGGCCCACCTGAGCGTGAGGTTGTCGGTGGCCCTGTCGACGGTGAAGACGTAGGGGCCGGATGTGAGGTTCCAACCGGAGGTGAAGCTCTGCGACATGACCACAGATCGAAGGACTGCCATAGGACGCCCGCCAGGCGGACCAGACGGAGATGCCGCTGGCGTAGGTGACTGCAGCGACGAAGAGCCACAGCGCGGCCTGGGACGCCTCAGTGGCGAGAGAGAAGATGGAAGTGGGCGACGACCACGTGGCCGAGTTGCCGCCCGGCGAAACGGAGGAGCCCAGGGCATGTCCTTGCCATGGGACAGGAAAGGGAGGAGCAGGAAGCAGAAGCAGCAAAGGACGGCGAGATCCCACACTGGGGCGCTCAAAGTAGAATAATTCTATCTACTTTTCTGATAAGTTGTGAGCACCTTGTATTTGGCTAAATAAGTAGAATAATTCTTACCATCGCTAAACTTGAAATAGTTTCGTTGTACTATGAAGGAAGAACACATAGATTTTGTTACGCTCCAAGAGACTATTAAGGCTGATTTCTCGTTTAGAGATTTAGTGGCGTATGATCCTTTACAGCGCTTTGATTGGTTTTGGACCCCTTCCATGGGGCACTCTGGAGGTCAGCTGATGGGTTGTAATAGAGATATCTGTGATGTTATTGCGTGGGAGCCGGGTTTATTCTATATTGCAGTTACTGTCCGTCACCGGGTATCCTTGGCTACTTGGGTGATTGTCAGTGTCTACGGGCCGGCGGACCACGCGAGGTCTGCGGATTTCTTGGGGGAAATCACAACCTTGGTCGGGGCCAAGCGAGCGGCCAACTTACCCATCGTGGTGGGCGGGGACTTTAACTTGATTCGCTCGGGGGCGGACAAGAGCAATAGCAACATTGACTGGGCTAGGGTGTCCCTTTTCAACAATGCTATCGCGGCCGCGGCTCTTAGGGAAATTGCGCGGACAGGTGCAAGGTACACTTGGACTAACAAACAGCGGGTTCCAGTGCGATGTGTTCTAGACCGTGTTTTTTGTTCAAGCGATTGGGAGGCCCTGTTCCCCCTCTGTACCTTAATGGCCGAGACGCGCATTGGTTCAGACCATGTCCCTTTAATTCTGTCGTCAGGGGAGGACAGTAGGCGTCGCAGTCGTAGATTTTTCTTCGAGACGGCGTGGTTCGAACACGAGGGCTTCTGTCAGTTGGTCACGACTCGTTGGGCCATGATTGGCGACCAGGTGGGGTGTCAAAGAGGACCAGCAGAGTTCTGGTCCACTGCGGCTGCGACTTTGCGGGCTTTCCTCAGGGGATGGGGGGCCAACCACGGCAGCGAGTCTAAAAGGGAAAGGGAACGCATCGTGGAAGAAATCGCGATTTTAGACGCGCAGGCGGATGCCAGACCTTTCTCTGGCGACGAATGGGAGCACCGATACTCTCTGGAAAACCAGGTCTTGGCTATCCTTAGAGCAGAGGAGGAGTACTGGCGACGTAGGGGCGGCGTCAAGTGGGTCGTGAAAGGTGACGCCAACACTGGCTACTTCCACGCGTACGCCAACGGCCGTAAACGCAAGAGTACCATCCTAAGACTACAGTTGGAGCATGGGACTCTGGTGTCCCAGTCTAAAATCGTTAAGCACATCTTCGATTTCTTTGTCGAGTTGTTGGGAACAACCGATCAGAAAGGCTTAAGTCTTAGGGAAGACTTATGGGGTCCGGAGGAGAGGGTGTCTCAACAGGAAAACGACGCACTCATGCTGTCCTTTACGCCACAAGAGATTGACCTAGCGCTTGCGGGCATGAAGAACGACACGGCTCCAGGCCCGGATGGCTGGCCGGTAGAGTTCTTTAAAAAGTTTTGGCCTTTCCTTAGAGAACTCTTCCAAGCTATTATCAATGGCTTCGCCCTAGGTACGGTTGACCTCTCGAGACTTAATTATGGGGCAATTTGTTTGATTCCCAAGGTCAAAGGGGCGGATACAATCAAGCTGTTCCGTCCGATCACGCTCCTAAATGTTCCCTTCAAGTTATGTGCCAAAGCCTTTGCCTCTAGGTTAGCGCCGGTTGCCCAACGAGTTATCCAAAAGAGCCAGACCGCTTTCCTTAAGGGTAGAAACATTCTTGAAGGGCCTATTGCGCTCACGGAGATAATCCACGAGTTAAAACGCACTCGTGGACAGGGCGTTATCCTCAAGCTCGATTTTGAAAAAGCGTACGACCGCGTAAACTGGGAGTTCGTGCGGGAAGTCCTCCTCAAAAAGGGATTTGAGGCGGGTTTCGTACACCGGATCATGCATCTGATCTCGAGTGGCAACACCTCGGTAATTGTCAACGGTGAAATGGGGAAGTTTTTCCGTAATAGGAAAGGGTTAAGACAGGGCGATCCCATCTCCCCACTTGTCTTTAATTTTGTGGCAGACGCTTTGGCAGCTATGCTGTCCAAGGCCAGCGAGGCTGGTCATGTTAAGGGACTCGTTCCACACCTCATCCCGGGTGGTGTGACCCATCTACAATATGCAGACGATACCTTGCTTTTATTTAAGCCCGACGACCATAGCATCGCCTCCATTAATCTTTTGTTATTAGCCTTTGAGATCCTGTCCGGACTCAAAATTAATTTTCTTAAAAGCGAGGTCATCACCATGGGGATGGACGACCATCAAAGTCGGCGTGCCGCAAATCTACTTAATTGTAAGCTTGGGAGCTTTCCAATAAAGTATCTGGGGCTTCCTATATCCCATCGTAAACTTTCGATTTCAGAGTGGGAGCCGCTGTATGGGAAGGTGGCCAATAGGGTTAGCCCGTGGCATGGGCGGTTTTTGTCTTCTGCGGCTAGGCTCATTTTAACTAACTCGAGCCTCTCTTCCCTGCCCCTATTCACTATGGGGATGTTCTTATTAGCTGATGGCGTGCACGCTAAGCTAGATACACCGCGGTCCCGGTTCTTTTGGGAAGGAACTGGTATCAAGCGGAAATATCACCTGGTAAAGTGGGCGGCTGTCTGTAGGCCAAAAAAATTCGGAGGTTTGGGGATCCTAAACTCCAAACTTATGAACGTAGCCCTTCTGTCCAAATGGTGGTGGCGGCTTGCCCAAAACGAGACGAGTCTCTGGGCTCAGCTGCTAAAGGATAAGTACTTCCCAAATGGGAATCCTTTCAGTGCCCCGGCCAACGGCTCCGTGTTTTGGAAAGGGATCCAAGCGGTCCGACCAGCGTTTGCTATCGGGGCCAAATTCCAGATTCAAAATGGACAATCCACTCGCTTTTGGCTGGATCATTGGCTGGGAGCCTCTCCCCTTTGGCAAAGTCACCCCAATCTTTTTCGGATCGCTACTGACACCAACATCTTAGTGGGAGAGGCAGCCCGTACTGACCCTCCAGCGATCCATTTTATGAGGGCCCTTACCAATGCCGAACGGGAGGCATGGGATGACCTAGTGCATCAAATTGGTGACAACCGTATAGGGCCGGGCGAAGATTTGGTCGAATGGAGCTTGACAGCGTCTCGAAAATTTTCGGTTAAATCTTTATACAACAAGCTTACTGAAGGGACAGCGCTAGACATAGCTAGGGGGCTATGGAAGGCAGGCCTGCCCTTGAAAATTAAAATCTTCATGTGGCAAATGCTCAGAAATAGGCTGTCCACGTCGGATAATGTGGCTAAACGTAACGGTCCGGCTGACGGTACCTGCACTGTGTGCGGTCTAGGTGAAGATGCTAACCATGTCTTTTTTAGATGTCACCTAGCCAGGTTCGCGTGGAGTGCAGTTAGGGAAGCCTTCCACTCGAACTGGAACCCAGCCTTGGGGAACGACTTGATTGCCATCCTTGAAACCACGAGAGGGACTAGTAGTAGAATCGCTTGGCGTTGCGTAGGGGCGCTACTGTGGGCTATTTGGACGACGCGCAATAAAATTACGATTGAGAAAAAAATTCCTAATCACCCTGCGGATGTGATCTTCAAATGTCACCATTTCTTACAGACTTGGACTCCGATGGGGAAGGAGCGCGATGCTGAGCGCATGTCAGAGGCCATGGCGCGAATCAAGACTATCCAGGTGATGGCAAGACAAGACTCGACGACTCGATGATGCTTTTGGTGCCTTCGGTGGATGTTTCATGTTAGATAGGTCTTCTGCGTTGGATGATTTGTATGGTGTAATGTTGCCTTCGCGTGGAACCTCTGTGCTGTTTTCTGTCGTCCTCTTGGACTGAACCTGGTTTCTGCTTTTCTGGGTTGTAACTTGCTGAACTAGTGCCTGAGGGCTTTATTATTTAAAGCCGGACGCGTCTAGCGTCTTCGTTCCAAAAAAAAAGTTACCATATATAGTAAGGTAGTGCTTTGATTAAAATGAAGCAATCAAGTAAAACGTGTGAACTGAAATTGCAAGTAAATGGTTAATGTTCAAAGGAAAATAGACAGACTAACGAATAACTTCTCTATTTAGCATTACTTTGACAAAATTGTTGAAGGGCAAGGTATGATCTTTCAACGATGTATTATAGATGTGTTCATTGTTGAAATCTGAAGTAGCGACCAAATGAGATTATGCTAGAGTACTAATCAAAATGTTCAAATAAATGTATGACAGAAACCCAGTAAAGTTACATTATTATACATTATCGGATTTCGGGTTCCGGTAAAACCCTTGAGGTTCGAACACTGGGGTGCGCACGAAGATCTCTCCTCCCCTCAGCTCACGCCCACACCGCGATCTCAAAGCTCAGCGCGTCGAACTCGCAGAACAAGAGACACAAGGTTTATACTGGTTCGGGCCACTGATGTGGCGTAATACCCTACTCCAGTGTGGTGTGGTGGATTGCCTCTCGGGCTGAGGATGAACAGTTACAAGGGAAGAACAGCCTCCTGAGGAGAGGTGCTCTTGTGCTTGGTGATCTTGTGTGGATGAGGATGATCTGAATGGCTCGAGATCAGTTGCCTCCGATCCGTCCTTGTTCAGTTCTTGTTCCGTTCTTGTTCAGTTGCCTCCCACTGTGGTGGCTAGCCCTATTTATAGAGGCCTTGGTCCTCTTCCCAAATGCTGGCGGGAAGGGATGCCACAACGGCCAAATTTGAAGGGAGACAACTAGTACAAGTTATCCTGACTAAAGGTGGTCTTCGCCTGCCAAAGGCTCTGGTGGTGACGCCGTCTTGGGCTCCACGGTGACCTCCGTCCTGCCGTCCTACTGGTCTTCGTCTCGTTGCACTGATATGGAAACATTTGCCTGATGCCTCGGGACTCCTCGCCTGCGCTTGCCTCTTTAGCACCAAAGAGGAAACGAGGACACTGCACGCGTTGGCGCCCGCCTGGCGCCCGCCTGGCCCCGATCGTCATGGCTTGCGTCACAGGAACCTCGCGAGGTGCCCCTTGCCTTGATCTCTCCGCCCCTCGCGAGCCAACCTGGTGAGGCTGCCCCCGAGGAGGTCTTGCGTCGTCCGCCCCGTGAGGCTTGGCCTCTCGCGAGGGTCTTGAGTGTTTGCTGGTGAAGATGGGCCGTACAGGGCCACTGGTGGAGCCACGCCATGGGCTGCAGGCAGGCAAGTCTAGGACCCCCGTTCCCAGGACGCCGACAATAGTCCCCAGGCCCAAGGCGCGCTCGGACTTGGCTTCGAGGCGAAGCCAAAGGGCAAGTGCGGAGCGCCGCGGGCCCCAACAGCCTGCGGCCTCGCTTGACGCATGGCGATTGATTGGACGTGGGCGTCTCCAATTCCCCACGCTGCCTCGGCAACTGCCCGACTTGACGAGTCCCTGGTGCCTGCAGAGAAGAATCAGCATTTCATGTGATCGTGGGGATCGCCGGTTGGCCTTCTCTCACTATAAATGAGGTGGGGGGGCGGAGCCCCCGTCGCTCATCTCTTCCTGCTGCGCTCGCTTCTTCTCCCTTGCTTCATTGCTAGTAGCGACACTCATGGTGCCGATACGGAGGTTCTCGGCCGCAGAGAAGGGAAAAACCGCCGCGACGACTCCGGTCCACTCCCGCCGAAGAAGAGGCTGGCCCACCGCCGCGAGGTAGTCGTGAGACCGGAGGTGTCGAGGCCTTGGTGCGAGCGGCCACCTCCCGAGTATCTGCTGCCTCTGTACGCCCAAGCCGAGGGCTCCGGAGGAAGAGGCGGCGAGCGGCGCCGCCCACGCCGCGGCCGTGGTGACGCACGCCGTCGCCCCAGGAGCCCACGCTGTGAACTCCTCGCGCGAACTCGTGATGTGGGCGGCGATGCCTCCGCGCACTTGGATTCACTTTCCGCAGTTCTTCTCCGCTGAGATGCCGCCGAGGGGCCCCCTCGAGCTTTGGCTGCAGCACGCCGACTATGACGCCCCAGCGACTGGAGCGGAGGTTGAAGCCGTCTCCCCAGGCAAGATCTTCATGACCCATGGCTGGGGCGAGGTTGCTCGAGTCTGCCGTGCGGAAGGCGCCCTCGCCATCCATTTTGAGTACGACGGCACCTCCACGATG
The DNA here is from genome assembly GCF_002575655.3 of Aegilops tauschii subsp. strangulata. Lineage (NCBI taxonomy): Eukaryota > Viridiplantae > Streptophyta > Magnoliopsida > Poales > Poaceae > Aegilops > Aegilops tauschii. The sequence continues at coordinate 34,111,866 of NC_053037.3, read as the reverse complement.
TTCTTCAAAGTCTTCGAGGAGGAAGACCGCCGCCTGCAGTGCTATCAGGAGGGGCTCGTCGGGACGGCGCAGCGGCCAATGCCGAGCCTGCCGCTGGCTTCGCCAGCAGCTCCTCCAGCGGTAGCGGCGGCGCTTGGGAGTCCAGCGACTCTCCTGAGCCCTACGAGACCCCGGAGACGAGCGACGGCAGCTACGTGACCCCGAGCTCTCGCTGCGCCCGGGGCAAGGTCGATGCGTCTGGCCGCCGCCGTCGCTGATCTGGATGGGGTTGGCGCCGGCCTCTCGTGGCCCACTGTTCATGATGGCATCGGCCGCGCTAGCGCGTGTAGATAGGGCTCCTAGAAACTCCCTTCTTTTGTTCCCTGCAAGGAATCGAGACGGACCCCGCGGGGGTGTGTAAAGGGTGTGTAATATGTTTTGTCGATATTATCCTTATTATGAAAATTTGCGAATGCATGTCCTGTTTCGGCTCGGTCTCCCCTTTCCAACCCCACGGCAGCTTGGTGCCCTATGCCGGCTGGTCCCGGTCCCCAGGCAGGCTGTAGCCGTCGCTGGTATGCCAGGTCGCGATGCCGTGGTCAAGGCCAGGAGGTGAGTGCCCCGAGGTTCAGTAAGAGCTCCTGAGGCGCGATGCTCAAGAGGTCCCCTTTAGCGCGCAAGCAGCCACCGAGAGGTAGGAAAGGGAGGCGACATTGCCGCAACAAGGCTGCAACAAGTGAGAATCCTAAGCCGTAGCGCTTGGTCGACCCGGGCGCGAAACTTATCTTGGCAGTCGAGAGTCGGTTCCTTGTGCTTCGCCAGACTCGCGCGTCGACGGCCGTAGTGTAGCCAGGTTAGGCCCTTGCGAGCCTCCCCCTCTTCTCCACGCTCTTCTATGTGCTCTACGTCCTCAGGTCCCGGCCCTCGAGCGAGCTCAGCCACCGCTGGTATGCCAGGTCGCGATGCCGTGGTCAAGGCGAGGGGGTGAGCGCTGGAGAGCCAGTAAGAGCTCCTGAGTCGCGATGCTCAGGGGCCCCCCTTTTAACACGCAAGCGAATTGCATGGGAGAAGAGGGAGCCCGCGGTACCGCCTGATGTTGTCCTCAGGACGTTCCTGCAGGTTAGCGCGAGGAGGGACACAAATTGCCACTACAATTGCCGGTCTACCGCCGGTCGCTCCGCAAGAAGATGAAGGCACTGAGGGCCTGGTGAGGTGACGTGCGCGGGGTGCCGCGAGTCAGAGCTCGACCGCTCAGATTTGTCGGCGTTGCAGGGACGGACCCGAGCACAAGCGTCGTGCCAGCGTGAGTAGCTCCCGTTGCGGGATGAGCATGGGGCAGACTGGCGACGCAGGCGGTCATGATGGGTGTCAATCAAGTAGGTAATAACCATAGATAGCTTATGCATGGAAAGCGAATTAGCTTAGGTAAATGCAAGAACGATACATGCCACTGGGTCGGACCCGAGCGGCCTGGGGATGATGCAGCCCGAGGGGCGCCCCCAGCAGAGTAAGCTAAAGACGTAAAAGGATACATGCCACAGGGACAGGCCCACGCGGCCTGGGAATGATGCGGCCCGGGGGGCACTCCCAGCTAAATAAACTTGCAAAATGTCACCTGGTTCCGTTGTCGAAGGGATGTTGGGGTAGCTGAAGATGCGTGGCGAAGGGGTTGCTCCTCATGTGCCACTGGGGCCCTGAGCCTCGGGAGGCTCTGGGGCCCAGTGATTCCTTGAGGACCGTCTCCATCTCCGCCAGGACCGTGTGATGACTGGCCTCCTGGGTCGCCAGGACGCTCCGCAGGTTGGGCTGGAAGGCCGCCGCCATGCTCGGCAGGCCGAACGGCATGCGAACATAGTTGTGAGGTGGGCCCTCGCAACGTCTGATACGTCTCCAACATATCTATAGTTTTTTATTGTTCCATGCTATTATATATTCTGTTTTGGACGTTTAATGGGCTTTATTATACACTTTTATATTATTTTTGGGACTAACCTATTAACCGGAGGCCCAGCCCAGATTGCTGTTTTTTGCCTATTTCAGTGTTTCGCAGAAAAGGAATACCAAATGGAGTCCAAACGGAATGAAACCTTCGGGAACGTGATTTTCGGAACAAACGTGATCCAGAGGACTTGGAGTGGACGTCAAGCAATCAACGAGGAGGCCACGAGGCAGGGCGCGCGCCTACCCCCCTGGGCGCGCCCTCCACCCTCATGGGCCCCTCGTAGCTCCACCGACCTACTTCTTCCTCCTATATATACCTACGTACCCTGAAAACATCAGATACGGAGCAAAAACCCTATTTCCACCGCCGCAACCTTCTGTACCCATGAGATCCCATCTTGCGGCCTTTTCCGGCTCCGCCGGAGGGGGCATTGATCACGGAGGGCTTCTACATCAACACCATAGCCTCTCCGATGATGTGTGAGTAGTTTTACCTCAGACCTTCGGGTCCATAGTTATTAGCTAGATGGCTTCTTCTCTCTCTTTGGATCTCAATACTAAGTTCTCCTCGATTCTCTTGGAGATCTATTCGATGTCATCTTCTTTTGTGGTGTGTTTGTCGAGATCCGATGAATTGTGGGTTTATGATCAAGATTATCTATGAACAATATTTGAATCTCCTCTGAATTCTTTTATGTATGATTGGTTATCTTTGTAAGTCTCTTCGAATTATTAGTTTGGTTTGGCCTACTAGATTGATCTTTCTTGCAATGGGAGAAGTGCTTAGCTTTGGGTTCAATCTTGCAGTGCTCGATCCCAGTGACAGAAGGGGAAACGACACGTATTGTATTGTTGCCATCGAGGATAAAAAGATGGGGTTTATATCATATTGCATGAGTTTATCCCTCTACATCATGTCATCTTGCTTAAAGCGTTACTCCGTTCTTATGAACTTAATACTCTAGATGCATGCTGGATAGCGGTCGATGTGTGGAATAATAGTAGTAGATGCAGGCAGAAGTCGGTCTACTTGTCACGGACGTGATGCCTATATACATGATCATACCTAGATATTCTCATAACTATGCTCGATTCTATCAATTGCTCGACAGTAATTTGTTTACCCACCGTAATACTTATGCTATCTTGAGAGAAGCCACTAGTGAAACCTATGGCCCCCGGGTCTATTTTCCATCATATTAATCTCCCGTCAACAAGTTATTTCTATTACCGTTTATTTTGCTTTCTTTACTTTTAGTCTTTATCATAAAAATACCAAAAATATTATTTTATCATCTCTATCAGATCTCACTTTTACAAGTGGCCGTGAAGGGATTGACAACCCCTTTATCGCGTTGGTTGCAAGGTTCTTATTTGTTTGTGTAGGTGCGTGGGACTTGAGCGTGGTCTCCTACTGGATTGATACCTTGGTTCTAAAAAACTGAGGGAAATACTTACGCTACTTTACTGCATCACCCTTTCCTCTTCAAGGGAAAACCAACGCAGTGCTCAAGAGGTAGCAACGTCCCACGCGCGAAGGCCAGAAGCGCTCCTGAGATGCGGCCCTGTTGAGCCCTAGGATGTCGTTGCAGACGCGCAGCCCGCCATCCTCGCCTGGATGGGGAGCTGCGCCAGGTGGGCGGTGGTTGCCGCGCATGGCCCTTGCATCCTGCAGCTCATGAGTGGTTTTGGCGATGAACTCCTGAGCGCCGGGCGCTCCTTGCCCGGGGTCCTCCTGAGGGAAACGTGCTGCAAAGCACGCCTCCACGTGGTGCCCGAGCGCCTCCCTCGTGATGTTGGCTAGGTCTGAGGCCCTCTAGAAGAGAGCCCCCGAGCCCTGACTGAGGAGGGCGCCGGGCGCGCCTTCCTATGCAAGGGAGGGAGGCGCCCCAGGCGCGGGCACCGATCCTGATGTGGCACCGCTAGAGGCGCCGTTCCCCTGAGGCCCTACACGGAGTAGTTGCTTCTTCTTCTTGGGGGTGGCCTCAGGAGGGTACTGCGCACCATCGTTGTCGGGGTCTTCGATTGCTTCGGCTTGGTAGGCGCGCTCGAGGGAGCACACCACATCTCTTTCTTCGCAGGGGACCGTGATGATCCCGCCGCTTCCTGGCATCCTGAGGACGTTGTAGCCGTGGTGAGTCACCGCCATGAACTTGGCTAGGGTCGGATACCCGAGGATGGCATTGTACGGCAGACGGATGTGAGCAATGTCAAAGTCGATGAGCTCGGTGCGGTAGTTGTCGCACTGTCCGAAGGTGACAGGGAGGCGGACCTGGCCTATCGGGGTGGTGGAGCCGTCAGTCACTCCTGAGAAGGGCTTGGTGGGCTGAAGGTAATCGTATGGCACTTGGAGGCTGTCAAATGTCTTGACGGACAGGATGTTAATCCCCACACTGCCGTTAATGAGGGTCTTGGGGACTTGTACGTTGCTAATGACGGGTGAGCAGAGCATCGGGAGGGCGCCAGTAGTGGACGCGCACTTGAGCTGGTCAGCCGAGCTGAAAGTGATGGCGCACTTGGACCACCTGAGCGGGCGCGTGGCCTCAAGCCTGGGAAGGGTTGCGTTCACCTCGCGAGCAAACTACTTGAAGATACGCTGAGATGCTGGGGCCTGAGCTCCGCCCAAGATGCAGGCGATAGCACGCGATTCCTGGAAGCCCCCGGCCCCCTCGTCCTGATGGTGGTCGTCGTTCCTTCTTGGTGGCGGTGGCAGTGGAGGAAGACCGGCGTTGCCCTGAGGGCGGTCCTCGCGAGGCTGATCCCTCTAGGCGCCCTCACGAGGCTGATCCCTCCAGGCGCCCTCACGAGGCTGGTCCTGCCAGCGGTCCTCGCGAGGCCGGTCGCGCCACTCCTGGCGGGGGCCGCGATCGTTACAGCGTCCTCCGCCTCGTCCTCCTCCTCGGTCGTAGCCCCGGTCGTTGCGCTCGGGGCGTCGACCGAAGCGTCCATCTCGAATGGCCCTGAGCTCTTGACAGTCGTTGGTGTTGTGGCCGTGTACGTTGTGGAAGGCGCAGAACGGTCGGCTGCCTTTGGACGACTCGGGATGGTCCCGGACGCGCTTCGTATCCGGCTCTGCTACGAGCACGGCCACTCCCTTGCGCTTCACGTCCTTGGCCTTGGCTTTCTTCTCCTCCGGGTCGGTAGCTGGGAGCTCGAGGAGGGAAAGGCGCCCCTCCTCGGCTCTCGCGCACTTGGTCGCCATGTTGAACAGCTCCAGAGCCGTGCATAACTCCTTGTGGATGGTGAGCTCCTCCTTCATCTTGACGTCGCGGACGCCATCAGAAAACGCGGAAATGATGGCCTCATCCGTCACCTTGGGGATCTTGAGACAAACGCTGTTGAAGCGCTGGATGTACTTCTGCAAGGTCTCTCCTGGCTGCTGCTTGATGCGGCGCAGGTCACCCGTGGCCGGAGGGCGGCCACGAGTGCCCTGAAAGTTGGCGACAAAGTGGTCGCGCATCTCATCCCAGGAGGAGATCGAGCTCGGGGGCAGGTTCAGGAGCCACGAGCGAGCACCATCCTTGAGAGCCATGGGGAACCAGTTCGCCATGACTTTCTCGTCGCCGCTGGCCGCCTCGATGCTCAGCTCGTAGAGCTGCAATAACTTCGTAGGGTTGGGGGTGCCATCGTAGCGAGGAGGCAGATCTGGCTTGAACTTGCCCTGCCAGGCGACGCTACGCAGCTCCGGAGTGAAGGCGCAGCAGCCTGCTGTAGCCACCGGGGCCCTTTGCTGACGCGGAACCTGCCCCTGATGTCTGCGCGCCGCCACTGCCGGCGGCACGCGGTCTTGTCGCGGTGGCGCTAGGAGCGCGGCAGCATTCTCTTGCGGCCAGGGAACTTCTTGGCAGCTTCCTTCTTCTCGCGCGGGCGCCCAACACGGTGGGTCACGCCGGGGGGCCGCGCGCCTTGGCGCCAGAGCGCCGTCTTGGTGCGGAGGTGGTGGAGGTGCTCCGTGAGCTACGTCGCCCACAGCTGGCGGAGGGCGAGGCAGCGAGAGGGAGGGTGCGGGGGATCCCCCAGCGGCGCTGACGAGCTCGGTGATGCGGTCCAACCAGTCCTCGTAGAGGTCGTCAACCGGGCGGTAGCGCAGGAACTCGCGTGCCATGAGCAGCGCGGCCTGCTCGTCTGTGGGAGCGCGACGAGCGTGAGACGCTGAGCCGGCTGGGGTCAGCGACGGCGTGGCGGTACGGCTAGCCCGCCGCACCGAGGGGTGCAGCGAGGACGCCTGTTGCTCGTTTCCCGCCGGACCGGTGGCGGCGTTGGCGGCGGGTGACGGGGAATGACGGGGAGGCCCGCCGACAGGGGCTGTCTGAGCGACACGGGCGGCGAGGGCGGCCCGGCGCTCACCGCGGGCTCGACGCGCGTCCGCCATGGATGCGGTGGAGCGATGGAACGCGGATCGGCGAAAGGAAAGCTCCGGCGCACCCCTACCTGGCGCGCCAAATGTCGGATTTCGGGTTCCGGCAAAACCCTCGAGGTTCGAACACTGGGGTGCGCACGAAGATCTCTCCTCCCCTCAGCTCACGCCCTCACCGCGATCTCAAAGCTCAACGCGTCGAACTCACAGAACAAGAGACACAAGGTTTATACTGGTTCGGGCCACCGATGTGGTGTAAAACCCTACTCCAGTGTGGTGTGGTGGATTGCCTCTCGGGCTGAGGATGAACAGTTACAAGGAAAGAACAGCCTCCTGAGGAGAGGTGCTCTTGTGCTTGGTGAGCTTGTGTGGATGAGGATGATCTGAATGGCTCGAGATCAGTTGCCTCCAATCCGTCCTTGTTCAGTTTTGTTCAGTTCTTGTTCCGTTCTTGTTCAGTTGCCTCCCACTGTGGTGGCTAGCCCTATTTATAGAGGCCCTGGTCCTCTTCCCATATGCTGGCGGGAAGGGATGCCACAACGGCCAAATTTGAAGGGAGACAACTAGTACAAGTTACCCTGACTAAAGGTGGTCTTCGTCTGCCAAAGGCTCTGGTGGTGATGCCATCTTGGGCTCCACGGTGACCTCCGTCCTGTCGTCTTGCTGGTCTTGATCTCGTTGCACTGATATGGAAACCTTTGCCTGATGCCTCGGGACTCCTCGCCTGCACTTGCCTCTTTAGCACCAAAGAGTAAACGAGGACACCGCGCGCGCTGGCGCCCGCCTGGCCCCGGTCGACATGGCTTACGTCACAGGAACCTCGCGAGGTGCCCCTTGCCTTGATCTCTCCGCCCCTCGCGAGCCAGCCTGGTGAGGCCGCCCCCGAGAAGGTCTTGCGTCGTCCGCCTCGCGAGGCTTGGCCCCTCGCGAGGGTCTTGAGTGTTTGCTGGTGAAGATGGGCCGTACAGGGCCGCTGTTGGAGCCACGCCGTGGGCCGCAGGCAGGCAAGTCTGGGGAACCCCGTTCCCAGGACGCCGACATACATAGACATTGTCCAAATATGTTGACTCTTGCCAAAAGAACAAAACCATTGGCCTTTGGTGTGATTTGACTTCTGTATTATAGACATTGTACCTGAATTGAGGTACTTCAAAATAGGTTACATCTGAGGATAATATCACATAGTTCTCTCACCAACTGTCAGGCACCTGGAAGCATGCTTGAAACCATTTGATGCTCCTCTCCGTAGGAGAAATAAACTGAACCAAGCCAATCAACTCATCCATGCTTATACCGTAAAAAATGCTTAGTTCAGTCTGTTTAATTTAAAACTAAAAAAAGGAGGAAACAAAATGTACCTAGATAGATGATCGAACAGGGAGGGTAGGGAATGCTATTGTATGCATGGCCAGGGTGCCAACAGACCGTTTGAGCCATCTGCAAGAAATTTTGTGTCGTCAGATACATGTCTATTAATGGGAGCGACAACATACTACTATAAAGCAACAACCACCAAATCGTCCTAGATCCTCACCATCAGCAGAAAATCGTCTGGTACTTGGGGCAGGTGGGATCTGACCAAATCTGAAAATAAGCTTGCCATCCATCACATATCGGTTTCACATTTTTTTTGGCTGTAATAGATAGAAGCCATGAGAATTATATTTCCATGCTCTCTAAATAAGTATGGAGAATGGTGATATGATAACTCAGCGCCAAAAAATAAAATTGAGATATGGGATCTTGTGCTCTCCAAATAAGTATGGAGACTATCTGAATGCGCGTATGATAACTCAATATCAAAAATAAAATTCAGACATGAGAGCTTGGTGCTCTGTAAAAATAAGTAAGGAGACTAACAGAATGTGCTTAAAAAGACACGCTATTTGCAGGATCTTTTTTATGGTTTAGTCATAAGCTCCTGAATTAAGAATGTGATCGATGTGCTTCTGCATCAGATGCAAAATCAAAAGATCGCACATATATAGTTCCACCTCACATACCTGAATCCTGAAGAAATAGATGTGAGATACCCCTGTTGCCCTGCAGTTAGTCCTTTCTTCCAAGGTAAACGATCAAGTCCTCCATAGTCCATACTGCATCGCTATTTTGTTAGAACCTGATGAGAAAAATGGTACGCTCTCACTGTTACACGGTCTTCACAAAGTCTAAATTGAAAGCAATCTGAATTTTTTATCATCGATGTCCTCGCCACTCACATGTGTATTCTCCTATCTCTGGTTCACATACTTGACAATCTGATCCATGCCTCATCCCAAATATACGTATCAGCGTACAACTTGAATCTCTACACATAACAAACATTCCCGCAAAAAAAAAAACACACACACATTCACGCACTGAAAAAAGGAGAGAATCAAATAAAGAAGGTGAGGGAGGAAGAGCCTGGACTGAAGGCGTCCCTCCTGACCCTCAACGGTGCGCCTCCTAGGGCGTGGTCAGTGGCAGCAGACAGCGCCTTTTCCCCATGGCGTTCTCGAGCAGCGGACGACATCTGGCAATGGCGGAGACCCCTTCTTCTCCGCCCAAGGGCTGCAGTTCAGCAACCGGGGCTGCCGGCCTGTCGAGAAGCCACGCTGCTTTGAACGACAGGAAGAGCACATCGGCAACAACATCAGTCCGCTGGGCACTGATTCCCCCCGGTGGAGGCGTGTGCTTGTGGACGGGCGGCAACCGATTTGGCGTGGACTGGTGAGCACCACGGGCGGGCCCAAAAATTGAAGGCCTGTCAACGAGCCGAACTCGAGCGAACACAGGCGGACTCGGCTTGAGCTTGGTAGAAGTTCGAGTCGAGCTCGAGCGAGCCCAGGTTGACCTTCGAGCTACACGTTAGGCTTGAGTTTGGCTTGTTAAGACTTCGAGCCGAGCTCGAATCGAGCTTTTAACAAGCCAAACTCAAACAGTTTGTCGAGCCCGAACATACAGCTAAATATAGCAATGAAAAAAAGTAAACTGCGATCAGGCATTCTTTTTGCTCTTTTTTTCTTCATGTGGTGGATCTGAGCTATCGTGTCGTTAGTGTAGCACTTGGCTACATAGACATGGACTAGTTTTGGACGTCGCAAAAGACAAGCTGCACGACCTAGATTTAGCCTATGTTCCTACAAAATGCCCATAGTTTAGCGATGCATGCTCCATCGCATGTGTTTGACCGAGCTTTGCCGAACTGTTCGAGCTCGAGCTCGAATGGCTCACGAGCTACACATTAGGCTTGAGTTTGGCTTGTTAAGACTTCGAGCCGAGCTCGAATCGAGCTTTTAACAAGCCGAACTCAAATAGTTTGTCGAGCCCGAACTTTTTTGACAGCCCTACCTGTGTATTCAAAATTTGAAAAGTTTTTTTGGAAGCCTATGGTTTTCCTTTTGACGCGTATAACCGATTATAGCAGCATATTGCACTGGTTGTAATATCTATAAAGGATATCACATAATATATTATATTCATAAAAATTGACCATAACTTGGATTTTTTTCAACATATAGATGTAATAATTGTTCAACATAGCGTGCCAAAATCTATGATATATAGAGGATAGAAATAAAAATAGTAAAAAAGCTTACAAATTGCATGATAAATTTGTGACCCCTGATCCTTAGAAGAATCCTCTTTCAGTGACTAATATTTAAATAATGCTCTTTTTAACGAATTCAAAATTTATAAATATTCTCATGTTACAAATTCAAATGGAAAGTTGCAAATTCTCATGTCTAAACAACTCATAATTGACTGCAAACAACTCTCCACTATCACTATAATTAAATAGAAAGAAAAGTGGTCAAACTAACTTACTTAGTCTTATACGTCTGTACTGCAGCCTGCTGGACAGTACGAGAAGAAAACATTGCCCCTGCCTGCAACGATAAATGAATTCAGTTCGATTAAGAAATAAGAATCGGCATGAGAGGAGAAATCCCAATTTCAGAAGGCGAAGGATTAATATATCTAATTAGCAATTGTACCTGAATATGTGGGTTGTGGAGTGGAAATTGCATCGATGCCTGATGTCTGTTGCGGACTGCAGGGATCAGAATCAACGGGGCAAGGGATGGATTTGTTGAGCCGTTCGCGCCGCCGCACACAGGTGCGATCGCCGATTAGGCGATGGCAACCACTCTGGCCACCTGGCGGCTCGCGTGCGAAGGGTGCGGGTTATCCTGCTGCGTCTGATCGATGGATAATTTTTTTGGGCGATGATGGACGTGTGTGGGCTGTGAGCTACAGCCATTTGGGCCAATGGGCCAAGTCGTGGTGTTGAGGGAAAATAGAGGGTGGGCTCTGTTTTTGGGCTGAAATGCCTATCTATCATGTGTTGCGTATCAGTTTCGTTTTTCCTTATACGTACATAGTATATATACAACATATACATAGTTTGTTTTGGCAAAAATCATGGGTATTCAACTGAATACCCTTGAATTGAGGTGGGCCCGCCCCTGAGCACGGAGGCGGCGGCTCGGATTTTATTTTTATTTTTTTAAACTTGGATCACTGGGGTTCCACATCTTACTCTGACACAAGATCGCTGGCCACCAAAAGGCTTACATCAACCGGTACCTCGTCAGTCCACACTCGGCTAACCACAGTGTCGGCAGATTTGGATGGGCAAACCAAGAAGATAGAGCAGCGGATGAAGAATTGTATGGAGTTTTCGAAACAAAGGCAAAAGAATTGCCTCGCCGATTAATTAAGAAGAACAGAATTGCCCGGTTGATCTACGGAAAACCGAGCTAAAACCGATACAATCAGATCATAATTGGGTTACTCACCAATCATGATCCCATGAGCACACGTGCAACCCGCCAAACCCTCCTAACACATAATAACTCCTCACGCTTGTACACCACAATTTTGAACCCGACAAAAACATCCCAACAAAAGATAGTGGACCACGCCGAAACCACAATGACGACCCAAACCGTGAGGATGAGCCGAGGGACTGGGAATCACCCATTAAGCAGCTGCGGGCGCCTTACCTATGGCGCCAGTCTTTTTGCCTTTGCACCTTAGTGACTTCTCCTTCACTATACCAGTCCGAGGGCAATCACTCGCCTTCTTGTATTTGCCCTTGAATGTGGTTCCCGTCAGGAGGCAAGCAATCGCCCTTCCAGTTACAGGGCTAACAGTCTCCACGCTAGCGAGCAAGTCACAAAGCTCTTTTGCAAAAAGAGCATTGGAATTATCCGTCGGCGAGGGTGGAATGGGTGCAAAAGCCACATGTGAGCGCACATGCGAGTTCACCTCACTCAACTCACATGTCAAGGTTGAATCATGTCCCTCACACATGGTTGCCTGCGTGTCCACCATCATATGCTTCACTGATAGAGGCGAATCAGAGCTCGCACATAACACTTGAAGCCCGGGCATCACCTGCAGCACCGGAGGCACCACCACAGGAATGGTCCCGCCCTCAGCGGTAGACATCACAGTGGGCAAGGCAGACAGCGATGATGAGTTGTCCATAGCTCTAGGGGAGAAACAACCATAGAGCTCCCCAACCCTATTCTCCACTGAGCCACCAACACAACCTCACTAGGAGGATGTGGTGTAGGAGCGGATTGCAACACAACCGACACAAAAGAGAGCTTTCCCAGAGCAGCCTCCGCTCGCTCCAGAAAGCTCCCAACGCGCACCAGGAGCTCAGCCTGGGCTGCTAGAGTGGACTGGAGCAGTACATCAGATGGGGTTGCCGACTCAGTGTGAGCGGACACGACCGATGCCCAGGACCTGCGGTGAAGCACCTTGGAGGGGAGCTGTGTTGGGGAACGTAGTAATTTCAAAAATATTCCTACGCACACGCAAGATCATGGTGATGCATAGCAACGAGAGGGGAGAGTGTCGTCTACGTACCCTCGTAGGCCGTAAGCGGAAGCGTTATAACAACGTGGCTGATGTAGTCGTACGTCTTCACGATCGACCGATCCTCAGCACCGAACGTACGGCACCTCCGCGTTCAGCACACGTTCAGCTCGGTGACGTCCCGCGATCTCACGATCCAGTAGAGCTTCCGGGAAGAGCTTCGTCAGCACGACGGCGTGGTGACGGTGATGATGATGCTACCGACGCAGGGCTTCGCCTAAGCACCGCTACGATATGACCGAGGTGGATTATGGTGGAGGGGGCACCGCACACGGCTGGGAGAGATCAATGATCAACCTGTGTGTCCTAGGGTGCCCCCTTGCCCCCGTATATAAAGGAGCAACGGGGGAGGCCGGCTGGCCCTGTAGGGCGCACCAGGAGGAGGAGTCCTCCTCCTAGTAGGAGTAGGACTCCCCTCTTTCCTACTCCCACTAGGAGGGGGAAAGGAAGGGGGAGAAGGAGAAGGAAAGGGGGGCGCCGCCCCCCCTACTAGTCCAATTCGGACCAGAGGGGGAGGGGGCGCGCGGCCTGCCCTGGCTGGCCCCCCTCTCTCTCTCTCTCCACTAGGGCCCAACAAGGCCCATTAACCCCCGGGGGGTTCCGGTAACCCCTCCGGCACTCCGGTAAAATCCCGATTTCACCCGGAACTCTTCCGACGTCCAAATATAGGCTTCCAATATATCAATCTTTATGTCTCGACCATTTCGAGACTCCTCGTCATGTCCATGATCATTTTCGGGACTCCGAACTACCTTCGGTACATCAAAACATATAAACTCATAATACCGATCGTCACAGAACTTTAAGCGTGCGGACCCTACGGGTTCGAGAACTATGTAGACATGACCGAGAAACGTCTCCGGTCAATAACCAATGGCGGAACTTGGATGCTCATATTGGTTCCTACATATTCTACGAAGATCTTTATTGGTCAAACCGCATAATAACATACGTTGTTCCCTTTGTCATCGGTATGTTACTTGCCCGAGATTCGATCGTCGGTATCTCAATACCTAGCTCAATCTCGTTAACGGCAAGTCTCTTTACTCGTTCCGTAATGCATCATCCCGCGACTAACTGATTAGTCCCATTGCTTGCAAGGCTTATAGTGATGTGCATTACCAAGAGGGCCCAGCGATACCTCTCCGACAATCGGAGTGACAAATCCTAATCTCGATCTATGTCAACTCAACAAGTACCATCGGAGACACCTGTAGAGCACCTTTATAATCACCCAGTTACGTTGTGAGGTTTGGTAGCACACAAAGTGTTCCTCCGGTAATCGGGAGTTGCATAATCTCATAGTCATAGGAACATGTATAAATCATGAAGAAAGCAATAGCAGTAAACTAAACGATCAAGTGCTAAGCTAACGGAATGGGTCAAGTCAATCACATCATTCTCCTAATGATGTGATCCCGTTAATCAAATGACAACTCATGTCTATGGCTAGGAAACTTAACCATCTTTGATCAACGAGCTAGTCAATTAGAGGCATACTAGTGACACTGTGTTTGTCTATGTATTCACACATGTATTATGTTTCCGGTTAATACAATTCTAGCATGAATAATAAACATTTATCATGATATGAAGAAATAAATAATAACTTTATTATTGCCTCTAGGGCATATTTCCTTCAAGGTGGGATACCATCGGACCATCACAAGGAGTTGGAGCTCGGTAATGCTCGATGTCGAGGCGAGACCGTGGCGGCATGGCAAGGCATGCAAGTGAGCTGAATGGACGCCAAGCATTGGGACACCCACGCGCCCAGTGGCCGTTCTCCAAACAGCGGGAGCACCTCAAGGGATCTCTGCAATCAACCACTCGATGACCAGGAGCAAGACATCTGCAACACCTACCAAAGAGCCAAGCCGGAATGGGACGAGGGGGCAATGCCGGAGTTGGCGACTCCAGACGGCGCCGGCCACACCGAGGCAGCACATCTTGCCATCCTCCACACGCCTCCCTCTCGTGCATCACACGCTAATCAGTACACTGAGCTACCGGGACAGAGCTTTTGGCAGCCGGTGGCGTCAATGGGGCCAACTCCTCTTCCCCATCGTCAACATCCTCGTCACCAAGGGAAGCCCAGGACACATGCCGCCCCATGTCTAAGCCCACGGTTTTCATATCGGAAGGACGGGGCGCGCACTGGAGCAGAGATGAGGCGAGCCCCAGATGGAGATGGGCCGCAGCCGGGGACGCGTCGACGGGCACTGTCGAGGACGAGTCGATGATGAGCGCTGCTGGAGACGATGGGGGATGAAGGGTTGTGAAATTAGGGGGGTTGAAAACAAAGGGGAAGCAAAAAATCAAAGGCGAATTGGCGTGTGTTTGGGATGAAGATGGAGGTGCGTACATGTATTTAAACGCGCACGCGGCGACGACTGAGTTCCACATTGTAGGGTAACTGACGGCGAGCTACTCATTAGAGGTGATGAATCTAGCGATGTCGTTTCGTGTCCGTCGTAGAGCCACCGATGAGATAGTGGCGGCAATAAGAGCGACCGCAGTGAAGACGAAGGCGAAAGGGCGGGTGGCGGTGAACGCCCGTGGCGCGTGGGAGCATCGATCGACGCTGCGAAAGGGCTAGCGTTCGCTTGGCTATATTTTTGGGAAAATGTTTATTCTAAGCTGGATGATAACACCCAAACACAAGCCTCGTCCTCTGTGGTTGGATGGTTAGAGGGATTATGGTATCCCAGCCCATCAGGGTTCAAGTCCTTGTGCTCGCATTTATTCCTGGATTATTTCAGGATTTCCGGCGATGCGCATTCAGTGGGAGAAGACGTTCTCGTCCACGACGAGGTGCCTACGGTGACTTTTGTTAATTTCAAGATGATATACCGGCTCAGTCTTTCGAAGGTACTCATAGGGATAGGGCGTGCGTGTGTGCGTTCATAGGGATGAGTGTATGCGCGTGTATATAAACACTTGCGTTTGTACTTTGTTAAAAAAACACGCGGAGCCGCTCGTGCACTGCTACGACGCAGTTGCTGGGAGGGGGACACCTACTTCGTCGTCGGTGCTGCAACGCTGCGGTGCACTCCCGGCACGGCGCTGCAACGCGGTATGCCGTTGCTGCCGCGCATCACAAAGATGCAATCGCCGGAGAGCAGTCGCCGGTGCTGCGACGGGAGGCCGGCACTGGATGGGAGCTGCAATGACGATATCACTGCGATGGGAGTTGCGACGGTGATGTCGGCGCTGCGATGGGAGCTGCGACAGCGACGTCGACGTCGGTGCTGCAACGGAGCAGCGCCGCGTCGGGGGGCTGCGATAGCGACGTCGAGGTCGGCGCTGCAATGGAGCACCGCCGCATCGGGACGCCGGCGCTGCGACGGGAGCTGAGACAGTGACGTCGACATCAGCACTGCAATGGAGCACCACCATGCCAGGACACCGACGCTGCGACGGAAGCATCGGGGGTGCTTCGATGGAACTTCACAAGGGGCCGCCGGTGTTGCGATGAAGCTCTATCGAGGTTGTACAGTGCTACCGTGGAGCTTCGCCGAGGGGCCACCAGTGCTGCAATGGGCTTTGCCGGGGGCCGCTGAGATTGCGATGAAGCTTCATCGAGCGGTCGGTGTTTCAATGGAGCATCACAAGCGTCATCGTGTGATGCGGCGGTGCGCCGCCGTGCCAATGTTTGTCTCTCGTCGCCAGCGGCTCCGGGTGTTTCAAAATCTAATGAGAGTAGGGGCTGACGGGCTGATATGCAGGACTGTTATGCGATGTCATGAGGAGATTGTGTCCCCGTTGACCATTTAAAGGAGCTGACGGAAGGAATCCGACAGTACGATTGGGGCTGATCTAACTGCCAGCGAGGCGGTTTAAAATCCCCTCACATCAGCCGGCTGATTTGTAGCACCGTTTTTGAGGCATTTCGCTTGGCAATAGGAGACGCAGCAGCTTCCCCTAAAAAAAAGAGAAAAACGCAGCAACATGCCCATGGGCTATCTTTTTTTTCCTTGGGCTGGATCGTTCAATGAAGGAAGCTGCAGCCCATGTACCGAAGCTTGGTTGGACAGTCCAAGTTCAAACAGTGAAGGGGAGGCAAGAAATCGAGTCGGGGAAGGTTACGAAGGTAGGGAGCCTTCGAGCGTGCGTGCAGCGGTAACAGCGAAAACAGTTGCTCGTGATGCCAGGTTGTGGTGGATCCCTGACTCCCTGAGCTTAACTGAAATCTTATGTGGCAGGACTGTTGCAGTGGTTGGTCCCGTATGTAAGTCACCAACAGGTTGCTGATGTGGCAGGCCCGTTGAGGTGGATAGGCTGCATGTTAAAAGAAATAACATATTGTGGATGAACTATTTAGGTATTTTATTTTGCTGGTATTCATGACAAAAATAATTCATAGAATAGCATGGACTTGATTCATACCGCTACTGCGCGCCACCCGAGCACAATGAGAGAGAGGATGGAGGCTTCGCCGTCGCCAATGTCGTGCGGGCTTCGCCTCCCTGGTGACGGCGATGGTAGGGAGAGGAGGGGCAACACCGGGTGGCGGCGGCGTAGGGTTCAGGCATGACGCTCACGCGGGAGCGATGGGGATATTTTTCATCACCAACTGTCATCTAGGATCTCCCATGTTGATCGTTTCACGATCTCTAGATTGTCTCTTTCGACCGGTTATTTTGCACATCAAGCGAGGTTCGATACACCGAACACCCGTGACTCCGTGAGCTTGCATTGCATGCCTGACCGCCGATCGAGCACCAGGGAAGTCGTCGTCACGTCTACCTAGTTTCCCCGTTGGCGCGTGTAGCCAAGCCAACATTCGTTGTCTCTGCTTCCAAGCCCCTCCACTCCTTTAAGGCCAACTCCACCGCACGACCTTAAATCTTACCCCATTTTGTCCGGATTTTGTCCGTATGGGGTAGAAATAGGGAGAACAAACGCCGGACAGAGGCCGGACAAACTCCCTGCACCCAACGCTGCTACCCCATTTTTACCCCATATCACCAGCTGTCTGTCCTCATCATTTTTTCAAACACGTAGCAGGCATAGCGAACTTGACGCCGCCGTGGCCGCTCCTGCTCATGCACGCCCTGGCATCTTCTTGGTCTACGCCGCCGCGGTGGCGCCTGTCGCTCCGGCACCTGGAGAGGCGCGACCAGAAGTAGCAGAAGAGCAGCCCGGCGCCCGGAGAGGCGCGACCTTCTCCCCCTCGCGGTGGCGCCTGTCGCTCCGGCGCCCGGAGAGGCGCGGCCAGAAGTAGCAGAAGGCGAGGCCGTCGAGCCGGGCCAGCGCCGGGAGCGCGTCGGCGCCGGACGCGTTCCAGGTGGCCAGCGCGCACGGGGACACCTGGCCGGACTGCTCGTAGCAGCGCCTGCACGCGCGCACTGCAGCCACACGATGTCGCTGCCTGTGTCGAGCACCATGAGCGCCGGCGGGGCGGGCGTCCCCACCCCGATCTTGGTGAAGTACTCCCCGCTCCCCTAGGCCAGGCCGGACACCACCGGCGCCACGACCCTTCCGCCGCCGCGACGCGTGCCGTTGGCCGCGCCGGTGGCCGCAGAGAGCGGCGCTGCGCTCTTCTCGTCCCGCTCCAGCCGGTACGCGAGCAGCTCGGCCCGCTCAGACGGGGCAGAGACACGGTCGAGCGAGAGAGGAGTGGCGAGGAGGGCTGAGTCTGGACGGGCTTGGCAGAGGCATGGGAGGCGGCGGCGAGCAGGAGAAGGAGCGCGGAGAGGGGGAGCAAAAGCGGAGGCGCCATGGGTGTGAACTGGATGTGGGGCGGTGGTGCTGCTGTACTGAAGTGGAGTGGAGCGGCGTGGTGGGTGCGCGTGGTGGGCAGGTACAGAAAAGGAGAGAGTGACAGGTGGGGTCGAGGGCGGACACAGATGGATGAGGAGGATGCGAAGACGTCCGCTTTGGCCCCAAACCGAGAGCAACTTTGGTCTGAAAATGGGGCAAAAGCGGACACAGACCGGACGAAACGTCCGTATGCTCCCATGTGTTGGGTTGTTCGATTTGTCCGTTTTACCTCAAACAGACACAAACGGACGATTTAGGATAAATTTGGGTCACACGACGGAGTTGGCCTAAAGATCGGCTCACCCAACGCCAAAACCTTCATGCCCCGTGACCGAATAGTCTGCCGCGAAATGTGGATATGCAACTGTCCGAGCCGATACTGTATTTGTGCACGCAGTATATATATCCACTCTCGTCAGTTCTTGGCTTCGATCCAGGCTCTAGACCTACCTGTCCCAAGGCCAGACAGCAAGGTACTAGTAGTAGTGACGACCAAGATCGATGTGCGTAGAATTCACTGTTTCTTTTTACTCTGTATATAAGATTTGGTCAAAGTCAAACTTTAAAAAGTTTGACTTACTTTATAGAAGATAATATAAACATCTACAATACTAAAGTTATATGATATGAAAATTAATTTCACCATGCATCTAATAATATTGATTTCATAGTGTGAATGTTGATATATTTTCCTACAGAGCTAGTCAAACTTTATAAGATTTGACTTTGATCAAATCTTATATGCAAACTAAAAAGAAACGGAGGGAGTACCGTGCTATTCAACTCAACTACTCAAGCATATGCCTCTGGTATATCTCGGCCGAACTCGATCGATCGGTAGGCAATTACAGTGCAACGCGTTGGATTCGGCAGAGTCGTGAAAACACATATTTTTTGATCAACTAGCAAGTTGCCCATTTGTTGCAACAGATCCAAAGTAGAATAATACATATTCACAATTTTGAAAGAAAATAGTCTAGTTTTGATATACATATATCACTAAAAATATATTATGTTTCACTCAAAATATATTTCTTGGGTTGTTTTGATGAGGTAAGGGAGGAACGTGGTTGGTTTCAAGATACTAAGGGCTTTTCTGTAAATTAAAGCAAGAAGTGGTATATTGTTGCAAAAAGGCCACAACTTACATCACAGTCATTAGACGCAGATCTAATGGTCAGAAATGACGGATGGCAGACACACCATCATCATCAACTGAGTCTTTTACAGGAGTAGAGATATATAGCTCTCCCTACTCTTCCCCATATAATGTATTATGTGGCTTTAGGGCATCTCAAACACTGACCCTCAAACCACCCGCATACGTCCGGACCGCGCAGTCCGGACATGTTGTGCCATCCAACGCGAGCATGTATCGGTACGACGAGGGATCCAAACCAGTTTTTTCGGCAAACTAGAATCGAACGTTTGGGGCGGGGGAGGGGCGGGGGTGTGGACAGTAGACACGTAGGACTCCGACACCTTCGGACACCCAAAAAGCAGGCGGAGCTCGCACTTTTGTAGATGCCCACCCTGTTTTCGCAGCAAAATCCCACTTCCTTCTTCTATCCCGCCGCTCTCCACCCAATTTCCGCCCTTTTCTCCCACTTTGTTCTTCCCTCCCGTCGGCGCTGCCGCATGGAACCGAAGGATAGCCTGCCGGAGATGAAGGTTGTGGTGGAGGTGCTGAAGGATCCGAGCATCACGCTCACCCAGATGGTCAACTCGACGACGTTGCAAAACGATGTTTCAAAGTGAAATCCGCAAAGGAGGAGACACTCAAGAAGCAGGCCGGCGACGGAGGGTGAGCTGGTGGCGGGGAAAGGACTGGGAGGAAACTGGGGACCCAATCGACCAAACAAAAAAACCGCTAAAGAAGATTAGGAGAAGGTTCCGGGGAAAGAGGTGGGAGGGGGAGAGGGCAAAGCGAGAAGGTGCAGCTTCCAAGTTGACGGAGAAGTTCGAGGACTCATGTTGAAGAGGGAGGCATCATACATCAAGTGGTCTGGCATCAAGGAGGAAAAAAAAGGCGGAGCGATTCAAACTATTGATGGAGACTACCGAGAAGAAGGTAGCGCTCGAAGAGATGAAAGCCATCCTCGAGAAAGGCATTTCTCGAAGAGAAGAAGGTGCAGATAGTAGTGAAGGAAATATCCCCTAGAGGCAATAATAAAGTTGTTATTTATATTTCCTTATATCATGATAAATGTTTATTATTCATGCTAGAATTGTATTAACCGGAGACTTGATACATGTGTGAATACATAGACAAAACAAAGTGTCCCTACTATATGCCTCTACTTGACTAGCCCGTTAATCAAAGATGGTTAAGTTTCCTAACCATAGACATGTGTTGTCATTTGATGAATGGGATCACATCATTAGGAGAATGATGTGATGGACAAGACCCATCCGTTAGCTTAGCACTATGATTGTTTAGTTTATTGCTATTGCTTTCTTCATGACTTATACATGTTCCTATGACTATAAGATTATGCAACTCCCGAATACCGGAGGAACACTTAGTGTGCTACCAAACATCACAACGTAACTGGGTGATTATAAAGGTGCTCTACAGGTGTCTCCGATGGTGTTTGTTGAGTTGGCATAGATCGAGATTAGGATTTGTCACTCCGATTGTCGGAGAGGTATCTCTGGGCCCTCTCGGTAATGC
Source organism: Aegilops tauschii subsp. strangulata (assembly GCF_002575655.3). Classification (NCBI taxonomy): domain Eukaryota; kingdom Viridiplantae; phylum Streptophyta; class Magnoliopsida; order Poales; family Poaceae; genus Aegilops; species Aegilops tauschii. The sequence goes on along the minus strand of NC_053037.3, from coordinate 34,091,275 downwards.
ACATCACTATAAGCCTTGCAAGCAATGTGACTAATGACTTAGTTGCGGGATAATGCATTACGGAACGAGTAAAGAGACTTGCCGGTAACGAGATTGAACTAGGTATTGAGATACCGACAATCGAATCTCGGGCAAGTAACATACCGATGACAAAGGGAACAACGTATGTTGTTTGATGTCTACTACGCAACCTTCTTCTTGTAGACGTTGTTGGGCCTCTAAGTGCAGAGGTTTGTAGGACAGTAGAAAAAATCTCTCAAGTGGATGGCCAAAGGTTTATCAATCCGTGGGTGGCGTAGGATGAATATGGTCTCTCTCAAGCAACCGTGCAACCAAATAACAAAGAGTCTCTTGTGTCCCCAACACGCCCAATACAATGGTAAATTGTATAGGTGCACTAGTTCGGCGAAGAGATGGTGATACAAGTGCAATATGGATGGTAGATATAGGTTTTTGTAATCTGAAAATATAAAAACAGCAAGGTAACTATTGATAAAAATGAGCACAAACGGTTTTTCAATGCGTTGAAACAAGGCCTAAGGTTCATACTTTCACTAGTGCAAGTTCTCTCAACAATAATAACATAATTGGATCATATAACTATCCCTCAACATGCAACAAAGAGTCACTCCAGAGTCACTAATAGCGGAGAACAAACGAAGAGATTATTGTAGGGTACAAAACCACCTCAAAGTTATTCTTTCTGATCGATCTATTCAAGAGTCCGTAGTAAAATAAAACGAAGCTATTCTTTCCGTTCGATCTATCATAGAGTTCGTACTAGAATAACACCTTAAGACACAAATCAACCAAAACCCTAATGTCACCTAGATACTCCCATGTCACCTCAAGTATCCGTGGGTATGATTATACGGTATGCATCACACAATCTCAGATTCATCTATTCAACCAACACAAAGAACTTCAAAGAGTGCCCCAAAGTTTCTACCGGCGAGTCAGGACGAAAACGTGTGCCATCCCCTATGCATAGATTCCCAAGGTCACGGAAACCGCAAGTTGATCACCAAAACATACATCAAGTGAATCAATAGAATACCCCATTGTCACCACGGGTATCCCACGCAAGACATATATTAAGTGTTCTCAAATCCTTAAAGACTCAATCCGATAAGATAACTTCAAAGGGAAAACTCAATCCATTACAAGAGAGTAGAGGGGGAGAAACATCATAAGATCCAACTATAATAGCAAAGCTCGCGATACATCAAGATCGTGCCGAATCAAGAACACAAGAGAGAGATCAAACACATAGCTACTAGTACATACCCTTAGCCCCGAGGGTGAAATACTCCCTCCTTGTCATGGAGAGTGCCGGGATGATGAAGATGGCCACCGGTGAGGGATCCCCCTTCCGGCAGGGTGCCGGAATAGGGTCCCGATTGGTTTTTGGTGGCTACAGAGGCTTGCGGCGGCGGAACTCCTGATCTAGGTTATGTTCTGGGGGTTTCTGTATATATAAGAGGTTTTGGCGCCAGGAACAAGTCAGGGGGGTCTCCGAGGCGGCCACGAGGTAGGGGGCGCGCCCAGGGGGCAGGGCGCGCCCCCACCCTCGTGGGTGCCTCGGGACTGTTCTGGCCCATCTCCGATACTCCGTGGGCTTCTTCTGGTCCAAAAATAATCTCCATGAAATTTCAGGTCAATTGGACTCCGTTTGGTTTTCCTTTTCTGCGATAATCAAAAACAAGGAAAAAACAGAAACTGGCACTGGGCTCCGGGTTAATAGGTTAGTCCCAAAAATCATATAAAATAGCGTATAAATGCATATAAAACATCCTAGATGGATAATATAATAGCATGGAACAATCAAAAATTATAGATACGTTGGAGACGTACTAAGCATCCCCAAGCTTAATTCCTGCTCGTCGTCGAGTAGGTAAATGATAAAAACGGAATTTTTGATGTGGAATGCTACCTAACATATTTATCAATGTAATCTTCTTTATTGTGGCAAGAATATTCAGATCCATAAGATTCAAGACAAAAGTTTAATATTGACATAAAAATAATAATACTTCAAGCATACTAACCAAGCAATTATGTCTTCTCAAAATAACATAGCGAAAGAAAGCTCATCCCTACAAAATCATATAGTTTGGCCATGCTTCATTTTCGTCACACAAAATGCTCTCATCATGCACATCCCTGATGACAAGCCAAGCAATTGTTTCATACTTTAGTATTCTCAAACTTTTTTCAACTTTCACCCAATACATGAGCGTGAGCCATTGAGATAGCACTATGGGTGGAATAGAATATGATGATGGGGGTTGTGTGGAGAAGACAAAAAAGGAGAAAGTCTCACATTGACGCGGCTAATCAACGGGCTAGGGAGATGCCCACCAATTGATGTCAATGCGAGGAGTAGGGATTGCCATGCAACGGATGCACTAGAGCTATAAATGTATGAAAGCTCAACAAAAAGAAACTAAGTGGGTGTGCATCCAACTTGCTTGCTCACGAAGACCTAGGGCATTTGAGGAAGACCATTGTTGGAATATACAAGCCAAGTTCTATAACGAAAAATTCCCACTAGTATATGAAAGTGACAAAATAAGAGACTCTCTATCATAAAGATTATGGTGCTACTTTGAAGCACAAGTGTGGAAAAAGGATAGTAGCATTGTCCTTTTATCTTTTTTTGGGCCTTCCTTTTTATTTGGCCTTTTTTTATTTGGCCTTTCTTTTTTTATTTGGCCTTTCTCTTTTTTTTTCACGGGACAATGCTCTACCAATGATGATCATCACACTTCTATTTATTTACAACTCAATGATTACAACTCGATACTAGAACAAATATGACTATCACTACAGGAATCAACTATTTTGCCGTCTGCCACGGCGGACGGCAAAGGCATGAACGGCGGACGGCAAAGGCCTTTGCCGTCAGCCGCGGATGGCAAAAGGCTCCGGCAAAGTAAGGTCCGGCAAAGAGCTACTTTGCCGTCTGCTTCCGGGTGGCTGACGGCAAAGGGCCTTTGCCGTCTGCAGCGGACGGCAAAGAGAGCAGACGGCAATAATTGCGCTGTCAGTCCGTTAAGTGGCTAACGGCAGGCCTTTGCCGTCCGCCGCTGACGGCAAATCTTTGCCGTCTGCCACTGATGGCAAACTTTCTACTGTCTTTGCCGTCTGCCACTGTAGGCAAACTTTCTAGTGCCTTTGCCGTCTGCCACTGTAGGCAAACTTTCTAGTGTCTTTGCCGTCTGCCACTGTAGGCAAACTGACCAAATGGGTCAGATCCCAGGAAGCACAGTTGGCTGCCACGTGGCTTCTTTGCCGTCTGCGGCTGACGGCAAAGAGCCCGTTGCCGTCGGTGGCAGACGGCAAAGAGCCTGTATATTGGCTCTTTTTTCTGTTTTTTATTAAATCCAACAATTTTCACAGCAAATATATATGACATATATAGATATATTTCACAGGCCTATTTAACAGCAAACATATCACATATCCAGCACATAACTTTCATCCATTCATACATAAGCAAGTTCCATCCATTCATACATAAGCAAGTTCCATCCATACATATTACAATGCAAAGTTTCATCAAGATAGCAAATTCCATCATAGCAAGCTAGAAGAATAATTGAAGAGAATGAAAGAAAAAACAAGCACTCCATAACAAGCTAGCTTCCATGAAGTGAATGAAATCTGCAAAATGGCAAAATAAGAAAGTTAGAAATAGGTGACTAGAATAAGAAGACTAGAACAAGAAGAGTAGAACAAGAAGAAGACTAGAACTAGAAGTATATGTCATTTATGAGCTAACTTACGTGAAATGGATCATATATGAGCTAACTAAGTTGAAATGGGTCGTTTATGAGCTAGCTAAGGTGAAATGGATCATTTATGAGCTAACTTAGTTGAAATGGGTCGTTTATGAGCTAACTAAGGTCAAATGGGTCTTTTTGAGGTAACTAAGGTGAAATGGTTCGTTTTTTAGCTAACTTAGGTGAAATGGATCATATATGAGCTAACTTAGTTGAAATGGATAGTTTTTGAGCTAACTTAGGTGAAATGGATCATTTATGAGCTAATTTAGTTGAAATGGATCTTTTTGAGCTAACTTAGGTGAAATGGATCATTTAAGAGCTAATTTAGGTGAAATGGATCATTTTTGAGCTAACTTAGGTGAAATGGATCGTTTATGAGCTAAATTAGTTGAAATGGATCGTTTATGAGATAACCTAGGTAAGATGGGTCATTTTGGAGCTAACCTAGGTGAAATGGGTCATTTTAAAGCTAATGTAGGTAAAATGGATCATTTAGGAGCTAATCTAGGTAAAATGGGTCATTTTTGAGCTAACTTGGATGAACTGGATCATTTATAAGCTAACCAAGGTAAAATGGGTCATTTTAGGGCTAACTTAGGTAAAATGGATCGTTTATGAGCTAACTAAGCTAATTATGCATTTTTTGACATAAGTAAGCTAAGTACAGATCGTTTTAGAGCTAACTTAGGTAAAATGGATGGTTTTGGAGGTCAGTAAGCTTATTAAGTCATTTTGGAGGAGAAGAAGCTAAGTCTAGGTCATTATGGTAAGCATTGGAGGAAATAAAGCTAAGTCTAGGTCTTTATGCATGTGTTAAGCAAAACACTAGATAAACTTACCATGATCCAGGAGGTGTAGGAGCGGGCTGGCTCGTGTCGGTAGCTGGAGAAGGATCGTGCGATGCTTGTCTGGAGTTACGCTGCACCAAAGATCATTTCCAATGTCTTGTTAGCATGATGACACTCAAATGTTAAGACTAGCAAGTAATGTCCATTCAAATTAAACTCACCGTGGTCCCAGGAGCAATCACTGGCATTGGCGGAGCGGTCTGACCGGTCTTCTCGCACACAGACAACACATTTGGTTTTGACGACTCAGTCATACTAGTTAGTAATGAGACAAACACTACATGAATGTTTTGGCTAATCTGCAGAAGAAACTTACCACAAGGAGCTCGTACATGGCCCTTGCCTGCATATCATTCCGTGCCCTCTCCTCCTCCAACATCTTTGTCGTCCTCTCCTCCAACTCCAGCTGCCTCTCCGCCGCCTCCGCCGGAAGTTTCTCCGTTCTATCTCTCTCACTCTGTATAGCAGCCCGCAACACCACTCACATGACCATTTGTAATCATTGATGGAAGCGCACATAGTGTAATGGAGAAAGATAGCTGAGTACGTATCACTAACCTTGATGGCGAGTTGGACTGGCCGTTCATGAGGCCTTATCTCAGGAGCGGAGCTCGACTGGCGCGCCTTGATCTCCGGGAGAGTGCTAGGACAACGGTAAGTCCATCTGCAATGGCTATGGAGCCATGGGACCTCCCGCCACCAGATATCATCACCAGCTCTGGATCAATGGGACCCTGGCTCGGGTTAAAGTCCTCCCCTTTCCTCGCCTTCCCCTCATCTCTATATCTCACGAGCTTGTTGTGGGAGGAGATGTTGGTGAAGTTGTTTGCATCGTCGAGGTCAGACGGAGAGAATGCCTTGACTTTCTTGAAAGAGGCAGTGTGGGCCATGGCATACAGGTCGTACACCTCTGGCACCTTATCCACCTTATTGTCCGTGCCTGAAAGAGAGAAACAATGTAAATTAGTAATTAAAGGGCTCAAGCTAGCATGATGAATGAATTGCATGAATCATGAAGCAAACCACATACCCAGTTCCGCCCGAACTGATATAAGTTGGAGCTGCCTTGATGGTGTGGCACACCTTCCATTTGGGCACGTTTGTCCTTGGCCTCGTTGTGGAGGGCTAGCCATTCTTTTGAGCACCACTCATTGACCAACACCTCCCAACAATCCATCCGATCCGCACACCATCTCGGAGGCGCCTAAGTTAGCAAATAGAAACTTGAGCGCTACGGCTAAGAATTACTAAATGAAGGAACTTAAGTAGAAGGCCTTAAGAATTACCTTCATGTACTGCTCCTTACTCAGGAACTTCCCGCGGCACGCCGACTTGGTCTTCTTGATACCACGCAAGGCGTAGTAGTCTCGAACAGCCTGCACCCGAGCCTCGTGCCGTAAGTTATGTAGTAGGCGCTTGCAGACGTTATCGATAACATTTGCCGCGTCCTCCTCGTATCCCTCCTCACACCTGTAGAATGTCTGCAATCAAATGAGACAATATTGATTAGTACAATTAATAACTAGCTAGTTCAAGATTTTTAATTGTGTAAAGGAGAAATTACCCAGAACTTTCTGATCACCACGTCTGCCCTCGTCTTGCACAAGACACCGTCGATAATCTCATCCGGCGGGGGCGAGGCAGCCAAGTAGTGCTCCCAGCTCAATCCAAGCTCTGGAAGCCGACCCTCCCCAGGCAACGTGACAAACCCCGGGAAGTTTTGCCGACAAAGAACTCCAAGGACGGAGTTGGGCCGGCGGACACTATGATGGTGGTCCCAACCCCTGCAGCATGACAAGGCCAACGCATTAGTTATTTGAAGAAACGTGAATGCAGAAGGTACAAAAATATTAAATGCACTTACCTCTCCCCATCAGGGAAAATCAACCACCTCTGCTCGCGGGTCGCCGACACGGACGGGAGCCGTGTACAACCACGCTGGTAGACGGTGCCCCCTCCTCCTCAATATCAGTCGGCTCCCCGCCATCATCAGCATGGCCACTCGGCTCCTCGGGCTGATCCGGCTAGGTACCCCATCCAGACGTGTGCTCCTCCGGGGTCTCGTGGGCCGAAGGCCCGTCGACCCAAGGCTCGTGGGCCCAAGACCCATGGACTGGAGGCTCGTGGACCGGAGTTCGTGTAGCCTCCTCCTCGGATGAGTCCACCCTAGCAGTCACGTGCTCGGGTGAAACAGCTGGGGGTGGCGGCGAGGAAGGCGCCGTAGCAGTCACCCTACCTCGTCCTCTCCCGTGACCACGTGCCCCACCTCCTCTCTTCTTACCTCGTCCCCTGCTGGGCACCGCGGTCGATGAAGAAGGGCCCGGCGGTGTCGCCATACTGTCCAGCAACGCTCGGCAGAGAGGTGCGTGTGGAATGGAAGACCTCACACCACGCGCCGACGAAGAAGGGGCCTCGGCGCGCTCCCGACCAGCGCCCACCATCTTTCAACACCTGCCATGACAAACAGTAAACGAAATTAGTACAACATAAAAAAAAGACCGACATGAATAATAATATGTGTATCACTTAAGTGTATCATCATCAAGTACGACATAAAAAATTTAATACCTGACACTACTAATAATCTCGATCAGTATCATCAATAAATGCATAATCATCATCATCACTATAATCAATGACGGGCTCATAGGGTTCAGTGGCATCAACATGTGGAAGGCCACCTTGACGCAATCGGTCAAGCATTGACAGGTCATCCGCAGCAGTAACCTCTTCTTGTTCCGGCTCTTCTTTTTCCTCCTCTGGGTGATGTCGGATTCACTGTCGCTGTCTACTTCAATGTTTTGGGGTGAAGTATAGCGGTTCTTGAAACGCTTTTTGGAAAGACGTGTCTCTTGGAAGAATTCTCCGTCATATGTTTCTGGGTTAATGTGAGGTTCATAATCCTCTTCCTTTGGGGAAGATAGTCTAGCACGTGGCGGCACTTCATAAACGACATCCCAACCTTTCAGATTTGGATTAGTTTGGCAGGCCCACGGTAGATAGAATACTTGGGTCGCCTGTTGAGCCGTAATATAGACATCAGGAACATCTAAATGGGTGCTTTGGTTGATTTCAACTAGCCCTATATGTTCATGAGTCCTTCTAGTCTCCTTCGGCTGAAACCAATAACATTTGAAGACTACGACATTTGGTGGGTTTTCACCATAGAATAGAAGTTCATAAATTGCTTCAACTCTCCCATAATACTCGGTACCTCCTTCGCCGATAGCAGATACACAACAATTTGTAGACTTTCGGTCGGCCATAGATAGCTCTTTGCCATAGGTACGAAAGCGATACCCATTGATGTCGTATTTGTCAAATGAACTGACCTTATAGTCAAAACCATTAGCGACTTGTCTCAATTCGGCGTCCATAGACTCTGAATTAGCCTACAAGTTTAATACGAAAGGATTGTTGCATTACGCACAAATTAGCGAATGAAATGAAATTGTCTAATAGAAATTACCGTTTGTTTGAACCAAGAGATGAAACCGGGATAGCCGGCTCCTTGCTTTGCGAGAAGCTCATACTCTTCGACGGAATCCTTTTGGATCACCGCTCCATAAGAGAATATGGCGATGTATCGACTGTATGAAATATCCAGGAATAAGTGCAGTTCAAAGGAAATAGAAGTTGCGAAAAAATGTACCGAGAACTTACTCGATGTACGGCCGCACTTCTATCAGGTTGTTGAAGATATACAACGAAATGGTCCGCCATTCTTCGTTATCCAAAGATACTGGTTTTGAAACACTGGCTGGTGCGAGATTCCCTTTGAATAGGCTGAGGTTGGATCCACCCTTTTTAGGGTCGTCAGCATTGTACCGAGGCTTCGGATTATGCAAATGACGATTTTTGGCTTCGTAGTGTGCTGTCACGAAGTTTGCCGCCTCCTCAGTGATGAATGCCTCAGCCATCGATGCTTCAATTCTACGTTTATTTTTACATTTTTGTCGAAGCGTCTTCTGCATCCTCTCAGTTGGGTAGCACCAACGATTTTGCACGCCCCCCCCCAATCTTGCCTCGGTCGGGAGATGCAAAATCAAATGCTGCATTGGATTAAAGAAGCCCGGTGGAAAGATCTTCTCTAACTTGCAGATCAACTCCGGCGCCAACTCTTCCATTTCTTCTAGCACGCCAGGCGATAGTTCTTTCGCACAAAGAACACGGAAAAAATAGCTGAGTTCTGCCAGTACTAGCCATTCATCCTCAGGGATGAAGCCACACAACATCACCGGCATTACCCGCTCAATCCATATGTGCCAATCATGACTCTTGAGACCAAATATCTTCAATTTATCAAGACTGGCTCCCCTCTTTAGATTCGCTGCATACCCATCGGGGAACATCAACTGCATTTTCACCCACAAGATAATTTCCCTCATAGCTGGCCTTCCAAGATTGTACCATGCCTTTGGCTTCATCCAGTTCTGCTTTCCTTTCGGTTCTTTCATGTTTTGGAACGGCCTATCACATAGCGCCTCCAGATCGACTCTAGCCTTAGTATTATCCTTTGACTTCCCATCTATGCCGAACAATGTACCAAAAAGTGCCTCGGCGATATTCTTCTCAGTGTGCATCACGTCGATGTTGTGTGGGCAAAGGAGGTCTTTGAAGTAAGGCAGATCCCATAAGCATGTTTTGTGAGTCCAGGCGTGCTTAGAATTATACCCCTTGAAGTACCCTGGACGCTCTGGATCTGGCTCGAGAGCGTTTAACTGATCCAGGGTCTGTTGTCCTGTCAATGCAAGTGGTGCAGAGTTTTTGACAACTCTACCTCTGATGAAGTTCTTCTTGTCTTTCCTGAACTTATGGCGAGGATTCAGGAACTGTCTATGCATGTCGAAGCAAGAAAACTTGCGACCGGCCTGAAGCCAACGAAACTCAAGAGCTCCCTTGCATGTGGGGCACGGGAACCTTCCATGCACACACCAGCCAACGAATAGCGCATACGCCGGCAAGTCATGCGTCGAGTACATGTACCAGACACGCATTATGACGTTCCGTTTGCTATAGGCGTCGTATGTCTTGAACCCATTATCCCAGGCTTCTTGCAATTCGTCCTTAAGCGGCTGCATGTACACATTCATATTTTTCCCCGGATAGTTGGGCCCTGGAATTATCAACGTCAGGAAAATGTTCTTTCTTTGCATAATCTGTCCGGGGGGGAGATTGAGTGGAAAGACAAATACGGGCCAACAACTATATTGGGCTGCCGTCATACCAAACACACTGAACCCATCCGTGCTGATGCCGACTCGAGGATGCCTCGGATCTGCCGCTTTGTCAGCATGTAATTCATCAAAAAATTTCCACGCAACACCATCCGATGTGTGTACGATCATCAGATTCCCATCTGCATCTAGTTCGGTTCTTTTGCCCGTTTTGTGCCATGTCATCTGTCTGGCCGTCTCTTCGACCATGAAAAGACATTGAAGTCTTGGTACGATTGGCATATACCGAAGAACACTAACGGGGATTTTGGTCTGTGTCTTCTCACCCATACCGTTGTCTACCACAACATACCTGGAAGACTTGAAAATGGGACAATAGTTCAAGTCCGCATAGTCAAGCCTAAACAAGACACATCCTTTCTCACAGGCATGTATCTTCTCATAGGGCATCTTCAGTGCACGGAGGATTTTGTCCGACTGGTACAGGTTTGCAGGCATTACATGGCCTTTGGGTAGAAAGCGTCCAAATACTATCATCATTGCATCGTAGCATTCTCTACCCAAGTTGAACTGAGCCTTCAGAGCCATTACTTGTGAGATGGCATCCAACTGACAAAGCTCAGTGTGCTCATGGAGCGGACGTTTTGAAGACTCCAACATTTCATTGAAGGCCTTTGCAGATTCCTCCATCTCCTCGTCCGAATCCCGAGCATCATCGAAGTCTTGCACCATGTTTTCCATCCCGGTACCATGCTCGTCGATGCGACGACGATCCACCTCAGCTCGGTCACGTTGGGCAGACTCACCATGAAATGTCCACACCGTATAATCGGGCGTAAAACCACTCTTCTGCAGGTGTTTGCCCATTTCAGCCTCTGTCCTCTTTTCCCAATTGCCGCACCGTAAACAGGGGCACCAGGTTTTCCTCTGGCCATTTGCAAATGCGGCTTGCACAAACCCCTTGGTTTTTGTGAACCATTCAGCGCTCCATTTGTTCTGACCAGTGTGACCGGTGTACATCCACGCACGATCACTCATCTCGACTTTCAGAGCTACTAGACACACAACAAATATATATATATATATATATATATATATAATTCACCATGTATATATTCATCAGTTGATCTACTTTGTCAATTTTATTACGTCCATGCAACCTACACTCTAATAGGTAATGATAGGTCCTAATCCCACCCGAATATGTTTAGATTGGGTTCATTTTCCCATGCTATGCTCCGGAAACTACGCAAAATTTCGGCAGCACCTCCCCGCTGTTCTCCTGATACACGTCTCTGCAATAAACAGAGAGGATGTGTACCCGGAGAACAACAAGGGAGGCACTGACGAAACTTATGCGTCAGATCCGGAGCAAAGCATATGGGAAAACGAACCCAATCTAAACATACTCGGGCTGTCCATGGATAGCGTTGGACAATTCGAAAGAATCAAGGTTATAAATATGCAAATGCATGCATATTTATAACTATGACGCTTTCGAACGGGAGACACATATTGGTTACGCATACTGATGATTCAAGACACATATATAGCTAGCTATCAAGTTTCATCGGCACGAACACCGGAACAGAGCAAATAATTAACGGGGGAGGAGGACATGTCATTTGTGCTCACCCACGAACGAAGGGGCATAGCTCGTCAAACGCACGGCGAGGTCGTCGACCACCAAACCTCGCAGCGATGAAACAGCTGCACATTTAAATCTACCCGATCAACACAATTATATATGATGTTTTCATAACAAAATCGAAAAATATATGACCTAACTAATAATTCACAAATATATGACCCCATCGGCCTCTGCAAGGCCAAAGAACACCTTTTCGGGAGGTGTCAGGGGTTGGGGTGTCGTGTCGGTGTCGGGGTGCCGTGTCGGGGTCGGGGTGCTGTTTCGGGGTCGGGGGGTCGTGTCGGGGTCAGGGGGTTAGGGGGTCGGGTGTCGGGGTGGAGTCGGGGTCGGGTGTCGGGGTGTGGTGTCGGGGTTAGGGGGTCAGGGGGTCAGGGGGTCGGGTGTCGGGGTGTCGTGTCGGGGTCGGGGTGTGGTGTCGGAGTCGGGGTGTCGGGGTCAGGGGGTCGGGGGGTCGGGTGTCGGGGTGTCGTGTCGGGGTCGGGGTGTCGGGGTGTGGTGTCGGAGTCGGGGTGTCGGGGTCAGGGGGTCAGGTGGTCGGGGTGTGGTGTCGGGGTCGGGGTGTGGTGTCGGGGTCGGGGTGTCGGGGTCAGGGGTCAGGGGGTCGGGATGTCGGGGTCAAGGGGTCGGGGTGTTTCCTTCTATCCTTCTTCTTCTTTCTTTCTCTTCTTCTTCTTCTTCTTTCCTTTCTTCTTCTTCTTTCATCTTTTTTCTACTTTTTTACTTCTTTTCGTTTCTTCTTTTCTTCTTCTTCTACTTCTTCTACTTCTTTTCTTTTCTTCCTTTCTTCTTCTTCTACTTCTTTTCTTCTTTTTCTTTTTTCATCTTTTTTCTACTTCTTCTCTTTTCTTCTTCTTCTACTTCTTCTACTACTTCTACTTCTTCTCATTCTTTTCTAACACTAACACTAACACAATCTAGCACTAACAATTAAACAGAAAAAAATGAAAAAACAGAAGAAGAAAAAAGAAGTAGTCCCTCACCGGAGCAATGGGACGGTCGGCGGGGGGCGGTGGCGGGGGGGGGGGGGTGCCGGGCGGCGTGGGCGGTGCCGGGGGCGGCGCCGGGCGGCGGGGGAGGCGCCGGGCGGCGGGGGCGGCGGCGGGTGGCGGGGCGACGGGGGGTCGGGGGCGGTGCCGGGCGGTGGGGGCGGCGGGTGGCGGGGCGACGGGGCATCGGCGGGTGGGGTGCGGGCGGAGGGGTGGTGGGGCGACATGCCAAGCGGGTGCGGGGGCGAGGGCGGCGGGTGGCGGGGGCGGCGGCGGCGGCGGTGGACGTGGGATCTGGTGGCGGGGCGCGTCGGGGAGGAGAGAGGGAGAGAAGAGAGAGTAACGGGCGGGGGGTGGGGGCCGTTAGTTAGTCTGCTCTTTGCCGTCCGCCAATCTTTGCCGTCCGCCTTTATCTCTCTTTGCCGTCTGCTAGCAGACGGCAAAGAGGTGGGGCGTTAAGTTTTTCTAAACGGGCGGGGGGATGGGGGCCACCTCTCTCTTTGCCGTCAGCCAGCGGACGGCAAAGAGCCGGCAGATGGCAAAGGCCTGTTTTGTCGTCTGCCATTTCTTTGCCGTCTGCTTTTGGGTAGCTGATGGCAAAGAGCTTCTTTGTCGTCAGCTAGCAGACGGCAAAGAGCTGGCAGATGGCAAATTAGCTGATTCCAGTAGTGTATATGAATGCCTTCGGCGGTGTACCGCGATGGGCAATGAATCAAGAGTGACATGTATGAAAAATTATCCATAGTGGTCTTGCCACAAATACGATGTCAACTACATGATCATGCAAGGCAATATGACAATGATTAAGCGTGTCATAATAAACGGAACGGCGGAAAGTTGCATGGCAATATATCTCGGAATGGCTATGGAAATGCCATAATAGGTAGGTATGGTGGCTGTTTTGAGGAAGATATAAGGGGTTTATGTGTGATAGAGCGTATCATATCACGGGGTTTGGATGCACCGGCAAAGTTTGCACCAACTCTCAAGGTGAGAAAGGGCAATGCACGGTACCAAAGAGGCTAGCAATGATGGAAGGGTGAGAGTGCGTATAATCCATGGACTCAACATTAGTCATAAAGAACTCACATACTTATTGCAAAAATCTACAAGTCATCAAAACGAAGCACTACGCTCATGCTCCTAGGGGGATAGATTGGTAGCAAAAGACCATCGCTCGTCCCCGACCGCCACTCATAAGGAAGGCAATCAAAGAACACCTCATGCTTCAAATTTGTCACACAACGGTTACCATACGTGCATGCTACAGGACTTGCAAACCGTAAACAAGTATTTCTCAATTTCACAATTACTCAACTAGCAAAACTCTAATTTCATCACATAGAGAGGAAACTTGATATTATTGCAATATGTAGAAGCATATGATCCTCTCTCATAATAATTTTCAGTAGCATCATGAATGAATTCAACCATATAACCAGCACATAAAGCATTCTTTTCATGATCTACTTGCATAGAAATTTTACTACTCTCCACATAAGCAAATTTATTCTCATCAATAGTAGTGGGAGCAAACTCAAGAAAATAACTATCATGTGAAGCATAATTCAATTGCAAATTAAAATCATCATGACAAGTTTCATGGTTATCATTATTCTTTATAACATACATGTCATCACAATAATCATCATAAATAGGAGGCATGCTATCATCATAATAAATTTGCTCATCAAAACTTGGGGAACTAAAAATATCGTCTTCATCAAACATAGCATCCCCAAGCTTGTGGCTTTGCATATCATTAGCATCATAGGCATTCAAAGAATTCGTACTAACAACATTGCAATCATGCTCATCATTCACATATTTTATGCCAAGCATTCTATGTAATTCTTCTTCTAGTACTTGAGCACAATTTTCCTTCCCATCATTTTCACGAAAGACATTAAAAAGATGAAGCATATGAGGCAACCTTAATTCCATTTTTTTGTAGTTTTCTTTTATGGATTAAACTAGTGATAAAACAAGAAACTAAAAGACTCGATTGCAAGATCTAAAGATATACCTTCAAGCACTAACCTCCCCGGCAACAGCACCAGAAAAGAGCTTAGTTGACGGGGTGTTAGTGCCGCTTACCTAGCCTCCCCGGCAACGGCGCCAGAAAAGAGCTTGATGTCTACTACGCAACCTTCTTCTTGTAGCCGTTGTTGGGCCTCCAAGTGCAGAGGTTTGTAGGACTGTAGAAAATTTCCCTAAAGTGGATGACCTAAGGTTTATCAATCCGTGGGAGGCGTAGGATGAATATGGTCTCTCTCAAGCAACCGTGCAACCAAATAACAAAGAGTCTCTTGTGTCCCCAACACGCCCAATACAATGGTAAATTGTATAGGTGCACTAGTTCGGCGAAGAGATGGTGATACAAGTGCAATATGGATGGTAGATATAGGTTTTTGTAATCTGAAAATATAAAAACAGCAAGGTAACTATTGATAAAAATGAGCACAAACGGTTTTTCAATGCGTTGAAACAAGGCCTAAGGTTCATACTTTCACTAGTGCAAGTTCTCTCAACAATAATAACATAATTGGATCATATAACTATCCCTCAACATGCAACAAAGAGTCACTCCAGAGTCACTAATAGCGGAGAACAAACGAAGAGATTATGGTAGGGTACGAAACCACCTCAAAGTTATCCTTTCTGATCAATCTATTCAAGAGTCTGTAGTAAAATAACACGAAGCTATTCTTTCCGTTCGATCTA
The DNA here is from genome assembly GCF_002575655.3 of Aegilops tauschii subsp. strangulata. Taxonomy (NCBI): domain Eukaryota; kingdom Viridiplantae; phylum Streptophyta; class Magnoliopsida; order Poales; family Poaceae; genus Aegilops; species Aegilops tauschii. The sequence goes on along the minus strand of NC_053037.3, from coordinate 34,076,101 downwards.
TCATAGAGTTCGTACTAGAATAACACCTTAAGACACAAATCAACCAAAACCCTAATGTCACCTAGATACTCCAATGTCACCTCAAGTATCCGTGGGTATGATTATACGATATGCATCACACAATCTCAGATTCATCTATTCAACCAACACAAAGAACTTCAAAGAGTGCCCCAAAGTTTCTACCGGAGAGTCAAGACGAAAATGTGTGCCAACCTCTATGCATAGATTTCCAAGGTCACGGAACCCGCAAGTTGATCACCAAAACATACATCAAGTGAATCAATAGAATACCCCATTGTCACCACAGGTATCCCACGCAAGACATACATCAAGTGTTCTCAAATCCTTAAAGACTCAATCCGATAAGATAACTTCAGAGGGAAAACTCAATCCCTTACAAGATAGTACAGGGGGAGAAACATCATAAGATCCAACTATAATAGCAAAGCTCGTGATACATCAAGATCGTGCCGAATCAAGAACACGAGAGAGAGATCAAACACATAGCTACTGGTACATACCCTCAGCCCCGAGGGTGAACTACTCCCTCCTCGTCATGCAGAGTGCCGGGATGATGAAGATGGCTACCCGTGAGGGATCCCTCTTCCGGCAGGGTGCCGGAACAGGGTCCCGGTTGGTTTTTGGTGCCTACAGAGGCTTGCGGCGGCGGAACTCCCGATCTAGGTTATGTTCTGGGGGTTTCTGTATATATAAGAGGTTTTGGCATCGGGAACAAGTCAGGGGGGTCTCCGAGGCGGCCACGAGGTAGGGGGCGCCTGTCGGTGTCAAAACCGGCGGATCTCGGGTAGGGGGTCCCGAACTGTGCGTCTAAGGTCGATGGTAACAGGAGACGGGGGACACGATGTTTACCCAGGTTCTGGCCCTCTCTATGGAGGTAATACCCTACTTCCTGCTTGATTGATCTTGATGAATATGAGTGTTACAAGAGTTGATCTACCACGAGATCGTAATGGCTAAATCCTAGAGGCCTAGCTTGTATGATTATGATAATGAGTATCCGCCTATCCGGACTATGCTCTCCGGTTTATATAAACACCGGAGAGATCTAGGGTTACATGGAGTCGGTTACATACAAAGGAATCTACACGATTGATCCCAAGCTTGCCTTCCACGCCAAGGAGAGTCCTGTCCGGACACGAGTGCGGTCTTCGGTCTTCTCATCTTCACGGCCCATCAGTCCGGCCCATGGCTAACAGGCCGGACGCCCGAGGACCCCTTAGTCCAGGACTCCCTCAGTAGCCCCTGAACCTGGCTTCAATGACGAGGAGTCCGGCGCGCAGTTTTGTCTTCGGCATTGCAAGGAGGGTTCCCTTCTTCCGAACTCCAGAATAGTCTTCGGATGTAGTAAGTATATCCGTACCTGTGTATGCAATTGCAGAGAATACAATATTTCTTGATCCCAATCCGCCGACAATTGTTTGTGACATTACGTCACGCCCGCCCGGTTATTATTCTGAACCGTTGGCTAGCCCGCCGTCCCACGTCTCGGGACGCGGTTTTATTGGCACGTCTTGTCAAAGCAGAGATCGTGTCCCCTTATTCACAGGATTTTCATCAATGCGAGCGTTGGTAGCCTAACCGTCCCCTGGGTACAACTCTTTGGAGATAGGTAAGTCTCGAGACCCAGGAGGGGACGCTCAGTATTCGGGGTCTTTATATAGGGACCCAGACTCGTCTTGTTCCTTTGCGCTTGCTTATTCCTCAACCCCAGCCACCTCGAGTTCTAACCCTCAGGTTCCAATCACGACCAGCCCCAATCATGTCCGGATCCAGCCATCCAGGCCGTTGGTGGCTTCTTCTGTCATGGAGGAGGATATTGCGAAGCTCCGCGCGACGAGGTATCTGACCCCAGAGATCCCTCATCGGCTCCCTGCAGCAGGGCAGGTTGTACCTACCCCCAGATCCGGCGAGAGGGTAGTATTTGTGGCCCACTTCCTCCACGGGTTAGGGTTCGCGCTTAACCCCTTCGTCCGGGGGCTCATGTTTTACTATGGGCTAGATTTTCACGATCTGGCCCCGGACTCTATTCTTCTCATCTCGACATTTATCGTCACGTGTGAAGCCTTCCTCCGGACTCCTCCGCACTTTGGTTTGTGTCGCAAGACCTTTGACATGAGGCCGCAGGTGACAGAGGAGGAGCAGCCAGAATACGGCAGCGCCATAATAGGCAAGCTTGCCAGCGCGGTTTGGTTTGAAGGATCTTTCGCCGAGTCTTCCAACCTATGGCAGCAGGGGTGGTTTTATATCAACGAGCCGCGTGGTCCAGGTGGGCGGCTACGCTCGCGTTCTGACCCGGATCTCCAATCCAATTTGCTTCATGGATCAATAAGGGATTGGACTGTGGATCCGTCAATGAAGTGCAGACTCTGCAGAGTCGCATCCGAAGCCTTACCAAGAAGGGCATCGATCTTGTGAACGTCGTTCAAGTAATGCTAGTTCGCCGGACCTTGCCATGTCAGCGGCGGCTTCTCCGTATGTGGGAGTTTAATCCAGAAGGGCGGCGGACTCTTCAGCACTTCTTCGGCACCACGCATGAAGGAATGTGGAAATTATATTTCGGGGAACGAGAGCAATGGCCGGACACCACCGAAGATGTTGGCCTTGACTTCAATCATCCGGACACTGCGGTAAGTATTCACTCTCCGCACACCTTCCATTCAAGCATCTCTTGACAAGATACTGAACAATCCGTCCCTATACAGGATTGGATAAAGAAAGTGGTATTAATCTGGTGTCTGGCGCCCCTTCCCGAAGACTCTGCGACCGCACTGCTGACGAGAATGCTGACTCCGACACCGTACCAGGTGTTTGCAGAGGAGGGCGAGAACAGGGAGACCAGAGGTGATCTCGGTCCTGAGGATAAATTAGACGCTGTGTTCGGGGAAACCGGAACCCTTTTGCCCGAGGGCAAAGGTGCAGAGGAAGCCCTCCATGGCAAGAAGAGGGCCGCTTCCAAAGATCGGGAGGGGAAACCTTCCAAGAGAGGAAAAATGCCATCGTCGGGCGGCTCGGGCCAGGCAAGCGATGTTGCCGTAGAGTTTTATGATGAGGACAAACCTCTGGCCAAACCGTAAGTGAAGCAGGGCACTTTAAACGTACCTCATTCTTTTCCTATTAGTGAAGTGATCATCCGATATATGTACATCCTCGCATGTTAACGCCCGGTGTTTCTCAACCGTCCTCCTCCTCGGGAGACCTTCTTCCGGAGATGATGGAGAGTGGTACGCCTTCTCCGGCTCCTCGCCCAATAGGGCGGATGATTCTGAGGTATCGTCCCAGAGGGCTCCTCCCGATCGACAAGCAGTGCAGGGAACGAAGAAGGCATTACCTGAAGGTGATGCCTCTGTCACTCAGGGTTCGGAAGTCAAGAATGACGGCCCCGAACTATTCGGTTTACAGCCGGAAACAATTCTGGAGGCGAGTAAGCGGATTCCTTCAAAGGAATGCCGTACTCCGGTGGCGGTTTCCGAAGACCCCGGAGCGCCGGAAATGCTGATGGACATGCTGCGACAAGCGTCCGTTTCAGAGGAGCACCGTGCCTTGATGGTTACGGTGGTCGAAAAGGTTCTATCCGCGAAGAGCGGATCGAACGAGGCCTTCACGAGCCTTCTAAGAGGTTTCGAGGTTTGTGATGTAATTTTGCCAATTGAATTTTATTGACAGAATGCACCTGTTGTATATGCAGTAGCCCCTGAGACTCGGATTGCCTGCCGAAGGAAGCGATCGGAGGATCAAAAAGATATGCTCAGGTACTAACCTTGATTTAATTTTGAATACAGGCTGCCTCCCCCCCGGCAGCTACCCGAAATACGGAAGTGGCTGAACTGCACCGAAAGCTGGATATTGCGGGGGATGACATTGCATTGATCAACAGGCGTCTTGACAACTCGCAAGGTATATATTTCGAGCATTCCTTACACCAATGTGCTTGTAATTGAAGCCTGACGCCGAAGAGAGTTTTATATGAAATGTGCATGAATGCAGATGGTGCTGCCGCCGTTGAAGCTCTTCGGGCGGAGCTAGCCCGGGCCAAGGAGCAGGCCCGGTGTAGTAATGCGGCTGCCGAAAAGGCATCGGCTGATCTTAGAGCCGAACGAGCAGCTCGGCGCCAAAATGAGGGGAAAATATCCGCACTGGCGCTTGAATTGAAGAATGCTGCCAGCCGCCGTGAATATCTTGAGAAGGAGAGTAAAGCCAAAACGGCTGAACTTGATAAGGCCTTACAAGAGGCGAGTGAAGCTCGGTCTGAATCCAGGGCAGCTCGGGAAGAGATTCGGCAGGCTAAGGAGATAGCGGCCGGTAAGCCCTTTTTGCTTCAGACTAAGTTTGGCGATCCGGACTATGCTCAGCTGAACCAAGTCTGGAGTTCTCCGGCTGAATTTTTGGACTTGCCGAAGAGTTCTTCCGATGCGGCGCAGTTTTACCAAGTGCAAGAGGGGTATTCAACGAAGAAGCTTTTTTGGTCACAATTTGGCGCATCAAAGCGCACACTGTTGCTGAATGAACAGATGTCCCAATGGGCCGAACTTCATAGGATATCCGGCGACGCCATGAAGAACGTCATAATCCGGTTGTGGCCAAATGAGCCTATTCCAAAGAGTTACTTTGGCTTGGTGCAGCGTCTTGTTGACGTGGTGCCGCGTACCGACGCTGTGAAGCGGTAGGCGTGCATTGAAGGTGCACGGATGGCTTTTGCCCGAGTCAAGACATTCTGGGGGAAGATGAAGGCCATCGATGTTGCGGCGAAGAGTCCGCCCAAGGGCAAGGACCGTAATGAGCCGGAGCATTATTTTGAAGATGTCCTGGAAGCCGCCCGCCAGATAGAGGGTCAATGCTCGAAGAACAAAATGTTCAAGTGAGGTGTATTAGCGTTGTAAAAGACAAGTTTATAATTAATCTATTTTTATATTTTGCTCAAAAGCTTGTGCTCCTCCTGTGCGGCCGTTTTAATATAATCTAAAAGTTTTCCAGTCGTCGGCTTCAGCCCCCTCATAGGTACGGGGGTGTTCGGAAAAAGCATATAATCACTCTTGATCCAACGTCTTGGTCCATAAAGGAGGTGACAATGCGGCGAACCAAGCAATCGGACTATAGGGCGTAAACACTTTCACTTAGCCATATGAGTTTTATAGTTGGGGCTATGACGTAGCCCCTGGTATGTATACGACTTATTCCGATGTGATGCGTTACATATATGACCGGAAAAGGAGGTCCTTCGTGTTACACGGAGGAATCGCGACAGATTCCAATAAGTCATCGAGTGGTTGACTAGCTCGCGCAGCATCATGACAGTCGGTTTTCGGCTTTCTCTACTGAGGTGCTTGACCAGATGAACCGGAAGCACAATCGCAGTAGTTCTCCCTTTACTACCCTAGCCGATAGAGCGGAACGTAGGGTAGCAAGCACAGGAGCCGGGCAACCCAACCATTGACCCAAGACATGATTCGGAGCTGATGCATATAAGGCCAAAACTCGTGACGCCGAAGTACGCTATAAAGCTGTTCGGACTTTGCTGGCAACTCATTTGTTCCCATACCGAGCCCCCGGTAGGTGATGCCGATGTGCATCTGTAAAGCGGCCGTTAAGGCCGTACTCATTGTTGAGAGAGTATGGAAGATTAGTTCAGATAACGTTTTACTGGGAGCGGAGCAATATGCCAATGATAAATCCATATATATATATATAAAACCGCAAACCCGGCTATTTGACATGCTCGGGGTTGGGAACGGAGGAAAAAAGGCATAATACAGGCTCAAAAATAAAGAGTGTGGTCTACAAAAAGTTATTTTGGACCTCCTGTCGCACGTCTGCGCCGCCCGTCCTCGGGGGGGGGGGGGTCATTAACGGAAGTAGGCCCTTAGGTGAGTGTACGGATCCGAACTCCGATAGAGTCCGTTGTAGATGTTGTCCTTCTCGTCACTTGTTTCTTAAGACATAATGAAGAAAGAAAAACAGATAAAAAACATTACGGGAATGTTTGCAGGGTTGTCCGTATTGTGCTTCCATCGACGCCCATGGTATCTTGAGTGTGTAGTGATGTACGCGCGGTGTAAATCTTGCCGTTATAAGAGGTGGGTGGCGGAAGCCGAACTGCTATTTCCGTTCCGAGAGTGGTCGAACTTCGGAGGGAAACTGTTTCTGGCCCGTGGTATTTGGCTAGTGAGCCGCTCCGTCGTCTTGATCGCCTGGCGGCCTCCTCCCCTTGTGTTCGGCATTGAGCTTGCCTTCATGCTTGAAGACCCAACAGTTTCTGTTGGTATGATTAGCTGGCTTATCAGGATGGCCGTGAATCTGGCAAGGTCGGTCCAATATCCTGTCAAGGGTGGATGGTCCGTCTTGGTTTGCCTTCAGTGGCTTCTTCCGTTGACCGGGTTTTGGATTGTTAAATCCGGCGTTGACCGCTGTGTCGCGTGATCTTTCATTGTTATTGCGACTGTTGTGTTCGGTTCGTCGTGTCTTGCCATTGCCGTCTCGGATTTCGGATGTGCCCGGGTCGCTGGCATTATTGCTTTTACGAGCGAGCCAGTTGTCTTCTCCCGCACAAAAGCGAGTTATTAGAGCGGTAAGGGCTGTCATGGATTTGGGTCCTTCCTGGCCGAGGTGACATGCTAGCCATTCATCCCGGACGCTATGTTTGAAGGCCGCGAGGGCTTCCGTGTCCGGACAGTCAACAATTTGGTTCTTTTTGACTAAGAACCTAGTCCAGAGCTCCCTGGCTGACTCGCCGGGCTGCTGGACGATATGACTTAAGTCATCGGCATCTAGTGGCCGGACATATGTTCCTTGGAAGTTGTCTCGAAAGGCGTCTTCCAAATCTTCCCAGCTGCCAATAGAATTTTCTGGCAAACTGTTTAGCCAATACCGCGCTGGTCCTTTGAGCTTGAGAGGTAGGTATTTGATGGTGTGAAGGTCGTCTCCTCGAGCCATGTGAATATGGAGGAGGAAATCCTCAATCCATATCGCGGGATCTGTTGTTCCATCGTATGATTCGATGTTAATGGGTTTGAACTGGTCTGGAAATTCATGCTCCATGACCTTGTCGTTGAAGCAGAGAGGGTGTGCGGCTCCTCTATGTTGGGCCACACTGTGGAGCACCTCCGGTGGATTCCGTTTGCGGTTTTCGGACCGGGCGTGGTCGGGTCTGTGGCGTCCGAATAGGTAACCATCATCGCCGGTCGGGGTATGTCCCCGCGATCTGTACATCGATCTTGTGTGTCCTGCTCTGCCCTCCAGGTTTTGTTGGATGTCGCAAGTGTGCCCCCGAGCTGTTTTGTTCTTGCCTTGACGACCGAGTGGGGTGGTATGGTGTTCTACTTGGGCTGCTGCTTGATCCGGACCGAACTGTGGTCGGCCTGCCGCATTATGCGATGGTGGTGCGGGCTCCAGCGCCTCGCCGTCGTATTGAGGGAGCCACCTACACTTGGGGTGGCTCTTGTCTGGGCCGCTAATGCCATATTCTTCGGCGGCCAGGACCTCGGTCCATCTATCATTGAGCAAATCTTGGCTCGTTTGAAGCTGCAGCTGCTTCTTTCTTAGGCTTCTTGCAGTGGCTATTAGCCGGCGTTTAAAGCGCTCCTGCTCGAGAGGTTCCTCAGGCACGATGAAATCCTCGTTGCCGAGGCTCTCCTCTTCCTCGGAGAGTGGAAGATAATTACTATCCTCCGAGTCTCCATATATGGCCTGTTCATCAGGGCTATCTTGCCCGCCTTCTTGTTCCTCCTGTTCGGACCCTACCTCAACAGGGTCTTCAATGTCCGGAGTGTTATCTTCTCCGGTGCTAGTACTGTTTTCTCTTGGGCGACGCGACTTGGAGCGGCGCCGGGGGCGCCGGTGTTCAGACTGTGTACCAGGAGGCTTATCCTCAATTGGATCCTCCTTGTCATTGTCGGGAGCGTCGTTGGGTGTGTCTACCATACACACGTCATACCAGGAAGTGGCCGTCTCGTGTCTAGTGGATAGAGAGTTCTGGCCTTGCCCCTCATCGTCGTCCATACCGTCGATGTCTTCGGAGCCGGGGTCAAGCGTGTTGGTTGGGTCTTCGACAGTGGCTATGAAGTGGGTGGTGGGTGGGAAGCAAAATTCTCCTTCCTCCGCCGTAAGTTTGAACCGGACATAGTTCGGCGGCGAGTCACCTGCCAGGTATAGGCTTTTTAGTGAGTTTAGTACGTCGCCCATGGGCGAGTGTTGGAAGACGTCTGCGGTGCTGAACTTGAGGATCGATAACCGATCGAGTTCGGTATCTGCGGACTCGCAGGGTTCGGAGCTTGTCGCCAGAGGCCAGTCCGGGGTTCTGTTGATGCAGATATCATGCGAAGTAGAATCTTTGTGCTGCTCCAACACCGCGGAATCGGTAGCCTCCGTGATGGGGTTGAGCTTCCCATCTTCGGATGACTCGATGTGCTCCAGATCTAAGGCCAGAGTTCTTACAGGAGCTATCTCCTGGATGCGGCCCGATGGCAGGTTTAAGCCATGCTTATCGGGGCGAAGGGGAGCGGTTGCCGCGGTCTCAAATCCGTCGAAGATCAAGTCTCCACGGATGTCTGCGACATAGTTCAAGCTCCCAAATTCGACCTGATGGCCAGGGGCGTAGCTATCGATCTGCTCCAGATGGCCAAGCGAGTTGGCCCGCAGTACGAAGCCGCCAAATAAGAAGATCTGTCCGGGGAGGAAGGTTTCTCCCTGGACAACGTCACTATAGACGATCGAAGGGGCCATCGAGCCCTTTGCCGACGGCACAGTGGAACTCTCAATGAAAGCACCAATGTCGGTGTCAAAACCGGCGGATCTCGGGTAGGGGGTCCCGAACTGTGCGTCCAAGGTCGATGGTAACAGGAGACGGGAGACACGATGTTTACCCAGGTTCGGGCCATCTCTATGGAGGTAATACCCTACTTCCTGCTTGATTGATCTTGATGAATATGAGTGTTACAAGAGTTGATCTACCACGAGATCATAATGGCTAAACCCTAGAGGCCTAGCTTGTATGACTATGATAATGAGTATCCGCCTATCCGGACTATGCTCTCCGGTTTATATAGACACCAGAGAAATCTAGGGTTACATGGAGTCGGTTACATACAAAGGAATCTACACGATTGATCGCCAAGCTTGCCTTCCATGCCAAGGAGAGTCCTGTCCGGACACGAGTGCGGTCTTCGGTCTCCTCATCTTCACGGCCCATCAGTCTAGCCCATGGCTAACAGGCCGGACGCCCGAGGACCCCCTTAGTCCGGGACTCCCTCAGCGCCCCACCCTCGTGGGTGCCTCGGGACTCTTCTGGCCCATCTCCGATACTCCGTGGGCTTCTTCTGGTCCAAAAATAATCTCCGTGAAAGTTTAGGTCAATTGGACTCCGTTTGGTTTTCCTTTTCTACGAGACTCAAAAACAAGGAAAAAACAGAAACTGGTAGTGGGCTCTGGGTTAATAGGTTAGTCCCAAAAATAATATAAAATAGCATATAAATGCATATAAAACATCCTAGATGGATAATATAATAGCATGGAACAATCAAAAATTATAGATACGTTGGAGACGTATCATAGTTATGCGGTTTGACCGATAAAGATCTTCGTAGAATATGTAGAATCCAATATGAGCATCCAGGTTCCGCTATTGGTTATTGACCGGAGACGTGTCTCGGTCATGTCTACATAGTTCTCGAACCCGTAGGGTCCGCACGATTAACGTTCGATGACGATCGGTATTATGAGTTTATGTGTTTTGATGTACCGAAGGTAGTACGGAGTCCTGGATGTGATCACAGACATGACGAGGAGTCTCAAAATGGTCGAGACATAAAGATTGATATATTGGACGGCTATGTTCGGACACCGGAAGTGTTCTGGAGAAGTTTCGGATAAAACCAGAGTGCTGGGAGGTTACCGGAACCCCCCGGGGACAGATTGGGCCTACATGGGCCATAGGGAAGAGGGAAGGCAGCCCACAGGGGCAGCCGCGCCTCCTCCCTATAGGGAGTCCGAATTGGACTAGGGAAGGGGGCGCGCCCCCCTTTCCTTCTCCTCTTCCTCTCCCTTCCTTCGTTCCCCTTCCCCTCCTAGTTGGACTAGGAAAGGAGGAATCCTACTCCTACTAGGAGGAGGATTCCTCCCCCCTTGGCGCACCTAGAGAGGCCTGCCAGCCTCTCCTCCCTCCTTTATATACGTGGGGAGAGGGGGCACCCTAGAACACACAAGTTGACAACAGTTTTAGCCGTGTACGGTGCCCCCCTCCACAGTTTTACACCTCGGTCATATCGTCGTAGTGCTTAGGTGAAGCCCTGCGTCGGTAACTTCATCATCACCATCACCATGCCGTCGTGCTGACGAAACTCTCCCTAGGCCTCAACTGGATCAAGAGTTCGAGGGACGTCACCAAGCTGAACGTGTGTAGATCGCAGAGGTGCCGTACTTTCGGTACTAGGATCAGTTGGATCGTGTGAAGACGTACGACTACATCAACCGCATTGTCATAACGCTTCCGCTTTCGGTCTACGAGGATACATAGACAACACTCTCCCCTATCATTGCTATGCATCACTTAGATGGATCTTGCGTGTGCGTAGCAAATTTTTTGAAATACTACGTTCCCAAGAGTGGCATCCGAGCCAGGTTTATGCGTAGATGTTATATGCACGAGTAGAACCCAAAGAGTTGTGGGCGATAATAGTCATACTGCTTACCAGCATGTCATACTTTGATTCGGCGGTGTTGTTGGATGAAGCGGCCCGGACCGACATTACGCGTATGCTTACGCGAGACTGGTTCTACCGACGTGCTTCGCACATAGGTGGCCGGCGGGTGTCAGTTTCTCCAACTTTAGTTGAATCGAGTGTGGCTACGCCGGGTCCTTGTTGAAGGTTAAAACAACACACTTGACGAAAAATCGTTGTGGTTTTGATGCGTAGGTAAGAACGGTTCTTGCTCAGCCCGTAGCAGCCACGTAAAACTTGCAACAACAAAGTAGAGGACGTCTAACTTGTTTTTGCAGGGCATGTTGTGATGTGATATGGTCAAGACATGATGCTAAATTTTATTGTATGAGATGATCATGTTTTGTAACGGAGTTATCGGCAACTGGCACGAGCCATATGGTTGTCGCTTTATTGTATGCAATGCAATCACCCTGTAATTGTTTTTACTTTATTACTAAGCGGTAGCGATAGTCGTAGAAACAATATTTGGCGAGACGACAACGATGCTACGATGGAGATCTAGGTGTCGCGCCGGTGACGATGGTGATCATGACGGTGCTTTGGAGATGGAGATCAAAGGCACAAGATGATGATGGCCATATCATATCACTTATATTGATTGCATGTGATGTTTATCCTTTATGCATCTTATTTTGCTTAGTTCGGCGGTAGCATTATAAGATGATCTCTCACTAAATTTCAAGGTAGAAGTGTTCTCCCTGAGTATGCACCATTGCGAAAGTTCGTTGTGCCGAGACACCACGTGATGATCGGGTGTGATAAGCTCTACGTTCACATACAACGGGTGCAAGCCAGTTTTGCACACGCTGAATACTCGGGTTAAACTTGACGAGCCTGGCATATGCATATATGGCCTCGGAACACTAAGACCGAAAGGTTCAGCGTGAATCATATAGTAGATATGATCAACATAGTGATGTTCACCATTGAAAACTACTCCATCTCACGTGATGATCGGACATGGTTTAGTTGATTTGGATCATGTGATCACTTAGATGATTAGAGGGATATCTATCTAAGTGGGAGTTCTTAAGTAATATGATTAATTGAACTTTAATTTATCATGAACTTACTCCTGATAGTATTTGCATATCTATGTTGTGGATCAACAGCTTGCGATGTAGCTCCCCGTTTATTTTTTATGATCCTAGAGAAAAATAAGTTGAAAGATGATAGTAGCAATGATGCGGACTTGGTCCGTGATCTGAGGATTATCCTCATTGCTACACAGAAGAATTATGTCCTTGATGCACCGCTAGGTGACAGATCTATTGTAGGAGCAAATGCAGACGTTATGAACGTTTGACAAAGCTCGGTATGATGACTACTTGATAGTTTAGTGCATCATGCTTTATGGTTAGAACCGGGAATTCAAAAACGTTTTGAATGCCACGGAGCATATGAGATGTTCCAAGAGTTGAAATTGGTATTTCAGACTCATGCCCGTGTTAAGAGGTATGAGACCTCTGACAAATTACTTTGCCTACGAGATGGAGGAGAATAGCTCAGCTAGTGAGCATGTGCTCAGAATGTCTGAGTACTACAATCACTTGAATCAAGTGGGAGCTAATCTTTCAGATAAGATAGTGATTGACAGAGTTCTCTAGTCACTATCACCAAGTTACTAGAACTTCGTGATGAACTATAATATGCAAGGGATAACGGAAACGATTCCCAAGCTCTTCGCGATGCTGAAATCGACGAAGGTAGAAATCAAGAAAAGCATCAAGTGTTGATGGTTGACAAGACCACTAGTTTCAAGTAAAAGGGCAAGGGAAAGAAAGGGAACTTCAAGACGAATGGCAAGCAAGTTGCCACTCCCGTGAAGAAGCCCAAAGCTAGACCTAAGCCTGAAACCGAGTGCTTCTACTGCAAAGGAAATGGTCACTGGAAGTGGAACTGCCCTAGATACTTGGCGGATAAGAAGGATTGCAAAGTGAACAAAAGGTATATATGATATACATGTTATTGATGTGTACTTTACTAGTGTTTATAGCAACCCCTCGGTATTTGATACTAGTTCAGTTGCTAAGAGTAGTAACTCAAAATAGGAGTTTCAAAATAAACAGAGACTATTTAAGGTCGAGGTAATGATGTGTGTTGGAAGTGATTCCAAGGTTGATAAGATCACCATCGCATACTCCCTTTACCTTCGGGATTAGTGTTGAACCTAAAATAAATGTTATTTGGTGTTTGCGTTGAGCATGAATATGAGTGGATCATGTTTATTGCAATACGGTTATTCATTTAAGTCAAAGAATAATTGTTGTTCTATTTACATGAATAAAACCTTCTATGGTCATGCACTCAATATAAATGGTTTATTGAATCTCGATCGTCGTGATACACATATTCATAATATTGATGCCAAAAGATGCAAAGTTGATAATGATAGTCCAACATATTTGTGGCACTGCCGTTTAGGTCATATTGGTGTAAAGCGCATGAAGAAACTCCATGCGGATGGACTTTTAGAATCACTTGATTATGAATCATTTGATGCTTGCGAACCATGCCTGATGGGCAAGATGACGAAAACTCCGTTCTCCGGAACAATGGAGCGAGCAACTGACTTATTTGAAATAATACATACTAATGTATGCGGTCCCATGAGTGTTGAGGCTCGCGTCGGGTATCGTTATTTTCTGACCTTCACTGATGATTTGAGCAGATATGGGTATATCTACTTGATGAAACACAAGTCTGAAACATTTGAAAAGTTCAAAGAATTTCAGAGTGAAGTGGAGAATCATCGTAACAAGAAAAATAAAGATTTCTGTGATCTGATCGCAGAGACGAATATTTGAGTTACGAGTTTGGCCTTCATTTAAAAAATATGGAATAGTTTCACAACTCACGCCACCTGGAACACCACAGCGTAATGGTGTGTCCAAACGTCGTAACCATACTTTATTAGATATGGTGTGATCTATGATGTCTTTTACCGATGTACCACTATTGCTTTGGGGTTTTGCATTAGAGACAGATGCATTCACGTTAAATAGGGCACCATCTAAATCCGTCGAGGCGACACCATATGAACTGTGGTTTGGCAAGAAACCCAAGTTGTCATTTCTTGAAGTTTGGGGTTGCAATGCTTATGTGAAAAAGTTTCAACCTGATAAGCTCGAACCCAAATCAGAGAAGTGTGTCTTCATAGGATACCAAAAAGAAAATGTTGGGTACACCTTCTATCACAGATCCGAAGGCAAGACATTCGTTGCTAAGAATGGATCCTTTCTAGAGAAGGATTTTCTCTCGAAAGAAGTGAGTGAGAGGAAAGTAGAACTTGATGAGGTAATTGTACCTGCTCCCTTATTGGAAAGTAGTTCATCACAGAAATCAGTTCCAGTGATTCCTACACCAATTAGTGAGGATGCTAGTGATGACGATCATAAAACTTCAGATCAAGTTCCATAGATCGTAGGTCAACCAGAGTTAGATCCGCACCAGAGAGGTACGGTAATCCTATTCTGGAAGTCATGTTACTTGACCATGACGAACCTACGAACTATGAGGAAGCGATGATGAACCCAGATTCCGCGAAATGGCTTGAGGCCATGAAATCTGAGATAGGATCCATGTATATGAACAAAGTGTGGACTTTGGTGGACTTGCCCGACGATCGGCAAGCCACTAAAAATTAATGGATCTTCAAGAGGAAGACGGACGCTGATAGTAATGTTACTCTCTACAAAGCTCGAATTGTCACAAAAAGTTTTCGACAAGTTCAAGATGTTGACTACGATGAGATTTTCTCACTCGTAGCAATGCTTAAAGTCTTTCCGAATCATGTTAGCAATTGCCACATTTTATGAAATCTGGCAAATGGATGTCAAAACTACATTCCTTAATGGATTTCTTACAGAAGAGCTGTATATGATGCAACAAGAAGGTTTTGTCAATCCTAAAGGTGCTAACAAAGTGTGCAAGCTCCAACAATCCATCTATGGAATGGTGCAAGCATCTCAGAGTTGGAATATACGCTTTGATGAGTTGATCAAAGCATATAGTTTTATACAGACTTGCGATGAAGCCTGTATTTACAAGAAAGTGAGTGGGAGCACTACAACCTTTCTGATAAGTATATGTGAATGACATATTGTTGATTGGAAATGGTGTAGAATTTTTCTGGAAAGCATAAAGGAGCGTTTGAAAGGAGTTTTTCAAAGAAAGACCTCGGTAAAGCTGCTTACATATTGAGCATCAAGATCTATAGAGATAGATCAAGACGCTTGATAAAGATTATTTCAATGAGTACATACCTTGACAAGATTTTGAAGTAAGTTCAAAATGGAACAGTCAAATAAAGGAGTTCTTGCCTGTGTTGCAAGGTGTGAAGTTGAGTAAGACTCAAAACCCGACCACGACAGAAAATAGAAAGAGAATGAAAGTCATTCCCTATGCCTGTAGCGACCAGACCTCAAATGGCCTGTGCTGCTGTGCACCAGTGTCATCCCTGGATCAGTAATGCTGACACGCACAGTACAAATGGAGGATTTATAACAGAGTAGCAATCACACACTTATTACATCGAATATCTCCGAAGAGATTACGTATGATACACATGGCTTAAGGCCATCTAAACGATAACAGCGGAAAACTTGGAAGATAAGTGAGTCCATCAACTCCAGCGGCATCACTGAGTATAAGACCACGACCTAAGGCACCTTACTCGTCGTCTGAAAAATCTGCAACATGAAACGTTGCAGCCCGAAAACGGGTCAGCACATGGAATATGCTGGCAATGTAACACATAGAGAACAATGAACAATGATAATGCTATACTATATGCATATATGGCTGGTGCAAAGCTCTATGGTTACAGTTTTTGCGAAAAGCCAATTTTATCCTACTACAAAGGAATAAATTTTATTTAACTATCATGGTGGTTGAAACATTGAGAAGGTACCTCCAACTCAATCCCAATTAAGTGTCATCATTAACCCAACAAAATTAATTAAAAGTATCACGGTGATGAGATTCAAATGATAATCCAGGTACTAGATACTCAAGTTGTCCATAACCGGGGGCACGGCTAATCATGATCAGTTTGTACACTCTGCAGAGGTTTGTGCACTTTTCCCCACAAGACTCGATCGCCTCCGCTTGATTCTCGCACTGCATGATGTTTGAGAAACGGATGACCGAGACACAGTCTTTCAGGAACAGTCACTCTCTACTCTGGATGGACCGGTACACCTACTTTCCCCTACATCTGCTAGTCCACCTCTTCAAGAGATCCTGTAACCTACTCAGCTATGCTAGAGCCCATAATAGCTTGCGGCTGCACACGGAAGTTTCTAGCATGAATAATCTTATGATCCCTTTGAGCCTGGGTGGCGGACCTTATACATACAGACAACACTGGGTTCTCCAGGTGTCTCAATCCACCCAGATGTGAGTTTTAGTTGCCACCTTAAGTTGAACCATTTATTAAACACTCACATCTGTCATGAATATCTCTCAAACCCAATCCACGTCTACGCATAGCATGGCGATAATAAAAGCGACGTAGAAGTAACTCCCGAGGGTTTGATAGAAAAACAGGTAATAGGTACTACCTCAACTACTTCCCAATACCCACAGTTTATTAGATCCTAATCACGCAATGTGTTTGAGGAAATAGATCTAATGCAATAAAACTGGGTATGAACGGGGTATGATCAAAGTGTTACTTGCCTTGCTGATGATCCGCGAAAACTAACGAGTCGAAGTAACAAGCGGCACACTCCGGGTACTCTATCGCAAACAAACAAGCATACAATCAGTACTCATCTAATGCACAGGTAAAACTCGAATGAAAGATTCAACCAGAAAGTTCAACTTAAGAACTCCGGTTTGCAAAAAGAATCAACTCGAAAGAAGCAACGAAAGTCAAACGGCGGAAGAAAGAAACTTCGTTTGCTAATCTGGATCTAGGTCAAATTTTACTGTTGCAAAAACTTGTTTGAGTAGATTAAACGGAAAGAGAATTTCGAGACGAAACTCTAGGCGCTTGAATCACCTGATTCCGATAAACGAGCGAAAAGTTAAACAGATTCGAAAATTCGATCAGAAATCGAATCTGAGAAAATAACGAGAAAATCCAACGAAAAGAAAAACGGACGAACGGTTAAATAACGGACGTTCGTTAACAGAGAAAAAACCGATGAACGTGTTCGTTAAAACGAATGGTTCGGTAAACGCTCGCGAAATAAGAAAACCCAAGAAAAACCGATCTAGGGTTTTTTTTTAAAACAAAAGGTTTTTTTTTCAGAAAACCGGTCAACTCGACGAACGGCGGCGGCAGTACCTCGACGGGCTCGCTCCGGCGAGGGGCTCCGGCGGGCGGGGTCGGCGGCGGGGGTGCGGGGCTCGGGGGCGGCGGCTCCGGCGGCGAGGGGGCTCCGGCTCGGGGCTCCCGGCGGCGAGGCGGCGAGGCAAAGGCGGGCGGCGGCGGGGGGGGCTAGATGCGGCGGCGGCGGCTCCTCCGGCGATGGTGGCGGCGAAAACGGAGAGGGGGCGGGGTATATATGGAGGGGGGGCGAGGGCGGCTTGGGGGAGGGGCAACCGAGGCGGCGGCGGCGTCGTGGCTCGGCCGGACTCTGGCGGCCGTGCGGGAAGAGGAAACCGGCGAGGCGGACCGTCGAGGTTTTTTTTTTAAAGTTCCGCGAAGAAAATGCGTAGAAAAATAAATAAAACTCAGAAAAATATGAAATAAATTTTCCCCGTCTAGTTAGAAAATCTAGAATAGGGTGAACATTGTTAAAATCAAAAATAACCATTTTTGAAAACATGCATATTTTTAAATGCAATAAAATTGCAACTAAAATCCAATAAATTCCAAAATAATGTTTTTAACATTTTTCCTCCAGTATTTCAATTGTTTTGGAGAAGTCATATTTTCTCCTCTCGTTTATCTTAAAAAATGAAATATTTTTCCGGAGAGAAAAATAATTAAAATCCCAATCCTCGTTTGAAAAATCAAATAAGAAAATTTGAGAAAATCCCCAACTCTCTCCGAGGGTCCTTGAGTTGCTTAGGATTTATCGAGGATTTGTCAAAATGCAATAAAACATGATATGCAATGATGATCTATGTATAACATTCCAAATTGAAAATTTGGGATGTTACAAACCTACCCCCTTAAGATGAATCTCGCCCTCGAGATTCGGGTTGGCTAGAAAACAGGTGGGAGTGGTTTTTCCGTAGATCTTCCTCTCGCTCCCAGGTGGCCTCATCTTCGGTGTGGTGACTCCACTGAACTTTGCAAAACTTGATAACCTTGCTGCGGGTAACTCGGCTGGCATACTCGAGAATCTTAACTGGCTTCTCCTCATAGGTCAAATCACTTTCCAACTGAATCGCTTCCAGTGGCACAGTATCTCTCAGTGGTATCTCAGCCATCTCTGCGTGGCACTTCTTCAACTGCGAAACATGAAATACATCATGTACTCCAGACAATCCTTCGGGCAATTCCAACTTATAGGCGACTTCTCCCATACGTTCCAACACTCTGTATGGTCCAATAAAACGAGGCGCTAACTTTCCCTTAACTCCAAAGCGCTTCACTCCTCGAAGTGGTGATACTCGAAGATACACTCTGTCTCCGACTTCATGAACTGTCTCCTTTCGTTTAGAATCAGCATAACTCTTCTGCCTGGATTGGGCTACCTTGAGTCTATCGCGAATCAACTTCACCTTCTGTTCAGACTCCTTAATCAAATCTGGTCCAAACAACTGACGGTCTCCAACTTCGTCCCATAACAACGGTGTTCTACACCTCCTTCCGTACAAAGCTTCGAAAGGGGCCATCTTCAAACTGGTTTGATAACTGTTGTTATAAGAAAACTCCGCATATGGCAAATTGTCGTCCCAACTTGATCCATAATCTAGCGTACAAGCTCTCAACATGTCCTCCAAAATCTGGTTGACTCTTTCAGTCTGTCCATCTGTCTGCGGGTGAAATGCTGTACTAAATTCCAGCCTGGTTCCCAATGTTTCATGCAACTGCTTCCAAAACTTCGAGGTAAATTGGGTTCCTCTGTCTTATACAATGGTCCTCGGAACTCCATGCAAACACACTATCCTGGTCATGTATATCTTTGCCAACTTAGCACTGGTGTAAGTGGTCTTTACTGGAATGAAATGAGCCACTTTCGTCAAACGATCGACTATAACCCATATCGAGTCATAGCCTGAACGGGTCCTGGGTAATCCTGTGATAAAATCCATGCCTATTTTATCCCACTTCCATTCGGGTATCGGCAATGGCTGTAACAATCCTGCTGGCTTCTGATGCTCTGCCTTCACTCTCTGACATACATCACAAACTGCTACATACTCCGCAATATCCTTCTTCATTCCGGTCCACCAGAAAATATTCTTCAAATCCAAATACATCTTGGTATTCCCTGGGTGAATCGAGTACGGTGAATCATGGGCTTCTTGCAAAATCAACTTCCTGATCTCCGGATCATTTGGTACATATACACGGTCTTCAAACCATAAGGTATCGTGCTCATCCTCACGAAATCCCTTGGCTTTTCCTGTGCTCATCTTCTCCTTTATCTCTCCAATCTCCTTGTCTGCCTTCTGAGCTTCTCTGATCCTTTCCATCAAGATAGACTGAATCTCCAATGTCGCTAAATAGCCTCTAGGGACTATCTCCAAACATAGCTCACGTAGGTCCTCGGCTAACTCCTGAGGTAACTCTCCTGTAATGATGTTGTTGACATGACTCTTGCGGCTCAACGCGTCTGCTACTACGTTAGCCTTTCCGGGGTGATAATGCAATCTCATATCATAATCCTTAATGAGCTCCAACCATCTCCTCTGTCCGAGGTTTAACTCCTTCTGCGTGAAAATGTACTTCAAACTCTTGTGATCCGTGTACACCTCACAATGGTTTCCGATGAGAAAATGTCTCCATGTCTTCAGTGCATGCACCACGGCTGCTAACTCCAAATCATGCGTAGCATAATTCTTCTCATGGGGTTTCAGTTGTCGTGAAGCATACGAAACAACTCTTCCTTCCTGCATAAGCACTGCTCCAAGTCCTCGACGAGAAGCGTCGCAATAAACTTCATAGTCCTTGCATTGATCTGGCAGAATCAACACTGGTGATGTAACCAACCGTTTCTTTAACTCTTGGAAACTAGCTTCACATTCCTCAGTCCAATTAAACTTGGTGTCCTTCTTCAATAGCTCAGTCATGGGCTTAGCAATCCTTGAGAAATTTTCGATAAATCTCCGGTAGTATCCTGCAAGTCCAAGAAAACTCCGGATTTCTCCAACTGTCGTGGGTGATTCCCAACTTGTCACTGTGTCAACCTTGGCAGGGTCTACTGCTATTCCTTCTCCAGAAATAACATGTCCAAGGAATCCAACTTCCTTCAACCAAAACTCACATTTGCTGAACTTGGCGTATAACTGATGTTCTCTGAGCTTCTCAAGTACCAATCGCAAATGCTCCTCATGCTCTTCTTCATCCTTGGAAAAGATTAAAATATCATCAATGAACACCACGACGAACTTATCCAAAAACTCCATAAACACTTTGTTCATCAGGTTCATGAAATAGGCAGGTGCGTTAGTCAGTCCAAATGACATAACGGTATACTCATACAATCCATATCTGGTGGTAAAAGCCGTCTTGGGTATATCCTACTCTCGAATCTTTAACTGATGGTATCCCGATCGTAGATCGATCTTGGAAAATACTTTAGCTCCTTGCAGGCGGTCAAACAAATCATTGATCATTGGCAGTGGGTACTTGTTTTTGATGGTCACTTCATTCAATCCTCGGTAATCAACAACCATCCTTAGTGATCCATCTTTCTTCTCTACTAGAAGTACTGGTGATCCCCAAGGTGACGAACTTGGGCGAATATAGCCTTTATCCAGTAACTCCTTGATCTGCTTCTTAATTTCCTCCAAATCCTTTGCGGGCATCCTGTACGGTCTCTTAGATATTGGCCCTGTGCCTGGCAAAAGTTCAATCAAAAACTCAATGTCTCTATCCGGTGGCATGCCTGGCAACTCTTCTGGAAATACATCCGGATAGTCCTTTACCACTCGTACTTCCTCCTGTACAACTCCTGTTAAGGAATTCACTTGAGTCCTCTTCGGCATATGCCGGGATACATACTTGATCCTTTTTCCTTCCGGGGTGGTAAGCAAAATCGTCTTGTTGGCACAATCGATGTTTCCTCCATACAACGATAGCCAATCCATTCCCAAAATCACATCCAAACCTTGCGATTCCAAAACAATGAGGTCTGTGGGGAAAACATGCCTTCCAATGGCCAACGGTATCTTAAAACATCCTTGGGTGGCCATATACTCTGCTCCTGGCGAGGTTACTAACATGGGGGTTTTGAGAACTTGGGTGGACATCTTAAATTTGTTTACGAATCCCCTTGATATGTATGAATGCGATGCACCAGTATCGAAAAGAACAGTTGCAGTAAATGACTTAACCAAAAACTTACCTATTACTGCATCAGGCTAAGCTTCAATCTCCTCCACGCTCAGGTGGTTCACATGTCCTTTGTTGAACGGGTTCGGCTTCTTCCCAGAGCTTCCATTGCCGTTTCCATTTTGGACTTCGGGACAATCAGTTGCATAATGTCCCGTCTTCTGGCACTTGAAACAAGTAATGTGACTTAGATCTCTCTTGGTTGGGGTAGATGGGTTGGTGCGGTTCTGTCCGTTTCCTCCTCCATTCCCATTACCATTCTTGGAGCCATTATGGTTGTGCAAACTACCTCCTCCATGGGTATGCTGAAATTGTCCTCCCGGCTTCGGGGTAAAACGTGGCTTCTGCTGGGCTCCAGAATTGTACTTCCCTTGTCCATACTTCCTCTTGCGGTTTTCAATCTGTTGTTGTTTCCCTTCTATCATGAGAGCTCTATCTACCAGCTCCTGGTAGTTGTTGAAGGTTGCTACCATCAACTGCATACTCAGCTCGTCATTCAATCCTTCCAGAAATTTCTCCTGCTTGGCAGCATCCGTAGCAACGTCATCTGGTGCATAACGTGCTAACTTACTGAAATCTTCCACATACTGGCCTATGGTGCGTCCTCCTTGGCGTAGGTTGCGAAACTCACGCTTCTTCATAGCCATAGCTCCTGCTGAAACATGAGCTGTATGGAAAGCTTGCTGAAACTGGTCCCATGTGACAGTGTCTATGGGGTGCGTGGCTGTATAATTCTCCCACCATGATGTTGCGGGTCCATCAAGCTGATGTGCGGCAAAACGTACTCTTTCCGCATATGTGCATCCTGCAGTGGTCAACTCCCTTCCAACTTTGCGGAGCCAATCATCTGCTACAATCGGCTCGGTGCTACTGGAAAACACCGGCGGGTTTAGCCTTAAGAAACGGGCTAAGTGATCAACAGGTGGTGGTGGCGGTGGGTTGTTGTTGTTGTTGTTGTTGCCTTGGTTCTGAACTAACACTTGCATCAGGGCATTCTGTTGCTGAATCAACTGGGTGATCTCTGGCGGGAAAACAAATCCGGTGTCGCGTCTCGGAGGGATCTGGTAGGTTTAGAAAGGATGAGAATTAAGAATAGAATGAGGTCTAGAGAGAAAACACTACCCATATGCTCATGAGACAAATTCAATCAATATCACTCAATCAATCCAAACAAGGCAAAACAATCGATCTAACTTGCGTTACAAGGTGCTCGAGCTAAACTATTAAATGGGGGAAAACTACTACTGATATGGTGGTCTGCTAGAAATTCTGATCCGTTGAAGACTCCATGATGTCTTCTCCAGCTTCATCAATCCATTCGTCTTCACTTGGTTCCGAGTCGGTGTCGTCGATGATGATGTAGTTATCCGGACAAGTGCATTCATCGACTTCTGCTTTTGGCACTGGATTTCCCACGAATGCTCCAATCTTATTCTCCAGGTCGTCAATCTTCCCTACTAGTGCGTTGATTTCCTCCAGATAATCTTCGCGTGTAGCCTTGAGTTCTTCTTGGAGTTCCTTGATCTTCGTGAATTCCTTCTTCAGTTCTTCCTTGTCCGTGCATATCTTGTTCTCCTGGCGTCGAATATGTTGGTTCTGCTCCTGGATGAAAGCTGCAATTGATCCATCCTTCTTGGTCTTGATCATCTCCCATTGTGCGTCTCGACGTCCACAAATTTGATAAATTGTATCCTTAAGCTCCTGGTGATAGACTTCTCCAATGCGTCCCATGGCGATGTGTGCGGCCATGCTCTTCCCTAAACTCCAAGTTGGTGCTTCGAAAACCATTCTTATGGGTTCCGTAATTGGCGCAAACGTCCTTCCTGGAATGATAACTTGAATCTTCCAGCTCTCCTCTTCAGGTAATGTAGCATTGTAGGTTCCAGTGATGCTTGGTATTCCTATGTTCAAGTACTTGGTGACTTCCTTCAAGTGTCGACCAAACGGCGTGTCTTCGTCGGGTTGCATGAACTTGCTCCTTGCATTCGCCATTCCTAAAAGAGTAGAAGTGGAGAGGGGTCAGAAATGAGAAGAGAGAAGTTTTTCTAGGGCTTAAGCTTAGTGGTCGTGTCCTATAGTCAGCGTGTGCTCTGATACCAACTTTGTAGCGACCAGACCTCAAATGGCCTGTGCTGCTGTGCACCAGTGTCATCCCTGGATCAGTAATGCTGACACGCACAGTATAAATGGAGGATTTATAACAGAGTAGCAATCACACACTTATTACATCGAATATCTCCGAAGAGATTAAGTATGATACACATGGCTTAAGGCCATCTAAACGATAACAGCGGAAAACTTGGAAGATAAGTGAGTCCATCAACTCCAGCGGCATCACTGATTATAAGACCACGACCTAAGGCACCTTACTCGTCGTCTGAAAAATCTGCAACATGAAACGTTGCAGCCCGAAAACGGGTCAGCACATGGAATATGCTGGCAATGTAACACATAGAGAACAATGAACAATGATAATGCTATACTATATGCATATATGGCTGGTGCAAAGCTCTATGGTTACAGTTTTTGCGAAAAGCCAATTTTATCCTACTACAAAGGAATAAATTTTATTTAACTATCATGGTGGTTGAAACATTGAGAAGGTACCTCCAACTCAATCCCAATTAAGTGTCATCATTAACCCAACAAAATTAATTAAAAGTATCACGGTGATGAGATTCAAATGATAATCCAGGTACTAGATACTCAAGTTGTCCATAACCGGGGGCACGGCTAATCATGATCAGTTTGTACACTCTGCAGAGGTTTGTGCACTTTTCCCCACAAGACTCGATCGCCTCCGCTTGATTCTCGCACTGCATGATGTTTGAGAAACGGATGACCGAGACACAGTCTTTCAGGAACAGTCACTCTCTACTCTGGATGGACCGGTACACCTACTTTCCCCTACATCTGCTAGTCCACCTCTTCAAGAGATCCTGTAACCTACTCAGCTATGCTAGAGCCCATAATAGCTTGCGGCTGCACACGGAAGTTTCTAGCATGAATAATCTTATGATCCCTTTGAGCCTGGGTGGCGGACCTTATACATACAGACAACACTGGGTTCTCCAGGTGTCTCAATCCACCCAGATGTGAGTTTTAGTTGCCACCTTAAGTTGAACCATTTATTAAACACTCACATCTGTCATGAATATCTCTCAAACCCAATCCACGTCTACGCATAGCATGGCGATAATAAAAGCGACGTAGAAGTAACTCCCGAGGGTTTGATAGAAAAACAGGTAATAGGTACTACCTCAACTACTTCCCAATACCCACAGTTTATTAGATCCTAATCACGCAATGTGTTTGAGGAAATAGATCTAATGCAATAAAACTGGGTATGAACGGGGTATGATCAAAGTGTTACTTGCCTTGCTGATGATCCGCGAAAACTAACGAGTCGAAGTAACAAGCGGCACACTCCGGGTACTCTATCGCAAACAAACAAGCATACAATCAGTACTCATCTAATGCACAGGTAAAACTCGAATGAAAGATTCAACCAGAAAGTTCAACTTAAGAACTCCGGTTTGCAAAAAGAATCAACTCGAAAGAAGCAACGAAAGTCAAACGGCGGAAGAAAGAAACTTCGTTTGCTAATCTGGATCTAGGTCAAATTTTACTGTTGCAAAAACTTGTTTGAGTAGATTAAACGGAAAGAGAATTTCGAGACGAAACTCTAGGCGCTTGAATCACCTGATTCCGATAAACGAGCGAAAAGTTAAACAGATTCAAAAATTCGATCAGAAATCGAATCTAAGAAAATAACGAGAAAATCCAACGAAAAGAAAAACGGACGAACGGTTAAATAACGGACGTTCGTTAACAGAGAAAAAACCGATGAACGTGTTCGTTAAAACGAACGGTTCGGTAAACGCTCGCGAAATAAGAAAACCCAAAAAAACCGATCTAGGGTTTTTTTTCTAAACAAAAGGTTTTTTTTCAGAAAACCGGTCAACTCGACGAACGGCGGCGGCAGTACCTCGACGGGCTCGCTCCGGCGAGGGGCTCCGGCGGGCGGGGTCGGCGGCGGGGGTGCGGGGCTCGGGGGCGGCAGCTCCGGCGGCGAGGGGGCTCCGGCTCGGGGCTCCCGGCGGCGAGGCGGCGAGGCAAAGGCGGGCGGCGGCGGCGGGGCTAGATGCGGCGGCGGCGGCGGCTCCTCCGGCGATGGTGGCGGCGAAAACGGAGAGGGGGCGGGGTATATATGGAGGGGGGGCGAGGGCGGCTTGGGGGAGGGGCAACCGAGGCGGCGGCGGCGTCGTGGCTCGGCCGGACTCCGGCAGCCGTGCGGGAAGAGGAAACCGGCGAGGCGGGCCGTCGGCTGGGCCTTTGGACCAGTCGGCGCGCGGGCGCGCGTTTTTTTTTTAAAGTTCCGCGAAGAAAATGCGTAGAAAAATAAATAAAACTCAGAAAAATATGAAATAAATTTTCCCCGGCTAGTTAGAAAATCTATAATAGGGTGAACATTTTTAAAATCAAAAATAACCATTTTTGAAAACATGCATATTTTTAAATGCAATAAAATTGTAACTAAAATCCAATAAATTCCAAAATAATGTTTTTAACATTTTTCCTCCAGTATTTCAATTGTTTTGGAGAAGTCATATTTTCTCCTCTCGTTTATCTTAAAAAATGAAATATTTTTCCGGAGAGAAAAATAATTAAAATCCCAATCCTCGTTTGAAAAATCAAATAAGAAAATTTGAGAAAATCCCCAACTCTCTCCGAGGGTCCTTGAGTTGCTTAGGATTTATCGAGGATTTGTCAAAATGCAATAAAACATGATATGCAATGATGATCTATGTATAACATTCCAAATTGAAAATTTGGGATGTTACAATGCCTCAGTCATAGGTTCTATAAAGTATGCTATGCTGTGTACCAGACCTATTGTGTACCTCACCATGAGTTTGGCAAGGGAGTACAATAGTGATCTAGGAGTAGATCACTGGACAGCGGTCAAAATTATCCTTAGAGGACTAAGGAAATATTTCTCGGTTATGGAGGTGATAAAGAGTTCGTCGTAAAGAGTTACGTCGATGCAAGCTTTGACACCGATCTGGATGACTCTAAGTCACAATCCGGATACATATTGAAAGTGGGAGCAATTAGCTAGAGTAACGATGGCTCCCACCTCTCTCCTCTCCACCTCTGGCGACTACGATGGCGATTCTAGGGTTTAACCCTACGATCTCCTCCTGGCGAACCCAATGGATGGCCTCCTCCATTGCGACTTTTCCCCCGGCATTAAGGTCGAGGCACAGGTGCGTGCACGGTTTGGATCTACGGTCCACTTCGTCCCCAACTCCGGCTCCAAGGAATTCTTCCTTGAAGTTTCCTTCTCCTCGGCCTCTTTTCCCCTTTCGGTGGATTCGGTTGGTTTGGCTCTTCAGTCTTGTATTGGAGGGCTTGGTGCGGGTTTCAATGTCGTTCGCTTGGGTGATCGTCATTTCCGGTTCTCTGTGGCATCAAATCGAGTGGGACATTTTATCTTTGGGCTACAGGACCGCATTTGGCCGGACTTTATTTGTCATTTTCATTTGCATCGTGGTATGGACAGCGCCCCAGGATTCAATCATGGCATACGGATTCTGAGTTGACTGGTTTGGCTTCTTCACCTGGCCCGACGATCAAATCTAAATGGTTATCATCTCAACATAATAGGCCTATGGATCCTGCATCTATTTCAGTGTTTCAGAACTTGGGTTTGATCCCGCTGCCGACGGACTTGCATTCAGGCGAGCCCCCGACTGTGCTCTCTTTTGGTAGTTTTCGGGCTCCGGTTTCTCCGGATATTTTTCGGATTGGATCCTTATCCGTACCTATTTCATCCGATATTCCGGCCAAGTTGCCCTCTTTTCGAGGTGAGTTGTTTGATCGGGGTTTATGGGAGTCCATTCCGGATGACACTCTTTATTCCATATTGGATGGATGGCAGGCTGGTTATGATAATGACAGTGTCAAGCAAATGGTACAAATCTCTTCAGTTCCCACCAAAGATTACATATACAAGCGGCTTAAGCATTCCTCTTTATGTGATCGGCTTGGTCATGTTGCTGATTGTTGCATTGGGTATTTTTATCAGACTTGTGGGGATGTTTCTATGCACGGTTCCTGTGTTTCTACACGTAATATTCCCAATTACCAGATGCCATGCAAGGTGGGCCCGAACCCTCTAGGCCATCCATGCAATGCCTGCTCTGCAATTGATCATATGACTAGCCTTTGTCCTGGGCTTCGTCGTTGCACGTTATGCCACCGTCTGGGTCATACGGCCCGTAAGCCCAGTTATTGCAATTCTTTACCTCATTTGGTTTGGGCACCAAAATCTTTATCAGAAACAAAATCTGAGAGGATCCTGCCTCGGGGTGAGCTGGGGGCGTCTGTGTTTGGTAATTCTATGGTTGTTGGTATGGCCCGTGTTGCGAGGGATACACGGGCCCGTTGGATTTGGAAACAGAAACAGAAAATCCCACGCTCCTCGGAAGTGGCCACTGCCCAACGCTTGACGATACGCCTCCCTGGTCAGGGTGTAGTCACTTCAGTCTGCCAAAAACCCCAATCGAGTCAGCTGGCGTCCTCGAGCTCACCACCCCAACCTTCATTGCCCCCGCTCCCACCGATTTCTTGCTGTCCGTCATCGGCGATTCCTCTTTCGGCGGATTCCACACCTCCGACAACTCTAGCTATGGAGAACTTTCCCGTGCGCCCGTTCGCCTTCGCTCCGGTTGGATCGACCTTCGACCGTGGCCCTGCTCATCGCGTTCATCGCCATGTCATGGTGGTCGATGATCCGCCCCTCAACCATGACAGGTATGCCATTCTTACAGTCCATCCTCCTGTCCCTGATCATCAAAAGGAGCTTTGGTTGGCTGAGGTCTGTCGCATCATCACTGGAGATCTAGAGTATGATTTGGTGGATGATTTTATTTACCCGTTAGGACTTGGCTGTGTGGTCTTTGCGGATATGGAGAGTCGGGATGCTGCAATTAGGGAGGGACCTCACGCTCTGTCTGAGGATTCTACTTTTTCTTTAGTACCTCATGATGAAGGTCTCAATATGCTCATGCCTGCTTTTGAATATGAGGTTTGGGTTATGTTTCTAGCTTTCCCTATGGATTACCAGACTGAGCACTATATTCATAAGGCCGTTTCTAATTTTGGAAAACTCCTTGTGTGGCCACGTCCGGGTTTCAACAAAGCTAGAGTTCTGGTTAAGTGTCATATCAAAGATGTGGCTGAAGTGCCACACAGTCTGTTGGTTACCAGGGTTGGTTTGCTGCCAGGGCTTGCTCGATCCTGGTCTGTACCAGTGTATGTTCTGAATGGCAGGAATACTATTCCCAATTTAGTTGGCAATGAAGATGCTCCTCCGCTTCTGAATGCATCACCCCACCCTTATGAGCTTCCCTACTACACTCTCATGCAGCAAGCAAGAATTGATGAGATGGCTGCCCAAAAGGCTCTGAATGAAGCGGCATGGAACGCCCCAGAACCGGCCCAGGTGCAATTTCAGGATAATGGTTGGCCTATGTGGCCTGTGATTCCTCCGCCATACGCAGGGTTCAGTTTCAGAACGTTCTTCCAGTACGACGGACCATCTCTGATGGATGGTGTGGATCCTGAAAACAATGTCCAGGACAACCTGTCGGATGTTTGGTCTTCTGACTTAGAGTTTCAAGCGGTGGAAGCATTGGCGGATGGGTTCGTGCTTGGGAATCCTACTGCACGACTTGCGTTCATCAGAGCTGGAGGAATTTCAGCTCGTTTCTTTGTGGCTGTCGATCATGATCTGTTGCTCTGGATGGGAGGGATGCTCAAACGCATATATACGCCAGCTCTAACCTCTCAGACATCTGAAGCTGTTATGTTTCCCCTTAATCCTTTCACGTTTATTCAGAACCAGTTGAATGTTGCTGTGTCTATCTGGCTGGAAGGCATAGTCCCAGAGCGTGATGTCCTGACAGAGGTGTTCAGTTCAATCTTTCAGATAGGGGCTTCCATCATACCGTCGTCTTGGCTGCAGGAGGCCACTGCATGCAGATTTTCAGCGTCTGACACTGCTTGGGGGAGGGCGGCTCGCTCTCCTGGTCTTAAGGAGATATCATGTCTTGCCCCCCAAGATGCAGAGTTACTTCCAGTGACCTTGTCTGTTCAAGAAACGGCTCTTCAAGTGATTGCTTCTACTTCGCTTTATAATGCTTCCCAGTCCCGCAATGTGCTTGTGCCTCTTGACACAACCACTGTCAGAAGAAGCACTCGTTCTACTAAGTATGATGGTTTCAAGATCAACCACGTCTCTGACATCAAACACTCTAAGTCACGGGTGAAACCACGCGAAACTTCTTTTATCACAGCTGTTTCTTTGGCTGCTGCCCCCGTGCAGGTTCGGTCTGATGATTGTCCCCCGCCTATGACGATTGAAGATCTTCAACAGATGGGAAAACGTTGCGGGATTGCGCAGGATGCTCTTTCTCCCGAGAAGCTGCTGGATGATCAGCGCTCGTCCACGGGAGCTGGCGACTGAACTTTTGCTTGTTCATGAATAAGTCGTGGAATGTTTTGTCGTGGAACATCAGGGGCATCAACTCCGATGCTAAAACTCTGGCTCTCAGGAATGCTATCGATACTAGTGGGTGCTCTGTGATATGTATCCAGGAAACAAAGCGTGAATCTTTTGATCTGGCGTTTATTAAAACTTTCTGCCCTAAGCGGTTTCATAAATTTGTGTTTGCCACATCTGTGGGTGCCTCTGGTGGTCTTATTATTATCTGGAATAGCTCCGTGTTTGTGGGCACACCTTGGTATGTTGATTCGTTTGCTGTGGGTGTCTCTTTTGTTGCTACACAGTCCAGTGACTCGTGGAAATTGATCAATGTCTACGGTCCATGTTCTGGTCAGCGTCGGGTGGATTTTACTAATTGGTTATTTGACCTACATATACCTGATGATGAGAACTGGTTGGTCCTCGGTGATTTCAATTTTATTCGTTCCACGAATAACAGAAACAAACCTGGGGGTGACGCTGCGGACATGTTGCTTTTTAATGAAATCATTAGAGCGCAGTCTCTGATGGAGTTACCTGTGAAGGGCCGAACATATACCTGGAGTAATATGCAAGATGACCCCCTACTTGAACAGCTTGATTGGTTCTTTTCGTCCTCCTGCTGGACCACCTCGTTCCCAAACACAATGGTCTTGCCATTAGGAAAACCGGTGTCTGATCATATTCCCTGTGTGGTTACAATTGAGTCCTCTATCCCCAAGTCCAAACTCTTCCGTTTTGAGAATTTTTGGATTAACCATTCTGGGTTTATGGAGGTGGTTGCCGCCTCCTGGTCCAAGGCATGCCATGCTCCGAACGCTGCCGCCCGCATTTGTAAAAAGCTGAAAACTCCGAGGTATGATCTCAAGAGATGGAGCAGGGATATCTCAAAGCTGAAAATCATAATTCAAAACAGTAATGAATCTTTAGCTACGATGGATAATCTCGAGGACAAAAGACCTCTATTTATCCAGGAATCAAACTTCCAGAAAATTCTGAAATCTCACTTGCAGACATTGTTACAGTTTCAGAATGAATACTGGAGGAAAAGATGCACGATCAGGTACTTCAGATTTGCGGATGAAAATACCAAACTCTTTCAATCCCTGGCCACGGAGAGATACAGACACAACTCTATCGCCATGCTTCGTGATGGCGATGTGGAAATACATGACCATGTTGGCAAGGAAGGGGTGTTGTTCAAAACCTATAAGGAACGTTTGGGTTCTTCTAAACCCACTCACATGCGTTTTGACCTTTCCAGAATCATCCGTCGGATTGAGGGACTGGAGCACTTGTCGGCACCTTTTTCCAATGAAGAGATTGACACTGTCATTAAGGAAATGCCGAGTGATCGGGCTCCGGGTCCTGATGGTTTTAATGGGTGCTTCCTCAAGAGCTGCTGGCAGATCATCAAGTCGGACTTCTATGAGTTGTGCCATGCATTCCATGCCGGAGGGCTAGATATAACCAGTATTAGTGAGGGATATATCACCTTGATCCCAAAGAACTCTTCTCCAGAAACTGCAAATGATTATAGACCAATTACTTTACTGAATTGTTGTCTGAAAATCATCACCAAGATCTTGGCAAATCGGTTACAGAAAGTCATCCTTAAGATCATACACAGAAATCAGTACGGTTTCCTCAAAGGGAGGACAATCCAAGATTGCCTAGCGTGGTCGTTTGAATACATCCATCAATGCCATACCTCAGCGAGGGAAACCATCCTCCTCAAACTAGACTTTGCCAAGGCGTTTGACACTATTGAGCACGCCCCCATGATGGCAATTATGAAACACATGGGTTTTGATGACAAATGGCTTGGATGGATGAATACAATCTTTGGCTCGGGGGTTTCTTCTGTACTCCTTAATGGAGTCCCTGGTCGAAAATTCAACTGTAAGTGTGGAGTGCGCCAGGTGGACCCTCTCTCACCGTTGATCTTTGTCCTTGCGGCTGATCTCCTCCAAGCAGCAGTTAACGATGCTTTTACTCGAGGACTGTTTGATCTTCCTCTCCCTCGTGATAGGGCGGGTGATTTCTCGGTTGTCCAATACGCTGACGACACGATTTTAGTTATGCAGGCATGTCCCGTGCAGGCTGCCCGTATGAAAGCTATCCTAGAAGATTATGCTACTTCCATTGGGCTGAAGATCAATTTTCAGAAATCAACTCTCATACCCATTAACATTGATCACCGACGTGCTTGTGAACTGGCTGGGGTTTTTGGTTGCTCTGTTGGTTCCATGCCCTTCACATACCTCGGCCTGCCAATGGGCACGACGAGGCCCAGTGTCCTTGATCTTATGCCGCTGGTTCATGCAGTTGAGCGGAAGACATCCACTGCGCTGTCACTGATGTCATCCGGGGCTAAACTGACCTTGGTCAACTCAGTTGTGACTTCGATGCTGATATATGCAATGTGCACAATCAAAATACACCCAAAGGTGATTGAACATCTGGACAGGCTGCGTAGATATTGCCTCTGGGCTAAAAACTCTGACGATGGGGTCAAAAATAACTCTCTCGCGGCCTGGGAACTTGTCTGCCGCCCAAAACGCTGCGGAGGCCTTGGTGTTATTGATATTAAAACACAGAATGCAGCCCTCCTCCTAAAACATCTATTCAAATTCTATAATCATGAAGATGTTCCCTGGGTGGAGCTTGTTTGGGATGCCTACTACAGAAACAAGATACCACATTCATCTGAGGCGGTGGGCTCTTTCTGGTGGAAAGATGTGATGCAACTCAGTGGGATCTTCCGAGGGATCACTAAAGTCACCCCCGGGGATGGCTCTAGTGCTTTGTTTTGGAAAGATGTTTGGTTTGAGAATACTCAGGATTCCCCAATAATGGATATATACCCACGAGCTTTTTCTTTTTGCTTGAATGAGGACGACTCCATTGCTAAGGTTCTTACTTCAACTGACCCAGCCACGATTTTTAGTCTACCTCTCTCGACCCAGGCGAGAGAGGAAATCAAAGAGATCCAGGAGGGATTGCCGCAAAATCGGCTGGCCGCCGATAGCTGTGATGTCTGGGAATGCACGCTCGGGCAGTTTTCGTCCAAGAAGTTCTATAACCACTGCTACAAACAGGTTGTGGCAGATGAGGCGTTTGGATGGCTCTGGAAAGCTAAAAGCCCGATCAAATTCAGGATGTTTGGGTGGCTACTCCTAGTTGATCGTCTGAATACCAGGAATATGCTCAAACGCAGACATTTTGTTGTCGTGGGGGGCAACTATGCATGCATGTTCTGTCAAAACCCTCCAGAGGAAACGGTAGAACATCTGTTCTTCCATTGCCCCTTTAGTCAACGCTACTGGGATGTAGTTGGAATGACATGGCCGATAGATGACAACAGACTGGCTTTTCTGCATGGAGGTAGGGACAATTGGAGACACCCTCTTTTTATGGATATCTTTCTCTTGGCTGCTTGGAGTCTTTGGATGGAGAGAAACAATCAACACTTTAGAGGGATTCAGCACTCCTATGGAGCATGGCTAGCTAGATTCAAGCATCTCTTGGAGTTGCTAACACATAACTGCCGAGAGGAACTTCATCCCTTCGTGTCTAACTACATTGTAAATTTGGGTCACTAGGACCGTGGATAGCTAGCATGGCCGGGGGGCCACAAAAACCCTTTGTAACACATATGTAACTGTTCCTTTGTGAGTAATACAAAGTCAATGGGAGCCCCTCCCACTGTCGTTCTTCCTCAAAAAAAATTAGCTAGAGTAGCTCCGTGCACAGCATTGTAGACATAGAAATTTGCAAAATACATACGGATCTGAATGTGGCAGACCCATTGACTAAACTTCTCTCACAAGCAAAACATGATCACACCTTAGTACTCTTTGGGTGTTAATCACATGGCGATGTGAACTAGATTACTCACTCTAGTAAACCCTTTGGGTGTTGGTCACATAGTGATGTGAACTATGGGTGTTAATCACATGGTGATGTGAACTATTGATGTTAAATCACATGGCGATGTGAACTAGAATATTGACTCTAGTGCAAGTGGGGGACTGAAGGAAATATGCCCTAGAGGCAATAAGAAAGTTGTTATTTTATATTTTCTTATATCATGATAAATGTTTATTATTCATGCTAGAATTGTATTAACCGGAAACTTGATCCATGTGTGAATACATAGACAAAACAAAGTGTCCCTAGTATGCCTCTACTTGACTAGCTCGTTAATCAAAGATGGTTAAGTTTCCTAACCCTAGACATGTGTTCTCATTTGATGAACGGGATCACATCATTAGGAGAATGATGTGATGGACAAGACCCATGCATTAGCTTAGCACTATGATCGTTTAGTTTATTGCTATTGCTTTCTTCATGACTTATACATGTTCCTATGACTATAAGATTATACAACTCCCGAATACCGGAGGAACTCTTAGTGTGCTACCAAACATCACAACGTAACTGGGTGATTATAAAGGTGCTCTACAGGTGTCTCGGATGATGTTTGTTGAGTTGGCATAGATCGATATTAGGATTTGTCACTCCGATTGTTAGAGAGGTATCTCTGGGCCCTCTGGTAATGCACATCACTATAAGCCTTGCAAGCAATGTGACTAATGAGTTAGTTGCGGGATGATGCATTACGGAACGAGTAAAGAGACTTGCCGGTAACGAGATTGAACTAGGTATTGAGATACCGACGATCGAATCTCGGGCAAGTAACATACCGATGACAAAGGGAACAACGTATGTTGTTATGCGGTTTGACTGATAAAGATCTTCGTAGAATATGTAGGAACCAATATGAGCATCCAGGTTCCCCTATTGGTTATTGACTGGAGACGTGTCTTGGTCATGTCTACATAGTTCTCGAACCCGTAGGGTCCGCATGCTTAACGTTCGATGACGATTGGTATTATGAGTTTATTAGTTTTGATGTACCGAAGGTAGTTCAGAGTCCCAGATGTGATCACAGACATGACGAGGAGTCTCGAAATGGTCGAGACATAAAGATTGATATATTGGACGGCTATGTTCGGACACCGGAAGTGTTCCGAAGAAGTTTCGGATAAAACCAGAGTGGCGGGAGGTTACTGGACCCCCCCCCCCCGGGCAAATATTGGGCCTACATGGGCCATAGGGAAGAGGGGAGGCAGCCTACAAGGGGCGGCCGCACCCCCTCCCTATAGGGAGTCCGAGTTGGACTACGGAAGGGGGCGCCCCCCCTTTCCTTCTCCTCTTCCTCTCCCTTCCCTCTTTCCCCTTCTCCTCCTAGTTGGAGTAGGAAAGGAGGAATCCTACTCTTACTAGGAGGAGGATTCCTCCCCCCTTGGCGCGCCTAGAGAGGCCGGCCGGCCTCCCCTCCCTCCTTTATATACGTGGGGAGGGGGGCACCCTAGAACACACAAGTTGACAACAGTTTTAGCCGTGTGCGGTGCCCCCTCCATAGTTTTACACCTCGGTCATATCGTCGTAGTGCTTAGGCGAAGCCCTGCGCCGGTAACTTCATCATCACCGTCACCACGCCGTCGTGCTGACGAAACTCTCCCTCGGCCCCAACTGGATCAAGAGTTCGAGGGACGTCACCGAGTTGAACGTGTGCAGATCGCGGAGGTGCCGTACTTTCAGTACTAGGATCGGTCGGATCGTGAAGACGTACGACTACATCAACCGTGTTGTCATAACGCTTCCGCTTTCGGTCTACGAGGGTACGTAGACAACACTCTCCCCTCTCGTTGCTATGCATCATCTAGATGGATCTTGCGTTTGCGTAGCAAAAAAATTTTTAAATACAACGTTCCCAACAAGTAGATGCGGAGGACGCCAAGATGTTGACCTTGAATTTGGATGCTTTGGATACAGATACAAAAATAATCATGCAAGCCGTCCGCTGCAAGATGTTGAAGCGGCAGAAAGATGACTTGGAGGCGACAGACAAGGAGGAGATGGAGGCGGCAGAGGAGGAGGAAGCGGAGGCTGCCTACACGGCGGCGACGGCACCTTAGGCTTGGAAGCTCGAACTGCCGGTTCGGCAGGGCAGAAAATCTAATTTTCCCCAAGAACTGTCGGACTAATATTCTTTTGTGATCGGGCATGTAAAAACTACAACATACCTTTTTGAGTGTGATCAGGCATGTGATCCTGCGCTGCTATGATCCGGCGCTCGTATGATCCGGCGTGCGTATGGATCGGACTTTATTTGGATTTTAAATTGCCCTTTACAGGATAGCGTTGGATGGTTGTTTCTTTCATCAATGTCCGCGGACTGGTCCCCTATTCACAGATGGATACCAAAGCAAATATACGGATCAGCGTTGGAGACACACTTAAGTGCTTAACCACTACCATAATGAGGGATGTATTCACGGTTTTTTTTCCCTCATAAAGTGGATTACCGCCGACCTCAGCATCAATCATTAATTAAACCATACCGTGTTTCAAAGTGACAAGAGCATCTCATGTAACCAAACAAGGACAATAATCAAAAGGAAAAACCACAACCGGCAAAAAGAGGGATGTATACACGTGTACTCGGCGGTGGTATTTACACCGCACACAATATCCAGGTTGGCTGCACATTTGTGGTCTGAACTGACACTCCGGAGGCATCTCTATACGGAGTATATATATGCATGTTGTCGCCTATGCGGTGTGGATGATTCCATTGCTAGTTAGCATGCAACACTACTATAGCTCGCTGCATGTTGTTCCTGCCGAGCTTGGAGGCATCTGCCTGCGTGCATTATCTTACCATGCATGCCATGGTATTCGATTGGCTTAGCACTACGAATTTCTGTCTGCACTTGAATCGGTTTGTCTCGTACGTACTGGTTAGGTCCCTCTTGTCTCCATTTGTATGGCAGGGGTTTAAATTTTTTTTTGTTAGCTGCGCCTGCTAATATAGTCAGATGAAACACTCCTCAATATTCGTATTCGAGAAAAAAGAAACACTCCTCAATATTTGTATTTCTGAATCAGTCACGGCAAGGAAATTGAAAGTATAGAGTGAAAAAAACATAGGCATACATCATTCATTTGCGCAAAGCTTTGCATCTCCTAAAAGACATGGGTACATAATCTATAATTCAGAGCCAACATACATTTATGCACTTCATAGCCAACCTATGGAATATTACAAAACCCTAAAAATGATTCTAGAGAAAAGAGTATTAGTCAAGAAACATCCCCAACAATTGGATCATTTATCTTGAGTTTGTTGACAATAAGGCTTCATCTTCTCTTCAAATAATTTTATGAATTCAACTGAACACCCGTAAAAGAAAATATTTAATGTTGATACAGTTAAGATTTCATACATCCGTACGTATGTAAATCAATAAGATTTATCGATACATACAACCTATGAACTAGAAAGCGCTCCATATGAAGGAGGTGCCGGAGAGACTCTAGTAGGCAGGTCCACCGACTTGCACTTTCCTCTTCTCTTCAAATTTTCTAATGCAATGCAAAACTAAAACACAGCTGCAAACAAAATATTTAGTTTAAATTTTACTGGGTTATATTTGACATAAGCATGTTCGGAGGCGAGGTTGTCAGAATTGCGATTTTGAATCGGATTGAAGCTCCGATGGTAGGATCACAAATCATAGAATCTTAATATCAGGATAGTAGAAACGTAGATTTTATGAATTAAAATCGTAGAATCAGAGAGGATAGTTTGTATCATAAAGTCGTAGAATCGTACAACAGAATCGCGATTCTGACAACCTTGTTTAGAAGTCAACACATAGGTATACAGTCTTGATAGAAGAAAGAGAGACAAAGATTCAGATATCGGATAACGTAATTAACCTTGATTTTCGACATCAAAGTCCTAACTACTTCGACTAGCATGAGTTAACTTTTTTTGTTATTCCATCACAAACAAGTCAAAGCTAGAAACACCTTTGATACAAGTAAAGGTTACCGGTTTGATCATTGGGCTAAAGCAAAAAACCTAACTTTCTGCCTCCATTTGAGCTCGAGCTTTATCAATCTGCTCTAGCCGCCTTCTTCTTCTCCTCCATAAAAAAGCTAGAGTTTTTGCCTCCCACCGCCGCCGCCGCAGATCCGCCTCCTCTCCGGTGGCCCTAGGGCCATAGGGGCGTGGTGGATCTCGGCATGGGCTGGCGGGAGGGCTCCGTTTTTAGTCATTTCTCCGACACAAACCCTAGCAAAACCGAAAGAAACGACTAAAAACAGAGCCCTCCCGCCGGCCCATGCCGAGAAATTTGAGGAGGTTGGAAAGATCAATCGCCTCTAATGTTTCTTACAGGCGGTTTCATATTCCTAAATGCCTCCGGAGCTGTCCACAAAAATATAAACCGCCTACGCTAGATGTATTACAAGTGACTTTGACTAGTTTGGTCACAACCGCCTTCGATGGCCGCTTCTAATTAATGCTCGTTTTTTTACTAGCGAAATAGATTGCCACCACAGAGCCCTTGATGCCCTTAGTGCCGCTGGGTGAGCTCCCCACCCCCACCACACTGCGTGCAACCACGCAAACAAGCAATGTGCATATGCACAGCCGAGAAACCCGTGCTACTCCATGCCATGTGAGGAAGGATAGACCAGCTGATGCCATTGCTGAGCAGGCTTTGCCCAGAGGAGCTCTCTGGCGTGCAGGGAGGAGGGGAGGGGCAGATGGTCACCAAAATAGGTATTTGCAATTGTCCATGCATGCTCCAATTCTCTCATCTTTTTGGCATGATGCATGACACTTTTGATTACAAAAAAATTGTACATGCAATGAGTTTTTTTTGCAAGGATACATGAAATGAGGTCAGCAAGATCACATCCATAAGTTAGATCTTGTAAGGCTGCGTAATACAGAAGAGTACCAAACCAACGGGCAAAACCTACAAGATCAAATTTACGGACGTAATCCTCGGCTAACCACCTACTAGCACCCCCCAATTTCAGTATGGGGTCTAGTGATGATAATTAGTAAATGATGCAACATCAGTATGTAGTAATTGGGAGCGGCTACAGATCAATCAACTGATTGTATAAAGTGGTCAGTCGATTGGCAGAATAGCAGAAAACACAACAAAGCAGAAAACTGACTGACCCAATCGACTGATTGCACAAAGTGGTCAGTCGACCAGCCCAAAAACCCAAAATTCTGTTGCTACTCTTCTGCGTTCTGTTCAGCCCAAAAACAAAACGGGCCTCAACCCGCTAAGCACCAAAACCACTACACTAGAAGACGAACCAGATCCAGCTCGCCAACATAGAACTAGGTCTTCTACCTCTCTCCCTTGCCCGACCAAGTACTCTGCCGCCGCCATGGGTGAAAGAAAAGACCTTAGATCCACTGCTCTGTTCTGATGTCTCCTCAGATGTTGTGCTGACATTTCTTCCTTCCAACCTCCTCCTCCTTCGATTGCTCACTGTTCTGCAACAAATGGATGAATGTCCACATCATACTCAGAACTCAGATCTGCCAAAAGGGAGAACTAAAGGAAGAAAAAAGATACCAGCAGAAGATGCTGTTCCTGGTGAGTCAAAGGTAAAATGTTCATCACATTCCCACCAACTGTTCCTTCCATAACCGCCTTCTCTTCAGAGATTTTGTGTTTGCATTTAGGTGATGAAGCTTCTCTGACAGTGCTTCAAAGTTGCTATAGCTGAAACATTTAGTTGTGATAGTCCACCAGAAAATGTAGAAATTAACTGTTGCATAAGAGGAAATTAACCGTTGCATAAGAGGAAAATGTAGAAATTAACTATTGCTATAGCTGACCATGAATGAGGTCATGAATTAAAATTGAATTTGTATTTTCAGGCATTAGAAATTGCAGCAAACAATCGAGAGCAAAGTCGTTATGACATTACAGTTAAGGGAAAAAACAACACGGTAAGCACGAGACTCGTAAGACTCATTTTCTTTTGCAGCTATGAAATTTTTCAAGAAAAAAATTAAGTACAAAAAATGTGACATTACTTTCTGCAGGCGCTGAAAAATTCTTATCAAGGGAATGAAGATATGCAAGTTAAAAATTTGGTTGATGCTACTTGTCAGGTTACTATATTTAATTTTCTAAAACATGATGATAACTTGGTTGGAGCCCAAAAAAACTAACCTCATGGCAAAACTTTCATTGCAGGAGGCAATAATTGCACAAAGCTATGCACGACAGGAAGAGCTCTACTACACAACAAAACATGAAGGATCTAGTACAAAAGGTATTGTGCAAACAGTGTACCATACTACATTGCAACAAACAAATCTATGCATATCAATTTCTTGCGTAAAGAATCTTGATATTTGATTTATACTTGAGCAGGAATTTGTTGAGCCTGTGCTTGTTCAGCAAAATTTCGAGACGAATAGTGTGATGCTGGCACCACAAGGAGCAACACAAACTTACGCAGAACTAATGCAACAGATGACTGTATTAAGTCCTCTTCAGAATGACAATATGTGTTTCCCTATAACAAGTTTCACTTCACTCTTGAATGCAGGCATGAATGATGAGGTACGTGATATTACTAAAACCTGTATTTTAGCTTTTTCAATGAAGTTGTATGCTGACATAAATAAAATTGCACCGCAGTGTCTCATGATAGAACCATTGACAAGCAAAAATTAAATACCTAAAATACAAGAAGACAATCAAGATGATGATGAAGATGAAAAGGAAGATGAAGATCAAGTTGAATCAGATGACCATAATTCTGAATGCAACAGTGACCAAGATGAAACTGATCAAGATGAGCATAATTCAGAGCTAGCTTACCTAGGATGGAGCACACCTCAGAATGAAACTGGTGCAGAGGAAGAATACCTGGAACAATATACAAGAACTTCTGTTCAGTTGTGTGAACATAATGGGGTCTCGGAATTGCAACAAATAGAGCAGAGTTGGAACTCTATTGATTCAGTTCTAGCGAAAGAAGTTATGTTCCCTGAGAAAGAAGTATTGGCAAAAGACAATGATTCAGCATTACAAGGGCCAGAAACAACGGATACTGATGGCACAAGCGGAAGTGATGTTGCATGCACTTAAAGTCATCCAAGCATTCAACATTGATGAGCTAGCAGATAAATATTTCATTGATAGATGGAGGCCTAAAAAAAAGAAATCAGTGCAAGTTAATGAAGAAGATGCAAACCTTGAAGATTTGGATGATTAGATGGCATTCTTCTCATTTTCAAGAAGGCTGATTCAGTTAGCTTCTCAAGCATCAAAAAATCCTGCGAGGAGGAAACTTCTAAATGAGCAGATAGGCAAGGTGGACAAATTAGTTTTTAACATACCTTGTATTCCACCAGCATTCCTGTGCTCTTGAATGTAGGCAGCTAGGGAAGCTCTCACATGGCACGGGATATACTGCAACACATAAACACAATCGATGTTCCACCAGCATCAGTATGAGTACAAATATAAACAACAAAAAACCTAATTGATATTGAACTTGCACAAATTTTGCATTAGCACAAGATACATGCTAGCCTTGCTGAAAAAGGTATTAAAACTAGAACTACACAATACCTCAATGAATTCACAACTATAACTATAAATACCATCAATTTATCAAAAAACAAAGTGCAAAAAATTAATACAACTTTAAGAAAAACCAAAAAACTAATTGATAAATTCAATGAGTACAAATACATAGTTGCATGTTCATGATACTAAAGTTGCACACATTTTACAAGAGCAAAAAAATCTTACTAGCCTTGATGATAACCTAGTTCAGGGCTTACTATAAAAACCTAATCCATTAAACTTGCATGGATTTTACAACAACTAAAAAACTGATATTAACCTTGATTACATCCTCGTTTAGGGTTTGTAAAAAAGTAATTTAGACTACATGAATTAGATAGAACCTCACTCAATTCACAGCT
Organism: Aegilops tauschii subsp. strangulata; assembly: GCF_002575655.3. Classification (NCBI taxonomy): domain Eukaryota; kingdom Viridiplantae; phylum Streptophyta; class Magnoliopsida; order Poales; family Poaceae; genus Aegilops; species Aegilops tauschii. Next base: position 34,034,513 of record NC_053037.3, on the reverse strand, counting down.
TTAACTCGAGCAGAAAACTAATACATAAATTGAAAAGCTACAAATAAAACTTGCATCCTTAAGATGCCAAACTTGCACACATTATTGAACAGGAAGTTCATGCAATCTTTGATGGTACCCTTGGGTTAAGGTTTACTAGGAGTGATATGTACTGTAACATTGTAACAACACTTGAATACTACCCTAGTTTAGGGTTTACTGTAAAAAACCTAATTCGTTAAACTTGCACAAACTATAAATTCAATGAGTACAAAAATAAATAGTTGCATCTTCACGATGCTAAAGTTGCACACATTTTACAACAGCAAGGTTCATACTAGACTTGATAATAACCTAGTTCAGGGCTTACTAGAAAAACCTAATTTATTAAACTTGCATACATTTTACAACGTAAAAAATGGACATTAACCTTGATTACATCCTGGTTTAGGGTTTGTACAAAAAGTAATTTAAACTACATGAATTAGATAGAACCTCACTCAATTTAAAGTTACAAAAAAAACATGCATCCTAAAGATGCTAAACTTGCACACATTATAAAACAGCATGTTTCAAGCAAAACCTGGATGGTACCCCCTGGGTTAAGGTTTACGACGGGAGATATGTACTGTACCATTATAACAACACTTGAATAGTATCCTACTTTAGGGCTTACTGTAAAAAACCTAATTCATTAAACTTGCACTCATTTTACAAAAGCAAAGATACAAATAAAAACTAGCATCCTCAAGAAGGTAAACTTGCATTCTCAAGAAGCTAAACTTGGTGATATCCTAGTTCAGGGTTTACTAGGAGTGATATCCTAGAGTAGGGTTACTGTGAAAAGCTAATTCATTAAACTTGCGCACATTTTACAAATGGCAAAAATGATTGATAATAGCCTTGATAACATCCTGGTTTAGGGTTTGTACAAAAAAAAATTAAACTAAACAAATGAGAGAGTGCCTCACTCCAAAAAACACATTTTTAACTACAGCAGAAAACTAATCCACAAATTCAAAACCTACAAAATAAAAGTTGCATCCTCAAGATGCTAAACTTGCACAAAATTTACAACAACAAGTTTCATACAAGCCTCATAGATAACCCCATGTTAAGATTTGCTACAAGTTATATATACTGTACAATTATAACTACACATGAATTAAACTTGCACATATTTTTCAACAACAAAAAGAGTGGTTTGTACGAAAGGAATTTAAACTAGATGAATTACAGAGCACCTCAGTTAATTCACATTTTTTACTACAGTAAGAAACTAATACATAAATTGAAAAGATACAAATAAAAGTTGCATCCTCAACTTGCTAAACTAGCATACATTTTACAACAGCACGTTTCATACGAAGACTTGAGGGTACACTGGGTTAAGGTTCACTAGAAGTGATATGAACTGCACAAAATGTAACTACATTTGAATTACACAGTAACTCAATCAAACTCACAATTGTAACTACACTATGAAAGGTCCTACCACTCACCATCCTCCTGAAGCAATCCTCATCAAGCATAACATCAAAAACTTGAGGAACTGCTTTAGCTTGCACAGGGATGCAAGGAGCACCCAGACAACGGCATACGGAGCAAACCATAGCTACAAAAAAATAGGTTATATAAAAAGAAAAAATTATACAATTACCCAATTTTAAAACCTAAGAAAGAAACCTTGATAAATGAGTTCCTAACCTAGATATATATCTCCAAGGAAGAGAAATAGAGAAACCTCACTAAAATTCACAATTACAACTAAAAACTTCCAAAAACTGCTCAAGAGCAAGAGGAATAGTATCATGTTCAGATACTACTAAAAATAACCCTAATATATATCACACACTATTAAAGCAAGACAAATATATTACATACACTAAGTTATGAATCTTAAAATCTTCCTAATTTACTAGACCACAGTATGCAAATTGCACATGGGAACTGTAAGCAAAATGTAAAGAAAATCTTCCTAATTTACAAGACCACACTACGGAAATTGCACATGGGAACTGTAAGCAAATGTAAAAGATGAATTTAACAAACATAAGTACAAAAATGTAAAAGTAGAAAATCCTACCAAATTTATCTAAGTACACAACAGGACGTAACAAAGTTGCACAAACTAAATAAATTTTGATTAATTTGTTACAAGATATAGATTACATTCTAATTATAGCAGACTATATAAGAGATAAAAAAGAAATCTCAAAAAAGAAATTCTTACTGCAGCTACATTTGATCAATACAACTGAACCTACAAAAAGTACAAACAAACCTACCTAAAATACATCAATACTCATGCTTGCATTCCAAATAAATACATGTAATACTCAAGCTAACATTGCAAATTCATCAATACTCATGCTTAAAATAAACATTGACAAACCAGCAACAAGAAGCAACAAAACTACACCTGCATTAGTAGCTAAGACAAAGAGAGCATTACATTAACTATACACACAAAAAAGATTTCATATTTGGACAGATGTAGCAAATCTCATCTTACCCCCTAATAAATAAAAATAACCATACTACTCCTACTACACCACCTAATAGACAAAAAGTCTGAACTTACACTAACCAACCAACAAGAACCTACCATACTACTCCTACTACCACCAAAAACACGAATCTAGAAAGTAAGAACACTGACCATACTACTACTACTAGCACCTAATACACACACAAAAATCCGAACTTACCCTAACCAATCAGAACAACCCTAGCAATACTACTACTACCACCAAGAACACAAATCTAAAAGTAAAACACCTAACCACACGAAATAAAGACCAAATCTGAAGCATCGTATACAAAATAGAACACTAAGCACCTAATCATACTACTACTAAACAACAAGAACCATACACTGGTCACCTAATCAGTCAAACATTAGAACAGATCTAAAGACAACAGAGAAACACACACCAAACAACATCAGAAACAAGAAACCCTAAAGATACAAAGAACCCTACCACTAAACAACAAGGACTCTAAACTGGTCACCTAATCAGTGACAACAATGGATCTAAAAGGAAAACAGAAACAAACACCAAAGAGCATCATAGCAAAAAACCCTAAAACAAATACAAAGAGAGGATTCAAGAGAATGAGAAAATACCTGGAAAAGGAGTAGATTCCCCAAGAAATCCCCCGGTTACGGATCCTGCAAACACAACATCGTCAACAAACAAAAAGAAAAACCACATCAATAACTTCTAAACCTAGAACATATCTAGGTAGAAAAGAGAGCAGAGAGAGAAACAAGCAACAGATGAACAGGCCGACGAGGAGAAGACAGGAACGGGAGAGAGACTGAGAGCTCGAGGGGGAAAGTGACTGACAAGATTCTAGCCACCGAAAGGATAAGAAGGGAAGGACCGACGCTCGCGATTCCGAAGCGGGCTGGGCGCTGGGCGCTGGGCTCCAAGCCTGTTAACGGGCGCGTAAAAAAACGGGCGCCGGCGAGGCTGAGCGCGCCCATTAAGCAATAACGACTGACCAGAACAAGACTCAGTCGATTTCAACTAGGCCCAGCTCACCACAAAAAACAAAACAGAAAAAAAAAAAACCAAACCACAAATCTCAAAGCACAAATCGAACGGCCAGAAATTCGACTGACCCAAATTGAAAAATTCAGCTGACGGAAAAGTAGCTAAATTGGTAGTAATTACCAGTTGTTTAGCCCCAATTCATAAGTGTAGCATTGCTCTTCTTAATTAGGAGGGTAGGGGAGACAACGTCACCTTGGAGAGCCCTAGATTTGTTTTTGTTGAAAACACAGACTAAAACTCGTGCGCACGCACGCACGTACCACCACCACCACACATATCATCAATCGTTTAAGATCGGGTAGAAGTTGCGGAGTTTGAAGATTGACGAAGTCACCACGGACACATCGCTATAGACAGGACTTCACCTTCCCGTGTAAGAATAATCCGCATTAATAAAACACCAAAGCGTCAAATCTGAACCTTTAACTCCGTGTGCTGGGCTTGAGTGCCACTGTCTTACTAACTATTCAACCACAGGTCGTTTGTCCTTGACCCCTAGATTAGGCTATCTAAAAGGAAAGGAGGTGGTAATATCAACCTGCATCCCGGTAAAGTACAGCCGCTGTGCTTTTCAAGTGCACACGTCCTTCAAGATTATGAAGCTGCTTGTGAAGCGCCTGTTTTAGCGGTGTTAAATTTCAACCCATGCACAGTATACCCCCATGATCAATTAATTTAGGATCCTCCGCTGGACTCGCAATAGAACAGGGGTAGGGATTGGAGAGCAGTGTTTCGGTGCCCAGGCTCATCTACAACTGCAATGAAAAAGTATATTTAAAACAAATTGTAGAAAAATTCAAAAAAAATTCAATCTTTTTGCATGGTAGATAATTTGGTGCGTGAGATGCGCTCCAAATTTCAGATCATTTGGATATTTGAGCAGCTCTAGGCAAAAAAGACAATTTTAGACTCTGTAAAAGCGTTTACTGTTCATGTTCATATACTGTTCTAACCCAATTTGTTTTTTCTACTGAGAGCTACTCATATGTTCAAATAATCTGAAATTTGGAGCACACCTCACGCACCAAATTTGCAAAAAAAGGATTTTTTTTGTATTTCTATGATGCTTTTACGTGTTGCTACGTAACTTACTTCCACCAAAACTAAATGCCCCCCCCCCCCCCCCCTGATTTTCAGGGTGGGCCCGGTGCCCTCACTAGTATCCTCATTCTTTACGTAAGATACGTAACAATCTGCACGTAGATCGCATCTTGTTTGCTTGCTCTAGTGCATTCAGAAGGCAGGGCCGGGTGTCCTTTTTGCCCTATCTCCTCCATGAATTGCTTGCTGCTCTGAACCACAGAGGCCAACCAACACCAGCACACCATGCATAAAGAGTTCATTGATTTGTACCCTGAACCAAAGCTTGTTTTCATTTTCTTCCTATATGAACCATGACATTTTCTTTCCACTGGACACATGGACTCCCACGCACCACTTGACCACACTGTGCCCTTGTGACTGTGCGTACGTCCTACTACGTTCTCCCAGCCACGGCTGAGCAAATCTTCTCATCTCTCACCTCCCAAGCCGCCATTGCTTCCAGTTTCGTTCTTCTCTTCTCTCGAAAGCCATGGACAAGGTCTGGGACCTCAAGGTGCACGTCAATGGCCGTCACACGCTTCTTCTCCACCAGGTACCCGCCATGCGTACGTAATCTGCATGCATGCGTCGGATCAAGGGACCGATGGCTCTAACATTCTCACCGGTGCATTTGATACGATTGATTGATTACGCAGAGCGTCATGTGCGCCTTCTCGGGGAGGCTGAGGGCAATGGCGACGCGAGAGACGAAGGACAAGAGCGGAGGAGGAGCAGAGGCGTCATCAATGTGCGTCGACCTTGCGGGCCTCCCTGGAGGTGGCGAGGGCCTCGACCTCGTGGCACAGTTCTGCTACAGCAATGGCCGCCTGCCGCCGCTACGCCCCTCCGACCTCCCGCTCGTGCACTGCGCCGCCGCGTTCTTGGATATGACCGAGGAGGTGCGCGCCGGCAACCTCCTCGCCCATGCGGAGGCCTTCGTTGACATCGGGCTCTGCTACTGGAGCTGGGCCGACGTACTCGCCGCCGTCAAGAGCTGCGAGGCGTTCGGAGCCGACGTCTCCGACCTCCGAGCGAAGCTCCTCTCAACTCTGTTCTCGAGGATCGCTGAAGGCGCGGAGACGTCGAACAGCTCCTCCTCGTCCTCGCCAGACACGGTCAGCGGCTCCAGCGGGCGGCCGTCACCCGCCAAGACGCCGGAGTCGGTGAGGCGGTCATGCTTGGGCGGCGGCAGGGAGTGGTGGTTCGATGACGTGGCGTCTCTACCCCCGCCGACCGTCGAGAAGGCCATCAAACTGCTGGGCTGCTACGGCGTGGACAACAAGAACCTCACACTGACGCGGTTCCTGCTGCATTACCTCCCCCGCGCCGCCGCGCTCCGCAAGGTCGACGACTCGGGAAGCCTGGTCGGACTCGCCGACAAGGCCGTGCACGGCGTGGCGCACTCCGGCGGCGGGGCGGCGTTCTCCCGCAGGGGTCTCTTCTGGGTTCTGCGGGTCGTTTCAGCCGTGGGCCTGAGCAAGGAATGCATGCGGAAGCTGGAGGTGCTGGTGGGGCAGATGCTGGACCAGGCCACGCTCGACGACCTCCTCGTCTCCGGCGACGGCAGCGGCGCGTACGACGTCAGCCTGGTCACGAGGCTCGTCAGGGTTTTCGTGAGCTCCGTGGACGAGGAGGAGGAGGCCGGGCGAAAATATAAAATAGAACAGCTGCACCCCGGCCCTCTTATCCGGGTCTTTCATATACATCGGGATATGCGTCAGCCTTTACCGAAGATGGCCAGGCCACGGTTACATCGGGTGGGTTAGTAGTACCCGTCGCCCGTGATATGCCTATTTCATAGCCTAGGGTGCTGTTGAGCTAGAGAAAAGTTCAGACACTATCAGACACGGGGGGAGGTGGCCCGTGAGAAAGGTCTTTCTGCGTCCCCACTCGTACCTCCAGGAGCATGCTAGGCGGCGGGGGAGGGGGATCCAAGGAAGGCAGAACATGAACTGAAGCCAAATCCTTGCGGGAGGCAGGAGTGGCCGGTGAAAGAGGAGTCGCCGGTACGGGCGGGCCGCCGGGGAAATCCAGCGCCGGGCCGCCGGGGACGACCAGTGCCGGGCCGCGGCGGGCACCGCCGCCCAGGTCATCTCGCGCCGCCAGCCATTGAACGGAGCTACACCAGGTAAACTTGTGATTTCAGCTAATCACATAGGTTTTGTAGATGGTCGGGATGTTTTTTGGGGATGGGGCGCATACCAGGATTGAGATTGTTCATGGATTTGTTTCTTCTGCAGGCAAGATTAGGGTCAGGTTTGGGGCAGCAAATAAGCGTCATGTGTTTGTCAGTAATCAGCCATTATGCAGGTAAGATGGCATGTAATCTTAATATTTGAATCTCCCACTGTTGATACTGGGATCCGGGGATGCAAAACGATATGCACATTATGTCCTGATTGGATTGTGCAGGGTAGCTGATACTGATGCAGTTTTAGAAGTACCAAGGTTTTGTAGTTAGCCTTTTTTGTTAGATGGGATGCGCCGAGGTGTTTGTTGGGTAACAGCCGTAGAAAAGAAATCAACGTTTTTGTTTATCCGTATCAAGAGTTCTACATTTGACCAATGCTCTGAATCTGCAGAACCACTGCAAGCTCAACAAGCTGCCCACAATCGTTGAAGAGGACGAAACAGAAAGGGGCGACGGGTATAATGGCCCTACTTTCAGATGTTCAATTCAGAAGGTGTACTCTGTTATTTCGCAAGTTGACCAGCAGAAACGAGAAATCGTTAACTCTATGGTTTGGGGTGGCACTCTATACATGCCTCTGGTCAGCAAACTAAGCGTCAGGCATATGGTCTGGCTTCTAGGGATGGTGGATGAGGTCGGACAAGCCATTGTACTGGGACCGAATAAGGTTTTTAAGTTCAATGAGAGTGATGTTGAGAAGGTATTCGGAATCCCGGCAGCTGGAACAGATGTCATGAACAAAACTCTTGATAGGAGTGACACTGTATATGCATACTTGCGTGGTCGTTTGGGGATAGAGAACAAGGAGGTAAGAAGTCTGAAGAGCATACAGTCCATACTGTCACGTGACTATAAGGGGAAGATGTCACAAACAGAGGTGGCTGCATTCAAAAGTGCGTACATCGTATTCATGATGACACATGTATTTGCACCGACAGTCAAGAATGACTACTTCTACACTGATTATTGGCCAGCACTGGTCGACCCGGATAGCTTGGATAAGTTCAATTGGGGAAGATATATTGTTGAAGTACTGTGCGCAGCCGCCGTTAAGATGAAACAAGATATTCGCAGGAAAGCCACGGTGTCGAACATAACAGGATGTCTGCTCTTCCTACAGGTCAAGACGTTTCAGATACCTCACTACTTCATCAGCACACAGCTGATGTTACAGTATACGCATCTGATAAACGACGGGTTATTAATATTGTTTTTTGTTGTTTTGTTTTTCGGCATGTATCTCAGGTTTTCTATCTAGACAACATTCAGTTGTGGGATTTAAGCATGACACATGATGTGTTCCCCAGAATTAAAGCTTTCACCATGGATAAAATTAGAGCCATGATCAATGCCGACAAAAGGCCAATGGATTCATCGAAAAACGGAGATTTCATTTATGGGATTTTAGCAGTAAGTCCCCACCCAGTTCAGTATCCAGATTAGCATCGCAACTTCGCTGATAGGGCATACTCATCTTTTATATGTGTTTCATTTTGCAGCCATGTGATGCTGATAGTTCAGCATATTCCAGGGCAGATGACGAAGATAATGCGCAACAAGGGGGGATGCTTGGGCATGTGCAACCAAGATTTGTGATGCTATGGGCTTGACGCATCAGGTGACATTCCTGACCGCAGCGGTGTTTCACATGATATTTGTGCGTTGTCGGAGAGCCAGTCCTTTTTAATTGATGACATACATTTTTCTGAAACCATATAACTGATCTGTGTGCAGGCCAAACTTAACCTATATAATGAGCTGAAAGCACACCAAGAGGGCATCATTAAACAGGTTGAAGTTATGAATGCAAAATTTTATGGGAAGATATACAGAATGTTGCATGACAACAACTTTACACGTAATAAGGGTGTAATGCATGCATCCGGGTCGACGATTGTAAGTAGAGACAACAATGCCACGAAATCGTCAACAGTGGAGGCTGATATGGCTTCTGATGGTACGTGTTACGACATGTCAGACGCGTAATTTTATTAGTCTTGTTAGCATGTATCCCATATGTATACGTGGTCATGTGTAAAACTAATAAGTTGTTGACATAAGTTTTATATGTTGGATCGCAGATGTGAGCAGCCCAGAAAAGAGGAACGATGAAGCTTTCGTTCTCCATATGCAAAATAAACGCCCTCGTGTGGATATCGATGCAACAAGCAACGCAGTAGCATCGCAACATGGTGGGGGGCTGAGGTCTAATTCTGAGATGGATGTCGATCTCAATGTGGCCGACCTGTTGGCTAGTACGCCTGAGGGGAACACAATGGATGTTAGGAAACGTGTGAACACGGTTCGCTGGGACAATGAGCCGAGTTTTGATTTAGGTTTGGATTTCACCCCGTCACCAAAGGTGGGCAAGAATAAGAGTGTCAGCTGTAGATATCAAGATGGTGGTTATGCTTTATTCGGAAATATATCGGATGGGGATGCTGCTGACATTAACAACGGATCTCAAGGTGTTACATCATCATGCGAATCGTGGCGAAATGATGGCATTGCGGGTGGGAGTAGTGATGGTCAAGGACCAAATCAGTCATCACACACCCCCAGTGCATGTCCTTCAGACAATTTGGGCACTCCTGCAAGTTCACTAGCTGACTCTGTTCCTCCCTACTGGTACCTCAGTGAGCAGACAAGGTCGTCCTCACCGACATCCGTTGATAAGATTATTCAAGACTATTTTGTATTTGAGAAGGACAGAAGGTTTACGGACATTATTAACCTCAACGCAAAGACTTTGGATTTCGACGTCAGCAACTCGCCTGTGGTCAAAAGGAGAACTGTGTCACACACAAACCAGGTGGCAGGGCCATGCATCACTGCATTGGCCAATCATGACAAGAAGGTCATAGACGATTTTTTCTGCTTCGTAGCAAGTATGGAAGAATCACATGCAGATAAATGGTAAGACATCAACGTTCTCTTGCAAACATTACTAGGTTTTTTAGAGAACACGGTTGCTGGGAAAGGTTCTTGCAACGTATGTCAAGTAATGGTTAGCAATACATCGTATTTATATTGTACACCATAAATGCTGGCATAACCTTGTGTCTATTTCTTTTATCTGTACAGCGTGTGGATAATGCATCATACACCAAGCTACATAGAGGTGACCGCAGACCAGCTGAAGAGTTCCTTCCGCGGTAAGGTTGATGTAGATCACGACATTTTTAGCCTTATGATTCGGAGACTTAAACAGATAGACGACGGAGCTGCCCAAGGCGGGGATATGACCAGAATAAAACATTACATGGAGGCTGATCTCATGGTAACATGTCGCATCAAATATTGTAGTTTTAACTGAAGGAATGAGGCGTGAAACACCTTTTTTTTAATAAAAGCGTCCGTTTACATATCGGTGAGTGTATTTTTGTCTGTGGGCTTCTTACTACTTGCTACTTTGTCCCTTTTGGCAGATGCGTGTGATGGCAGGAGATATGCCATGTCAGCATAAATCCATTCGGGATCAGTTCATTGGAGATCATATCACCTATGACGTACCAAATTGTATGCTGGTATGTAAAATGTATCCTGGAATATGAGCAGGCATACAATTTTTTTCATGTTCGAATGAAAAGTTGAGTAATTTTTTGTCCAACAGATATTTAATTGCGATGCAGATTATGTTTCCGGCCTACGTCAGCTTCGCTTGGGTATGTTACGCAATACATACAATTAAAAAGAAGGTGTTCATCTATGACCCGACATTAGCATCGGAGAATGGTGGAGCAATCAAACAGCTACATATGAGAAACTGCAACCTGTTGAAGTCTGCTATGACTGAGTTTGCAAAAACATATTTTGAATCTTGGGACTTCGGGTTCGGTGATTTAGAACCGACTATTATTCATCCTAAACGTCAAGTGTCTGAAAGGTAATCAATGAATTCTCATGGTTTCTCTTGCGATAAGGACACGTTCAATATTAATCCCTTCGTCAGTAAGTACTTGTCGAAAAAATGGATACAAATGGTCGTAAATAGAACCAGAATACATCCAGTTACATCCATTTCTCGAAACAAGTGTTTCCAGTCATAGGAAGAAATTGTTATATATTACTACGATATACTGTTGAATTTTCCGTGATTCAAGAAAATCATCATATTTACGTATCGTCATTGCAGGCACCTATCTGGGTTTTACACCATGAACTTCTGCAGGAACTTCATCGGTGACCAAGAGACAGATAATATTCATGTGGTAAGTATGCTAATTTAGTAGTCGTTAAGACCAAAAAGATAGAATAGGACATCACAGGTTCAAATGACCTGAATCATTTGTTACCACTGTTTTGATCACGTTTCCGCAATCATATCCAGGACGATGACAGTTCTCTGGCGGCATATTACCTTTATGACATTCTACATCTCAAGGGGAACAATGCAAAGAGGCCACATCAGTTCATCGAGTCTATCGATGAATGATACAAAATTGAGTCTCGAATGAATGTAAGGGGCGAATGTTGTTAGGGGCACATGTTGCGTGGGACCGTATCTGTTTGGGTCCCAAACGTTTGTATGTTAATGCACTAGAATGTCTTTGTGGACATATATATTATGCTGTCAAACCACCGAATGGGTTCGAAGGTTATGTGTGAGCTAATGTATTCGGAGACGACTAAATATATAAATTGCTTGGTATGGATGTCAAGATATGGATGACCAGTTTGCATGATTTTCATTGCTTTGAATATATGTGTGATGTTAGATTGTAAACGAAATTCCGATGTCATAGGCCAACAGTTACGTTTCCATAGGTCGGTCAATTCGTAGTCAAGTCGGAAACATGTACCTGGCACCTATTAACATCACAATGTACCTGGCACATATTGGGCTTGCCTTGCGATCACGTGCATGTGGAGTATACTACAATCAAGTGTCGTGTACCAAGCATGAGTGATCCTGATGCCATGTACGAGGTACAAGATGAGTCGTCCGGTTATCATGTACAAGGTACAAGAAGAGTAGGCACGGTCTGGGTTCAACTGCGAAACAGTACGTGCCAAGCACAAGATATGCGGGCACATGTGCCGGGCACATGATGCGTATTATGACAATATGGATGGAAGGGATGTGGGTTATATACCAGTGATGAACATATCATACGCGTTGTGATCATGTAAGAAGAATTTCCAACGTTGCAACACAAATCACAAATTCCATTCATGTCATTGCGCGCGTTGCATCCAACTTAAACATACAGCCATGGGAAATTATAGTTTAGCAATGCAGAGCAGATCGCCATTAGTAGAAAATATGCCAACGGATCGGAAATATAGTCAACGGACATGCATAGGTGGAAAAGTCACATAGTCACATACCACACACAGAAGGTTACATGTCCCAGGTTCATGAGTTCTCACAAAAGAGCAGGCATTGAGATGCTGCACGATCAGCGAGGAGGCACATAGGGACTAATAAGCTGCCTTAAACAGACACTAGCACGACATAGGTGTTTTAGGATAAGATGCACACCCGGACGGTCATGGACGCAGAACCAGCGCGTTTGTGAAAAGTGATGACCACAATATCATCTTACTTCATTTCGAGATTTTCGACATACTTCCGAAAACCTCCTTGAATGACGAGCCTGCCATCTTTTGATTTCTTGAACGATGCCGTTACATGAGCTCCTACATCATCATGCAGAAGGATGACGCCTGAATTGTCCAAGACGCCCGCATTGCTCTCAATGAGGTCAACGGCTTTCTTCGGGATCATGCATGTAGGATGTGCAAGATCTGCTTCGATCGGTTGGAAGAACATAAGGTGACCACTAAAAACAACAAATGATGCTAGTTGCAAAGACACAACATTATTCAAACTTCGACAGACATCATTACAATCCATAACGGACGCCAAAAATGCAGGACGCCCGAATACACCTAATATGTTGCCGGGATAAGGCATAGGCGAAACAGTAAATAATAACGATACAAGGTGATTTAGACGCGGGTCACACATGACCACTGATACGCAATACGTACTTCTAGATTAACTAGCGTTACATAACTATAACATGAAACAACACTGATGCGATGGGGATATGACGCCGGACATGCTATCAGGCGATCAGGTGTGCGGACACTCCCCTCGCATTTTATTTATCGACACGACTTAATATAGCACGCATCATAATTGTGTGTTGTTGGTTTGGATCCTCCGGTGACGAATACACTTCATGGTAGACTGTACTTGTCTTCCGCAGGGTCATATGTGGCCAACTCATGAGATACAAGGATATCCAAAGCCCTCCTTCACATAACCACACATTTGTAATGTTAGTTGTATGTTTATTTTCGTTTATGGGTTTATATTTTGAATTCAGACATTTTAACGAAAAATACCTAACAATAACATGATTGAAGCTGGTGCCTGTGCAGATCCATGAGAAGGGTAAACCCTCGTCACTGCATCATAAAACAGTTGGAATTATTCCCATTTTGCAATTGGCAACCATAGTATGGATCATACGCATAGAAAATCAAATCAATAAACACCCAGTGTCGAGGTAGTCTCGCAGCAAATTGTACATGTCCGTAACGAGTGTTTCGGGAGGAGGCTGTTTTTTTGGTACGACATAAAAGACAAACATAAGACGTTATTGTTAACATATAACTCATCCAATATGAACAATGATTACGAAACTAAAGAAGACAGGGGAATGCAGCGTACACGCTGTAGATCAAGGTATGCATAAATTGTTTGCAGGAAGTGAAGTGTAATATGGTCGAAATCCGGAGCAATAGGTCTGCACGAAATCAAATGCGTTAGAAAATCATTTTTGGCCAAACAAGATGATTCCATTGATATCAGTGAAATCATGCTCACCTGCAACTGAACACGGTGATTGTAGGGGTGTTCGAGTTCACGTCTGGACGCCCGCTAACATCCACATAGTCTCCAACACTAGTTCACATTCAGCGAAGCGTTTGTGAATATATGATAGTTCATACTAAATGTGTTCAAGTGCCTAATTTTTACTAATGTTCCGTGTTTGTCGGGTCATATACATGTGTAGCAATGTTAATCGTTTCGAGACGTACGGTATGTTCATGACGCGATTGTCACCACCGTGCCCAGCAAACCTGTGGATAGCACCAGATCAGTAATATTATGCGGACAACAATTTTTAGCAACGGGACATATGAATCGTTTTACCACCTACCAGTAGGTGCAAACGATCCTGCCGGTGCCATCATCCAGGACAAATCGATAAGAGTTTCCAGTGGCAGATGGTGTAATTAGTCGTGCGACCAAGGTGACCTATCAATTTTAATGACTTGGGTATTGGTAAATTTATCTAGCGCGGCAATAAATAATTCGGAAATGGGAACGGTGGAATCAGAGTGGACGGGCGATAGCCATTGATAACCGGACAATTGCCATCAACTGTGCGTACAGATGCGTCGCCTAACATCTTGACGGTGACTGGCACGAGCATGTCGTCACGTGCGAGCTGAAAGAATATGCACAATACGGTTATAACCCGGCAACGCAAAACACGTATGTACATCATGGTGAGTAGGAAATACAAAAGTGTCTTACTGGCCATCGCCGTGAGCGTTCAGGCTGGGAGCTTGCATGGCCCTGCGAGGCATCCGTAGAACGAGAGATATAGGAGTTGCTCCCAGATCCTACGTTCTGGCCTTGCGTGCGGCCCCGCGGTCCGGACGAGGAGCGACGAGGTGCCGACATGTCTAAAAACTATGAAAGTGTTGTGGTGGCTGAGTGCGACGCGATGCGTGTGATGTACAAATGCAATGGTCGCCCACATCCATTTAAGGAGTTTCAGTGAGGGTGGTGGAGACACGGGGGCTCACGGGTGCATGCATGCATCGGGGAGTGGATTGTAATGGGTCTTTTGTTTTTTACTGCTTGGTGGGAGATGCCAGCGGTGTGACTAACATGCATTGGCCGGCGGCGCGGCGCTGTTCTCTCGTGAGAAGCAGCGCACTCAGGGACGCACAAGCCGAGACAAGGCACGAAGCGCGATGTGGTAGCGAGGCCCGGCGTCACAGACCCATGCCGCTTACCACTCTTTTCAGAGACGTCAGTAGCCAGAAAACGCCATGAGTATGTGAATCACCCGTAGTGGGTCGTGGGATAGCAACATGATTTTTACTGTAGTAATACGACTAGCTCATGCATAATCATATGATTGATCCTCGTATCATCTTAGGTATAACACATGGTCACACAAGCACTGACCTTTTTTGAGTGGTAGCGTATGTACCAATTACGGAAGCAAAACCAGCCCGCTCATATTTCAAACAAACATTAAGTACGCAAGGTCTGTGCTGGAATATACAGAAGAATCTATACAGGCATAGGGACTTGGCGTTGCAGGAATCATTGCAGGGTGAACCACGGGTGGTAGCGCGCGGAGATGCCCTTTGATTTTCTGTGGCGGGACTGCGGTAGTGTGAGTGAAGAGTGAGTATACAATCCACAAATGATCCATCCGCCATGTAAGACGCGCAGACAGAGGTGACGTTACGGTTGCCAATTTTTTCAGAAACCGGCACGCGGACAGGGTAAAGTAGATTCCATGCGTAACAAGACCATGAAGGCGTGTAGGTCGAAGCCAAAGCTTATGTCACGCTGGTTCGTACGTGTGTGCCAAAGTTGAACCATATAATTATTTAATCATTCCATTTTTTTACAGCATGTCTCATGGAGGTGAATACGTCGTGCGAGGCGTTGCATCAACGTCAGCCCACGGTAAAACAATAGAGTAAACATATGCTTTATCGAAATGATAGAAAGTCTCTCACCCGTGAGACAAGATACCATTCACAAAAAGAAAAGAAATACCATGCATGTCTTCGGCGCGCACAACGCACATGCAATCATACACATCCAAGCAGCCTATATATATCCATACAAGCCACGCAGCTAGATATATTCATCTAGTCTCGCACCGTCTGATCGGCCTCTATAGCTATGTCGACAAGTTCGTCCGCTGGGTGGACGAACACGGGCGCCCCGTTGCCTCTGATCACATGTCCGTTCTGTGGAAGAACGCAAGTGGAATTGATCGTTTCGACGAGGCCCGAGACCGAAGGGCAGCGATTCTACAAGTGCCCATACTACATGGTAAGCATGTATATCCACCGCGATCCGCGGTGGACCAAATCCTGAGAGTGCTCTCACGTCTTAGATAGGATGCTATAAACATTCATTTTATTGTTGCATAATTGGTTCCATAATGATTCCCCCCTTGACAGAGTAGTAGTTTCGTTGTGATACTGTAGGGGAGGCCAGGCGGATGTGGTTTCTTCAAGTCAGAGAAGGTCTATCTCCGTGCATTCCTGAACCGCAACACGGAGGCAGGCTCGATGGGCCACGGCACTGGCCAGGCTGTAGCGCTGACGTCGCAAGCGGTCAACCAGCGTGAAGTTGAAGCCGCACGAGCAACGGTGGAGCTCAACCGTCAGTTAAAAGAAACAGAAGGGAGCTTGTAGGCCATCAAGATGATATGCTGCTGCATACTACTGGCCGTTGCAGTGCTAGTGTTTGTCAAATAAGTAGATCGTATGCACAATTTACCTAATCGGTCAGATGATCATTATGTGGTGGATCCATTTGGTGTGCTTGGGTATAAATCGTATCAAGGTTAGTCGTTAGTGTGTGCGAGTAAAACGCGGTACATCAACGCCTATGATCATTTAGAACGCATGTCACTAGGTGCGAATGGTGTTTGATATGATATCGTGTTTTTAAATATGTATCATTTGAAAGTTGTCGTTTTTCCCCTTTTTCATATAACTACATGACGGTTGATTTACAATTTTTATGTATTCTCAAACCAATGTTAAGCAAAAAATGTTACGCCCTGGCAAGCTCACTACAAATGATTTGATAGATCACAGCCGGGCATGTCGTGTGTATAAATCAAACGATACAACAAAGTTGTTAGCTTCATATCGGACACCAACGATGCATGATTCATCGACCTATTCGGAAATGATAATAGGTTTCATCTTATATGTGGTTGAGGAGTTAAAAATAGTTTTTGGGGTATTTCATTCGGTTGCACACATCATATGGTTGTTGACGTTCCGACTTTTAATGCACAACCGCGATACATCCCGGCTCTTAATCTTTCCGCAAAAAGAAACTATTATACAGAGCCACCCCCATGTTGGGGCACGTAGTACCTATGAGGGGTCACCCGTATCATCTTCTACACCATTCAACTTCGCCCGAGTTTTATCATCTGCATAGTCATGCTCCATCCGTTTGGTCGTGCCTCCTCCGACAATTCTTGTTTTCATTGCCGGGTCTTGCCAATCATGCAATGTAATCTTCCAGGCTTACGTAACACGGCGTTACCAGACATAATGATACGACGGCTCTTGTTCTATTGTGTCCGTCAGCGGGTACTGCCCACTAGGCTTACAAGCCGGTTGGTACTACACACGTTATACCACCGACATTCCTCCCCCCTCCCCGCCCCATAACCATACGTTGCTGCCATTGCATGGCACATATAGGTGCACCCTACCACACAAGGCATTGATGGGGCGGCAATGACAGGTTAGCTATATGCACGTTCACCGTGCAACGTACATAGTCCATTTTTGAGTTTGCTGCAAATGTGCTAGACACTTTTATTCGTTTTGTGCATTGCCAGAACTCATGTGTCTTCGGCTGGCGTGTAAACCCAACAATCCCAATGTGACAGATACATGTCTCAACATGTTGCTTTTCGTGTCAACCATTTTCCTGAGTACTCATATCACTTTTGTTGGTACATCATGATTCAAAATGACTATAACTAGACTCTTTCAACTACAATACATATATTAAACAGGGGATGATTGGAAAATTAAAAAAAATATTCCGCCGGGCCACCCCCATGTTCGGTCTTATTCCACACCCGAAAGGTCACCCATATTATCTGCCGCACCAAACAACCCAGGCCAGGTTTGACATTTGCCGGGGTCATGCTTCCTCCGTTTGGTCGTGACTCTTCCAACAGTTCTTTGCTGGACTGGTCGGACCTTGCTACCCATGCATAGCAATCTTATGGGCTTCCGTAACCCGGCTACATCAAGCGTATTCATGCTCTTCTCCTATCAAATTCATCGGTGGGTGTTTACCACTGGGTTTTAAGGGTCGGGATATCATCTGAGAGGTATATTCACGACATCCCCCCCTGTGACCCGCCCCCTGTCCCCTTAGTTTGACACGGCATCATAACTGTTGGTTCACCATCCAACCAAGCCATTGAAGAGGCATCAGTGACGGTTCTACTCCATGCAGTTTCACATTTTGTCGGGCGGATGTGGACTAAAAAAAGCATCGATGCAATAAACAAACAACACAGGGTCCACATTCAATAACTTGACGCATATTTAACCGTGCATGATTGTTGGTACATGTATCCATCCCAAACCATTAACGATACCTTCGGTCAAGACAACAGCATTGCCACGATCAACCAGAGATGGTCGGGTGGCATTTGTGGCATCCACCATTTTCCGTTTTGATAATACTTATACTTGGATCGTCCGGCACATGATAACACGTACAACATGCGAAGTGCTGTCGGGGAGAACATGCATGAGCACAAACCAGCGACAAATGACGATTCATCAAAAAAATAACACCCATTGCCAAATGCCTACGTTTTTTGAAATGCCCAAAATGTGATGGCAATCTAGCCGTCGCAATGTGACAACGATGGAACGGATGCGAGTAAACAATATACACAGGAACCATCATGGGGTGGGGTTAACAACAATCCATCTAAAGGTAAAGTGCAAGGCTTAGAATGGCATAACAACGCGGCCCAGGTGCTAGTGTTCGAAATAAACCGCGGGTACAGGCAAAATATACTTGTGGGGGAGGGGGGCATATGTGGACCGTACCAAACATGGATGGAGGAAGTTCCCGGTTAATCGTTAATATGTGACATAAGACTGCTCTTGTCCTAATGAACTCATCGGCGGGTACTAACCTCCGAGCTTAACGGTCTGGATATCAGTCGCGGGGTATTTTCCCGACACACCCCACTACCACGCCCCCCTGTCTCCGTGGTTTGGCACAACATTAAAACTTTCGGTGCACCCTCCAGCACAAGCCGTCAAAGCGGCATCAGTGAGGGGTTTACTCCATGCAGTCCATCATGGATGGTATACCAATTTCTACTTCTTATGACGGTAAAACAAAATAAAATAAAATCGACAAACTTGATTTCTTAAGACAGCGCCCGTCGGAATTTGGCTTTTAAATAATTTGCGGCCGTTTTCTATATCATAAAATAAATGATGTGTATGGAAAAAGGCATGCAACAAGATTTGCATGAGTTATTGCGCGCATACAAATCGTACATAGTAAGTATAAAAAAATCAGGCCCTGGATGATACACTCAAATCGCACACAAATTTACAGTACTTATATGTAATATTTACATATGGTGCATCACGGCATAACACACCAATGACCACTATATGCATACATGGGATATGTACAAGATGACGTTCGTAAAACCATGCATAGTGAGCATTCCAGGTCAGGTCATTTAATGCGTCAGGATGGCTAATCGATTGCGCATGCCGAATCATTCTGTACACACGCGCTTCAATGCCTAAGCCACACTCGTAAGGTCCCGATGCATTCTCGTATACCTATACGTTAGTCAGTAAAACACTTAAGCCGGCAATCCGGCCGGGCGATACGTTGTCACTGGATGGCGGGTTGTACTACTTGTACTACACAATGGCCCTGTACGTTTTGTGCTGTGGTTACCATGGCAAGGACGGGATGTACATGTTTGCATTGGCCATGCACATCAAAGGTTATGGAATCGATGCGCCCAACAGAGCCATGCAAAAAGGCGTTTTTCCAACCCTGGCAAGCAACCGTATACGTCTAGGGAGTGCTGGCTACCCGGCTTGCGCCTCCGGCATCGCCGGTTCACGAGCACGTACAAGAGACAAAACAGGTAGCAGGAGGTGGGACGCTACGTTGGAGAAACTGGATTCTGATGTGAACAGTGACTTGACCATAGAGTTCTAGCATAGCTGCAGAAGTCTAAGGGTCCGCCTCCATTTGAAAATGTTATAGTCCCTTAGGGTTGCCAAGCGGACAGCATATACATTGGCACACACCCAGCCCACCGCAAGCCAAATATTTGGCTTATTCTTATCGTTGTTACGAACATGCAGTAAAACGTGGTCTATGTAAAATCTAACATGAATCAGCAGCCCAGTACTGGACGAAACATATGAACACAAAAAGCAAATCATGTTGAATCGGTAAATATTAATATTAGCAAATGAAAAGATCATGGTATATGGTACCACCGACGGCATACATACCTCCTGTAAGCATGGTCGTGTCTTCAACGATCTATATCATGGCAATGCGCCGGGTGCCATCTTTTTGCCATCATACATTTTCAACCTGCATCACCCAACATTTTAGCATTATGTACCAACAGATAGTTCACATCGAGGCAAGTAAATTTAAACCATGTAAATCACAAAGCGGATGTGAATTGTAGCACAATCCACCTCCACGTATAGGGACGTAAATACAAGGTTCATGACGACAACATTTAACATATCGGCAAACCTTAATGGCATCCACGTACAATTGCGGCATAAAACATGCGTGTATTACTACAAAGTGATCCAGCAAATAAGATCGTACAGGAAATAAATTTACGAAATATTATAAGGAAAATATGATCTTCGAATGTGATGAGTTTATATGCTGTTATGAAATAAGCAGGCTTAAAATACGTTTGCTTCACACTACACGTGCCCGATTAAAGCTGTGCACTTTCAAGCATTTTGAATATAGGCGTAACGTACAAAAGCATACGTGCAAAGCAGAGAACGCTAGAATGCGACATCTAATTTTAACAATAATACAATGACAGCATCTAAATTGGTTCCATGCATACAACTAATCTGGGTAAGAAGCATTCACCAACGTGCATGTGAGTAGTACAAACAAATACAACTTTGTGCACAACTTGCCCAGGTTCAGGCATGATTATAATTGAAGGCACTCGAACAGGTTTTGTGCAATGCCTCTTCTGGTGCATTTCAGACGTGTGTGTCCAGGCTCGTGGCATGTGCTACATATTACCTTCCTCTTCTTGCTGGGGATATTTGGCGATACTTCATCTTCTAACTCCTTAGACGGGGTATCTGTAGTCTGGTCATTATCATACAAGGAAGATAGAGCACGCTCCCTTGGCTTCAACTCACCACATGGCTTTTTCTTCGCAGTTTTATTACTCTTGTTTTTCTTCTTAGCAGATGCTGCAGCATAATCCATCTTTGACTTAGGTCTCACGGACGCTGGCCTTCCACTTTTTTTCACCCGTTCAGGAGCGAGAACCGTGTTGACGTGGATGTTGACGAAACTCTCGACGTGTGGCGGTTCCAGACGATGGTTGGTTTCAGTCATACTAGTGTTCTTCCGTATTGCAGCTGTGAGTTTGCCCATCCCTTCTACCGCAGCTTCTAAACTCTTCTTATCATGTGAACTCGCTTTCATGAGATCCTCGACAGCAATATGCAGGAGGTTCTTTAGATAACTAGTGTCATCTGTATGTGGCCGGTTATCGCTCATGTCCATGCCTGCTGGATAAGATCCGGTTGCCCATATAGTCCATCGCTTCAAAATATTTTTAGAGGGGATCTTCAGAAAATATTCACGAATCATTACCTGCACGGGGTGAATGGTTACAACTAATTATCTTACGGACTTGCTATTAATCTGGGATAGATAACCGTACGGAAAGAATGCATTATACCAATGCGGACATCATTATACCTTCAATGCATGTCTGCACAACATACCGACATGGTCGAACATCCCACAATTGCAGTTTATGAACTGCCCGTCGTCATCGATCTTGACATTTCGCCACTTCCTCTTTGTTGCATCCTTTACTTTGGATGGTGCGACACTAACCATGTATTGTGCACCGTGCACCACAGGTGTCACTACATAACTCCCACACTTATAAAGCTCGTCTTGGAACTTCAGCAAAACAGAACGTGTGTATATTGATGCAGCATCATCCTCTATTGGATATGTGGATTCGTAAGTACGTGATTTCTACACACAAACGATGGCTCGTTAGCAAACCGACTAAACATAATTCATAATGATATTAGATAATGAGATGTAAACGGAGTCGTGGGTCTTACATTTGCATTTAGATGGAATTCCCTTGCCTCATCGCTCATCCTTGACCCAAGGAATTTGTTGTATTGGCGAACAAACACGTGCATGGGGGATGACCTCGGTATGTACTGTTTCAGCATATGATTAGCACTCTCGCTACGCTGTGTGCTTGTCATTCCAGCACAAAAAATTCCCTTGAAATACGGCTTTGCCCACATGGCCCTCTTATCATATAGTCTGACCATATACTCATTATCACTGACATTGAACCTGTTCACGAGGGACAACCATTTGGATTCGAACTCATCGACACACGTCACATCGTTGACTAGCTTGTTGAATTCCTTCTTGAACCCAGAAGACTTGTTGTACACATGGCCAATATTTCCTTTAACGTCCCGGAGGACATGCCATTTACACCATCTGTGCTTAGTGTTCGGGAGAGCACTCTCAATCGCACCTTTCATAGCTAAAGCTTGATCTGAAAGATGAACAAATGCACATATATATAAACATGAGATCACAGGCTAATCATGATGTGTAGGATTTTTGTGATCAAATAGGTGTGTTAATTAGATTAACCAATACCTGTTAGGATCGTCACGGGATGCTTGTCATTCATCAGAGCCACAAAAGTCTTAAACAGCCAATTAAAAGCAGCTTCAGTTTCCTCTCGCATTAGTGCACCACCAAATATAACAGACTGGAAGTGGTTGTTTACCCCGACAAACAAGGCAAACGGCATATTATACAAATTGGTCTTGTATGTTGTGTCGAAGGTAACGACGTCACCAAAGTGAAAATAGTCCTGACGATTTTTTCCTGTTACCCATAGCATTGTACGGACACGACCATCTCCGTCTACATCTATCTCAACCTTCAAATTCATGTCCTCCATCTTCATATCTTGCAGAAGTTTCATGGTTTTTGTCAGATCATCTTTTATTGTGTCCTGAGAGAATTTGGCACATAGTGTTCGTAATACTTGCTTCCTATAGGGAACTGCTTGCGAATTCCATTCTGCTCCACACAAAATGTTATAAACCTTGCCAACACTGACATTATTGCTTCGAAGATTCTTGATGAAGTCAAATGAAACGGGGTCTATGAAATCGTGTGAATTCCACTAGAGTTTTGCATCGTATCCAACCAACAAACGATAGTTGTGCTCCTTGACAAACATACTGACATACCATCCATGATCCTTGGTAGGCAGCAATCTCACCATGGCCTTGCAGTCGATCTTGCATGATGACGAGTTTTCTTTGTCATTTTTGCCCTGTATAATTTTTCCACGACATGTGAAAGCGGGTCAGACACACATGGAAATATAGTAGAGAACAGAATCTTGATGGGAAAAGAATGACCACGAAGTTATTACATACCGCGCATTGACAAACAAGTTCGTGCATCAACTTGTACTTGTTTGTGTTAACTCTGCTTCTGCCATGCCGAATGCCGAATCCGTGCTCCCACGAATACAAATTGTAGAAATCATATGCTTCTTGACATGAGTCGAAGTCGGTTCCGACCACTGGCTCGAAGATTTCACTGCCTCTACGATCATTCATTTCGAGCAGACGTCGCTCGATGGCCGTCTTTGTGGACGGAGGTGTCCTCGTGTCAGGGCCATTAGCCCCAACATTCCTGATTATAATGTAAGCAATCTGTTATCATTACGACAAAATCATAATATCCCAGATAAAAATACATATTTAAATTGTTTAATGTTGTGGAATGGTAGTATTATCGCGACTACGACCAGGCAACATCCGAACATTATTATTTCATTTTGAAAAACTATCATTAACAGACTACCTGATATGAAAATAAGCTCGATTATCGGAAATATTGATGACAACTTATGTTTTTTCAACGTTGTGGCATGCGAATCACCCAGTTCTGAATAAATGGTGTATCTGTGTAGGCGGATGTGTTTACCATTTCTTCATCGAGGCACAACTATAACGCTTCCAGAATCATCATCACGTACATATGGATTAAAATCTGAGTTGTAGGCGCATGCATTCGCGCCCTTCAGTGTGGCCGGAGGCATTACTAGCCCTATGTGCGCACTGAAAATTTGAGATCAAAAGTTTAGGAGGACATACATGAGCTCAATACTGCGATTTTGTGGATCGGACACACTGAAGATGGATAAACTTACTTGGAGTATGGCGTTTCGTCTGGGACTCGCGCGATATCCTGGATGGCTGGACGCCACGATAGATCCAACCCCGACAACCCTCCATCGATCGGCCTGACTGCGGAGGACGGGTCGCCGGCGGCTTGGTTGGATCTGTGCTCCGGCTCAGGAACAAGAAGGAGAGGGGATTCAGAAACTCGCTTGGGGAATCTTAAGAAATCGACTATAACGCATCCCGGACGAGCGTTGCGATTAGTACACCAGTATCCAGTCTTGATACGTACCTGCAGTCGGCCGCCGGGGAGATTCCCGGTGCAGCGAGCGCCGGCGCCATTGACTCGCCTCCTTGCACCCAATCCATTACAGCGAAGACTTAGGAGACCGAGCAGTGCGCTGTATAGGGGAGAAATATCAGCCGTGCTCACGGGCCGCGTCGGTATGCAAGGGGTCGGGTAGAGACAAAAAAATACAGAGGATGCGGTGGATCCGTGACAGAAGTCTGACACGGTAATACGTGCACTAAATCGCTATCCTGCGGTGGGCATCTCGAGGGAAAGCGCGTCGCTTCGACCGCTACGATAGCACGGCCCCGGTGCAGCTGTTCGAAAAATCCGCGTCCCCCCCGGAGGCCGGGTCGTCTTCGCAAAAGATGAGGAAGGTGGGGAGGCTGATGGACAAGTACCTGGCGGAGATCTCGCCGGACCACGGACTGAGGGTGTCCAGGTTCCTCGCCGTCGCAGAGAGCCTGCTGGACTCCGCCAGGGACTCCTACGACGGCGTGTACTGGGCAGTGGACATCTACCTCAAGGTAAGTACTTCTCTTCAAAATTTCAAATGTTCAACTGAATTTTGAGGAAATTCGATTCAGAATTCAAAAATAGGCAAATGATGAAATTTGAAACTGATTTCTAAAAAAAAAATGTCAGATCATACGTTGTGCTATGCTCGGCTGTTACTATAGTACTGCCTACTTGATGCCAATTAATAGAAAACATGATGTGTGTGACTTGTCATTTGTAATTGTGTGGCCTGTGGTGGACTGTCATTTTAAAATTTGCATCAACTTTGGTTTATGTGGTATTTACCGAAACAGTATCGAAAAAGTTTGGTATTTATCGAACCAAAAACAATATAGTTGTTTCATATAATATTAAACATTGAATTGAAACCATATTTACCAAATCGAATTAATCATATTAACCACCCGCAAAAAAAAGAATTAATCTAACCAAACACCCAGCGATACATCCTACAGCTCAAAGTGCATACTTTTTTCTTCTTCTGAAAATAAGGTTATATTACCCTCTAGCCATTGCATCAGTGTGATGCATATAACCATCTTTATTAAGACATGTATTGTTCATCCCTTACAAATAAAGGGTAAACTCATGACCATGGACTATAGACATAAAAAAGATCAATGCGACCTAGATTTAGCAGACTCCAAAATTATTATTGTTAGACCAATCATAAGAGCAACTCTAGCAGACCCCTCAAAACCGCGACCCTTATAAGGGGGATAAGTGCCGTGAAAATCGTGTTTTAAGGGCCGAAATCGGCTGCGGCGGAACGATATTCTCTTTTACCGCTCGGCTTTGCGGACTCTGCTCCACTGCAGCCCTCAAACCGTAAAAGCACACAATTGACTGCGATTTTGGACAAATGAAACATAAATGCCGAGAATTCAAACATGATCTTGCCACCACCACACAGTTTTGGCGACATTTGAACATAGTTTTTGCACCACAACCCAAAAGACATCGCATCCGTCATCACTCCATCATCATCATCATCATCATCATCATCATCATCATCATATCATCATCATCACTAGATGAAATCTTCACCGCCACCATTGCCACCACCACTTGCCGAACCACCATGCTCACCGAACCTTGGCACCGCATGGCCTCTTCTGGCTAGCCTCGTTCTCTCCAAGATCTCCATCCTTGCTATGTCATGCCATTCTTTGGTGACTTCGCCCATCTCATTTCGGTTCATCATCATGCTCTTGTTCTTCTCTAGTAGTTGCCATTTCTCTTGCTTATCTCGAGCCTTCTTCTCGGGCAACTCCTTTTTTCCTCCAATGTATTGATCACCAAAAGCTCATTGGACTTGACCATGTGATCTAGCTTGTCCCGCAAGCTTGAAACCTCCGCTTCCTTCTTGATCTTGTCCTTGGCCTTCTTGTTTTCATCGGACTTGTTCTTGTTTCTTGGGCCATCGTCATCTTCGTCATCATCATCATCAATCTTGGTGAGTGCACCTCTCTTCGGTGGGGATTCCTTGTGAATCAACTTCCACTTCTCACTTTCTTTGAGAAGTTCCCAACAATGCTCAAGTTGAATGCCTTTTTGCCAGAAGCTTCCATGTCATTGTACTTTTCTTGCACAATTTTCTCCTACAAAACGAAAATAATGTCAAATTATGCAACCTCTCCCACAGCTACAAAAGATTGTGGACTTGTTGCACAACTTGGAACATGAAAACCAACTCACATAGTCGGCTTCAACGGTTCCACTTGGAGGTGCATTGTGGACTTGTTGCAAGCATGCGGCCCAATGGCTACAAATCGGCTTGATCATGTCCCAATGACCTTGAAGAGGCCGAAAGGTGCATGGCGTCTGGTTGGGATACTTTGCCATCATGCGGAGGTATTGATCCTCGATCCTTTGCCAATACCGCTTGGCGGTTTGGTCGGTGCCGGTGCATGCATCAAGAGATACTGATTCCCAAGCCTTGATCAAGACTTTATCTTGCAATGGCATGTAGTTCTTCGATCTTGCGCGTGACTTTGCTTGCGCTTCGTCTAACACCCCCTCATCAACCTCCTCCACATCATCTTCTTCCTCACCGTGCCCGTGCATGCCACCATCCATCTCATTGTAACAGTAATGACCGATCAGGGCTTGATCAATGTCGACGGTGTTTTCTTCCAACGTTTGCACGAAGTCGACCATCACATCATGCAAACCGGCGTTGCAATTTCGCTCGCCAAGTCACGAACATGCACAATGCACAAAAGTGACAGATTTTGCAAGCAAATCGAAGCATCATACCTCCAGGCCATTCCGTCGAACACCTCGGGGGCAGCGGCAGCAGCGCCATCGACGGGCATCCTCGGGGAAGTTCCTGCCGGAGCTATCGGGGGAGGTGTTGGCGGGGTCGCTGTTGTGGCGGTCTTCTTGCGCTTCACACCGGTAACCTTCCCCATCTTCGCCGGCATGGGACACACCGGTTTCGCAGCGGCTGTGGCGGCTTGGGCAATGGGCGCGCGTGTCTTCCCAGCGGGGCCTGCGGGAGCGCCGCCTTGAACGACTACGTTGCCTTGCCGCTTGCGCGGCAGCGTGGCGGAGCCTTGAACGGCGATAGGTGCGACATCACCGGTGACAAGATCTGCCGACGGGACTGGATCGGGATGGCATCCGCAGTGACGGCCGACGGCTGGGAGGCTTCCATGACGGCGGAGGGGATCCAGGGAAGGTGCTCCGGAGCGGGCGGAGGGAGGTGGTTGGCGGCGGAAGGGGGAGGGGGAGGCAGGAACTGCCGCGCGGAAATGCCCCCGCCCCCCCGCCCCACCAAATCTCGCAGCAGATAGGGTCAAGCTCTGGTCGGTCTCCCATCCCGTGAATTTAAAGGTTGAGGGAGAAGTTTTTCCGCGCCCCGCAATTTTTTTTACTGTTCGCGGGCCGATATATAAGTTGTCTCATCGGGCCACTTCTCCACGAGAAACCGTAAACGGACGATTATGTTGTGGGTCGGCGTGTTTTAAGAGTCTGCTAGAGTTGCTCTAACAGTCTCTTTTGCACCATACTTCTGTAATGAGATCATTTCAAAGCAGTCGAATTGTATGCATCATATGGGATGCTGACGATGGACAGGTGGACTTGTGTTATGGTTTATGGAAGAGGTAATTACAACATTGGTGCTTGAACTTGCCACGAATGTGCACTTTAGTGTCTGAACTTGAAAAATACATTGAACTGGTTCCATAACTTGGCATGGACATGCAAATACGGTTCACATCTTATATGTATACGTCCACAGCCCTGACGAGGCACCCCAAGTGTCTTGGTTTATGTGGAAAAACCCCTGGAATTGTTTCTGGACTCTGGACTCGCCGGAGCCGGAGGAGGAGGAGGAGCAACCGGGGGAGAGGAGGGAGAGGAGCTGGCTCAGATGGAGGCGGAGGAGGTGGAGCTGCCGGAGTAGGAGCTGCCAGGCTCCAACATGGAGCAGGCAGAGGCGGAGTTCGCCGTCGCCCAATAGAAGGAGATTGCTGAGCAGCAGGCCATCCTGGAGTCCATCCAGGATGGGGCCTATGTGAAGGCCAACCGGGCGTTCCTCCGGCAGGAGCAGGCGGCGTCCGACGCGCTCTTCATCAAATTTGACGCGGAGATAGAGAAGGAGGAGGCTGGAGCGGAGCCGTCGAAGTTGCAGTTGCCGCCATGCTGCTGGAGCCGGGCACGGAGATTGTCGACATCTTGGATGACGAGTAGCTAAGTGATCGACCTAGTACGTAGGTTTATTTTATTTGCATGTCTTTGTATGGATTTAAGAATCTAGTATAAGATCAAAACTCGTGAAATTTGAGGCATGCCCAGTCACTACCCGCGGACGCATCCCGGCGCGTCCACGGGCGTTTGAGGGGCCATATTTGACATATCCAGCTGTAGATGCTCTAATAATCTATTTTACATCGAGTTGGAGGTTTTTGGTGATGTAAAAATTCACCTTTTGATGATGTAAATTTTACTCAAGCATAAATTGATTGCATCATCCCTATTGAACATGCTCCGAGTAAAATGCTAAGTTTCACCCGCGCCGCCGTTCCTCTCGACCCGCAGCGGCCCTGCAATTGATCACGTCCTCTGCCGCCGGGCACGTCTATCGAGCTCCTACTCCAGCAGATCGACGTCGCCGGACCCGTCTATCCCGTCTCGCCGCCTCTTGGCTCTACCTCGCCGCCGACTAGCTTCGATAAGAGGCCCTGGGCGGGCGGCCCTGTCCAAACGTATCCACACTCAACAATCTAGCCTCTCAACTTCGTATAATGTTTGTACTGCTAATGACGACGACTCAGATTTCTTCTTCTCCAGGCTAGAAAGATGCAGATCGAGCGAGGGGATGTTCAACCTGGAAGCTCGAATAAACGACGCAAAAAAATGCGCATAAGTAGCGGTGAGGATTGATTTCAATTTTGCTACTCTCTTTTCTGGAAGTACGATTTGTACTATATATAGCACTCGAACAGAGCTGTGTTTAATAATGCTTCCCGAATTAGAAACTATGATTCGAGTCAATCCTCTCGAAGAGGAATTCGGCACCTCAAGTGATTCCGGTGAAGGTGCCTGGAGTCTACTCACCGAAGAAGTCGCGGCACACATTGATGACAGTGTTGTGTCGCTCGCTTCATTCCATAAAAATAACCGTGGTTATACAAGTTGGCTTTGGTTGCAAATTTGTACCTGATCATTAGTTATGTTGCTTGTGACTGAAAAATTGAAATCACGATCTGTGCAGGAAAGTCGGTGTATTTTGCGTGCACGGGCATAATTATTGAGAGCAATTCAACTACTACAAGTTAATTTCTTGACTTCGTTAAGTTTGCTTAGATCTACTGATGATGATAGCAAGATCTTTCAAGATATGATGGTTGGTACTGCCAATTTTCCTGTGCTCTGTTTGTTGCTTGCTGATTTGCCATCATGGTAACCATTCTGCGAACTGATGTGTATTCATGTTGTGGTGCTTTATTACCATTGCAGATTAAAGTGCGCCTTCCGAATAATCATCTTTCCATGGGATGGTTGGAATACTATGACTTAAATTACAATGTTGCTGTTATCAGCGTCGCGGCCTTCCATGTTTTTCGCGCAGCATTTCTAGATCATCAGCGGCAATTTGAGTCTCATAGTGAAGTAGTTGTTGTTGGGCGTTGCTTCGACTCAGGCAAATTAATGGCCACAACTGGGATGTTGACTGACAATGGGAAGAGAATTTACCGCCAGGAGCTTGCGATCTCCACATGTGAAATTACTATGGTGCACAGTTCATTTCTCTCTTTACTTATCTGCATGTAATAAATTAATAATGTCATGTTATCAGTGGCTACCAACATATGCTTCTTTTTAGAGATTTCACTACAAAATACATACGGATGCACCCGCTGACGGGTCGCAGTGGGGAAAAATCGAGAGAAAGTACTGGGCTGAGTTTGCAGCTGACCCAAGGAACGTATGGTTTGGTTTAAGCGCGGATGGCATTAATCCTTTCGGGGAGCAGAGCAGCAATCACAGCACCTGGCCCGTGACTCTATGTATGTATAACCTTCCTCCTTGGATGTGCATGAAGCGGAAGTTCATTATGATGTCAGTTCTCATCCAAGGCCCTAAGCAACCCGGCAACGACATTGATGTGTACCTAAGGCCATTAGTTGAAGAACTTTTACAGCTGCGGAATGGAAACGGTGTACGTACGTGGGATGAGCACAAACAGGAGGAATTGAACCTGCACGCGTTGCTGTTTGTAACCATCAACGATTGGTCCGCTCTCAGTGACCTTTCAGGACAGACAAACAAGGGATACCACGCATGCACGCACTGTTTAGATGACACTGAAAGTATATACCTGGACAAAAGCAGGAAGAATGTGTACCTGGGCCATCGTCGATTTCTTCCGACCAACCATCAATGTCGAAAGAAAGGCAAGCATTTCAAAGGCGAGGCAGATCACCGGAAGAAGCCCACCATGCGTACCGTTGATCACGTACTTGCTATGGTCAATGATTTACACGTAATCTTTGGAAAGGGTCCCGGAGGACTAGCTGTTCCGAATGACGCTGAGGGACACGCACCCGTGTGGAAGAAGAAATCTATATTTTGGGACCTACCCTACTGGAAAGAGCTAGAGGTCCGCTCTTCAATCAACGTGATGCACGTGACGAAGAACCTTTGCGTGAACCTGCTAGACTTCTTGGGCGTGTATGGGAAGACAAAAGATACACCTGAGGCACGGGAGGACCTGCAACGTTTGCACAAAAAAGACGGCATGCCTCCGAAGCAGTATGAAGGTCCTGCCAGCTACGCTCTTACGAAAGAAGAGAAAGAAATCTTCTTTGAATGCCTGCTCAGTATGAAGGTCCCGACTGGCTTCTCGTCGAATATAAAGGGAATAATAAATATGCCAGAGAAAAAGTTCTAGAACCTAAAGTCTCATGACTGCCACGTGATTATGACGCAACTGCTTCCGGTTGCATTGAGGGGGCTTCTACCGGAAAACGTCCGATTAGCCATTGTGAAGCTATGTGCATTCCTCAATGCAATCTCTCAGAAGGTGATCGATCCAGAAATCATACCAAGGCTAAGGAGTGATGTGGCGCAAAGTCTTTTCAGTTTCGAGCTGGTGTTCCCACCATCCTTCTTCAATATCATGACGCACGTCCTAGTTCATCTAGTCGACGAGATTGTCATTCTGGGGCCCGTATTTCTACAAAATATGTTCCCCTTTGAGAGGTTCATGGGAGTCCTAAAGAAATATGTCCGTAACCGCGCTAGGCCAGAAGGAAGCATCTCCATGGGCCATCAAACAGAGGATGTCATTGGGTTTTGTGTTGACTTCATTCCTGGCCTTAAGAAGATAGGTCTCCCTAAATCACGGTATGAGGGGAGACTGACTGGAAAAGGCACGCTTGGAGGGGGGACTCAATAATATGCAGGGACGGATATTCTTGGTCTCAAGCACACTACACAGTTCTACAGAACTCTACCTTGGTGACCCCGTATGTCGATGAACACAAGAACAGTCTGCGCTCCAAACACCCGGAGCAGTGTGACGACTGGATTACATGTGAACACATCAGGACTTTCAGCAGTTGGTTGGAAACACGTCTCAGAGGTGACACCACTGTTTGTGATGAGTTGTACTCGTTGTCCAGGGGACCATCTTCGACTGTATTGACTTACAAAGGATACGAGATAAATGGGAATACATTTTACACGATCGCCCAAGATCAAAAGAGCACCAACCAAAACAGCGGTGTCCGCTTTGATGCAGCAACCGAGAGGGGAAAGGACACATATTATGGTTACATAATGGACATATGGGAACTTGACTACGGACATGATTTTAAGGTCCCTTTGTTTAAGTGCAAATGGGTCAATCTGTCAGGAGGCGGGGTACAGGTAGACCCACAGTACGGAATGACAACAGTGGATCTGAACAATCTTGGGTACACTGACGAACCGTTCATCCTAGCCAATGATGTGGCACAGGTTATCTATGTGAAGACATGTCTACCAGACCGAGGAAAAGAAAAGATAAGGAAGCGAATACATCATACGATGAGCCAAAGCGCCACATAGTTCTTTCAGGAAAAAGGGACATTGTGGGAGTGGAGGGCAAGACAGACATGTCTGAAGATTATGAAAAGTTTCATGAAATTCCTCCCTTCAAAGTCAAGGCTGACCCAAGCATCCTGATAAACGATGAAGATTATCCATGGTTATGGCGCAATAAGCAAATGACACAAGCGAAGAAAAAGTGAAGACTTTCTCCCGCAACTATTATGATGATATCATGCCAACTTTGTAATAGACGAGTATGATACCATTGCCCGTTTTGTACAAGAAGTGCATCTAGTTTTTGCCGTAACCCTCTCAACTTTCTTGCACATGCTATGTGGATGAAATGATGATACCATGCCAACTTTCAACCTTTTCAGAGTTCATTTGAAATGCTTTTCAATTTTAGGGTCTTATAGCTCAAAATAATTAGTAAATGCATGAAAATAACAGGCCAAAAATTAAAAATTATGCCACCTACTGGGCCACCACGGCCTGAATACGATTAGAAACCCATCCATGGGCCAGGATTCAGGCCCGCAGAAGGCCCACATGCATGTACAGAGAGGTTAGGCCCGTAAGCCTGCTTTAGAGAGGAGCTCGACAGCTCAGGCGCACCACACCTTATAAACAGGTGCGGCTCTCTCTTAGCTAGCGAGGTGGGACTAAACTCACCACCACGCCGCTGTGCAAGGCCACTGGTCCCGGTTAGTGGCACGAACCGGGACCAATTCCACCCTTTGGTCCCTGTTGGTGCCATGAACCGGTACTAATGAGGCTGTGGCCCCACGAGCACCTTTAGTACCTGTTCGTGGCACGAACCGGTACTAGAGTTTCTTACTAAGCAGTTTTTTAGTCCCACCTCGCTAGCTGAGAGGCACTAGGAGCGGTTTATAAGCCCTGAGTGCAGAGACGATGAAGAAGAGGCGCAATGCTCACGTTGCTTAGCTTCAAGCCTTGAGGAATAAGGTAGACTGCATCGAGCTATGTGCAGTGCAGTCTACACTATTCCGAAAGGCTTGAAGCAAATCAACGAGCATTGCACCTCTTTTTATTTTTAATAACTTATTACAACTCCGGGCTTGAAGCAAAAAACAAAAGAAAATAAATAATGCAAAAAACAAACAAAAAACTGAAAAAAACTATTTTTATACTAAAGTTAATCACAAACTTGTGATTCACACAAATTTCAAAGAATTCAAATTTGAAAACTAATGGCACTAATAGAAAGTTTATATTTTTTTCTAAAACTAATGGCACTAACAGAAAGTTTATAATTTTGCTGACCTAAAAGCAAAAAGAATTAAAACATAAAGCAAAAAACACAAGAAAATAAATAATGCAAAAAACAAAACTAAAACCTAAAAAAAACTATTTTTATACTAAAGTTAATCACAAACTTGTGATTCACACAAATTTCATAGAATTCAAATTTTAACTATTTAAATTTGAAAACTAATGGCACTAACAGAAAGTTTATAAATTTTTTGACCTAAAAGCACAAAGAATTAAAAAACAAAAGAAAATAAATAATGCAAAAAACAGAACCAAAAAACTGGAAAAAAAATTAAAAAAATTGCCACCTATTGGGCCACCACGGCCTGAATACGACTAGAAACCCAACCTGGGCCAGGATTCAGGCCCGCAGAAGGCCCAATAGGCCCACAGACAGCACAGTGTGACATTAGGCCCGTAAGCCTGCATTTGAGAGGAGCTCGAGAGGGCAGCCGCAGTGGGGCTTATAAACCACTCCGAGCCCCTCTCAACTAGCGAGGTGGGACTAAACTTTTGGCCGCGGGCAGCGCAAGGCCTTTGGTCCCGGTTGGTGGCACCAACCGGGACTAAAGGGGGCATTAGTACCGGTTCTTCTTTTTCTTCTTTTTTTCTTCGATCTTCTCCTCTATTCCTTTCTTCTTCTCCTCTTTTTATTTCTTCTTCGTCTTCTTATTTTTTATCGGGTATGTCCTTGTCGATATACCCCCTCCCGATAACTTCAACACGAGGGGGGTCGATATACCCCCTCCCCGCCGATAATATTATTTTCCCATGTACGTATGTCTTCGTTGTCGATATAACCCCCTCCCGATAACTTCAACACGTGGGGGGGGGGGTCGATATACCCCCTCCCCGATAACATTATTTTCCCATGTATGTATGTCATCGTTGTCGATATATATAACTCCCTCCCAGATAACTTCGACATGATGGACGGTCGATATTTATACCCCCTCTCGACCGTGATAACTTATACCACGGGAGCACCCCCCGGCCCTCTCGCTCGACCAAAACTCTCGAGGACACCCAAACCCTAGAAAAAAAACGATGTCGGTCTCCTACCCCCTCCCGCCGCGCCCCTACCCTTGAAGCGTTGCCTAGGCCACCCCAAACCCGGAATAAGCTAGGTCTACATTTGCACTAATATATCCACCTGCTGTCATGTTTGTGTAATAATTGCCATGTTGTAATATTTGCAGAAACAATGGAGCACGGACGAGATGAGCAAGCAGAAGAGGTGTTGGGGGACATAATCTTAGCCAGAGGTGATATCTTGTCGTATCTTAACGACAATGATGGTCTGGAAGAACAGGGTGAAGAAGCAGGCTACGGTGATCGAAGAGTGGAGGAGGAAAGACATGATTATGATGGCTCCGGTGACCCAATGCTGGTGCAAGAAGGAGCCCGTGGTGACGGCTCCGGTGACCGAACAGAGGCCGGCCAGGTAAATATATTAGTTAAGCCTGTGCTGACTAGCTAATTGATGCATTCATTGTTTTGGTATGTACACATATTAATTAACACTCATCTTTCTTCTTTTTTCTAGCCGTCCGGATCGAGCACAACTGCGGTAAAGAGACGAGGCCCGAAGAGAAAGTTGCGCTCGGATGAAAGGTTTGAGATCACAGCAATCGCGCGCGACGGCCAACCGATTGAACCCATCCGGACAAAGGATGCATTTGCTGCTCAGTGCGGGGTTCTAGTTAGGGACAAGATCCCGATCAGGATCCACCAATGGTATAAGCCTAAGAAGGAAGACCCTGAGGTGTCTTATGTCAATGATATGCAGAAAGATGATCTTTGGACTGAGCTGAAGGCAAATTTCACCCTACCGCCAGAGGAGGATCTGGAGAAGCCAGTTATGGAGCAATTAATCAAGTCTCATGCTCTTAAGAAGATGGCAGACCTATTCAGGAGGTGGAAGAATGAGCTGAAAACGTTTGTCGACAAAGAAGAGACACCAGAATTCATCGGCAGGTATGAGAAGATCAGAGATCACTGGCCCGCATTTGTGGCCCACAAGACATCGGAAAAGAGTAAGAAGATGTCAGCGACAAACAAGAAGAATGCTGCGAAGAAGAAGCTTCACCATCGCACGGGGTCAGGTGGCTACCTCAAAGCCCGACCTAAGTGGGCCAAGGCTGAGAATGATCTGCTTGAAAAAGGGATCGAACCACAGACAATGAACTGGACAGACCGTTGCCGGACTTGGTTCTTCGGGGCTGGCGGAACCTTGGACCCTGTATCAGGGAGGTGCGTTTGGATGAACGAGCTTTTGAGAATACCAGTCAAAAAGATTCAGCAATATATCGATGCAGCGCAGGAAGGGACGTTCGTTCCAGACAGAGAGAACGACGAGCTCACAATGGCCCTCGGGAATGCTGAGCACCCTGGACGGACACGAGGCATGCCAGGCTCCATTCCGTGGAAGGCTGGTTTTCCGGACGCGGGCAATTACAAAACCCAGGAGAGGAGGAAAAAAGTGGAGCAGATCCAAATTCAGAAGCTGCACGAAAGGGTTCAAACGCTAGAGGAACGAGACGGCAATCGACATGCCGAAACTACCCCCGAAGCTACACCGCCATCTCAGCGGAGAAGCAGCGTGGCTTCCACCGAGCTGCTTCAGCTGGAGCATGCGGCTCCTGCTAGCTACCCCGTGGATGCTATCACGGAGTCTCAACATTGCCACCTTATGGCGGAATGGCAGAACTTCAAAGTCATGGCGGCTGTTGGCTCTGTTTTACCTCCTGAACCCGGCGCAACCTACCACTGCCGGCCGATTCCAGAAGGATATGCTAGGGTGATGGTGGATGAAATAACGGAGGGATTTGAGGAGCTCCAGCTTGACCACCCTACCGGTGAAGGGGAGACTCGGCTGGGTTCTGCTCTGAAGACTCCATGCCTATGGTGGAAGGAGCTCATCAAGCTTCCGAACTGGACGGCTCCGGCGAGTAAGGGCACTCCGCCTCCTCCTCCGCCTCCTCCTCCGGCGAGTGATCAGGGCACTCAGCCTCCTTCTCCGGCGCGTGACGGCACTCCGCCTCCTTCTCCGCCAGCGCCGGCGCGCCAGAGCAGCCATCCTCCTCCTTCTCCGCCTCGTCAGCAAGGGCGGAAGAGACCCGCCGCCGCTGCGGCTGCTCCGGCGCGTCGTAGTCCTTCTCCTCCGCCTCGTAAGCAAGGAAAGAAGACAGCCGCAGCCGCTCCATCTGCTCTGCCGGCGTCTAGCAGTACAGCTGCCAGAGGCGGGAGGCAATACAGATTCGGTCCTTCTCTGAAGACTCCAGAGAAGTTACCATACGAGAGGACCGAGGAGGAGAACGCGAAGATCGTGCGAGCCGAAGTGAATAACTTCTTTGAAGGGGTGAAAGCAAAGAAACATCCACCTCCGGAGGAGAAGGTAGATCCGGTGAAAGCAAAGCGCACTCTGGCTGCCCTGACAAAACCACCAAAGTCTCCGCCGAGAGGCAACTATGAGCGCATTCTTGCAAAGACATATGCCGAAGCGGAGCGGTCGGGAAGTACTGTCAGTGATAAAAGTTTAAAAGAACGACGAGCTGGGAAAAAAATTGCCCAGCTCGGCGAACAAGCGAACCAATCGTGCCCCCCGCTCAAGGTGTCAAAAGACATCGTCGCTAATGATCCGAGTATGGTACCCGGTTATAGCAATCTTGGAGATTACCTACCCGACGATGTACATTATGAAATCATGGAGGTGGACGAACACAAATACCATTACAGGAAGCCTCTCGTCAAAGATGAAAGATCTCTATCAATGATGATGCGAAGACTACATGATTGGTACATGAAAACCTGTAGAGAGTCTGATGGGATGAGTACTTTGACGCTGAGAGTTAAACCGGAGCATGACCTCGTTGGAATTGATCTGCTGAATGTTCCATTTGAGGATTTCTTCCAGTTTTACAATCAAAAGGCCCTCGATAAAACAACGATCACTTGCTACTGTCTGTAAGTAGTACTAGTTATGTCATTAAGTCTCTCTATATAGGTCAGCTCTTTCATTGCATGTATTTATACTTATCCTCACTATATTATGCATATTGAAGATCGCCGAATTGAAGAAAAGACAAATCGGTGATATTGGGTTCATTAACACAAATCTCATAGATGCATATACGGTTGAAAAACATCCCAAAGAAGCCGAGGCCAACTTGCTACAATCGTTGGTATTAAATCAAAACAAAGATATAATACTCTTTCCTTACAACTTCAAGTGAGTGTTACTGTCTTGTGCATATTCGGTTTCCCTTATTAGTCCAGGTTATGGTAATGTAATTGATGACTTATGCATGCATGCGCAGCTTCCACTATATTCTCATAGAGATTAAGCTTGAGCAGGGAGTAGTAACCGTCTTAGACTCGAGACGAAAAGATCCCCAGGACTATGCGAACATGACTCAAATGCTCGAGAAGTAAGTTAAATCGATCATTATCCACCATATCAGCAACTTTGTTCATTTCCTGATATCAAGTAATTGTTTTCTTTGTCTGGCAGGGTTTGGAGAAAATTCACCTCAAAAGCTCCGGGACTGCCAAAGAAGCTGCAATTTAATCACCCGAAAGTAAGTACTATAGTAGCATGTTCCGCGCATCTCCTAGTGATTCAAGCGCTAGTTTCATCAATACCATTTAGCATGCTTGCTTATCAGTTAGATTGACCTCTATTTCTTGTAAAGTGGTTGTGGCAGGAACCCGGGAATAATTACTATGGATACTACGTTTGCGAGTCCATCCGCTACACGACCTGTGAGCGGGGCTACACTGAAGAACAATATGAAGTGCGTAAGCAATAATATTCACAATTTTATTTTATTACCATCATTTGTGTTGAGTTTCATTTATTCATATATATATGTATTGACCCCCTTCTTCAAATTAGATGTTTCGGAAGCGGGATGAACTCCTAGCAGAAGATCGTATGCGAGGAATTCAAGAGGAATTGGCGGCATTCTTCCTTGACCACGTGATCGCTAAAAACGGAGAATACTATGTGGACCATGTCACTGGTAGAAAAAAGGCCTTTAGTCCCGGTTCGCAAAGGCCTTTAGTCCCGGCTGTGCAACCGGGACTAAATATGCGCGACTAAAGACCCCCCCTTTAGTCGCGCCTCTTACGAACCGCGACTAAAGGCTTTAGTCCCGGTTCTCGTGGCTAACCGAGACTAAAGGCCCGTCCACGTGGGCGCCAGGGGTCCGTCGGGGCGGAGGACCTTTAGTCCCGGTTCTCGTGGCTAACCGGGACTAAAGGCCTCCTCCGCAGGTTTAGGGTTTTAGCCCCCCTAAACCTGGTTTCTTTTTAATTTGTAGTGTTTTATTTCTTTTATATTTTATTTTGTGTTTTATTTTAATTTTGATGAAGTTTCAGTACACATATTCTACGCTACTATATACATGCATATGAAATTTCAAACAAGAAGAATTCAAGAGGAATATATAATATATATTCAATCTCGGGTGACCATATACAACTTCGAACAAGTTTCCATACACAATTAGGATGGATGACCATATACAACTTCGAACAAGTTTCAATCTCGGGTATGCATATAAATTTCTTCGTCCTCGGTATAGTGTTCTCCTTTAGGATTGATGACTTCCCTCATGAAAAATCCTGCTAATTCATCTTGAATTGGTCGGAAGCGAGCTTCTGGACTAAGCCTCCTCCGCAAGTTATCCGTCGCCTTGCGCACGCTATCCGATGCCTTCCGCTCAGAGGTGTGTCTCCTGATGTTCTCACAAACATAGTATCCACATAGATTGGTCCCCGGTGGCTGCTTATCCACATTAACTAACCTTCTAAACTCTAGCTCATGTTTGAATTCACCGACAATTTCTTCTGAGAACCGTCTCCAAACCCTACAGGGCAAAGAAAATTAAATGAACAAGGGAGTTATTAGTTACTTGATATTAGGAAATGAACGAAAGAGACCGATCGATATAGAGCTCAAATGATTGAAAATAATTACTTTTGCAGCATTTTTCTCATGTCGGCCCAACGCTTTGGATCCGAATCCATAGAGTCCATGATTAGAACTCTGGAGGTGTGAAGTTCAATATTTAGCAGAATCCAGTGGAACCTGCGGACACGTTACATGCACAGTCATGCATAACTCATCGATTAGACATACCATGCATGGAGTAAACAAAAGAGAATGGGCACAAGAGAGAAACACTCACCCAAAATGGTAAGGAAATAGAATATGACTTTTGAGTTGATGCTTTCTAAGAAACTTGTACAAGTCTTTCTCCACGTCTTCGGGGTGATTTTGTAACACATGTCCATTAACGATATGTGGGTCAATGAACCCAACATCATGGATGTTTCTTATTTTGCATTCCCAAATCTTCAATCTGCATAATAGCGTACGCAACAATATATTTAGGACAATATATATATATATAGCAGGCAATGAAGAACGAGATGAGGTAGAAATAAAACACTTACAGAACGTAGCAACTCAGCATAGATTTGTCGAGGTCGCGCAGATTGAACAGCTGGAACAATTCACTCATATGAACTTGTACAGAGTACCGTTTGGTGTGATGCTCCTCTGTAACATCCGCATAAACATATTCTTTGTCGGCCCATGTTATGAATTGCTTGTACCAACGTAGCAGATTTCGCATTTGTGGTGGTAGACTCTTTTCCCGCGCAGGCTCGACGAGAGGCCCATTCCGCACATATTGTAATGCTATCTCACATACTGGCGCATCCTCAAGGCCTAAGAAGGAACGAAGAGTCAAACCCATCTCGGACGCTTGTTTCATGGCACTCGCTACAGTCAATCCAAGAGCTGCCGCAGCTGCTATGATCTCGGGGTCCTCTTCCGGACCGGCTTTCACTATGAGCGGGGGGATCGATTGTTTCTTCTGCATCCCGAGCTGGTCAACTTGTTTCCCGCTTTTTTTACTTTCTTCTTTCTCCTCCTTCAATATTTTTGCTTGCCTACGAAGTTCATGTCCATAGTCGTCAGGCATATTCAGCTCGGCTTGGGACGGTGTCGTCAAAAAATCCTTAGCCCACTTCTTTTGCTTCTCAGTGAATACTTGCTTGGGCTCAGGCTCTTTTATCGCCTTCATATCCGCCTTCCATTTCTCATAATCAGCAGACGCGGCCAATTTGGTTTCAGCTTCACTAAGTTCCCAAGGCCTTGGGAGGAGAGGCTTCAGTGATGGCTCCGGTACCCTTGTGGTCTTAGGTACATAAGGGTCCGGGTTAATAGTCCAGGAGCGGGTTTCCTTGCTGTCCGCCTGCTTCTGCTTCTTCGCCGGAGGTGGATTGGGGGGCGTCGTACCCGCCGGAGGAGGATTGGGGGGCGTCGTACCCGCCGGAGGTTGTGGATTGGGGGACGGCGTCGAATGGCGTGAAGGAGGTGTAGGTGAACCACCACGACCACCACCACCGCCACCACCGGCACCACCACCACCACCACCACCATCGAAGGGGGGTGGACTTGCTAGCCTTGGCGCCTCGCCTGGAAACACTATGTACTTCTTTTTCCATAGAATGATCTGGCGCTTGACATCTCCAAGTCTTCTCTCCCCTTCGGGTGTAGCTTTGTCAATCTCCAGGTCCTCAAACCCTTGGACTGTGTCTTCCACCGTGACACGAGCATAGCCATATGCAATGGGGTTGTTGTGGTGGAGTGCTCCAGGTGTACAGGGTAAAGCACTGCCGCTAGCTACCTTCGTGGAAACGTTCCCCACGGGATAATGCAGATCACATTCTTTCATCTCCTTTACATCATCCACGGGGTAGTGAGGCTCCGGTGCACGAATCTCGATCATCGGTGCACTAGCACCAGGCGGGGCATCCGTGGAAGCCACGCTGCTTCTCCGCTGCTGGCTTCCGCGATCCGCTTCATGATCTTCATGCGGCCCTGCAGCCGATTTTTCTTTTACTAGTTCATGCACGGTCTGCTTCAACTCATGGAGTTCCGATGCAAACTTCGCCATAAGATCTGCATCCCGGTCCGTCTTTCTCTTACGGCTTCTGTAACAGTACGGGTCATTGTCCTGGGAAAACCCTACTTTCCACAGAACTTTGCCTTTGCCTCGTACACGTCCTCCGTGTTCATCATTCCCGAGGGCTGTTGTCAGTGCGTCTTTCTCTCTGTTGAACTTGATCAAGCCCTCTTGAGCTTGGGTCATTGCGTCAATAAGGGCTTGGGTGGGAGCAAACTTTTTCTTCCGGTGAACACACACCCCTGTCTCCGGGTCTAGCGATCCCCCATGCCCGTACCACCAGCTTTTGGCCCTTGGGTCCCATCCCTCTGTACCTAGAGGGATTCCTCGCACCCTCAGGTCCTCCTCCATCTTCTGCCACCTAGGCTCCGAAAGGCGGTATCCTCCTGGCCCCATAATATGATGGAACTTTTTCTTACTCGCATTATCCTTATTTTTTTCGATATTTCCTTGAAATGCTCCGATTGCTTTTGCCTCACAAATTCTGGCCAATCATCTTCCAGTTTCTCATGTTGTCCATTGAAATCCGGAGTCTTGCCCTTGTTGACATAGTCACGGGTTAAATTTTTCTTGAAGTTTCGGAATGCTTCGCCCATCTTCTGAAGAGCGAACTCTTTAACTAGCCTCCTCCTCTCACGTCCACCCAGAACCTCGTTACCGAATTCATCGACTTTGTTGTATTCCGGAGGTAGAATGAAATGTTCCATAAGCTTTCTCCAGCAATCCTTTTTCGTTCTCTTGTCGACAAAACTGAAACCAAGACGTGCCTTCTTTGGCTCCTTCCATTCCTGGACGGTGATCGGGACGTTGTCTCTAACAACGACTCCGCATTGGTTGATAAACTTTGAGGTGTGCTGTAGGGGCTTGCCGGTTTCACTGACAAACTCAATGGCATATGTTTCTCCTGTTTTCATCGCCTTGGATTTGCCACGCTTTGTCGTACTCGATCCGGCCGAGGGCTAAAAAAAGAAAGAGAGTCGCGCGCGTTAATACATATGTATTCACATTTCAGTAAGTTTGTATCACGAGAGGCTCAGTGTATATATATACCTCGCCGGAGGTGGTTGCTACTTGCAATTCGAGATCGTCGTTTGTTGACGGTTGACCTCCGTCGACAATGTCCGTTCCTTCACCTTCTTGATCATCGACAATGTCTGTTCCACTGTCAAGGTTCAGAAAAGAAGAGACTACATCCTCTTCTTGCTCATATTCTGAGCCCGACACATAAGGAATCTCGTTGTTGATGATGCCCATTAAATAACGTTCAGCCTCCGGATCCCTAAGCGGCTCGGCTCTATCGTCCGCCATATGTCACTCCTGCATGTAGTAAAAATTCTTTAAGTATAAAGGAATTAAAAAATAAGATTAAGGGGACATAGAGGAGGAGGAACTAAAAAATAAGATTATTGAGCACTCCCAAGTATTTTGTTTTTCCTTTTCTTTTTCCTTTTCTTCTTCCTTTTCTTTTTCCTTTTCTTCTTCCTTTTCTTCTTCCTTTTCTTCTTCCTTTTCTTATTTTGTTTT
Source organism: Aegilops tauschii subsp. strangulata (assembly GCF_002575655.3). Taxonomy (NCBI): domain Eukaryota; kingdom Viridiplantae; phylum Streptophyta; class Magnoliopsida; order Poales; family Poaceae; genus Aegilops; species Aegilops tauschii. The sequence goes on along the minus strand of NC_053037.3, from coordinate 33,991,259 downwards.
TCCTTTTCTTCTTCCTTTTCTTTTTTCCTTTTCTTCTTCCTTTTCTTTTTCCTTTTCTTCTTCCTTTTCTTTTTCCTTTTCTTCTTCCTTTTCTTTTTCCTTTTCTTATTTTGTTTTTCCTTTTCTTCTGTTTTGGTTTCTTTTGCATTGGTTTCTTTTGTTTTGTTTTCTTTGTTTTTCTTTTTGGTTTTCATTTGGTTTCTTTCTTCTTCCTTTTTTTGAAACAGATTTAACATTTAACATTTTCATTTGGTTTCATTCTTCTTCTTCCTTTTTCTTTCTTCTTCTTCCTTTTTCTTTTTGGTTTCTTTCTTCTTCTTCCTTCTTCTGTTTTGGTTTCTTTTGCATTGGTTTCTTTTGTTTTGTTTTCTTTGTTTTTCTTTTTGGTTTTCATTTGGTTTCTTTCTTCTTCCTTTTTTTGAAACACATTTAACATTTAACATTTAACATTTTCATTTGGTTTCTTTCTTCTTCTTCCTTTTTCTTTCTTCTTCTTCCTTTTTCTTTTTGGTTTCTTTCTTCTTCTTCCTTCTTCTGTTTTGGTTTCTTTTGCATTGGTTTCTTTTGTTTTGTTTTCTTTGTTTTTCTTTTTGGTTTTCATTTGGTTTCTTTCTTCTTCCTTTTTTTGAAACACATTTAACATTTTCATTTGGTTTCTTTCTTCTTCTTCCTTTTTCTTTCTTCTTCTTCCTTTTTCTTTTTGGTTTCTTTCTTCTTCCATTCCTGGACGGCAGGCGGCGGCGGGAGGCGGAGGACGGCAGGCAGGGGCAGCGGGCGGCGGGCGGCGGGCAGGGGCAGGGGCAGGGGCGGCGGGCAGGGGCAGCGGGCGGCGGGCAGGGGCAGGGCCAGGGGCGGCGGGCGGCGGGCAGGGGCAGGGCCAGGGGCGGCGGGCGGCGGGCAGGGGCAGGGCAGGGCAGGGGCGGCGGCGGCGCGCTAGGGCATGGCAGGGGCGACGGCGGCGCTCACTGGGGGCGGGGGCGGCGGCGCGCAGGGCAGGGGAAGTGGGGGGCGGCGGAGCTCACTGGGGGCAGGGCGTCGGCGTCGGGGCAGGGCGTCGGCATCGGCGTCGGCGTCGATCGGCGTCGGGGCAGGGCTTCGGCGTCGATAGGCGTCGGGGCAGGGCTTCGGCGTCGAGAGGAGAATGGGAGGTGGCGGAAAATGCTAAGTGCTGTATATATAGACAGAGCTTTAGTCCCGGTTGGGGAGGCGGACCGCGACTAAAGGTACCCTTTAGTCGCGGCTAAAGGGTACCTTTAGTCGCGGTCCGCCTCCCCAACCGGGACTAAAGGGTTTTGGCGCCGCTTTCGTTCCCGCGCAGAAAGAGCCTTTTGTCGCGGTTGGGGACACCAACCGCGACTAAAGGGTCCGCCTCCCCAACCGCGACTAAAGGTCCTTTTCATATAAAATAAAACTAATTCATTTTAAAATCTTAAAAATACAATTATATATCAAAAAAATCAGAAAAATAAAACTAATTCATTTCAAAATCTTGAAAATACAAATAATATATCAAAAAAATCAGAAAAATAAAACTAATTCATTTTAAAATCTTAAAAATACAATTATATATCAAAAAAATCAGAAAAATAAAACTAATTCATTTTAAAATCTTAAAAAATACAAATAATATATGAAAAAAATCAGAAAAATAAAACTAATTCATTTTAAAATCTTAAAAATACAATTATATATCAAAAAAATCAGAAAAATAAAACTAATTCATTTTAAAATCTTAAAAATACAAATAATATATCAAAAAAATCAGAAAAATAAAACTAATTCATTTTAAAATCTTGAAAATACAAATAATATATCAAAAAAATCAGAAAAATAAAACTAATTCATTTTAAAATCTTAAAAATACAATTATATATCAAAAAAATCAGAAAAATAAAACTAATTCATTTTAAAATCTTAAAAATACAAATAATATATCAAAAAAACAGAAAAATAAAACTAATTCATTTTAAAATCTTAAAAATACAAATAATATATCAAAAAATTCAGTTCATCGATCCCTTGAAGGTTTGATACATCATTCAGTTCATCGACCAAATACAAATCATCCGGATTCGCCATCGTACGTTTTAATTCACATGATCCATTCAACAAAGTTTGGTACAATAAATTATTACACATCAATTCTTCCCTTGTGTCCCTGCTTGCTTACGATTGTGCCGTATCCATGGAGCCTCCTCATCATTTAACTTAATGCTTGGGTCAGTGTTCACTTTGAAGGGCGGAATTTCACCAAACATATTATAATCTTCTGACATGTCTGTCTTGTCCTCCACTCCCACGATGTTTCTTTTCCCTGAAAGAACAATGTGGCGCTTTGGATCATCGCATGATGTACTGATCGTTTTCTTATCTTCCCGTTTCCCGTTTCCTCGACATCTTTGGCAAGGACGAATGGTTCGTCAAGGTAACCAAGATTGTTGAAATCCACCATTGTCATTCCGTATTGCTCGTCCACCTTTACCCCACCTCCTGTTAGCTTGAACCATTTGCACCGGAACAAAGGGACCTTAAAGGAGGGTCCATAGTCAAGTTCCCATATCTCCTCTATGTAACCATAATATGTGACTTTTTGCCCATTCTCGGTTGCTGCATCAAAGCGGACACCACTGTTTTGGTTGGTGCTCTTTTTATCTTGGGCGATGGTGTAAAATGTATTCCCATTTATCTCGTACCCTTGGAAAATCGTTATAGTCAAAGATGGTTTCTTGGCCAACATGTACAGCTGATCTCCAACATCATTGTCATTCATTAAATGTTTTCGCAACCAACTGCCGAAAGTCTCCATGTGGGCCTTTCTAATCCAGGATTCAGGCTTCCCCGGGTTGTCCGAGCGTAAAATATTCTTGTGTTGCTCGAAGAACGGAGCCACCAAGCTGGAATTTTGCAGAACTGTGTGGTGTGCTTGAGTCATAGAATGACCGTCCATAAATATCGTTGATTTCCTTCCGATCGTGCCTTTTCCACTTAGTCTCCCCTCGTGCCGTGATTGAGGAATACCAATCGGCTTAAGGTCAGGAACATAGTCAATACAGAACTCAATTACCTCCTCATTTCCATAGCCCTTGACGATGCTTCCTTCTGGCCTAGCACGGTTACGAACATATTTCTTTAATACTCCCATGAACCTCTCAAAGGGGAACATATTGTGTAGAAATACAGGACCGAGAATGGAAATCTCTTCGACTTGGAGGAGCAGGAGGTGCGTCATAATATCGAAGAAGGATGGTGGGAACACCAACTCGAAACTGACAAGGCATTGGACCACATCGTTCTGTAACCGTGGTAGATCTTCTGGATTGATTACCTTCTGAGAGATTGCATTGGGGAATGCACATAGCTTCACAATGGCTACTCGAACATTTTCCGGTAGGAGCCCCCTCAAAGCAATCGGAAGCAATTGCGTCATAATCACGTGGCAGTCGTGAGACTTCAGGTTTTGGAACTTTTTCTCCGCCATGTTTATTATTCCCTTTATATTCGACGAGAAGCCAGACGGGACCTTCATACTGCTCAGGCATTCAAAAAAAATGACCTTCTCTTCTTTGGTAAGAGCGTAGCTGGCACGACCTTGAAACCATTCCGGATGCCGGTCATCTGGGTCTTTCAAAAGTTGCTGGTCCTGCCGTGCTTCCTTTGTATCATTTGTCTTCCCATACACGCCCAAGAAGCTTAGCAGGTTCACGCAAATATTCTTCGTAACATGCATCACGTCGATTGCAGAGCGGACATCTAGGACTTTCCAATATTCTAGCTCCCAAAATATAGATTTCTTCTTCCACATGGGTGCGTGCCCGTCAACTCCCCGCGGAACTGATTGTCCGCCAGGACCCTTTCCAAAGATGACTTTCAAATCCTTGACCATATCAAATATCTCAGCACCAGTACGTTCCGCAGGCTTCGGCCGGTGATCTGCCTTGCCGTTGAAATGCTTGCTTTTCTTTCTTACGTTATGATTTCGGGGAAGAAATCGACGATGACCCAGGTACACGTTCTTCTTACAATTAACCAAACGTACACTTTCAGTCTCATGTAAGCAGTGCGTGCATGCATTGTATCCCTTATTTGTCTGTCCCGAAAGGTTACTGAGAGCAGGCCAATCGTTGATGGTTACAAAAAGCAACGCTCGTAGGTCAAATTCCTCTCCTTTGTGCTCATCCCAGACACGTACACCAGGTCTGGCCCACAACTGTAAAAGTTCATCAACTAATGGCCTTAGGTACACATCGATGTCGTTCCCGGGTTGCTTTGGACCTTGGATGAGCACTGGCATCATAATGAACTTCCGCTTCATGCACAACCAAGGAGGAAGGTTGTAGATGCATAGAGTCACGGACCAGGTGCTATGGCTGGAGCTCTGCTCGCCAAAAGGATTCATGCCATCAGTACTTAGACCAAATCTTATGTTCCTTGCATCAGCTGCAAAATCTTTGAACACTCTGTCGATCTTTCTCCATTGTGTTCCATCAGCGGTGTTTCTCAACTCCCCGTCGGACTTACGGTCCTCTTTGTGCCATCGCAACGACTTGGCATGCTTTTTGTTCCTGAACAGACGTTTCAACCGTGGTATTATAGGAGCATACCACATCACCTTGGCGGGAACCCTCTTCCTGGGTTTCTCGCCCTCAACATCGTCACCAGGGTCATCGCCTCTGATCTTATAACGCAATGCAGTGCATACAGGGCATTCATTCAAATTCTCGTATTCACCGTGGTAGAGGATGCAGTCGTTAATGCATGCATGTATCTTCAGAACCTCTAAACCTAGAGGGGAGACAACCTTCTTTGGTTCGTACGTACTGGCGGGCAACTCGTTATTCTTCGGAAACATATTCTTCAACATTTTTAGCAAATTTTCAAATGATGAGTCACCTACACCTTCCTGTGCCTTCCATTTTAGCAAATCCAGTGTGTAGCCCAGCTTTTTCAGACTATTATCGCATCCTGGATACAACGACTTTTTGTGATCCTCTAACATGCGATCCAAATTCTCCCTATCCTTGTCAGTTTCGCAGCGTCTCCGTGCATCAGCAATGGTCCGACCAAGATCATCAGCGGGCTCATCATGTGCCTCTTCTTCACCTTCACCTAACCCTTCCCCACCTTCAGCATCATCCTCCATGAAAGTATCTCCGAAATGATCATGATAGTTGTCATCGATATCATCCCCTTCTTCATCTTCTTCCATTCTAACCCCTCTTTCTCCATGCTTGGTCCAACAATTATAGCTTCGCATGAAACCGTGCCGAAGCAGGTGCATGTGAACGTCTCTTGAGGAGGAGTAACCCTTCTGATTCTTACAGACAGCACATGGACAGATAATAAAACCTTGCTGCTTGTTCGCATTTGCCACTACGAGGAAATCTTTCAAACCCGTAGTGAACTCGCCGGAGAGTCGGGGACCGTACATCCATTGCCGATTCATCTGCATTATTATTATATAAAGTATATAATTAACCATCATGCATTTGTTAAACTAACTAGCTAGAAATAATACAAATTAAACAATGAACTACACACATGCATATTTTATCAATGACACATGAAAGGTTCAAGTTGCTAACCGCGATCGCGGAGGAAAAATAAATGAGAAAGCTCAAGTGTGGCTCGGACACTTCATATCATGTTTGTTTCAGGCTCTCGGGCATTTCATCGAACACCTTGTGTGCATAGAAGGAACCAAAAGCAAACCCACCACCCCCTTCTGAAAATTATGAAGTGAGCTGAGTGAAGTGAAGTGAGCTGAGTCCTATATATAGGGATGGGCCTTTAGTCCCGGTTGGCCTGGCCAACCGCGACTAAAGGCCTACGGGGACCTTTAGTCCCGGTTGGCCAGGCCAACCGGGACTAAAGCCCCTCCCGTCCGCCAGCTGTCGACCGAGCGCGCTGGGCCCAGATAGTTTGTCGCGGGTCTCCTCTCGAACCGCGACTAAAGACCCCTTTTGTCGCGGTTCGATTATTTTGGGGACTAATGGGGGCGTATGGAAGCCTCTTTTTCTACTAGTGTGTGTTCCTACAATTTAATTAGGAGATTGTATTGTAAGAGATAATTATTGTATATATGTAGCCGGTAGTGTCGGATAGATATACGAGAACTTGTTGTTCGACCAATATCTCGGAGAAGGAGAGGTGGTCGATATCACTTCTCTCTGTATGCATATGTTCATGACGATCTTCTGTTTCCTTCATTTGATTACTAGCTAGCGTGTCTACTCCTCTCCATACGTATATAGTACGTAGCGTCGACCAAGCATGGAGATAAGAGAGGACACTTCTCTCTATTAATTAGCTATCTAACACAATATATGAAACACCTAAATTAACCCCCCAAAACCCCTAAACCACCCCCTTTCAAAAAAAAACAAAAACCTCAGCTCCTGCCAGCTGCTGACGCGTGGATGCCTATTGGTCCCGGTTGGTGGCACCAACCGGGACAAATAGGCACCAAAGGCCCCCTGCCTGGGCTGGCAGCAGCGGCCACGTGGAGGACCTTCTATCCCGGTTAGTGTAAGAACCCGGACTAAAGGGGGGAGGCATTAGTAACGACCCTTTAGTCCCGGTTCGAGAACCGGTACAAAAGGCACTTACAAACCAGGGTAAAAGCCCCTTTTCCTACTAGTGGACTCAGATTTCTTCTTCTCCAGGCTAGAAAGATGCAGATCGAGCGAGGGGATGTTCAACCTGGAAGCTCGAATAAACGACGCAAAAAAATGCGCATAAGTAGCGGTGAGGATTGATTTCAATTTTGCTACTCTCTTTTCTGCAAGTACGATTTGTACTATATATAGCACTCGAACAGAGCTGTGTTTAATAATGCTTCCCGAATTAGAAACTATGATTCGAGTCAATCCTCTCGAAGAGGAATTCGGCACCTCAAGTGATTCCGGTGAAGGTGCCTGGAGTCTACTCACCGAAGAAGTCGCGGCACACATTGATGACAGTGTTGTGTCGCTCGCTTCATTCCATAAAAATAACCGTGGTTATACAAGTTGGCTTTGGTTGCAAATTTGTACCTGATCATTAGTTACGTTGCTTGTGACTGAAAAATTGAAATCACGATCTGTGCAGGAAAGTCGGTGTATTTTGCGTGCACGGGCATAATTATTGAGAGCAATTCAACTACTACAAGTTAATTTCTTGACTTCGTTAAGTTTGCTTAGATCTACTGATGATGATAGCAAGATCTTTCAAGATATGATGGTTGGTACTGCCAATTTTCCTGTGCTCTGTTTGTTGCTTGCTGATTTGCCATCATGGTAACCATTCTGCGAACTGATGTGTATTCATGTTGTGGTGCTTTATTACCATTGCAGATTAAAGTGCGCCTTCCGAATAATCATCTTTCCATGGGATGGTTGGAATACTATGACTTAAATTACAATGTTGCTGTTATCAGCGTCGCGGCCTTCCATGTTTTTCGCGCAGCATTTCTAGATCATCAGCGGCAATTTGAGTTTCATAGTGAAGTAGTTGCTGTTGGGCGTTGCTTCGACTCAGGCAAATTAATGGCCACAACAGGGATGTTGACTGACAATGGGAAGAGAATTTACCGCGAGGAGCTTGCGATCTCCACATGTGAAATTACTATGGTGCACAGTTCATTTCTCTCTTTACTTATCTGCATGTAATAAATTAATAATGTCATGTTATCAGTGGCTACCAACATATGCATCTTTTTAGAGATTTCACTACAAAATACATACGGATGTATATAGACATATTTTAGAGTGTAGATTCACTCATTTTGCTCCGTATCTAGTCCATAGTGGAATCTCTAAAAAGACTTATATTTAGGAACGGAGGGAGTATATCTTTTGGGGGCACTAAAAGTATCGCTCTTTTCAGTTATGCAAACCTTGTTCAGGATCACTAAATTTGTGTGCTTGCCTGAACTTCACTTTATTCTTTTGCTAGACTGGAGTTGGAGGGCCCCTTTTTGATTTTAATGGTGACTTTGTCGGGATGAACTTTTATTCTAAGGAAGAGACTCCATTCCTACCAAGGAATAAAATTCTTGAACTTTTGATGCATTTTAGGAGAACACCCCCGTGCTGGTATGTCTTCTACACGCATCAGATACAGAATCTCTGATTGGCTTATACTCCCTCCGTTCCTAAATATAAGTCTTTCTAGATATTTCAATATAGACTACATACGGATGTATATAGATGTAGTTTAGAGTGTAGATTCACTTATTTTGCTCTGTATGTAGCCCATATTGGAATCTCTGAAAAGATTTATATTTAAGAACGGAGGGAGTACATGCTTCTTTATCCTTCCCTATTTGAGCTTACTAGTTTGTATGCACTTGGAACATACATGCTTAGGAAAAATGGAAATGATGGAAAGTTCAATCTAGATTGCACTTGGTATAATAGTGGTCTCTTGCTCTTTATGAGGTAGATAAATTTGCATCATACACTCTTTGGTTAATTTGCTATAACTGTCACCTCTAGTCGCATTCTATGCTGGATAACAGCAGGCGTAGTCTAACCAAAGCAATATCTGGATAACCGTAGGACATCTCGTTCCAGAGAAACGTGTGGTTTCTGAACCCATTGAGATGACCCAAGAATTTTGCTGTTTCGATTTTGCTTGTTGCGAACTTATTGTTCATGCTGGAGTTTCCAGGGAGCTGACTACACATCAACAAACATAGGAAGTGAAGTACTGAACAATAATATTGCACATCAACAGCCGAGGTTGGGCGGAAACAAATTCAATCTTCATACATAACTGTACTAGAAACCATGTTGAATGTCAAACAATTTTGAAATGTGTGGGTCTGCGCCAATATGATGGCTTATTAGCTGTTTTGATGCTTTTGTAGCTTATAATGGCATTTGGTAGGTGATCTACATTTGAGAGCATTTGCCTTTATAACAAATTGGTTATTTGCTCCTTGTGTAACTGAACAAGTAGCAGAGTTACCTTAACACTTGCATCCATATCACCAGTCTTGTCAAGCCCGTCTTACAGTTGTCGTGTACTCGATGAGGAATCTGGTGTCCATGTTGAACCTATTATACTTGTTTAAATGGGAAGTAGTCAAGGTTCCTTTAGTATTGATATAGTATTTTCACCATTTTCTTTGTTGTTGAAATTTTTAGTACCATCTGGGTTCAATTCCTATTTTTTTCATCTTGCCACTGTTTGGCACTTCAGTTTTATAGTTTTTTGGTAGTGATGCATACCTATGATCTATGTTTTACTCTTGTGGATTTACTCATGAGTATATCGCATTTTGCTACTGGGACACAAGTAAGAAAAGAGGTAGTAAAACTGAAAGAGGCGCAAGCAAGGCACGAGTATCTCCTGAATCTCACAAGTCCGATTTAGAAGGCAAGGAAAATAGACTCGCTCCTTAAAACAGTTAAATTATGCACTGTCAGCCAATTCATCATCATCAATGTTATTTTCGATGATCATCTGTATAATCCTTATCAGCAGTACACATCTTTAGTTTTAAGCATATACTTATTATGATACTCCCTCCGTTTTTATTTACTTCGCATATTAGTTTTGGTCAAAGTCAAGCTTTACAAACTTTGACAAAGTTCATAGACAAAAATATTAACATATACAATAACAAATCAATACCATTAGATTCGTTGTTGAATGTACTTCCACATCATATAGATTTGTTATGCTAAATATTTATATTCTTTTCAATAAATTTGGTCAAACTTTACAAAGTTTGCTTTCAGTCAACTCTAATATGCAGAGTAAATAAAAACGGAGGGAGTACTATCATATAATAGCATGTGCTATTTAGTTCATACTAAGTATATGGATATGCTATGTAAGTTTGTGAGAATACACACCTGACCTTCATAGTGCTTTTCGGTGTTCTAAGTTATGCTTATTCCTTGTTTCGTCTTTTCCATTTTAGGCAGCTCAAGGCAGGAGATGGAAAATAAAAAGCACAAACCTTCCATATGTACTATATGTGACCCAGAACTTAATTCAGGTTGGGTCATTTATAATGTTACATGTTGATCATTGGTCACGCATGGTCACTAATTGCTTCACCCTGTGGCAATAGGACTCGAGGATACATTACTAGAGAGTCTGCCTTCTATTCGTCGGTGGCCGTATGACTGGGGTCTCGGTGAGTTGTTGCTTTCAGTTTTCTTCATCATCATTAACGCATTGGTCATTAATCACTTTACCATGTTGTGCAGTATCCCTGGATGCTACAAGAGATATGTTCAGGTCACGTGGTTACCCCTTACCAGTTTTGGAGGACGGTGAGTTATTTCTTTTTCTTTTACTGATTACTCTATTTTGTTGCACCTTTGACTACTCTTTTCAGCACCCCCTTAACTATTGTGCCATGTTTCTGTAACCAGATGGCAAGCGTCTGTGTTATAGTTTTGAGGAGGAATTTAGTGAAGATATCTGGAACAAAGTCACGAAAAGAGTAGCTTCAAATATGTCTCGAGTTGTTGTCGCACTTGCTTCATTCAGAGGTAATCGTACTCATTGTAAGCTCATTATTTTCGGTATCTTTTTCTTCTGTTTCGTCACTAACTGATGTTCTTAATTATTAACTTTCATAGGAGAAGCGAGGCTTTTTGCTTGCACAGGTGTATTCATAGACTGCAATGGGTTCACCACAAGAGTTCTGACCTCGGGGAATTTGATTAGAAGTAATGACGATGAAAGCAAGGTTGCTGATAACTTAAAGGTTATTACTCTTATAATAAATGTTTAAATACCCCTTTTCTTGTTCATTTGAATACTGCATTACTCTCACCGTATATCGTTAATTGCAGATTGAAGTGCACCTTCCAGATAAACGACATGTCCCAGGGATGTTGCAACATTACGATCTGCATTATAATGTTGCCGTCATCATCATAAATAAATTTCGCTGTACTCGGACAGCAATTATTGACAATAAGGTGAAAATTGGCACTCATTCGGAGGTACTAGCCATAGGGCGTGTCTATAAATCAGGAAAATTAATGGCTGCAAGTGGGGTAGTGATCAACAAAGAAAGTGAACTCGACTGTAAAGATCTTAGGATCTCCACTTGTCAAATCACAAAGGTATGATGTGTTAGTTTCACTGTATTTTATTTTTAGGGTGGAAGTATTTTCAGTTTAATCCATCAGCATATCTGTATAGCTTACAAGTATCATGTTTTTTCTACTGGTTACGTTTGTCTTGTGCTAGGCTGGGATTGGAGGCCCTCTTATAGATTCTAATGCAAACTTTATTGGGATGAACTTCCATGGCTTGGAAGAAACTCCCTACACACCACGGGATACAATTCTGAAACTCTTGGAGAATTTTGATGCAGAAGGGTATGTTTTCAATAATTATGTAGGTTTTTGTGTGGCATGCAAGTTTTTTTCATGTGCATGATATTCAGGCTTGAGTGAAGTACAGTTGCCTCCACAAGATGTGTACTATCATTTTATTCATCTATAATTGATTTTTGGGTCATCATACCCTGGAATAAAACTGATGTGCATCTGGTAAACAATATACATACAGTATCATGTGCCATTTGATTCTAGCTTACAGACTGATATTAAATATGCATCATATTACAGTATCATGTGCATAACACTAATTAATTCAGCCTAGAATTCATGTCTATTGCTTGATTTGTTTGTTTGTTTATCTTGCTTGTTCATGTTCCTTTTAGTTTGAGCACATGCCAGTTTGTAAGTCTTAACTTGATTTTGCACTTCTTCATTTCGCCTCTTCTTGTCTTGGCATATGATGATATGAACTGGCCAACCTTACATGATTTTGAGATATTGTTGTATATGTTAAAACTAAAAACAGTTTCTTTTGGTTTATGTGTAGGACTGCTGACAATATTACAACAGTTCCTAGCCCAAACAGGTATTTTTGATTAGTTATGCATTCAGTAGGACCTTGATTCTGATATGCACGATTCATGAACATATTTATGATTTCGTCTTAACAGATGGCATGTGCCTAAGCCATATTGGTGCTATCCTTCGTGGCATGAACGAAAGGAGGGAACAGATTTACTGGAATTTCTTGATCAAGAATTCCGCTATGACTAACGTGAATTGTTATAGCCATGCCTGTATTGTCAACATGTTGACCGAGTCTGCTTGTGAAGCTGATCCTGTGTAGTAAGCATCAGTGGTACTTGCAAACACTTTTTTCATGTATATTTGCCCGGTAAATTTAAATTAACAAAGCCATCAATCGGCCGTTATTACAACGGGCAACAGACCTAGGGCATCTCTAACCGATCCCCCATATTCAGAGGAGGATACGGTAGAGTATCTTTAGTGGAGGATAATTTTGCTCCTCTAAGGTGGCCGGACCTAACCGATCCCCTATATTTAGAAGATAATTTTTTTTCTTAGTTCTTTTAGCCAGCCACACACATTTCAACAATTGCATACTATTTCATCAATCATTTGAATGATTCAAATTCAACATGCTTAACAACAAAAACCATGAACACACATATAGTTGCATGGATCGAGCAATTCAAATTAAAACATGCAAATAGTTCATCCAAAAGACCCCATTCATAACTATAAACTAATTGCATAGACTAGTAGGTGTGTTTTTAAACATTTTGTAATGAAAATTGACTATAAATGCATAGAAAGAACCTAAAAGTGCCATAGGGGTGGTACACAAACGACATTTCGAAATCCAATGCACCATGCATCATCTGTTGGATTTATGTTGTTGCAAGATGTTCACGACGCGTTGAGGACGAGGTCTGTTATGCAGGAGTATGTAGGATGGAAAGATATGACGTGATAACTGACTGACACGACCTTGTTTTTGAAATTAAACACCCCCATGATACCATCGCACTAAACATATGACCGTGTACAGGGCTGAGGTTACATGCACAATTACAAATATATTGTGCATCACAAGAGTCTAACATGGTACAACCTATAACACACTTATGTGCGATCCTTCCTTCCACTTGACTTTCCCTCAAAAATCATTCCCTCCAACTAGCCTTTCCTCGAAAATATATCTTCCCTCCAAAGTAGCATTCCCTACAGCTAGCCGAGCCTTTCCCTCAAAAAAATTCCTTCCCTCCAGAACGTTTGTAAGGCCCGCTTGATTAACCCCAGCCCCTCCGTAAATACAACCTATCCTTATAAGTGTGACCACAAGATCAGTCTAGATCTGCGCGTCTAGTTCCTTGTTGAGTCGGAGATGCAATCTAAGATTGTGTTACTTGTACTAGTACAACTTTTAGTGTTCTTATCCGGATTAAAACTGCGGGCCATTCTATCTAGGGTTCTAGTATGGTTAGGATTTTCTAGTATGGGTATGATGTTCTAATTAAATGAAAGGTCATAAGATCTAATCTATCAGCTAATTAATCCTTTTTACTTTATTGACGAGCTTCTTAGTTGTCCAAACTTTTTTTCATGGAAATTGTTTCTCCAGACTTTGATCCTATGTTGTTCTGGTTCAGTTATTATGCCCTTTCATATTGATTTTCCTCTGGAGTAAATTGTGCTGACAATGTACAAATTAGTAGTTTAATTACTTCATATAATAGCAAGTACGTACATGTTTAATTGTCCGCATCGTTGTATAGGAGCCGTGAAAAGCTCACCAACGGGATTGGACCGACATGTAAGCAGCCACATCCCCACCTCTGGTCCCATATAGAAGCAGCCACGTCTGCAAATTCTGGGCCCATATGTCAGCGGCGTTGACCGGTCAAAACTGACGCCCAACTTATTACTGACGGGCACTGTCGGCGATAAAACCTGGGTTGTTAGTGTCACGTCAGCAGATTATGGGCCCGTATGTCAGACACGTTAATTGGTCAAACATGGTTGTTTGGTTGTTAGTGTCGGGATGTATCGTCACTAAAAACTACGATGAGGGACGAGCAGGTAGTATACTCTGACAGTTCTAGTGACATTGTTAGGCCATCGCAGAAGGTAGCTTCGGCGATTATTTTCTATTCGTCACCTAAGATGCGATCTTGCGTGACGAAAAAAGTGGCACCGTCAAAATTTTATTTTTCGTGATGGCGCTTCCGTGACGGTCGGGGTGACAGCCAAAAAAATATCATCGGGTTTTTTTTCGTGATGAAAAACTATTATACGTGACACAAGTGAAACATCGCAAAATAGAGTAAATTTTGTAGTGTGCTTCATTGAATGTCTTGGGGAAGGAACGGCCTGGGAAGTTGAGTAGGGATGCGGTTGGACTGGATTTCCACTGTCGCCTTGAGTGTCCCACACGATGTCAGCCATCACCATCTTCCGTCGAAGGCCGCATTGCCCGAAAAACCGCGTCCCACACACCCGCGGATAGAGGAGGTACGCCAAGTAAGAGCCCAGCCACAAACGGGCCTACCCCACCTCCATGAAGCCGCACCACCGCTGAGTTGCCACTCTACCGCTGGATCCACGTTCCCACGCCGCCATAGGCCCCACTGAATCCTGTGCCCACACGAGTTAGGGCTGCCCCGCACCATTACGGGCCGCGTCAGGAGGCTTACTTGGTATTCAGATGAATAGCAAAGATTTGCAGGACGCGGCGATTCGGCTCCCGAGCTCAGATGCTCCCGTAATCCTCGTCGTCCACCTGAGTCTTGGGATCTGAAAAATTCGGTTTGACGAGGCGCAGTGAAAATGAGAAAATCTGTCGTACATCGGTTATACAGTAGAGAACAGTGGACCTTTCGTGGGCCCAAACCGTATGGCCGTCCGCGCCCATGCGCGCGGCGTCCTGATCCGTGGCACAGAACGTCGGCTTTTGTGCTGAGCCGAGGACTGGTAGGCGTTAGAGAACTTAACTGGGCCGTTGGGAATGCACGTGCGCACACATGAGCAGGGTCCATCCCTATCCCCACCTGATCCAGTCGCACCCCCACTCAGCCGTCTCTTGCACCAATCCGAGTACTCTTTGGACCTGCGGCGGCTGCTTGAATCCCCGGCGTAGCAGTGATGGAAGCCGGCCTTGAATTCTTGCAGGATACCGTCGACCGGTAAGTGGATCTGTCTCCCGCATGAATCTATTAATCTCCTTATTTTTGTTTTTTTATTTGACGGCATGCTTGGGCAAGATAACTGAATCGATGAATTGTCCACCCTCCATTGTTTGTTTTTTCTTTCAGATTTCTCGTCCAGGAGGTTTGTCGACAGCCTTGAACACCCAGATCCAGTACCTCTTGCATTGTTAACGCCTGACGAAGCGAATCCAGCCGGCCAGGAAGCCCGGAATGTTGCATCTGGATGCGGCAGCAAGTTGACGGTGGTGGCGCTGGTAGGCCGAGCTGCGGCGACCGACGGTAGCAGGAGATATCACCCACTGCGTCCGCGCAATCTATTGACAGGGTAACCCAGAAACACCTGGATGGACGAAGAGGATAATTGTTTTGTGTTGTTTACCGCTGTACGTTCATTGACATGCTCAGCCTGGGGCTATATTAATTTGTTTTTGGTCTCACTTGAATTAATGATGAAGCTAACTGAAAGCTTAGGCCTGTTACATATGCATATTGTTATATGATGATTAGGTGGCACAGCATTTTAAAATTTGTCTGATGTACATGTGAAAAGTTTCAGATGTAGTAACGGTTAGCTTTAAAAATTCAGGTTGGATTAGTTTATGTGCTCAAGAGAAACTAATAATTTTCTTGTGGAGGAGGCATCAGGCATTACAAATCATTGAACATTAAGTTGTTTTCTTTTTTAGTTCTACCTCCTAGCTATGTAGAAAAGATATCATGTATTGCTGCAATTGAAATCTTGAACTAATTGCTAAGTTGACCAAATATGCATTGGTACTAAATATGCACATAGATGTTCAGTAGCATTTCTGACTAAAATTGGATTTTGGTTCTCACCAAATCACTAGTTTTTGCTTTGAAATGATCATTCACATGGCAGGCCCAAAAGGTACTCCCTCCGTAAACTAATATAAGAGCGTTTACATCACTACTTTAGTGATCTAAACGCTCTTATATTAGTTTACAGAGGGAGTACTTGGTAAGCTCAAAAATTACAAGTCTCCAGGAGAAGCCCTCGGATTTAGGTGTTAAGCCGAAGAACCACAAGGTCAGGCCAGGTTGACTGAGTTAGGTTGAATATTCAGTATGTGCACACCTCTGCATATCATATTAGGTTGAATATTCACCACATCACTATCATGTTCTGGTTTGTACTTTCCAGCTACCATACCTGTGCATATCATTGATTTTTTCATATTGTTACTTGGTGATGCTCAAATTTATTATATGTGCAATTTTCAAATCTAAATTGCTCTTAAGTAAGCTAGTTTCCAATAAAATGATTTATGAGAAAGATTTTGGCTGCCATAGATGTGCATATTATTTGTTTTCATCATTTTATTACCCGATGATGACCAAATTTACCTTGCAACTTCGGATCTGAATTGCAGTTCTAAAACTAAGCATGTTCTCTAAATAAGAGTTGTGAGAATGACTGTGCAACAGGAGAACCCCTGTTGGTTAAAAGGAATTATCCTTCTGTCTTGTGGCACATGTCTGCCGGCCTGAAAGCTTTGGTGGTGAGCGGGGTTCCTTTCGCCGAGAAAAGGGACGGGTTAGGATTTGAGGACCGCCTGGCAATTCTGCCTGGTGGTAGAATGGCAGGCAATGGGGAGGTTGATTTTGTGGGCACTAACGGTGCTTGTCGTGAAGAGAGTGGTGACCGGTCTGCAAGTGTGAATGCCCTACACGGTTTAGCTGCACCAGATAAGCAGAGAGGTCTCGGACGTCCAACTAACAGCAGAGAGAAGGTTCCTTACGAGAGGCTGAGCAAGCGAAAATGTTTCTGCAGCATTTGTCGGCGCGAAGGTCACAAGCGAACCACCTGCCTTTAACTGGGGATGACCCCAAGAAATGACAAAAACATGGCAAATGCAAGAACTGTGGGATGGAAGGACACCAACGGAACACGTGCACACGGCCGCTTGTTATAGCTGAGAAAAATTTCATGCTTGATTCTGTAGATTGCAAAACTCTGTAAACTGAGGATTTTCTGGTGTGTTTCAGCGAGCATTTGCTCCACGCTTGTTCCTTTGATTCAATACACAGTAGCCATGTTGAATTAATGAGTAAACTTTGTTGTTGTAGATCAATAAATTGTTGGGGTTCACATTTCTGAAAGCTTAAATTGTCCACGTTTGAAAGTTTTTGAGTGACATGCCTGATGTGGAGTTGAGTATTTCCTACTATGGTCATCCCACGTGTAATTACTGAATCTAGCCATGGCATGCAGCTTGACATGACGCCAGTTTGTGCGCCTTGGCTTTCAAAATTTGAACCGGGTAAATGCAGTTTGTGTAGAGCTGGCTGGTGGACGCCACCCCGCTGCACTAGCTGGACTGCGAGCCATTCTTTTGATTCGGCATCCACTGGTAGAGTTTGGAAAAAAAAGAAAGATCCCAGCTTCCCCTGCTCATGGCTCCATCTGTGTTTGAATCGGCTGCAAGTGGGACGACGGGAGACACTGATGGCGGTGGTCGGAAGCAGAATGGAGACGGCTCAGCGTAGTACAGGAAAACAACTGAGCCGTTTGCTTGGTTTCTATTCCGCCTTGACCAAACGGCTGCCTACACATTTAATGCACCTGCATGCCTAGTTTTTATTAATTCCCATACATCTACTCTACACAGATGAATACGCCACCAGGCACATATCCACATGAGAGCTGACGGGAGAGATTTCGGGAGCATCTGAGCCCGTGCTCAGAAACGAATATCCGAGATTTGTTGACGTATATAACTATATATATTGTAGCTATATTTGCTGTATATTGCTGGTATTCAGGGCAAAAATAATTCAATGAATACCAAGGAGGACTTGATTCTGACACCACCCGAGCATCATGAAACAGAGGATGGAGGCTTGCCCCACCGCCCTGAAGCCGCTTTTGTAGCTTCTTCACTCTGACACCTTACTATGTCTCAAATATTCCCTCCGTTTCTAAATACAAGCTTTTTTTAATATTTCAATGCGGACTACATATAGAGCAAAATAAGTAAATCTACACTTTAAAATGCGTCTATATACATGCATATGTAGTCTGTATTGAAATTTCCAAAAAGACTTATATTTAGAAACGAAGGGAGCATTTCTTAACCAGCGGGTATTTTTCCATCTTCGTTCATTCTTTTCCGGCCTGTCAGTTTGCACATCAAGCGAGGTTCGATATACCGAACACCCGTGACTCCGTGAGCTTGCGTTGCCTGCCTGACCGCCGATCGAGCGCCATGGAAATTGCCGTCACCTCCACCTAGTTGGCCCGTTGGCGCGTGCAGCCAAGCCAACATTCGTCGTCCTCCGCTTCCAAGCATCTCCAGCCGTTCGGCCCCCAGGGCACCGAAAATGAGCGGCCTGGGGGCGAACCGGCGCTAGATTGGGTCTTGGGGTTCGTTTCTCTCTAGCCACGCCCTCAGGTGTCGCCGCCCAAAGGCGTCCCATATTCGAACTCGGTCGTTCCCGCTCAAAAAAACACAAACCGGCGATTATCGCAATAGTTCGGCAATTCGGTGCCACAGTTCGGCGATCAAATGAAAGGACACGCAGTAGTTCGGCGTACAAAAAAGGAAGGACGCGGAAGGAATGCATCAAACGTCGAGCTCAACCTCCGGTGTCGTCGTCGGCGTACGTGGGCTGGGAGGAGTCGGCGCGGCTTCTGTGCTGCTGGGCGCGGCGGAGGCATCGTCGGTGGGGCTGGGCGTCGCGGAGGCATCATCATCAGTCGGGCGGGCGAGGGTGTGCGCTGGACTGGGCGCCCATGGGGGAAGGTGATGTTGGGGTTGAAGCCGCGGTGGGCGTCACCATCGGCATAGCCCGGCGACGGCGTGCTCCATGGGTGCGGCGACGACGAGAACCCGGCCGGAGAGCCGACGCTTTGCTGGCTCCAGGCCGCGTACGGGCCATGCCCACCGGGTGGATTCATCATCGCCGCGCGCGCCGCCTCGGCTTGTTCGGCCGCATGCTCCGCCGCCGCCGCAGCCGCAGCATGCGCCGCTCTCTCCCTCGCCTTCTTGGCCCTGTTGTGCCTTGTTGGGGAACGTAGCAGAAATTCAAAATTTTCTACGCATCACCAAGATCAATCTATGGAGTTTACTAGCAACGAGAGGGAAGGAGTGCATCTACATACCCTTGTAGATCGCGAGCGGAAGCGTTCAAGAGAACGGGGTTGATGGAGTCGTACTCGTCGTGATCCAAATCACCGATGATCCTAGCGCCGAACGGACGGCACCTCCGCGTTCAACACACGTACGGAGCAGCGACGTCTCCTCCTTCTTGATCCAGCAAGGGGGGAGGAGAGGTTGATGGAGATCCAGCAGCACGACGGCGTGGTGGTGGAAGTAGCGGGATCCCGGCAGGGCTTCGCCAAGCGCAAGCGGGGAGGAAGAGGTGTCACGGGAGGGAGAGGGAGGCGCCAGGGCTTAGGTATTGCTGCCCTCCCTCCCCCCCATTATATATAGGGCCAAGGGAGAGGGGGGGGGCGCATCCTTGGCCCTTCCTCCAAGGAAGGGTGCGGCCAGGGAGGAGTCCATCCTCCCTAAGGCATCTCGGAGGTGCCTTCCCCCTTTAGGACTCTCCCTTTATCTTATCTCTTGGTGCATGGGCCTCTTGGGGCTGGTTCCCTTGGCCCATATAGGCCAAGGCGCACACCCCTACAGCCCATGTGCCCCCCCGGGGCTGGTGGACCCCCTTGGTGAACCCTCGGACCCCTTTCGGCACTCCCGGTACAATACCGATAATGCGCGAAACTTTTCAGGCGACCAAAATAAGACTTCCCATATATAAATCTTTACCTCCGGACCATTCTGGAACTCCTCGTGATGTCCGGGATCTCATTCGGGACTCCGAACAACTTTTGGGTTACCGCATACTAATATCTCTACAACCCTAGCGTCACCGAACCTTAAGTGTGTAGACCCTACGGGTTCGGGAGACACGCAGACATGACCGAGACGACTCTCCGGTCAATAACCAACAGCGGGATCTGGATACCCATGTTGGCTCCCACATGCTCCTCGATGATCTCATCGGATGAACCACAATATTGAGGATTCAATCAATCCCGTATACAATTCCCTTTGTCTATCGGTATGTTACTTGCCCGAGATTCGATCGTCGGTATCCCGATACCTTGTTCAATCTCGTTACCGGCAAGTCTCTTTACTCGTTCCGTAACACATCATCCCGTGATCAACTCCTTGGTCACATTGTGCACATTATGATGATGTCCTACCGAGTGGGCCCAGAGATACCTCTCCGTTTACACGGAGTGACAAATCCCAGTCTCGGTTCGTGCCAACCCAACAGACACTTTCGGAGATACCTGTAGTGCACCTTTATAGCCACCCAGTTACGTTGTGACGTTTGGTACACCCAAAGCATTCCTACGGTATCCGGGAGTTGCACAATCTCATGGTCTAAGGAAATGATACTTGACATTAGAAAAGCTCTGAGCAAACGAACTACACGATCTTGTGCTAGGCTTAGGATTGGGTCTTGTCCACCACATCATTCTCCTAATGATGTGATCCCGTTATCAACGACATCCAATGTCCATGGTCAGGAAACCGTAACCATCTATTGATCAACGAGCTAGTCAACTAGAGGCTTACTAGGGACATGGTGTTGTCTATGTACCACACATGTATCTGAGTTTCCTATCAATACAACTCTAGCATGGATAATAAACGATTATCATGAACAAGGAAATATAAAATAACCTATTTATTATTGCCTCTAGGGCATATTTCCAACATGCCTATCGGCGGTGACGGCCTCCCGACGCTCCACATCCGCCTTCCACTCGGCGTTGCTCATGCCGGGGGGCTTGGATAGCGGCGCCCTCGGCTTCCTTTTCTCCGCTTGGGCGACGGCGGCGGCTGTGGGATCCGTCGCGGCGCGGGGCATCACGTACTTCTTCGGCGGCATGGCGGGCGGAAGGGTAGGGAGGAGGCGGGGGTTTGGCGGGAGGAATGGAGAAGAGAGGGAAGCCAGGGGGAAGCGGGAGGAAACAGCGGGAAAAGGGCTTCCTGTCGCCGACAGAGCGGCCCCACGCCTATTTTCGCTTCTGCCGGCGCGCCCAGGCGACACCCGGTCGCTTGGGTTCGGGGCGGGATCGCCGGCTCTGGATTTCACCCAAACCGGCGCTAAACAAGATCCTGGGGACACGACTGGGCCGATTTTCGACCACCGACGCTAAAAATTCGTCTGGGAAGGCTTGTTGAGGGCGCGACCGGAGATGCTCTAAAATCGGCTCACCCAACGCCAAAGCTTCCTGCCCCCGTGACCGAATAGCCTGCCGCGAAATGTGGATATGCAACTGTCCGAGCCGATACTGATAGGTGTGCACGCAGTATATGTATATCTACTATACTCTCGTCACTTCTTGGCTTCGATCTGTGGCTCTAGACTTGCCTGTCCCAAGGCCAGACGGCAAGGTAGTAGTAGTAGCATTGACCAAGATTGATGTTTTTTTTTTTTTTTTGAAATTGACCAAGATTGATGTAGTAGCGTGCTATTCAACTCAAGCATATGCCTCTGGTATACCGGCCGAACTCGATCGATCGGCAGGCAGTTTGAGTCGTGAAAACACAGATTTTCTGATCAATATATTGCTTTCCCTACTCTTCCCTATATACTGTATTATGTGGCTTTAGCACATCTTCAACGCTGACCCTCAAGCCGTCCGCATACGTCTGAACCGCGCATTGTGTCATCCAACGCGGATCTATATATATCGGTCTGTCGAGCGGTCCGGACCATTTTTCCCTAGCAAATTGGAACCAAAAGTGAGGGGATTTTGTGGTAGTCCGTATAGCAGACATGCAAGACTCCGACACCCCGGTCCACCCAAAAGGCAGGCGGTGTCCGCGCTTTTGTAGATGCCCACCCTGTTTTCCGGCAAAATCCCCACTCTCTTCTTCTATCCTGCCGCTCTCCACCCAATTCCCGCCCTTTTCTCCCACTCTCTTCTTCCCTCACGCCACTACCGTCATCGCATGGAAGCGGAGGATAGCCAGCCGGAGATGGATGACGTGGTGAAGGCGCTGGAGGATCCGAGCATCACGCTCGCATGGAAGATCACTCGGCGACACGGCAAAACCGCCGCGTCAAAGCGAAAGCCGCAAAGAAGGAGACGCTCAAGAAGCGGGGCGCCGGCGGATCGGCGTGCTAATGGCGGGGAAAGAAGTGAGAGGAAACCAGGGATGCAACCGACCCAACAAAAGAACCGCCCAAAAAGATTAGAAGAGGGTTCCGGGGAAAGAAGTGGGAGGAGGAAAGGGCAAAGCGAGAAGGTGCGGGTACCAAGTTGACGGAGAAGTACGAGGACTCTTGTAGAAGAAGGAGGAGGCATACGTCAAGCGGTCTGACATCGAGGAGGAAAAAAAGGCGAAGAGGTTGAAACTGTTGATGAGGCGACCAAGGAGAAGCTAGCGCTCAAAGAGAAGAGGGCCTTGATCGAAGAGAAGAAGGCCATGCTCAAGGAGAAGAAAGCGTTGCTCGAAGAGAAGAAGGTGCAGATAGCAGCCGATGTGGAGGACGCCAATATGTTGACGTTGAATTTGGATGCTTTGGATGCCGACACAAGAATAATCGTGTAAGCCGTCCGCTACAAGATGTTGGAGCGGCAGAAAGATGACTTGAAGGTGGCAGACAAGGAGGAGATGAATGCGGCAGAGGAGGAGGAAGCTGAGGCTGCCAACACGGCCGCGGCGACATCTTGAGCATGGAAGCTCGAACTGCCGGTCCTGCAAGGCAGAAAATGTAATTGTCGGCACAGACTGCCAGACTAAAATTCTTTTGTGATCGGGCATGTAAAAACTATAACATACATGTCTCTTTTTGGGTGTGATCGGGCATGTGATTCGGCGCTGCTGTGATTCGGCGCTCGTATGATCCGGTGCGCGTATGGATCAGACTTAATTTGAATTTCAAATTGCTCTTTACTTGCGGACATATACAAGCTAGCGTTGAATGTCCGCCTCCGGCATCAGCATTCGTCAACTGTCCCCCTATCCGCTGACGGATATCGGAGCAAATTTCAGTTAAGATGCTCTTAAGTGCTTAACCACTACCATAATGATGGATGTATACACGGTATTTTTCCGATAAGGTGGATTATCCCCTACCTCCACATCAAGCATTTATTAAAACATACCATGTATCAAAGTGCCAAGTGCATCTCATGTAACCAAACAAGGACAATAATCAAAATGAAAACCACAACCGGCAAAAAGAGGGATGTAAACACGTGTACTCGACGGTGGTATTTACACCGCACACAATATCCAGGTTGGCTGCACATTTGTGGTCTGAACTGACACACGGGGGGCATCTCTATACGGAGTATATATATGCATGCTGTCGCCTGTGCGGTGTGGATTCTATTGCTAGCTAGCATGCAACACTACTATAGGCTATACTAGCAAAAAAACCGTGCGTTGCAACGGAGACATAAATATATTGTAGTCCAATACCAATTATATGTGACATTTCTGTTAACCTGCAGAACGTCAGAAATTATAGAATAATGACCCCTACAAATAACAATGCACCAGGAGAAACCAAATCACCTTTTTAAGTAAAAAAACCTGAGCCAACATTCAAGTAATTTAGGTGCTGAGCTTTGTGCATAGTACTCCCTCCGTAAAAATAAATATAAGAACGCTTAGGTTTTTAAAAGTAGTGATTTATGTGCTCTTATATTTCTTTAAAGAGGGAGTACTATGCTACATTACACGGTGGTGATGATACAAGCAGGGGAAAATTGAGATTATGAAGTGAATCTAACAAACAGCCCTGACTACAAACGATCAATCTAGATATTTATGTGACCTTCTAAATCAAAGCCCTTAAGTTTCTTTTGATGCTGGCCTTACTTCATGTAAAGGGATATCAGATTGTTGATTGATGCTAAGCTCGTCCATCTTGTGATAAAGGTATGTTGCTTTCTCTTCTTTTTTAGATGAGCAATAACAGTTCAGAAGTGCACCATAGGTTCGATGGTTCTTGGCCATCAAATTATTTTTCAGCTACCTCCTCAATGACATGTATCTTTGTAAATGAGGTCCAAACGTTTTCCACTATCAGTGTACGACATGTTCATACCCTTGTATCAAGCAAGAACGTCCGAGAGGACTAAGACTATCTCTAGCAGACCCCGCATAAGTGGTCAAACCCGCAAAAAAAATTACGTTTTATAGTTTTGGGTGAAAAAAGTGTTCAGAACAGAAACCGTAAAAGTAGTCCAACCCGTAATTTTTTTAAGGTCCACCGCAAATGCACGCCCGTAACCCGGAGGTTGGAGGGCCGAATAGAGGGGGGCCCGTATACCGGTCAAACCTCGTCGGAGCAAACACGCCACCCCGGAGTTTGCCGGAATCCACCCTAAACTCGCCGGAATTCATCACCGCACACCGGAAAAGGCCGCTAGACGCCGCAATCGATCGCCACCGATTCGAATTGGAGGAGCTCGACATCGCCGTGGCCTCCCATGACCTCAGCTTGGCCGCCGGAATCCTACCGGCGCGGCAGGCAAAGGGGCACGACTCGGCTGGCAATAGAGCAAGGCGCGGATGACGGAGGCGACGGGGCGTGGCCCGCAAGTTGTGCGCGGACGACGGAGGCTACGGGGTGTGGCCGGCGAGGCTGGGCGCGGCCGGCAGGGGCGGGGCACGGCCGACGGGCGACGGGACGCGGCCGACGAGCGATGGGGCATGGCCTGCAGGCGACGTGGCGCGGCCGGCGTGGCCGGCGCGGCCGGCTGGAGGAAGGGGCGGCAGTGGCCGGACTGGAAGCCGGCCGCGAGTATACTTTTTTACGGATCCGTTTGGGGGTCTGCATCTATGCCAGCCCGCAAAAGCGGTTTTGCGCGAACTGCAAACGCGTTTTGCGGGCCGGCGGGATGCGGGGTCTGCTAGAGTTGCTCTAAGTTAGCTACAAACAAACTTCATTGTACTACATGAAGAATAAAGCATGAGAGACTGGATATCTCTGTTGTCAGTTTGGTTCACACCTCCGGCCATGTTGGTCAACTGAAATACACTCCAGACATAAGCTTGCTACTCAATTGAGATTATGAGCACTATACTGAGCCTAAGATAAAGAAGGAGCCTTGAACAGAGTTTGCTTTCAAGACATCGGGATAACAAAAAGCTCAATCCACTTAGTATAGCCGAGTAACACTCAAGGTTATGTCAGCTACATTATTTAGCAAACTAAAGTCTGAATCATCAATGCCAATTGAAGATCACATTTGTTCGCATTCCAAAGTCAGAGTGCATCAAATCAGTATAAAAAGAATCCAATGCATCCTTGCAAATCTCTAGTGCATAATCACAAGTGAAAAAGGACAAACTATTTAGTAACACAAGGGTGGTGCAAACTCAAGTCTGAATCATTATCAATGGCAATTGAATCGAACTCATCTCTGCTTCTGATCCTCTGTTGCCGCCACTGACCTGCTGATTCCGCTCTCTGCTGCTACCCTCCGCTGCTGTACCTCTCCTTCTCCAATGAACTGCTGCTCCTAATCTTCTCTGAACCCAAACTGTTGCTGCTTCGCTTCCTCTCTGAACCTCATAACAACATTTAGAAAGCTTAGAGTGCACCATAGCAAAAATGCAAGTCTCGACATAGGGTAATAAAATTCTGATCTTGGGATCTTTAGATGAAGTACCTGCGATCAATTCCATGCGTGCAACACTCCAACTACTAAAAGAGTCAGGTTCGAAGCTAGAGCCTCTTGGTAAGAGCTGACGGATTCTACACCAACCAAACAACAAAGCACAAGAAGACCATGATGTATCAAGTCCTAGAAAATTGAGTATTAGTTGCATTTTTACTCAAAAACATTTTCAACTACTATTAGATGCTCCAATCTATATGCGCATGTCTAAAAATTCTAGGCTGCAAAACCAAAGAAAACGGGAAAGATCAAGACACACAATTGTTCCATTGCATGAGAAGGTAAGCTGATCTTTACAACATTCTATCTATCCTATATCTTTGTGAGACCCACGGACTCAGTGCAGAAAACTCTTCTAATGGATATTTATATTATTGCTGCTAATGTCGGTCCTTTCAGCCTCGAATTACTGCTCCAGTTTAGACAGGAAGCCCCATTGTTCAGTATAGATGGCGGTTTATATGTGTTTTTAAAAGCAAGAGCACCACCTCATGCTATGGGAACCTAAAGAGCAGACAACAAAAATGCCCATTTACATAATCTAACGTACTTTAAGCTAGTAGTCCTGTGACCACAACTTTATTACTATGGACATTTGCATTTGTCTACTTGTAGTATAATCATATAATGGGCAAGCACAAGTTCCAGTATATAGGATAGCATACGTACACATAAATGTAGACCAAATTTCATCGGCTAGAATTGTGAACCGAATCAATTAGAAGAATACAAACGGACCATATCCCCACAGAATAAGAGATGGCCAACTGCTCATCATACAATATGATGATCAGAAGTGTGGAAGAATTCACACGACAATATAGACGGCAACCATCACAGCCAGCTCGTGGTACATGTTATATGTAGAAGGAATCGGAAGTGCTCTGTCTTAGCAAATGTCCAGTAGAAGATGTTGTCTTTCCCACACAGGAAATGTCAGTGGTATCAACTAACTGAAAGCTTATCATCAGAAACAGATAGATAATATCCTGAGACTACTTTACAGTAGCATATATCTGATCCTTGGATCTAAGTACACCTATGAATAGAAAAAGCAGAGACCGACAGAAAAATTACCAAAGGGTAATAGATGCAACCACCTCTCGCATTCATTCTCAAACTCTCCATTAGCACCTGCCCCTAGACCTGAACTAACCCCAAATCAGCACAAGGAAAAATCAAGTTGGGTGTGAGTCCAGACCACTGATGATCGGTGACGTTCCAGCAACATAGAGAGGGATACCAGAGGGAGGGAAAGAGAGAGGAGAGTGGTTGCACATCGGCGGCGTACTGGAAGACCTCGTCGGCGGTCAAGTGAGTAGAGGATTACCTCCTGACGCATCGGATCAGCTTGGAGTTGACGACAATCATGCGCTCCCTGCTAAGGATCGTTGAGGAGGCAACAAGAGTGGGACGAAGAGGCTGATGACACGGGTGGGCAGCTCGCAGCTGTACATCATGGTGGTGTTGTCGACCTCGAGCGTCTGCACGGAGGCTGTGGAGGATTAGCTAGCAGTTGTTCTATCATATCCGAAGTAATTTCATAACCAATATTTTCAGTAGGAGCAGTAGGTTGAGGGGTAACTAATTGTGGTTCCGGTCGAGGTGAAGATACCCCGAACAAACCCCTCAAAGGATTGTTCTCCATAGTAACAAGTGACAATAAATTTCAGCATGTAGTAACAATTTTTCCTTACCAAGAGCGCTTCACTCCCCGGCAATGACGCCAGAAAAGAGCCTTGATGACACACAAGTATAGGGGATCAATCGTAGTCCTTTCGGTAAGTAAGAGTGTCGAACCCAACGAGGAGCAGAAGAAAATGACAAGTGGTTTTCAGCAAGGTATTCTCTGCAAGCACTGAAATTGTCGGTAACGAGTAGTTTGATAGCAAGATAATTTGTAACGAGCAAGTAAAGGTAACGGTAACAAAAGTGCAGCAAGGTAGCCCAATCCTTTTGTAGCAAAGGACAGTCCAAAACGTTCTCTTATGATAAGCAAAGCGTTCTTGAGGGTACACGGGAATTTCATCTAGTCACGTTCATCATGTTGGTTTGATTTGTGTTCGCTACTTTGATAATTTGATATGTGGGTGGACCGGTGCTTAGGTGTTGTTCTTACTTGAACAAACCTCCTACTTATGATTAACCCCCTCGCAAGCATCCACAACTATGAGAAAAGTATTAAGAATAAATCTAACGATATCATTAAACTTTTGGATCCAAATCAGTCCCTTACGAAGTATCACATAAACTAGGGTTTAAGCTTCTGTCACTCTCGCAACCCATCATCTAATAACTACTCCACAATGCATTCCCTTAGGCCCTAATAAGGTGAAGTGACATGTAGTCGACGTTCACATGACACCACTAAGGGAATCACAACATACATACCGTCAAAATATCGAACACATATCAAGTTCACATGATTACTTGCAACAAGATTTATCCTGTGACCTCAAGAACAAAAGTAACTACTCACAAATGATAATCATGCTCATCATCAGAGGGGTATTAAATAGCATAATGGATCTGAACATATAGGGTGTGTTTGGTTGAGGAACGAAGTGGAATGGAATGTCATGGTTCCATTCCATTAGAATGGCTTGGTCCCGTCCGTGTGTTTGGTTGAAAACAATATGTGGAATGGAATGGTGACATTTCGATGTTTGGTTGGAGAGATGAAATGGAATGGATTTTATTCTTCTCACCCCTTGTAAATTAATATATGAACATATAACATCAAAGATATGAACAACTATCTCCTCTTGCACCAAACCATAAGATCAAGATCATACATTCACAATCCAAACAAGAATGAAAATATAAGATATAGAAAGAAAAAGATATGCACATGATCATGCCACGGTCAAGGTCCTCAATGGCTAAGGCTAATAAATCAGTTGGTTCGTTGCCATTGGCGATCTGACTGCCACTGTACTCATCTCCTCTACCTTACCTCCATGTTAGCATCATATGGAAGGAAGAAACTGAAATTACTCTTGCTAGTCCTCGCCGGCTGTCGTGGATTGTCACGGCAGATGTCCTAGCGAAAGGACTTAGTCGTGGAGCCATCGCAACGGGTTAGCTTAAAGGGGTTAAACCGGATAAAGGAAACGAGGGTTTATACTGGTTCGGCCCCTTGCGGTGAAGGTAAAAGCCTACGATCCAGTTGTGGTGGAATTTTTGTGGTCTCGATGATCAGGGAGCGGAATCGCTTTACCTAGATCCCGAGTTGTTGTTTCTTGTCCCTAAACCGCCGCTGGGTCGTGCCTTTATATACACAGGTCGACGCCCGTCGGCTTACAGAGTCCCGATGCCGGTTTATACACTCATCCGGCTCGGTCTCTACTTTCTCATCCCTCCTGATACAAGTCATACATTACATGGCAATTTATAGCTGCAGGCCCTAATCTACCTTTGGGCCTTGGGCCTTTGAGTCTCTATAGTAAAGCGACTTATGCCTTGTCTTCATGGGCTTCAAATATAAACAATCCATTATGGGGATAACCCGCCTTCATGGGCCGGTTTATCCCTGGTAGTAGTATCCCCAACATTAGGCCCCAGATTGATTTGAACTGGTTCATGTCAATCTTCAAAACTTGAGAAAATTTCTTCTTCAACATCTTCGCATAAATCTTGTAAACCGCCATGACGTCATCATCCAGTATCACGATAAACCGCCATGACGTCACCTGTTATTTTAAATGGTATATATCTGACCTTCATTAATGAACCTCTGACAATCGAGGCGACAGCTCTGTCACATATCCAACTGTTAGACTCCTCGATTCTCGCGCTTGACCCTTATCCTTTTGCCTTTATAAATAAGACTGAGGGCCCTTTCCATTTTCCCCCTTGTCTCTTCATCTCTTCTTCCTCGCGACGCCTCAGAACCCGAGCTCCGCCGCCGCCGTCGACCTTCACGTCTGCATCAACCAAGACCGCTGCATCAACCTGATCGTACCAGAGTAACGCGGCACTCCTCCGCTGTTCCGCAGCATCAGTAAGCACTCTTCCTCTTAAATATAAGATCTGCATTAGGGTTCCGCTGTTCGTCGGTGTTCTTCACTGTTCGTCTTCTTTCTGTCTTAGATCTCATAGCTTGATCTGCAACTGATGGTAGAAGTAGGCGATGATAGTTCAGCGCCCTTTGCCAACCTTAGAAACCACCTTTTACTGCCTGAGATCCCAACCAAACAGATGTGTTCTTCCACTGCCACCACTTTAGGTTAAATTTATTTCCCTTTTAAAGCTGTGGCAGATCCAAAATTATATTGCTGATCTCTGAAACCTGTTTGTGCCATACTTAGAATTTTTTTTAAATCTGTAGCATCTATACCACTGTAGGCGGTTTATCCTTTAAACTCTAATAACTCACCATATACCATTAGCCCTCTATTAAACCGCCAACCTGCTTTAAATACTGCAAAATCCGGTTTAGTATACGCATATGTCTCAAGTATCATCGTCTTCCATCATTGCACCGGTTTGTAAGTTGCAGTCATGAATTTTAAACCGGGTAATAATCCTTTTTCCAGCTTGTCACCAAAATGACCAAACAATTCTATTCTTGCAATTGGGTCCCTTCCCGGGTTACCGAAGCACAACTGACTGGGTGTGTTGCAACGGGCGCTTTAGCAAGCAAAGACATCATTCATTGGCGAGTCCCCGGTCCAGAAAATCCTCCTGAACCTCAGGATGGAGAAGTTATTGTGTTTATTGATCACCTGAGCTGAGGCTTCACCCCTCCCTGATCAAAATTCTTTCGTGACGTGCTCGCAAGCTTTCAACTCCATCCTCAAGACATCGGTCCAAACTCAATATCCAATATTTGCCACTGGCAAGTATTTTGCGAAGTATACCTGCAGGAGGAGCCTACTGTTGATCTGTTCCGGGATTTCTTTTATTTAAACCGCCGTACTGAGTTTAAAGACGGACCCAACACCGAACTAGGCGGGGTTTCAATTCAAAAAAGGAGAGATGTTGATTTCCCTCACGCCAAGCTTCACAGTCATCCCAAGGACTGGAATCAGACTTGGTTTTATTGCCGCAATACAGCTCTGGACAATGAAAATCCTTTGCCGGGTTATCACCCATACCGGCTTATCAAAACTCATCCCTTTCCACAACGACTGATTGCCCAGGAGCGAGCAAAATATGCCCCTCAGATGGCAAAGCTCAGAGCCTTTGTTGCAAATGGGCTGACAGGCGTGGATTTTGTTCGATGCTGGGTTTCATGGAGCGTTCTGCCTTTAAGCCGGCAGGCCAGTTTAATGTGTGAATACACAAGAGACCTGAAAGACCCTCAGCGTCATATTGATATCCAGCTTACCGATGATGAAGTCACCGAAGCTGTCAAGAAAATGCTTGATGAATCGATAGACGCGTGCAGCAAAACCGGGCTCAGTCCTTTTTATACTGCCAACAAACCGCCAAAGGTAGGACTTATCACATTTCCGCTTTAATCCATCTTCCATTAGGTTTTCTTTGATAACTTACTGTCCATCTGTGCAGGCCGACGATCCGTTCTGGAAAAAGAAATCCCAGGATAAACCGGGGAGAGCTCCTTGGCTCAAGACCAAGGCTACAAAGAAGCCTGCCAAAAAGAGAAACGCTGAACCGTCTGAGCCACCCATTGATGATGATCTGGATAACCCAGATTCAGAGGTAGAACTTGACTCTCTCGGTTCATTTTTTTATACACCTTATTGACAATGATCATTATCAGGATGAAGCGGAAGCTAGCCATGCTGACGAGGTAATTATTCTTTCTTCTGATTCAAATCCTGAGCCGATAACAAGAATTCGTCAAGCCGTCCGGAAAGTAAAATTTTCATGCCCTCTTTCTTATTTGGATCCGCACTTTCTTTTGAAGACCCAACAGCATGAAACTCGCCGCACAACTCGACACAGCGGCCAAGTGGTGACCTCCTCCGGTTTACCAAATTCTCCGGTTCGCAAACGTCGTCAAGAGGTTGCTTGTACTCTTGACACCCTTTACCCTAAAGCGGGTTACTTCCGATATCCTCTTAATCCGCCTGACTCAAATTATCAGGGAACTTCTCATTCATCATCCGGCGAGTCGTCAGCTACGCAACTTCCTCCCCTCAAGACTGTCCCTAGGTAAGCATGACATTCTTTAACCTTTTTGGTCTTGTATTATCTTATCATACTGATTTTCGTGTCTGCTCTTTTCAGTGCCAAAGCCAGACCAAGCAGGAAGGCTAAATTGAATAAGCCGTCCGACCATGAACCGGCTACTGAACCAGAGAAAACCCCAGAAGTTGTTGATCCGGAGGCCAACACTGCAATTAATGATCCGGAACCTCAAGCAACTGACGCCTTTGTTGAACCGGTGGAAGCAAACTCAACATGCCAGCCAGGCGATCCACCAAGTCCGACTGCTGATCCGCCAAGCCCAGCCAAAGCATCTGATAAACCGCCAAGCCCTGCCAGGCGTACAGACGATGATGTTGTCGTGACTGGTATTGGTTTCTCCTCCCCTGGCCGTCCTTTCGCTTTATCAAAACATTGCACCAAAGAAGAAATTTCTTCCATGGACAAGGGCAAATGGAAGTCTGAGCTATCAGGCTATACCAACCTCAGCGCTCAAGACCTTCATTCTGGCTTTTTAAACCGCCTGTATACAAGCCGCGACTTTGAAGCCGGTTTAGTAGGTCTGATGAAAGAACGGTATGAGGTAAATATCACTTTCCCTTTGCATAAATATCCCTTTTGTTAGAACTGGTCTAAAGTATCAACTCCAGTAGCCCCAAGGGCCGGTTCATAACATTGATATGAACCGGGTCTTAAAACAGAATCAATGTTTGAATTTCGCTAGTGTAGCCCCCATGGATCGGTTGATAACTTTAGAATAAACCGCTACATTATTCTATTTTCACCACTTGTAATTATGACAATCCATCTGAATCTGAGCAAATACGCATTAGCCCCCAAGTGTCAAGTAGATAACTTGTTATGTGCTTGAGACTTTAAATTAACAGGTGATAAGAAGCAATCCGCATTAGCCCCCAAGTGCCAAGTAGATAACTTGTTATGTGCTTGGGACTTCAATGTTGTAATACTAACTCATTATCTGTCTTTTTCAGGCTGAGCTGACCAAAAAGGACTCCCAAATCACCGATCTCCAGGGAAACATCAAGTCCCAGCAAGATGAAACTTGCAAAGTTAAAAGCGAGCTGACCACCGCTTTAACAACCATGGAACAACTGAAGGAGTTCATTAAAGGCGAACGGGCAGATTGGGAAACAGGAAAATCCACTTTGTTAAAGCGGGCAGAAGAAGAGGAAAACGCCCTTAAACCGGTGACAGAAGAACTGAGCAGCTTGAAGCGGCAGATCAATGCTATGACCTCTGCAATCTTTGGTAACAATCTCTTCGCAAATTTGTAGCAAACACCAGCTATGAAACTTCCGGTTTAACAGTGATTTGACCCTTTTGCAGGTAGCCGTGTTACTCATCTTGGCGCAGACATGCGCAAAAAATTGAAGGCCGTCTATACTTTGGTAGAACAGCTATATACCGGTGCTCAACGAGCCATCTGCACAGCCTCCAATAACAATCCGCCCCCGTCGCTAATCAAGGAAACACTGGAAAAATTATCTATGCTGCCTGCCCGGATTATGGAATTGAAGAAATCCGCTGCTAGGTCTGGTGCCCTTACTGCACTGACTCGCGCCAAGGCCTGGATATCTGACCTTGATCCGGAAGACGTTGGAAATGGTTACCCAAGCCAAAAAGAGGACGGTTCAGAATTCAACAATGACGATCTCCGGGCCATCACAAGAGAGATGCGGCCACTGGCAAGTAAGTTGGCTGAAGACACTAACTTGTCATTTTACCAGAATGTTTATGACGCCAGCGGCAAGCGGATAAATGCTCCAACTTATGACGTGGAAAATCTGATCCCGCCGATTCGTAAGCATACTTACGCTCCTGACGTTGAACCGTCTGATCTTATACACGATGAAGCTGTCTTCCAAGCTTTAACAGGGATTGATTAGACAACCATTGACTTCCAGCCACTGGGTGGAGAGAAGGAGGGTGAACCGGCACAGGAAGATCCGCAACGGTCACATCAACCTGAGGCAGAATCATAATCCAAAAGCCGGTTTTAGCTTGCGCGTATTGTCATCCTTGTGGAAAACAATTATTCTTTCAGTCAGAACGCCTTGTAATGGGCTAGCCTGAACACTTGATCCGTTATGCCATCGTGCATATTTACTTTGCACAACACTGTTAATCCGTCATGATATATTTGCTTATGTTCTTCAACACTTTTATACAGTCCTGTTTCTGCATAAAATAGACTGAAAATTGTCCTGGCGGTTTACCACCGGACGGGTCATAATGCCCAATATATAATCATGGTTTATAACCAAAGCCGTATAGATAAGGAAATATAAAATATATCATACCTGTGATATTGAATCACCTTGTTGGTTTACCAACGTTCTTACAATAAGGGGTACGACCCAAATCTTGAGTGCTGATAACTCAAACCGTACTATGTTGGTATATAATAAGTCATGCCGGGTTATGATAAACACCGAATGATCACCCTAGCAACTTATAGTTAATTCCAGGCCGGGTTAAAGAAACACCAGTTTATATGACTGACGTATAGTCAGGCCGGGCCGTTGGACGCCGGTTTAACTCAAAACTTTAACAAGGGAGAAAAAACTGACAAACAAAAGCAAAAGAAAAACTTGTAGTCAAGGCTTTTCAAGGGCTGCCAGGCCCAAATGCGAGGCTTTTCATGGGCTGCCAGGCCACTGAGTTAAACCGTTTTACAAAGCCTTTTAAGATGGTCCTCAGTCCTTAACCAATCACCGGTTTATCATTGACAAGTTCAGGGTCATATGAGATTGACTTGTCAAGTTGGCGGGTCATACCAGGTTTACCTGGATGGAGTGACTTACTTGATGAAGGCAGGTTAACCCGGGGTTTTAGGTGTATACACCAGGCTTCCAAGCCGTGGCTTGATAGCCTATTGCAAGTGTAGATTCTTTGTTCATTGCGATAGCAAAGAATCCCCAAGCAACATTTTGAGCTGTGCTCAACGGGTGCCCATGTTTGAGTTGTTCTTTTACAACACTCTTTCGCCCCAAATAATTCTATTATGGCTCTGAGCCAATCAAAAGGTGTAGCTATGGTTTGTATACGACCAAGCCCCCTAGTGACTTCCTTTTTTGGCTCTAAGCCGGTCAAGAGGTGTAGCTATGGTTCGAATACGACCAAGCCCCCAAGTGACTTTCTTTTGTGGCTCTAAGCCGGTCAAGAGGTGTAGCTATGGTTCGAATACGACCAAGCCCCCAAGTGACTTTTTGATAGATAACTGTAAAAGCTGAATCAAGGGGTAAACCGGATGTCGCTTTACAAACAAAAGCCTCCGTGTAACCACTCATGATATGAGAAAAATATCAGATACCCCGCTTTAGCTGGGGCTCCGGTTTATTATATTGATCATAATATATACATCGTCAAAATATGTACATGATAGGAGCCTATGGGTAAGGCCGCAGATGAGCTATGTTCCACGGCCGGATCGTCTCCTCCTCTGACTTGCATGAGTCTTTATGCTCTCGAACATCAATGAGGTAGTATGATCCGTTGTTCAGATTCTTGCTAACCACAAAGGGCCCTTCCCATGGCGGGGATAATTTGTGCATATCAGTCTGATCTTGGATAAGCCGGAGCACTAGGTCGCCTTCTTGAAAAGTCCTGGTTTTAACCCGGCGGCTGTGATAACGCCGCAGGTCTTGCTGATAAATCGCCGAGCGAGCCGCCGCTATGTCCCGTTTCTCATCTAACAGGTCCAATGCATCCTGGCGTGCTCTTTCATTATCCACTTCAACATAAGCTGCCACTCGAGGCGAGTCATGGCGAATATCACTTGGGAGGACTGCTTCCGCTCCATAAACCATGAAGAAGGGTGTATAACCCGTAGATCTATTGGGGGTGGTGTTAATGCTCCACAAAACGGAAGGCAACTCTTCCATCCAACAACCCGGTGTCCTCTGCAAAGGAACCATAAGCCGGGGCTTGATACCCTTCAGGATTTCCTGATTAGCTCTCTCCGCTTGACCATTAGACTGGGGTGGGCCACTGAAGACACATCAAGCCGGATGTGCTCTCCTTGACAGAACTCCTCCATAGCACCTCTGGAAAGATTCGTGCCATTGTCTGTTATAATGTTGTGTGGGAAACCAAAGCGGAATATCACCTTCTTCATGAATTGAACCGCCGTGGCTGCATCACACTTGCTAACTGGTTCTGCTTCTACCCACTTGGTAAACTTATCAACTGCCACCAAAAGGTGGGTCTTCTTATCCTTAGATCTCTTAAAGGGCCCAACCATATCAAGCCCCCAGGTTGCAAACGGCCAGGTGATTGGAATCATCCTCAGTTCCTGGGCCGGAACATGAGCCCGGCGTGCCAACTTCTGACAGCCATCGCACCTTTTGACCAAGTCCTCAGCATCAACATGAGCCGTCAGCCAATAGAAACCGTGACGAAAAGCCTTAGCCACCAGGGACTTTGAACCGGCATGATGACCACAATCACCTTCGTGCATTTCGCGTAAAATTTCACGGCCTTCTTCAGGAGAAACACGGCGTTGAAAGGCCCCTGAGACACTGCAATGATGTAGCTCGCCATTGACAATAGTCATGGACTTGGAACGCCGGATTATCTGCCTGGCCAGAACTTCATCCTCTGGTAACTCGCCCCGGTTCATATACGCCAAATATGGGATCGTCCAATCCGGGGTGACGTGGAGCACCGCCACCAACTGAGCCTCCGGATCAGGAACAGCTAAATCCTCCTCCGTGGGTAGCTTGACCGGCGGGTTATGCAAAACATCAAGAAAAATATAGGGCGGCACCGGTTTACGCTGGGAGCCCAACCGACTTAAAGCGTCCGCCGCTTCATTCTTTCTTCGGTCCACATGATCAACCTGATAACCCTTGAAATGACCTACAACAACGTCCACCTCTTGACGATATGCTGCCATGAGGGGGTCCTTGGAATCCCAAGTACCAGAGACTTGTTGGGCCACCAGGTCCGAGTCACCAAAACATTTAACCCGGCTCAGATTCATCTCCTTAGCCATCCGAAGACCATGGAGCAGGGCCTCGTACTCAGCTGCATTGTTAGTACAAGGAAACATCAAGCGGAGAACATAACAAAATTTGTCACCTCGAGGGGAAGTTAGAACCACTCCAGCCCCCGAGCCCTCCAATTGCCTGGATCCGTCGAAGTGAATCGTCCAGTATGTGTTATCTGGTTTATCCTCCGGCTCCTGCAACTCTGTCCAGTCATTGACGAAATCCACGAGCGCTTGAGACTTGATGGCCGTGCGAGGCATATATTTTAATCCGTGAGGACCAAGCTCAATAGCCCACTTAGCAACCCGGCCAGTCGCTTCTCTATTCTGGATGATATCTCCCAAAGGAGCAGAACTGACCACAGTAATGGGATGACCCTGAAAGTATTGCTTTAGCTTCCGGCTCGCCATAAAAACCCCGTATACAAGCTTCTGCCAATGTGGATATCTCTGCTTTGACTCAATGAGCACCTCACTGATATAATAAACCGACCGTTGAACCGGATGCTCCTTTCCTGCCTCCTTGCGCTCCACCACAATAGCCACACTGACAGCCCGGGCATTAGCAGCCACATATAACAGCAATGGTTCCTTGTCAATGGGAGCAGCAAGAATAGGGGGTTCAGCGACCTGCCGCTTTAGAGCCTCAAATGCTTCATTAGCCGCATTACTCCAGACAAAGTTATCTGTTTTCTTCAGCATTTGATATAAAGGGATGGCCTTCTCCCCAAGACGACTGATAAACCGGCTCAAGGCTGCAACCCGGCCTGCCAAGCGTTGAACATCATTGATACACATAGGTTTAGCCAGTGAAGTAATAGCCTTGATCTTCTCCGGATTAGCTTCAATGCCCCTGTTACACACTAGGAAACCCAAAAGCTTGCCTGCTGGCACACCAAAAACACACTTGGCCGGGTTGAGCATCATCTTATAGACCCGGAGATTATCAAAGGTCTCCTTCAAGTCATCTATTAATGTGTCCTCCTTCCTGGACTTCACCACAATATCATGCACATAAGCATGAACGTTGCGCCCAATCTGATTATGAAGACAATTCTGGACACAACGCTGATAAGTTGCCTGGGCACTCTTGAGCCCAAAGGGCATATACACATAGCAGAAGGCTCCAAAGGGAGTTATAAAAGTTGTCTTCTCCTGGTCCTTAACTGCCATCTTAATCTGATGATAACCCGAATAAGCATCCAAAAAACTCAAACGCTCACATCCCGCCGTAGCATCAATGATTTAATCAATACGGGGGAGGGCAAAAGGATCAGCTGGACACGCTTTGTTCAAATCTGTGTAGTCCACACACATACGCCAGGTGCCATTCTTCTTGAGTACCAGCACCGGATTAGCCAACCACTCCGGATGAAAAACTTCAACAATGAACCCTGCTGCCAAGAGTCGGGCTACCTCCTCACCAATGGCTTTGCGCCTTTCTTCATTGAACCGGCGAAGAAATTGTCTAACCGGTTTAAACTTGGGATCAATATTAAGGGTGTGCTCAGCGAGTTCCCTCGGTACACCTGGCATGTCAGAAGGCTTCCATGCAAAGATATCCCGATTCTCACGGATGAACTCGATGAGCGCGCTTTCCTATTTCGGATCCAGATTTGCACTGATGATGAACTGTTTGGATGAATCCCCAGGCACAAAAAATCAACCATCTTAGTCTCATCAGCCGATTTAAACTTCAAGGCCGGATCATGCTCCGTAGTGGGTTTCTTCAACGAAGTCATGTCAGCCGGATCAACGTTGTCCTTATAGAACTTCAGCTCCTCTGCTGCACAAATAGACTCAGCATAGGCCGCGTCACCTTCCACACTCCAAAGCGATCTTGCGGCTTCCATGTACTGTGATGGTCCCCTTATGACCCGACATTTTGAGCTGCAGATAAACATAACAGGGTCGTGCCATGAACTTAGCATAAGCCGGCCGTCCAAACAAGGCATGATACGGGCTTTGGATTTTCACCACTTCAAAAGTTAACGTCTCCGATCGCGAATCATACTCATCTCCAAAAGCGACCTCCAGAGCTATTTTACCAACCGGATAAGCTGACTTGCCAGGCACCACACCATGAAAAACTGTGTTGGACGGTTTAAGATTCTTATCTGTTAACCCCATACGACGGAAGGTGTCATAATACAAGATGTTGATACTGCTTCCTCCATCCATGAGCACCTTAGTGAACTTGTAACCTCCAACCTGAGGTGCCACCACCAACGCCAGATGACCCGGATTGTCAACCCGGGGCGGGTGATCCTCTCGACTCCACACAATAGGCTGCTCAGACCATCGCAAGTAACGAGGCAACGCCGGTTCAACAGAATTCACCGCCCGTTTATGAAGCTTCTGATCGCGTTTGCATAGGCTAGTGGTGAAGACGTGGTACTGTCCACTATTCAACTGCTTCGGGTGACTTTGGTACCCTGACTGTTGCTGCTGCTGTCCCTGCTGGTTATAACCACCCTGGTTGCTCTGATTGCCTTGATTGCCATGTCCACCCTGATTACCCTGGAATCCTGAACCAGAGTTGCCTCCTCCATAACCCGGCCCGTAGGACCCGGATCCCGAACCGCCAGATGGTCCATTATCATTCTGGAAGAAATCTGAATTATTGAATTCTCGCATGATATAACAATCTTTCCAGAGGTGCGTGGCCGGTTTGTCCTGCGATCCATGCTTCGGGCAGGGCTGGTTCAACAGGTAATTCAGGTGCTCCGGATTAGGACTGGGTTCTCCCCTTCTTGGGGGCGGTTTTCCCTTACGACGCTGACCATTACCCTGTGTATTGGTGTTAGCCACAAAATCTGAATTATGATCTGCTTTTCGCTTACCATTATTATTGTGGCCCGTCGGGTTATGCTGCTGCCCCTTGGTGTTGCCGTTCTTCTTTCCCTTCCCCGGTTTGTCATCGTCAGACTCGGGGTCCTTGGTACTATCAGAATCAGCATACTTAACCAGAGCAGCCATAAGTGTTCCCATGTCATTGCAGTGATGCTTGAGCCGTCCCAGCTTCAATTTCAAAGGTTGAAAACGGCAATTACCCTCCAATGTTATAATTGCCGAATCAACATTGATGCGATCCGACGAATGCAAGATCTCTGAGACCCGGCGCACCCAATGTGTTGTTGACTCGCCCTCTCCCTGGACGCAGGCGGCTAAATCCACAATTGACATGGGCTGCTTGGACGTGTCCTTGAAGTTTGCTATAAACCGGGCTTTTAACTCGGCCCATGACCCAATGGAGTTAACTGGTAAACTTTTCAACCACGTGCGAGCTGTTCCATCCAACACCATGGTGAAATATTTAGCGCATGCCGCTTCATCCACATCTAGCATCTCCATTGCCATCTCATAACTCTCAACCCATGACTCGGGGGGCACATCAGCGGTGTAATTAGGCACCTTACGGGGGCCTTTGAAATCCTTGGGCAGCCATACATTACGCAAAGCCGGGGTGAGGCAGGGCACTCCCCAAGAGCTGAAAGTAAGACCTTGCTCCAAGGTAGTCATTGGACGAACCGGAGTGAGCTGACGGTCCTGTGCTGCTAACTCGGCTTCTCGACGTGCCCTACTGTTATCCACCACATCCTGAGCATTTGCCCCGCCACGCACAGGATTAGGCCCTCGAGGGGCGTCTCGGTTCCGCGCACTGCTTGACACAGCCGGTTCATCGATGTGCCTACTGTAACTCCGGCTCGGGCGTGGGGTTGAGTGAATTCTATCTCGACTATAGGAATAGGCCTGCTGCTGTACCATAGCTGTTTGAAGAAGATCCCTGGCGCGCCGCGTCTCAACCGCCGCTAGGGACTCACCCTCCATTGGAATAGCTGCCAATCGTGACGCAGCGGCGATCATGTTATCCAGAGGGGTGGAGAAGTGACCTGGCGGCGGGGGTACATACTGCGGCGGGTCTTGGGTCCGTCGGGGGGGGGGGGGGGGTCCGTCACCCGTGGCTGATCCGGCACTCCGATCCTCGGCGTCTCAATCCGGTTCACCGCTGCCGGATTACTGGTTCCTGCTCCTGGCGTGCCAAAGAGATTCATTGCCTCATAAACCGGTGGCAGTCGAGACCAATGCCTTCTCCTCAACACGTCGTTTGAAGCGTACTGATCCAACATGAGCCGGTAATTTTCTTCCTGAATCCGCTGTGCTTGTACTTCTAAAGCGTCACGCTCCTCAGCCATCCTGGTTTCTTCAGCCGCTAAGTCCTCCTTAGCCTGAGTTATCTGATCCTGCAGCTTAGCCACCTCCGCATTATGCTGATCTTGGGTGTCTGGGGTAACCTGCGCGGTTAGTAAGGTCGTCCAGGCGTCCAATAAGCCGGACAAGATTTGGGCCGGCCGGCGCGCCGGGCCTCCTGCCCCAGTTGCCGATCCGGAAATTATTGCTGCCGCGGCTGAAGACTGCAACATGGGCTGAGTACCAGCCATGAAGATCGCAACCCGGTTCGACGGTTCAAGGGGGTCCGGAATACTGTCGCCATCGGACAGCCCCCAAACCGGCCATCTTGCAGCTGGTACAGTGACTCGGTCTCCCCGGTGGATGACTCGCCATCTGAGTAAACAGCGGTCTCACCATCGGACGCCGGTTCAAGTTCTGCACCATTGATGAATCCTACGAACGCACGCTTCATGGCAGGCTGAACCCGGGCAAGGCTTGCACGCTAAGCCGTCTCGACGAGGTCGGTGCAGATGTCCGGCTCAGGGCCCGGTTCGCCGATCCTGCCGATGAAGACGTGAATTCCTCCAAAGGGGACTCGGTACCCGTACTCGATTAAGCCGGCCTCGGGGCCCCAGCCTGCGTCGTCGATGTAGAGTTTGCCGCGACGACTCTTGGTCATCCGGCCCACGGCGTATCCCTTGAGCCCTTCGAAGTTGCCCTTCAAGAACTCGAAACCATCGTGCGATAGCCCCACGGTGGGAGCCAACTGTCGTGGATTTGTCACGGCAGATGTCCTAGCGAAAGGACTTAGTTGTGGAGCCATCGCAACGGGTTAGCTTAAAGGGGTTAAACCGGACAAAGGACATGAGGGTTTATACTGGTTCGGCCCCTTGCGGTGAAGGTAAAAGCCTACAATCCAGTTGTGGTGGAATTGCTGTGGTCTCGATGATCAGGGAGCGGAATCGCTTTACCTAGATCTCGAGTTGTTGTTTCTTGTCCCTAAACCGCCGCCGGGTCGTGCCTTTATATACACAGGTCGATGCTCGTCGGCTTACAGAGTCCCGATGCCGGTTTATACACTTATCCGGCTCGGTCTCTACTTTCTCATCCCTCCTGATACAAGTCATACATTACATGGCGGTTTATAGCTGCAGGCCCTAATCTACCTTTGGGCCTTGGGCCTTTGAGTCTCTATAGTAAAGCGCCTTATGCCTTGTCTTCATGGGCTTCAAATATAAACAATCCATTATGGGGATAAACCGCCTTCATGGGCCGGTTTATCCCTAGTAGTAATATCCCCAACACCGACCAATACACACATGGCTGATGCTCAGCTACAAAATCGATCGGTGCTCTTCCCTGCTCCTCGATCCTGGTCGCACCCTCTCACCAGTAGGTCAGACCACCACTGACCCCCAGATCAGTTCACCGCCGCGACCTCCAAAGGCCTGGTCCCTACCGCCGCCGGAGTAGCCTCTTCCCAGCCGCCCATCTTCAAGACTGCCGCTCCACTGTCCCTCGTCCATCGTGTCACGGTCTAGAGAGGAGGAGATGAGGAAGAGGAGGAGCGTGGCACGGATCGAGGGAGAGGAGCAGCCGACGGCGTGGATCGAGGGAGCGTAGCAGCTCGCGGCGCGGATCGAGGTAGAGGAGTCGCGATAGGCTTTCGGGGGAGCGAGAGGAAAGACGAGAGAGACGTCCGGTTCTGCGTGATTCCTCCGATTTGGAGGTCTCAGCGTGTTCCGAATATTGGGAGAATATTCCCTAGGAGGGGACGACTTGGTTCCTGTTCCATCTATGAACCAAACGCAGGAACGAGGCTCTGGTGCAGGTCTGACCCATGCTGTTCCACTTCGTGATAGGAACCAAACACACCCATAATCTTCCACCAAATAAACCATATAGTAATCAACTACAAGATGTAATCAACACTACTAGTCACCCACAAGCACCACTCTAAGGTTCCGGTACAAAGATTGAACACAAGAGATGAACTAGGGTTTGAGAGGAGATGGTGCTGTTGAAGATGTTGATGGAGTTTGCCCTCCCCAAGATGGGAGAGTTGTTGGTGATGATGATGACGATGACTTCCCCCTCCGGGAGGGAAGTTCCCCTGGCGGAATCACTCCGCCGGAGGGCAAAAGTGCTCCTACGCAAGTTCCGCCTCAAGACGGTGGCGCTTCATCCCGAAAGGCCTCCCCTTATTTATTTTTCTAGGTCAAAATGGATTATATACCAGAAGAGGGGCACCGGAGGTGGGCCGAGGAGGGTACAATCCACCAGGGCGCGCCTGGGCTCCCTGGCGCGCCCAGGTGGGTTGTGCCCACCTGGTGGGCCCCCTCTAGTAGTTATTTGCTCCAATAATTCTTAAATATTCCATAAAAAATCTTCGTGAAGTTTCAGCTTATTTGGATTTGCGCAGAATAGGTAGCTCTGACGTGCTTTTTCAGGCCCAGAATTCTAGCTGCTGGTATTCTTCCTCTTTGTGTAAACCTTGCAAACTATGAGAGAAAAGGCATTAGAATTACTCCCAAAAGCATTATTATGCATAAAAACATTATAAATAACAGTAGGAAAACATGATGCAAAATGGACGTATCACCCATCCATTAGCTTAGCATAATGATCGTTCAGTTTTATTGCTTTTGCTTTCTTCATGTCAAATACATATTCCTTCGACTATGAGATTATGCAACTCCCGGATACTGGAGGAATACCTTGTGTGCTATCAAACATCACAACGTAACTGGGTGATCATAAAGATGCTCTACAGGTATCTCCGAAGGTGTTTGTTGAGTTGGCATAGATCAAGATTAGGATTTCTCACTCCAAGTATCGGAGAGGTGTCTCTGGGCCCTCTCGGTAATACACATCATAAGCTTGCAAGTAAATGACTATGGATTTGGTGACGAGGTAAT
Source organism: Aegilops tauschii subsp. strangulata (assembly GCF_002575655.3). Taxonomy (NCBI): domain Eukaryota; kingdom Viridiplantae; phylum Streptophyta; class Magnoliopsida; order Poales; family Poaceae; genus Aegilops; species Aegilops tauschii. The sequence continues at coordinate 33,947,334 of NC_053037.3, read as the reverse complement.
GTATTATGGAACATGTAAAGAGACTTGCCGGTAACGAGATTGAACTAGGTATAGAGATACTGACGATCGAATCTCGGGCAAGTAACATACCGATGGACAAAGGGAATTACGTATATTGTCATAACGGTTTGACCGATAAAGATCTTCGTAGAATAGGTAGGAGCCAATATGGGCATCCAGGTTCCACTATTGGTTATTGATCGGAGAGGTGTCTTGGTCATGTCTACATAGTTCTCGAACTTGTAGGGTCCGCACACTTAATGTTCGTTGATGATATAGTATTATATGAGTTATGTGATTTGGTGACGGAACGTTGTTTGGAGTCCCGGATGAGATCACGGACATGACGAGGAGTCTCGAAATGGTCGGTGTTTCGGAGGGTACCGAGTACTTATCGGGTCACCGGAAAGGAGTTTCGGGCACCCCCGGCAAAGATATGGGCCTTATGGGCCAAGAGAGGGAACACAACAGCCCACAAGGGGCTGGTGCACCCCTATAGCGGCCAGCCCTACGAGGAGGAGAAGGAAAGAGGGGAGGGAAAGGAAAGTGTGGAGTAGGACTCCCCCTTCCTTCCCTCCCCCCTCTTTCCTTCCCGCTTCTTCATACAAGGAAAGGGAGGGGGCGCAGGAGGGCAGGAGCCCTAGGGCCGGCGGCCAGCCCCTTGGGGTGCGCCCTTGCTTCCCTAGGCTGCCTCCTCCCCCCTCCCACCTATATATATGTGGGGAGGGGGCGCCACACAAGGACACAACATTGTCTTAGCCGTGTGCGGTGCCCCGTCCACCGTTTACTCCCGTCATATTTTTGTAGTGCTTAGGCGAAGCCCTGCGGAGATCACATCAGCATCACTGTCACCACGCCGGCGTGCTGTCGGAACTCATCAACTACCTCGCCGTCTTGCAGGATCAAGAAGGCTTAGGACGTCCCCGAGTTGAACGTGTGCAGAACGCGGAGGTGCCGTGCGTTTGGTACTAGATCGGTTGGAGCGCGAAGAAAGTTCGACTACATCAACCGCATTGTGAAACGCTTCCGCTTACGGTCTACGAGGGTACGTAGACTGATGACCCACAAGTATAGGGGATCTATCGTAGTCCTTTCGATAAGTAAGAGTGTCGAACCCAACGAGGAGCAGAAGGAAATGACAAGCGGTTTTCAGTAAGGTATTATCTGCAAGCACTGAAAAAATTGTAGGTAACAGATAGTTTTGTGATAGGATAATTTGTAACGGGTAACAAGCAATGAAAGTAAATAAGGTGCAGCAAGGTGGCCCAATCCTTTTTGTAGCAAAGGAGAAGCCTGGACAAGTTCTTATAATGAGAAAAGCGCTCCCGAGGACACATGGGAATTATCGTCAAACAAGTTTTTATCACGCTCATATGATTCACGTTCGTTACTTTGGTAATTTGATATGTGGGCGGGCCGGTGCTTGGGTGCTGCCCTTTCTTGGACAAGCATCCCACTTATGATTAACCCCTATTGCAAGCATCCGCAACTACAAAAGAAGTATTAAGGTAAACCTAACCATAGCATGAAAAATATGGATCCAAATCGGCCCCTTACAAAGCAACGCATAAACTAGGGTTTAAGCTTCTGTCACTCTAGCAACCCATCATCTACTTATTACTTCCCAATGCCTTCCTCTAGGCCCAAATAATGGTCAAGTGTCATGTATTCGACGTTCACATAATACCACTAGAGGAGAGACAACATACATCTCATCAAAATATCGAACGAATACCAAATTCACATGACTACTAATAGCAAGACATCACCCATGTCCTCAGGAACAAACGTAACTACTCACAAAGCATATTCATGTTCATGATCAGAGGGGTATTAATATGCATTAAGGATCTGAATAAATAATCTTCCACCGGATAAACCAACTAGCATCAACTACAAGGAGTAATCAACACTACTAGCAACCCACATGTACCAATCTGAGGTTTTGATACAAAGATTTGATACAAGAGATGAACTAGGGTTTGAGAGGAGATGGTGCTGGTGAAGATGTTGATGGAGATTGACCCCCTCCCGATGAGAGGATCGTTGGTGATGACGATGGTGATGATTCCCCCCTCCCGGAGGGAAGTTTCCCCGGCAGAACAGCTCAGCCGGAGCCTTAGATTGGTTCCGCCAAGATTCCGTGTCATGGCGGCGGAGTTTCGTCCCGAAAGCTTGCTTATGATTTTTTCCAGGGTAAAAGACTTCATATAGCAGAAGATGGGCACCGGAGGGCTGCCAGGTGGCCCACGAGGCAGGGGGCGCGCCATGTAAGGGTGGGCGCGCCCCCACCCTCCTGGATGGTGGGTAGCCCCCCTCAGGTATTTCTTCCGCTGAATAATTATCATTAATTCCAAAAATGACTTTCGTGGAGTTTCAGGACTTTTGGAGCTGTGCAGAATAGGTCTCCAATATTTGCTCCTTTTCCAGCCCAGAATCCCAGCTGCCGGCATTCTCCCTCTTCATGTTAAACCTTGTAAAATAAGAGAGAATAGCCATAAGTATTGAGACATAACGTGAAATAACAGCCCATAATGCAATAAATATCGATATAAAAGCATGATGCAAAATGGACGTATCATAGATATACTCTTCCCTTCGTTGCTATGCATCTCCATGGATAGATCATTGTGTGTGCGTAGAATTTCTTTTTGTTTTCCATGCAACGATTCCCAACACCCGGGGATTAGTTGCACTTTCAGTGAACGCCGTGTGTGAATGACGGGACACTCCGGAACACGGAAGTAACTATTTACTAGAATGCAGTGCGTGAAGAATGACATAGCTGTCTGATAGCGCACGAGCGGACAAGTGGTCATGTTGATGAAGACACGTGCCCAACCGAACGGCGACGCGCGGGGCGGCCGAGTGGGCATATTGATGAAGACATGCCCAACCGAATGGCGATGCACGGGGTGGCCGAGTGGTGAAGACGTGTCCAACCGAGTGGCGATGCACGGGGCGACCGAGTGGTGAAGACGTGTCCAACCGATGGTGACGCGCAGGGCGGCCGAGTGGTGAGGACGTGTCCAACCGAGTGGCGACACACGGGGCGACCAAGTGGTGAAGACGTGTCCAACCGATGGTGACGCGCAGGGCGGCCGAGTGGTGAGGACGTGTCCAACCGAGTGGCGACGCGTGGGGCATCCAAGTGATGAGCATATGTACGGTTGTATGACGGTGCGCGGGGCAGGCGAGTGGTGAGGACATGTCCAACCGAGTGGCGATGCGTGGGGCGACCAAGTGATAAGGATATGTCCAGTGAAGCGGCGATGCACAGGCGGCCGAGGTGATGAACACATGTCCAGCCGAGAGGCGATGCGCGGGGCGGCCAAGTCGGACAAGTTGATGAAGATGTGCCCAACCTAGTGGCGGTTTTCGCATATCCGAGTGAGTCATACGGCCAAATGTTTGACTGTCATCCGAGTAGATGGTATGTCGCTTGTCCGAATGGACAGTATGTCTGTATGAAATTTATATGGACCCACCTGATGTGCAGACCCATGCTTTATGATATTTTAACCATTCATGGACCTATCTGTTATGTATATCCCCAACAGCTGGGCTCCACTTAGCTGCATGTGATTAGCCAAGAGTTAAACTTGCACATATTAACAAGTTTTAGAACTGATCAGTGCACTTTTGTTAAGCATGGCCGGAATCCTCAGCTACCACAACCCGGCGCCGCCCCCTTCTTCTCCTCCCCTTTCCATCGCGAGAGACCTAACTTATCTTTTTCCAGTAGTGACACAAATATTATAGGCTGGCGGTAGGTTGTAGGTAAAGGTGATCAGACCAATCAAATATTAGGTGAGGCGTGCGTGCGTGCGTTAGTTATGAGTCGTCTAGTGTGTAGTTTTCTCATATGTAAGATGAGATAAATTACAATGGCTAAGCAGGAGCTCCTCACATGCATTTGCAGTTGTGGGCGTAAGTGTTCAGCTGATTGCCACGTTTTTCTGTTATCGTTGACTAGAGGCTAAGCCGAGTAAATTGCATAAAACCACCACTTGAAGGCTAGGTTTGCGAAAAACACTAGGATACAGTTTCTCTGCAGAAAACATCACATCTTGCGTAATAGTTTTACAAAAACCACTGATCGGCGGATCTGGCCCTGTTAGGTGAGTTTATGACAGGTGGGGCCCGCCAATCAGGCTGACATGGCACTGCTTAACATCTGACATGTAACGGCGACGTTTGGTAGTATTATCATCATGTGTGGCCCTATGGGGTCCACATGTCACTGGAAGAGAAAGTGTTCATCTTATCTTCACTACAACTCTGCCCGTCCCGAGCTGTGGTAGAGGCACGCTGTCGCCCGTCCCGACCCCAGCCACCGGCTGGCCCGACCTCGACGGCCGCCCGTCCTGACCCCGGCTGAGGTATAGGCCCGTCGTTGCCGTTGCCGCACCAAAGGCGAGGCAGAGGACGCCGCTTGTCTCGGCCCCGCCGCCGCAACTCACCAACCGCCCGCCGCACACCTTTTCACCTGGAACCACCTCGCCGCCGCCCAGTTCGTCCAGATCCAGTCGGATAGAGGCATCCCCGCTGGTCGCACACCCGAAGCCCGGACTCTGCCCCTGCCCATAGCTGGCGAAGGTGCGGCTCGCAAGCGAGCGTCCGCTGGAAGGGGCACACCTACGTCTCCAGCGCCTGGTGGAGCCGCACCTCGAACTCCGGCGGGCGGCCAAGGTGCATGGCCCCGTGTAGTGGCACACTGAAGATGCCCTCGTCCCCGCTCACGCCGACGAACTCCGGCAGCACACCCCTGCCACCCGCGCCCCTATACTTCAACGTCGTCACGGCCCGCTCCAGCATCACTGGAGACCGCCTCCACGAACCTCCCACGCCACCTGCTCGACAAAATGACACAAAGAGCAAGTGGTTTGAGAGAGAGGGAGGAGTGTTTCCCTGACAAGCGGGTCCCGCGTCCAGCAAAACGTTTCGATGTAACGGTGTGAGAGATTGATGCCATGTCAGCCTGATTGGTGGGCTCCATCTTTCATAAACACACTTAACCGAGCAGATCCGCCGATCAGTGGTTTTTGTGAAACCATTACGCAAGATTGGTGTTTTCTACAGAGAAACTGTATCCTAGTGTTTTTTGCAAACCTAGCCCTCAAAGTGGTAGTTTTATGCAATTTACTTGGCTAAGCCAGAAGTTTCTTTTGACTGTACATTGATATCTGCCGTTGGAGCCTTGGAGGCCATGCAAATAGTTAAGAGGTGTGGCTCGCTGACCGCCTCCAATCCTCTCCTTCCTTATCTTCTCGAAGAGAGAGAGAGAGGAATGAGAGAAAGATGAGGAGAAAGGAGAGCAAGCTTGCTCGCCGCCGCCGGCGGAGGTCAATCCGTCACCGCCCCACACCGACCATCCGTCGCTCCCATCAGCCGCCCTTCTCTTATGTCTCTCTCCCGGCGCTTCATATCTCTCTCTTGGAGGAACCCATCCTCTCTGTATCTGGAGGGCACTAGAAACCCCTACCAACGAAGTGTGACGTGGGCTATTGGATGACGATGGCGCCAAGGCGCCGGAGGTCACGCCGCCGGTTCTCCCCACAACTCCGGCACATCTTTGATCAGCACCGTCACAACGAGCTGCATCACGCCATGGATCTCATCTGATCTTGCCCTGAAGTCGGTGATGTTCCACCCGATGTGCTTCCTCATGGGGGCGTGGAAAGCGGCGAGCGCAACCGTCGTCTGCCAGTCCGGCTATCGCACCCACATGTCGCCTCCAGAGTGAGCGTGTATGATGCAGGCCGTCGTGCTCCTGTTTTTGTGTGTGGTGCTCTTCATGTGGTCCAAGGTGGTGCGCACGAAAATCCCTATTTGCCGCGCGTTGCGGCAAATTCTCGCCGTATCGCACAGAGGGAAGGGCAACAGCGTGGGCCGGCCCATTCAACCAGTTCGTTCGTTCCAGTTTGGAACCTTTTTTTCCCTCTTGATTTTAGTTTCTCTTTTTTACTGTTTCCTTTTTCTTCTGTTCTCTTTTCGTTTCCTTTTTTTAGTTTTAAATTTTATTTTACTTTTTTCAAAAAATGTTTGCAAATTTCAAATGTTGTTCAGAATTCAAAATTTTGTTCCTATTTTCAAATTATGTTCACATTTTTGAAAAATGTATGCTAATTTGAAAAAATGCTTGTAATTTCTAAATAAACTGTGATTTCTGAAGATTTTGTTTGAGATTCACGGAAAATGTTCGAAAATTTAAAAAATGATCCACTTTTCAAATTTTGTTCATAATTTAAAAATGTTCTCGTTTTCAAAATTTGTTCACAAAATACAAAAAGTTTCTTGTTCTTCAAAAATTTAAAAAATTGTTCGCGTTATAAGTATTTGTTCCCTTTCTCACAAATTGTTCACAGATCTAAAAAAATGTTCACCTTTTCCCTTTCTAAAAAATAGTTCTTTTTTAGAAAAAATGTTCGCCTCTTACAAATTTAGTTCATTTTTACAATTTTCTTCCTTTTTTCAAATTTTGTTCATAAATTGTTATAAAGTAATTTTACATTTTGTTCGCTTCGTTTCAGAAAATGTTTGGTAAATCAAAAAATGTTCGCTTCGTTTCAGAAAATGCCAAATAAAACAAGAGATGTTCACCTTTTTAAATTTTGGTACAAACCAAAAAGTATTTGTTTTCAAAAAAGTTCCCATTTGCAAACATTTGTTCACAAATTCAAAAAATGTTTACGTATTTAAATTTTGTTCACAAATAAAAAATGTTTGGTAATTTCATAACAACTGTTAGGGTTTCCAAATTTTGTTCACAAATTCAAAAATGTTCTGGAATTTCAAAAATTATTCCCATTTTGCAAATTTCTTCGCAAATTCAAAAACATATTTTTCGTTTTCAAAATTTGTTCACATATTCTAAAAATGTTCATTTTTCAAAAATTATTGATAAATTCAAAATTTATTTGCATGTTTAATTTTTGTTCGCAAATTATAAAATATTTGGAATTTCAAAGAATGTTCTTGTTTTCCAAATTTGTTCACATATTCTAAAAAAGCTACAGTTTTCAAAATTTGTTCACAAATTTAAAAAATGTTCCTGTTTGAGAAATTAGTTCACAAATTCAAAATATGCTCGAGTTTTTTGAAAATTTAGTTTTAAAAAAAAATCACCTTTTCAATTGTTTTATTTGTTTTGGAAAAGATGTTTTGCGTTTACGAAATGTAGTTCATAATTTAGAAAATATTCTCGTATTTAATTTTTTGTTCCTACTTGGTTTTAGTTTCTATTCAGTTCCCAAATAATGTTTGCGTTTCAAAAAGTTTTTCCTTTTTACGCTTGAAATTTTAATAGAAGTTTTAATATGTGTATGCAATAAACCTCGGTTACTACAGTGGCTATGGACTCGTTCAGTTCTTTAATGCGGGCGCTGCATATTTGTTAGGGTTGCTCGCGTGTCGCAGTGGCGAGCGCGCGGTGCGCATCTACAGCAGTTCGCCGGTTTGATTCCTGGTTACTGTTCTTTTCATTTTGTTTCATTCTGCGGAGGAGAGCTAGTGGGACGGCCCAGGCGAGTCGTCTCCTATGCGAAACTGTGACTCCTTGCCGCAATAAGCGGCGCATAGGAGGTCCCGGTGCGCACCCCCTCGCAAGCCGACGACACCGATTCTCGACTTGCAGTGGTGGACGAGCTCGCGGCCCTGCTGCACTGCGGCGGATGTGGGCTGATCTCAATTATGTTTTATAATTCTTTTCTTGAAGATGTCATCTTAGCTGGAGCACCGTTTTGATGTCAATTTTACTTTTTGATCTACCTCTGTTCTGCCATGTTTTCTTAAGAAATTAAGCAGAGAGAACAAAAACTTGAGTGGGCAGCAATATATGCAAGGTGAACACTCATCTTTGTATTGGTGAGAAGACGATACTCTACCAGTTCATATTGTTTTTACGTTGCGACCTTCACCTGTTTGGATTCTGTTGTCATTGGAACATCACAATTCTTGCCCTACAGAACTTCTTTTGTGACTCTCACGTACTTTAGTCTGACAAAATTGTGATGTACTCCCTCCGTCTCAGTACAAAGTTGTACTAAGATTGAGACATTTATTTTGGGTCAGAGGGAGTAGTTTAGTCTGACAGAACAACATAGATGGTAATGACTAACAAGTTATTCTTGACTGAATTTTCCTGCTGCCTTCGACTCAAAGGATATGCTCAAGGATAGGTTCAATGTCAGTAAACAAATGGCATGAATGTAGGCAATTTAAATCTTGGAAGGCTATCTCCTTTTGTCCTTCCAATTACATCAATTACTCCTCAGTTTTTTGGTTTAATGGAAGAGTGATGATTTCCTTCTACACAAGATCAGTATGTCTCAAACTTGGTGAAGAAAAACTGGGCAAGTCAAGTCAGAAAGAGATAACCCTCAAGGATAATCTTCCATTGAGACGAAGCTCCTAAAGGTAGGGAAAGGCGACATGATCTGATCTTGATCTAGGCCTACCGGATTACTAGAACAAAAGAATCACCTGTTGTCTTTTATGTTGTATTCACCCGCTTCAGAGAAGGAAACGCTTAACTGTTTCTTTAGGAGCCGTAGATGTCGGCGAGGCTGTATAGTACTAGAGCCTCCGATTTATTCAGTCATTTTGAGATCAGGAAAAAAGCGACCAAACTGGCAATGTAAGCATAATTACTCATTTCAAATTTCAATCAAAAATAATTATTCATGCACAGTAGCAAGCCATGCCAAACTGCTCATTCTCAGGTAGCCCTGAGTCATCTTAATCGCTAAACCTGATGGAAAATAATTCATGTAAATCAGCTCACTTATGTTTCAAGGTAACACAAAATGCTGGATCTGCCTACCAAATATAGTTGCCTGTAATGGTACTATAATTTCATTCAAGTCCGTGCACCATTAGGAAGCTTTAGTAGGTTTAGTTCTGTATTAACCTCATTGATGTATTATTGTGAGCAGTTTGCGTCAACATGTAACTGTTGAATGTCATTTGGTTTTCTTTACATGAAGAATGCATCTATATTCAGTTGTTTCTCTTTACTTTATCGAGAGCTATTTCTCTTCTTAAACTCTGTGTTATCCATGCGAATAAATCAGCTAAAAGGCGAAGTTGAGTGTCGCTGAAGTTGATGACCTTCGACAAGGGAGAAATGGAAAGTCGTTTCGTTTACAAAGCTACGAATGATTTAACTGACACAAGTTTGTTGAAACTAAATAACACATCACTATTTTTGCTGTCAACTAAGTTAGCCAATTCATATGTATATATGTATATATGAACTGAAGTTTTAATTTTTATACACCTCCAGAAGTATGGCAGTTTTCCAACGTGCTCTACCATTTGGTCATTACTCCTAGAAAGTGTTCATGTAATAGTACATTACGGATTCTATGTAAATTTTATTCAATATTGCACCATCATTTCTTTGAAGCAACCATAAGATCTGTGTGCACCTATACCAGTTAATGATGCATGCCATGTTATACTGTTGATGCTTTTTAAATAAAAATACGTTGTAGCCACTAAGTTTGTGAATTATGCATTTGGAGCAACAATTTGAGATCAGGCATATTCAATGCTAACATAGGATATCAACAACAAAGATTCAAATGGGCTCTCTTATAGGCGCGGCATGCCACCGCACTTTTTCGGCAAAGGTATTTAATATACTTACTTTTGACAATTTACACCATATCCTCTGTAGTCTGTATGATGTTTATTGCCTACTTTTTATTTGCTGCATAGTCATTTCCTCACAATGCTTTGTGAATATCATTGAGAAGATTCATAAGGCAGACGAAGGTGAACTTATGGGTAAGTAGTAATGTTAGCTTTGCAAGCTTGCTGGGGGCAGAACCCATACAATTACAGTAAACAGAATCTGTTAGAAATGTTCCTATTGAAGTATTGAACAGGAAGTCAACTGAAATACAGAATTCTATTTGCATGTATAGTCCCTTTTAGAAGTATTTTCATAATTCAGTCTATAATTCTTTTTTCACTTTGAATTGACCTGAGTTTTTTGTTTGAAAAATGGGAAGTATATAAGTTGGTTTCAATTTCTTAAGCTTTTCCACTTCCCTAATCATTCCCAAGTGCACCTGTATTTTGCTGCACATTTTCAAGGTTGTAACTTGCAATTTTAGGCGTTTGAGTTTGATATATAGATATCATTTTGGGATAATACTAGCATGTTGATTTTTATCATTTTGGCTTTACTTGTATTCTACTCCCTCCGTTCCTAAATATTTGTCTTTCTAGATATTTCAAATGGACTACCACATACGGATGTATATAGACATATTTTAGAGTGTAGATTCACTTACTTTGCTCTGTATGTAGTCACTTGTTGAAATCTCTAGAAAGACAAATATTTAGGAACGGAGGGAGTAGGATGCTAGACAACTGCGATCAAAACTGGAGGAGGCATGGAAGAGCATGTACACTGTGCAGAAACCTTGAAGTTCTGGCTCAATATTGGGATGACCATCTAGATGTCATTTGCCATCAATCTAAGCATCGAATGTGTCCTTGAGTTCAACCTAGCAATGCGTCCAGACCTATAGGACTTAGATAGTCCAGGTTCCTTAGTCTGTCCTTTCTCAACACTGGGCACTGAAGAATGCAGAAACCTTGAAGTTCTGGCTCAATATTGGGATGACCATCTAGATGTCATTTTCCATCAATCTAAGCATCGAATGTGTCCTTGAGTTCAACCTAGCAATGCGTCCAGACCTATAGAACTTAGATAGTCCAGGTTCCTTTGTATTTTAAATATTGAAGTTATAAAGTTTGTTTGATCTGCAAAGTTTGAAGTCCATATGTTCTTTCATTTGAGAGAAACAAAAAAGAGAAATCTGCTTGTTGCAAGTTAGTTGGAGAGTAAGGATCTTAAAGCAATGTTGAAGGGCTGAAGATAAGAGGTTCCATGTAGGACGAGCTACAAAGAAACTTTGTGCTGAAGAAGTAGATTGAACAGACAGACATTGTGACTTTGTGAGTTTCTTCACCATGCTGGATATTGGCCTGCCAGATTCCTTCCATTGCAATCTATATGAACGAAAATAACGAGTGTTTCTTGATGGACAATGGTGCCAATGCTCAGAATGATCACCTCAATCTTCCAAATGAACATGATGTAAAAAGAATGATCTTCAGGGGCACCGCCCTGGTTTTGTTTTCATTGAAAACGAAACAAGACTGTGATGTAAAATGAGGCGACATAAAGTAATTGTTTGCTACAAGGCAGTCTTACTTTCCCTTATTTGGAAGTATATTTGTAAGGATTTTAAAATTGCCGGCACATTTTTTGTTTTTGTTTTTGGATGTTTAAGGTAGTTTCAGACCTTAGATAAGAAGTGGCTACTTTTACAGAAGTACAAACTCTCTTTTCATATTTATACTGCGACATGTGCCGAGACAAATATACAGTAAGCCCGACACAGGGCTAGACAGAAGTTTGATCATGTGATGTTTATATAAAATTGCTTTTTTCTCGCCAAATCAACAAATATTTGAATGCGCTCTTTGGCCGCGCCTCTGCCTGCTAGTATTCATCTTATTAGTGCAACGGTAGATGGCAGCCAACCATATAACTAATGCAAATGTACAACATGGTGGGAGACAGTTTTTTTGGGGGGAGGGGGAGGATTGCCCCTATGGCTCACAGGCGTCGCCGCAGTCGCAACCCAGTAATCCTGCTTCGTTCGTTCGCTTGCCCCCGCACAGCTCAGCTCGGCTGTTTGCTGGGTTTTTCACCCGTCTTGTCATGCTGCTAGTCTGCTGCCTCAGAAAAACCGGCTAGTTTTTTCCATTACTTTCAAAAAATGGTAAAATAAAAAAATTCAAGGATTTTAAAAAATATCTGTGAATTCAAATAATATTTCTGATTTCAAAAGGTTACTGATAAAAAAACTATTCAAGAATTCAAAAATACATTCAGAAATTAGAAAATATTCATAAATTAAGAAAATGTTCATGAATGTGAAAAAAAATCGCAAGCTTTAAAAATGTTCTGGGATTCTAAAAAAATGTCGAAAATGTAATAATACAGAAAAAACCAGACCTAAAAACCGGAGTGAAAATACAAGAAGCTTCCCAAAACAAGTGAAGGAGAGAGAGTATGGCCCGGCCTAGGTAACACATAGCGAGGGCTGCGCATGTGCGCGTTTTACTGATAGCACTCTTCGTTGGGCAGCTGTATGTCTTCCTTACAAGAAGATCTAGCATCCTCTCGTCAGGCTTCTACTTAAATGGGGTAGGCCAGGCGCGCAGGAGGCCACAGCCTCGTTTTCTTGTTTTTTGTTTACACTTTTTTCTTTTTTTACTTTCGTTTATACTTTCAAATATTCTAAATAAATATATTACAAAAACACTTTAATTAAAGACATTTGAGAACAATGTTATCAAGCACTTGCAAAATGTTAAATGTGTATAAAAAATGTACCTCATGTACACAAAAAATGTATAAATAAATATACAATATGTGTCAAAAAAAGTTGATCATGTACTTAAAAAATATTAATCAAGTTTTAAAATAGATACTAAAAAAATATTTGAAAATTGTTAATCAATCTTTTGAAAAATGGTAAATGTATATAGAATTTTTTTGACTATGTATTTAAAATATCTACTTGTATTTGAAAAATACTAATCAAGCATTTGAAAATGCTAAAATGTGTATAGAAAAAATGATGATAATGTATTCATAGATGTTAATCATGTATTTAAGAAAAGCTAATCGACTATATAATTTTTTTAATGTGTATAAAAAAATGTTGACTATGTATAATAAAAATGTTAACCAAGTAGTTGAAAAATGTTAATTGTGTATAAACAAAATTATCACATGTATACAAAATTTGATACAAAAAATAGACAATGTATGTGAAAAAATTTGATCATGTATATACAAAATTGTAATCAAGCATTGAAATAATGTTAAACAAGTATTTGAAAAATGTTAAATTTGTATATTAATTTTTTGGCCATGTATTGGAAAAATGTTAGCCTTGTATACAAAAAGTTTTAATCAAGAATTTACAAATGTTAAAATTCATATACAGAAAATGTTGACCATGTATTCATAAAATGTTAATCTTGTATTATAAAAGTATTAATCAAGCATTTGAAAAATATGAAAAAATATGTATAAAACATGTTGACCATGTATTTTAAGGTCTTAAACTTGTATTTTAAAAATGTTAAACGTGTATTGGAAGCAGGTGTTTACATATATTAAAACCAAAAGAAACAAAGAAAAAAATGAAAACCAATTAACTAAATAAAAAGGAAAAAATAGTAGCAAAAAACAAGTGCAAAAAGAACCATTGAAGAAAGAATTGAAGGAAAAAAATTCAGTGAAAAGAAAAAAGGAAAAAATGAACCAAATAATTCGTCAGAAAAAATGAAGGAAACAAAGAATACCTATGAAAACTGAGGAAAAAAGAGAAAACCAATGAAAAAAAAAAGAAATCCTTGAGAAACGAAGAAAACTGAAGGAAAAATGAAAAAAAAGACAAAATTTGGACGGACGCATCTCTAGGGTTTCTCGTGCGGCCGCCGTTATCTGAGAAATTTAGGTCCCCTCGCCTCCGGCTACCATCTTGGCGTTGAGAGGTGGGGGGGGGGGGGGGGGGAGGGCTCGGATCTTCAAGACCTCTATGTTCTTCACCATCGTCTAGTAATCATCATAGTTTTGTGAGAATAAATTTCCTCTCATTATTTTGGCGGTGCCATGAGGTTAGAGAGTTTTGTGTCCTCGCGGATCCGATTATTCAAATCTAATGAGATATAGTAATTCGACGGCCTGCACTTCTCGTGGATCATCCCGGCCCAAGTACGTTCATCGATCAAGGCTCCCCATCTCTTTGGATGGGCGACTCAAAGCGCTTTCAAAAATCATTATTGGTAATGTTCATGCGGGTGAAAGAATGAAAACATCGTTGCTTCAGTCCAATTGCAACATCTTTACCGAAGTCTTTGGAGTATTTTTTCGAGCAGAGATTGACGCCGTGAAGAAGGTGCTTTCAAGAGATTTCATTGTAATTCTTAGTCATAGAAGTTACTTTGTAGTTTCTTGGATTTTAGATCTAAATCAGTGTACCTATAATTATTATGAGTATGAATAAAGTTACTAAAAAAAAGAGCGAACAAAAAAAAACAGCAAACAGGCTGGCCCGGAACAGCAGAGAGGAGGAAAAACCTTCAGTAAGACAGGAGCTATTCTCGCTATAAGCAAGCTATAGTTTTCTGTTAAAGAAAAACCAATACAGTTCTCGCGCTCTTCTCCTAGTGCAGGGCAGGGTAGCGGGCGGTGAAATTTATGGCTTATAGCGATGTGTATCCCAGCCATCGCTCACGGTGGGTCAGCCCATTTATTTGGATCGCTTCCGTAGCGTAGGCTATGTAAGATTCGTGGGGGTTTTCCCTTCTGTTTTTCTATGCATTGCACTAAAAAAAACTAGAATTTCGAAAAACTGTTCATAATATCAAACAATGTTGGCGAAATCATAAAAGTCCATGAATTTGAAAATGTCCTTGAATTTAAATGTACATGAGTTTTTTTTAAAGTAAAAATCAAAACATGTTTGCAAATATGAAAAAAAAATACTAAATTCAAAAAACGTTCAGGAATTGAAAAAATGTTCACCCATTAAAAAACCGTTCAAAGAATTGAAAGAAAAACTGCGAATTTCAAAAATATTAATCAATTTGAAAAATGGTTTGCGAGTATGGAAAATTTCTTGAAGTAAGAAAAAGTTCATGAATTTAAAAAATGCCACGCACTTTTTTTTGAAATCATGAACTGGAAAAACATTTTTCATGAACATTAGAATTACATGAATTCAAGAAAGTTTTGTCAATTTTTAAAAATTGTACAAATTCTAACAAATTCACATATTTGAAAATGTTCATGATTTTGACAAATGGTTCCCAGATTTCCAAAATGTTTATGATTTTGAATAGTGTTCAAGAAATTGAAAAACTATTCAGGCATATAAAAAATGTCAGTGAATATAAAAAAAATGTTTGGTGATTTCAAAGAAGTGTTCATGAAATTGTAAAAAAATTAAGAATTCAACAGGTGTGTGCTGATATAGAAAATGTTGACAAATTTGTATAAAATTTACGATTTTAAATAGGTTCACAATTTTAAGAATTTATTTCTGAATCTGAAATTGTTCATGTAATTATAAGTTAGAAAAAGAAAATAAAAAATGAAAAGGAAACCCCAGAGAAGAAAACAGAACAAAATGAATAACCTTCTGAAACTTTCCTAACACAGGCGGAAGGTTTTGGAAGCTGTTCGTTGGAACGTTTATCGTGCTCGCTTAGGTATCGCCAATGGTTTGGCCCAGAATACATCTCATGTTTAGCAAGCAATACTTATGGCATTGGCACTTGTCGCAATTAGAGAGTCTTTATGGGATTTCTTCCCACACGAGGAGAGCTGATCTTGTTTACTTCTGTGTTTTTTGGTAGATTCGATTTGTTGCTCGAACCGTGTGTCCAAATAATGAACCGTTTCACAATCGTAATTCTCGCGTCAAGATTTTTAAAACTATATCTCATATTGATAAGTTTCGACGATTTTTTTGAGTGAAATCTGCGCTTCAAAACTATACTAACTCGTGCTTCACTTTTGTAGAGCTTGTGGACCAACCAATAAACCTAGTCGGACAAAAATCTAGAAAAATTAGAAAACGGAAGAAACAAAAACCATTTTACTTTGACACTCTCACAAGAAACAAAAAAATTAAAAAAAAAACATAAAACTAGTTTCCTTTGATGCTACTTCCTGATGGAGCCAAAAAAAAACATATTACATTAAGTTAGAGAGGTAGTATTAATTATTTTGAGCTTATTCCCTTTTTGGCCCGGTTGTAGTAATAGTGGTTTTATTAATCCTAAGCCCATGGAGATTTTTCAAGTCTCAGTCAATTTGGAAAAATGAAATTTTAATTTAGTAAGAAAGTAGGAGTAGCATATATTTTTCTAAAATGAAACGGGGTGAAAAGTTATGCCTCTCACTAAATTGAGAGCAACCCAACGCAGCCGTGACCCAAATGCAACGCGCCGACCCAAACTTAAAAGGTGTCCGCTTGCTGTTCGTCTGGACGCATTTTAGACCCAAATTTGCACCCGATTTACGTCCACGCGGACACGAGAGACGCGTCGCGGTCTGCTCGGTGTCCGCGACGGCCCCACTTGTCAGCCACCCAACCTTCAGCGTCGGCCGTAGTCAATGCGGCCATCTAACTTGGACCAGCGTGGCAGCGTGTGCAAGTGTCCGGGTCATCGTCCTTTTTTATGTAAGCGTGTGTGTCGGGGGGGGGGGGGGTCTGGCCTCATCCAGTTCCTCTCCCCGTCCACATCTGGCCAAGCTCGCTCCCTCGTCGGCGACACCAAAACCCTACCCACCCTAGCCACGGGTTTCTTTGGAAAGGGCAAGGGGAAGTTCACCCTCAACGCCAGCTCTTCCCACGCGCCTCCTGCTGAAAGATCGTGGATGTCGCCTAGAGGGGGGTGAATAGGCGCTTTAAAATAATTACAGTTTAGGCTTGAACAAATACGGAATAAACCTAACGGTTAATTTGACAAGCACAAAACCCAAAACAACTAGGCTCACCTATGTGCACCAACAACTTATGCTAAGTAAGATAAACAACTATGTGATAGCAAGATATATAACATGGAACACTATGGCTATCACAAAGTAAAATGCATAAGTAAAAGGGCTCGGGTAAGAGATAACCGAGGCACGCGGAGACGACGATGTATCCCGAAGTTCACACCCTTGCGGATGCTAATCTCCGTTTGGAGCGGTGTGGAGGCACAAGCCACTAGGGCCACCGTAATCTCCTCACGCCCTCGCACAATGCAAGATGCCGTGATTCCACTAAGGACCCTTGAGAGCGGTCACCGAACCCGTACAAATGGCAACCCTTGGGGGCGGTCACCGGTACCCGTGAAATTGCTCGGGGTGATCTCCACAACCTAATTGGAGACCCCGACGCTTGTCCGGAGCTTTACACCACAATGATTGAGCTCCGAACACCATTAAGGTTGGGGCTATCTCCACAATCTAATTGGAGGCTCCCAACGACACCACGAAGCTTCACCACAATGGAATATGGCTCCGAGGTGACCTCAACCATCTAGGGCGCCCAAGCACCCAAAAGAGGAACAAGCTCAAGGGTACCAAGCACCCAAGAGTAATAAGCTTCTCAACTTGTAACTTCCACGTATCACTGCGGAGAACTCAAACCGATGCACCAAATGCAATGACAAGGGCACACGGAGTGCCCAAGCCCTTCTCTCCCAAATCCCACCAAAGCAACTAATGCTAGGGAGGAAAGTGAGAGGAAGAACAAGAGGGAGAACACCAAGAACTCCAAGATCTAGATTCAAGGGGTTCCCCTCACATAGAGGAGAAAGTGATTGGTGGGAATGTAGATCTAGATCTCCCCTCTCTTTTCCCTCAAAAACTAGCAAAAATCCATGGAGGGATTGAGAGATAGCAAGCTCGAAGAAGGTCAACAATGGGGGAAGAACACGAGCTCAAAGGATAAGGTTCGATGGGGAAGAAGACCCCCTTTTATAGTGGAAGAACAAATCCAACCGTTATCCACCAACTCTGCCTGCGTAGCACGGTACTACCGCGCCGGGGACGCGGTACTACTGCAGGAGCACACGGAACTAGCGCAGGGCCCCTGCGGTACTACCGCCCGTGCAGCAGAAACTAGAACAACCCAGATGCAAAGAAGCAGAGGGCGGTAGAACCGCTGGCGCGGTACTACCGCTCCCCCTTGCGGTACTACCGCAAGGCAGGGATAGTCTAGAATATGGGAAGGCACGGACATAAAAAATTACATACATGGCAACTTCCGCTGAGTTGGGATCTGTGCAAAATTCCGACACGGTAGTACCATAAGCCAGGAGCGGTACTACCGTACGGGGGCGCGGATGTAAAAAATTACATCCGCTCCTACTGCCGCGCAAGCAGCTGAGCCAGGCCAGAGCGCACGGTACCACCGCGCACTTGGCGCGGTACTACCGCGTGGGGCGCGGATGTAAAAACTTACATTCACCCCTACTACCACAATAGCAGCAGCGCCTGGCCTGAGGCGACGGTACTACCGCTCCAAGGAAGCGGTACTACCGTGTGCACTTGCGGTACTACCGCGCCAGAGGCCGGTACTACCGCAAGGGCCTGCGGTACTACCGCTTCATGGAGCAGTACTACTGCAACCCCCAGTTCAGCAACCACGACATTCTGCAAAGACACGAAAAGACGGAGGATGCCTACGAAACGCAGCTAAGGACAACAGACGGATCCAATAAAACCAGAACCGCCATAACTTCTGCAAATGAGCTCCGAATTGAGCAAACTCAAGCTTGTTGGATACAAGACAACGAGTAGCATCAAAACAGCAACAACAGAGAAGCCTAACAAAAAGGAGGTATGCCTAACAAAAAGAGGAGAGAAACCTCCAACAGAGAAGAATCGGCAAAACCTTCAACATCGAAAACATCATAGAAGAGGCAAGTGAACTCCGTTTTCGATGAACTCGAGCTTGTCATCAAGATGACCAAAAGCTCCAAAACTCACAAAGAGAAGCAAACAAGAACCAAGAAAGATGATGCAAGGATGCAATGGTTTGAGCTCTCTACGAACAATACGATCAAGCTACTCATCGAGAGCCCCCATTGATAGTACGGCAATCGATCCTATAACCCGGTCTCCCAACTACCATCATGAGACCGGTAAAATAGAAAACCTATCAAGGGCAAACCTTTGCCTTGCACATGGTCCACTTGAGCTAGATGATGACGATCTTGACTCTCTCAAGTTGGACCACCTTTCTTGATTGCGTTGGCTCGATGAAGACTAGTTGATTGCTCCCCCATACTCCACTATGGGTGAGCCACTTTTCGGCACATCTTCACAAGTCCATTGTCACCACAATGGATGGCAAGCTTCAAGCATTTGATCTCTTCGTGATGCATCACTTGAACTTGCACACCGCAACCTAACCCCACAAAGAACTCTCACAAAGACCATGGGTTAGTACACAAAGCGTAATTGACAATGCTTATCATACTGGGATCACTTGATCCCTCTCGGTACATCTTCTACGCTTTGTGTATTGATCAACTTGATTCACTCTTTGACTTAGTCTTGATCAACCTCTCACAAGACTAATCTTTAGGTAATTCCTTGACTAGCACCTTGGTCGACACAAACTCTCCTTGAAACCAGCACATGTACTCCAAGAAAAGCCTATGGACAAAACCTTCAAGTATAACTCAAGGCAACCATTAGTCCATAGAGATTGTCATCAATTACCAAAACCAAACATGGGGGCACCGCATGTTCTTTCACCTGCGCTGCCGGCGCCGGCGGTCCACGGGAGAGGTTGTACATCCGGTGCACCAGGCGTGCTGGCACTAGCAGTACCACCAGCGGCTGCCGTATCCAGATGCCAACCTACCCCAGGCTGGCATTTGGATCTACACCGCATCCCCGTGCCGGCGGTGCTGCGGTCGCACGCAGAGGAGGTGGCCAGCGTCGCGCCCTCCTTACGCCGGAGCAGCGGCGTCTCCGAGCCTACACGTCGGACCCTCCCCAACTGGGAGGCCTGGTTCACGATAAAGCACGATGTCGCTCACCGCGACGACGTGCAGCTCAACCCCGGCTACGTGTCGCTGCCCCCAGAGGTTAAGCCGGAGGAGGAAGAGGAGGAGGTGGCCTACCAGGCTGCTCTGGAGGCGGCCACACAACGCGCCATGGAGGCGAGTAGGCGCGACCAGGACGCGCACTGGGAGGGCATGGAGGAGGCCCTCATGTTGTCGGCGGCTGGGGACTCCGTCCACGCCCTGCTCTACCCCCCTGCCACGGCGGCCGCCTGTCCTCATGTCCAAGGCCGACCCAGAGCACACGCGCACGCCCACGCCCCCGCGCGCGCCACGACGCTCACAGGCCCCGAGGAGAGGTACGGGTGGATCGGCAATGTGCGCGAGTGGGTGAGCGTGCCTACCGTCTACATGGACACGCCACCGGAGCAGGAGGTGACCTACTCGAGCGTTGGAGGCAGCACTGGCTGGCGGAGGAGCGGGACGCCGGCGAGCGCTAGAAGCAGATCGAGCGCAAGCAGGAGGAGGAGGAGGGTGCCCGCTGCATAGAATGCCGCCGCCGGAGGAGACGACGCTGACGGCGTGGGAGAGCGCATTCCCGTGGGTGGGCCGCCGCTGACCTTCATCGACCTCACCGGCGATGACAACGGCAAGGACGACGACAAAGCCTAAAGCAGCGGGCGGGCACGTTTTTAGTTTATTTAAGTTCTATTTAATGCTTAAGGGGATTTTGGCCGGCGGTTGACCGGCCATTTATTATGTTTATTTTGACTACATATTTTTGAATTTGCTTTTTGGACGCGGAAAAATGCGTCGGCCATCCGTTGAACGATGGGCAGACCTAAACTAAAAAGCAGATAATGGCACCACTCGTAGACCCAAACGGACAAAAAATTGGATAAAACAAGCGCCTGTTTGGATCGCTGTGTTGGAGTTGCTCTGAAATTGCATTTAGGTGAAAAATCTCAATCATTGGTGGTCAAAGGAGGGGGCCTCTTGTCATAACTCGTCTTCCCGAAGCGGCAAAGGATGGAGAGGGCTTTAGCCGGTGCAGTACCCCGCCCGCCCTTATTCAGCTTCTCTCCACCTGCTCGTCCTTGCCGCCCCGGTACCACACCGCTGAGCGAATCTGGCCGGCCAATAATGCACCATTCCTCTGTTTTAGGTAGTGCTAAGCTCCGTCCCCCCCACATCTCTCCAGTCCAGCCGGCTCTGCGCCACGAGATTTCCGTCCGGCCGCCGGCACCGCGTGCGCCTCCGACAATTCTGTCCTGGTAAGTCCCTGGCCGTGTACGCCTAATCGATGTGTGCTTAGTCAGTAGTCAGGAAGTCCTAATCGATGTGCTTAGTCAGTAGTCAGGAAGTAGCAAATCGATCGACCAGGATCTAGAACCATGGACGACCATGGCACCACTGATAGAGAACGCCCGGTGAGCGGCCCTGCGCGTGCTCTCCTCCCCCCTTCCCCAACCCTGCTCTGCCCGCACTTCAGATCTAGCCCACACACATGTATGGAGCAATATGCGAAGCACCGTGCTCTTGCCAAGTCGCCGGCTTTGCGATGTCAGTACACCACCTAGCTAGCACCAGGTGCTACAGCCTAGATAGAGTCGTTGTAGTGCAAACCATGGTTTACCATGGCACCGCTCCAACCAGGAGCTAGCTCCACACGCATGGGTCCAGCAATATGCACAGCAGTGCGATCTTGCGGTCTTGCCAAGTCGCTGGCTTTTGTGCTCTTGCAAGTCACCCGTTTTCGTGCCCTTGCCAAGTTGCATGTCAGTATACCACCACCTACCTAGGTAGCTGGAGTAGTGCACATGTCGTGCCATCGGCAAGCCGATTCACACATACATCATGCGTGTTTAACTTTAATATGTATGAATTGTTCACCGGAATGTATTTTTTTTGTACAGGTTGACACCTAAACATGTCTGATGTCGTGGATGAAGCTCGCTGGCGTGAGCAGGTGTTTAGAGAACATGAGTTCTCCGTGGTGCGTCTGCATTCTGTTGCTGGAAATGATTTTCGTGGCAATGGCTTTATTGTCTATCACAGTAAAACGAGGTGTCTCATAGTGTCATGTCAACATGTCGTTAAGATAGTTGAAGATGGTGGAACCATGTATGCTTATTTCTCCAACAGTGTCGCCCCATACAATGCAAGAGTATTGTATACCGATGAGCACCGGGATCTTGCTTTGCTGTGGGCTGAAGAGGTGGTGGAACCAATGACTTCTTTGAGGTTCTTTGACTCACCGTATGCTTCTGGATGGAATGTTGTCGCACTCTCTTTTATCTCATTGGGTGCTTCATCCAATCCTATTCTAGAACCAGGGACCTTTTCTGGTGACATAACGTAATACAATCTTCCAACACTAGCTATATTCCTTTTGTCCCTATTTTATCAGCGTTGTGGGCTAATTAGAATGTTTATTATTGCAGCAATGAACCAGATGAACCACACCTTCACTGTAGTTGTTCATCTAAGGAAGCGGCATCAGGTTCACCTATTATTTTGGCAAATGTAAACGAGGTAGTTGGGGTGCTTGGCGGAGCTTCACGTGCGTCTGTATACGCTGTTCCGGTCAGAACTATAAAGGAGTTCTTAGGACAGCGCCTTGGTGGAGTCAATGTAAAACCTCGATTTTTTCATGGAGTATATAATACCGCCTTTTGGTTTGACTGAGTTATAACATTTCCATTTCATACATTTGTTAGATGGACATGCCAATCGCTGGGATGGTTAGGCTTGTCGCACTGCAGCAGGCATAGCACGAGGGTGGTTCTCGTCAAGGAGGTAAATTTAGTGCCCTTTCTGAAATGAAAAACCATCATGTGTCAATTGATAGGAGTCCTAATATAAGACCAGGCGTTCCTGCATTCAATGTGTTTCATACATGAAAGTATATAATTAAAATATACGCAAGTTTACCCCATGACACATGTAGTAAGCTATCTCAAAACTGAAAACGCGCAAGTTTATGAATGTACGCTGAAATCTAATTAGTGCGCGCGCAACAATTACTTTGGACAGGCGCCAACTGCATGTGCATGTACACACGGATATGCATTTCTCATCTTTTTATTTCAATACGACATCACTTTTTCTCCTCTCCTTCAGATCTAATATATTCTTTGGTGGCAGGACACGAACAATGGATGGAAAGTTGTCAAGGAAGAACCATGAGAAGTTGTAGGAAATGGTCTTAATAAAAGTTGTCGTGCGCACGACATAGTCCTAGGCTTCATAATTAGTATGTTGGAATATTCTGATCCTACTAGACTTTGTAGCTATATAAGCCATTGACTGTGCTCGTTTTAGAACGTATTGTAGTATTGTACTACAAATTTGTTTCTTAATTGTGCTACTTTATTGTCTTGCGTCTTGAATTATATGGCCCTATTAATTTTCTCTGTTTGTTTAGGGCATTTGTTTCATTGTTAATTGCCATGAAGTATCCTCTATGTATATGGAGCTAAATGAACAACACTAGACGAATGCGGCATAATTTGTTTCATTGTTGCGCGCGTAGTTTGCTTTTGGTCATAGTTGCTTGAGTATCTACAACCCTGGTCATCTAATTTGGGCACCTATACGCCCCACGGACGCGTCCAGCCGCGTCCACAGGCACTGACCGGTCACACAATAAAAATCGTTCCTGCATTCATGTACCTCAAATCCATACAGTCATGCAGAATAAAAAACATATGTACTGCGTACGTATCCTATCTACTCATCGTCAGAGATATCGACGATCTCAGTGCCCGACTCCGAGTAGATGGGCAACTGCGGGAACTCCGGCTCGCCGTCTGAGTCACTAGAGGCGAATATTTCGCCAATCTCCGTCCGTTGCTACCGGATGAAGCGCCCGTTGGCCACCACCGCAGACCCATCTTGGATGAACTCCAGGATGGCGGTCTGCTCCGCCATCTCCTCCGCTTGGGAGACCTTGAACTTCGCATGGCATCCTCCATGGCGAAGCCTGCAGCCGCCTCCACCTCCTCCTTTGGCTCTGCCATGTCGTCCTCCTCCGGATCACCCCCTTCATGGGCTGGGGGCTGCTCCACTTGCTGCTGCTCCTCCCCCTCCTCCTCCTGCTTCGGCTCCGGTAAATCCGGAGGCAAGCCGACAATGACACAAGCGGCGCACCTTGCCCGGATCTCCTCCTCGAGCTGCAACCCGTGTTCCGGCGTCAACATGGCGTAGGTGGTGATCCTCTGTCAGGCCATGGCTAGCGGCTACAATGAGCGGTTGGAAGTTGTTGGCGCGGGTGGGAGGGAGAGCGAAGGAATGGGGATGGGCTAGGGTTGGGCCGTCGCCGTCCGGATTAAATAGCCAGACTTGCTCCCTCGGGCGGCACGCGAAGCGGCGCCACACAGCGCGGAGCGGAAGAGGCACCCGTCGGACCAACGGTCTGTCCGTGTCCCCAAGTGGGCCCTTGATGTCTGTCCTACATGTCGCCCGTGTCCTGGAGTCTGCATATCGGCCGACATAAGAACCGGGTATGGGAAAGCCACCCAGTCGGGTGTTTTAGTCGGATTTGCGAGGTCCTGTTGGGTGCGGTTTTTGCGTCCGGACAGTGACTGGGCAGCCCACCCGGGCGTTTAGGGGGGTCCGGTTGTAGATGCTCTTAATTAGAATTTTCAGATTGCTCCTCTCAAGGTTTCACTCGAGTTGGAAAAAAATTTCTTTTTGTACAACATCTGGGCCAGTTCGAGGTGAAGCGTTGGAATGGACTAGGATCGGTGCTCCCCCTAACTTAATTTCCCAGGGCTATCCTTGTCCCTGACCAGGTTTTTTTCTCTGGCCTGCCGTAGCCCATATCCAAGCCCTGTATAACCAGTATAACCCATACCGTATAGGTACAATACCCTCCCCCAGAAAAAAACATCGCACGACCGCACGACCAGGTACGACCTGCCGAAGCCGGCTCCATCATTCACACAGTACCCTAGTTGCGGTTCTTTACGAATATCGGCGGCGGCGATCTCGTCGGATAGCGCACGTCACCGTCTTGAACCTTCAGTGCTCGTAGGTACCGCATCTCGCGTCCCTCCCATTTGTCTCGCTCGCGATAGCATCGAACAAACTGCCACCATCTTCATGGTAGTGGTTAACCAAGCGGGGCGGATAACCTAGCTACCGGCGGCGCAGGCGATCGCGGATCTTGTTTTGGTAGTGCTGCTCCTCATGATACGAAGTGATCACACCGACTAATGTGGGTTTCTTCTATCTAGGGTTAACGTAGCGTCGATTGTCGTCAGTTGTGTGCACGACGACTATCATTATTTGATGCAGCGGGTAACCTAGGTATCCAGCGGCGCAGGTTATCACTGATCTAGTTTCAGTAGTGCTGCTCCTCGCGATCCAAAGTGGCCATTTTACTTACTAGGTTTCACGTACCTTTTCGGCGTCGACCGCTCTGGAGACGGGGGAGGATCCATTGATGGTCATAGGTCGTTGGCGTCGGTTGTGTGCACAATCTGAACGACCTCGGTTGACGTAGTTTACTTAACGTTCGTAATCCTGTGCTATGTGTTGTATATTTCATTATTGATATTGTTTGCACGATCTGAACACCCTCGCTTGGGGTAGTTTACTTAACCTTTATAATCCTGTGCTATGTGTTGTCTATTTCATTATTGATATTTTTTGCGCGTGATGATACTTACTATTTGTTGTGGGAAATGACGAACAATGAGTTAACTGATATCATGGTAGATATGGAGTTTGGAGAACTGCTGAAAGACTGGATAGATGATTGATCAGATGATAAAAATTCAGTCGTGGATATTGGTCAGAGAATGGGAATGAAGGGGAAGATGTTAATGTGAGTGGCATTACCATGTTGTAATTTTTTGTGGCATCCGACAATATTATATTTTTGTATTGAAAATTTATAGATGGACGTGGATGATGATAGTGAGGAAAACATCTCCGAGGTCTCGAATGAAGATTACATTAGTATGGAAGTGGAATTTTTTGTTGGCATGCAAATTGAATTTTTTTCTGAAATATTATATGATAACTAATTATGTATTTGTGTCCAATTTTTCAGCTAATTTCAGGATCTCATAATGCGTATGACTATTACGGTGAATCCGACGCGGAGGCATGCCTTGATGACGAATCAGTAGATGCATCTGATTCTAGGGAGTCGCAGTCGTCGGTCAACATGAGTGAGGTATGTATGTAATCAATGTTGTATGGAAGTAATGTTAAACCATAGAAAATTGTTTTCATGGCTATGTTTTGATTGTGTAGGTGATAGAAGACAAGGGGAAAGAGAATGTCCAGGATACTACCCATGCAGATGATAAGAGGGATATGTTCATGAAGATAAGAGAAATGCCTTTTATGTCTGAAGTAGTTGCGTTCGTTTTCTACAACAGCTATGCTAGGATAATGGTTTCAACATTAGAAAGGATAAGGTCAGGTATAGCAAAACTGAGTCACATATGCGTTTGAGGTGGTATGTTTGTTCCAGAGAAGGGAAACGTGACATCAAGTTGCTAATCGAGGATGGACGCAGCCACAGGCTCAGACCCATGTCACGCTGCAACTACGAAGCACACCTGACCGTGAAGCTTGACGAAAAGCGTGGGGTTTGGTATGTTATAAGTTTTGAGGACAAGCATAACCATATTTTAGCAAAACCGGATGAAGTACTTTTTCTTTGGTCCCACAGAAAAAATCAAAGAGTACCAGAAAGCTGAGATATTGTCCATGGGAGCCGCATGAATTAGAATTCACACTATTATGGATTCCTTCATGAGCAAACATGTATGGTACGACAGTGTTGGGTTTACGAGGTGTGATATATACAACCTTTACTCTAGGAAGCAGAGGAAGCTGCTTTCAAAAGGTGATGCTGCCACAACCATATGCATCGTGGCCAGTAGGAAAGAGAGGATTCTAGCTTCTTTTTCGAGTACAAACTAGATAAAGAAGGACATATGAATAGAATGTTCTCGTCTGACTCACAGTCTCGTCAGGACTATGAGGACTTTGACAACATGGTTGTAGTTGACAACACGTACAAGAGACTTTGACAACATGAATCGTTATGGTATGCCATTCATACCTATTGTTGGTCTTAACAATCAGCGAATACTACTGTTTTTAGTTGTGCCATAGTTTCGTATGAGACCGAAGAGACATATGTGTGGCTGCTGCAAACATTTTTGAGGTCCATATGTCAGAAGCTGCAGAAGAGTGTAATCACGGACGCCGACACTGCAATGATCAGGGCAATTCGCGAAGTCTTGCCAGATGTGCGGCACCGTATATGTACATGGCATATAGAGAAAAAAAATATGAAGATTCACCTCACTCACAAGTCCTTGAACCAGTTCTGAACTCTTCTATACTACACCACGTCCACGGCCATGTTTGAGGAGAGATGTTACACGTTTGCCAAAAGATGGCAGTAGGAAAAAATAGTAACTTGGTTGAGACAAATTTATAAGAAGACGAGACTGTGGGCCGCAGCTTATCTGTGAGGTTTTTTGGCTTGGCATGAAAAGCAACCCGAGGAGTGAAATTTTGAACTCCTTCCTTCACCTTGATTGCTTGTATCTACATTGGTAATTCCCCGAAGAGGAGAGGATGATGCAACACAATAATGGTAAGTATTTCTATGAAACCAAGGCTATCAATCCAGTAGGAGAACCAATCAACACTATGTAAACAACACCTACACACGAAACACAAAAACTTGCAACCCAACTCGTAAGAGGGGTTGTCAATACCTCCTCGGTATTGAGATAGATTAAATTTTATGAGATTGGATAAACAGATCTAGCAAAAACACAAAATAAAATAAATAAAGAAAAAGTGCAGGAAGGTATTTTTGGATTAATAGATCTAAAAATAATATGATAGGAAATAGACCTCGGGGCCATAGATTTCACTAGAGGCTTCTCTCGAGAAAATAGCATACGGTGGGTAAACAAATTACTGTTGGGCAATTGATAGAAGAGCAAATAATTAGGATGATATCCAAGGCAATGATCATGTATACAGGCATCACGTCCAAGATTAGTAGACCAACTCCTGCTTGCATCTACTACTATTACTCCACACATCGACCGCTATCCAGCAGGCATCTAGTGTATTAAGTTCATGGAAAAATGGAGTAATGCAATAAGAACGATGACATGATGTAGACAAGATATATTCATGTAGGAATAGACCCCATCTTTTTATCCTTAATGGCAACGATACATGCGTGTCATGTCTCCTTCTGTCACCGAGATTGAGCACCGCAAGATCGAACCCATCACAAAGCACCTCTTCCCATGGCAAGACAAATCAAACTAGTTGGCCAAACCAAGCCAAAGTTTTGGAGAAGAAACACGAGCCTATAACAATCATGCACAAGAGAGTTCAACAAAGACTCAAATAATATTCATGGATAGAACTGATCATAAACTCACAATTCATCGGATCCCAACAAACACACCGCAAAAAGTCATTACATCAAATAGATCTCCAAGAACATCGAGGAGAACATTGTATTGAAGATCAAAAAGAGAGAATAAACCATGTAGCTACTGCCTACGGACCCATAGGTCTATGGTAAACTACTCACGCATCATTGAAGGGGCAAGGGTGATGATGAAGAACCCCTCCGTGATCGTTGACCCCTCCGGTAGAGTGTCGAAAAAGGCCTTTAGATTGGATCTTGTGGTTCTGGAACTTGCGGCGGTTGGAATTGTGTTTCGTCGACTCCCATATGGTTTTGGGGATTTTAGAGTATTTATAAGCTGATAGTCGATGGAGAAGCCTCCCGTGGGCCCACTACCCACTAGGGCGCGCCTGGGTCTTCTGGCGTGCCCTGGTGCCCAGTGGGCCCCACGGGCCTCCTCTGGTGCACTTCCTTGGCTCCCTCAGTGTCTTCTGTTGAGAAAAAAAATCTCCAAAAAGTTTCATGGCATTTGGACTCCGTTTGGTATTGATATTCTACAAAGTGAAAAACAAGCAGAAAACAACAACTGGCACTGGGCACTATGTCAATAGGTTATTTCTAAAAAATGATATAAAGTTGCTAGTAAATGAGTATAAAACATCCAAGAATTATACTTTAATAGCATGGAACAATAAAAAATTATAAATACGTTGGAGACGATCAGCATCCCCAAGCTTAATTCATGCTTGTCCTCGAGTAAGTAAATGATAAAAACAGAATTTTTGATGTGGAATGCTACCCATCATCTTCATCACATATTCCTTTCTTTTGTACTATGGACATTTGGACTTTAGTTGATTCAAATCAATAGTCTATAATTTGACATGAAGACCTCAATACTAAAGCATATGAACAATCAACCATGTTTTTCAAAATATTAACACTAAAGAAAGCTATCCCTAACCCATTATGCTTAATCATTGATCCATTCATGAAACACACTCAACTATTAGCTACATCCAATGCTCAAGTATGATAATAGTGCTCCCTAGTTGGTGCTTTATAAGAGAAGATGGTGACTCAATAAAAATAAAAATTGCATAAAAGTGAATAGATAGGCCCTTCGTAGAGGGAAGCAGAGATTTGTAGAGGTGCCAGAGTTCAAAGCTTAAATTGAGAGATAAAATTGTTTTGAGAGGCATGCTTTTCCCATCAACGAAAACGGCCGAGAATTCCCAATACTTTCCATGCTAGATACATCAAAGGCGGTTCCCAAACATAAAATAAAGTTTATTCCTTTTTTTCACCATTTTTTCACAATCCATGGCTAGCCATATCCACGGGCGCCTTCCATACCAACACTTTCCAAGGAATTTATTATTGACAACATAAATAAATTTCTTTTTCAATTCGGGACTGGGCATCCTTATTACCAGCCACACTCTCGTGCAGTGACAAGTGAATAAACACTCATATTGAGAATAAGACATCTAGCATGGAACAATATTGGCCACCCCCTGCAGCTTCATGAGCGGTACGGGCACACAAAAAGGAAATTCATTTTGAAAATGAGAGTTGGCACAAACAAATTTACTTGGAACAGCATTGAAATACAGCATATAGGTAGGTACGGTGGACTAATTTGGCACAACTTGGTTTAAGGAGTTTGGATGCACAAGCGGTATCCCGCTTAGTACAAGGGAAGGCTAGCAAATAGATTGAGAAGCAACAAACCAAGAAACAAAAACTATCATAAACGAGCATTAAACATAACTAACACCAAATAATGCACCATAAGTATGATGTAACGTCATTGCATAACTATTGACTATCGTCCTTGCATAGGGAATCACAAACCTTAACACCAATATTCTTACTAAAGCATAATTACTCACCAACATGACTCACATATTACTATCTCATATCGCAAAAGTATTGCAAGGAATCAAGTTTTAATATCCAATGATCTTCATGATAGTTTTCATTATCCCTCTTGAATATCTATAACTTTGGGACTTGTTTCATATATTACCATTGCTTATAACAATCTCTCAAACAAATTTAAGTGAAGAACAAGAGCATAAATATTTCTTAAAAAATTTCATCTCTCAAAATAATATAAGTGAAGCATGAGAGGATATTTCTTTAATATTTTACTAACTCTGAAAATAATATAAGTGAAGCATAAGAGTATTTCTTCAAAATTAAAGCACCAATGTGCTAAAGAAGATATAAGTGAAGCACTGGAGCAAATCCATAGCTCAAAAAATTTAAGTCAAGCACATAGATAAATTCTAACAAATCATGACATCATTATGGATCTCTCAAATAGGTGTGTCCAACAAGGATGATTGTGACAAACTAAAAAGCAAAACAAAGAAAAGACTCCTAAAATACAAGACGCTCCAAGCAAAACTCATGATATGTGACAGATGAAAATATAGCTCCAAGTAAAATTACTAATGGTCGTTAGAACAAAGAGGGGATGCCTCCCGGGACATCCCCAAGCTTAGTTGCTTGGTTATCCTTGAATATTACCTTGGGGTGCTGATACGTCTCCAACGTATCTATAATTTTTGATTGTTCCATGCTATTATATTATCTGTTTTGGATGTTGAATGGGCTTTATTATACACTTTTATATTATTTTTGGGACTAACCTATTAACCGGAGGCCCAGTCCAAATTGCTGTTTTTTTCCTATTTCAGTGTTTCGCAGAAAAGGAATATAAAACGGAGTCCAAACGGAATGAAACCTTCGGGAGAGTCGTTTTTGGAACAAACGCAATCCAGGAGACTTGGAGTGGACGTCAATGAAGCAACGAGGCGGCCACGAGGCAGGGAGGCGCGCCCAGTGGGGTAGGCGCGCCCCCACCCTCGTGGGCCCCTCGTGGCTCCCCTGACAGACTTCTTTCGCTAATATATACTCATATACCCTGAAAACATCCTATAGCACCACGAAACCCTATTTCCACCGCCGCAACCTTCTGTACCCATGACATACCATCTTGGGGCCTTTTCCGGCGCTCCGCCTGAGGGGGAATCGATCACGAAGGGCTTCTACATCAACACCATAGCCTCTCCGATGATGTGTGAGTAGTTTACCTCAGACCTTCGGGTCCATAGTTATTAGCTAGATGACTTCTTCTCTCTCTTTGGATCTCAATACAAAGTTCTCCTCGATGTTCTTGGAGATCTATTCGATGTAATTCTTTTTGCGGTGTGTTTGTCGAGATCCGATGAATTATGGGTTTATGATCAAGATTATCTATGAACAATATTTGAATCTCCTCTGAATTCTTTTATGTATGATTTGTTATCTTTGCAAGTCTCTTCGAATTATCAGTTTGGTTTGGCCTACTAGATTGATCTTTCATGCAATGGGAGAAGTGCTTAGCTTTGGGTTCAATCTTGCGGTGTCCTTTCCCAGTGACAGCAGGGGCAGCAAGGCACGTATTGTATTGCTGCCATCGAGGATAAAAACATGGGGTTTATATCATATTGCTTGAGTTTATCCCTCTACATCATGTCATCTTGCCTAATGCATTACTCTGTTCTTATGAACTTAATACTCTAGATGCATGCTGGATAGCGGTCGATGTGTGGAGTAATAGTAGTAGATGCAGAATCGTTTCGATCTACTTGTCGCGGACTTGATGCCTATATACATGATCATGCCTACATATTCTCATAACTATGCACTTTTCTATCAATTGCTCGACAGTAATTTGTTCACCCACCGTAATACTTATGCCATCTTGAGAGAAGCCACTAGTGAAACCTATGGCCCCCGGGTCTATTTTCCATCATATAAGTTTCCGATCTATTTTATTTTGCAATCTTTACTTTCCAATCTATGTCATAAAAATACCAAAAATATTTATCTTATTATCTCTATCAGATCTCACTTTTGCAAGTGGCCATGAAGGTATTGACAACCCCTTTATCGTGTTGGTTGCAAGGTTCTTATTTGTTTGTGCAGGTACGAGGGATTTGAGTGTAGCCTCCTACTGGATTGATACCTTGGTTCTCAAAAACTGAGGGAAATACTTACCTTACTTTGCTGCATCATCCTTTCCTCTTCAAGGGAAAACCAACGCATGCTCAACAGGTAGCAATAAGGATTTCTGGCGCCGTTACCGGGGAGTCTACGCACAAGTCAAGACATACCAAGTACCCATCACAAACTCTTATCCCTCTCATTACATTATTTTCCATTTGCCTCTCGTTTTCCTCTCCCCCACTTCACCCTTGCCTTTTTATTCACCCTCTTTTTCCCGTTCCCCTCATTTTTGCTTGCCTCTTGTGTGCTTGTGTGTTGGATTGTTTGTGACGATGGCTCAAGATAATACTAAATTGTGTGATTTTTCCAATACCAACAACATGATTTTCTTAGCACTCCGATTGCTCCTATTACCGATGCTGAATCTTGCGAAATTAATGCTGCTTTGTTGAATCTTGTCATGAAAGATCAATTCTCTGGCCTTCCCTAGTGAAGATGCCGCTACACATCTAAACAACTTTGTTGATTTGTGCGATATGCAAAAGAAGAGAGATGTGGATAATGATATTGCTAAATTGAAGCTATTTCCATTTTCACTTAGAGATCGTGCTAAAACTTGGTTTTCGTCTTTGCCTAAAAATAATACTGATTCATGGAATAAGTGCAAAGATGCTTTTATCCCTAAGTATTTTCCTCCCGCTAAGATCATCTCTCTTAGAAATGATATTATGAATTTTAAGCAACTTGATCATGAACATGTTGCACAAGCTTGGGAGAGAATGAAATTAATGATATGTAATTGCCCTACACATGGTTTGAATTTATGGATGATTATACAAAATTTTTATACCGGATTGAATTTTGCTTCTAGAAATCTTTTAGATTCGGCCACGGGTGACACTTTTATGGAAATCACTTTAGGAGAAGCTACTAAACTCCTAGATAATATTATGATTAATTATTATCAATGGCACACCGAAAGATCGTACTAGTAAAAAGGTTCATGCGATAGAAGAGATTAATGTTTTGAGTGGAAATATGGATGAACTTATGAAATTGTTTGCTAATAAGAGTGTTTCCTCTGATCCTAATGATATGCCTTTATCCACTTTGATTGAGAATCATAATGAATCTATGGATGTGAATTTTGTTGGTAGGAACAATTTTGGTAACAACGCTTATAGAGGAAACTTTAATCCTAGGCCGTTCCCTAGTAATTCCTCTAATAATTATGGTAATTCCTACAACAACTCTGATGGAAATTTTAATAAGTTGCCCCTTGATTTTGGGATTAGTGTTAAAGAGTTTATGATTCCTCAAAAGAATTTCAATGCTTTGCTTGAAGAATAATTGCCTAAGATTGATGAGTTGGCTAGGAACATGGATAGAATTTCTCTTGATGTTGATTCTTTGAAACTCAGATCTATTCCACCTAAGCATGATATCAATGAGTCCCTCAAATCCATGAGAATTTCCATTGATGAGTGCAAAGAAAGAATCGCTAGATTGCGTGCAAAAAAAAGATTGCTTTGTAAAAGCGAGTTCTTCTAGTTTTCATGATAATAGGGATGAAGATCTAAAAGTGATTGATGTGTCTCCTATTAAATCTTTGTTTTGCAATATGAATCTTGATAATGATAGGACTAGAGATGAGTCAACTTTATTTAAGAGGCGTCCCAATGATTCGGAGTTTTTAGATCTTGATGCCAAAATTGGTAAAAGTGGGATTGAAGAGGTCAAAACTTTACATAGCAATGAACCCACTATTTTGGATTTCAAGGATATGATAATTGTTCTTTAATAGATTGTATTTCCTTGTTGCAATCCGTGTTAAATTCTCCTCATGCTTATAGTCAAAATAAAGCTTTTACTAAACATATCATTGATGCTCTAATGCAATCTTATGAAGAAAAGCTTGAATTAGAAGTTTCTATCCCTAGAAAACTTTATGACGAGTGGGAACCTACTATTAAAATTAAAATTAAAGATCATGAATGCTATGCTTTGTGTGATTTGGGTGCTAGTGTTTCCACGATTCCAAAAACTTTGTGAGATGTGTTAGGTTTCCGTGAATTTGATGATTGCTCTTTAAACTTGCACCTTGCGGATTCCACCATTAAGAAACCTATGGGAAGGATTAATGATGTTCTTATTGTTGCAAATAGGAATTATGTGCCCGTAGATTTTATTGTTCTTGATATAGATTGCAATCCTTCATGTCCTATTATTCTTGGTAGACCTTTCTTTAGAACGATTGGTGCAATTATTGATATGAAAGAAGGAAATATTAGATTCCAATTTCCATTAAGGAAAGGCATGGAACACTTTCCTAGGAAGAAAATCAAATTACCTTATGAATCTATTATGAGAGCCACCTATGAATTGAATACCAAAGATGGCAATATTTAGATCTATTCTCGCTTTTATGCCTAGCTAGGGGTGTTAAACGATAGCGCTTGTTGGGAGGCAACCCAATTCTATTTTTGTTCTTTGATTTTTGTTCCTGTTTAGTAATAAATAATTTATCTAGCCTCTGGTTAGATGTGGTTTTATGTTTCAATTAGTGTTTGTGCCAAGTAAAACCTATAGGATCTTCTTGGGTGATATTTAATTTGATCTTGCTGAAAAACAGAAACTTTTGCGCGCACGAGAATAATTTGAATAAATCACAGAAACGTGCTTTTCAGTTGATTATTTTTGCAGAAGATTAATAAACAAATTATCTAGGACTTCCTATTTTGGTAGAAGTTTTGGGGTTCCAGAAATATTCGAAAGTTACAGATTGCTACAGACTGTTCTGTTTTTGACAGATTCTGTTTTTCGTGCGTTGTTTGCTTATTTTGATGAACCTATGGCTAGTATCGGGGGGTATGAACCATAGAGAAGTTGGAACACAGTAGGTTTAAAACCAATATAAATAAATAATTAGTTCATTACAGTACCTTAAAGTGGTGGTTTGTTTTATTTCGCTAACGGAGCTCATGAGATTTTCTGTTGAGTTTTGTGTTGTGAAGTTTTCAAGTTTTTGGGTAAAGATTTGATGGATTATGGAATAAGGAGTGGCAAGAGACTAAGCTTGGGGATGCCCAAGGCAACCCAAGGTAAAATTCAAGGACAACCAAAAGCCTAAGCTTGGGGATGCCCCGGAAGGCATCCCCTCTTTCGTCTTCGTCCATCGGTAACTTCACTTGATGCTATATTTTTATTCACCACATGATATATGTTTTGCTTGGAGCATCTTGTATGATTTGAGTCTTTGCTTTTTGGTTTACCACAATCATCCTTTCTGTACACACCTTTTGGGAGAGACACACATGAATCGGAATTTATTAGAATACTCTATGTGCTTGACTTATATCTTTGGAGCTAGATAATTTTGCTCTAGTACTTCACTTATATCTTTTTAGAGCACGGTGGTGGTTTTATTTTATAGAAATTATTGATCTCTCATGCTTCACTTATATTATTTTGAGAGTCCTTTAGAACAGCATGGTAATTTCTTTGGTTAAAATTTTAGTCCTAATATGATGAGCATCCAAGATAGGTATAATAAAAACTATCATATAAAGTGCATTGAATACTATGAGAAGTTTGATACTTGATGATTGTTTTGAGATATGAGGATGGTAATATTAGATTCATGCTAGTTGAGTAGTTCTGAATTTGAGGAATACTTGTGTTAAAAGTTTGTGATTCCCGTAGCATGCACGTATGGTGAACCGTTATGTGATGAAGTTGGAGCATGATTTATTTATTTATTGTCTTCCTTATGTGTGGAGGTTGGGATCACGCGATGGTTAACTCCTACCAACCCTTCCCCTAGGAGCATGCGTGTAGTACTTTGTTTTGATAACTTGTAGATTTTTGCAATAAGTATGTGAGTTCTTCATGACTAATGTTGAGTCCATGGATTATACGCACTCTCACCCTTCCACCATTGCTAGCCTCTCTTGTGCCGCGCAACTTTCACCGGTATCATACACCCATCATATAACTTCCTCAAAACAGCCACCATACCTACCTATTATGGCATTTCCATAGCCATTCCGAGATATATTGCCATGCAACTTTCCACCGTTACGTTTATTATGACACGCTCCACCATTGTCATATTGCTTTGCATGATCATGTAGTTGACATCGTATTTGTGGCAAAGCCACCATTCATAATTCTTTCATACATGTCACTCTTGATTCATTATCCTGATACACCGCCGGAGGCATCCAAATAGAGTCATATTTTGTTCTAAGATGCTTGAGTTGTAAGTAGATAAAAGTGTGATGATCTTCATTATTAGAGCATTGTCCCATGTGAGGAAAGGATGATGGAAGCAATGATTCCCTCACAAGTTGGGATGAGTCTCCGGACTTTATGAAAAATAAAAGAGGCCAAAGAAGCCCAAATAAAAAAAAGAGGCCAAAGAAGCCCACCATAAAAATGAGAGAAAAAGAGAGAAGGGACAATGTTACTATCCTTTTACCACACTTGTGCTTCAAAGTAGCACCGTGATCTTCATGATAGAGAGTCTCCTATGTTGTCACCTTCATATGTTAGTGGGAATTTTTCATTATATAACTTGGCTTGTATATTCCAATGATGGGCTTCCTCAAATTGCCCTAGGTCTTCGTGAGCAAGCAAGTTGGATGCACACCTGCTTAGTTTCTTTTGATGAGCTTTCATACACTTATAGCTCTAGTGCATCCGTTGCATGGCAATCCCTACTCACTCACATTGATATCTATTAATGGGCATCTCCATAGCCCGTTGATACGCCTAGTTGATGTGAGACTATCTTCTCCTTTTTTGTCTTCTCCACAACCACCATCCTATTCCACCTATAGCGCTATGTCCATGGCTCACACTCATGTATTGCGTGAAGATTGAAAAGTTTGAGAATACTAAAGTATGAAACAATTGCTTGGCTAAAACCGGGGTTGTGCATGATTTAAATATTTTGTGTGATGAAGATAGAGCATAGCCAGACTATATGATTTTGTAGGGATAACTTTCTTTGGCCATGTTATTTTGAGAAGACATGATTACTTTGTTAGTATGCTTGAAGTATTATTACTCTTATGTCAATATTAAACTTTTGTCTTGAATCTTTCGGATCTGAACATTCATGCCACAATAAAGAAAATTACATTGAGAATTATGCTAGGTAGCATTCCACATCAAAAATTCTGTTTTTATCATTTACCTACTCGAGGACGAGCAGGAATTAAGCTTGGGGATGCTTGATACGTCTCCAACATATCTATAATTTTTGATTGTTCCATGCTATTATATTATCTGTTTTGGATGTTTAACGGGCTTTATTATACACTTTTATATTATTTTTGGGACTAACCTATTAACCGGAGGCCCAGTCCAAATTGCTGTTTTTTTGCCTATTTCAGTGTTTTGCAGAAAAGGAATATCAAACGGAGTCCAAACGGAATGAAACCTTCGGGAGAGTCGTCTTTGGAACAAATGCAATCCAGGAGACTTGGAGTGGACGTCAAGGAAGCAACGAGGCGGCCACGAGGCAGGGAGGCGCGCCCAGGGGGGTAGGTGAGGGAGTCCAGGATTAAGGGGTCCTCGGACAGCCGGACTATATGCGTATGCCGGACTGTTGGACTATGAAGATACAAGATAGAAGACTTCGTCTCGTGTCTGGATGGGACTCTCCTTTGCGTGGAAGGCAAGATTCCTTCCTTTGTAACCGACTCTGTGTAACCCTAGCCCCCTGCGGTGTCTATATAAACCGGAGGGTTTAGTCTGTAGGACAAGGACAATCATAACCATAGGCTAGCTTCTAGGGTTTAGCCTCTTCGATCTCGTGGTAGATCAACTCTTGTAATAATCATATCATCAAGATCAATCAAGCAGGAAGTAGGGTATTACCTCCATCGAGAGGGCCCGAACCTGGGTGAAAATTGTGTCCCCCGCCTCCTGTTACCATTAGCCTTAGACGCACAGTTCGGGACCCCTACCCGAGATCCGCTGGTTTTGACACCGACATTGGTGCTTTCATTGAGAGTTCCACTGTGTCGCCACCATAAGGCTTGATGGCTCCTTCAATCATCTACAACAACGCTGTCCAGGGGGAAGTTTTTCCCCCTGGACAGATCTTCGTATTCGGCGGCTTCGCACTACGGGCCAACTCGCTTGGCCATCTGGAGCAGATCGACAGCTACGCCCCTGGCCATCAGGTCAGGTTTGGAAGTTTGAACTACACCGCCGACATCCGGGGAGACTTGATCTTCGATGGATTCGGGCCTAGGACAACCGCGCCCCGCCGCCACGATGAACATGACCTAAATCTGTCGTCAGACGGTGCGCGGGAGATGGCACCTGTAACGCACTGGCCCTAGATCCAGAGCAGAGCGCGCCATCCGATGACGGGAGGCTCAACCCCGCCATGGAGGCCGCGGACTCAACGGTGCTAGAGCCAAAAACAGACCTGACCTCCAACGAGGCCTGTGTCATCGGAACCTCGGACTCGTCTTCGGCTACAGGCTCCGAACCGCGTGAATCCGCGCCCATCGAATCCGACTGGGCGCCGATCTTAGAGTTCAGCTCCACGAACATCTTCCAACACTCACCCCTAGGCGATGTGTTAAACTCATTAAAGTCTCTCTCCTTGTCAGGAGACTTCAGGCCAAACTATGTCCGGCTTGAGTGGGAAGCGGACAACGAAGGACTTCATTGCCCACCGACCACCCACTTGATAGCCACTGTCGATGATTTGACCGACATGCTTGATTTCGACTCCGAGGACGTTGACGGTATGGACGACGATGCCGGAGAAGAACAGGAACCACCGCCCACAGGTTGCTGGACAGCCACCTCCTCATACGATATATACATGGTGGATACACCCAAGGAAGACAATGGCGATGACATAAAGATGCAGTTGATGACAAACTTCCTGAGAAGCATTCTAAGCGCTGACGTCAGCGGCGTCGCTCTAAATCACGCCATGGTAAAAATAGTGATACCGGCACAAGAGAGAATAGCACTCTGGACGATGCTGAAGACAACGAAGACCCCGCCAAGCCAAGTTTCGAACAGGCTGAACGGGAAGATGGGTGAGCCAGCCCCGATGAATAGGCCATGAACAACGACTTGGAGGATAGCAATTACATGCCCCTCTCCAAGGACGAGGTGAGCCTCGGCGATGAAGAATTTATCGTGCCTGAGGATCCCATTGAGCAGGAGTGTTTTAAGCGCCGCCTTATAGCCACGACAAGGAGCCTGAAGAAGAAGCAGCAGCTTCAAGCTGATCAAAATCTGCTCACTGATAGATGGACTGAGGTCCTGGCAGCCGAGGAATATGGACTCGAACGCCCAACCAAAAGTTACCCGAAGCACAAATTGCTACCTCAATTCGATGACGAGGCGCTGGAATCGGCACTACCAGCGCATAATGCGGCTGACCGGCCACCGCGTGGTTGAGACAACGCGGCAATTCAGCCAGAACACCAGCCGGCACCATGTCTCCGAACAAATAGAAACACAACAACCCGGGGATACACACACGACCTGCGGTACGACTTGGAGAACAGAGAAGGCCAAACCAGATCGATCTACGGATCGCGGGGGTGCGCCCCAATGCGCAGCGACGACCACCACGCCGGTTATAACAAATACACACTTGTCCGGGCCGAATACCGCAGACCGGCTCCATTCGAGCTGCATCGCGACGTAGCCCGACACAGAGGCGCCGCACACCCCCTATGCTTCACCGATGAAGTAATGGAACATGAATTCCCAGAAGGGTTTAAATCCGTAAACATTGAATCATATGATGGAACAACAGACCCCGCGGTATGGATCGAGGACTTCCTTCTCCATATACATATGGCCTGCGGTGATGATCTCCATGCCATCAAGTACCTCCCGCTAAAACTAAAGGGACCAGCTAGGCACTAGTTGAACAGTCTGCCCGAAAACTCCATTGGCAGTTGGGAGAACCTAGAGGATGCATTCTTGACAACTTCCAGGGCACTTATGTCCGACCTCCGGATGCCGATGACTTAAGTCATATAATCCAACAGCCCGAAGAGTCAGCTAGGAAATTCTGGACTCGGTTCTTAACTAAAAAGAACCAAATCGTCGACTGTCCGGATGCCGAAGCCCTAGCGGCCTTTAAGCATAACATCCGCGATGAGTGGCTCGCCCGGCA
The DNA here is from genome assembly GCF_002575655.3 of Aegilops tauschii subsp. strangulata. Lineage (NCBI taxonomy): Eukaryota > Viridiplantae > Streptophyta > Magnoliopsida > Poales > Poaceae > Aegilops > Aegilops tauschii. The sequence goes on along the minus strand of NC_053037.3, from coordinate 33,907,132 downwards.
CCTCGGCCAAGAGAAGCCGAAGTCCATGGCAGCCCTTACGACGCTCATGACCCGCTTTTGTGCAGGCGAGGATAGCTGGCTAGCTCGTAGCAATAGCACCTCAAGTAAACCTGGCACTTTTGAAGCCAGAGATAGCAATGGCAAGCCACGACGCAAAAGACACAAGCGACGAAATAATGGTGATAACACCGAAGACACGACCGTCAATGCCGGATTCAGTGGCTCTAAGTCCGGTCAGCGGAAAAAGCCATTTAAAAGAAACAATCCGGGCCCGTCCAATCTAGACCGCATACTCGATCGTCCATGTCAAATCCACGGCACCCCCGATAAACCAGCCAATCACACCAACAGAGAATGTTGGGTCTTTAAACAGGCCGGCAAGATTAATGCTGAAAACAAGGAAAAGGGATCGCAAAGTGACGACGATGAGGAACCCCGGCCGCCGAACACAGGGGGACAGAAGAAGTTTCCTCCCCAAGTGAAAACGGTGAATATGATATATGCTACCCATATCCCCAAAAGGGAGCGGAAGCGCGCACTAAGGGACGTCTACGCGATGGAGCCAGTTGCCCCAAAATACAACCCGTGGTCCTCTTGTTCGATCACCTTCGATCGAAGGGACCATCCGACCAGTGTCCGTTACGGCGGTTCAGCCGCACTGGTGCTTGACCCTATCATTGACAGATTCCACCTCACACGCGTCCTCATGGACGGTGGTAGCAGCCTGAACCTACTTTATCAGGATACAATGCGCAAAATGGGTATTGGTCCCTCAAGGATCAAGCCCACCAAAACCACCTTTAAAGGTGTCATACCAGGTGTAGAGGCCTGCTGTACGGGCTCAATCACACTGGAAGTGGTCTTCGGATCCCTGGATAATTTCCGAAGCGAAGAGTTACTCTTTGATATCGTCCCCTTCCGCAGCGGTTATCACGCACTGCTCGGACGAACCGCATTCGCTCGTGTCAATGCGGTGCCGCACTATGCCTACCTTAAGCTCAAGATGCCCGGACCTCGCGGTGTTATAACAGTCAGAAATACGGAGCGCTCCCTCCGTACTGAGGAGCACACCGCGGCCCTTGCAGCAGAAGTACAGAATAGCCTTCTTAGGCGAAACCTCAATTCGGCAATAAAGCCCCCGGACACCGTTAAGAGGGTCAGCGCTAAGCTGCAACAGGACCATCCGGCTCGTCCAGAGCTCAGCTAGCAATTCGGCCTTCGTCCCATCCCCAAGAAAGCGGTGAAATTCGTGCCGCGCGTACATAACTATGCACTTAGAATACCATGGGAACGGACGGAGGCACTGCTAGACCATGGTCCACAATGTGGCTCAAACGCTCCTGGATCCGCATACCTTCACTTTTTCTCTTTCTTTCAGGTTTCTTCTCTTCTCGAGGTCTTTTTCTGATAAACCTGCTCGTCGGACCTGTAGCGGGACGGATACGCCAAGAAAGCTAGGGGCTCGGGCGTACAAGGCAATACCCAGGTGGTCTTTGCTAACGATCGTCATACCTGTTTTAAATACTCGCACGCAGATCGCTCTTGGTCGTGGCATGTTAAATAGCCTTGTTTGCTTATTGCACTACTTTGTACAGATACGCCTTGACGTATCAATCAACTTACAATGAAAAATAATCTGCAGCGTTTGCCCATTACTTAAATTTTTCCTTGTCCATTTATCTTCAATTGCACCTGTACATCCTGGTACGCCTTAATTCGCCAGGGGCTTCATTGTACCCCATCACATGGCAAGAAAGTCTGAACACTTTTACAGTATAGTTCGGCACCCCGAACTTATAGCATTATATGCATCGGCTCTGAATCATGTCTTTGGTCAATAGTTGGGTTACCCTGCTTGCTACCCTATGTTCCGCTATATCGGCTAGGGTAGTAAAGGGAGAACTACTGTGATCGTGTCCCGGTTCTTCCGGACGAGCGCCTCAGTAGAGAAAGCCGAAAACTGACTGTCATGATGCGGCGAGAGTTGGTCAGCTATTTGAGAGGTTTTCAAATCGCTAGAGATTTTTTCCACTTTATGCGAGGAATCGGTTTTCGTCCGATTAGGCGTGTATAGCACCCCATCTTCGGCCTTCCGAATACAAGGGGCTACGCCAAAATTTAAAATTGTAGAACTCCTATGGGTACGTGAGGGTGATAAAGCTGTATAGTCTGATTGCCTTGTTCGTCGCGCTAAACACCTCCTTAAAGGACCAAAAATTTGGATAAAGAGTGTTTAGATTTATCCCGAACACCCCTGTACTAGCTACGTGGGGGCAGAAGCTGACGACTGGCCAACTCTCAGATTTCATAAACGGCCGCACAGGAGGTAAAATTTTAAATAATAAGCATTACATTACATAAAGACCTTGTTCCATAGTACAAGACAGGATAAAATAATGCTTTCATGGGAAAATGATATCCTTGGCACATTGCTCCGCCACAAGGCAGGATCCCTCCATGACACTATCATAGTACTTCTCGGGCTTGCGATGCTCCTTGCCCTCGGGCGGACCCTCGGTCATCAACTTTTTGGCATCCATCTTCGCCCAATGCATCTTGGCGCGGGCAAAAGCCATCCGCGCACCTTCAATGCAGACCGACCGCTTGATGGCATCAAGCCGAGGGTAGGCACTGACCAGCCGCTTCACGAGTCTGAAGTAGCTACTAGGCATGGGTTCGGCAGGCCATAGCTGGACTATTAGGTCCTTCATGGCCAGTTCGGCCGCCTTGTGCAGCTCGACCAACTGCTTTAGCTGGTCACTAAGGGGCGACGGATGTTCTGATCCAAGGTATTGAGACCAGAACAGCTTCTCCGTAGAGCTCCCTTCTTCGGCTCCAAAGAACTCTGCAGTATCTGATATGTTGCGTGGCAGATCCGCAAACGCTCCTGGAAAAAAAATCCAAATTCAGGTAAGTAAAAGGAACGCTTCCTTCACACACTTGCTTTTGCGTAATAAAAGCCTTACCTGCCGCGATGTCCTGGGCCACCTGGATTTCCCGGAGGGCGCTCTGGGCTTCGGCTCGGGCATCTTGCGCGCTCTGGAGGGCCTTGGCAAGTTCGGACTCTTGAGTCTTCGAATGACGCTCCAAGGACTCGTACTTTTTGACGGCATCCTGGAGCTCTTGCTGGACCTCGCTGACCCAGGCCTCCTGCTTCTCTCGAGCGGCGCGTTCCTTAGCCGCATTGTCCTCGGCCTCGGCCAACGCCTTCTTGAGGGCCGCTACTTCGGTCGGGGCCCCTAATAAAGTGCATGCCACTTCAGTCAGTATGAACTTTTCATCCCTCCCAAATATAAAGCACCAGTTAGTGCATACCTTGGCTGTCCTCCAATTGCTTCCTCACGAGGCCGAGTTCTTCCTTGGCCCATTCCAGATTTTGCGTCAAGCCAGAGACCTCCGCAGTATGGGCGGCAGCAGCTAGCAGCGACGCCTGCTTATTCACATAGACATTTTATGTTAGACTCCTGGGAAAAAATATTTTGATCCTCTGTTCGGTCCTTCTTTCCGAACACCGAACAGAGCATCAGGGGCTACTGTCTACAAGGTGATATTCTTTTACAACTATATTACTTACCTCAAAGCCTGTTAGAAGGCTAATGCGGGTTTCGGTCAATCCGCTTTTGGCGGATTGGACTTTCTCAATCACCGTACTCATAAGAGTACGGTGTTCTACCATAATGGCAGCACCTTGTAGCGCTTCCAGCAATATGTCCGGTGCCTCTGGATGGACAGAGGTCACCGCCGGAGGCGGCTTGCCCCCCTCGTTCGGGAGAGGCTGCCTGCCCGAATTCGGAGCCACTTGGGTCTCCGGAGCTGTATCCGGCTGAGGGCCGAACTGGACTCGGCCCTCATCGTCGTGGTTTGTAGGGGTCTTTCCCCCCATATGCCCGGCAACCGGACTTCTTTCCTCCGGCATCACCAAAACGACCTCTCCTTGGACCGGTATCCTTCGGGACAACACCTCGGTGTTGTCCTCGGCCTTATGGGAGGTTGCCGTTGGAAGGGATTCACTGTTCATCGCCGACGGATCCAACGACCCCTTTGAAGTGGAGGACAGCTCGATTTTGGATTGGGCCGGACTGCAGATGCATGGTCTAACACATTAAAAAACGATAAATTGAAAAAACCCGGAAATGTTATCATGTCCGGATACTTACGACTTGGCCAGGGGCTTGACTCTGGGCCCCCACTCCTCGCTGCTATTGGTGGCTGCGGCGGAGTAGTCCGGAAGGGAGATTTTTCCCTTCTTGGGCACCTTGGCCTCCCCGTGTGTGGAGGCCTTCCTCTTCTTTTTCCCCCAATGGGGGGTGAACGGGCCTCCTCCTCCTCCTCGTCTTCTTCGGTGAAGGCGTCTCGGCGTCTTCGGACGTCACATCCGAGACACCCTTGCGGCAGAGACCCCCTCTGGTCCCCTTGGCCGCCTTCTTAGTTTTCTTTTCCGGCACCTCATAAGGCACCGGAAACAACATCTTCGTCAGAAGAGGCGTTTCTAGATCTTCGAGCAGCGGAGCCGGACAATCGATCTGCTCCGCTATCATTACCCAGGCCTGAAAGATTGGCATTGCGGCTTAGGCTCCTCCCGCAGATATGCCGGCAAAGGATATACCTTGCAAACATAAAAGAACTTACCGGATTTGCCCGGCATTTTACGCTGAGCCCGCGATCTTCGGACATGGGCCGTGGTACCTCGCCGGCCTTAAAAAGCACCTTCCAGATGTCTTCGTGTGTCGTATCGAAGAGTTCCAGCAGCATTTGGTGCTTGGCCGAGTCGAACTCCCATAGGTTACAAGTCCGGATCTGGCACGGAAGGATCCGGCGGAAGAGCATGACCTGGACCATGTTGACAAGCTTGATTTTCTTGTCAATCATGTTCTAGACACATGTCTGGAGCCCGGTCACTTCTTCCGCTGAGCCCCAGGCTAAACCCTTCTCCTGCCAGGAGGTGAGCCGCATGGGGACTCCGGTCAGAATTCAGGGGTCGCCGCCCTGTTGGCGCCGTGCGGCTCGGTGATGTAGAACCACCCCGATTGCCACCCCTTTACAGTCTCCACAAAGGGGCCCTCGGGCCAGGTGACATTGGGCATCTTGCCCACCATAGCGCCTCCGCACTCCGCTTGTCCGCCGCTCACCACCTTGGGCTTCACATTGAAGGTCTTCAGCCATAGGCCGAAGTGAGGTGGGATGCGGAGGAAGGCCTCACACACGACGATGAATGTCGAAATGTTGAGGATGGAGTTGGGGGCCAAGTCGTGGAAGTCCAACCCGTAGTAGAACATCAATCCACGGACGAACGGGTGGAGGGGGAACCCCAGCCCGCGGACGAAGTGGGAGAGAAATACCACCCTTTCTTGGGGCTCCGGGGTGGGGATGATCTGCCCCTTGGCCGGAGGCCGATGAGCGATGTCTTCGGACAAGTACCCGGCCTCCCGGAGCTTCTTGATGTCCTCCTTCTTGACGGAGGAGGTCATCCACTTGCCTCCAGCTCTGGATCCGGACATGATTGGAGTGCTTTTTGGGCGGAAGAGATGGGTGCTTGGGCGTTGGAGCTCGGGGATGAATGAGCAGAGGAAGAAGAGGGCGTGGGTGAAAAAGGGGAATCCATATCCCTTTATAAAGGCGGTAAAAATCGTGTGCCTCCCCGTTCGCCCTAAAACTCGCCTATTTCCCAAGCGTCGTGCCGATGTCACGGTTGGGTTACCCATGCCCGTATTGATGAGAATCCCGTGATAAGGGGACACGATCTCTACTTCGACAAGACGTGCCAATGAAACCGCGCCTCGAAATATGGAGGGGCAGGATGAAAAAACGGTTTGAATAAAGACCGGGCCTTGGCATGATGTCACGCTATGAGTTGTCAAGCAGATTGGACTCGTGGGATATTGTGCTCTCCACCGTGGTGTGTGGGATTTGTTTTGCAGATCCGGACACGATTTTTATGTTCAAGATCTACTTCAAAGTATTCGGAAAAGGAACCCGCCTTGCAATGCCGAAGACAATCTGTGCGCCGGACTCATTGTCATTAAGCCTGGTTCAGGGGCTACTGAGGGAGTCCAGGATTAAGGGGTCCTCGGACAGCCGGACTATATGCGTATGTCGGACTGTTGGACTATGAAGATACAAGATAGAAGACTTCGTCTCGTGTCCGGATGGGACTCTCCTTTGCGTGGAAGGCAAGCTTGGTGGTTAAAATATGAAGATTCCTTCATCTGTAACCGACTCTGTGTAACCCTAGCCCCCTCCGGTGTCTATGTAAACCGGAGGGTTTAGTCCGTCGGACAAGGACAATCATAACCATAGGCTAGCTTCTAGGGTTTAGCCTCTTCGATCTCATGGTAGATCAACTCTTGTAATACTCATATCATCAAGATCAATCAAGCAGGAAGTAGGGTATTACCTCCATCGAGAGGGCCCGAACCTGGGTAAACATTGTGTCCCCCGCCTCCTGTTACCATTAGCCTTAGACGCACAGTTCGGGACCCCCTACCTGAGATCCGCCGGTTTTGACATCGACAGTAAGCGCGCCCCCACCCTCGTGGGCCCCTCGTGGCTCCCCTGACTGACTTCTTTTGCCAATATATACTCATATACCCTGAAAATATCCCAGAGCACCACGAAACCCTATTTCCACCGCTGCAACCTTCTGTACCCGTGAGATCCCATCTTGGGGCCTTTTCCGGCGCTCCGTCGGAGGGGGAATCGATCGCGGAGGGCGTCTACATCAACACCATAGCCTCTTCGATGATGTGTGAGTAGTTTAACTCAGACCTTCGGGTCCATATTTATTAGCTAGATGGCTTCTTCTCTCTCTTTGGATCTCAATACAAAGTTCTCCTCGATCTTTTTGGAGATCTATTCGATGTAATTTTTTTTGCAGTGTGTTTGTCGAGATCCGATGAATTGTGGGTTTATGATCAAAATTATCCATGAACAATATTTGAATCTCGTCTGAATTCTTTTATGTATGATTTGTTATGTTTGCAAGTCTCTTCGAATTATCAGTTTGCTTTGGCCTACTAGATTAATCTTTCTTGCAATGGGAGAAGTGCTTAGCTTTGGGTTCAATCTTGCGGTGTCCTTTCCCAGTGACAGCAGGGGCAGCAAGACACGTATTGTATTGTTGCCATCGAGGATAAAAATATGGGTTTTATATCATATTGCTTGAGTTTATCCCTCTACATCATGTCATCTTGCCTAATGCATTACTGTGTTCTTATGAACTTAATACTCTAGATGCATGCTGGATAGCGGTCGATGTGTGGAGTAATAGTAGTAGATGCAGAATCGTTTTGATCTACTTGTCGCGGACGTGATGCCTATATACATGATCATGCCTACATATTCTAATAACTATGCACTTTTCTATCAATTGCTCGACAATAATTTGTTCACCCACCATAATACTTATGCTATCTTGAGAGAAGCCACTAGTGAAACCTATGGCCCCCGGGTCTATTTTCCATCATATAAGTTTCTGATCTATTTTATTTTGCAATCTTTAATTTCCAATCTATGTCATAAAAATACCAAAATATTTATCTTATTATCTATATCAGATCTCACTTTTGCAAGTGGCCATGAAGGGATTGACAACCCCTTTATCGTGTTGGTTGCAAGGTTCTTATTTGTTTGTGCAGGTACGAGGGATTTGAGTGTAGCCTCCTACTGGATTGATACCTTGGTTCTCAAAAATTGAGGGAAATACTTACACTACTTTGCTGCATCACCCTTTCCTCTTCAAGGCAAAACCAACACATGCTCAAGAGGTAGCACGTGCCATGGGCATCCCCAAGCTTAGGCTCTTTTCACTCCTTATTCCTTCATCCATCGTGATCTCACCTAAAACTACCTTTCATCCGCAGCATTAGTCCCGACCAGGTTTGGGCCCGGGACTAATGGGAGCATTTGTCCTGTTTCCAACGGCTTGGAGCGGACGGGGGCACAGCCAGGATTAGTCCCGGTTCAAATGGTACCTCTAGTCCCGATTGGTGATACCAACCGGGACTAAAGTGCATGCGGCAGGCTGGGGCACCTGCGAGCCCCTTTAGTCCCGGTTGGTGATAGTCCACAAGTGTAGGGGATCAGTTGTAGCCTCTTTCGGTAAGTAAGAGTCTCGAACCCAACGAGGAGCTAAAGGTTGAACAAATATTCCCTCAGGTTCTACCGACTACCGATACAACTCTACGCATGCTTAACATTCGCTTTACCTAGAACAAGTGTGAAACTAGAAGTACTTTGTAGGTGTTGTGGGATAGGTTTGCAAGATAATAAAGAGCACAAAAATAGAAACTAGGGGTTGTTTAGATAAATAAACAATTAAGTTAGTATAGCAAGTGTGGAAAAGTGGTGGTAGCAGTTGTGGAATTGTCCCTAAGCAATTGACTACATTACTAGACCGACATCAAGTTTTATGTGGGAGAGGCCACTGCTATCATGTCATCCCTTACTTGGAATTCTATGCACGTACGATTGGAACTCCAGCAAGCATCTACAACTACTGTCATTCATTAAGGTAAAACCCAACCATAGCCTTAAGATATATTGGTCCCCCTTCAATCTCGTATGCATCAATTTCTATGCTAGGCGCAAGCTGCTGTCACCCTTGCCCACCAATACATAGTCCTATCAACATACAACTAACCCTATGGTGTGATCCACACGCGCGCTCATATGATGGGCACCAAAGGACATCAACATAACCACGAGCAAATTAAACCAATCACCTATAGGACAACAAAAATATACTCAAACATCATAGGATGGCAACACATCATTGGATAATAATATGAAGCATAAAGCACCATGTTCAAGTAGAGGGTACAACGGGTTGCGGGAGAGTGGACCGCTGAATATGGATGGAGGGAAGGTGATGAAGATGTTGGGGAAGATGATGGAGGTGTTGTTGTAGATCGCCGTCACAAGATGATTGCCCCGGCGGCATTCCGGCGCCACCGGGAGAGAGGGGGAGAGAGCCCCCTCCTCCTTCTTCTTCTTCCTTGACCATGTAATCAAGTTAGTTTTGTTAGGGTTTGATCCCTAGTATCCACTATGTTCTGAGATTGATGTTCCTATGACTTTGCTATGCTTAATGCTTGTCACTAGGGCCCGAGTGCCATGATTTCAGATTTGAACCTATTATGTTTTCATGAATATATGTGAGTTCTTGATCCTATCTTGCAAGTCAATAGTCACTTACTATGTTTTATGATCCGGCAACCCCCAAGTGACAATAATCGGGACCACTCCCGGTGATGACCGTAGTTTGAGGAGTTCATGTATTCACTAAGTGTTAATGCTTTGGTCCGGTACTCTATTAAAAGGAGGCCTTAATATCCCTTAGTTTCTAATAGGACCCCGCTTCACGGGAGGGTAGGACAAAAGATGTATGCAAGTTCTTTTCCATAAGCACGTATGACTATATTTAGAATACATGCCTACATTACATTGATGAATTGGAGCAAGTTCCGTGTCACCCTATGTTATAACTGTTGCATGAGGAATCGCATCCGACATAATTATCCATCACTGATCCAATGCCTATGAGCTTTTCACATATTGATCGTTGCTTAGTTACTTTACCGTTGCCATTATTACAATTACTACAAAACTGCTACTGTTACTTTTGCCACTGTTACCGTTAATTCCATACTACTTTTCTACTAAATACTTTGCTGCAGATATTAAGTTATCCAGGTGTGGTTGAATTGACAACTCAACTGCTAATACTTGAGAATATTCTTTGGCTCCCCTTGTGTCGAATCAATAAATTTGGGTTGAATACTCTACCCTCGAAAACTGTTGCGATCCCCTATACTTGTGGGTTATCCAGACTATTTTTTGGCGCCGTTTCCGGGGAGCATAGCTCTATTCTTTGAGTCACTTGGGATTTATATCTGCTAATCACTATGAGGAACTTGAAAGACGAGAAAACCAAGATCTATCCCTCAACTACGAGGGGAGGTAAGGAATTGCCATCTAGTTCCGCACTTGATTCTCCTTCTGTTTTGAGTAAAATTGTGACACCTAAACCTGGTTCTGCTATTAATTCTGATATGTCACATGTTATTGATGATGCCACTTCTGCTATGCGTGATGCTTATGATGAAACTACTTCTATGCTTGATAATACTGTGCCATTAGGTGAATTTCTTGATGAACAACTTGCTAGGGCTAGAGAGAATGAAATTATTGAAAGTGATAATACTGATGAAAGTGATGATGAAGATTCTCCCCCTTGATATGAACTGCCTGTTGTGCCTAAGGGTTATGTTATGGATAAAGAAACTGCTAGAGATTTTCTTGCTTGCAATGATAGATCCGATCTTAAGAAATTATTAGCTAAACTGAAAGAAAAGTCTTTGAATGCTAGAATCAAATATGACCCTGCTTTTGCTACTTCACCTATCTTCATTACTGATAAGGATTATGATTTCTCTGTCGATCCTGAGATAATTACTTTGGTTGAATCTGATCCTTTTTATGGCTACGAATCTGAAACTGTTGTGGCACATCTTACTAAATTAAATGATATAGCCACCCTATTCACTAATGATGAGAAAACTCGCTACTATTATATCCTTAAGTTATTTCCGTTCTCACTAAAGGGTGATGCTAAAACATGGTTTAATTATCTTGATCTTGGTTGTGTGCGTAGTCCCCAGGATATGATTTATTACTTCTCTACTAAAGATTTCACCGCTCATAAGAAACAAGCTGATTTAAGGGAAATATATAATTTTGTGCAAATTGAAGAAGAGAGTCTCCCACAAGCTTGGGGGAGGCTTCTCCAACTACTTAATGCTTTGCCTGATCATCCTCTCAAGAAAAATGAAATACTTGATATCTTTTATAATGGACTAACCGATGCTTCCAGAGACCACCTGGATAGTTGTGCTGGTTGTGTTTTCAGGGAAAGAACTGTTGATCAAGCTGAATTGCTATTGAATAATATGTTGACTAATGAAAATAATTGGACAATTCCTAAACCAACTCCTAAGCCAACTCCAAAGAAAAGAGGTGTTCTATTTCTCAGTCCTGAAGATATGCAAGAGGCAAAGAAATCTATGAAAGAAAAGGGTATTAAAGCTGAAGATGTTAAGAATTTACCTCCGTTTGAAGAAATACATGGCCTTAATTTACCAACTATTGAAGAAACACATTGTCTTGATAACCCGACACAGGTAGTAAAGGTAAATTCTCTCTATAGATATGATAAAGCTGAAATCCTGTCTATTAAGTTTGCTAGCCAATGCTTGGATGAGTTTGATGACTTTATGGTTAAACAAGAAAACTTCAATGCTTATGTTGGTAGACAATTGAAACGCAATGCTTATATGATTGAACACTTGAGTGATTATATGTCTAGAGTTAAAGGTGAACTTAAACTCATTAGTAAACATGCTTCTATGGTTACCACTCAAGTAGAACAAGTGCTTAAAGCTCAAAATGATTTGCTCAATGAATTAAATGATAAGAAAAATGATAATGCTGTTAGAGTTATGACTAGAGGTGGTAGAATGACTTAGGAACCTTTGTATCCTGAGGGCCACCCTAAGAGAATTGAGCAAGATTCTCAGAGAACTAATGTTGATGCACCTAGTCCTTCTAAAAAGAAGAAAAAGAAAAATGATAGGACTTTGCATGCTTCTAGTGAACCTGTTGTAGACACACCTGAGAATCCCAATGATATTTCTACTTCTGATGCTGAAACACAATCTGGTGATGAACATGAACCTAGTGATGATGCTAATGATAATGTTCATGTTGATGCTCAACCTAGTAATAACGATGATGTAGAGATTGAACCTGCTGTTGATCTTGATAACCCACAATCAAAGAATCAACATTATGATAAGAGAGACTTCATTGCTAGGAAGCACGGTAAAGAAAGAGAACCATGGGCTCACAAACCCATGCCTTTTCCTCCTAAACCATCCAAGAAAAAGGATGATGAGGATTTTGAGCGCTATGCTGAAATGATTAGACCTATCTTTTTGCCTATGCGTTTTACTGATATTCTTAAATGAACCCTTATGCTAAGTACATGAAAGATATTGTTACAAATAAAAGAAAGATACCGGAAGCTGAAATTTCCACCATGCTTGCTAATTATACTTTTAAAGGTGGAATACCAAAGAAACTAGGAGATCCAGGAGTACCAACTCTACCTTGCTCCATTAAAAGAAACTATGTTAAAACTGCTCTATGTGATCTTGGAGCCGGTGTTAGTGTTATACCTCTCTCTTTATATCATAGACTTGAATTGAATAAGTTGACACCTACTGAAATATCTTTGCAAATGGACGATAAATCAACCGCTATACCTGTCGGTATTTGTGAGGATGTGCCTGTTGTGGTTGCAAACGTTACTATCTTAACGGACTTTGTTATTCTTGATATTCCCGAGGACGATAGTATGCCGATTATCCTTGGCAGAACCTTTTTGAATACTGCAGGGGCTGTTATTGATTGCAACAAAGGCAATGTCACTTTTCATGTTAATGGTAATGAGCATACGGTACACTTTCCGAGGAAACAACCTCAATTTCACACTATCAATTCTATTGAGAAAATTCCATCGATTATTATTGGTGGTTTTGAATTTCCTCTTCCTACTGTCAAGAAGAAATATGATATTATTATTATTGGGGATGTACATATCCCCGTTGAGGTAACCTAGTGTTATTCGAAATTTCTCCGGTTTCATGCGATTCGGAATGAGTTTGTTAACAAGACTTGATCAACCTTGTTAGTGGATTCCTTTTGATGAGCATGAGATGGATGAAATTAGAAAGCACAACCTTCTGTACCCTCCTTTTACTTTCTGTTATTTAGATTAAATAAAGCAAAAATAGTATTTTCAGTCTGTTTCTGAATTATCCTTGCAATAAAAAATACCCCGAAAATAAAAGTTCTCCAAATGCCCTGAAAATGAAATATGTTTTTTTCTAGAATATTTGAGAATATCTAGCACTGAGAACACATCAGGGCGAGCCAGCACCTGGCCACGAGGGTCCAGGGCACGCCCACCCCCTTGGGGGCGCCCCCTGCCTCGTGGGCCCCTGGTGGCCCCCCTTCACTTATTCCTGAACCCACACACTCCTTCTTCCTCCTAAAAAAATCACCAGCCAGCTCAAGCACAAGTTCTAGCTCATCTTGCTGCCATTTCGATCTCCTTGCTCAAAGCTCCACTCACAAAACTGCTTTGGGGGATTGTTCTTTGGTAGGTGACTCCTCCAATGGTCCAATTTTTTTTTGTTCTAGTGCTTTACTCGTTGCAAATTTTTACTCCTAAGGTGACTGTCGGTGTCAAAACCGGCAGATCTCGGGTAAGGGGTCCCAAGCTGTGCGTCTTAGGGTCGATGGTAACATGAACACGGGATTTTACCCAGCTTCAGGCTCTCTTGAAGAGATAATACCCTACATGCTGCTTGATTGACTTTAATGAGTATAGGGGTTACAAGAGTTGATCTACCTCGAGATCATATGTTGTGGTCTAAACCCTAGAGGTATGATGAGTAATGTTATAATGATCTATCGACTAGCCTGGCCTTGGCTTATATAATGTACCAGAGGCCTAGGATTACAAGAGTCCACGCCGAATACGTTGGTGGAGAGGAGTCCTTGTCTTGATCATCAAGTATTGTGGAATAATTCTCCTTGTATGCGGCATGGGCTACCCGAAGTGGCCCATGAGTGAACCGCCATGGGGGTCCTCGGCCCGATCCACCTAGTCGGGAGACGATGTGGTGAGTCCCCCTAGTCCAGGACACCGTCAGTAGCCCCCTGAACCGGTCTTCAAGTTGGGGACGCTCCTCGATCCTTCCGAACTGTTCTTCATCTTCGGTCGTCGGTCTTCAAAACTGGTTCAACAAATCTTCTTATCTTCGATCCTGAGGATCGCCAAAATAAATCAGAAGAGTTTACATGTCGGGTATCCGAGGAGCCCCTTTAAGTTATCGGCTTTTATCAATGCCTTGTTATTTTTACGCCCACCTCGGGTTTGAAGTTGTTCCCGGGCGGTGGTGTCCTCTTGCATCCGAGCTCCAACGCCGGACTGCATTCGAGGTATCTTTTGAAGCCGAGTACCAACGCAGTACTGTATCCGAGTTCCAATGCCGGACTGTATCCGAGCTCCAACGCCGGACTGTATCCGAGGTGTCATAGATCACCTTGGCTTGAGGAAGTTTAAAGGAGGTTAGCCGAGCTTAATGCCGGAAATGCCCTCTATAGAGCCAGCCACTTGCATCCGAGCTTTATGCCGGACTGCTTCCGAGGTGATGCACCACCTCGGGCTTGGGCTGATTGTTTACGCATTTTATTTCCGATGCGTGTAAATTTATTTGCTGACGAGATGTATTGCCAGTAGCCCTCAAGGTGTCTGTCGGCCTAAAATCTGAGATGCACTTGAAGGAAAACATAAAACTGCTGATCCTGCTAGCCCTTGAGACCCAGGTCATGAAATCGGCCTGAGGATCAACTCCTAGCTCGGCAGCATACATAGGAATAGAAACACAGTGTATTATATTAGAGGTAATAGTGATCGGCGGACGGGCCCCTGAGAGAGGGTCGTGAGAAGTCCCCGTGATATATCAGCTTGATGCCGGATAAGGCCCATATGGTACTTATTGTCGTCCGAAGACGTGCTTGTCCATAGTTCGGTTATGCCGAACACTGAGCACTTTGAATTTTCTGCATTGAATAGGCAATGCAGTAGCCCCCGAGCCACTGGTCGGGTGGCAACACTAGATCAGGGGATCGATGTGCCCCTTTAATATTTGTAAATAGTGAGCACAAAGCCCAGTAGGCCCTGAGCCTTAATGTGGGCACGGGTGGCCGAATTAAGGATCGATATCCGTTTGACAGAAAATTTTGTTGTGTTTAACACAAACTTCTCGGAAAGAGAATAAAGATCTCTTAAAAGAGCTTAGAGCCGGTCGAAATCCGAGCTCGCCAAGGTAGGCCCCAAGGGGTTTAAAATATGGAATGCAGTAAATGGATTTTACTCGCAATTTTTATGTGTAATGATTCTATGTATCCAAGTACTTTATATCATTAATGCTCAGATCCGCATTGTACAAAACTTTGTTGACCGACCATCGGCTTCAACCTCCTCGGCCAGTAGCTGGGGAGTGTTTGTCCTACTTTATAAAGCCTTTACAAGGGCAAAGTTTTACAGAAAACAAGGCAATCCGGGCATACGGTTTTATAAACAAAGGTACACGGAGAGATATGTTATATTACATTTTAACGTAAGGAACATCTTCCAAAGAAAATAGTCCCACTATCGGTTCCTTTCTTTGGGTCTTCATGCTTATCATGATCATGAAAACTCACCTTCGATCAATGTGGGAGGAAAATATTGAGGATTTAGTTCGGCGAAAGTTCCCGAACTCTATGGTATTAATGAAGCAAATTTTTTACTTCCGTCTTTGCCGACCATTGTGATCCTTTAAGATTGCTAGCTTTCGGCTTCACCCAGTCTGAGGTACTAACTCGGATGACCCGGTAGTAACAATCACGGAGGTGCTTCCTTTACCACCTAGCCGCACAATCGGGAACGTAGGGGTAAGCACAGGAGCAAGGCAACCCAGCTTGGCCAAAATCATAAGTCAAATTGATGCATATTTATGGCTTTATAACGATAATCACGGAAGGCAGTGCCTGTATAATGAATACCAACACTAATGACATATGTTTATTTTGACTCCGTTGTGACCGTTTATAATCTGAAAGTGGCGCATCATCGGCTTCTACCCCCTTGTAGATGCTACACAAGGTGTTTCCGCAATAACAAAACAACCCTTAGCCGACGTCTCGGTGCCCGAAGGCGGTTGTGTTAGCGGAAACGAGGCAATAAGATATGCGGGCTTTATAACTTTCACTTAGTCATAGGAGCTTAAAGTTGGGAGGCCAGCAAGTAGCCCCCCGGTTAGTGTTCGGCGACATCCGAGGTCAAGCCGTAAACACTTCAGCCAATATTATGAACGGCCCGTCATTTAATACAGTCATCTGACCGCTGACCAGTTTATGCTTATTGTGACAGTCAGTTTTCGGCTTTCTCCACTGAGGTGCTTAACCATGCGAGCTGGAAGCACAATCGCAGTGGTTCTCCCTTTGCACACCTAGCCGAACAAAGCGGAACGTAGGAGGCAAGCACAAGAGTCGGGCAACCCAACTATTGACCGAAGACATAATTCGAAACTGATGCATATATAGCAATATCCGAGAATTTTTGCCGAATCTCTAAAGGTGTCCGGCGTTGCACTGCGAGACTTATGCGGAAAACACACAAATAGTTTAAAAGTGCCGTAAGCTTGGAAAACCAAAAAACGTCAGTAAAAACTTGACGTCCAAACAAGATCAAGTGTTCGGTGCCAATCCGAAAATTGGTCTTAGAAAAAAAGTGCTTATGCCGTGCTTTAATATGACACATCCTATCTCAAGACTTCAAGCGGGTCCGCCTACGGCTTCAACCTCCTATCCCTAAGGCGGAGTACTTCTCGTTAGAATTTAGTGAACAAAACTCTAGTGGCTTTGAGAGAGAAATTAGGCTCCCCGGCTATTGACCACACACTCGCGTCGAAAAAGGATTGATAGGAAAAGATCTTGCAACGACTAGGAAGAAATCATATTTACTATAAAACAGCTCATGTAAATTTTAAGAGCCCCCAAGTGACTTGGGTAAAAGAATTTTATGTATAATGATTGTATGTACCAAAGTACTTATATCATATCTGTGTTCACCCAAACTTTAAACCCGTCTTAACCGACCGTTGGCTTCTCCCTCTTCGATCAAGGGCCGAAAAGTGTTATGTACTCCACCTGTCGAGAATATCGATGGTGTTTCCGATAACCAGGCAATCAGGCCATAAGGCTATAACAGACAAAGCGCGCTCCGGGAACTTATGCTATATTACTGACGAAGTGTAAGAAGCATCTTCGAAGAAAATAGTACCTCCACCGATACCTTTCTTCGGTTGCTCATTGTCACTATGAGACTTGTGCAATAGATTTTTTGTACTCATGAGTTCTGTTGTGTGCCGACCGTGATTGAAAACAATAAGAGCGCTCGCTTTCGGCTTCACCCAGTCTGAGGTCCGAGCTCGAATGACCCGATCGTGACAATCGCAGAGGTGCTCCCTTTACTCCCTAGCCGAACAATCGGGAACGTAGGGGTGAACATAGGAGCAAGGCAACCCAGCTTGCGAAACACTTAAGTCAATATGGTGCATATTGTGGCGTAATACACGAACAAGGAACGAAGCCGTACAAGTATAATCATATGCAAGAGGAAAGGCTTCATAAAGGAAGCCCCCAAGTAAACGGGGTATTTGAATTTGTGTGTCACAAACAAAGTTTTGAGAAGGAAGTTTTTCACATACAACTTTTTACCAAAAGGTATAATGCTTGGTCAAATCGAACAAAATTTAAAACTATACGTTTTTGAGCATGAAAGCGACTTAGCTGGTTAATGAGCTCGGTGTCGATGCGCGGCCCGACCTTACGGCGGGATAAGGTCCCAGCCCCCAAGCCGGTCCCGAGGTGGCGGAGCGAAGAGCTCGGCACTCCGAAGTGGCGACATAGCACGGCCAATGCAGGCCGGCAGTGTGATGCCGAAGTCCCCGGCGTGGGTTAATGAAGTGATGACGAAGCCCTCGGTCCAGCCGAGGAAACGTGGCACGTCGGTACGCCGAGGTGACAGCGCTGCCCGACCCGGATCCTTTACCTGTGCACAGAAAATAGTGCAAGCCGGAGATAATAGGAATAATAATAAATTAAAAAAAGATTGTTGCATAATTAATAATTTATGCAAAGTGAGTAATAAAAGAAATATGGCCCGTGTGCCGAACACTCGATGAGGTAGAGCTCTCTCAACGATGCCGAAGTCCCCGAGGCAACCGAACATGTCGGTATGGCGATTCGACCAACAAGGTGATCACGCGAGCCGATTTATGCCGATTGGGACAACGACTTCGGCTTGCCGAAGTGACCGCGTGACGCAGTCAAAGTAGAACACCTACACACATAAAATAGTGTGGTCCAAAAAGGATAATTGCTTTTTGCAAAAATAATTTATTTAAAGAGAAGTGGCCTGGCGCCGAGGTCAATGGCGATGCAGGGCGTCGCCGTGACAAGGTGAAGGCGTGGCAAAGCTTGAATTCACAGGCCGGTCCGAGTTCCGGATGCGGCATTCTCCGAACTATATAAGGAAACTGACCGAACCACCACGCAACCTTCGTTAATACAGCCACCATTTGATAGACCTGTGTACAGATGATGAAACAAACCAGAGTAATAATTCCTCGGAAAAAATAAACCCAAGCAAGAAAAAATACTAGGATTAATAGCACCTGGTTTATCTGTTGTAGAAATATGAAGAAAGGTTACTCCCAAAATTGGGACTCGATCCGCACACCCATTGCCTGATGGGTGATAAAGCGACGCCATGGCGATGCTGGCAAAGGTGGGCTCGCCGAGGCAAAGCCCCCGGTCCAGCTAACGTGAAGAAGCTGGTCGGCTGGTGACGCTGAAGTCACCGAATTATGTTGATGAAGAAATAGCGAAGTCCTCGGTCTAGCCGAGATGACGGAGCGGGTCGGTAAGGAGACGTTGCAGCTACCATGTCAGCCGAGGTGTTGAAGCAGTTCGGCGTGATGGACATCGGCTTGAAGAAGCGACAGTGCGTCCATGCCGACGCTCGTCATAAATTGTGACGCGGTCAATGCCGGATTGATGAAGTGACCGAGCAGTTATGTCGGCGCGCCTGACCCGTGCAATCCGTGGGGCGATGGTGTTGGTGATGATTTATCCTTTGCGATGCCGAACGCTTGTTCGGCTTGCCGAGCTGATGATCTGATAAGGTTAGGCTCGGCTCGATGAAGCGACGATCTGTCTAGCATAGGTCGGCAGACGTGGAGCGATGTTACCGGACTGGTTTGACACTAGCGCGATGGTGAAGAGTGCCTTAGAGGAGGCTTAAAATTTTATGTGCACGTGTTTAGAAACAACGCACAATACCTTAGAAAAAAATTCCTTTAAAAAGGTTGTCCAATATACCGTTCATGAAGAAAACATGAACTCGAGCCGGATTCGTATTCGCGCAGAAAACATATCCGAAAATTGGTCCACTCAACGGAAGGTTCCCGGAGTTTGAACCGTCGGATCGAGCTAAAATTTGGAGGGGTGGTAGATATGGGAATTCCGCAGTAGATGAAAGGTTTGATCTTCCAAAGGAGCTCCTAGATGGGCTCTGGAGACCACGCCCTAAACTCGTTCAGATTCCTGTCCAGAATTGACAGGGCTCCGGTATATCGTAGATCTCCGAATATTCCTCCATCGGAACGCGATGAAATTTTGCTGGGTTGTTGTAGACTCGATTCCGCACAATTCGAGCAAAGCAATCGTTAAAACGACACTCGAGGAGGCGGTGGCAGCAGATGCAAGTTCGCTGTCCAAAAAAACAGCACGGTCGCCCGAGGGCAATGTTGACGTTGAGCCCCCGAGCTCCATGGATGATTCCTCCATGATCTTGATAGAGATCGGAGTTGATGTTGATGAAGGCCCTCGTCCGAACATGATGATCGGAGGAAGGGCACAGTCCTTGGTCACAAGGTGACCAGTCGAGCCAGTGACGAAGATGTCGACGTCGCAGTTAATCTGCGGACGAGCCATTGATCCTTTTGCCGATCACACATCGGAACTCTCAATGAAAGCACCATTGTCGGTGTCAAAACCGGCAGATCTCGGGTAGGGGGTCACAAGCTGTGCGTCTTAGGGTCGATGGTAGCATGAACACGTGATTTTACCCAGCTTCGGGCTCTCTTGAAGAGATAATACCCTACATGCTGCTTGATTGACTTTAATGAGTATAGGGGTTGCAAGAGTTGATCTACCTCGAGATCATATGTTGTGGTCTAAACACTAGAGGTATGATGAGTAATGTTATAATGATCTATCGACTAGCCTGGCCTTGGCTTATATAATGTACCAGAGGCCTAGGATTACAAGAGTCCTAGCCGAATACGTTGGTGCAGAGGAGTCCTTGTGTTGATCATCAAGTATTGTGGAATACTCCTTGAATGCGGCATTGGCTGCCCGAAGTGGCCCATGAGTGAACCGCCATGGGGGTCCTCGGCCCGATCCACCTAGTCGGGAGACGATGTGGTGAGTCCCCCCTAGTCCAGGGCACCGTCAGTGACCCTGTTCTTGAGCTTGCATGTCAAATTTATATGGTCCCAAATAGTTCTAATGCATGATATAGTCTCTAGGCACTTGTGAGAGTAGTTGCTATCAATTTTGTTGAGTTTGGTTCACTTTTATTTTGAGTTACTAAAAATTTCAGAAATTTTCAAAAAATGATGAATAGATTTTTGAGGGGCTCTTCGAGCCGAAGCTCGAAGGATAAACAAAATGAGGAGAGTAAAAAGCCCAAATATAATCTCCCTTGCGTCACGGAGGTTCGACCGTGTGAATGGCCTTGTGATGAGTTCTTGAGAGCAGCCGGGATTCATGATGATTTTTATTATTTGGCTGAGAATGCAGGCCTCACCGACTTCCTCCACGACCTGCTCGATCAGTATCTCCTACTCACTAATATTTTTGTGCAAAATTTTTATTTTCATGCTAAGAAATCACCACCTTCAGTGGAGTTTCATTTATATGATGAGGTTAAGGAGATGTCACTATATGATTTTTGTGGGGTTTGGAAGATACCCTTTGCGGGCAGCATAGAGGAACCACATCGTAGTGATGTGGATGGATTTATTGATATGATCGCTGTAGGGGAGACGAGGAAGGTTTCTGATGCAAGAATTACTAGCATACACTTTCCTGTTCTATGTTACTTTGCAATATTTGCTAGTAGATGCTTAATTGGTCGCCGGAACTGTGGAAACCTTAGTGCCCCTGATATTGTTATTTTGTGCCATGCTTTGTTTCGTGATAACACCTTTAGTTTAGGCGCTATTATTGCTAAACGATTAAGTCTGAACCGTACAAAGGGCCCCATCTTTGGAGGCATCTTTGCTTCACGCCTTGCTAAACACTTTAAGATACCTATTAGGCATTATGAGAAAGAGGAAAAGTTGCTGCCCTCTATTTTCCTAGATTATAAGAGTATGGTAGCACATGAATTTATTGTTAAAAGTAATGAGATGATGCTTAAGTATAATTTGAGATTTAATAAAACTCACAGTGAGACTATTATCTTTCCTGCACCCTCTTTGTTTAACATATTTTCAGGCACGTACCTCATCTTGCCGGAGTCCGTTTACGCATACAGGAGCCGGACAACAGCTCCAGAGCCTGAGCCGGAACCACCACTTGGCCCTTGTCGACAGTCCGTTTATCAGTGGGATCCGGAGGAGATCGCCAACCAGTGGCACTTAGATGACACTCCTCAGTACACCGGAGAGAGTAGCTTTAATCCATGGGCATAGACCAACTTAGGCCAAAAGCCTAAGCTTGGGGGAGGACATATTTCTCACCGACATTACATTCATGTTCACACACTCATTCCAGTTGTCGGTGCTCATACTTTTTCATTGTACTATCCATGCTAGTTTATTTTCTTTTTCTCGCTTTCTTCTTGTGTGTTTGAAAAACCTTAAGAAAAACCAAAAACAAATTTAATTAGTTATAGCTTTTAGCTAGTTTACTTTCCATGCCTGTAGTAGTAGTAATTAAAAGAAAACTCAAAAAGATTTCTCGTTCTTCTTTTGCTTGTTGGGAGCTTTCCCGTGTAAATAGTTTTATTTCTTTTCTTTTCTTTGGGGGTCGAGAGGAGAAGACCATGATGAAAATGTTGAGTGGCTCTTATATGCATTATTGTTGAATTAACCAAGCGCCCATATTACCTTGTCTTCTCCCTTGAATTGAATGCTTGCAGATTCCAGCTTAGTCCAATGCACGTGCACTATTATTATTATCCACACCGTTCGGTCGTGCAAGTGAAAGGCAGTAATGACGATATGTGATGGAATGATTGAGATGAGAGAAGCTGGTATGAACTCGACCTATCTTGTTTTTGTAAATATGATTAGTTCATCGTTCCTAATTCAGCCAATTATGAATGAAACATGTTTGCAATGACAATTAGAGATTATAGTTGCTTATGCCATGCTTAATTAGCTAGGAGTTTATAATGGTTTACCTTGCGTGCCAACATGCTATTAAAATGGTTATGATGTGGTATGATTGGGTGGTATCCTCCTTGAATGATTCGAGTTCTTGACTTGGCACATGTTCACGCATGTAGTTGAAACAAAATCAACATAGCCTCCACGATATTTATGTTCATGGTGGATTATATCCTACTCGTGCTTGCACTCAATGTCTATTATTTTTAATGCATGTTCATGA
Organism: Aegilops tauschii subsp. strangulata; assembly: GCF_002575655.3. Lineage (NCBI taxonomy): Eukaryota > Viridiplantae > Streptophyta > Magnoliopsida > Poales > Poaceae > Aegilops > Aegilops tauschii. The sequence continues at coordinate 33,884,773 of NC_053037.3, read as the reverse complement.
CTGTTGTCGCTCTCTAGTTGGTCGCTTCCCATTCTTTTTCTAGCCTTCACTTGTACTAAGCGGGAATACTTCTTGTGCATCCAGTTCCATAAACCCCAAAGTTATTCCATATGAGTCCACCATACCTTCCTATATGAGGTATCTACCTGCCGTTCCAAGTAAATTTGTATGTGCCAAACTCCAAACCTTCAAATGAAATTCTGCTTTGTATGCTCGAACAGCTCATGTATCAACTAGGGTTTTCTATATCTTCCATGCTAGGTGGGTTATTCTCACGAGGAGTGGACTCCGCTCCTCACTCACGAGAAAATGGCCGGTAACCGGGATGCCCAGTCCCATGCTCAAATAAAAAATAATTGCAAACAAAACTCCCAAAGGATTGTTGTTAGTTGGAGGTACCCGTTGTTTCGGGTAAGCCATGGATTGATGCTTGTTGGTGGAGGGGAGTATAAACTTTACCATTCTATTTGGGAACCTCCTATAATGTGTGTAGCATGGAAGATATCGAGATCTCTCGGTTGTTATGTTGACAATGAAAGTATACCACTCAAAATATTATTTATCTCTGTTTCAAAACTCAAGCTCTGGCACCTCTACAAATCCCTGCTTCCCTCTGCGAAGGGCCTATCTATTTACTTTTATGTTGAGTCATCATCCTCTTATTAAAAAGCACCAGTTGGAGAGCATCGCTGTCATTTGCATGCATTACTATTAATTTATATTGAGTATGACTATGACTGGATCTCTTTTACCATGAATTACAATGTTTAGTCAGTCATTGATCTTCAGGGGTGCTCTGCATTTATGTTTTGCGGTCTCAGAAAGGGCTAGCGAGATACCATCTTGTTATATCATATTATGATTGTTTTGAGAAAGTGTTGTCATCTAAGATTTATTATTATTGCTCGCTAGTTGATTATGCCATTGATATGAGTAAACATGAGACCTAAGTGTTATTGTGAATATGGTTAGTTCATAATATTTGCTGAAAACATGAATGCTGGATTTACATATTTGCAACAACAAGAGCAAACAGAGTTTGTAAAAGTTTTTCTTTATCACTTTCAGTTTGTCAACTGAATTGCTTGAGGAGAAGCAAAGGTTTAAGCTTGTGGGAGTTGATACGTCTCCATCGTATCCACTTTTCCAAACACTTTTGCCCTTGTTTTGGACTCTAACTTGCATGATTTGAATGGAACTAACCCGGACTGACGCTGTTTTCAGCAGAATTGCCATGGTGTTATTTTTGTGCAGAAATAAAAGTTCTCGGAATGACCTGAAACTCCACGGAGAATATTTTTGGAATTAATTAAAAATACTTGCAAAAGAATCAAGGCCAGGGGCCCACACCCTGTCCACGAGGGTGGGGGCGCGCCCTACCCCCTGGGCGCGCCCCCTGCCTCGTGGGCCCCCTGTTGCTCCACCGACCTCAACTCCAACTATATATATTCACGTTTGGGGAGAAAAAAATCAGAGAGAAGGACTCATCGTGTTTTACGATACGGAGCCGCCGCCAAGCCCTAATCTCTCTCTCGAGGGCTGATCTGGAGTTCGTTCGGGGCTCCGGAGAGGGGAATCTGTCGCCGTCGTCATCATCAACCATCCTCCATCACCAATTTCATGATGCTCACCGCCGTGCGTGAGTAATTCCATCGTAGGCTTGCTGGACGGTGATGGGTTGGATGAGATTTACCATGTAATCAAGTTAGTTTTGTTAGGGTTTGATCCCTAGTATCCACTATGTTCTGAGATTGATGTTGCTATGACTTTGCTATGCTTAATGCTTGTCACTAGGGCCCGAGTGCCATGTTTTTTCAGATCTGAACCTATTATGTTTTCATGAATATATGTGAGTCTTCATCCTATCTTGCAAGTCAATAGTCACCTACTATGTGTTATGATCCGGCAACCCCGAAGCGACAATAATCGGGACCACTCCCGGTGATGACCGTAGTTTGAGGAGTTCATGTATTCACTAAGTGTTAATGCTTTGGTCCGGTACTCTATTAAAAGGAGGCCTTAATATCCCTTAATTTCCGATAGGACCCCACTGCCACGGGAGGGTAGGACAAAAGATGTCATGCAAGTTCTTTTCCATAAGCACGTATGACTATATTCGGAATGCATGCCTACATTACATTGATGAATTTGAGCTAGTTCTGTGTCTATAACTGTTGCATGAGGAATCGCATCCGACATAATTATCCATCACTGATCCAATTCCTACGAGCTTTTCACATATTGATCTTTGCTTAGTTACTTTACCGTTGCCATTGTTACAATTACTACAAAACTGCTACTGTTACTTTTTCCATTGTTACCGTTACTTCCATACTACTTTGCTACTAAATACTTTGCTGCAGATATTAAGTTATCCAGGTGTGGTTGAATTGAAAACTCAACTGCTAATACTTGAGAATATTCTTTGGCTCCCCTTGTGTCGAATCAATAAATTTTGGTTGAATACTCTACCCTCGAAAACTGTTGCGATCCCCTATACTTGTGGGTTATCAACTCTCTATCTGAAAAATGGTGCTACTCTAAAGCACAAGTGTGGTAAAAGGATAGTAACATTGCCCCTTCTCTCTTTTTTCTCATTTTATTTCTTTTTTTATATTTTTTTATTTTGGGCTATTTGGGCTCTTTTTTTGTTTTGGCTCTTTGGCCTCTTTTTATTTTTGTAAGTCCAAAGTCTCATCCCGACGTGAGGGAATCATAGCCTCCATCATCCTTTCCTCATTGGGGCAATGCTCTAATAATGATGATCATCACACTTTTATTTACTTACAACTCAGTATCACAACTTGATAAAACTGATACATATGATGACCACATGAATGCCTCTAGCAGTGTACCAGGATGTGCAACGATCTAGCATAGCAAAGATATCAAAAAACCGACAGGCCATGAAAATATCATGCTAGCCATCTTACGATCATGCAAAGCAATATGTCAATGAACACTCAAGTAATGTATATGATGATGGAAGTTGCATGGCAATATATCTCAGAATGGCTATGGAAATGCCATGATAGGTAGGTATGGTGGCTGTTTTGTGGAAGGTATAAGTATGGTTTTATGCACCGGCGAAAGTTGTGCGACACGAGAAAGGCTAGCAATGGTGGAAGGGTGAGAGTGCGTATAATCCATCGACTCAACATTAGTCATAAAGAACTCACATACTTATTGCAAAAATTTATTAGCCATCGAAGCAAAGTACTAATACGCATGCCCCTAGGGGAATATATTGGTAGGAAAAGACCATCGCTCGTCCCTGACCACCACTCATAAGGAAGACAATCAAAAAATAAATCATGCTCCGATTTCATCACATAGCGGTTCACCATACGTGCATGCTTCGGGAATCACAAACCTTAACACAAGTATTTCTACCAATCCACAATTACTCACTAGCATGACTCTAATATCACCATCTTTATATTGCAAAACTATGGCAAGGAATCAAACATATCATATTCAGTGATCTACAAGTTTTTATGTAGGATTTTATGACTAGCCATGTGAATGACCAATTCATGTTAACTCTCTAAATAGATATAAGTGAAGCAAGAGAGTTTAATTCTTTCTACAAAATATATGCCCACACACTAACAAATATAAGTGAAGCAAAAGAGCATTCTACAAATGGCGGTTTTCTATGTGTAGAGAAACAAGCAATCCAAACTTCAAATGATATAAGTGAAACACATGAAGCATTCTATAAAGCCATACTCAAAAGATATAAGCGAAGTGCATGAAGCATTCTATAAATCAACCGAGGACTTTCTCATACCAGCATGGTGCATAAAATAAGAAGGAAAAATGAACACAAAAGCCGCTCCAAGAATTTGCGCATATCATGTGATGAATAAAAATATAGCTCCAAGTAAAATTACCGATGGTCGTTAGAAGAAAGAGGGGATGCCTTCCGGGGCATCCCCAAGCTTAGTAGCTTGGGAGTCCTTGAATATTACCTTGGGGTGCCTCGAGAATCCCCAAGCTTAGTCTCTTGCCACTCCTTATTCCTTCATCCATCACGATCTCACCCAAAACTTGAAAACTTCAATCACACAAAACTTAACAAAACCCCTCGTGAGATATGTTAGTATAATAAAGCAAATCACCACTTTAAGTACTGTTGAAAACTCATTCATATTTTACTTTTTCATTATAACTATTGTACTCTAACTTCACCACAACTTATATCACCGATACAAACCATAGATTCATCAAAACACGTAAAACAATGCATCAAAAATAGAATCTATCAAAAACAGAACAATTTGTAGCAATCTAAACATCTACCATACTTCTGTAACTCCAAAAATTCTGAAAACTTAGGACAAAATAAAAATATTGCATAGCAGTATTGCGTAAAATTTCAGAAACTTTTGACGTTCCAGTAAAAAATTAAAATTCACACACTACAACTAAAGTTTCTGTTTTTGCACTGCACAAACCAAACAAGCAATCTAATCATCCGAAAGGCAAATCTTGGCACATTATTTTTATAATACAATGGATTTGTACAAGGGGATAATTATTTTGGTTTAATGGTTTATGTAATCAAGGTTTGCAAAGTTTCCATGGGCATGAACAAAGTTCAAGGAGCTCCCCCACTTCAACGGTGCTCGTCTTTCTTACTTTCACTTTTCTTTTTGAAAAAGTTTTAGGTTCCCCACTTTATTTTTTTTGTTTTTACACCTTATAAATGCACAAAACCAAAATAAATGACTCTGTAAAACTTCTGGGTTGTCTCCCTGGCAACGCTTTCTTTAAAGCCATTAAGCTAGGCATATAGTGCTCAAGCAATTGATCCACCTGGATCCCAAGGTATATCAAAGCCAATTTTAATTAACAATGATTTTTAACCTTGTTTTGAGCACAAAGCAACATATATCATCGAACAATGAAGTTTGACTCTTTTCCTATACATCGGCATGTCATAAAAGAACAATTCATGCACATCAAGTAAAGGCCAATGCATAGTATAAACAATTTCTTGCAATTTTATCGTACTGGAAACTTAGAGAGGCGAAGAAGTAGTTTCTCTCTCATAATAATTCCAAGTAGGAGCATCAAGCACATGCATATTATATTTATCAAAACCATCATGTGTAGTAGTAAAACTCAACCCATTAATATAATCCTTAATAAGCGCGAACTTCTCCGATAAAGTGTAGCTGGGATATTTCAAAAAGATAATAGGACTATCATGCATGGGTGCAATAGCAACAGGAACTATAGCAAGTTCATCTCCATAAGCATAATTCATATTGGCATCATGGGCACAAGAATAGCAAGCATCAAGTTCATCGAAAAGGGATATTTCAAACGAATCCAAGGGATCATAGCAATCATCATAGCATTCATCCTTCGGTAAGCACGAAGGGAAATATAAACAATGTATGGGATAAAGAGTTAATCTCATTAGATGGTGGGCATGGGTGATCAATCCGCTCTTCCTCCTTTTGTTCTTCGCTCTCCTCCTCATCTTTTTCATCTAATGAGCTCATAGTGTCATAAATTTATTCTTCCATAGATTCCTGCAAAATATTAGTCTCTTCTTGGATAGCGGAGACTTTCTCAATAAACTCATTAATATCGGCATTATATTCACAATTCTCATAGCAATATTTAAATATAGCATAATTTTCAGGTCTGTAAAGAGCATCATCAAAATGTTCACACTTTTCAAAAAAGATTCAATTTCATAAGAACCCTTAAAAGCAACAAATTCTTCTATTTGTTCCACATAATAGCAATCATATATAGCATTAGCACAAGAAGCCAAGGTTTCATTATCATTAAATTTACATGAAAAGGGAAGGTGTGGAGCCTTCATCCTAGAGCAACAGGTATAATCATATCTCCGGCATAAATTACAAGCATACCAATGCAACATATGAATTCGATCCGATAACAATTTTCCTTTTAGAGTCAAGCGATAATCCATAAAGTATTCACGTTTATCCAATGTGTCTCCCATTATCAAGTTGAACGGGGTTTTCTTAGGATTATCAAAGTAGTGTTTAATACTTTCCACATAGCGAGCATCGAGGATTTTAGGAGGTTCCCCATCTCCATGAGTAGCTAGTACGCCTAATTTTTTTGTATTTCGTGTTCCATATCCATAACTAAAGATAAAGAACAACTTAGAATAGAAAATAAAATCTACTTAGTGATAAAGCAAACAAGCACACACGAGAATATTCACCCCACACAATTGCTCCCCGGCAACGGTGCCAGAAAAAGGTCTTGATAACCCACATGTGTAGGGGATCAGTTGTAGCCTCTTTCGATAAGTAAGAGTGTCCAACCCAACTAGGAGCTAAAGGTAGAAAAAATATTCCCTCAAGTTCTATCGAGCACCGATACAACTCTACGCACGCTTAACATTCGCTTTACATAGAACAAGTATGAAACTAGAAGTACTTTGTAGGTGTTGTGGGATAGGTTTGCAAGATAATAAAGAGCATGAAAATATAAACTAGGGGCTGTAGCGAGTGTCGAGAAGTGGTGGTAGGAGTTGGGGAATTTTCCCTAGGCAATTGACTACATTACTAGACCGATAGCAAGTTTAATGTGGGAGAGGCCACTGCTAGCATGGCATCCCTTACTTGGAATTCTATGCACTTATGATTGGAACTCTAGCAATCATCCGTAACTACTGTCATTCATTAAGGTAAAACCCAACCATAGCCTTAAGATATATTGGTCCCCCTTCAATCCCGTATGCCTCAATTTCTATGCTAGGCTGAAGCTGCTGTCACCATTGCCCTCCAATACATAGTCCTATCAACATACAACTAACCCTCTGGTGTGATCCACACGCACGCTCATATGATGGCACCAAAGGACAGCAACATAATCACGAGCAAATTAAACCAATCATAGCAATTCACCAATCCCCGATAGGACAACAAAAATCTACTGAAACATCATAGGATGACAACACATCATTGGATAATAATATGAAGCATAAAGCACCATGTTCAAGTAGAGGGTACAACGGGTTGTGGGAGAGTGGACCGCTGAATATGGATGGAGGTAAGGTGATGAAGATGTTGGGGAAGATGATGGAGGTGTTGGTGTAGATGGCCGTCACAAGATGATTGCCCCGGCGGCAATCCGGCGCCACCGGGAGAGAGGGGGAGAGAGCCCCCTCCTTCTTCTTCCTTGACCTCCCTAGATGGGAGAAGGGTTTCACCTCTGGTCCATGGCCTCCATGGTGGCGGAGGGGCGAGAGCCCCTCCAAGATTGGATCTATCTCTCTGTTTCTCTTCTGTTTCGCGACCCCTGTTTCTGGCCTTTCACCGTTTCTTAAATTCCCGGAGATCCGTAACTCTGATTGGGCTGAAATTTTAACACGATTTCTATCCAGATACAAGCTTCCTTGCATCCAAAGGACACCTCCAACTGACCTTTGGGGTGGCCACAAGCCCACGTCCAGTTTATGTTTCAGATGTGGTATATTATATTTTATAACTATTTGTTTCATTTCGTGTTTATGACAATTATGCCCATCAAGTTGACATAGATATTTTTATCTAGTAGGTATGTGAACCGGAAATTGCAACCGACCCTCTTGTCGAGAATTTAAATTTAATTGAAGAAGAAAACAATTATTTGAAAGAAAAATTGAAAAGAATTGAAGAAGAGAAAATGAAATTGGAGTTGTATGTTGCCGATGTCGTCGATGATCACAAGACTAAGATGGATGCAAAGCGCTTGAAGATTAGAAAGATTAGAAAATATGCCATTAATAAAGAGGCTTGATATCATTATGTTGTTGGATCGATTATTACCATAGTTGTGATTTTTATCGCATTTGTTGTTGCATTTAAATGCTTTAGCTAGATGTATACTTGTATGGTGTTTTATGAGAAGTATGTATGAACTTTATGTTTGAACTTGTATTAATTTGGTCACTTCGATGTTGTGTAATGAAGATGATCTGAAAATGGATGTACGATGACCGACGCTCTCCCCAGCTCATTAATGGCATGCATAGTTTTCTGTGTGTGGCTGAGGAAAACAAGAGGAATGGTTCTATGTGTTGTCCATGTGGTGTTTGTAATAATGATAAGGATTACTCTACCTAAAAAATCCTTCACAGCCACCTACTTCAGTCCGGTTTCATGTCCAGCTATAACTGTTGGACCAAGCACGGAGAGAGAGGGGTTATAATGGAAGACAATGAAGAAGAAGAGGAGGATGAAAACTATCCTAGGTTCCCTAAATATGATGGTAGTACAATGGGGGAAGCTGGAGAAGAGGCATCAGATGAGTCCGCTGATGATGTTGGTTGAGCCATTGCTGATGCAAAGAGAAACTACGAAAGTGAATAGGAGAAGTTAAAGTTACACCGTATGTTAGAGGATCACAAAAAATTGTTGTACCCAAATTGTGAAGATGACAAGAAAATGCTTGGTACCACACTAGAATTGCGGCAATGGGAGGCAGAGAATGGTGCATCTGACAAGAGATTTGAAAAGTTGCTGAAAATGTTAAAGAAGATGCTTCCAAAGGATAACGAATTGCCCAATAGTACGTACGAATCAAAGAAGGTTGCCTGCCCTCTATGATTAGAGGTGCACAAGATACATGCATGCCCTAATGACTGCATCCTCTACCGCGGTGAGGAGTACGAGAATTTGAATGCATGCCCGGTATGCGGTGCATTGCACTATAAGATCTGCCGCGATGACCCTGGTGATGTTGAGGGCGAGCGCCCCAGGAATAGGGTTCCTGCCAAGGTGATGTGGTATGCTCCTATAATACCACGATTGAAATGTTTGTTCCAAAACAAATAGCATGCCAAGTTGTTGCCGTGGCACAAAGAAGACCGTAAGAAAGACGGGATGTTGAGAGTACCCGCTGATGGGTTGCAGTGGAGAAAAATTGAGAGAAAGTGGCCGGAGTTTGCAGATGATGCAAGGAACTTATGGTTTGGTATAAGTATAGATGGCATTAATCCTTGTGGGGGAGTAGAGAAGCAGTCATAGCACCTGTCCTGTGACTCTATGTATCTATAACCTTCCTCCTTGGTTATGCATGAAGTGGAAATTCATTATGATGCCAGTGCTCACCCAAGGCCCTAAGCAACCTGACAATGACATTGATGTGTTCCTAAGGCCATTAGTTGAAGAACTTTTATAGTTGTGGATAATAAAATGTGTACATGTGTGGGATGAGCATAAACAGGAGGAATTGGACCTACAAGCGTTGCTATTTGTAACCATCAATGATTGGCCTACTCTTTTGAGGACAGACAAACAAGGGATACAATGCATGCACACACTATTTAGATGAGACTGAAAGTATATATTTGGATAAATGTAAGAAGAATGTGTACCTAGGACATCGTCAATTTCTTCTGACCAGGCATCTCTTAAGAAAGAAAGGCAAGCATTTCAAAGGTGAGGCAGATCAATGGAAGAAGCCTGACCACCATACTGGTGATGATATATTTGATATGGTGAAGGATTTAAAAGTAACCTTTGGAAAGGGTCCTGGCGGACAATCTGTTCCGCATGATGCAAACGCACATGCACCAATATGGAAGAACAAATCTATATTTTGGGAGCTACCCATTTTGAAAGTCCTAGAGGTCCGCTCTGCAACCGACGTGATGCAAGAGTGACGAAGAATCTTTGCATGAACCTGCTAGGCTTCTTGGGCGTGTATGGGAAGACAAAAGATACACCGTAGGCACGGGAGGACCAGCAACGTATGAACAAAAAAGACGGCATGCATCCAAAGCAGTATCATGGTCCTGCCAGCTATGCTCTTACCAAAGAAGAGAAGGAAATGTTTTTTGAATGCCTGAGCAGTATGAAGGTCCCGTCTGGCTTCTCATCGAATATAAAGGGAATAATAAATATGGTAGAGAAAAAAAAATCCAAAACCTAAAGTCTCATGACCGCCATGTGATTATGACGCAATTACTCCCCGTTGCATTGAGGGGGCTTGTACCAGAAAATGTTCGATTAGCCATTGTGAAGCTATGTGCATTCCTCAATGCAGTTTCTCAGAAGGTAATCAATCCAGAAATCCTATCAAGGTTACAGAATGATTTGGTCCAATGTCTTGTCAGTTTCGAGTTGGTATACCCACCATCCTTTCTTCAATATTATGACGCACGTCCTAGTTCACCTAGTGGAAGAGATTACCATTCTTGGTCCTGTATTTTACACAATATGTTCCCCTTTGAGAGGTTCATGGGAGTCTTAAATAAATATGTTCATAACCGTGCTAGGCCAGAAGTAAGAATCTCCAAGGGCCATGAAACAGAGGAGGTTATTGAGTTTTGTGTTGACTTTATTCCTGACCTTAAGACGATTGGTGTTCCTCAATCGCGACATGAGGGGAGACTGAGTGGAAAAGGCAAGCTAGGAAAGAATTCAGTAATAAGTATGGACGGGCATTCTTTCACTCAAGCACACTAAACAGTTTCACAAAATTCCACCTTGGTGGTTCCGTATATCGAGGAACACATGGATATTGTATGCTCTGAGAACCCGGAGCAGTCTGACCCCTGGATTAAACATCCACACATGGCGACTTTCGGCGGTTGGTTGCAAACACATCTCATGATTAACACCACTATTGGAGATGAGCTGTACTTATTGGCCAAGTCACCATCTTTGACTATATTGACTTTCAAAGGGTACGAGATAAATGGGATCAAATACATTTTACATGCTCGCCCAAGATAAAAAGAGCACCAACCAAAACAGTGGTGTCCGCTTTCATGCAACAAACAACAATAGGAAAAAGGACACATATTATGAACCTTCTTTTAAGGTCCCTTTGTTTCGGTGCAAATGGGTCAATCTAACAGGAGGCGGGGTAAAGGTGGACCCGTAGTACGTAATGATAACAGTGGATCTCAACAATCTTGGGTACAAATATGAAACTATTCGTCCTAGCCAATGATGTGGCGCAGGTTTTCTATGTGAAGGACATGTCTACCAAACCGAGAAAAAGAGATAAGGAAGTGAATCATCATATGATGAGCCAAAGAGCCACATAGTTCTTTCAGGGAAAAGAAACATCGTGGGAGTGGAGGAGAAGACAGACATGTCAGAAGATTATGATGATGAAATTCCTCCCTTCACAGTGAAGACTGACCCGAGCATCATGTTAAATGATGAAGATTCTCCATGGTTACAGTGCAATCATAAGTAAGGGACACACGCGAAGAAAACATTTTATGCCCCAAGATCCCACTCTAGGATGTGACTGGCTTCACCGTCATCACTTTCTCTCTAGTGAGTTTCCGGACTTATAGCTGGAAAGTCCCACTTCGGACAAACCAGAGGGAATCTTTGTAAGAGTTAGGGTATATATGTGTTTTGGGTGTTCCTAGGTGGACTCCGAAGCGTCAAAATCCAACCAAAAAGCTAGGGCATTTTGGCATTTGAAACATGATTTTTGAATAATTATTTATTAAGTTATGAATTTTCAACTATTTTTGTCCTTTTAGTATTTTAATTATATACAGAGGAGTTAACCGATGCAATTATGTCCAAACAAAATATGAATGTGTAGGTTATGTTAAGACAAACAATTTGACATCTTATTTGCTCCATTTGGTAAAGTGAGGGTTTTCACCCCTCAATTATTGAGCTATGGAAGAGAGAGAGTTACTATAGGTAGAATATGACTAGGGTGAGCTCTGGTAAAAATTTGAGCTAAAGGAGAATCCATTTGGTACCCCCAATCATTGACCACAAGATTTTGGCAGAAGGTGTTTGATGATGAATAGAGGTACTTAGAGGAATCCAATGGCTTTGTAGTTTAACAGGAATGATCTTAGTATCAATTTGACCTAGTGTGCAAATTTGGAGCTCATTCGAAGAAACTTGGCAATGTAAATATTTCAAACCCTAGAAATGTGCAGAAATGGTTTTGACAAGCTTTGATCAAGTTAACTTGTTCTCCAACTTGTGCCACTTGATGGGGGTGATGCTCATGACGATCTGGCAATGTGGTAAAAATTTGAGATCAATGAGAGAAAGTTGCCGATGTAACTTTGTCAAATCCTAGAAATGGGCATAATTGGTTTTGGCATACTTTGACAAAGCTAATTTGTTCTCCTTGATGCACCACTTGGCCTAGATGAATATTTAGACCATTTTAGCATGCGTACCAAGTTTGAGCTCATTTGGACATGTTTAGCAATGTAAATTTGCTCAAACTAGAAAATGGACAGAGATGGTTTTGAGGGAATCTGATGATGTTATCTTGTTCTCCAAGACATGGGACTTGGCAAGATAATCAAATATGGAATTTGTGACATGCTAGAATTTTCTTGGAATTTATGGTGAATATTTCCTTTGTAAATATTTCAAAAGCTTGAAATATGCACAAAGGGTAATTGAGGGTTTTGACCTATGAAAGACCATTCCTGGCCTTAAGAAAAAGCCTTTAAATATGAATGTGTAGGTTATGTTCAGGCAAACAATTTGATGTCTTATTTGCTCCATTTGGCTTAACAGAACTGAAGATATGAATTTTAAATTTTAAAACAATGTCTTCAATTACCGTATTTGATTAATAAGTGAGAAATTAATTATGCAACTTCCTGACAAAATGATACTAGTTGATCAAAATCTTCAAGATGAATCCACAGAATTTTGAATCAACTCATTTGGTTTAGCTTTCGAATTGTTATGCATTTTACAAGAATTAATTTCAATATGTAAAATTGAATCTGTCAAACAATTTCTTCAAAATAAAAATTAATTGAAAGTCACCTTTAGTCCCGGTTGCAACCACCAGCTCGGACTAAAGGTTTGAGCTCCCGCATGGAATTTGGCCGCCAAAAAGGACCTTTAGTCTCGGTTCGTGGCTGGAGTCAGGACTAAAGATTGGCCTTTAGTCCCTGTTCGTGGTTGGAGCCGGGACTAAAGGACCTTTAGTCCCAGTTCGTGGCTGGAGCTAGGAAAAAAGGTCCCGCGTATATAAGTGGTGTCTCGGGGCCAGCCGCCGCCCGAGAGAACAGATCGAACCACGCCGCTAGGCCGCTCGTCTTCAACCTTCAGCCGCCGAGATCGCCTCCGCCGCCCCATTCGCTCCGGTCCTCCTCTAAGCTTGCCGTCCGCACCGTAGGAATCACCGTGAGCCTCTCCCTCGAACCCCGCTCTTTGTTTCCTCTGTCGCATGTTGTAGTCGTCGCACCACCTGTGCCCGAACCCGCCGCCGCCTACGCTCGCCGCTGCCGACGCTCCGATGACCATTTGATCTCGGGCGCACGTCCAACGCGCTTGCCGCTCCACCTAGATGCCATATGTGCTATGCACGCAACACCATGGCCGTCGTAGCCTCGACCCCGAGCTCACACGAGCTCTGGCAGCGGCCTGGGTCGACACCGGTGACGTCTCTAGCCACCCCCTGCTTGTCCCGTTGGACGCGCATGGGCCTGGGCTTGACGTAGATGGCCTCGGCCGTCCATTTGGACGTCGGAGGGTGATTCCCGCAGCTCGCCGCCGCGTCTGCCCCCGCCGACGTCAAGTCGCCGGTGGATTTGACCCCTTTTGACCGGGGGTTTGACCACCCCGGGTCCCTGACATGTGGGCCCTGCTCCGGCTAATCTTTAGATTAAATTTAGTTTAACCCTAATTAACTTAGTTAGTGACTGAGTCACTGACCAGTGGGCCCCACTGGTCAGATTTGACCAGGGGCAGTCCAGTTGACCTGCTGACACCGTGATGACCTCATGTTGACGTCATAATCCTTTTCTAGCGAAATTATAGTTCAGAAATGATTTATTAATTCCAGAAAATTGTTTAAACTTCAAAAATTCATAGAAAATTAACCGTAGCTCAGAATGAAATAATTTATATATGAAAAATTATCAGAAAAATTCAAGGAATCCATCTGTAAATTTTCATGCGTGAAAAACCAACTTATACTTGATATATAAGTGAATGTTTGGGAACGTTGCATGGAAAACAAAAAAATTCTACGCACACGCAAGATCTATCCATGGAGATGCATAGCTACGAGAGGGGGAGAGCATCTATATACCCTTGTAGATCACTAAGTGAAAGCGTTTATCAACGTGGTTGATGTAGTCGTACACCTTCACGATTTGTACCGATCAAGCACCGAACGCACGACACCTTCGCATTCAGCACACGTTCATCTCGATGACGTCCTCGTCTTCTCGATCCAGCAAGAAGGGCGAAGTAGTACATGAGTTCCGGCAGCAGGATGGCGTGGTGACGGTGGTGGTGAAACTTTTCTGCAAGTCTTCAGTAAGCATAATGGATTTGGACAGAGGAGGAACTAGAGGGAGAGGGGGCGCCGCACACAGCTTGGGAATCGTGGTGTGTGTTGCCCCCTCCCCTCCTCGCATATATATAGGTGGAGGGGAGGGGAGGCTATCTAGGGTGTGCCCCAAGGGGGCTGGCGGCCGCCCTAGCTAGGCACCTGCCCTAGTCGCCCCCCTTTCCTTCTTGGTGCGTGCGGGAGAAGGCAAGAGGGGAGGCGCTCCCCTTTTATTTTCCTAGCATGTGGAAGAGAAGGCAAGAGGGGGCTCGCCCTCTTTTTCATGTCCATGATCTCATCCGGGACTCCGAACAGCATTTGCTCACCAAATCACATAACTCATATAATACAAATCGTCATCGAATGTTAAGCGTGCAGAACCTACGGGTTCAAGAACTATGTAGACATGACCGAGATACCTCTCCGGTCAATAACCAATAGCGGAACCTGGATGCTCATATTGGCTCCCACATATTCTACGAAGATCTTTATCGGTCGAATCATTATGACAACATACGTTATTCCCTTTGTCATCGGTATGTTACTTACCCGAGATTCGATCGTCGGTATCTTCATACCTAGCTCAATATCGTTACCGGCAAGTCTCTTTACTCGTTCCGTAATGCATCATCCTGCAACTAACTCATTAGTCACTTTGCTTGCAAGGTTTCTTATGATGTGCATTACCGAGAGGGCCCAGAGATACCTCTCTGAGACTCGGAGTGACAAATCCTAATCTCGATCTATGCCAACCCAAAAAACACCTTCGGAGATACCTGTAGAACATCTTTATAATCACGCAGTTACGTTGTGATGTTTGATAGCACACAAGGCATTCCTCCAGTATCCGGGAGTTGCATAATCTCATAGTCGAAGGAATATGTATTTGACATGAAGAAAGCAAAAGCAATAAAACTGAACAATCATAATGCTAAGCTAACGAATGGGTCTTGTCCATCACATCATTCTACTAATGATGTGATCCCGTTCATCAAATGACAACACATGTCTATGGTTAGGAAACTTAACCATCTTTGATTAACGAGCTAGTATAGTAGAGGATTACTAGGGACACGGTATTTTTGTCTATGTATTCACACATGTATCAAGTTTCTGGTTAATACAATTCTAGCATGAATAATAAATATTTATCATGAAATAAGGAAATATAAAATAACAACTTTATTATTGCCTCTAGGGCGTATTTCCTTCAGTCTCCCACTTTCCCTAGATTCAATAATCTAGTTCACATCGCCATGTGATTTAACACCAATAGATCACATCTTTATGTGATTAACACCCATAGTTCACATCGCCATGTGACCAATACCCAAAAGGTTTACTAGAGTCAATAATCTAGTTCACATCGTTATGTGATAAACACCCAAAGAGTACTAAGGTGTGATCATGTTTTGCTTGTGAGAGAAGTTTAGTCAATGGGTCTGCCACATTCTGATCCGTATGTATTTTGCAAATTTCTATGTCTACAATGCTTTGCATGGAGCTACTCTAGCTAATTGCTTCCATTTTCAATACGTATCCAGATTGAGACTTTCGAGTCATCTGGATCAGTGTAAAAGCTTGCATCGACGTAACTCTTTATGACGAACTCTTTATCTCCACCATAACCGACAAATATTTCCTTAGTCCTCTAGGGATAATTTTGACCGCTATCTAGTGATCTACACCTGGATCACTATTGTAACCCCTTGCCAAACTCATTGGCAAGGCAGAGAACAGGTCTGGTTCACAGCATGGCATACTTTATAGAACCTATGACCGAGGCATAGGGAATGACTTTCATTCTCTCTCTATCTTCTGTCGTGGTCAGGCTTTGAGTCTTACTCAACTTCACACCTTTCAACACAGACAAGAACCCTTTCTTTGACTGGCACATTTTTTAACCTTTTCAAAAACTTGTCAAGGTATGTACTCATTGAAAATCTTATCAAGCGTCTTGATCTATCTCTATAGATCTTGATGCCCAATATGTAAGCAGCTTTACCGAGATCTTTCATTGAAAAATTCTTAGTCAAGTATCCTTTTATGCTATCCAAAAATTCTATATCATTTCTGATCAACAATATGTCATCCACATATAATATCAGAAATGCTACAGAGCTCCCACTCACTTTATTGTAAATACAGGCTTCACTGTAAGTCTGTATAAAACCATATGCTTTGATTACCTCATCAAAGCGTATATTCCAACTCCGAGATGCTTGCACCAGCCCATAGATGGATCGCTGGAGCTTGCACAACTTGTTAGCACCTTTAGGATCGACAAAACCTTCTGGTTGCATCATATACAACTCTTCTTAGAGATATCCATTTAAGGAATGTAGTTTTGACATCCATTTGCCAGATTTCATAAAATGTGGCAATTGCTAACATGATTTGGACGGACTACTACGGTTGAGAAAGTCTCATCGTAGTCAACCCCTTGAATTTGTCAAAAATCTTTTGCGACAGGTCGAGCTTTGTAGACAGTAACATTACCATCAGCTTCAATCTTCTTCTTGAAGATCCATTTATTCTCTATGGATTGCCGATCATCGAGAAAATCCACCAAAGTCCACACTTTGTTCTCATACATGGATCCTATCCCAGATTTCATGGCCTCAAGCCATTTATCAGAATCTGGGCTCATCATAGCTTCTTCATAGTTCATAGGTTCGTCATGGTCAAGTAACATGACTTCCGGAACAGGATTACCGTACCACTCTGGTGCGGATCGTGCTCTGGTTGACCTACAATGTTCAATAGTAACTTGATCTGAAGTTTCATGATCATTATCATTAGCTTCCACTCTAGTTGGTGTAGGCATCACGGGAATGGATTTCTCGGATGAGCTACTTTCCAAATTGAGAGAAGGTACAATTACCTCATCAAGTTCTACTTTCCTCCCACTCACTTCTTTCGAGAGAAACTCCTTCTCTAGAAAGGTTCCATTCTTGGCAACAAATATCTTTCCTTTGGATCTATGGTAGAAGGTGTACCCAATTGTTTCTTTAAGGTATCCTACGAAGATGCACTTCTCTGATTTGGGTTCGAGCTTATCAGGCTGAAGCCTTTTGACATAAGTGTCGCAACACCAAACTTTAAGAAACGACAGCTTAGGTTTATTGCCAAACCACAGTTCATACGGTGTCGTCAACGGATTTTGATGGTGCCCTATTTAATGTGAATGAAGTTGTCTCTAATGCATAACCCAAAATGATAGTGGTAAATCGGTAAGAGACATCATAGATTGCACCATATCTAATAGAGTACGGTTACGACGTTCGGACACACCATTACGCTGTGGTGTTCCAGGTGGCGTGAGTTGTGAAACTATTCCACATTGTTTTAAATGAAGGCCACACTAGTAACTCAAATATTCACCTTCGCGATCAGATCATAGAAACTTTATTTTCTTGTTACGATGATTCTCCACTTCACTCTAAAATTCTTTGAACCTTTCAAATGTTTCAGACTTGTGTTTCATTAAGTAGATATACCCATATCTGCTCAAATCATTTGTGAAGGTCAAAAAATAATGAATACCCGCTGCGAGCCTCAAAACTCATCGGACCACATACATCGGTATGTATTATTTCTAGTAAGTCATTGGCTCGCTCCATTGTTCCGGAGAACTGAGTTTTTGTCATCTTGCCCATGAGGCATGGTTCGCAAATATCAAATGATTCATAATCAAGTGATTCCAAAAGCCCAACAGCATGGAGTTTCTTCATGCGCTTTACACCAATATGACCTAAATGGCAGTGCCACAAGTATGTTGCACTATCATTATCAACTTTGCATCTTTTGGCATCGATATTACGAATATGTGTATCACTACGATCGAGATTTATTAAACCAGAGTAAATTGCACAGAAGTACCACAATTGGGGCATTGGAAGCAGATTGGTACCAAGATTGGTAATTTTTACGTGTCAGTACCAAGATTGGGGCGAGCCGTTGCAAAAAAGGCTAAAAGTGTGTTTTATACGTATTGACAAAGAAACTGACCGGTTGGGCCCGCCCGTCAGGCGCCACGCTGGCCAGTGCGCGCGTGCCCGCGCGCTGACTGCGCACTAACTAGGACGAGGCCGGCTCGCACCGTTTAGGCCTCGCTGGTGCGACCTAGCCAGACCCCGACCCCGACCCCACTCTGCCCTCTTCCTTCTCCCCGCACCCTCATAGGCGGCTGCCTCCCCGCCCGCCACACCATGTCGCCGTAGCCATGGATCGAACTGCTTAGGCGATGTCCCCTCCCCCGCGGATGCTCCTCCCTCGCACCCTCCTCTCCCCCGCGGCTGTTGTGCCCTAGGAGACGATGGCCTCGGCGACTCCGGCAGGCGGCGAGGGCCGGGGCGATGCGAGCGGCGGCAACCTCCCCCGCTTAGGCCTCGATGGCAGTGGCGGCTACTCCAGCTCGGAGTACAGTAGCGAGGACGAAGATTTTGTGGAGCCGGCGTTGTCGATGGAGCAGAGGCTACGGATGGCGCGAATTTGGGTGGCCAACCCTAGCACCGCCCATCACTGGACTCATGGCTTCGGTGGTGTTCTGTAAGTGCTCCACTGTTCCATTCTTGCTAACTGAAATTGGGGATTAGGGTTAGGGTTTACTGCCTGCATGTTTAGCACTCTAATTGCTAGTCCTAACTAGAGCAGATAATTATAGTGGATTACATGAGTCCTAACTAGAGCAAAGCAGCATTATGTGTTACCTAATTAGAGCAGAGCAGAGCATCATTAGTGGATTACATTGTTATTTCTTAGTCCAAATTGTTAGAGCAGCATTAGGTGTTACCTACTTAATAAAACACACCCAGACAAGTTCTAGAGACAACCCGGTGATCGCTTTTCCACAGGGCGACGAGGGAAGGATCGCTGGGTAGGATTATGCTATGCGATGCTACTTGGAGGACTTCAATCTACTCTCTTCTACATGCTGCAAGACGGAGGCTGCCAGAAACGTAGTCTTCAATAGGACTAGCTATCCCCCTCTTATTCTGGCATTCTGCAGTTCAGTCCACCGATATTGCCTCTTTACACATATACCCATGCATATGTAGTGTAGATCCTTTCTTGCGAGTACTTTGGATGAGTACTCACGGTTGCTTTGCTCCCTCTTTTCCCCCTCTTTCCTTTTCTTCTCGGATGCCGCAACCAGACGTTGGAGCCCAGGATCCAGTCGCCACCGTCGACGTTGAATCCTACTACACTGGAGGTGCCTACTACTACGTGCAGGCCGCTGACGACAACCATGAGTAGTTTAGGAGGATCCCAGGCAGGAGGCCTGCGCCTCTTTCGATCTGTATCCCAGTTTGTGCTAGCCTTCTTATGGCAACTTGTTTAACTTATGTCTGTACTCAGATATTGTTGCTTCCGCTGACTCGTTTATGTTCGAGCACTTGTATTCGAGCCCTCGAGGCCCCTGGCTTGTAATATGATGCTTGTATGACTTATTTTACTCTTAGAGTTGTGTTGTGATATCTTGATCGTACACATTTGTGTGGATGATTAGTGTATGATTGAATCGGGGGCGTCACAAGTTGGTATCAGAGCCGACTGCCTGTAGGAATCTCCCTTCCAAACTCCTTGGTTGAAGTTGAGTCTAGTCATTGAAAAAGTTTTTACTAACATGGTTGTGCGGCTTACGGGCCCACGTCGCCATTGGGTGGTATTAGGATCTTTTACTCCTCGTCTATACTCTGGGACTCTGATCTCTCTTCTATTCGGGTTAAATGATTTTGCTAACTCTAACTCTAGGTTCTCGTAACTATTTCTCCCGAAGAGCCCTCATTCCGGAAGATCACCTGCTTCGTCAGAAGATTCTGAGGATATCCCTCGATATTTTCCCGAGACCCTTGTGCTCATCGCCTTTGCAATTCACTGTCACCGACATATCCCAGTGGATATCTGCATGCACTTGTCATTCTCTTGATCATTCCTCATCGCTCTTGTTGTTACAAGATGCCTCGAGATATTCTCCGATTGTCCCAAGAATCCTTTGAGTTTACTGTCTTGCAGTTTTATTTCGCATGAAAACCCTGACGGGTTTTTTCTCACATTTATCGAGGATCCGTTCTTCTCAATTGTTCATGTGTCTCACATAATTGTTCGGAATACTTTTCGATCTTTCGAAAAACCTCTGCAGCCTGTTACTCTTGAAACTCTTGTCTGCTTGCATTATGGTTAATCCCATATTACTAGTAGTCCTCGTTAACATCCCTTTTCATAGTCATTTTGAGCCTATTGATTCAATATGTGCTTATGCACGCAGTCATCAGGTTATCCTTTTTAAAATTATCCTTCCGACTCAGACGTCATTCCGGACATGAGTTGGTTCTCGGCAATGGAAACCTTTATTGATTATCCAACTAAGTGTTTTCAACTTATCCATCCTTGATCAGAGCGTCTACTTCTGATCCTTTGTTTTGGAAACCATAATTTCTTTCTATTTAAGCATCAGACTAATCAGGTGATTCTTGAATCTGATGCCTCTGCATTCTTTCTTCCTCTGAGTGAGTACCGATGCTCACATCAGCTCCGTTGTGGATCGCCCGATCCATTGTTGGATTTTTATCCGACAGTTTCCTTCATATTCAATCACCTTGTGAGTTCTTCCCTTGATACATAATGCCTTTGGTAAATTGTATCCTCTGCTTGGCCAACCATGCTCTGCTTTCGAGCTTGTGTATTTACTTTTGAAACTTGTGGTATATGTTACTAAGATGCCCGATGGGTTGAACCTATGCCTTCCCCTAATCCATGAGAACCCGAAAGTTTTCACAAGTCATACTCTTCCGGTGTTCTACCAGATAAAATTCCAACACTACAGTTATATCAAAGCGAGAGGTGAATGAAATGATATGCATTAAAGAAGTGGGAGTTGTCGGTGTACAGAAGTAGGGGCTCTCCTTTTGACCCCTTTACTTGTGCACGGGCAGTCGAAGCCACGCGCCACGGCCGCGCTTGGCAAGGCAGGGGAGGTGAACCAAGGTGAATTCAAGACCAGCAAGGCAACGCCAAAACCAAGACCACAGAGAGCAGAGAGACGAAGTAGGTTCCCTCGGCAATATCCTTGCCAGGGCGGCCTCTGCGGCCCCGGTAAGACTCTTGCCGGGGCAGCTCGCCCCAACACCAACGGAGTGAGCCACCCTTGAGCCCACGGCTTCCAACGCCATCAACTGCGTTGGGCCAGAGCTCGGGAGGCACCTCCATGGTGGCATGCAGATCTTTGTGAAGACAAAGAACAACACTCTTAATAGAAGAGTGAGATACGACGAGCCTCGGCAAAATCCTTGCCGAGGGAATCCACAAGGTCCCCGGCAAGATCCTTGCCGGGGACGACCGTACGCCGCGACAAGACCCTTGCCGGGGGCCCCGGCAAGGCCCTTGCCGAGGACGTCCGCGAGGCCACAGCTAGGATCGCACCCGCCAAGCTTTGCACCGCTAATCCCATGCAGCTGCCAGCCCACCAGCCGGGCAGGCACCTGCGTGTCGACGCGGGGCTCCTCCGCCAACTCAGCACGTACCTACGTGGTGGCATGCAAAGCTCCCTGAAGGCTCCACCACCGCGCCACCTCAGCTGCTTGCCTGACTACATGGCGCCACCACCTCACTAGCCCAAGCGCGTGTCAGGACGAGGCGGAGCGGCGGTAAAGTAAGGAGGACACGTCGGGGGCGCATTTAGTGCGTTTTGTCCCATAAAGACTAGCGATAAGCATAGCCACAGTACCCCCGATGCCACCTCCTGGTGCCACTGTGGCAATTCCTTTGCCTATAAAAGGAGACCCAAGGCATCCAGGAGAAGGATTCGGACTCTTGGACAAGTTACGCTCCCTGTAGCTAGTTCGAGCTCCTCAAGAACACAGATATACACATCCAAGCAGGACTAGGGTATTACGCACCCTGCGGCCCGAACCTGGGTAAACGACCCGCGTGTTTGCACTGACAGTTGATCCTGCTCTCCTCACCACTTCCAGCGCCCCGCAACCATAGTAGGGATCCTCGTTCGTCCCATAGGTGTCGTTTTCCACCGACATCTTTGGCGCGCCAGGTAGGGGGAAACACAGTAGTGAGCATCTGGTTCTACAGCCAGTAGCACAACTCTTCATCGCCATGGTTCCCAAGAAGGAGATGGCCAGAAGAAAAGGACGCCACCTGTGAACGCGTATGACGCCAGCGCGGCAACGAAAGAGCTAAGTCACGCAAAACTTTAGACTTTTCTTCTTAATATAAGATTATCGTCCCCGGAGATTTTGCCCTATGTATGGAAGCCTGCACGCAAAGGGGCCCTTCGACGATTGGCAACACTCTTGTTCTGTTTCGAGTCCGCTCAACAGCTCAAGAAGCCGCGTCGAAAGTGGCAGGGTTGCCTTCCGCAATTGGCAGCGCTCCCGATTCTGACTCGAGTCAAGCTCGACAGGTCGGGCGGCCATGTCAAGGGCGGTAAGGTGGTTCGCCCGGCAGCAAGCGCACCCGGCAGGCCAATGGGGATCCGTCCCCAAAACACCGCCCTGGGTTTACGCGCCGCAAGCCTCCCCAGTTAACGTAGGGTGGACATATGCAGGGAAATTGAACGGGAAAATAATATGCATGATATCAAAAGTACCGCAGAGTTATATTACATCAAACCGTTGCTGCGGTTCTAACTAAAGAATTGAATTGTCTTGGTCATGAACCCGCAGCGGCAACAGAAAACGGAGCACCTAGTCCCGACGCTGGCCCTCCACCCTCTGGATTCCGCCTACGCGGCGGGTGACGGGCTCGATGCGCTCCTCGATCCCAGAGTGGTCCGCGTCGTCCGGCAAGCTGTCCACCGCGGCGTTGCAGTCAAGATCAGGGTACCGGAAGGCCAGCTTGGTGAGGACCTTGGTCATGGCGCCCAGGCACATTTGCCGGGACTCGTCGGCCAAGGTACTTGCCCGGCTGGACCTGAATTGCTCCAAGGCCCCGAGAACCACCTCAAAGAACAGGGTCAGCTTGGCGTTGGTGGTCCCGCTTCGCTCTGGGGCGTACCTCGCATTTGGCATCCCCATGGTAGCCAGCTGCGTGGTGATACTGCCGGTGACGTCCTCGAGGCGGCCGATCCAGCGGTTCTGACCATCCACGAAATCCTTGTGGGTGGCGGCCTTGTCCTTCCGTAGCTGCTTCTCGGTCTCCAGCTCCTTGGTCAGGGTCCCTTCCCAGGCTCTGGCCTCCGTGAGCATCCCCTCGAGGCTCTCCAGCTTTAGCGTGAGGTCTTTGATGGTCTGGGTGGCCTCGGAGAGCTCCCCGGCCCTACTGATGGCCGCGCCCTGCGCCTCCATAAAGGCGCCGTTGAGCGTATCCTTCTCCTAGGACAGCTTTAGGACCTGCCCCTTCAGCCCATCCCGCTCCGTCTCCAGCTCCTCCACCTTGCCGGCGTGAACCAGAGCCTGGGCATCGAGTGCCTCTCTGTGCCTCTGCTCCAGCTCTTGGGTCCACTGTGCGACAAGCTTCTCCACCTCTTCATCCTTGCTGCGAAGCGTGGCGGCGAGCCTCTCCTCGCGCGCGGCAAGGTCCTCTTCCTGGGAGTTCAGTGCGGCCTCGTCCTGAGTCCGAGTGGCTTCGGCGGCGGCGGCCAGGTTCTTCGCCGTCTCTTGGGCCTTTTTGACGTCGGCCAACTTCATGGTGAGCTCCACATCGCGCTTGGCCAGCTCACCCTGGGCGGCCCTCAGCTCCTCGTGAGCCTGGCGGAACCAGTCCTGCGTCTCAGCGACGCGCTTCTGGAGGTCTGCCTCCGCCTTCTCCACTACCGCCACCCTGGACTTGACCTTGTCCAAGCGAGCACGCTGGAGTGGCTGGAGCTTCCGGTAGCTGGCGCCCATGGCCTGGAGCAGCTGCTCCTCCTGGGGGCTGCCGCCACTGACGCTCGGCTCATCAACGACCTCAAGCCCGGCGGCGGCAAGAACTTCACCGTCAAAAACCTCCCCCTCGATGGGTGCCCTGGTGCTCGACGCACCTGGGAGGTGGATGAACAAGTCGTCACCCACCCTCAGGTACTTGCCAGAGCCGAGGGCAGCAGAGGAAGAAGGCTGGTCATCAGCCACCTCCTCCTCCACCTCGGCAGTGGCCGCGCTGGCCTCCCTGGCGGGTCCCTTGCCGGCAGCCTCGCTGGCCTCCCCAACAGGCCCCTTGCCGATCTCCTCGGCGGCGGCCTTATCGGCCTCCCCGGCAGGCCCCCCTGCGGCATCCTCAGCAGCACCCCTGGCAGCCTCCTCGGCGGCGGTCTTCTCGGCCTCCTCCGCGGCATCCTTGGCCACGTCCTCGATGTTGGTGTCCGGGTCCTCTCGATCCGTCGGGAGAGGATCTGGATATCACGAAGGGGGCGAGGGTAAAGCCAAAGTCAAGATTTTGAAAAGAAAGGGAAAAGCAGGGACGACGGGTGAGCAGATTACCAGTGCCAGGCCGGGAATCAGAAGGCCCCTCCCCACCAACATTTGGCGTCGAGGCAAAGCCACCAGCGCCCAAGTTCTCCTCCTCCTCCTCCATGTGCGTGGGCTCGGCGCTTGGCTCCCTTGCCGGAGACGCCCCTCGGGGCGGCGTAGTCGACAGGGGCGGTGTGTTGGGAGTAGCCCTTTGTGGCTCCTCCTGCTGCCGCTCTCCTCCTACGCATCCGGCAAGGTCAGCACCAGAGTGTCATATCCCTAACACATGTTGACAAGGGGAGAGTAGTGAACTTACGTTGGGGGCTGTGCCGGGGGCTGCTGTCCGGGCTGCTCAACACCACCAGTGGCACCCATGAAGTACCAGCCGGGGGCTGGCCACCCGCCGAGGCTTTGGTCCTCTTTATTCGCTGGGCCAGCGTCTCCACGTCCCTGCAAAGACGAAGACAAGTCAAGACAAACGGTACAAATTGGGGGGACGGGGATGGCTGGAGATCAGGATGCTTACTCATCGTCCACCTCCTCCTCTGCTGCTTTCCTCTTCCTCGGCGGGCTGAGGGATCCGAAGTCGAAGTCGGCCCTCACGCCGGTGCTCGCCGGAGGAGGAGAGGAAGGCGGGGTCTGCACGCGCTTGGACGAAGTGGAAGCAGATGCCTTCTTCGTCGCCACCGCGACCTTCACCACTTTCTTTGCCGCCGCCGCTCTCGCCTCACGCGCAGACTCCACCGGAGATCTGGGCCGCCGCGCGGCCTTCCCGGGGCGGGCCGGATCACCAGAAGTGGCCCGGCGCAAGACGCGCCTCCTCCCTGAGGCCGGAGGGTCGACAGCCCCGGCCTCTTCCTCCTCCGACGACTCATCGGCCGCCTCTTAAACAAAAGGAGCCCCGGTCCCGGCGCCGCTGGCCTCCCCGGCGGCCTCCGCCCACCTGGCGAGCTCCTCCTCCTCCACGACTGTCGCATCCTTATCTTCCATGCCGCCGGCGCTGCTGGCCTCCTCGGCAAGCTTCGCCTCTTCCGCGGCGAGTTTCGCCTCCGCCACCCTGGCGGCGATATAGTCCAGCTCCGCCGGGGAGGTGTCCTGGATGAGCCGTGGCTCGGCGGTGACATAACTCTCATGCAAGGTATCGAAGAATTCTTGCACTTGGAGCTCGTCCGGATCGACTCAGTTCGGGTCAAGGCCGTGCGCGTTGAAATCCGGCATCATGGCGATGATCTTGGACCGGCGGGAATTGTTGCACAGCAGGACCACCCCCACTGGCAACTTAAAGACAGGCTCCTTGGCGACCTTGCCAGCCTTCGCTGCGTCCCTCGCGGCCTTGCCGGACCGCTCGACCTCGCCCTCGTCATTGACCTCGAGCTGGAAGAGCCGCTGGCAGAGATGGGCATGCTTCAGCACTGTCAGGTTGTGATCGAGGCCAGGACGAAGCCTCATGATGTCAGCAGCATTCGTGTAAAGCCAGGCCGGCCTCCCCTTGTCGTGTAGAGGAGTGATTCGGCGGCGGATGAAGTCCGCCCCGATCATCTCAAGGGTGAGCCCAGCCTGGGTAAGCCGAAGAATCCTTGTGGTGGCGACCCTGAGCTTCGCGTCATCGGCGTCGAGGTCGCTCCAATCGTTTCCTCGAACCGGCGGCGCGTCGCGGACCCGGCAAAAGGCCGGCGGGTTCTCCTCCTCGATCCAGCACCACCAGCCCCGCCATTTTGCCCACCTCTCCTTCGTGGCGCCGTCCGGGTACGCCCCCTTGGACCTCGAGATCCAGGCGACACAACCAGCAATGGCGCCGCCCTTTTGGATCCGAGGGGTGAAGTAATGGCAAAAAAGCGCTGTGCTGGGGTGCACCCCGGCGAAACCCTCGCAGAGGTGCGCGAAGAGAGCCATGCATGCCACGGCATTCGGAGTGAAATCCAGAAGGCAGAAACCATAGGTGTGCATGACGTCTTTGAAGAAATCAGAGAAGGGAGGACATAGCCCGCAGGAAAAATAGTCGACGAAGAAGGGGTACCGGTTCGGGGCAGGCCCGGCGCTCGCCGGAACGACGCACGTAGCTGGATGCCCCGTCGTTGCTCCTCCCATCTTCACTCCCCACATGGCCTTGAAGAACTCCCGGAGCTCAGGCACGCCGACCGTCGAAGGGTGGAAGTAGGCGAACTGCGCTCGTCGCGCCACCAGCTCGCTCTCCGGCTGCTCCGCCACTCCAGCGTCTTTGGCCGCTCCTTTGCCTCTGGTGGATTTGGGCGCCATAGCAGCTGCGAGGAACAAGAGGGTGGAAGATGGCGGAGGCGCGGTGGTGATGGACGAAGCTTAGGGGGGAAGGAGAAGGAGGCGGCGGCTCTGAGATTGGAAGAGAACGCGGAGGGGGTAAAGTGAGCAGCGCGCCCGCGGTTATTCGTTTTTACGGGGAAGGCGCGGGCGTGCGGGAACTGTCCCACGCATGCCCCCCCACGTCACGCGTGCTCCTCCACGACGCACGATTCAACGCGGATCGTGGGGAAGAGCAGTGGACGGGAAGTTACCACGATAAAAACCGCCCCGCCTGCCCGCGCACCATTTTGGGCTTGGGCCAACAACGCGTTGCGCTATGTGTGGCCCAGGCCCGGGGGCTCCTGTCGGTGTACAGAAGTAGGGGCTCTCCTTTTGACCCCTTTACTTGTGCACGGGCAGTCGAAGCCACACGCCATGGCCGCGCTTGGCAAGGCAGGGGAGGTGAACCAAGGTGAATTCAAGACCAGCAAGGCAACGCCAAAACCAAGACCATAGAGAGCAGAGGGACGAAGCAGGTTCCCACGGCAAGATCCTTGCCGGGGCGGCCTCTACGGCCCCGGCAAGACTCTTGCCGGGGCAGCTCGCCCCAACACCAACGGAGCGAGCCACCCTTGAGCCTACGGCTTCCAACGCCATCAACTGCGTTGGGCCAGGGCTCGGGAGGCACCTCCATGGTGGCATGCAGATCTTTGTGAAGACAAAGAACAACACTCTTAATCAGAAGAGTGAGATACGACGAGCCTCGGCAAAATCCTTGCCGAGGGAATCCACAAGCCCCCGGCAAGATCCTTGCCGGGGACGACCGTACGCCGCGACATGACCCTTGCCAGGGGCCCCGGCAAGGCCCTTGCCGAGGACGTCCATGAGGCCACAGCTAGGCCCGCACCGCCAAGCTTTGCACCGCCAATCCCATGCAGCTGCCAGCCCACCAGCCGGGCAGGCACATGCGTGTCAATGCGGGGCTCCTCCGCCAACTCAGCACGTACCTACGTGGTGGCATGCAAACCTCCCTGAAGGCTCCACCACTGCGCCACCTTGGCTGCTTGCCTGACTACATGGCGCCACAACCTCGCTAGCCCAGGCGCGTGTCAGGACGAGGTGGAGCGGCGGTAAAGTAAGGAGGACACGTCGGGGGTGCATTTAATGCGTTTTGTCCCGTAATGACTAGCGATAAGCATAGCCACAGTACCCCGATGCCACCTCCTGGTGCCACTGTGGCGATCCCTTTGCCTATAAAAGGAGACCCAAGGCATCCAGGAGAAGGATTCGGACTCTTGGACAAGTTACGCTCCCTGTAGCTAGTTCGAGCTCCTCAAGAACACAGATATACACATCCAAGCAGGACTAGGGTATTACGCACCTTGCGGCCCGAACCTGGGTAAACGACCCGCGTGTTTGCACTGACTGTTGATCCTGCTCTCTCACCACTTCCAGCGCCCCGCAACCATAGTAGGGATCCTCGTTGGTCCCATAGGTGTCGTTTTCCACCGACAGGAGTCGACCTTGAACTTGGTGTTCATGCCCATGAAAATGATGTAGACCGTCTTGGAAGCTTCTTGCGAAATGATTATCCAGCTGTATGATTCTTTCGGTATTCTTGAAATTGATTCCTTACAGTTATGGTTCTGACCATGCTGTCCTGATTTAATATATCTGATGGGAATTCATTCCAGTGCCTCATTTATTTTTGGCAAGGTTGAAGTATCTACTATCATAGGTCAATGACCCGGTTCTACTTCTATCATGTTCTACCTTCGAGTATTACCCCCTGTTATCTCGGAGGGGTCTGGCCATTGCGCCACATCTTACTAACTTTGTTGAAGTAATGTCTTTCCTTGTCGTAATCACTCTACGGGTTCTGGGTTGCTATCAACCGAGGACACCGACTAGTGAAATTATTCCGCACTACAAATCAAATACCCCTAGTATTTTTACTGGGAAATTCTGAACCCAATCTGGTCATTCCTAGACTATCGGCTGCATCCTGGTCTTGCTATCTTTAACTGTGCTACCTCGACCTTCTCTGGTGCACGAATTCTTCAGTGTGTGAGCACGACTCACGTCGAGCTTTCAACATCTTGTTGCTTGTCTTGAAAGGCAACTTTGGTTCCGAGCTTGCATCTTATATATTGATCCTATAACTTGCCACTTCGTCATTTCCTTGCTTGTTGTCGTTGTTGTTTGATTGCATCCTCTTGAAACCTCCCGGCAAATGTGTCGGATCACCTTCAACACTTTGACTTCTTTCGAGATGTCAACTGTGTTCATGATGAGAAATACCCTCCTTGCCCTCGATGATTTTTATTATCATCGACAACACCCTTGACTTCCTTTCATCGTGAACTTGTCCACATTATGAATACAACTTGCTCTCCAACTAGTGTTGTATTCTGCCTTGAAGTATTACTGTCTTTTATGTCGAGAATGTTGTGGGGATTGCTCCACCTCTTCGAAATTCTCGGTATGATGATACTTCTCACCATCACCATTCTTCCTTGGTCTGCGTGTTGTTTTTAACCGGGATAGCAATATAATAACGACGCTGCTTGAGTTCTATACTTCTAGCAACCCTATTGCTTTGAATTTAACGATCGACAGTTCTTCCTTAGACTGTTGGTTATTGAATCGTCACTCTAACATTGATCTTGCTGCCTAAGGTCATATTTCAGGCACACCTTTCAACTAATGATTGATGGTGTATGTTTTCCTCGGGCATACAACATTATATCATTTGAATTGACAAGTGTCATCTTCTTGTTCACATTATTTTGGAAATCCATCCGTTTGGAATTCTTGAGGAATTGTCGCTGAGCCCATCAGCCACCTCCTCATCCCCTCCTTGGTTTAATGATGAACTATTGTTTCAGGAACCCTCTTTCATAGTTCATTTCCCGAGAATCTTGCAATGTCATTTCGCCAATTTGTGTCGCACCTTTTCTTCTCGGACATCCTGAGTCTGAGGTATCATGACACCAATCGGATCTAAATCTCGGTTAGATATGATCGTTGGGACAACTTTCCAGGAGTTATGATGTTGGTACTTTGATGACCCGGTAATATTATGTCATGCCTAGCACCCCTGGCTGGAGGACCTATCATTAATATTTCTTTTGCAAGGATAACCATTCTTCCTGAAGGAAATTGTAAGACTTAATTTATAAGTTGCTCCTGATGGATCATTTGTGTATCCAGAGTCTGGACCTTGATTGGAACACCATATCATTGCTACCTCAAAGCATGACTATGATACCCCGCCCATCAACAAGAACATTGGAGGCGCGATACTAAATGTTTCTTGGTCAGTTATCCAAACACCGTTGTATGGGTAACATCTTGATTAATCCTTGCCTCTTATCTGAATGGTTGGGTACTTGCTCTCCTACCCTGTATGGCATGTTCTGCTTGTCAATGGGAAGGATATACTCCTAATAATTGTGTGTAATCACAATTTTCCTTTCCATTGTTCTGTTTAATCTGATAGTCGCATTTTCCTTTCCATTCTTTTGTTTAACCTTTCCTAAATCTGACTTAACTGAGCAGAGATAGTTCCCTTCTTAGGTAGGCACCTTGTTGTACCACTCTGTCTGTAAGACCCTGTTACTATTGTTGATGACATTCCGGTAACCACCGATGAGTGAGAACTTTGCCAATTGGTCCGCCTCGTTCAACGAACAGGAGAATGGTTCTCTTCGTCCCTCGCCCTTGGTACCAATGTTGTTGCTGACATAACTAACAGGCTATCCTCTGGCATGCCTTGCTTACATGATCGTGCAAGTGGTCACCGCCTTCCTACTTTTAACCCACATGGTGGGCCCATAACCCACAGTTCCACAGGATCGAAACCTGACTCTCCTGTACACTCCCTGTTCCCAAGGTTATTCCTCGCGCATGGCCTCGTATGAAATTCATGAGTCACTTTCCGAGAGATCATCTATTCTGGTATCATACACATTACTTATTCCCGTTGCTTTGAACCCCTTTCACGCCATGTTTCAGGCAACAAATGGTTGTCTATCTGCTTGAAACTTCCCATGATTCCTCCTTACTTTGCTCTCGGTATTTTCTTAAATTTCAATTCGAAAGATACTTTCACCACCTTCCTCGATGTTATCGACCAGATAGTCGACCTTGCAGAGGTCCGCTCTCCCGGAATGCCCCTTTATTCTTTCGTAAGTACGATAGAGTTCCCGAAGAAAGGATGTCGACTTCGTCATGATGACTTGAAGCAGAGTAATGAAGACATCAATGTAATGGATCGACCTCTTCAAGAAGAGCAACCAAAGACGAGAAGATCCATTAGGATTTTGTAACTAGAACTTTCCCCCTTACACCCCTCTTAAATCTCGGGACGAGATTTCTTGTAGTGGAGGAGAATTGTGACGCCCGGATAATCAAGCTACGGTAAACCTCTGCTAATGATGCCACATCACCTCGATTACTGTTGCTAATCCCATGTTGGATCAAAACTGTTCAAAGTCAAATTTGAATTTTCGTCAAACATCAAAAAATTTCAAACATTAAAGTAAAATGTTTGGAGTGTGCCAATTAATGCCTAGGTATTTATGGTGAAGGAACCACGTTTTTACAGGATGTCTAAATAATTGAAAATGAATTAAAATAATAGAGAAAATAAAGAAAAAGGAAAAGAATAAAAACAGAAAACAAAACTACAAAATAAAAATAAAAAGAGAAGAGGCCCCCAGGCCAACTAGGCCAGACGGCCCAGCTGGCCGACCCACTGGCCCAACCGGCCGCCCCCCCACTCCCCTTATCCCCCCCGAAACCCTAACCGTTCCATAACCCCCACTCCCCACTCGCTCCCTCTCTCGTTCCCCACAATCCCCCTCTCTGGATCTGGATCGGGGCGCTACGCCTGTCGCCCCTGCTGCGCCCCGTCGCTCGTCGCCGCTGCGCCGCACTGCGCCCGAGGACCGCCGACACCGCCCCGTCGCCGCACCAAGCTCTCTCCGCCAAATCCCCATCATCCCGATCTGGATCGGCACCTGGGCCGTTCCCCGACGCAACCTCGCCGGACCTCCCTGCCAGACTGCCATTCCCGACTCTCCCTCGTCGGCCTACACCAGGCCTCGCCGCCCTCGAACCACGGCACCGCACGTGAGCCACAACCCCTCTGCCTCATCTTTCTTGTGGTCACCGCGTCTTGCCCGCCGTGGCGCTCGCGCCCCCCCACCGTGGCCACCGCCCGCACTGGCGACCTGGCCACGCGCCCGCGTCGGCCAAACCCCGCCGTCTCGCGCCTGAGCTCGCACTCCGGCCGCTCCTGACCTCCTAGCTGCACCCGGCGACGCCCGCAACCGTGTTGTGCCTCACCCAGACGCGCCCTCCTCCTCGCCCCGTGCCCCCCTGCTACTCGCTGCTGCCGTCGCGTGGAGCGCCTGCGCGGCGCCCGCTGACCCCCTACCCCGCGTGTCCTATATCGTGTCCTGCCGCACGCCAGGCCGTCGCCGGAGCTGTGCTCCCGAGCACCTCCGCCGCCTCTGTGCCTCGCCGGCGTGCATGACACACACATTTGTGCTTAAACCAACGGACTGGCTGACTGACATGTGGGCCCGTCCTAATTAAATAGGACCTAAACGCTAATTAGCACTAACCGGCACCCTAATAGCCACTAAAATGTGGGGCCACCTAGCTAATTAATTAGTTTGGTTAAATAAAACTCTGTTAAAAAAATGACCCACTGACGGCCGGGCCCCACCTGCTAATTACTTTAATAGATCGACCTAACCTTCTGTTAACTATTTGAGTCATTGATTGCTGGGTCCCACTGGGCCCCGTTGACCAAGTCAACTGCTGACTGGGATGCCCCAGTCAATGACATGTGGGCTCACTTGATCCTGTTGACCAGTCAACCTTGAGTGGTCAACTGCTGACTGTACCTGCTGACTATACACTTCTGTGTGCACTTAGCATTTATCTATTTATTTTTTTGAAATAAAGTAAATTCCAGGATTATCAGGAATTGAATAAAACTTTGAAAAATAAAATAAAATAATCCGTAACTCGGATGAAAATACTTTGAACATGAAAGTTGCTCAGAATTTCGTGATGAATCCGAATACGTAGCCCGTTCGTCAGCCACGCGTCCCTAGCATAGCGAACCTGCAACATTTCACCTCCGGTTCATCTGTCCGAAAACGCGAAACACCGGGGATACTTTCTCGGATGTTTCCCTCCTGCGCCGGTACCACCTACTGCCGCGTTAGGGCACACCTAGCACCGCTCATTGTCATGTCATGCATCTTCATGCTTATGTTTGCATTGTATTTATTGTTTCTTCACCCTCTTCTCTCCGGTAGACTACGAGACCGACGCTGTTGCTGCAGAGTTCGACTACGGAGTTGACGACCCCTCCTTCTTGCCAAAGCAACCAGGCAAGCCCCCCCCCCTTGATCACCAGATATCACCCATTCTTCTCTCTACTGCTTGCATTAGAGTAGTGTAGCATGTTACTGTTCGGCTAATCATATTTTGTTGCATAGCCTGTCATTGTTGCTACAGTTGTTGATACCTTACCCGCAATCCTAAATGCTTAGTATAGGATGCTAGTTTATCATCAGTGGCCCTACATTCTTGTCAGTCTACCTTGTTATACTACGGGGCCGTGATCACTCGAGAGGTGATCACGGGTATATACTATACATATATACATACAATACAGATGGTGACTAAAGTCGGGTCGGCTTGTTGAGTACCCGCAAGTGATTCGGATATGGGGCCTGAAAGGACAGGTCGCTCCATCCCAGCAGAGGTGGGCCTGGGTTCCCGACGGCCCTCGACTGTTACTTTGTGGCAGAGCGTGCTACGTCTTGAGCTTGCGTTGGTTTTCCTTGAAGAGGAAAGGGTGATGCAGCAATAGTAGCGTAAGTATTTCCCTCAGTTTTTGAGAACCAAGGTATCAATCCAGTAGGAGGCTCCTCAAAGTCCCACGCACCTACACAAACAAACAAGAACTCGCAACCAACGCAATAAAGGGGTTGTCAATCCCTTCACGGCCACTTGTGAAAGTGAGATCCGATAGAGATAATATGATAAGATAAATATTTTTGGTATTTTTATGATATAGATTGGAAAAGTAAAGATGCAAATAAAAGTAGATGGCAAACTTACATGATAAAATATAGACCCGGGGGCCTTAGGTTTCACTAGTGGCTTCTCTCAAGATAGCATAAGTATTACGGTGGGTGAACAAATTACTGTCGAGCAATTGATAGAAAAGCGAATAATTATGAGATTATCTAGGCATGATCATCTATATAGGCATCACGTCCGTGACAAGTAGACCGAAACGATTCTGCATCTACTACTATTACTCCACACATCGACCGCTATCCAGCATGCATCTAGAGTATTAAGTTCATAAAGAACAGACTAACGCATTAAGAAAGATGACATGATGTAGAGGGATAAACTCATGCAATATGATATAAACCCCATCTTTTTATCCTCAATGGCAACAATACAATACGTGCCTTGCTGCCCCTGCTGTCACTGGGAAAGGACACCGCAAGATAGAACCCAAAGCTAAGCACTTCTCCCATTGCAAGAAAGATCAATCTAGTAGGCCAAACCAAACTGATAATTCAAAGAGACTTGCAAAGATAACTTAATCACACATAAAAGAATTCAGAGGAGATTCAAATATTTCTCATAGATAAACTTGATCATAAACCCACAATTCATCGGATCTCGACGAACACACTGCAAAAAGAGTTACATCGAATAGATCTCCAAGAAGATCGAGGAGAACTTTGTATTGAGATTCAAAGAGAGAGAAGAAGCCATCTTGCTAATAACTATGGAGCCGAAGGTCTGTGGTAAACTACCTCACAACTCATCGAAGGGGCTATGGTGTTGATTTAGAAGCCCTCCGTGATCGATTCCCCCTCCGGCGAAGCGCCGGCGAAGGCTCCAAGATGGGATCTCGCGGATACAGAAGGTTACGGCGGTGGAAATAGTTTTTTGTGGGCGCTTCTGATTTTTTCGGGGTACATGGGTATATATAGGAGGAAGAAGTAGGTCGGTGGACGCCTGAGGGGCCCACGAGATAGGGGGGCGCGCCCAGTAGGGGAGGGCGCGCCCTCCACCCTCGTGGCTGCCTCAATTGCAGTCCAAGTCCTCTAGATCACGTTTGTTCCAAAAAGATCGCTCCCGAAGGTTTCATTCCGTTTGGACTCCGTTTGATATTCTTTTTCTTTGAAATACTGAAATAGGCAAAAAACAGCAATACGGGCTGGGCCTCCGTTTAGTAGGTTAGTCCCAAAAATGATATAAAAGTGTAAAGTAAAGCCCATAAACATCCAGAACAAGTAATATAATAGCATGGAACAATCAAAAATTATAGATACGTTGGAGACGTATCAGAGCGACAGGGCAGGTTGAGACCACCTAGGCGAGAGGTGAGCCTGGCCCTGGTCGGTGTTTGCGGTTACTTCATAATAACACGCTTAACGAGATCTTGGTATTTTATCTGAGTTGGCCACTGGCCTATACACACTAACCAACTACGCGGGAACAGTTATGGGCACGGTATCAGACGAAGCCTTCTTGACGTCAGCGACTGAGCGCGTGCACCAGGTTGGACCGCGTAACGCAACTTCCTTTGTAATGGAGGTTGCTAGGTCTGCTCACCGGCCGCCCTCGCAACGTGTAGGTGTGCAATGGGCGATGGGCCCAGACCCCTGCGCGCATAGGATTTAGACCGGCGTGCTGACCTCTCTGTTGTGCCTAGGTGGGGCTGCGACATGTTGATCTTCCGAGGCCGGGCATGACCCAGGAAAGTGTGTCCGGCCAAAGGGGATCGAGCGTGTTGGGTTATGTGGTACACCCCTGCAGGGAAGTTTATCTATTCGAATAGCTGTGTCCCTTGGTAATAGGACGACCCGGAGTTGTAACTTGACGTTATGACAACTAGAACCGGATACTTAATAAAACACACCGAGACAAGTTCCAGAGACAACCCGGTGATCGCTTTCCCACAGGGCGACTGTCGGTGTCAAAACAGGAAAATCTCGGGTAGGGGGTCCCGAATTGTGCGTCTAAGGCTAATGGTAACAGGAGGCGGGGGACACAATGTTTACCCAGGTTCGGGCCCTCTCTATGGAGGTAATACCCTACTTCCTACTTGATTGATCTTGATGATATGAGTATTACAAGAGTTGATCTACCACGAGATCGTAGAGGCTAACCCTAGAAGCTAGCCTATGATTATGATTGTTCTTGTCCTACGGATTAAACCCTCCGGTTTATATAGACACGGGAGGGGGCTAGGGTTACACAGAGTCTGTTACAGAGAAGGGAATCTACGTATCCAAGTTACCAAGCTTGCCTTCCACACAAAGGAAAGTCCCACCCGGACACGGGATGAAGTCTTCAATCTTGTATCTTCATAGTGCAACAGTCCGGCATAAGCATATAGTCCGGCTGTCCGAGGACCCCTAATCGAGGACTCCCTCAGTAGCCCCTGAACCAGGCTTCAATGACGATGAGTCCGACATGCACATTGTCTTCGGCATTGCAAGGCGGGTTCCTTCTCCGAATACTCCAAAGTAGATCTTGAACACAAGAATCGTGTCCGGCTCTGCAAAACAAATTCCACGTACCACCGTAGAGAGTACAATATTCCACGAGTCTAATCTGCTGACAACTTTTACCTAGCGCGACATCACGCCGCGGCCCGGTTATTATTCAAACCGTTTTTCCAACCTGCCACTACACGTCTTGCGAGGCGCTTTTATTGGCACGTCTTGTCAAAGCAGAGATTGTTTCCCCCTTATCACGGGATTCTCATTAACACCCAACCGCTCCATTATTACGACTCCTTGGTTTAGGCAAGTTCCAAATGGCCGCGCGGAGGACGCTTGACATTCATCCTCTTTATAAAGAGGTCAAGACCTGTCCTTTTCTTTCCACGCCTGATCCTTCCCTTCCCTCATCCCGAGTTCCAACACCCAAGGTTCAGTCCAAGCGCTCCGGACCTTCAACCATGTCCGGATCCAACCTTCAAGGCCGGTGGATGGCCTCTTCCGTCACAGAGGGGGACATCAAGAAGCTTAGGGAAGCTAGGTACTTGACCGCCGAAATCCTTCACAAGCTTCCTGCTCAAGGGCAGGTTATTCCTACTCATAAACCCAATGAAATTGTCGTATTCATCTCCCACTTCCTCCGAGGGCTAGGCTTCGGTCTTCATCCATTTGTTAGAGGGCTCATGTTCTATTACGGGCTAGATTTTCATGATCTAGCTCCAGATTCCTTCCTTCACATCTCAACGTTCATCATTGTGTGTGAGGCCTTCCTCCGCATTACCCCACGCTTCGGCTTATGGCTCAAGACCTTCAATGTGAAGCCGAAGATGATCAACGGGCGACACGCGCTGTGCGGAGGCGCTATAATAAGCAAAGGTGTCGATGCTTTATGGCCAAAGGGTTCCTTCCCGGAAGTTTCTGACCTATGGCAACGGGAGTGGTTTTACATCACAGCACCCCGAGGCAGAAAGTGGGTGGCCGCCCCAGCCTTCCACTCCGCTCCTCCGCCACAGCTTGCATCATGGGTCAACAAGGGGCTGGACTGGGGATCGGTTGATGACGTGCGGACATTGCAAAGCCGCATTCATGATCTTATCAAGAAGGACATCAGCCTGGTCAAAGTAATCCAAGTAATGCTAGTTCGTCGGGTCCTGCCATGCCAACGTCGATCTCTCCGTATGTGGGAGTTCAACCCGGAAGGACCGCGAACTATTCAGCACTTCTTCGGCGTGACGCTCGAAGGGATGTATCAATTATTCTTCGGATCACGAGTAAAGTGTCCGGACACAACGAAGGATGCATGCCTCAATTGCAACCATCCAGACACCCAGGTAAGTAATTCTACGACCGAACATGCTGTCGTTATATTTGTCACAGCATTATTCTGAAAAACCATCCTCGGCCAGGGCTGGATAAGAAAGGCAGAGAGGATCAGGTGTTCAGCCCCTCTTCCCGAAGATTCGCCGGATCCTGTATTAACCAGGATGTTGGCTCGCGCACCTTATCAAGTGCCATCAGGGGAAGACAAGGAGAGGAATGGGGAAGCCAAAAGAGGACATCATGCTGGAGGTACGTTAGGCATCCTAACTGGGGAAATTACTACCCCCGTATCGGATGATGAACGGGGAGGAGAATCTAGCATCACTTCTCCCCACGAGAAGAAAAGGACCGCCCCCGAAGACCTGGAAACAGAGGTCTCCAAACGAGGGAAGAAACCTTCATCAGGGGGCCCTGCCCCGGAGGGCAACATTGCCGCACAGCGGCCACAGGGGGGCCAGCCGTTAAGCGAGCCGTAAGTGAACAAAGGCGCTTAGTAAGCATACCCCATTCTTTTCCTGAGAATAACGACCGAGACATATGTTTTGCAGTTCGGCTTATAGCCTCCCTCAACAATGTTCGTCCTCGGGGGATCTTCTTCTAGAGATGATGGAGAGCGAAACGCCTCCTCTTACTTCTCCGCCTCATGAGGCGGACGACCCTGAGGTGTCGTCCCAGAGGATCTCTCCCGATCCGCAAAGCCAGAAGGTAACTCTTCGGCCGCCCGAAGTCCGGGGTTTTCAGCTCCTAGAGAGACCAACAGAAAAAGCCCCGGACTGTCCGATATACAACCGGACACATTGACGGGTCTTCTGCGGCAAGCGGCTATCTCAGAGGCACATTGTACGTTAATGGGTACCGTGGTTGAGAGGATTTCATCCGCAAAAAGTGGGTTGAATGAAGCTTTTACGATCCTGCTAAGAGGCTTTGAGGTACGCAAAGTGATATTTTTTGATTGTACCGTAAACGCAAGGTGCACTTTGTATAGATAGTAGCCCCTGAGACTCTGGTTGCCATTCGGACAAGGCGAGCAGAGGATCATAGTCTCAGGTAATGATGGTGCCAATTTTGTACGCAGGCGGCTGCAGCTCCGGCGGCTGACCGGACTGCTGAATTTGCCGAAATGAAGCGGCAACTTGATGTGGCGGATGCAGACATCACGCTTGTGAACAAGCGGCTTGACGAGGCACAGGGTATGTATATTTGGGTGGTCAGCAAATATTAATAAGAGCATGATGCTAGGATTTATGATATGCTTTGACTGCAGATGGTGCTGCCGCCACGGAGATCCTTCGGGCAGAGCTTGCCCGGGCAAAGGAGCAAGCCAGGAGAAGCAAGGCGGCTGCCGTGAAGGCAGCTGATGAATTAAAAGCCGAACAGGCTGCTCATCGCAAAAGTGAGGATAGAATAGCCAACATGGCTCTTGAGCTACAAAATGCGCTAGTCGATATGAGCTTCTCGAAAGGGAAAACCAAGCGAAAACGGCTGACCTAAAGAAGGCCTTACAAGCAGCAAAGGAAACTCGCTCTGAGATCAGAGCGGCTCGGGAGGAGCTTCGGCAAGCCGGTGAGATCGCGGCTGGGAAGCCCTTTTTATTGCGAAACAAATTCGGTGATCCGAAGTATGCCCCTCTTGATCAATTATGGAGCTCTCCAGACGCGTACTTGGATTTGTCAAAGAGTGCTGCTGATGCGACACACTATTTCCAAGATCAAGATCATGAAGCGGAAAGATTGTTTTGGTCGCAGTTCAGTACTCCAAGGCGTCCGCTGCTGTTGAACGAGCAAATGGCCGAATGGGCCGAGCTCCATAGGTTATCCGGGCTTGCCAGGAAGGCTGTTGTGGATCGCATGTGGCCGAAGGAACCAAGTTCGGACGGTTATTTTGGTTTGGTGCAACGATTTACTCATGCTGTGCCGCATATCGACGCTGTCAAGCGGTCGGCGTGCATAGAGGGTGCACGGATGGCCCTTGCACGTGTTAAGACACACTGGGCGAAGATGGAGGCCACCGATATTGCAACCAGGGGTCCACCCGGGGGCCAGGACTCGCCCGAGCACTATTTTGAAGAAGTCTTAGAAGGTGCCCATTTAATAGAGGCTCAGTGCTCAAAGAATACCATGTTCGAATGACATTTATCTTGATTGTAAAAACAATGCTTTTGATAATAAGGGCTATATTTATACTTTTGCCCGTAAAGTATTGTAGTGCCTCCTGTGTGGCCGTTTATGTATATATGTATATAACCTGAAAGTTTGAAGTTGTCGGCCTCAGCCCCCTCGCGTATAATGCGGGGGTGTTCGGCAAAGCACGTAATCACACTTGATCCAACGTCTTGGTCCGTTAAGGAGGTGGTAGCGCGGCAAACGAGGCAATCAGACTATATAGCTTTAACACTTTCACTTAGCCATAGGAGTTTGACGGTGGGACTACTATATAGCCCCTGGTATGTCCGCGTTTATCCGAATACGGTGCGTTTAGATACGTGACCGGGAAACCCACTACTAGAAAAACGGCTATAGCTAATATGGACACTAATGGCGCATCATGGATGTGGTGCGCCACTGCTATATAGCAGTGGCGCACCAGATATAGGTGCACCATTAATGGCCATATTACTAATGGCGCACATGGTGAAAAGTGCGCCATTACTAAGTTTGACCAAGGTTGGACCCAGTCATACACATAGTAATGGCGCACTTTGTGAAGGTGCGCCATTACTATGACCGAGAAGTTTGAAAATTTTCACCAAATGCACCCCCCATGGACCACCTTTTCAGTTTAAAAAAAAGAAAATGATGAAAATGTCAAAAAATAAAATAAAATAAGCTTCCCATGTGATATGTGGTTTAGTTGTTAGGAAAATTTACAAATATGAATTTTGACTTTATTTGCAAAATCGCTCTGGAAATTAGTAAAATGGGCATAACTTTTGTATACGAACTCGGATTAAAAAGTTTTTTATATGAAAAATCATCTACTCGAAAAGTTACATCCGAATTACTAGGGGCTTTTGCATACGAACTCGGATTAAAAAGTTTTTTAATTAAGAATCATCTACTGGAAATAAGTTTTTTATATTTGCAAAAGTTTTTTATACGAACTCGGAACCCCGTTGAAGATTTTTAGAATCCCCAAAAACCTAACAGAATAAAAGATACAGGGCTTTTAAGACCTAGAGGGGGAGAAATGGAAAAAAATCAAACTTAGTAATGGCGCATCATTTGCTAGGTGCGCCACTAGTAACAGAAAAAAAATTGGTTTCGATTTTTTTTGGAAAAAATGTTCAAAATATGATACGTAATATGACCGGGAAGTTTGAAATATTTTTTCAAAATTTCATCACACTCATGAACATGAACAAAGTCCTAGACATCAACAAGGTTTAATAGGATTGATATGATAGATATATCAACAAGTGCCTGCTAAGTGAGCTGGTGCTGGGGTTGGATAGAACTGGGAAGTTAAGCGTGCTCGGGCTGGAGTAGTGTGAGGATGGGTGACCTTCCAGGAAGTTTGATCACGGAGTGCGATTTGACTTGAGATTAAGCATATTGACCCGAGATTAAGAAAAAAACGAAAAAAAATTTGAAAAAAATTTTGGAAAAAAAATCTGAAA
The DNA here is from genome assembly GCF_002575655.3 of Aegilops tauschii subsp. strangulata. Taxonomy (NCBI): domain Eukaryota; kingdom Viridiplantae; phylum Streptophyta; class Magnoliopsida; order Poales; family Poaceae; genus Aegilops; species Aegilops tauschii. The sequence goes on along the minus strand of NC_053037.3, from coordinate 33,843,356 downwards.
TTTTTTTGAAAAAAATGTTAGTAATGGCGCACTTCTATGTGGTGCGCCATTACTAAGTCAGATAGTAATGGCGCACTATTGGACATAGTAATGGCGCACTATGTGGTGCGCCACTAGTATCTGGGATACTAATGGCGCACCAGAGGTGCGCCATTACTATTTGTTACTAGTGGCGTGTTAATAGTGGCGCACCTATAGTGCGCCATTAATAGCAAAAACAGGTGAGCCACTAACAGCCTTTTTTCTAGTAGTGACCGGTCCTTCGTTAATGCGAGGAATCGCGAAGATTCCGCTGAGTCATCGAGTGGTTTACCATTCTCTCGCTTTATCATGACAGTCAGTTTTCGGCTTTCTCTACTGAGGTGCTCATCTGGATGAACCAGGGCACAATCACAGTAGTTCTCCCTGTGCCACCTTAGCCGATAGAGCGGAACGTAAGGTAGCAAAACACAGGAGCCGGGCAAACCCAACTATTGACCAAAGACATGATTCGGAGCTGATGCATATAAGGCCAAACTCGCGACGCCGAACACTCCGGAAGGTATTCGGACTTTACAACATATACTAGGCTGAGTACCGCCCTGTATTTCAAGGTGCGTGCATCAATCCGGCGTGACCAAAGAGCGCCTGTGGTGAGAGCGTAGATCTCAAAAACACACTGGTTGATGTCTTTGTAACGTCTACTTTAGAACGGCGAATCATAAGTTCGCCGGCAACGCCGGTATCCCTCTTGGTCATTTTAAGTGCCAGGAGGGTGTGAGACAACAAGAGACAATAAAAAAGGTTTACACAGGGTCTTAATCTAAAAAGAAACCTTTGGGCGCGGCCCCGCTGCACGTCTGCGCCTTTGCCTCCGTTGTGTCGTATCTTTGAAGGGTATAGCACGATGGTCATCTGGAAAAAAAAATCTAGGTGAAAGAATCTGGTGTGACCATGCGTAAAGTCGGTTAATCTTGATGAACCGTGAAAATTCAATCTCTTGAGTGTAAATAGGGTCAAGCCGAACTATGGACCTTTTACATGCGGGCAGCCCCCCGCACCACATATGGGGGCATAGCCGTTAATCAAGCTCAGGTTTATCTGGGCTGCTACAACTAGGTGTGCGCCGAACACGTCTATACGTGTCCGTGGTCTCGAAGACCGATGAGTTACTCGGGTTGGAGAGGTCGCTCAGTGGTTCGGCTGCTAGAGCCGCCATGTATTCTTCCGCACGAAGAGAACGCTCTGTGTTTCCGCTGATTGTAATGACGCCACATGGATCGGGCATCTTAAGTTTGAGATAAGCGTGATGCGGTAATGCATTGAAACGAGCGAAGGCCGTCCTTCCAATTAGTGCATGATAGCCGCTTCGGAACGGAGCGATGTCGAAGGTTAGTTCTTCGCTTCGAAAGTTGTCGGGAGAACCGAATACAACCTCTAATGTTAAAGAGCCCGTGCAGCGGGCCTCTATGCCTGGTGTTACTCCTTTAAAGGTAGTACTGCTTTGGTTGATTCTTGACGGGTCTATCCCCATCTTGCGGACAGTGTCCTGATATATCAGATTAATACTACTGCCGCCGTCCATCAGGACTCAGGTGAGATGGTATCCGTCAATTATTGGGTCGAGCACCAAGGGAGCCAAACCTCCATGCCGGATACTAGTCGGATGATCCCTGCGATCGAAAGTGATTGGCTAGGCCGACCATGGGTTGAATTTGGGGGCGACGGGATCTACAGCATATACGTCTCGGAGTGCGCGTTTGCGCTTCCTCTTTGGTATGTGAGTGGCGTAAATCATGTTCACTGTTTTGACCTCCGATGGAAAAAATTTCAGTCCCCTAGTGTTCGGCTGGCGGGGTTCGTCCTCATCTTCACTTGGCGGCTCCCTCCCTTTATGTTCGGCGTTTAGCTTGCCGGCCTGCTTGAAGACCCAGCATTTTCTGTTGGTGTGATTTGCAGGTTTCTCGGGGGTTCCATGAATTTGACAGGACCTGTCTAGAATTTTATTTAGGCTGGACGGACCATCTCTGCTGCCTTTAAATGGCTTTTTCCGTTGACCGGGTCTAGAGCCCCTGAATCCGGCGTTTACCACTGTATTGTCTGGGTTGTCTTCATTATTTCGACGCTTGTTTTTATTGCGTCGCCGTTTTCCATTGCCATCCCTGATTTTGGATGTGCCTGGATCGCTGGTGCCGCTGCGGGCCGACCAACTGTCCTCGCCCATGCAAAAGTGGGTCATAAGAGTTGTTAGGGCTGCCATTGTCCTTGGCTTTTCCTGGCCGAGGTGTCTGGCAAGCCATTCGTCCCAGACACTGTGTTTGAAAGCTGCTAGGGCTTCGGCATCCGAACAGTCGACGATTTGGTTCTTCTTGGTGAGAAATTTGTTCCAAAGCTTACGGGCTGACTCTCTGGCTTGTTGAATTATGTGACTTAAATCGTCTACATCCGGAGGTTGGACATATGTCCCTTGAAAATTAGCCCTGAAAGCGTCCTCGAGTTCCTCCCAGCTTCCAATGGAACTTTCGGGGAGGCTTTTCAACCAGTGCCGAGCTGGTCCTTTCAACTTGTGGGGCGAGTATTTGATGGCGTGGAGATCGTCTCCCCGAGCCATATGGATGTGAAGAATAAAGTCCTCAATCCAGACTGCAGGGTCTGTTGTTCCGTCGTATGCCTCGATGTTTATGGGTTTAAACCCCTCTAGAAATTCATGATCCAGCACCTCATCGGTGAAGCACAGGGGGTGTGCGACACCCCTGTACTTGGCTGTGTCGTGGCATGGGTCCGACGGCTGTAGTGTTCGGTGTTGATTTTGAGCTGGCAGTCGATCAGTATAGTCGGTTTGGTGACCGTGATCCTGCATAGGAACACGTTTCCTAGATCCATAGATGGACCTGATCATACCAGCTCTTTTGTCCAGGTGCTCATGTAGATCGTGTGCTGACTTGTGTGCGGCGTCATTAGCCGCTCTGTCTCGGCCACGAGGTGGTCGGTCTAGCAGACCGGCCGTATTGTTTTTCGACGGAATGGGCGCGATAGCCTCGTCGTCGAATTCGGGCAGCAGCTTACGTTTTGGGTAGCTCTTTGTCTGGCGATCACCGCCGTATCTTTCCTCAGTGTTGAGCACTTCGTTCCATCTGTAGTTGAGCGTATCCTGCACGGCTTCAAGCCGTTGCTTCTGCTTCTTCAGGCTCCTCGCGGTGGCAATATGTCTCTTGTGGAGGTGCTCTTGTTCCAAGTGTTTTTTCGGGATGATGCGTGCATCGTTGTCTGGACTGTTCTCCTCTCCGGAAACAGGTTTATAAGTTTTGTCTTCGCCATCGCTGTGATCGGACAGCGGCCCCGGACTTTGTTCGCCGTCCCCTTGCTCGTCCTGCTCCATCACTGGGTCTGCGGGGTGGTCGTTGTCTTCGGCATTGTCCGGGGTGTTATTCTTTCTTGTGCCGGTATCGCTGTTTTTGCTATGGCGGGGTTTAGAGCGGCGCCGCTGACGTCGGCGCTTTGGCTGCTTCTCAGGAGTCGTTGCGTCCTTCTGCCCCTCGCCATTGTTTTCTTTGGGTGTGTCCACCATATATATGCCGTACAATGAGGTAGCTGTCCATCGTCCTGTGGGCGGTGGTTCATGTTCTTCTCCGGCATCCTCGTCCATACCGTCAATGTCTTCGGAGTCGAAATCAATCATGTCGGTTAAGTCGTCGACAGTGGCTATTAAGTGGGTGGTGGGTGGGTGACGAATTCCTTCGTCGTCCGCTTCCCACTCGAGCCGGACATAATTCGGCCAAGAATCTCCCGACAAGGAGAGAGATTTTAGCGAGTTCAGCACATCACCCAAGGGCGAGTGCTGAAAAATGTCCGCGGAGTTGAACTCCAAGATCGGCGCCCAGTTGGATCTCATGGGCGTGGATACATGCAGTTCGGAGCCTATGGACGGAGGCGAGTCCGAGGGTCCGATGACACAGACATCATTGGAAGTGAAATCTGTGTTCGGCTCTATCACCGTTAAGTGTGCGGCTTCCGTGGCGGGGTCCATCCTCCCGTCCTCGGATGGCACGATCTGCACTGGATCTAAAGCCAGGGCAGTTGCATGTGTGATCTCCCGAACACCGTCCGATGGCAGATCGAGGTCATGCTCATCGTGGCTGTAGGGTGCACCTGTCATGGGCTCGAATACGTCGAAGATCAAATCTCCTGTGAGTGTAGTTCAGGCTTCCAAACCTGACCTGATGGCCAGGAGCGTAGCTATCGATCTGCTCCAGATGGCCAAGTGAGTTAGCCCGCAGTGCGAAGCCGCCGAATACGAAGATCTGTCCGGGGAGGAATACCTCACCTTGGACCGCATCGTTGTAGATGATTGAAGGAGCCATCAAGCCTTATGGTGACGACACGGTGGAACTCTCAATGAAAGCACCAATGTCGGTGTCAAAACCGGCGGATCTCGGGTAGGGTGTCTCGAACTGTGCATCTAAGGCTAATGGTAACATGAGGCGGGGGACACGATGTTTACCCAGGTTCGGGCCCTCTCTATGGAGGTAATACCCTACTTCCTGCTTGATTGATCTTGATGATATGAGTATTACAATAGTTGATCTACCATGAGATCGTAGAGGGTAACCCTAGAAGCTAGCCTATGATTATGATTATTCTTGTCCTACGGACTAAACCCTCCAGTTTATATAGACACCGGAGGGGGCTAGGGTTACACAGAGTCGGTTACAGAGAAGGGAATCTACATATCCGAGTTGCCAAGCTTCCCTTCCACGAAAAGGAGAGTCCCACCCGGACATGGGACGGGGTCTTCAATCCTGTATCTTCATAGTCCAATAGTCCGGCATAAGCATATAGTTCGGCTGTCCGAGGACCCCCTAATCCAGGATTCCCTCAGCGACGAGGGGAGGATCGCCGGGTCGGATTATGCTATGCGATGCTACTTGGAGGACTTCAATCTACTCTCTTCTACAAGCTGCAAGACGAAGGCTGCCAGAAGCGTAGTCTTCGATAGGACTAGCTATCCCCCTCTTATTCTGGCATTCTGTAGTTCAGTCCACCGATATTGCCTCTTTACACTATACCCATGCATATGTAGTGTAGATCCTTGCTTGCGAGTACTTTGGATGAGTACTCACGGTTGCTTTGCTCCCTCTTTTCCCCCTCTTTTCTTTTCTTCTCGGATGCCGCAACCAGACGTTGGAGCCCAGGATCCAGACGCCACCGTCGACGATGACTCCTACTACACTGGAGGTGCCTACTACTATGTGCAGGCCGCTAACGACGACCAGGAGTAGTTTAGGAGGATCCCAGGCAGGAGGCGTGCGCCTCTTTCGATCAGTATCCCAGTTTGTGCTAGCCATCTTATGGCAACTTGTTTAACTTATGTCTGTACTCAGATATTGTTGCTTCCGCTGACTCGTTTATGTTCGAGCACTTGTATTCGAGCCCTCGAGGCCCATGGCTTGTAATATGATGCTTGTATGAATTATTTTACTTTTAGAGTTGTGTTGTGATATCTTCCCATGAGTCCCTGATCTTGATCGTACACATTTGTGTGCATGATTAGTGTATGATTGAATCGGGGGCGTCACAAGAGCAAAGCAGAGAAGCATAGTGGATTAAATGAGTCCTAACTAGAGCAGAGCACCATTAGTGGACAATTCTGTTAACTACTTATCTGAAAATACAAAACATCAGTTTGCTGTGAGCTAACTACCCACTCTGTAATTAGGGTTGCATTGAGATAGTTGTTTATATTGTTTGATTTTGTAGTAATTGTTTAGTTTATTCATATTGTAAGGATAAATAAAAGCTTTGTTTATATGTTAACTTAAACAAAGCTTTGTTTATATGTTAACTTGTTTATATGTTAACTTAAACAAAGCTTTGTTTATATGTTAACTTGTTTATATGTTAACTTAAACAAAGCTTTGTTTATATGTTAGCCTATCTGTTAAGTAAAATTGTTTATTGTTAACCATTTTTGTCTGTTATTTCATTTTGCAGTTTGTATGATGACATTTTGGATGTTAGGTTCCATTTTGATGCTTCAGAAATGTTTGAGCTGAAGCTCTTCAGTTCAGATGTAACATATTTGAATATGATTGCAGTGATGGAAACCCAAGGATTTAGTGAATATGATCTGTTGTTTCATATTGAGAATCCAGATTTAGGGGAGAAACGATTGGAGATGGTAGGGAGTAATGTTGAGTTGCAATTAGTAAAGAGGCAGGTTGAGGAGTGTAAGGTTATAAATTTGCTAGTGAGGGCATGTCCACCTCCTTGCAGCCAGTTTGAGAGGCAAGAATTATCCACTGTTGTGTATGAAGAGCATGTGTTATATGATCTCAGTGAGCCACCCATCTATGCTGTTGATCAAGAAGGAGTTGCCTTTGAAAGTCAGAGTAGCAGCTGCAGTGTAGCTCATGGTACTGGTGTTTGCACACAAGAGAGCAAGAATGTAAAAGGAAAACTGAAAGCTGTTTTGGAAATAGAAGAAGAAGAGGGATATGATGGCAGTGGTGGTTCTGATTGTGAAGGTGAAGATGACAGTGATGTAAACCCTGTTTATATGGGTGATTCTGATGACATAGAATGGATGAGGGAAAGAAACAGAGAGAGTATGATGAAATAGAAGAAGAAGAAACAGATGATATGAAGAATCTGAGGAGGAAGAAGTGGTGACACAGAGGTTGAGGAACCTTTTCAAATGGATGAAGATGACAAAGTTGTTTCATAGGATGAAGAAACTGTAATTGTACATGAAGAGAAGAAGAAGAAGAAGAAACAGAAGCTTCCAGTTAGGAAAGGGCCTACAACAAGGACACATTAGAGTGTAGTACAAGAGGAGGAACCTGATTTCAAACCTTCATCTGATGAAGAAGAGAAAGGATTATTGAAGGAGGCTGATGATGATGGTTTTGAGCCATTGTCATTTGTGCTGCAAAAGAAAAGGAAGAGCAGGGCAAAGCAGAGGCCTCCTAGAAAATGGTACAATGAGAAAATGGAGGGACCACATGAGCAATTATGTCTAAAGATGTGTTTCAAGGATCAACATCAATTCAGAGAGGCTTTGTTGAACTTACACATCACTCAAGGCAGAAACTTCAAATATCATAGGAACTCACATCAAAGGATAATTGTAGAATGCAACCAAAAACATTGCAACTTCTTTATGGTGGAAGAAGTTATAAAAGGTTAAACTACTTTTGTAATTAAGAAGATGAGAATTAAGCACACTTGCCCTATTAGTACAGAGACAACAAGGGTAAGTGCCAAGTGGCTTGCACAGAAGTATGAGTCATTGTTCAGATCTGATCTAACAACTGGCATTCAGACTATGATTGATGCCTGCATGGAGAAGTATGGTGTGGATGTGCCCAAGTCAATGGCATATAGGGCAAAGAACCTAGCTATTGATGCTGTGCTAGGAGACCACAAGAAGCAATACCCTAGGTTGAAAGACTATGCTCAGGCAGTGATGGATACAAACCCTGGGAGTAGAGTACTAGTCACTACTGTAACTCCAACACCCACTGAAAAAATCCCCCATCCAGGTCCAAGATTCCATGCTATGTTCTATTGCATCAATGGAGCAAGGGAGGGGTTTCTCAAGGGGTGCAGACCATTCATTGGTTAGTTTGTTCACCTTGTGCATTAGTTACATTTTTTTTTTCATCTTGAAATGCATTTGAATGTTTTAAATATTGAATCTGCTTGCTCATTCAGGTGTTGATGGGTGCTTCATTAAGTTAACTACTGGTGCTCAACTACTTGCTGCCACTGCTAGAGATGGAAACAACAATATATACCCACTAGCATTTGGTATTGTTGGGCAAGAGGACACACCTAACTGGTGTTGGTTTCTATACCAACTTAAAATCTGCCTAGGAGGAGACGAGGGACAGTTTGGTCCATATACAATAATGTCAGATAGACAAAAGGTATGTGCTTGCATCTTATGTCCTTGTTCCTATATGGTTGTTTTGTGCTAGATAGTAGCTTAGCTAGTTTAATTGTGTGTCCCAGGGCCTACTAAATGCAGTGAATGTTGTCTTTCCTAAGTGCAACCAAAGGTTCTGCCTTATGCATATATATGCAAACTTCCAAAATGCTGGGTTTAGGGGGGAAGATCTGAAGAAGTGTATGGATAATGCTGCCTATGCATATAGTGAACACAAAATTAGCATTGCAATGAATGACCTTAGAGCTGAATGTGAGGAAGCTTGGGAGTGGCTTTGTGAAATACCCAAGAAAACATGGGCAAGGCATGCATTTGACACAAACTGCAAGACTGACCTTGTAGTTAACAATTTGTCTGAGGTGTTCAACAAGTATGTCCTAGATGTTAGGAAGAAACCAATTAGGACAATGTGTGATGGAATAAAGGATAAGCAGATGATGAGGTGGCATAGGAATAGGGAGAGTGGAAAGAAAGCTAGATGGGACATAACACCCCATTATAGTGAGCATCTAGAGGTTGAGAAGGAGAGGGCCAAATATTGCAAACCAATTCAAGCTGGTGTGGACTTGTGGCAAGTTACAAGTGGGCAGCAAAGCCATGTTGTTAACTTGCAAGTGCACACATGTGGGTGCAGAAAATGAGACCTCAGTGGCATCCCATGTAACCATGCCATCTCAGCAATAAACAAGGGCAAAAGAAAACCAGAGGATTATGTCAGCAAGTTCTTCAAGAAAGAATTTTATGTGGCAGCTTATGAACCAATGATCTATCGAGTTCCTGGTGAGCATGACTGGACAAGGACCCCTGGTCCAGACATTGACCCACCTGCATTTAAAGTGAAGAGAGGAAGAAAGAAAGAGAAGAGGATCAAGGGGAGATTTGAAGTTCCAAAGCCTAAGGACACATCAAGAATGGGGACTATAACATGTGGCAATTGTGGACTGCAAGGACATAGGTACACAAGCTGCATAAAGAAGTTGAAGCCTGAGCTGGCTTTGAGGAAGAACAAACATGTGGTAATCCTCTTATAAGTAGTAACATGTTTTCCTTCTTGTACATTCCATTTTTTAGTACTAACTCATTTTCCTTATTGTTTATGCAATCCTCTTGCAAGGAATTCCAATGCAGGTGTTGCTCCTACTACACCAGCAGCAAGAACTTCTCGTCCAGCTCCTACAACAACACCAACAGCTGGAACAGGAGGTGCTGCAGCTGCTGGGAGAGGTGCTGGGAGAGGTGCTGGGAGAGGTGTTGGTAGAGGCGCTGCACCAGGTGCTGGGAGAGGGAGAAGTACATTCTCTGCCCCATCAGTTAGGGTTTTGGTGGCTCGGGGTCGACGGAACCACCTAAAGCCATCATTTAGGCTTTTGGTGGCTCGGGGTCGACGAAACCACCTAAAGCCATCAACTAGGGTCTAGGGTGGCTCGGGGTAGACGAAACCACCTAAAGCCATCAGTTAGGGTTTTGGTGGCTCGGGGTCGACGAAACCACCTAAAGCCATCAACTTTGGTCTAGGGTGGCTCGGGGTCGACGAAACCACCTAAAGCATTTAACCATCAGTATAACATAAGCATTAGTATGTCATCATTTTCAGTCTAACATAAGCATCACTATGTCATCATTTTCAGTCTAACATTGAAAGCAAATGATACTTACTGGAGTTCAACACATTATAGGAATACACAACCATTGTTCACAATACATAGTAGAGTTCAAATGCACAATCCATGCTTTTCTCACAAAAGGATGAGTATCATAACTACTAGGTACATAAACAGCCAGAGTTCACAATTAGTACTAGAACCATACATTACACAACCATAATTCTAAGTTACTAGGTCATTGCACATCCATCCTTCCCAAAAGGTCTGCAATGCCCACTAATCTCAATTCATCTTGTTCAGTTCTGTAAGATGGCCTGGATCCCCTTGATCTTCTCCTTCAGCTTCTCCTCTGCCTTCGTGAGCTCAGTAATCTTGAACTTTTGCATCTGCTTCTCTTCATTATGGTTTTCCTTGAGCTTCAGCAGATCAGCAACCTGGAACTTCAACTCTAGCTTCTCTTGGGTGAGCTTCTCCTCAAACTTTCTGAACTCTGCATTCTTCAACTCCAAATTCATCGTAGCCTCACTCAGCAATTCCTTCTCTTTCATATTCTTCAACTTCAGGTTTTGGATGACAGTTGCTTGAGCACTTGTCAGGTTGCACAGGAGTTCATATTTCTGTTGAAGCTTCTCTGTAGCTACATCTTTCTTTGCCATTTCTGCCTTCATACCAGCAACCAACTCAGCTCTGCATTGCTGTTGATATGTGATGTTGGACTGCAGATAACTGAAATCCACAACCCTATTCTCCTGCATATCCACAAGTTGATGCACATCTTTCACTAACTTGTCATAGTCTGCATCCAACTTGTTCTTTTTTTTCTGTCAACTGGTGAATAGTTAAAGCACTTTCAATATTATCATTCACCCTAGCACAGTTGCTCTCTTCAACCATTGACCAAAGCTTCAACAATGGATTCTCCATTGTTGGGGGCCACTGCTCATCGACCCACTGAACAAACCCACAATTCTGACCTTCCTGGAGAAATTAGAAGGGAAAAATTTAGTACAATACAACTACTAAGAGTACTAAGCAACAGTTAGTTCATAGCAGTACCTAAAGTTGGCATTGATATTAACTGAATTTGCATAGCCATTTGCTAAGAAACTGGAGCACATTGTAAAATAAATTAATGTAATCCTACGATGGATGATCAATATATTTAGCAGACAGTAGAGTAACAATCCATTCAACTTAGGAGTTGCTAAGCAACAGGAGCATATATTTACTAGGCAGCAGAGTAACACTCCATTCAACTTAGCAGTTGCTAAGCAGCCATGTGCTAAGCAACAACAGTTGCTAAGAATTGACCATTAATATAATGGAATCCTAAATGTGCACTACCATTGAGACTACCTACTGTCAACAGTAATAAGCAATACAACGTGAACTACTTTGCCCAGCTAAATACACTACACTAGCCTGCAACAACAAACTAGCTAATGAGACTACCTACTGTCAGCGGTAAGCAATAGTTACTAACTGGCTCCACTGAACTTAATATTGAGCAACACTGCATTTGGAAAGAAGTGTAAATAAATAGCATGTGCACACAACAGGAGCATATATTTTAGCAGAAATGCAGTCCACTGAACTTAATAATGAGCATTCCCACAATGAGCACTACAGTAGGGCACATATGACTAACAAATTTAGCATGCAGATAACTGAATCACAGATGGCAAACAAGACTGTGCCACTTTCAATGAACGCATCTAGTGCTTAATCACCAAGGCAAGAAAAATACCGGCTCTGCACATGCTAAGAACCTTCTCCCAGTCATTGTTCCTTCAAACTCAACAAGCCTCTCTGATGGCTTCCCATGCTTCTCGTAGAACGCCATCAGATCTAGCTCAAGGCCCTTGTAATCCGGGTCCTCAAGTGAGAAAGGCACCTGCACAGTCAAAAGCACAGCACGAGGACACAGCAAATCAAATGAAATCCTCACAACAAAGACCACCTACACACAAAAATCCCCAAATTTCCTAAACCTAACCCTAACCCTAGCTCCAATGGAGTAACTTACCTGGTTCAACCCATCGGTGGAGGTTTCGGAGTACATGTACGGGAGGCTTGAGTTGTCATCGCTGCTCTCGTCCTCCAGAACCATGGCTGCGGCGGCGTGGTGTGGCGGCCGGCGGTGGCGGGCGCAGCTGACGGCGAGGCAGAGAGCAGGAAGAAAGGAAGAAGAAGGTGAGCGGGGTCGGGGTCGGGTCTGGCTCGGTCGCACAGCCGCGACTATAAAGGTGTGAGCCGGCCTCGTCCTAGTTAGCGCGCAGTCAGCGCGCGGGCACGCGCGCACTGGCCAGCGTGGCGCCTGACGGGCGGGCCCAACCGGTCAGTTTCTCTGTCATTACGTATAAAATGCACTTTTAGCCTTTTTTGCAATGACTCCCCCCAATCTTGGTACTGACACGTAAAAATTTCCATTCTTGGTACCAATCTGCTTCCAATGCCCCAATTGTGGTACTTCTGTGCAATTTACTCAATAAACCATTAACATTGGGTGTATGACCATAGAAGGTTTTATTCATGTAAATAGAATAACAATTATTCTCTGTCTTATATGAATAACCGTATTGCAATAACGTGATCCTATCTTGTTCATGCTTAAAGCAAACACAAAATAACATTTATTTAGGTTCAACACTAATCCCTAAAGTATAGGGAGTGTGCGATGATGATCATATCAATCTTGGAACCACTTCCAACACACATCGTCACTTCACCCTCAACTAGTCTCCATTTATTCTGCAACTCCTGTTTCGAGTTACTAATCTTAGCAACCGAACAGGTATCAAATACCCAGGGGCTACTACGAGGACTAGTAAGGTACACATCAATAACATGTATACCAAATATACCTTTTTTCACTTTGCCATCCTTCTTATCCACCAAATATTTGGGGTAGTTCCGCTTCCAGTGACCATTTCCTTTGCAGTAGAAGCACTCAGTTTCAGGCTTAGGTCCAGCTTTGGGCTTCTTCACGGGAGTGACAACTTGCTTGCCATTCTTCTTGAAGTTCCCTTTCTTTCCCTTGCCCTTTTTCTTGAAACTAGTGGTCTTGTTAACCATCAACACTTGATGCTCTTTCTTGATTTCTTCCTTTGCCGATTTCAGCATCGCGAAAAGCTCAGGAATCGTTTTCGTCATCCCTTGCATATTATAGTTCATCACGAAGTTCTAGTAGCTTCGTGATAGTGACTAGAGAACTCTGTCAATCACTATCTTATCTGGAAGATTAACTCCCACTTGATTCAAGCGATTGTAGTGCCCAGACATTCTGAGCACATGCTCACTAGCTGGGCTATTCTCCTCCATCTTGTAGGCAAAGTACTTGTCAAAGATCTCATACCTGTCGACACGGGCATGAATCTGAAATACCAATTTCAGCTCTTCGAACATCTCATATGCTCTGTGGCATTCAAAACGTCTTTGAAGCCCCGATTATAAGCCGTAAAGCATGGTGCACTAAACTATCAAGTAGTCATCATATCAAGGTTGCCAAACATTCATAACGTCTACATCTGCTCCTGCAATAGGTTTGTCACCTAGCGGTGCATCAAGGACATAATTCTTTCGTGCAACAATGAGGATAATCCTCACATCATGGACCCAGCCCGCATTATTGCTACTATTATCTTTCAACTTAGTTCTCTCTAGGAACATATCAAAAAACAGAGGGGAGCTACAATGCGAGCTATTGATCTACAACATAATTTGCAAATACTATCAGGACTAAGTTCATGCTAAATTAAAGTTCAATTAATCAAAATTACTTAAGAACTCCGACTTAGATAGACATCCCTTAAGTCATCTAAATGATACGTGATCCAAATCAACTAAACCATGTCCGATCATCACGTGAGATGGAGTAGTCATCAATGGTGAACATCTCTATGTTGATCATATCTACTATATGATTCACGTTCGACCTTTAGGTCTCCAGTGTTCTGAGGCCATGCCTGTACATGCTAGGCTCGTCAAGTTTAACCTGAGTATTCCGCATGTGCAAAATGGTCTTGCACCCGTTGTATGTGAACGTAGAGCCTATCACACCCGATCATCATGTGGTGTCTCAGCACGAAGAAGTGTCGCAATGGTGCATACTCGGGGAGAACACTTATACCTTGTAATTAGTTAAGGGATCATCTTATAATGCTACCGCCGAACTAAGCAAAATAAGATGCATAAAGATAAACATCACATGCAACCAAAATATGTGACATGATATGGCCATCATCATCTTGTGCTTTTGAACTCCATCTCCAAAGCATCGTCATGATCTCCATCGTCACCGGCTCGACACCTTGATCTCCATCGTAGTGTCGTGGTCGTCTCGCCAACTATTGCTTCTACAACTATCGCTACCACTTAGTGATAAAGTAAAGCAATTACATGGCGTTTGTATTTCATACAATAAAGCGACAACCATAAGGCTCCTGCCAGTTGCCGATAACTTTTACAAAACATGATCATCTCATCCAACAACGTATATCACATCATGTCTTGACCATATCACATCACAAGCATGCCCTGCAAAAACAAGTTAGAATTCCTCTACTTTGTTGTTGCAAGTTTTACGTGGCTGCTACGGGCTTCTAGCAAGAACCGTTCTTACCTACGGCACATAAACCACAACGGTGATTTATCAGGTTTGCTGTTTTAACCTTCAACAAGGACCGGCCGCAGTCAAATTCGATTCAACTAAAGTAGGAGAAACAGACACCTGCCAACCACCTTTATGCAAAACTAGTTGCATGTCTGTCGGTGGAACCAGTCTCATGAACGTGGTCATGTAAGGTTGGTCCGGGCTGCTTCATCCAACAATACCGCCGAATCAAAATAAGACATTGGTGGTAAGCAGTATGACGATCACCGCCCACAACTCTTTGTGTTCTACTCATGCATATCATCTACGCATAGACCTGGCTCGGATGCCACTATTGGGAAACGTAGCGTGCAATTTCAAAAAAAATCCTTTGCTCACGCAAGATCTATCTAGGAGATGCATAGGAACGAGAGTGGGAGAGTGTGTCCACGTACCCTCGTAGACCGAAAGCGGAGAGTGTTTGCCAACGCGGTTGATGTAGTCGAACTTCTTCTCATTCCGACCGATCTAGTACCGAACGTACGGCACCTCCGAGTTATGCACACGTTCAGTTCGATGACGTCCCTCGAACTCTTGATCCAGCAGAGTGTCGAGGAAGTAGATGAGTTCCTTCAGAACGACGGCGTGGTGACGGTGATGGTGAAGTTATCCACGCAGGGCTTCGCCTAAGCACTACGAGAATATGACCGGAGGCGTAAACTATGGAGGGGGCGCCGCACATGGCTAACAAACGTTGGTGTGTGTTCTCGGGGTGCCCTCCCACATATATATAGATGGGAGAGGGAGAGGGAGAGGGGCAGCAAGGGGCGCCCCAAGTAGGAGTAATCCTACTTGGGCGCCTCCCACAAGTCGGCCTCCCCCCCTTCCATAAGTGTCGGAGGGGGAAGGAAGGAGGAGGGGGAGGCCGAATCCCTCCCCTTCCTTCTCTCTTCCCCCTTTCCTCCCCCCCCATTCGGCCTACATGGTGGCGCACCAGCCCCTTAGGGGCTGGTCTGTCCCCCTCTTGGCCCATTAGGCCCATGTAGTTTGCCGGGGGTTGCCCGGAACCCCTTCCGATGACCTGATACGTACCCGGTACCCCCGGAACACTTCCGGTGTCCGAATACTATCGTCCTATATATGAATCTTTACCTATCGACCATTTCGAGACTCCTTGTCATATCCGTGATGTCATCCGGGACTCCGAACAACTTTCGCTCACCAAATCACATAACTCATATAATACAAATTGTCATCGAACGTTAAGCGTGGGGACCCAACGGGTTCGAGAACTATGTAGACATAACCGAGACACCTCTCCGGTCAATAACCAATAGCGGAACCTGGATGCTCATATTGGCTCCCACATATTTGTAACGCCTCGAGACCGATGCGCTAGGTGTCTTCCAGTTATTCGCCGTCGTTGCCATGTCATCCGCTTGCGTGTTGCACTTTGCCATGTCATCATGTGCATTTCATCTGCATGTTTTTCAAAACTTGCATCCGTCTGGATTCTCCCGGTTCTCTCTGTTGTCCGTTCTGAGCACAGACACACTCGCACGCGCCCGCGGCACCTCTGAAATATTATTTTATAAGTGGCATAAAAATGTTCTCGAAATGGGGTGAAAGTTGGCATGCGACCTTGTTATAGTGTAGGTAGACCGCCTGCCAAATTTCGTCGCATTTGGAGTCCGTTTGATAGCCCAACCATTAAACATATAGCCGCAATATAGTCGGTCAAACATCGAACGTTTTCGGTCTCCGAAAACTGCTGCCGGGCTTCTCTCTCTCTTCTCTCCTGCAGCCCACGGGCTTCTACACAGCCACACTCAGCCCACTAGCCCATCTAAACCACCTCCATGCTATTCGTCGTTGGATCACGATCGTGTGGGCAAAAACCGCACCTCAATAGCGCTCTCCTAGCTCCCTCTACCTATAAAAAGGCACCTACCCCTTCATTTTCCGGCAAACCCTAGCCCTTCTCCTCCGCCGCCACCGGACGCCGCCGACCACCTCGCCGCCTTGGATACGCCGCTCTCCGCCCCGAATCCGCGCCACCACCGCCTCGTTGACCTCGCCGTCCACCACCCGCGCCCGTCGCCGCCTCCCTGAATCCGTCGCCGGCCACCCCGGCTGCCCGCAACGCCCAGCCGCCTCGGTCCGCTCGCCGCCGCCCAGAAACCGGCCGGATCCGGAGTGCCAAGGCCAGATCCGCCCCTCCCTTCGCCTTCCCGCCATCCAGGAGGGCTCACCGAAGCCCAGGGACGTCGCCGCCTCCACCTCCTGCTCGTGCGCCTCAAGCACGAGCGGGACGACGACGACAGCCCAGCCACCCCGCTCGTGGGCCAGCCAGCGCCCCGACGTCGCCAAGCACACCACCGACCGGCCCAAGTGGCCCAAGGTGAGTGCGCCTCGATCCACCGCTCGTTCGCTAATTTCAGATTTCCGACGAACGTTGCGAAATCGCCCAAGTCCCAGGATTTTCAAACATCATATGTGCATATTGTGATGCCTATAACTTTGCGCATGTTGCTCCATTGTGCGTGCATGATATATTGAAATGTTCATATCTGAATTCTCTAGATGATAGTGTAGTTTGCATTCATGTTACTATTCATCTTGATGCCTTCATCTTCGTTGCAAAAATGCTAAGTGATATAAACTGCTGAAATCTACTACCTGTTGACATCATGTATGCATCTTGTGAGTGTTGTAACTTTGTCCCTTTAATCCTATGGTGATGATCTTTATATTAAAATGTTAACCTCAGAGGGATCTACAGGTTTGTTGCATTTGTATTCATGTTGGGGTGCATCTTGACTTGTTAAGCCCTGTTACATAAGTGCTTGCTGATGTTAAATATTGAAAACTGTTATAACTTGCCTATTTGTCATTTTTATATATTTTCATGTAATTTTATTTTGAGCATCATGTCAACATGTTTTAGGAGAATAATCATGCATTATTTACTGTGGTGCAATTCATATACTTTTATATGACCTGTGATGAGTGCAACAAGCTTGTGAAGTGGGCTACTTGCTGTTAATGTTCTGTCAAGTCTGAATCTGTCATATCATGTTGCTATGTTTGCTTGATGCTACCATCAAATCCATGCATAATATGGAGAAGCTTAGTTGACATGTTTTGATTTCCATGTGATAATATATCATTTCATTCCTTTCGATGCCTCATATATGTCTTGTAGTATATGTTTTAATTACCATGAACTTTCCTAAATGATGTTCTAGTTTTCTGTTAACTTCATGATGCCATGTTGTCAGCTTGTTATTAATTAATATATGCCTCTTCTGAAGATGCTCCAATTACATGTTTTGAATTATGATATGAGTACTTTGACTACATGCCATGTTTGATAATTTTGGACTTAATATGACCTCTGTTACAAGTTTGCAAACATGCTATGATGATGTTGTTGTTTTACACTTGCTGAAACTGTTACAACATTCAAACTTATCTTGATGGTTCCCACTAATCCATGAGCCATATGCATATGATGCCTTGATGTTATTTGCTTTTTTTATTTATACTTTGATGCCATGCCCTTGGTTGCTATGTATAGTTGTTGTAGCATCTTTGTTTCTTGCCTCCAACATGTCATCATATTAACTCTGCTATTAAGTTACTTTTTGCATTGATCATCTTGGATTAATCTTGATGCCTATGAACCTGAACCTTAATGCTATTTGAAGTATGTTGTCTTTACTTTGAGTATATGTAAATTTTGTGTTCATATGTTTCCTGTAGCATGTTGTTTTCATGATTGAAAGTGCCTAGTTGCTGTTTTGGGCAGATTGTTGTTATAACTTGTTTTGAGTGTATGTGTTGCACCGTTGCTCCGTTTTGAGCATGCTCTATATGAAACTTTCTTAGAATTGCATGTAGTTTCATATTATCTTGTTTCATCCATGTTTGGAGTGTGTGTGCTTGAAGTTTGAATGCATTTTGCATCAATGCCATGTTTAACGTGTTTTGCTCATATCTTCTAGGCCGTAGCTCCGAATTAAATGAACGTTATATCTAACTTGATTAGAAAAACGTGTAGATCATCATGGTGCATCTTAACTTGTTGTTTAACAACTTGAACATAATGTGTTTTGGATCTAGACCAATTACGAAATTTGCATATATGAGGACTTACCTGAATTGTTATTTGTTGTTTCCGGGCTCATTTATACTTGCTTGCATGTGATGTTCTTGTGTGCATCATCTCTTGCCATGAGTAGCATCATGTAGACTTGTCATGCATCATACTTGGTTGAGCATCATGCCATGTTTATGTGTTGTGTGTTTACCATGTTGTTTGCTTCTTTCGGATGTGCTTTTTCTCGATAGTTCCGGTTTCGTTGCGATCATGAGGATTCGTTCGTCTATGCTTGGTTCATCTACACTCGTTCATCTTCTTCATGGACTCGTTCTTCTTCCTAGCGAGATTTCAAGCAAGATGACCGTCACCTTGGATCTCACTACTATCTTTGCTATGCTAGTTGTCACGATGCTATCGCTAAATCCCGTTACCTACCACTTGTTTATCAAGCCTCCCAAATTGCCATCAGAGCCTCTAATCTTTTTCACCATCCTAGCAAACCATTGCTTGGCTATGTTACTGCTTTTCTCAGCCCCTCTTATAGTGTTGCTAGTTGCAGGTGCAGTTGCAGGTTGTTCCATGTTGGAACATGGATATCATGGATATCTTGGGATATCACAATATATCTTATTTAATTAATGCACATATATACTTGGTAAAGGGTGGAAGGCTCGGCCTTATGCCTGGTGTTTTGTTCCACTCTTGCCGCACTAGTTTCCGTCATACCGGTGTTATGTTCCTTGATTTTGCGTCCCTAACACGATGAGGGTTTATGGGCCCCTCTTGACGGTTTGCTTTGAATAAAACTCTTCCAGCAAGGCCCAACATTGGTTTTACCATTTTCCCAACATAATAACTAAACTTGATATTAAATTTGACGCATAGGGAGTTAGCGCTACCCGAGGAGTAATTTAACATAATACAGGGGGGCAGTGCTGATGATGTTGGTCCCAAACAGAGCCACTTGCGGTGACACCCCTTCACTAGGGGTTTTCGGTTGCCGTACGTAGTGTTCATCCAGACGTGGCCTGAGATGAGATACGCACGGCTACTATCAGGGTGTCGGGAGGTCTTCCTGGACTTGTTTTACCATTGTCGAAATGTCTTGTGCACCGGGATCCCGAGTCTGATCAGATGTCCCGCGATGGAGGATTGTCTCTGCGGATCGTGAGCTTGTCATGGGCTAAGTTGGGACACCCCTGGAGGGTTTAAACATTCAAGAGCCGTGCCCGCGGTTATGTGGTAGATGGGAATTTTTAATGTCCGGTTGTAGAGAACTTGACACCAAATTCGAATTAAAATACACCAACCGCGTGCGTAACCGTGACGGGTATTGTAAATAGAGATAGATGTTTCGTCCGGCTCTGAGAAACAATTCGGCAACCCCGCTCTTCCCTTTGCCCCCTGCACGAACCTCGGTCCAATCAATTTGTTTGGAATTGGGGTTAGGATCCGATTTGACCTTGGGAGCCTGTCCACGGATCTGATCAAAGTATGATTCCCTAGTGCCAAAAGTCCTATTATATCTTTTTTCTTGGATTTCTTATTATTGTGGAGTTTTTTATCATCATCTTTTTCCCCGTCTCTATTGTATGAAAGGTAGCTTGTCAAGCTGGTCTCACTATTGGAAATTCTAGCTTTCTTTTTTTTCCGAACTTGGCTCTTTAGTAAAACGAAGGAGCTGCTAAGCTATTATTAGGTATCAATTTAGGAGCCTTTTGTCATTTCCAACTACATTATTGTGAGCATTCTACTATGGACGGAAATACATTATGCACCTGTCCACGCCAAATGCAATATTTTGGCGTGTTCAGTTAAGTAATGTCCCTAGCGGGAAACTAGCGAAGAAAGTGTTAGAGTACTTTCTTTCTGTTCAGTCCTGGAACTTATTCTTTTCCGATCGTCACTTTTTCAGAAGTTGGAAACAGGCCAATGTTACTTTTCAAGAAGAGAACACGGTGGGGTTATGTTTGAACGTAAGTAGTTCAGGATCACTTATTGATCATTACTAGTTTGCGACCGTTTGCGTAGCTTCTCATCTTATTCTTGTACTCGTAAGTTAGCCACCATACAATGCTTAGTCGCTTGCTGCAACCTCACCACTTATCCATTCAATACCCATTAAGCATTGCTAGTCTTGATACCCATGGTAATGGGATTGCTGAGTCCTCGTGGCTCACAGATTACTACAACAACAGTTGTAGGTACAGGTAATGCGATGATCATGACGTGAGAGCGATGTTTACTTGTCTTGGAGTTCTTCTTCTGCTTCTTCTTTGTTCAGGGGTTAGGTTCCTAGTCGGCAGTCTGGGCTACCAGGGTGGATGTCGTTTGAGTTGCTCTCTGTGTCTCATCCGTAGTCGGATGTTGCTCTTATGTATGATGTTGTTGTACTCATGTGGCATTGTATGCCTTTTTTATGTATCCCCATCTAATATGTAATGGTACGATGTAATGATATCCACCTTGCAAAAGCGTTTCAATATGCGGCTCTATCCTTGGTGTAACATTCGAGTTCCTCTCGGATAGGATTGCATATTGGGCGTGACAATATTCTACAAAGATCTTTATAGGTCGAACCGTTATGACCACATACGTTATTCCCTTTGTCATTGGTATCTTACTTGCCCGAGATTCGATCGTCGGTATCTTATACCTAGTTCAAT
Source organism: Aegilops tauschii subsp. strangulata (assembly GCF_002575655.3). NCBI lineage: Eukaryota > Viridiplantae > Streptophyta > Magnoliopsida > Poales > Poaceae > Aegilops > Aegilops tauschii. The sequence goes on along the minus strand of NC_053037.3, from coordinate 33,822,463 downwards.
CTCGTTACCAACAAGTCTCTTTACTCGTTCCATAATGCATCATCCTGCAACTAACTCATTAGTCACTTTGCTTGCAAGGCTCTTACGATGTGCATTACCAAGAGGGCCCAGAGATACCTCTCCGATACTCGGAGTGACAAATCCTAATCTCGATCTATGCCAACCCAACAAACACCTTCGGAGATACCTGTAGAGCATCTTTATAATCACGTAGTTACGTTGTGACGTTTGATAGAACACAAGGCATTCCTCCGGTATCCGGGAGTTGCATAATCTCATAGTCAAAGGAATATGTATTTGACATGAATAAAGCAATAGCAATAAAACTGAACGATCATAATGCTAAGCTAATGAATGGGTCTTGTCCATCACATCATTCTACTAATGATGTGATCCCGTTCATCAAATGACAACACATGTCTATGGTTAGGAAACTTAACCATCTTTGATTAACGAGCTAGTCTAGTAGAGGCTTACTAGGGACACAATATTTGGTCTATGTATTCACATATGTATCAAGTTTCCGGTTAATACAATTCTAGCATGAATAATAAAAATTTATCATGAAATAAGGAAATATAAAATAACAACTTTATTATTGCCTCTAGGGCGTATTTCCTTCAGCTTCTTCTCTAGTTGGTGTAGACATCACGGGAATAGTTTTCTTTGATGTGCTACTTTTCAATTCGAGAGAAGGTACAGTTACCTCATCAAGTTCTACTTTCCTCCCACTCACTTCTTTGAGAGAAACTCCTTCTCTAGAAAAGACCCATTCTTCACAACAAAGATTTTTCCTTCGGATCTATGGTAGAAGGTATACCCAATAGTTTTTTTAGGGTATCCTATGAAGATGCACTTCTCCCCTTTCGGTTCGAGCTTATTAGGCTGAAGCCTTTTGAAATAAGTGTCGCATCCCCAAAATTTAAGAAACGACAGCTTAGTTTCTTGCCAAACCACAGTTCATAAGTGTCGCACCTCTGGGAAGAAAGTGAGAAATTCTTTCCGCTCCTTTTCTAGATCACTAAAGGGACTAGTCACTTACATCCATCGGAGGGGCAAGGAGAAGTCACAAAACAACTCGGAAGAGGACAAAGATGGATCACCACTGCTGATCGGAGAAGATCTCTCGCTTACCTGGTCATCGGTGAAGAAGTCGTCCGGGACAAAGAGCTCAAAGGGAGGGAAATGGTGTCGAGGGTTTTGAAGTGAGCCCAAGAGAGCTAAATAGGGTGAACAAAATAGCGGGAGGTGACCAAACTCCTCCCGCTCTTTCGTGAGAATTCCACTACAAGAAATATGTCAACTTGCGACCATCACTATTGGTCACTGAAAGGTCATTGTTTTTCATTTGCGACCTTTTTGTTACCAAAAACAGAAGGTCAAAAGCTGGCAGTCGTAAACTGAAATTAACGACCTTCTTCGGGATAAGGTCGTAGACGTTTACGACCAAAACAAAAGGTCGTTGAACCCATGACATTTTGTTTTGGTCACTAGTTGTCTGCCCAGGCCACGTCCGATCCGACGTGGCAAAATTGCGACTAATTGAAAAGGTCGTTGATAAGATTCAGCCCGGTCCAATTCGGCGCTTTACATGGGTCGAGCCCAACAAATCAGCCTTTTTATATTTTTTCTGTCAATTTTTGATCAGCTTCATGAGCCAAGCCCATTATTGCAGCCTTTTTAATCGTTGGGTCGTGGCCTTTTTAATCCATCAATTTTCTAATTTCGGCCATATATATTGGAGCCGGGCCCACTAGTCAGACAAGCCCCACATATCATAATCTCATACATACTGCTCAAAAAATCATAATCTCATATATTGGTCCCACACGTCAGATATTTCAACATCGCTCAGATTATTTTGGTAAGTGGATCCCACTAATCAGGTTTCCATTTGAAAAAAATTTAAGTCACTATTTCAAACAAAACAAAACAAATATAATTTATCAAATAACACTAAATCTGTTACAATGTCACAATCTCTATAGCCTATTACAGTCAAATTTGTCCTGACGCTCCTATAAAAGAGTGAACACAAAGACTTCCAGCATTAGTGTACTGCTACTAGTCAGAACCAAACAAATGCAATGGCAACAGTAATGTAAACACGAAAGTACTAGAAAGGGCAAATAAAACAACAGACTTGCATAGTGAAATGTTTGCTTTTACAAATCCTATAGAATAATTTGTATAGATTATGCATTTAATATAGGCTTCATGAAGATGGGTAGAAAAATAAGGTACTTCAACCACTTTGAATAACAAGATCACAAGCAGGAAAAAATGAGGAGACATTACAAAGTTTGTGGTGGAGAACATGTGTAGCTTCAGCAGCACCATGCATGTCCACAAGCAATATGTGCCTAATAAATATTAGCTCATCTCAATTTACTTTCTTAAGTTTCTAATATTTGACGATAAAAAGAGACCAATAAATCATGTTTTTTCTTGACTAGGCCACAATTAGAACTCACAAGCAAAATGTATAATTTCAGGCAATGGTGTTTCTGTAGACTTTCACTTGTCACTATATTGTTGAATGGGAATCAAAAGCATCCATATTAGTAAACACAAGTTTAAGTTGCTGCATGATCATGGACAAGTTTAAGTAAACACAAGTTTAATTTGCTGAATAATCATGGACAAGTCACACAAAATTTCAGTAAACTATACATGCTCAAAATTTCAGTAAACTTTGCATAATTTTGCATAAATATTACTACAGCTGGTCAGTGATTGTTTCTTAAAAGTGAAAAAGAAATAGAATTTCATGGCAAACTGCTTGTAGTTTACACTATGCAAAAAATGGCATTCAACATCCAATTCAAATTCAATGAAGTTTAACTGAATGTACAGTTTCACCATAGACCAGTTTATACAACCCCAAGGTCAGAAGTTTACCTTAAATACAACCCCAAATGAACCAGTTCCAACAGTGACCTACCAGCATAAGAGTTGACAATAAGATTTCTCATTTCGAAATATGGAAGGAGTACAAATTAAGTTCAGTTCGCAAGGAAGCAAATTCAGTTCAGTTTGCTTGCTTGCAACCAAACTGTACAATTTCGGCGTACTACTTCTTGCAAGCAAACATACTGTACATGAGAGCAAGCAAGAATTTAAGTTGCAAGGAGTAGAGCAAAGATTCTGTAAGCAACTAGAACAACAAGAAGGTACTGAGCACATACAACTGGTTCTAGTATACCACCATGCATGAGCACTTGTTAATATTTATATTCATCACAGCAACCTATAACCACCTACTAAAATCCTAGGTCACAAACCCGCAATATCGCATTGACATTGCGTGTGCAATGATTTGGCTAATAAGTGCAAACAACACGAAACACATACTGTATCACAACTAAGAACAGCACATGCCATCACAATAATGTAACCAGTCAAGGGCTTCTCTAAGCAAGCATAGTTGCACATGCAAATTCAACTGTCAAGTTAAATGCTCTACAGGTCTTCTAAATTTCTCAACAGATAAAAACAACGCAAAATACTTCATGAAAGCACGAAATCATTACAGTGTACTAGTACTGAAACAGAAACAGGAACAAATCGAGCATCGGCTCCCACGCAGATCGGCAATACAGCAATACAGTATCAAAAATAAACTACTAGAATACATATAAATTCCATGCAGATGAGTAATTCCATAATACAGTTTCTTTTTTGAAGAGTTTTATATCACAATAAAAACAGATACAATGTCCAATTGCCCTAGGCCAGAACAGTATAGTAAAGAACACAGAACATACAAGGCATGGATCTATCTAGCAAACCGTTTTAAGAACAAATCACATCAAGACATTGACAGTAAAGGCGATCATTTTAGAAGGCTTGGACTGCATATACAAGTTGATCATGGAACTAACAGAGTTTAGCTTATGCAAGGCAGACATAAATAACAGAGTTTAGCTTATGCGTGATGGTCCCGAGGTTGTTGACGAGGTCCGACTTGGTCATGCCAATGCCGCTGTCGATGATCGTGAGCGTGGTGGTAGCCTTGTCGGGAATGATGTGGATGATCATTTTAGAAGGCTTAGTCTTGTCCATGAGGCTCTCAAACCTGATTATGCCCAAGGCCTACAAAAATCACACCTGCAAACACACCACGTCAGCCCAGGAACAAATCTCGCACACCACGAATCAAACCGTGAGTCAACGGATCAGGGCAGAATCTAAAGCCTAGTGTTCAGGCATAAATAAATTATAAAATTATCAATGCTGCTTCACTGAAACTGAGAAGAAAAAAACTAGAGTACAAAATAGTAACCAAAACAGTTACGTATATCCCTAAGTAATGCTATATGTTAAAAAACTGTCAAACAGGACCTGTTCGGCTATTCCATTGTTTTCCAATTGGTTTCAACAAAGTGATGTGAAGCATATATGTGTCTTAACATAACTCCTAAGAAATGTTCACAACCTGAATTAACTACACTTTTTCTCATTGAAGTGAACACAGCAGCAGTTTAATCAACAACCCCATACTTTACTATAGAATGTTTCTTCTGTCTGCATAGCTTAAATGCAGAACCATGTAATCGACGAATCCTCGGAGCTACACATCATGCATATAAGTTGAGTGTGAAGCAACCTATGCGATTATATATCAATCACCTAAACCTGGGAATCTTTCACATAAAGTGAGACGCCCTTAGTGGGGCGTAGGCAGCAAATCCACCACTTACAGCCGTATCAGCATCTGGTTGATGATTGCAGTGGGCCTTTGGTATGTTCATCCTAGTAGTTGAACACTAATCATTTCCACACAAATAATTTCCTAGACCAGTAGCACTAGTACTAGCTCACATCTCAAAAGCAAACTGATGGAATTATTGTAGGCATCTCTGGTTGTTTAATCAGTATGGGTGTGTGTGTGGAGGGCTGAACAGGGGGAGGGATCGAATAGAACTGCAGAAATCGCACTAAAATTTCAGTGGACATAAGCCCATGTGGAGCGGGAATAAGAGGAACGGCTACAGAGGATGACACTGAAAGAAATTAACAGTAGGCAACAGTTTAATTAGCCATGTGTGCGTGCAGGCAAACACCCTGATCGAATCCCTGACAAAGCAGCAAACACACCTGCAATCTGCCATGACTCATGTGTCATGTCCCATATGCCATCGACAGATGCAGTTTATTCGACGTTGGTCGCTAGCCAGGCTTCGTACTTGCGGATCACGGCGTGAAAACAGAGGATGAAGAAGGGGATCAAGCCGCGGGAGGGAGAGAGATAGGGGGAGTGGGAGGCGCTCACCCCAGTCCTCCATCGTGGGCGGAAGTCGTCGAGATCTGAAAGGTTGGCGGTTGTCGCCATGTCTGGCTTCCTCCTGTGCTGCGTGCGAGGTCGCCATGGCATCGGGCTTGTCCATGGCATCCTCCTTGACCGAACGATATGCAAAAAAACCCGCACAAAAGCAATGAGATTCGAGCAAGCTAAAGAAATCTAGAAGGAGGAGGAGAAGAAAGGGGGCAATACCAGATCTGACCTGCGCGTGTCGCCTGCGAGGTGGCCATGGCACCGATCTAGGGTTTCGGTGTGGAGAGGAGGAGAGGGTGGAGTCGAAGGAGGAGTTCGCTGGTGGGTATGAAGTAGAGGATGTCGCCGGGCAGTCGAGGAGTGGGGGAGGAGGTCGCCGGCGGGGCTGGGGCTGGGGTTTGGGGAGTGGAGATCGACGGCGGGGCCGGGTTTGGGGTTACGGGAGAAGGAGGGCAGCGCAAGGATGGATCTGGGGGACCGAGGGGAGGGGGGAAGTGGGTGAGTGGGGGTGGCGGCGGGTGGGGATCTGGGGGATCGAGGGGAGGGTGGGTGGGTGGGTTAGGGTTTTTGATTCTCGGGAGAAGCTCCACCGTTGGATGGGTGCGTGATGGATGGCCCAGATTCTGCCCAATTTGGTGATCCGCGTGAAAGCGGCTCCTCGCGTCTCATTGGTCGGCTGTCTCGCACTTGAATCTCAAAATTTCGGACCCAAAACTTAGATTTTTTTTAAACATAACAATGGCATATTTTGTCAAAATGATCTCGTTTTTTCATAAGTGTGCATCATAGAATGGCAAACGATGGCATAGTTCGATGGCTTTCATTTTCTTTGCAGAAAAAGATGATTTTCCATTTTTCGAGTGCATAAAAAGGTTTTTTTTATGGAGAAGCTACCAAATATTTGTTCCAAAATAGCACAACTCCATTTTTCAAAAATATTAGACCACATTTTATGTAAAATTGACCAAGTAGTTACATGTCAAAAGCTTTTGATCCACCTCTTATAAAAAAACAAATTTCACCCATTCACTAGGAAGCGGGGCAAATTTGAACGACAATTGTCTTATAGTTTGTCCAACTGATCTCATATTGTGCACAAGGGTGCATATTGGAATGGCAAACAATGTTGCCTAAGAAAGTTTTCATTTTCTTTGGACGAAAAAATCATTTTCCATTTTTCGAGTGCCCAAAATGAGTTTTTTTTGTGAAGGACCTACCAAATAATTGTTGCTAAATTGGACCAAATCAATTTTCTAAAATACTAGGCCATATTTAATGCACAATTGAAAAAATGTTTGGGTGTCAAAATCTTTTATCCACCTCTGGTCAAAAAGACAAATTTTCGTCGATTCAGCAGGAAACGGGTCAAATTTGAACTGCAGTTGCCTCATAGTTTGCTCTTTATTTTTTCCAAAAATAATTTCTAGGTACATAAGTATCTATATAATCAGAGAAACACAAAATATTTTCCATGATTCAACCACTTGCTAGGAACGGTCATGCCCGCCGTTTTGACAGCATTTTGAAACGGGCATAAAAAATTCAAAAAATTGGAAAACCTTCACATTGTGTCATTATATGTGGCCAAGTTAGGAGGAAAAATAATAAACTTGTAATATGATAATTATTTTAAAAAAGTGTTCTCAGAAACGACCTATCATGTGTGGAGATTAGTGGCTCTCAAGCCAAATGATCAATCTTATGGCCACATTCATGGCATAGTTTGTTCAACTGATCTCATATTGTGCACAAGGGTGCATATTGGAATGGCAAACAATGTTGCCTAAGAAAGTTTTCATTTTCTTTGGACGAAAAAATCATTTTCCATTTTCTGAGTGCCCAAAATGAGTTTTTTTTGGGAAGGACCTACCAAATAATTGCTGCAAAATTAGACCAAATAAATTTTCTAAAATACTAGGACATATTTAATGCAGAATTGACAAAATGGTTGGGTTTCAAAAGCTTTTATCCACCTCTGGTGAAAAAATTTCGTCGATTTAGTAGGAAACGGGTCAAATTTGAACTGCAGCTGCCTCATAGTTTGCTCTATATTTTCTCCAAAAATAATTTCTAGGTACACAAGTATCTATTTAATCAGAGAAATACAAAAAGTTTTCTAAGATTCAACCACTTGCTAGGAACGGTCATGCCCGCCGTTTTGAGAGCATTTTGAAACGGGAATAAAAAATTCAAAAAAACAAAAAATTGGAAAACCTTCGCATTGTGTCATTATATGTTGCCAAGTTAGCAGGAAAAATAATAAACTTTTCATACGCTAATCATTTTAAAAAAGTGTTCTCAGAAACGAGCTATCATGTGTGGAGATCAATGGCTTTCAAGCCAAATGATCAATCTTATGGTCACATTCATGGCACAGTTTGTTTAACTGATCTCATATTATGCACAAGGGTGGATATTGGAATGGCAAACATGTTGCCTACGAAAGTTTTCATTTTCTTTGGACGAAAAAATCATTTTCCATTTTCCGAGTGCCCAAAATGAGTTTTTTTGTGAAGGACCTACCAAATAATTGTTGCAAAATTGGACCAAATCAATTTTCTAAAATACTAGGCCATATTTAATGCACAATTGACAAAATGGTTGGGTGTCAAAAGCTTTTATCCACCTCTGGTGAAAAAGACACATTTTTGCCGATTCAGAAGGAAACGGGTCAAATTTGAACTGCAGCTGCCTCATAGTTTGCTCTTTATTTTTTCCAAAAATCATTTCTAGGTACATAAGTATCTATATAATCAGAGAAACACAAAAAGTTTTCCAAGATTCAACCACTTGCTAGGAACGGTCATGCCCGCCGTTTTGACAGAATTTTGAAACGGGCATAAAAAATTCAAAAAAATAGAAAAATTGTAAAACCTTCGCATTGTGTCATTATATGTGGCCAAGTTAGCAGGAAAAATAATAAACTTGTAATATGATAATCATTTTAAAAAAGTGTTCTCAGAAACGAGCTATCAATTGTGGAGATCAATGGCTTTCAAGCCAAATGATCAATCTTATGGCCACATTCATGGCATAGTTTGTTCAACTGATCTCATATTGTGCACAAGGGTGCATATTGAATGGAAAACAATGTTGCCTAAGAAAGTTTTCATTTTCTTTGGACAAAAAAATCATTTTCCATTTTCCGAGTGCCCAAAATGAGTTTTTTTTGTGAAGGACCTACCAAATAATTGTTGCAAAATTGGACCAAATCAATTTTCTAAAATACTAGGCCATATTTAATGCAGAATTGACAAAATGGTTGGGTTTCAAAAGCTTTTATCCACCTCTGGTGAAAAAGACAAATTTTCGTCGATTCAGGAGGAAACGGGTCAAATTTGAACTGCAGCGGCCTCATAGTTTGCTTTTTATTTTTTCCAAAAATCATTTCTAGGTACATAAGTATCTATTTAATCAGAGAAACACAAAAAGTTTTCCAAGATTCAACCACTTGCTAGGAACAGTCATGCCCGCCGTTTTGACAGCATTTTAAAACGGGCATAAAAAATTCAAAAAAAAATTGTAAAACCTTCACATTGTTTCATTATATGTGGTCAAGTTAGCAGGAAAAATAATAAACTTGTAATACGATAATTATTTTTAAAAAGTCTTCTTAGAAACGAGATATCATGTGTGGAGATCAATGGCTTTCAAGCCAAATGATCAATCTTATGGCCACATTTTCATGGCATAGTTTGTTCAACTGATCTCATATTGTGCACAAGGGTGCATATTGGAATGGCAAACAATGTTGCCTAAGAAAGTTTTCATTTTTCTTGGGATGAAAAAATCATTTTCCACTTTCCGAGTGCCCAAAATGAGTTTTTTTTGTGAAGGACCTACCAAATAATTGTTGCAAAATTGGACCAAATCAATTTTCTAAAATACTAGGCCATATTTAATGCACAATTGACAAAATGGTTGGGTTTCAAAAGCTTTTATCCACCTCCGGTGAAAAAGACAAAATTTCCTCGATTTAGTAGGAAACGGGTCAAATTTGAACTACAGTTGCCTCATAGTTTGCTCTTTATTTTTTCCAAAAATAATTTCTATGTACATAAGTATATATTTAATCAGAGAAACACAAAAGGTTTTCCAAGATTCAACCACTTACTAGGAACGGTCATGCCCGCCGTTTTGACAGCATTTTGAAACGGGAATAAAAAATTAAAAATTGGAAAACCTTCGCATTGTGTCATTATATGTGGCCAAGTTAGCAAGAAAAATAATAAACTTGTAATACAATAATTATTTTAAAAAAGTGTTCTCAGAAATGAGCTATCATGTGTGGAGATCAATGGCTTTCAAGCCAAATGATCAATCTTATGGCCACATTCATGGCATAGTTTGTTCAACTGATCTCATATTGTGCACAAGGGTGCATATTGGAATGGCAAACAATGTTGCCTAAGAAAGTTTTCATTTTCTTTGGACGAAAAAATCATTTTCCATTTTTTGAGTGCCCAAAATGAGTTTTTTTTGTGAAGGACCTACCAAATAATTGTTGCAAAATTGGACCAAATAAATTTTCTAAAATACTTGGCCATATTTAATGCAGAATTGACAAAATGGTTGGGTTTCAAAAGCTTTTATCCACCTCTGGTGAAAAAGACAAATTTTCATCGATTTAGTAGGAAACGGGTCAAATTTGAACTGCAGCTGCCTCATAGTTTGCTCTTTATTTTTTCCAAAAATCATTTCGAGGTACATAAGTATCTATTTAATCAGAGAAACACAAAAAGTTTTCCAAGATTCAACCACTTGCTAGCAACGGTCATGCCCGCCGTTTTGACAGCATTTTGAAACGGGCATAAAAATTTCAAAAAAACAAAAAATTAGAAAACCTTCGCATTGTGTCATTATATGTGGTCAAGTTAGCAAGAAAAATAATAAACTTGTAATACGATAATTACTTTTAAAAAGTGTTCTCAGAAACGAGATATCATGTGTGGAGATCAATGGCTTTCAAGCCAAATGATCAATCTTATGGCCACATTCATGGCATAGTTTGGTCAACTGATCTCATATTGTGCACAAGGGTGCATATTGAAATGGCAAACAATGGTGCCTAAGAAAGTTTTCATTTTCTTTAGACGAAAAAATCATTTTCCATTTTCCGAGTGCCCAAAATGAGTTTTCTTGTGAAGGACCTACCAAATAATTGTTGCAAAATTGGACCAAATCAATTTTCTAAAACACTAGGCCATATTTAATGCACAATTAACAAAATGGTTGGGTGTCAAAAGCTTTTATCCACCTTTGGTGAAAAAGACAAATTTCCGTCGATTCAGCAGGAAGCGGGTCAAATTTGAACTGCAGCTGCCTCATAGTTTGCTCTTTATTTTATCCAAAAATCATTTCTAGGTACATAAGTATATATTTAATCAGAAATACATGGTTTGGTGGTGATACGCTGAGGTTTGCATGGTGGCCGAGGGCCCCAACTACAGAACGCATAAACTCGCATGCCCGCCGCGTGGTCACCGCATGACCGTGGCGTTGCCATGCGTTCTGGGTGGCCTAGGCATGTTTAGTGGGTTGGGCACTCCCCAGGTAGGTGCTAGGAAGAAAATTACAACATAAGATTCTCACGAGGAGACCGATCTATGCTCAAACATGAATTAGCAGCCAAGTGTTTGATTAGCGGTACGGGAAATGCACATGGCTAATGGGCGTGAGTTTTGCTGAGGAAGATCAGTTACTAAGAAGACTGTCTTCACAAATTTTCAGCTCAAAAGGAGAATCCTAGGTGGTACTTGCTTTGCAAAGTACCACATTGGACATAAATACGAATGTTGAAGCTGGGCTCAAATTAATGAATGGATTGAGCTGAAATTTGGTGGAGGATGGTTATTTGGGCATAGGAAAGCACCGTAGAAAATGGATACCATTTGGACATGCCAAAGTGGTACTTCTTCACAATGCTCTTCCCTGGACAGAAACTTCGGAAAATTAGTGAGAGAAATTGGCTAAATGAACTGAGCTAAAATTTGGTGTAGGTAAGTTACATAGGCATATAGAATATGTGGCAAAAATTCAACTCATTAGGATATGCATAGCTAGTACTTCTTTCACAAAGGTTCTAGGTGGACAAAAACTTTGGAAATTTGCCGAGGAAGATTTACTGGGCAACTGGAGCTTAATTTTGTCATGAGGCAATTATTTGGATAGGAAATAGTGCCCAAAAATTTTGAGGGCAATAAAAATATATAAATAGCACTTCCTTCACAAAGTGTTGTTCTGAACAGAATACGAAAATGAATATTGTTGAATTATTTTTGAAGTAGGCAAGGAAGGTTTTCTACATATTTGACAAAGATATGACCCAGAGAATTTATGAGATTTTTTTGGGAATTTTGGGAATGACAGAAATATAGGTTGCTTCACAACCTAGGGCAAAAACTGACACATGGACATGACACATAGGCAAAACTGATGAGGTGGCGCCTAGTCATAGCAACCCACCATAATTTACAAGGTTATGACCATCTATATTGGTCATGATCAGCTAGAAATAAAGCAGCGGACCAGTGCTTTCTGCTTTATGACCATTTCATGTAAGGAAATTACGACCTTTCTGACCAAAATAGTCGTTATAGTTTAGGGTTTGGAGCCCCCCGAATAGATTTTGACCAATTGGTCTCAAATGGTCATAGATCTATGACCAATTCTTCCAGGGTCACTGACAGAAGGTCACTAGTTGACATATTTCTTGTAGTGTTCGCGTGAGCTCGTGCCATCTCTCTGATCGCATGAGCTCGACGCTGTATTCCGCTCCCCTACACACACAGAGTCTGGCCCGGAGGAAACAATCAATTTAGTCATTTCTAGCGAGCTTGGCTAAGAGATGCTTTTAAGTTTTATGTGAGCCAAAATTTTGATCCACATCAGCCACTTAAACGGGTGAAATTCGCATCTTAGACCTGTGAGAGGAGTATGCACACAATCAAAAAAAGAAGAAGATGGAGGAACATTTTTTCCAAATGATAACGCCCACACGTGTGGCATGTTTGCACATCGCCCACGCGCCTTGATCTACGTTGATTCTGTTTTGCACGAATCCTAAAGAAATCTATTAGAATCTGAGTGCCACGTGGGCATCATCATGTGTGTGGGCATTGGAGAGTTCGCTCACACGCCCCGCAGCACGCGGTTTGTCAGCTGCGCTGTGTGGGCGAACTAGTTTCTGCCCACACATCCACCACCTAGTCCACGCGCATGTGGACGAGCGACACTCGTACGTTGTTGGATGGCAACTGCAGTTGCGCATACGTGGCAACTAGGAAACACACATGGCAACTATGATTGTTGCTAGACGGCAACTGCAGTTGCGCGTAGGTGGCAACCAGATAAACACAGATGACAATGACAACTGTGGTTAACCATACATGGCAACTATGGTTGGACCACACGTGCCAACTAGGTAAACATACATGACAACTATTATTTGACCATAAGTGGTAAGTAGTTAATCACACATGGCAACTATGGTTTGACTAGTAGAAGGCCCATGCGTTGCTACGGGCTATAATGTATATGAATGAATCAAACAAACGATTAAGGTTGTCTCTAAGGTAGAAGCTCATTTCTTCCTCAGAGGGTCCGGGCCTATTCGGACATCAAACAAATATCTATGCCCTCGTTGCGTTGAAATCAAACTAATGCGGGAATTTTATATTCATACATGTATACCCCCACCTGTCATACAATAGGGTCATCGCTGAAATCACCGTCGATGAGGAAGTAAAAAACCATTGCACCCGAACCCGACAGGGCACGCCTGTACACATTGTAAAGGCTCCACACAACCATTATCCAGGCTACATGCTACTCCTCTGTTTCACAGAAATAGTAACAGTAAAAACAATAATCAGGTAAGGGAAAATAATAGCACTACTAATAATTATAGGGGCTAAGCTAGTTCAGAATCGTGACAATTATAGTACATGAGATCAGGTCCAATTCTTCTCCATCCAAAATCAGTGTAACATAAGGAACATAAACCCTAATCCCATTCAAAAATAAGAAAAGAGAAACCAATTTGATTTATTATGATGCATTGCTAAGTAAGATACGAATCTCTCCAGCAGTCAGCAAATGAAAAATAATAGGATTGGATCAAGAAAAACCACGAGTATGTCTATGTACAATTGTGTTGTTGCTTACATTTTGGTCGCTGAGCTGGCTATGGATGGGCACATTGCTCCCGTCTCAACGACATTGTCCTCCTCCTGTGCCACAATCATGTGGATCTCTCATCCTCGCTAATTTTTTTAAAATAATACATTTTTTTATTAAATTACAGAAATATTACGCCGAAAATATTATTTTCAAAAATAATACACCGTCGGCCTGCTGCAGGCCGACTGGAGGCCCATCTGCTTGCTGCTGGCCGATTGGGCTGTCGGCCACCAGATCAAGTCCAGTTGGCCTGCAGTTGGCCGACAGGGTCCAGTCGGCCTGCAGTTCTCTGATAGGCCTGCAGTGGGCCGACTAGGCTCAGTTGGCCTGCTGTGGGCCGACTGGTGCATGCCACCATTTTTTTCCGAATGATCCCTGGTTTTTTTTGTAAAACTATGACGTATTCCGCACAACCCTTTCCCGCCATATGTTCGCGCCAACTATTTCCCGCCACCCGTTTCCCGCCAACCCTTTCCCGCCATACTGCAGTCGTTCTTTCCCGCCATAAGTTCACGCCAACTATTTCCCGCCACCCGTTTCCCGCCACCCGTTTCCCGCCACCCATTTCTCGCCAACCCTTTCCCGTCATACCGCGGTCGTTCTTTCCCGCCATTTTCTCCTCTCTACCTATAAAACCCCCTTCAGACGGAGGTGGATAAGCATTGCAGTGTAGTGTAGTTGAGATGTCCCATTATCCTTTCGATCATAGTTTTCACCCTGGGATGAGCAGGACTCTTCTCAGGCTAGCTACTGATTTTAGGATGGATAATAGGATAGTTCCATGGGACGAACTCACCGGTAGTGACACCATAATGAATGAGTTGGCTCACCAATTACGTAGGTCTGGGTGGCCTGAAAGGACCTATGAGGAGGTACGTAAAGAACTTCTTAGGTTGCATGACAGGTGGAAGAAGGTGCTGGTGCCGAAGAGTGAAACTTTCAGAAGGATTGCAGCAAATAATCCATGTTTATGGACTGAGGAGAGCGAGGACGAAGATGATATCTTCATGCCGCCGCTTCCGGGTTCTGCGTCGTCGAAGGGCAAGAGTTCTTCATCATCGAAGGGCAAGGTTTCTGCATCGTCGAAGGGCAAGAGTTCTTCATCGTCGAAGGGCAAGAGTTCTGCATCGATCGAGGATGACGATGATGACTTCATGTAGTTTTTATGCTGTATGTTGTGAGTTCAGTTACGTACCATTTAATTTAGATGTACTTCTATCTAGTTGTTTGTAATGTCTCGTTGTATGAATATTATGTTCTATCTAAATATGATTTTGTAGTTCGGATAACGGAGTACTAAAATAGAGTAGGCATATGTCTCATACATAAGAACATAGTCATTTGTCTCATACATAGAATAGACATAAGTCTCACACAGAAATAGATGGTAATGTCTCTACTGATAGATAGAAGCGTCAGTGACGACGTCTGGCCTGGCGGAGAGGCGGATCTCGAATGACAAATTCATCACATATAACTCGGTTTCCTGTAGCAATGCAACTCAACAACCCTTTTCCATTCCCATTCGCTCAGCATTTCTTGAATCTTGCCATCATCAGTTATGTCAATCAATTTTCTTTCCCCAGGGCCATCTGACTGCTTCCTGCTGACGTAGTACACAAAATCGTCTTCCTTCAACCCTTGCTTCAACATGAATTTAGTCTTCAACCAATCAAAAGTGAGGTCCACTTCACTAACTTGCACAACACTTGGAGAAAAGCCTTGGACATGAACAATAGGGCTAAGCACCCACTGAGTACCCTTAGCCATCTGCAACACACAAATCGCATTGAGTACCTAACCTACCCCTTAGCCATACTACCGGAGCACCTACAAAAAATAAAATGTGGGGTGAATATACCTTTGAAGCGTGCGTGCGAACGAAGAACGACAAACGGCGGCCACCAAATTGCCGGTGCTCCACGTCCAACGAAGAACGACGAACAACAGCTTCACCTCCACCACACTGCCCCAACTTCACCACCACCACACTGCAATGCTTATCCACCTCCGTCTGAAGGGGGTTTTATAGGTAGAGAGGAGAAAATGGCGGGAAAGAACGACTGCGGTATGGCGGGAAAGGGTTGGCGGGAAATGGGTGGCGGGAAACGGGTGGCGGGAAACGGGTGGCGGGAAATAGTTGGCGCGAACATATGGCGGGAAAGGGTTCTTCATCATCGAAGGGCAAGGTTTCTGCATCGTCGAAGGGCAAGAGTTCTTCATCGTCGAAGGGCAAGAGTTCTGCATCGATCGAGGATGACGATGATGACTTCATGTAGTTTTTATGCTGCATGTTGTGAGTTCAGTTACGTACCATTTAATTTAGATGTACTTCTATCTAGTTGTTTGTAATGTCTCGTTGTATGAATATTATGTTCTATCTAAATATGATCTTGTAGTTCGGATAACAGAGTACTAACATAGAGTAGGCATATGTCTCGTACATAAGTACATAGTCATTTGTCTCATACATAGAATAGACATAAGTCTCACACAGAAATAGATGGTAATGTCTCTACTGATAGATAGAAGCGTCAGTGACGACGTCTGGCCTGGCGGGGAGGCGGATCTGGAAGCGGCGACCATCCCAACCTGTCGGGTGCCCTAATGTGACGAGGAGGAATCTCAGACTCTCCCTGGTCATGTTGTGTATCCTGTGTGGGGCCTGGTGGAGGAGTCGAAAACATGTTCATCCACTGGGTGTGCTGGCTCTGGGTTTGGAATGTAACGCCTTTCGGCGGGGTTGACGCTGTTGAAATTACCCATTGATCGAAAACCCATCAGCTCACCTGTCCAGGTATTGAGGACAGACTCTTTCAGAAAATATGGAGACACAAACGATATTGCGTCCATTCCAAGCTGCCCGCAAGCAGCAAGTACATGTGAGCAAGGTAGGTGAAGCAATTTCGGTTTATTGCATGTGCACTCACACGTTGGCCAGGCTTCATTGCCAATTTTCACCTCATGCGTCCTCAACTCATTTGCACATCTGAATTTGTTGTTGGCTAAGTGGACCTCAAACCTTCTTTCTTGATTACCGATGGCGACTACAGTGTGTGACCTAGCTTTTTGCATCTTGTTGTCCATGTACTTCGTGACTCTTTCACAGTACCGTGTCTCTGCTATTTGACGTCTGTCTCTGAAATACATGACGGTGCCATAGAAAATACCCTCAACGATGGCTGTAAGTGGCAATGCCCGGTTTCCTCTGAGGACAAAGTTGTATGTTTCCGCGAGGTTCGTTGTCATGACACCGTACCTTGCTCCATGTGTGTCATGTAGCAAAGACCACCTTTCCAGAGGCTCATGCTCTATCCACTGCTCAAAGGTTTTAATCGACCTCCCGAGCCTTCTCCTAGAACCAGGTGGGTCAAAGCCTGGCAGGTCACATAGCCCAACAGGCTCCTCCTCCACGGCCGTTGTTCCTGTTGCCAACTGTGCAGCTACTGCTTCAACATGTGCCCTCACCGCTGCATCTCTTGCAGCTTTCCTGTCCCTCACGTGTCTCTGCGTGCACACATTAAGTCTGTCGCATATCAAATTGTACTTCCATAACTGGTTCTGCTTGCAGAGTTTTTTGAACAGATTCATCAGGTTCTTATTTCTAAACTGCGAGAAGAAATTAGCCCCCAAATGGCGCATGCACCAACGGCTCTGCAAATCCTGCCATGGAACTTGTTCCTCAGGGCCTGGGTTTGTCAGTGTCCTTATCGCACTGAGTATACCTGCATGCCTGTCATGAAGGATGCACACATTGGGCTTCTCCTTCACAACTGATATTTTCAACTGCCTGAAGAACCATGTCCAACTTTCAATGTTCTCACTCTCCACAAAAGCAAATGCCAGTGGGACGACTTGATTTTGGCCGTCTTGACCTATGGCTGTCAGGATCTGACCCTTGTACTTGCCTGTGAGAAAAGTACCGTCAACACATATCACCGGTCGGCAATGCCTGAAAGCTTCGATGCATACACCAAAAGAGAAGAAGAGACGATGCAACACCCTCACAGTTGGGAACTCTGCCATGAACATGTCTTGGATATCGATATAGGTGCCTGGATTCCGCTGCTGCAGGGTGTGGAGGAGGTGGACAACAGAGTCATATGCATCAAAATAAGAACCAAATCTCCTCTCAAGCGCCGCATGCTTAGCCCTCCAAGCCTTGCCATAAGAAATTCTGTACTTGGACCTGGCGAAGACTTTTGTCTGGACTGCCTTCACTTCCATAGCTTTGCCCTGCACTATCTCATCGTAAAACAATCGAGCAATAAGCGTGGATGAAAGGTTGGCATGATCTTGAGGGATGCAGGGAATAAGACAAGTGTGATTAACTAAGTCACTTATCACCCAACTTGTGCCATACTTAGGGAGAAAGCCGTGCACCCTGGCGGGACAATCTGCGTTCTTGCATACCATTGTCAGGAATTTCTGACTGGACACCTGAGTTGTGAAAACCCTTTGCGTGGACATTGCCCAATTAATTATTGCATCCTTCAGGGCTTGCTTGTTCGGATACATAGCACCCGTCGCAATATTGTTCTGGTGATATTGCCAGGCTGAATCATGTCCATCATTCACGGTCATTGCAGATGATAAGTCATGATTCCACCATGCAGGATTCGGGACCTCCTCTGCATTTTCTTCTTCATCTGACTCGTCAGAATCATCGGCATGACCCCTTTCAACATCGGTGTCTTCTTCTTCCATCTGGTTCTGCATGTGCCCATCTACCTCGTCAGCGTCCACCTCGCCATTGTAATCACCATCGGCATTTCCTCCTTCTACCTGACTACTCTGCCCTGGTTCATAACCATAAGCATTTCCTCCTTCTACCTGACTGCTCTATCCTTGTTCGTAACCATAAGCATTTCCTCCTTCTACCTGACTGCTCTGTCCTTCGTAGCCACCCTCGCCTTCATGTGCAGTGACCTCCTTCACGACGGGAAGCACTAAAGCAACAGGATTGCATCCCCTTCGTTCACAACCTTGTAACCACCGCACCCAATCGGAGTCTCCCTCTATTGGCCTCAAATAAAAGTAAATTTTTAAACTTGACCGTGTCCACAATGCATGAACACCGACGGTGTGTGTTTCAGTATCAAGACCTAAACTTGCCGCAATCCATTCTTTCAACGGACTGACGGACCATGTTTGTGGTGCGCTCATTGCCACCTCTATGTGAGTAAATTCACTCAGATCTGCTCCCAACTCAGTTGTTTGGACAGTACCAGGACCATAGTAAAATCTGAACTTCACTACATCGGACATCTCGACTCACCTATTTTTTTTCAACAACGAAATACAAGTATTAAGCAACAACTTAATATCCCCACTAACAAATATTAGACATGTCTATATATTACCTAGCTATATATTACACAATATTAACGGAGCAACTAATACAATTCACACACCTACAAGTATATTACGAATATTTGCCGTAGCAACTACAAATATTGACAGATTAATATATTTGACTGGACTGCCTATATTACGGACCTTTTTTCGGAACTACTACAAATACTTACACTCCTAAATACTTGACATCCACATATAGTACGGATTATTACCGGAGCAACTACACATTTTTACACAACTAATTAGTTGACATCTATATATATTTACGTATACTACCGGGGCAAATAACAATAATCACACACCTGATTTATTTCACATCGAAACGTATTAACAAATACTGCCGGAGCACATACGAAAAATAAAATGTGGGCTGAAATATACCCTTGAAGCGTGCATGCGAACGAAGAACGACGAACGGCGGCCACCAAACTGCCGGTGCTCCGCCTCCAACGAAGAACGACGAACAACAGCTTCACCTCCACCACACTGCCCCAACTTCACCACCACCACACTGCCCCAACTTCACCACCACTACCTCCACCAAAATGCTCACCACGACCACCACGAGCTACCCCATCAGTAGATTGAGACCTCTTTTGGCTGCCCTAACTGAGTTGAATCCATTCACGGTGCCAAAATCGCGAAAAACTTGCTCATTTAGGTGTATAAATTGATGGCATTTTTTTGTAGAGAGAGGAGAAGGTAAGAACACAAAAGAACAGAAGAAGAAGGGAGGAAGGGGAGAAGAAGAAGGGAGGAAGGGGAGGATAAGGCACGGGCCGGCCAGCTGCGCAAGGTGGCAGCACCCTGTCGGCCAGCAGCTGGCTGATCGGCCCGCGGTAGGCCGACAGGGGCGCACCCACGCTGACAGCCCAATCCCTCCCCCTCGCGACGTGGCCCGACCAACCAGAGGCCGTCGCGTGCCAGCCGGGCCTGCAGTCGGCCTGCTGTGGGCCGATTAGGTCCAGTCGGCCTGCAGCGGGCCGACGGTGTATTATTTTTGAAAATAATATTTTCGGCGTATTATTTCTGTAATTTAAAAAAAATTAGCCTCATCCTCGTTCTCTCCTCCAATGTCGGATGCGGGCTCCAGGTCATTCTGGAAGCGGGACGTATTGTGGAGCACGACGATGGGGTCATTTTTTCTGTTTTATGTACTCTGTTCAGTCAAGAAAAATAAGATTCTAATCTATTTTTGGAAAGAAATTGATATGCTAAAGTTAACAAATCGAGCGGTGCAATAGTAAAAAAACACGCTTTCAGTCCAAGTATCTCTTTCTTACAAATAGTGATTTTTGAACGTATGTGTCGCCAGTTTTGCATTGGACATTCGCAGAGGAAGTCTCTTCCAATTGGAGAGTGATCAGAAATGGGCACCTATTACAGAAGAAATATTAAACCCATAAATCAATGGAATCTAGTTACAACAACATTATGATTATACACATCTGGTTCCCAAGCAACATTCTATGTGATCGTACTAAAACATAGGAATAGGAAAACCTTGGATTTCTGGTACCAAACACCCCAAAGTTTAGTAGTCTGTAACTAATCGAAAGTGCATTTCTGCTCCCGGGCTCGTCTGAGCTCGGTGAACAGTAAAATCAGAAACAAATTCAAAAAATTCCAATTTGTTTGGGAGAAACATTAACAAAAGTTCTAAGTGTTTGCAAAAATTCGTCTTGGAATCACATTCCTGTAAGGCGTGGCACAAAAACAAATTAAGTGCTCCAAAATGCTTTTGAAAGTAGCATTTTTAGATTATCTATTTTTTCATGCCTTTTAGGAATGTGATTTCATGACGAATTTTTGCAAGCACTTAAACATTTGGTCAATGTTTCTCCCAAAAAAATTAGAATTGTTTGAATTTTCTTTTTACTGTTCAACGAAGCTCATTTGAGCTTTGGTGCGGAAACTCTGTGTCCGTAACAATTGATAATTGAGTGTCAATCTCTTATTATGGGACACAATATAGGTTACAAATTGTAATGATATTAGGCATGGTTTAAAGCAGACATTTACTGAAATATTTTACACGATTAAGCAAAATGATTTGAAATTATTATGTAAAAATAAAGAGTTCATTTCAAAAAGAAAAGAAAAAAACAAAGAGTCTGTAATAACACCAATAGGTTGGTTATCCACTCCTGACGTAATGAAAGAAAGGAAGAAATAGCACCGGCCTGTTGGCTTGGGCATGCTGGCTTCCGTCCTATAGTGGTTGAAGTCGCCATCCCCGTCCGTTTCTGCTATAACTGAAAGTAAATGTATATGTATATGTATATATGGAGAAAGATTCTGCATTTCTTTACACAATTGTGAGAGACGAGCAATTGGTACACAAACTTGAGCTATTTAAGTCCAACCTGAATAACATGCGAGCTTTATATTTGTGTAGCAGACCTGGATTGCCACATGGAGACAGAACCTGAAGTTTAGATGACATTTGAGACAAAATACAACGATGTTATCATCGGCCTGACATTTCCGACAGGACGTGGTCGACCATGGTGTTTCAATGTACTTCTCTAGATTCTGCTCGTAGGGGACATGGAGGATACCACCAGGAAGAGGGCTGGCAACCAAGATAGCACCAAGAAGAGGGCCGGTAATCCATATAACAAAGTTTCAATGTACTCATTATTGTACCTGCCAATAGTGAACTCAAACTCCTTTCGTAGATCATGATTAGGTGAACCGCTACACCTCTTGCCTTGCTGCCTCATAAGGATTACAACTACAGAAGCATACAAACCATTTGTCCTCTCCCCGTGATCTGACGGCTTCATTGACAACATAATATGTCCCCTACCCATGATCTGACACCTGCACATTACCTGCATTCACTACATAAAAAGTCAACAATAGTACAGATATAAGCCAAGCAACGTGTGATTGTATACCTGCAAAATTCAAATTTACATTGCGGTGTGCAGGTAATGTGCGTGCAGCCCTGCTTTCTCTTCAACATGCTGCTTGTAAGTGTTGAAAAGACTTCAAATTAGCTAATATCCTGGGAAACAAAACCGGCGGGTGGTGAGGCCAAAGCAATTCAACATAAGTGTGTAATAAATCTGCACAGATACGTCACTATTTATCTTTCCAGTTTTCATAAAAAGAAATTTGAAGGATAGAAACAAAATAGTGGTTTGCCTCTTATTTAAATCATTTTATTTTGTTCGTGTTGTTTTCACCGCAATATAATAGAAAATTGTTTCACATAAGCCCCAAATAGTCCATGTGATGCAACAAACTACAAGCTACCAAATCAATAGCAAAAATATGTCATACGATTTGATAACTTATAAAAGATGCAACCCTTTACATCAGCTGAAACTAAAGCACGTGATCTCACATCGATCTCATTCTGGTCTTGTAGAACCGAT
The DNA here is from genome assembly GCF_002575655.3 of Aegilops tauschii subsp. strangulata. Classification (NCBI taxonomy): domain Eukaryota; kingdom Viridiplantae; phylum Streptophyta; class Magnoliopsida; order Poales; family Poaceae; genus Aegilops; species Aegilops tauschii. Next base: position 33,800,260 of record NC_053037.3, on the reverse strand, counting down.
CGAGCAGAATGACAAAGAAGCATGCTTAGCAAGTGCAGACTGCCAGACATGTGACACGAAGAAACCAAGTAATCACGACAAAAAAACTAAAGCAGTATTCTTGGCGCCATGAATGTTTACTCCATATAACAGAGCAGGTGCCATTTTACACAAGTTAAGCTAGACATACAAGTTGCTGAAACATATAATATATCATAGACCTTCAATAGGTAAATCAGTTGAGACCTGACACCGGCCAAAAGTGCAACATTACTGCTGCCACATTGAACCTATTCAAATTGCCTCTCGGCGGGAATTCATCCTGCATATGAATGGAAAAGGACATGCGCGCGATCCAGGTATACAAAATGTAGAAAGACCATGCTGCCAACATTGATTCAGGGACATCAAAGCCTGAATAACCAGGAATAGTAGACCATCTGATCTACTTTGGCTGCTCGAAACTGAAGCCTGAGTGAACCATAGAGAACACAATGAGCACATGAAAGTGCAGACTAAAATATGAGAAGGCATGGTCTAGAGCAACCAGTAGTGAGTCAAGCAAATACTGCGTAAGAAATTATTTTGGAACAGTCGGCCAACATACAAACTGATCTCACTATGCAGATACTCGAAAGATGAGACATTAAATGATCCATTTCAACTAAATAGTGAACAAATACCTCATATTGTTCATTTGTCTATTTTCCTTTATTCACTTGCTTTGGCCTAATCCCATTTTCAGTAAAAATATGAAACTCCCTTTGGCCAAATAACATTTTCAATCAAATATGTAATGTGGATATAATACAACATTCTAGTAGACTTTTTTTATCTCTCAATTTATCAAATAGTTTAATGTCCACCAGGTTTACTTTTTGATTCTGATGACACATGCAGACTACATAAACATCAGTAAATTGTAGTATTAGTTATTTACTGAAAGAATGCCAAGAATCATGCTTGATGCTAATTTGCGCAGAAGTTACTCCATGAATACCAAGGATGTTCACAATTTCAACTACCTTGAGATGCTTCAACACCAAGAAATATTCCACTGGGTTGTAGCTTCTACTTGATCCAATGTCAAAAACATATGATTTTATTTAAATGAATCAGCTGTCACTACAAAAAAAAGGACACATTCGTGACATTTTGGGCCGAACGAAAAAAAAATTGCCATACTTATGACACTTCTATGACGATAATTGTGACAAAACCCGATATCATCATAGATGTGGTGGGCTCCTACTTCTATGACAAAAAATCATGACAGGAAATGGGCTTTTCGTCTTGGGCGGGCCGGAGACGCAGCTGCATAACATTCTTTGGGCCGTCCATGACGGGAAAAACCGTGGTAGAAGCGAGGGCGAGGAAAATATCGGGGTGTTCCCGCTTACGGTGGGTGGTCGGGGCCGAGCGATGCGCGTTTCTCTCGTACACGTAGGCACGTGTGTGCGAGGCGTTGGGCTCTAACTGAACCCGAGCAAGGCGTTGGGCTCTAACTGAACCCGAGCGATTGCACTGCAGGCTACGCGTTACTGAACCCGAGCGATCGATCGATGGTTGTTAACTGAATCCGATCGAGCGATTCCTTCGCTACTGCTGCTAACTGAAGTCGATCGATGCTGCCTCTGGATGAACAGTGAGTGTTGGGGGGCGTTTGTATGAACAGTGAGCGGTTGAGGTGGATGAACAAGACCCCGATCGATCGAGCCGGTTGGGCCTAGATGAACAGGACCCCGTGGAGGGCTGGATGAACAGGACGACCCCGTGGAGGGCTGGATGAACAGTAGACGGTGGAGGGGTGGATGAACAGTAGCCCGTGGAGGGGTGGTTGAACAGGAGGCCGTGGAGATGGCTGGTTGAACAGTAGCCGGTGGAGTAGTGCGCGATGGAGGCTGGATGAACATGAGCATGTGGATGAACAGTCGCAGGTGGAGGCTGGAGGAGGTCGACGGTGGATGAACAGTAGCCCGTGTAGGCTGGAGGAGGTCGATGGTGGAGATGAACAGTATCCAGTGGAGTCCCGTTTTGCGGTATGCCACACCCCTCCCGATGAACAGGACCCTCGTTTCGACCGTAGCGCTCCAACACAAGTCCGTTTCCTCCGTTTTGCGGTATGCCACACCCCTCCCGATCAACAGGACCCCGTTTCGACCGTAGGAGGTCCAACACAAGTCCGTTTCCTCCGTTTTGCGGTACGCCAGACCCGTCCAGATGAACAGGATCCCGTTTCGAACGTGGCCGGTCGAACACAAGGCTGTTTCCTCCGTTGTGCAGTATACCAGGCCTCGTTTTCATCGGCTGTTCCGTCCAAGCCGGTTGGCTCCCACGCGTTCCGTTGCCTCCCCATGAACACGACGCATTCTGTTGCCTCCCGATGAACATGACGCATTCCGTTGCCTCCCCATGAACACGACGACGACGCAGTTTCTCCGTTCCGATCCAGCCATGTACACGAGCCCTGGCCGTACGTATGCGCGAGTAGGCGTTCGAGACCCCGCCCGTATGTACGTACGTGGCCGTATTTACTTTCTTGCACCCCGGCCGCTATACGTACGTGTACATGCTACGTGCGCACATCTACTACGACACGTGCGCGCCTCTACTACGACACGCGCGCGCCTCTACATCGACCAGTATGTACGTACACATTCACGAGCAGAATGACAACGCTACGTACGCTTCGACCAGGTGGGTCCCGACTGTCAGGCACTTCCTTGCATGCGAAGATGTAGCTGGTGGGTCCCAGCAGTCAGGGGGCGAATTGTTTTTTTTTCGGACGCACTTCCTTGCGTGCGAAGATGTAGCTGGTGGGTCCCAACAGTCAGGGGGGAAACTTTTTTTCGCAAAATAGGGTGGCCCGTCCGGTGGGTCCTTGCTGTCAGGTGGAGGAATAATTATTTTGCGCGTAATAAGGAGGCACTTCCTTGCGGCCGCCGTGGACCCAGTTGTCACCCTCTCCACGTACAGTACTCTTCCGATGGAAGTCGTTCCTTGACCACGTTGACCACGCCGCGCCAAGAGCACCAGGGCGGTGGACGACGGCGAGGCCTAGGAAGGGGACGACGCGGAGCCGGGGAAGACGCGGCAGTGGAAGCCCGCGCGGAGAGGAGTACGAGGGTTCACTGGTTCGGCTGCGGTATGAGGCTGCCGTCGCTGCAGGGCCTGGCCAGCGGTGGGAATAGTAGGGGGCGGTGAGGCCTCCGCGGCAGCACAGCCGGCCACGAGAGGCAGGAGCATGCGGCACGACCAGCGCTGCTTTGGGCGGCTGGAGCAAGAAGACCAGAGGTTGAAGAAGCACTACGGCCGTTGGATGGACATCGTACGATCACTGGAGTTAGAATCGTTCATATTGACTAAGTTGACAAAGCCCTCCATCCCCGTCAACTTAATAGGCCCACAAGTCAGCCTCCCTCCAAGGAAGGTCCCAGCTAGCTGGGGGTATTCTTTTTTTATGCATAATAAGGAGGCACTTCTAGTGGGTCCGAGCTGACAGAGGGGGGAACGTTTTTTCGTGAAATACGGTGGCCCATCCAGTGGGTCCCAGCAGTCAGGGGGAAACATTTTTTCGCGAAATACGGTGGCCCGTCAGGTGGGTCCTTGCTGTCAGGTGGAGGAATAATTATTTTGCGCGTAATAAGGAGGCACTTCCTTGCGGCTGCCGTGGAACCACCTGTCAGCCTCTCCACGTACAGTACTCTTTCGATGGAAGTCGGTCGTCGACCACATTGACCACGCCGCGCCGAGAGCACCACGGCGGTGGACGACGGCGAGGCCTAGGAAGGGGACGACGCGGAGCCGGGGAAGACGCGGCAGTGGATGCCCACGCGGAGAGGGGTACGAGGGTTCACTGGTTCGTCTGCGGTGTGAGGCTGCCGTCGCCGCAGAATAACAGGGGGTGTGGGTGAGTGGAGGGATGGCCTGGCCAGCGGTGGGAGTAGTATGGGGGCGGTGAGGCCTCCACAACAGCACAGCCGGGCACGGGAGGCAGGAGCAGGCGGCACGACCGACGCTGCTTTGGGCGGCTGAAGCAAGAAGACCAGAGGTTGAAGAAGCACTATGGCCGTTGGATGGACATCGTACGGTCACTACAGCTAGAATCGTTTATATTGACTAAGTTGACAAAGCCCTTGGTACGCGCCAACCTAGTAGGCCCATAGGTCAGCCTCCGAAACGGTGCGCCCCAGATGTTGGGGAGAAATTATTTTTTGGGCGACCGAAGCTAGAATATCCGAGATTGAAGAAGAAGCACGACATCCGTTGGATAGACATCCAACGGCCACTGCTGCTAGAACCATGTGTTGACTATAATAAGTTGACAAAACCTTGCATACGCGTCAACTTCTTTTTTTAGGGGACGCGTCAACTTAGTAGGCACACAAGTGTGTGGCAGAGAACTTATAGCCCATTTGCGATTTGTAAGAATGTGCAACCCATTTTTTAATTCTAATTGAATTTACTACAGCTCATTTACAGTTTGTTAAAAGTACAGCCCAATTTCTAGCTAGGACAACGATTAATAATTTTAACCAACCGTTCAAGGCAGAATTCAAAAAAAATTCCTACATTTTGATGGGATCCGAAATATTTTTATCCCGAAATTTCTAATCAGATTAAATATAAATTTGTATTACGTAAAAATCTATCGAAACATTGCGCGTGCAACAATTAAAAATTAAGATTTTCAAAATCCATAAATAATATTTTATAAACTAATTTCGTGTTTGGTGCATTTTTTATAGCTACTGCCCAGTTTTTATAATTACATCTCATTTATTATTTTTTAAAGCACATTTTCCTGTTAAGCCTAATGCATCCATCCTAGGAAAGATTTGCAGCCCAGCGGGGCGGAGAATAACAAGTTGACCTTGCCTGGGTATTCCTCAAAAAACGTATAGTTGGGCTAGCCATTTTCATCTTGAAAAAAATTAATATATGGGCTGGATATCTGGCCTGGGCTAGACGGGCCACAACCCGTCCAGTTAAGGAAACCAGGAGGAAGCAAAAAATATAGTTGTACATAATAAGGAGGCACTTGCGTACGTCCCTACTGTCATCCAGTCAAAATAAAGTCATCTCCGCACTTGGGACCTCTGGTTTATTTCACACATGTATTAAGATACAAGTGTAATATACTCGTCATCAGAAACAACGCATAAAATACAGGCGTAATGAAACCGAGGGCCTGAGGTCTGTAACTAAAACCGGCGGGTTACGCGTGTAATTTGAGAGACCAGTGTATATTTTACTAGTCGAAATCGACCAACCAAGCGCTTCGCCCGAGAACATATGCTTTTATTTACAAGCGTCAGTTTTACAAGCGGTTTTGGTTGGAAAACGACGATCCAATCACGGTCTAAGATGATGAGTTGGTCGGAAGATCATATGGTTTCACGTCTAACCTACCCGACTTGTCGTATAGGCTATGAATGAAACATAAGACGATGAACTTCGTAAGCACAGAAACAACAGAAGAGGATGATCTTCTTAACAAGCACATCACTGGCATTAGATCGACATGCAAAACAATATGAAGCATTATTCTCAGGAGGCACGGTGAACAGCTCGTGATGCCGCATGCCACAACATTCCAAGCTCAGTTTTGCAATCAAACACAAGGCCTGGCATTACATAGACAATATTCAGAACAAACTCTTAACACAGGAATATCTCAGCAGAGTAACTATTTATTTCTAAACTGAACACAGGAATAGGAAAAAACGATCGACGCTGCTCACTGCAAAGGGCGTCCCACTCAAAAATATCAAATGCATGTCTTCTGGCTAACATCAATGAGCAAATTTTGACAAGGTTTTCCAATTCCAATATATTAAACTAACGTCTTCTTGCTAACATCAATGATTAAACTTTTACAAGCTTTTCCCATTCAAAATATGTAATGCCTATGATCGTGGAGTTCTGTCGTGGCTTCTTGTACTTGTTTGGGCACTTTTTGCCCAGTGCACTCCACGTGTTGTAGAGTTGCCTATGCTCTCTGCAGACTAGTCATGTCACCAGCGTCTACTAATACTCTATAAAGCTTCTTGGTCATTCCTTCTGTAATGTAGCGCAAACAGTGATTGCTTCTTTCTGCAAAGTGGAAAGACCAACTGGACCCAGTAATGCAGCAGTTTGCCTTGGACACATTGGCTCCTTTTGTGCAGTTCAACTAAAATCAAAGTCGGAATAAAACCGAGCTTTAATTTTGATATCCCTGTAAGCAACAATAGGTATAAGGGAAACAATTACTGAGAAATAATGGTTGATGACTTGTACTCCCAGAAGAAAAGCATCTACTGATCTACCTTATCTTAATGGGAAACAAAGGAGGAGAGTAGCAATTCTCCATCAGTGTGATTCATTCATATTGACTGAGACATTATCTTAACAATGCCTTGTTTCAACATGTATAAAAAATGACAAAGCAGAAAAGTACCATTCCTAAAACAATGCGACTGATTCATTTTAACAGAGATATTATCTTTACAATACCTTGGTTAAACATGTAGAAAGAACTACAAAGCAGGATAGTACCATTCCTAAAACAATGCGACTGATTTGTTTTAACAGAGGCAAAAAAGGAATCAATTACTGGCCAATAAAGGAGGATGAAACATGCGGCCACAAAAATGGTAATCCCGCCAATCCCTAACAACTGTTGCAGTTTTGAACTAAGATTCAGTAGTTAATTAATTCTGAGAGTGGCATTGGTTAATTTTACCAGTGGCATTAGATTAACGTAAGCATAAACAGTTCGAGGGGAGAGTGGGCGCAACAACAATATGTGCTTGCATCTACTTATAAAGGGGGTGATGCAGAGTTTGTTGTAACAAAGCAACAAGCATCATGTCTGGGTTGGTCCCATTTTTGTTCACTACTTAATGGGAAAAGACAGCAATACAATAGCTTCAATTCAACATTTATTTAAAACAGTACCAATACAAGTAGCACAACATCTCAAAGCACACTGCACAATCATGTGGATGAAGGCCTGTACTGACCATTCATGAGACCACCATGACAAAATACGAATCTACCAACACGAATAGGAAATCAAATCTCGTTTTGTGCAGTTGCACTGAAATCAAGCAAAGTGTTTCGCGTAGCGAAGCAAAATATCACAATAGCAACAAGTTGAATAGAACCCCTGTTTTAACAGAGGCAAAAAAGGAAACAATTACTTGCCAATAAAGTAAGATGAAACAAACGGTGACAGAAAGAAGCATCTAACTTATCTTGATGGAAAACAAAGTAGGATAGTAGCATTTCTAAAACGGTTGCATTGATTCATATTAACAGAGACATTCTCTTAAAACAACATTCGTTAAAAAATGTAATTTACTTTTAACAGTGGCAGTGCTTCGATTTTCCGGCGGCATTCTTAGATTAACAACAGCAAAATAGTTGTATTTGACATGCCAGCACCATGTGCGTCCACACGTATAAATGGGTGATGCAGAGTATGTAGCCAAGCAGCATATCTGCATTGGTCCCATATTTGTTCTCTTTGAGCCTTTTTCCTATGTGAGGGCAGCAAATCTAGTCCTGCACAAACTACCCGACCCCCCAGTTTCTTTCCCTTTTCAACAAAGAGATCGGTTCCTTACATATGTGTGTACTGGGTTACCCCCTTTTTCCCTTTTCGACCAACAAAGCGGCTAGATAGCCAGTCTATACTACTTTCCGTCCCTCCTTTCCTCATTGAACCACGTCCTAGATTCATGCTCCAACCCACCGCACCCTTCTTTCCTCTTTGAACCAGACCTAGATTCAACTACTGTCGGGGATATACCCTGCGGTATGAGCCGGCCGGAAGTATAACCCGGCCGGGCTTGGCGGTTTACTTGAGATGGTTTACACTTGGCGATTCACTGGCAACCCGCCCTGACCAGAAGGTTTACAAGCAACCTGCCTAAATATTACGGCTCACTGGTAACCCGGCGGGCAGGACAGACGGATGACAAGGCCCAAGGCCCAGAAGGCCGGTTTATATTAATGGTGGGCCGGTTTAAGAGGAAAGGCGTCAAGAATATTTACCTTACAAGGAGTTAAGACCCGGACTTGTATCCGATTTGTATTAGAAGGTGGACTAGTCCTAATCCTAATAGGACTCCACATGTAACCCGCCCCTTCAACTTATATAAGGAGGGGCAGGGCTTCCCAAAGAGGGACAAGCAAGAAGAAACAATCTCTAGGGTTAGACACAACTAAAAGGGGAGCCGGCTTATGCGGCGTCTTCCTGATGAGCATAATGAGATCTAGCCACAAACAGCATGTAGGGCTATTACCGGATGATGTTTCCCGGGGCCCGAAGCTGTCTAAATCCTTGTCTTGTGTGTTGCGTCTCTCGTCCCGATCAACCCCTCTCAAGCTACCACATAGATGCGCTGGCCTCGCGACTAAGTCCTAACACTAAGGACATCTGTCGTGACAATTCCACGACAGTTGACGCCCACCGTGGGGCTCGCGCACGGTGGTATTGAGTTCTTGGAGGGATCTTCCCATGGATTGAGAAAGTTCGCGATTGATAAGACAAAGAAGAATTCGTGAGAAGCTAGGATTAGGTTGGGTTGCGTCATAGCAAGTCACCAAGCCCGACCAAGGAAAGAATATATATAAATCCGGATTAGCACGTGACACGATCCGTTCTGATGCAACCCGATGCGCTGATCACTGCAATGGATGAGTATTTATTACGCATGGCTGTTATTACACCCGGCCGAGAAAATCAGGGATCTGTTTTTTCGTCAAGTCAACGTCTACTCCCGAAGAGATCAGGCGTGGTTTTGTACTGCTACTTTTCATGAAACCGATTGCTACCAGACAACCAGGAGAAAACCTACTACTAGGAGGATCGCTGTTTTCCTTCGGTCCCGATGGGAGGTCCCAGCCCGTGTATGCTTCGGAGATTAAAATCAAAACATTGCTAGTCCACATCCACAACCTGGAAAAGATGCCCACGACCCGTTGCTGGTCTGGACTCCGCCTTCCCGTCCGAGTCGCCATCGTGTCTCGTCTCCCATCCGAGTGGCGGTCGCGCCTCGTCTCCGGTCTGAGTCTCCGTCACCGACCTGTTTTCTTGGCCGACGAGTCGCTTCTACAACGCTCGCTTCTGCGAGCCGCCTGCTCCGCAGTGGCCGAGCACCGCCTACCCTCACGGCCAGGGCTAAAGTCGCCGTCTGCTGACACTCTAGCCGCGGCCGATGCACCAAACCGCCCGTCTCCGTGGTTACAGGCTCGCCTCCGCTGTTTGTCTCCACCAACAGCTAGCCGCGGGTTCGTCCTGCGCCAAGCTGCCCGTTCCGCCGAAGCCTCTGTTGCAATGAGCTACTAGTCGGTCATCAAGTCGCCTTTGCTGTCGGGCCTTTTTCTGAGCCGCTGATCCCGCGGGCGCGTGTTGAGCTGCCGAGCCACTTCAGCTGCCTCCGCCAGACCGCCACCATTGCGACCCACCGCAGTTGCGGCCTTGCCTCGCCGGCCTACTACCTCAGCACCCGTGAGCTGCCCTGCCAGGTGCCCAATGTTGCGCGTCAAGTGCACATCGAGCCGCCCTCACTCCCGCGCGAGCTCCCGCCTACGGCCTTCAGCCGTCGCTTCCGCCGTCGCTCGTGCGCGACCGGTTTAGGCCATGGCCACAGCCGTCGTCCGCAAGCCACCGTTTGTCTCGTGCACGCCGGACGAGTGCCTATCGTCCGAACCGCGCCTTGAGTCGCCCCGGCCAGGCGGCCTCGTCATCCACCCCGTCACCGCTGGCTCTGCCGTGCTGCGGTGCCCCTGCCTTCATCTCTGTTGCAGGCTTGTTTTGCTCGCCGTGGCCTCAACTCAGAGCCGCTGCTTCCGCCAAGCTGCTCGTTTCCGCCTCGCTTCTGCGGGCCTCACGCCTTCCAAGCTGGCCGCTCACCTCTGCCTCTAGCACTGAGGTTGCAACCCGCCCGTCACCGTCGGCTCATCTCACGACGAGGCGCCAGGTTCAGCTGCTACTTAAAGTTCAGTGCGCAAGGACCTAGCAAAAACAAATTCATGTTCTTCTCTTCTGTTAACCCGCACCCCCCGCGTCGCCCCCGCTCGGGTGACTCGGGCGGGACACAACCCTAGCCGCCGGGGGCTCCCCGTCCTTTTACCCTTCCCTCCGCCGCCGCCAAAGGACGCCACCGGCCTATAGCCCGGGGGCTGACGGCGTGGCGGGGGCCTTCCCTCTCTCCTGCACCATGGGGGCGGTGCGGAGCCCCGCGGTGTGTGGTGGCACGGCCGATCTGGCCTTGGTGGCGTTGCGGGCCTGCCTTCCGGCGGCAGCACGGCGGCCGCCTCGGCCTAGGGCGGATGGTGGCGGGTGCGGCGGCTGGCCCTGCTTCGGGCAGCGGCCTTGGCTGCATTCGGCAGCGGCGGCCGGGTCGGCGGCGATGGACCATCTGACCTCGGTTCGGCGGTGGCGGCATGGAGGTCCTGGTGGTTGGGTCGGCGCCATGTGTGGTTTGCCCTTCGGACAGATCTGATCTGGCCGGTGCGACCTGCTCAATGTGTCGCGGCTCAGATCGGCGGCGACCCGTGCACACGATGCTTGATGGAGGTTCCTCGAGCGGATCCGGGTGAAAACCTAGTTCTCGGCTTGATGCCAAGACCGGCGTTGGCAGCACTCTTTTGTGTCATTACCTTCTTGAAGGCATCGCCGTGGAGAAGCTCCAGACCTCTATCCGCTACCTACAGGGGAAACCCTAGATCAGTAGATCAGATGACGGCGGCGCGTTGGTGTCGTTTCCTCCTTGGGGGCGTCATTCTTGGAGGCGTACACGGGATCGAGGGATCAGTGGGCGGCTTTTTTGGTGGAGCGGTGCTTCATCCTACACATTGATGACGGCGGATCTCGGCGGCGTGGTGCAATGGAGACTCGGCGCCCGATGTGTGGTGATGGACTCGCGCAGGAGGAGGTTGCTGTCTGACGTCATGGTGGCGTCGATGGCAGAGTGGTTTGACAAGGTAGAAGCCTCAATATCTGCTCTGAAGACGGACTGGTGGAAGATGGCGGCGACGACACATGTGAGTGCGTCAGACTAGTTTATGCCCCAGACCCGGTATGTGGATCGGTCGGGGCTTCTGGCTTTTGATGATAGGCTTAGGTGAGTGGACTGGGTATTTGGCCCAGCTAGCGCCCCTTCATCATATGGATAGGAGTAGTGGCATATGATGCCAAGACGGCGGATTCAGGCATATTGTTGTAATACTTTGTAAGATCCTCAAGAATAATCAATAAAGTGGCCGTATGGATCTCCCAGATGCAGAGGCCGGGGGTCATCCTCCTTTCTAAAAAAAAGCAAAAGTAACGGAGAGAGCAAGCCCACTTCACGAGAAGATTGGTTATCCACGGAGGAGAGAGCAAGCATTCAGACTATATATATATATATAAAAACTGCAGTAGCAGTATTACATTCAAAGTACTGTTACAAGTACTGCATCAGTCCAAAAAGCATATGGAGCGCTACCATTACTACGTGCAAAGATTCTGCGTACAGATCATCTGCTGTCTGGACAAATCAGGTGATATCCATCCAAGTTTATCTTATTAACACATATTGTTTTTATCAAGAAACAATTACTTTGGACTGTGGTATTTCTTTGCAGGATCATTATTTATTACAAAGGTGTCGCAAAGGGCGTGCGCCAAATTATTTTTGCACTAGCGCTTGTCCTTACCGTGCTGCTTGACGGATACGTGCGCAAGTCATGGCCTCTGCCACATCAACACACGCGACTGACTTGTCGCCCATGCCTGCGATTGACTCACCGTCCACGTGGCTTACCGCGAATCAGCGATTAACCCGCCCGACCGCACCGCCTTACAACGCCACGGATGACTCGCCCGTCCGTCCTCGCGGCCGGTTCACGTGTCCGCGCCAGCTTACAACGCCGTGGCCGACTCGCTGTCCGCGTCGGCTTACAAACGTCGCGGTCGACTCACCCATCCGCACCGGTTTACCATGCCGCGGCCGGTTCACCCGTGAGCGACTTCAACTTCACCTAGCGATCATCAATTTCATGGTGGATTACTTCCGGCCTGGCACATCAGGTGATATCCATCTAAAATATATTTTATTGGTACATATTATCTTTTTGTCAAAGAGCAGTTTATCTTTGTCTTGGTCTGCAATATTGTTGGCGTAGGACAATTGTTCACTACATCAAAATGACGTGGTTAACTCGCCCGTCCGCGCCGGTTTACACACCGCGGCCGGTTCATCTGTTTGAGCCACCTCTGATGCTGAGGTCATATTTCCGGCCGCCTCTCGCGGCCTGGTCTACATCGACACACCGGGCCGCACCTATTTGCATGAGGTGTTTATTAAGTATAAAGCAAGTCACAGCTTGGGTAGCCCGGTTTTCTTTCCAATTGGAGGCAAATTATCATCAACCGTCGTCTGCACTGGATGGATCAATGGGCAGGCATGCAAGTCGCCGCCACTACAGTTTGGTTAATTTCAAATAGCCAGTTGGAAGGAGCCATTGGCCGAGTTGCTGACACGGCTCATACGGATCATTTATAACCCGTCGCAGTCACTTCAATATTCTGCGGATTCACATTGCGCTATCAAAGCTAATGATATGCACTTTTGTTATGATCAAGCATGGAGAGTCTCAAGACAACTCCTCGGGTCGTCTTAAGACTCGGGGGGCTACGATGACATGACTCAGCAAATCTTGCCAGTTTCAGCAAATTTAAGAACCCCAGGATGATGGAGGGGAAGATAACCTGGTCCGCGAGGCTACTACTATATTGATGAAAATTTAAAGGCCGTCGGGAAATTTCCGGCTTAAAAAGTATATGACAATTACAAAATCCCGGCTTAATGAAGAAGTTCCGGGTTATCAGAAAGGATTCCGGTTCAAGAGACCTCTCTCTCCCGTAAAGCTTTGAAGCTCTCAATATCCGGTTCACAATCCCGGTTCAAGAAAAATTTATCTCTTGCAAATAGTTAAAGGTTGCCAAAGAGGATCTGTTGCCATGATGCGTGGTTCAAACATGGGTATCCTGCCTTATTGGCTTATCATATTATTGATCACTTGGGGGCTCGGTCGTATTCGAACCGTAGCTACACCTCTTGATCGGCGCAAGGCCACAAAAGAAAGTCACTTAGGGGCTTGGTCGTATTCGAACCATAGCTACACCTCTTGGCTGGCTCAAGGCCACAAAAGAAAGTCACTTGGGGGCTTGGTCGTGTTCGAACCATAGCTACACCTCTTGGCTAGCTCAAAGCCACGAAAGTAAGTCACTTGGGGGCTTGGTCGTGTTCGAACCATAGCTACACCTTTTGATTGGCTCAGAGCCACGACGAAGTTATTTAAGGGCCAAAGAGTGTTGTCAGAGAACAACTCAAACATGGGCACCTGCTGAGCACAGCTCAAAATGTTGCTTGGGGATTCTTTGCTGTCGCAATGAACAAAGAATCTACGCTTGTAACAGGCTATCAAGACATGGCTTGGAAGCCTGGTGTATACACCTAAAACCCCGGGTTAACCTGCCTTCATCAAGTAAGTCATTCCGCCCAGGTAAACCTGGTATGACCCGCCAACTTGACAAGTCAATCTCATATGACCCTGAACTTGTCAATGATAGACCGGCGATTGGTTAAGGATTGAGGACCATCTTGAAAGGCTTTGTAAAATGGTTTAACTCAGCGGCCTGGCAGCCCATGAAAACCCTCGAATTTGGGGCCTGGCAGCCCATGAAAAGCCTCGACTACAAGTTTTCATATGTTTTTATTTGCCAAGTTTGTTCTCCTTTGATGAGATTTATGAGGTTTTTGGTAAACCGGCGTTCATTAACCCGGCTCGACTTTCAACTACAAGTTGTCAGTACATAATCGCTTATAATCCGATGTTTCTTAACCTGGTCTGGTTTCGACTACAAGTCGCCAGTATTATATATGGATAATCCGGTGTTTATTACAACCCGGTACGGTTTTATCATTAACCGGCAAAATATGGGAGTTATCAGTACTCAAGATTTGGGTTATCACCCTTACTACAAAAAGTTGGTAAACCAACAATGTGATTCAATGTCACAGGTATGATATATTTCATATTTGATTATTCTTAACTGCAGCCTTGGTTATAAACCCGGGTTATATGTTGGGCATTATGACCCGTCCGGCGGTAAACTGCCAGGACACTTTAAACTTGTTATATGCAGAAACAGGTTGAATAAAGTATAATTATAAATCACCGGCGTTTATTAACCCGGCCTGGCTTTTTAACTATAAGTCGCCAATGTGAGATAAAATAATATCCGGTGTTTATTAACCCGGCCTGGCTTTGGACTATAAGTCGCCAGTATATATTTGGATTGCGCCATTGGAATCATGCGCTTATAAATCATTGGGTATATTATTCAACTCTTTAATAGCCAACATGGCTGGATTTTTATGGTTATCAATAACCAGTATTATGACTGAGGTTTTCAAAGTCGCTTTAGCGCAATGGATATTATTTTATCGATGAATATGATTTATTCTACAATGGAAGGAATAGTCCTGAGTCGCTGCAGGCTTACGACCCGACACTTGGGGGCTACATTATTCAAGTTGAGATTACATCAAATATGCAAGTCTCATGCTGCAAGCATGCACCATGACACTTGGGGGCTAATGCAAAGTCATTTCTTGCTCATCTTATTGAAGACCCTACTCATCACATCATAATGAGCCGGCCCTTGGGGGCTACCAATTGCTCCTTTCAAAAATTCAAGGTACACAAGTCTTAATCCATTATATTGAAGGGTCCACTGCTCAGTTTGTAAAACACAAAGCTCTTAACCTTGTGGACGTGGGTTCAAGCCCCATGATGGGGGTTACATCATATGATGTTATTTCCAATGAAGTATATATAAAGTCCCAGCTCAATATTATCTTACTGAGCCGGCCCTTGGGGGCTACACATTGCTGTGCAAATTTGCATAATGACCCGGCCCTTGGGGGCTACACTGGTTGAAGTTTTTGAGCATCAGGCAATTACAAGTCCCAGGTTGCTGCAAGCATGACAACCCGGCACTTGGGGGCTACATAATATGGAATATTCAGTTTTTACTAGTGACTGGGATGAACAGCATGGATTTCTTCAAAAGTGGCAGTATTTATATTGAAGCAAGTCTTAAGCCATCACTTTGTTCTGCTCAAGACTTGGGGGCTACAGGTATTATATTATCATCGAAGAAATATTGACCCGGTGTCACCAATCATTATGACCCTGTGTCTGCAACCCAGCGTCACCAATAATCATGAACCGGCGTTGGCAACAATCATGAACCGGCGTTGGCAACAATCATGACCCGGAATTATCAGCTTTTATAACCCGACAATGGTGGTAATCATAAACCGGCAAGTTTTACATCTTCAAGCCGGCTGGATATCAGTTGAATATTTAAAAGACTAATATTTTTGTCAAGTCAGAGCATTGAAGGCCAATTCAAATGGATTCTTTATTTACAAAATATCTTCTGCAAGCAAATTGATTATGAAACTGGTCTATTGACCCGGATTTTCTACAAGAAGGAAAGCACAAGGACTTAAGGATGTTCAGGTGCCGGTTTACAAGAATTCTTAACCCGGAGCACAACCTGTCAAATTTGTTCATATGTTTATTTTGCAGCATAAG
The DNA here is from genome assembly GCF_002575655.3 of Aegilops tauschii subsp. strangulata. Lineage (NCBI taxonomy): Eukaryota > Viridiplantae > Streptophyta > Magnoliopsida > Poales > Poaceae > Aegilops > Aegilops tauschii. Next base: position 33,784,633 of record NC_053037.3, on the reverse strand, counting down.
TTTACCATGGATAAAACCAAGCTAAACTGGGGGCTAATGTCGGGAATATACTCCGCGGTATGAACCGGCCGGAAGTATAACCCGGCCGGGCTTGGCGGTTTACTTGAGACGGTTTACACTTGGCGATTCACTGGCGACCTGCCCTGACCAGACGGTTTACAAGCAACCTGCCTGAATATTACGGCTCACTGGTAACCCGGCGGGCGGGACAGACGGATGACAAGGCCCAAGGCCCAGAAGGCCGGTTTATATTAATGGTGGGCCGGTTTAAGAGGAAAGGCGTGAAGAATATTTACCTTACAAGGAGTTAAGACCCGGACTTGTATCCGGTTTGTATTAGAAGGTAGACTAGTCCTAATCCTAATAGGACTCCACATGTAACCCGCCCCTTCAACTTATATAAGGAGGGGCAGGGCTCCCCAAAGAGGGACAAGCAAGAAGAAACAATCACTAGAGTTAGACACAACTAAAAGGGGAGCCGGCTTATGCGGCGTCTCCCTGATGAGCATAATGAGATCTAGCCACAAACAGCATGTAGGGCTATTACCGGATGATGTTTCCCGGGGCCCGAAGCTGTCTAAATCCTTGTCTTGTGTGTTGCGTCTCTCATCCCGATCAACCCCTCTCAAGCTACCACATAGATGCGCTGGCCTCGCGACTAATTCCTAACACTAAGGACATCTGCCGTGACAATTCCATGACAACTACAGATCAAAAAAGATCCACATGTAACTAGAGCAACGACGGTTTCAAAGAAACTTATACCTTAGGGTCGTCAGGATGTGGCAAGGCGTGCGGCGGGAGGCCAGATCTGCCCACACTATGTACGGCAGTGAGGAAGAAGGGGTTGGTGGCCCTCCTGCACAGGCGCTGGGTGAAAGAGAACAGCGCAGCCGGCAGTGGATTGCGTCCCTCGCCGAAGGCGATAGAATGAACGTTGCACCTCCTCCCCTTCCCGGTGCGACGGGATCCGGACGCCTCCTTCACCAGCTGTGAGGGGGGAGAGAGACAAGAGGCCAACGCAGTCTTGTTTAGATCTGGTGAAGAGAGGGTGAGAGACTGTGAATATAGCAAACCCTAGCAAAGGAACGCTGAGCCTCCAGCGTGTATATATATATGTAGTGCGGTGAGAATGTGGAGAGTGCAAACCCTAGCGAACAAGCGCTAAGGCTCCAGCTTATATATATACTGTAGTACGGACTGAGCTCCGTGCCTTAATTGCACCTGCTTTTAGCTGTATGACAGGTGGGCCAGCCACATTTTGGGCCCACCTGTCATAAACCCAAAGGCAGGTGCACTAAAGTCAATGAAGCTGCGTCCATATAGTACTCGTGTATACGACTAATATATAGTGGAGTAGTGCTACGTCTTGAGCTTGCGTTGGTTTTCCTTGAAGAGGAAAGGGTGGTGCAGCAATAGTAGCGTAAGTATTTCCCTCAGTTTTTGAGAACCAAGATATCAATCCAGTAGGAGGCTCCTCAAAAGTCCCACGCACCTACACAAACAAACAAGAACTCGCAACCAACGCAATAAAGGGGTTGTCAACCCCTTCACGGCCACTTGCGAAAGTGAGATATGATAGAGATAATATGATAAGATAATATTTTTGGTATTTTTGTGATATAGATTGGAAAATTAAACGATGCAAATAAAAGTAGATTGAAAGCTTATATGATAAAAGATAGACCCGGGGGCCATAGGTTCCACTAGTGGCTTCTCTCAAGATAGCGTAAGTATTACGGTGGGTGAACAAATTACTGTCGAGCAATTGATAGAAAAGCGAATAATTATGAGATTATCTAGGCATGATCATGTATATAGGCATCACGTCCATGACAAGTAGACCGACTCCTGCCTGCATCTACTACTATTACTCCACACATCGATCGCTATCCGGCATGCATCTAGAGTATTAAGTTCATAAAGAACAGAGTAACGCATTAAGAAAGATGACATGATGTAGAGGGATAAACTCATGCAATATGATATAAACCCCATCTTTTTATCCTCGATGGCAACAATACAATACGTGCCTTGCTGCCCCTGCTGTCACTGGGAAAGGACACCGCAAGATTGAACCCAAAGCTAAGCACTTCTCCCATTGCAAGAAAGATCAATCTAGTAGGCCAAACCAAACTGATAATTCGAAGAGACTTGCAAAGATAAATTAATCACACATAAAAGAATTCAAAGGAGATTCAAATATTTCTCATAGATAAACTTGATCATAAACTCACAATTCATCGGATCTCGACAAACACACCACAAAAAGAGTTACATCGAATAGATCTCCAAGAAGATCGAGGAGAACTTTGTATTGAGATTCAAAGAGAGAGAAGAAGCCATCTAGCTAATAACTATGGACCCAAAGGTCTGTGGTAAACTACTCACAACTCATCGGAGAGGCCTTGGAGATGATGTAGAGGCCCTCCGTGATTGATTCCCCCTCCAGCGGCGCGCCGGCGAAGGCTCTAAGATAGGATCTCACGGATACAGAAGGTTGCGGAGGTGGAATTAGGTTTTCGTGGGTGCCTCTGATGTTCTCGGGGTACGTGGGTATATATAGGAGGAAGAAGTAGGTCGGTGGACGCCCGAGGGGCCCACGAGATAGGGGGCGCGCCCTCCACCCTCGTGGCCACCTCGGTGGTTGCTTGACTTCCACTCCATGTCCTCTGGATCACGTTCGTTCCAAAAATCACGCTCCCGAAGGTTTCATTCCGTTTGGACTCCGTTTGATATTCCTTTTCTTCGAAACACTGAAATAGGCAAAAAAACAGCAATACGGGCTGGGCCTCCGATTAGTAGGTTAGTCCCAAAAATGATATAAATGTGTAAAGTAAAGCCCATAAACATCCAAAACGGGTAATATAATAGCATGGAACAATCAAAAATTATAGATACGTTGGAGACGTATCAAGCATCCCCAAGCTAAATTCCTGCTCGTCCTCGAGTAGCTAAATGATAAAAAACAGATTTTTTGATGTGGAATGCTACCTAGCATAATTCTCAATGTAATTTTCTTTATTGTAGCATGAATGTTCAGATCCAAATGATTCAAAATAAAAGTTCATATTGACATAAGAAATAGTAATACTTCAAGCATACTAATCAAAGCAATCATGTCTTCTCAAAATAGCATGGCTAAAGAAAGTTATCCCTACAAAATCATATAGTCTGGCTATGCTCTATCTTCATCACACAAAGTATTTAATCATGCACAACCCCGATGACAAGCCAAGCAATTGTTTCATACTTTAGTAATCTCAAACTTTTTCAACTTTCACGCAATACATGAGCGTGAGCCATGGACATAGCACTTTATGTGGAATAGAATGGTGGTTGTGGAGAAGACAAAAAAGGAAGATAGTCTCACATCAACTAGGCGTATCAACGGGCTATGGAGATGCCCATTAATAGATATCAATGTGAGTGAGTAGGGATTGCCATGCAACGGATGCACTAGAGCTATAAATGTATGAAAGCTCAACAAAAGAAACTAAGTGGGTGTGCATCCAACTCGCTTGCTCACGAAGACCTAGGGCATTTTGAGGAAGCCCATCATTGGAATATACAAGCCAAGTTATATAATGAAAATTCCCACTAGTAAATGAAAGTGACAACATAGGAGACTCTTTATCATGAAGATCATGGTGCTACCTTGAAGCACAAGTGTGGTAAAAAGGATAGTAGCATTGTCCCTTCTCTCTTTTTCTCTCATTTTTTTGTTTGGCCTTTCTCTTTTTTTTGGCCTTTCTCTCTTTTTCTTTTTTCTTTTTTTAAAAAGTCTGAATTCTCATCCCGACTTGTGGGGGAATCATAGTCTCCATCATCCTTTCCTCACTGGGACAGTGCTCTAATAATGAAAATCATCACACTTTTATTTATTTACAACTCAAGATTACAACTCAACACTTAGAACAAGATATGACTCTATATGAATGCCTCCGGCAGTGTACCGGGATATGCAATGAATCAAGAGTGACATGTATGAAAATTATGGAGGTGGCCTTGCCACAAATACAATGTCAACTACATGATCATGCAAAGAGTAATATGACAATGATGATGCGTGTCATATAAACGGAACGGTGGAAAGTTGCATGGCAATATATCTCGGAATGGCTATGGAAATGCCATAATAGGTAGGTATGGTGGCTGTTTTGAGGAAGGTATATGGTGGGTGTATGGTACCGGCGAAAGTTGCACGGCACAAGAGAGGCTAGCAATGGTGGAAGGGTGAGAGAGCGTATAATCCATGGACTCAACATTAGTCAAACACTGGTAGAAAAAGGGCCTATTGTCCCGGTTGATAAGGGCCTTTTGTCCCGGTTTTCGAACCGGGACTAAAGGGTCGTTACTAATGCCCTAACCCTTTAGTCCCGGTTCTTACACGAACCGGGACAGAAGGTCCTCCACGTGGCCGCTGCGGCCAGCCCAGGCCGGGGGGCCTTTGGTCCCGGTTGGTGACACCAACCGGGACCAATAGGCAGGGCCTTTGGTCCCGGTTGGTGGCACTAACCGGGACCAATAGGCATCCACGCGTCAGCATTTCACGGGCTGGGGTTTTTGTTTTTTTTTGGAAGGGGGGGTTGGGGGTTTTGGGGGGTTGATTTAGGTGTTTCATATATTGTGTTAGCTAGCTAATTAATAGAGAGAAGTGTCCTCTCTTATCTCCGTGCTTGGTCGACGCTACGTACTATATACGTATGGAGAGGACTAGACATGCTAGCTAGTAAGCAAATGAAGGAAATAGAAGATTGTCATGAACATATGCATACAGAGAGAAGTGATATCGACCACTTCTCCTTCTCCGAGAGATTGGTCGAACAATTAAATTGTAAAAACACATGGTCCACATAGTATTCTCCGTTTTCAGCGATCACGTGGTCAAGGAAGAATGCCGCCAATTCCTCTTGAATTGCTCGCATACGATCTGGTGCTAGGAGTTCATCCCGCATCCGAAAGATCTAATTTGAAGAAGGGGGTCAATACATATATATATGAATAAATGAAACTTGACACAAATGATGGTAATAAAATAAAATTGTGAATATTATTGCTTACGCACTTCATATTGTTCGTCAGAGTAGCCCCGCTCACAGGTCGTGTGGCGGATGGACTCGCAAACGTAGTATCCACAGAAATCATTCCCTTGTTCCTGCCACAACCACTTTACAAGAAATAGAGGTCAATCAAACTGATAAGCAAGCATGCTAAATGGTATTGATGAAACTAGCGCTTGAATCACTACGAGATGCGCGGAACATGCTACTATAGTACTTACTTTCGGGTGTCTAAATTGCAGCTTCTTCGGCAGTCCCGGAGCTTTTTTGGTGAATTTTCTCCAAACCTTGCCAGACAAAGAAAACAATTACTTGATATCAGGAAATGAACAAAGTTGCTGATATGGTGGATAATGATCGATTTAACTTACTTCTCGAGCATTTGAGTCATGTCCGCATAGTCCTGGGGATCTTTTCGTCTCGAGTCTAAGACGGTTACTACTCCCTGCTCAAGCTTAATCTCTAGGAGAATATAGTGGAAGTTGTGCATGCATGCATGCATAAGTCATCAATTACATTACCATAACCTGGACTAACAAGGGAAACCGAATATGCACAAGACAGTAACACTCACTTGAAGTTGTAAGGAAAGAGTATTATATCTTTGTTTTCATTTATTACCAACGATCGTAGCAAGTTGGCCTCGGTATCTTCGGCATGATATTTAACGTGAGTTGCATCTATGAGATTTGTGTTAATGAACCCAATATCACCGATTTGTCTTTTCTTCAATTTGGCGATCTTCAATCTGCATAATATAGTGAGGATAATTATAAATACATGCAATGAAAGAGCTGACCTATATAGAGAGACTTAATGACAGAAGTAGTACTACTTACAGACAGTAGCAAGTGATCGTTGATTTATCGAGGGCCTTTTGATTGAAAAACTGGAAGAACTCCTCAAATGGAACATTCAGCAGTTCAATTCCAACGAGGTCATGCTCCGGTTTAACTCTCAGCGTCAAAGTATTCATCCCATCAGACTCTCTGCAGGTTTTCATGTACCAATCATGTAATCTTCGCATCATCATTGTTAGAGATCTTTCATCTTTGACGAGAGGCTTCCCGTAATGGTATTTTTGTTCGTCCACCTCCATGATTTCATAATGTACATCGTCGGGCAGGTTATCTCCAAGATTGCTATAACTGGGCACCATCCTCGGATCATTAGCGACGATGTCGCTAGACACCTTGAGCGGGGGGCACGATTGGTTCGCTTGTTCGCCGAGCTGGGCAATTTTTTTCCCAGCTCGTCGTTCTTTTAACCTTTGATCACTGACAGTACTTCCTGACCGCTCCGCTTCGGCATATGTCTTTGCAAGAATGCGCTCATAGTTGCCTCTTGGCGGAGACTTTGGTGGTTTTGTCAGGGCAGCCAGAGTGCACTTTGCTTTCACCGGATCTACCTTCTCCTCCGGAGGTGGATGTTTCTTTGCTTTCACCCCTTCAAAGAAGTTCGTCACTTCGGCTCGCACGATCTTCGTGGTTTCCTCCATCTTTTTCCTCCTCTCCTGACTTTGGTGGTTTTGTCAGGGCGGCTCCATCTTTTTCCTCCTCTCCTGGCTATTGTAACCGCCTGCGTCCGGAAAACCAGCCTTCCACGGAACGGAGCCTGGCGTGCCTCGTGTCCGTTCAGGGTGCTCAGGATTCCCGAGGGCCATTGTGAGCTCGTCGTTCTCTTTGTCTGGAACGAACGTCCCTTCCTGCGCTGCATCGATATATTGCTGAATCTTCTTGACTGGCATTCTCAAAAGCTCGTTCGTCCAAATGCACATCCCTGATACAGGGTCCAATTTTCCTCCAGCCCCGAAGAACCAAGTCCGGCAACGGTCTGGCCAGTTCATTGTCTGTGGTTCGATCCCTTTTTCAAGCAGATCATTCTCAGCCTTAGCCCACTTAGGTCGGGCTTTGAGGTAGCCACCTGACCCCGTGCGATGGTGAAGCTTCTTCTTCGCAGCATTCTTCTTGTTTGTCTCTGACATCTTCTTACTCTTTTCTGATGTCTTGTGGGCCACAAATGCGGGCCAGTGATCTCTGATCTTCTCATACCGGCCGATGAATTCTGGTGTCTCTTCTTTGTCGACAAAAATTTTCAGCTCATTCTTCCACCTCCTGAATAGGTCTGCCATCTTCTTAAGAGCATGAGACTTGATTAATTGCTCTTTAACTGGCTTCTCCGGATCCTCCTCTGGCAGTAGGGTGAAATTTGCCTTCAGCTCAGTCCAAATATCATCTTTCTGCATATCATTGACATAAGACACCTCGGGGTCTTCCTTCTTAGGCTTATACCATTGGTGGATGCTGATCGGGATCTTGTCCCTAACAAGAACCCCACACTGAGCAGCAAATGCTTCCTTTGTCCGGATGGGTTCAATCGGTTGGCCGTCGCGCGATTGCTGTGATCTCAAACCTTTCATCCGAGCGCAACTTTCTCTTCGGGCCTCGTCTCTTTACTGAAGTTGTGCTCGATCTGGAGGGCTAGAAAAAAGAAGAAAGACGAGAGTTAATTAATATGTGTACATACCAAAACAATGAATGCATCAATTAGCTAGTCAGCACAGGCTTAACTAATATATTTACCTGGCCGGACTATGTTCGGTCACCGGAGCCGTCACCATGGGCTCCTTCTTGCACCAGCATTGGGTCACCGGAGCCATCATAATCATGTCTTTCCTCCTCCACTCTTCGATCACCGTAGCCTGCTTCTTCACCCTGTTCTTCTAGACCATCATTGTCGTTAAGATACGACAAGATATCACCTCCGGCTAAGATTATGTCCCCCAACACCTCTTCTGCTTGCTCGTCTCGTCCGTGCTCCATTGTTTCTGCAAATATTACAACATGGCAATTATTACACAAACATGACAGCAGGTGGATATATTAGTGCAAACGCAGACCTAGCTTATTCCGAGTTTGGGGTGGCCTCGGCAATGCTTCAAGGGTAGGGGCGCGGCGGGTTTGGGTAGGAGACCGACATCGTTTTTTTCTAGGGTTTGGGTGTCCTCGAGAGTTTTCGTCGAGCGAGAGGGCCGGGGGGTGCTCCCATGGTATAAGTTATCACGGTCGAGAGGGGGTATAAATATCGACCGTCCATCATGTCGAAGTTATCTGGGAGGGAGTTATATATATCGACAACGACGGCATACATACATGGGAAAATAATGTTATCAGGGAGGGGGTATATCGACAACGACATACCCGATAAAAAATAAGCAGATGAAGAAGAAATAAAAAGAGGAGAAGAAGAAAGGAATAGAGGAGAAGATCGAAGAAAAAAAGAAGAGGAGAAGAAGAAAGGAATAGAGGAGAAGAAGAAGAAATAGATCTATTTTTTCTTCTTCTCCTCTTCTTTTTCTTCTTTTTTCCTCTTCTTATTTATTTCTCCTCTTCTTCCTCTCCTCTTCTTATCCTTTCTTCCTCTTCTTATTTTCGTTTTTCCTCTCCTTCTTTTTCTTCTTCTTCCTTTCCTAGCTAGATACATAAAACTTTTCTAAAAATGTAACTTTTGCATATATAAAATGTTTCCTAACTCTTTTACAACCACAAAAAAGAAGAAAGACGAGGGGTAGGAGACCGACATCGTTTTTTCTACGGTTTGGGTGTCCTCGAGAATTTTGGTCAAGCGAGAGGGCCGGGGGGTGCTCCCGTGGTATAAGTTATCACGGTCGAATTTATCCGGGAGGGGGTTATATCGACAACGACATACCTGATAAAAAATAAGATAAGGAAGAAGAAGAAGAAAAAGAAGAAAAAAAAAGAGGAGAAGAAGAAAAAATAATCCTAAACTAAACATAAACTAAAATAATCCTAAAACTAAATGAAACTTCTCCTCCTCCCTTTTTATTTTTTCTTCTTCTCCTCTTTTTTTTCTTCCTCTCCTCTTTTTTTTCCTTTTTTCCTCTTCTTCATCTTTTTCTTTTCCTTCTTCCTAAACTAAACATAAACTAAAATAATCCTAAAACTAAACAAAACTTCTCCTCCTCCCTTTTTATTTCATCGTCTTCTTTTTTTTCATCCTAAAACTTTATGAACAAAATTACAACAGAAAAAAACAATAAAAATTCTATGAACAAAATTACAACAGAAAAAAAACCTATGAAAAAAATTACAATAAAAATTATATGAACAAAATAAAAATTCTTTGCATATGAACATACAAACATTTGCATATTCTACAATATCATCATCATATTCTACAATAATATCACCAAAACTCCTACCTTTGCCTATGAATAGGGGGCCTGCTTCGTGGGCGGCGTCGGGGCGGGCGGCGGCGTTCGGGCGCGGGGGGGAAGGGGGAGAGGAGGGGGAACGGCGCAGTGAGGCTCACACTGCAGGCGAGCGGCGGCGAGGTCGGGGCAGGGGCGACGGCGACGAGGTCGGGGCAGGGGCGACGGCGACGAGGTCGGGGCAGGGTGCGGCGACGCCGGGGCAGGGGCGACGGCGACGACGGAGACGGCGGCGAGGTCGGGGCAGGGTGCGGCGAGGCAGGGGTAGGGGCGACGACGACGACGGAGATGGCGGACGGGGGTGGCAGCCTGGCGGCGTCAATGTCGTGGGCGTCGTCGGGGCGGCAACTGCGAGATGAGAAGTGAAATTCTCACAAGTCCTGCTTATATACCCAGGGCATTGGTTCCGGTTCATAGCACCAACCGGGACCAATGCCCCCTTTAGTCTCGGTTGGTGCCACCAACCGGGACCAAAGGCCTCTTTTCAGCAGCCCAAAGGGAGGGAAGCGGCGGCCTTTGGTCCCGGTTGGTGGCACCAACCGGGACTAAAGGGGGGCATTGGTACCGGTTCGTGGCACCAACCAGGACCAAAGGCCCCCTTTAGTCCCGGTTGGTGCCACCAACCAGGACCAAAGGACATGTGCTGCCCGCGTCGCGGCCAAAGTTTAGTCCCACCTCGCTAGTTGAGAGAGCTCGAGAGTGGTTTATAAGCGCTGCTGCGCCCACCCTCTCGAGCTCCTCTCAATTGCAGGCTTTTGGGCCTAACCGTACACAGTGTGCCTGTGGGCCGACTGGGCCACCTGCGGGCCTGAATCCTGGCCCATGGTTGGGTTTCTAGTCGTATTCAGGCCATGGTGGCCCAGTAGATGGCAGTTTTTTTTCTTTGTTGCTTTATTTATTTTATTTTGTTTCTACTTACAACAAAATACTTACTGTTGCTATTTTTATTTATTTTATTAAAGTTTATTTTTTAATTCTTTTTGCTTTTAGGTCACAAAAATTATAAACTTTCTGTTAGTGCCATTAGTTTTCAAATTTGAATAGTTTAAATTTGAATTCTTTGAAATTTCTGTGAATCACTAGTTTGTGATTAACTTTACTATAAAATAGATTTTGGAGTGATTCTTTTTCCTGCTATTTAATATTACTGTGTTTTATGATTCTATTCAAAAACAGATTTTGTTATTTTAGTTTCTAACAAAAAAAATCTTTATGATAATGCTTTTTGCTATTAGAGTTTCTAACAAAAACATTCTTTATGAAAATTCTTTTTGCTTTTAATGTTTTGAACAGAAAATGATTTGATAATTTTAGTTGCATAAATTTTATATAATTTTAGTTTCAATAATACTAGAGGTTTATAAAAGTTTTTTTGTTGATTCCTTTTGCTATTGGAGTTTTATAAAAGCTTTTTAGTTGATTCTTTTGGCTATTGAAGAATATTATAGTTTTGTTTTAGTTGATCATAACTGCATATTTTAATTGATTATTTTTAGTTCATTCTTTTTGCTATTAGTTCATGAGCTATAAATGAACTAATCTGTTACAAAGGGATTTCATTTTTTTGAACTTATTTGAACTCCAGAGATTTTGTGTGTTCAAAATGCACCATTCAAAGCCACATCATCAATTTTCAACCCTTTCTGACTTCATTTGTTATTTTTCATGCATTTACTGATTTTTTGAGCTATATGACCGTGAAATTGAAAAGCACTACAAATGAACTCTGAAAAGGTTGAAAGTTGGCATGGTGTCATCATTTCACCCACATAGCATGTGCTAAAAAGTTGAAAGGGTTATGGCAAAAATTGGATGCACTTCGTGTACAAAATGGACAATCTCTTTCGAAGTATCAGGATTTCGGACGAAAACTCATCAGTTACAAAGGGATTTCATTTTTTTTAAACTTATTTGAACTCCAGACTTTTGTGTGTTCAAAATGCACCATTCAAAGCCACGTCATCAATTTTCAACCCTTTCAGACTTCATTTGTTATTTTTCATGCATTTACTGATTTTTTTGAGCTATATGACCGTGAAATTGAAAAGCACTACAAATGAACTCTGAAAAGGTTGAAAGTTGGCATGGTGTCATCATTTCACCCACATAGCATGTGCTAAAAAGTTGAGAGGGTTACGGCAAAAACTGGATGCACTTCGTGTACAAAATGGACAATCTGTTTCGAGATATCAGGGTTTCATACGGAAACTCGTCTGTTACAACAGGCATTTCAAATGAAATACAAAAAGGTTGAAAGTTGGCATGGTATCCCACGTACGTACACCGTTTCCATTCCACAGCTGTAAAAGTTCTTCAACTAATGGCCTTAGGTACACATCAATGTCGTTGCCGGGTTGCTTATGGCCTTGGATGAGAACTGGCATCGTAATGAACTTCCGCTTCATGCACATCCAAGGAGGAAGGTTATACATACATAGAGTCATGGGCCAGGTGCTGTGATTGCTTCTCTGCTCCCCGAAAGGATTAATGCCATCCGCGCTTAAACCAAACCATACGTTCCTTGGGTCAGCTGCAAACTCAGCCCAGTACTTTCTCTCGATTTTTCTCCACTGCGACCCGTCAGCGGGTGCTCTCAACTTCCCGTCTTTCTTATGGTCCACACTGTGCCATCGCATCAACTTGGCATGCTCTTCGTTTCTGAACAGACGTTTCAACCGTGGTATTATAGGAGCATACCACATCACCTTCGCAGGAACCCTCTTCCTGGGGGGCTCGCCGTCAACATCACCAGGGTCATCTCGTCTGATCTTATCCGCAATGCACCGCATACCGGGCATGCGTTCAGATCCTTGTACGCACCGCGGTAGAGGATGCAGTCATTAGGGCATGCATGTATCTTCTGCACCTCCAATTCTAGAGGGCATACGACCTTCTTTGCTGCGTATGTACTGTCGGGCAATTCGTTATCCTTTGGAAGCTTCTTCTTCAATATTTTCAATAGCTTCTCAAATCCTTTGTCAGGCACAGCATTCTCTGCCTTCCACTGCAGCAATTCCAGTACGGTACCGAGCTTTGTGTTGCCATCTTTGCAATTGGGGTACAACCCTTTTTTGTGATCCTCTAACATGCGATCGAACTTCAGCTTCTCCTTTTGACTTTCGCATTGCATCCTTGCATCGACAATAACCCGGCGGAGATCATCATCATCGGGCACTGGTTCCTCTTGATCTTCAGCAGCTTCCCCCGTTGCAGCATCATTGGGCACATCGTCTGGTTCCTCTTGATCTTCAGCAGCTTCCCCGGTTGCAGCATCACCGTATTCAGGGGGCACATAGTTTTCATCGTCCTCTTCTTCTTCGCCGTCTTCCATCATAACCCCTATTTCTCCGTGCCTCGTCCAAACATTATAGTGTGGCATGAAACCCTTGTAAAGCAGGTGGGTGTGAAGGATTTTTCGGTCAGAGTAAGACTTCGTATTCCCACATGTAGGGCATGGACAACACATAAAACCATTCTACTTGTTTGCCTCAGCCACTTCGAGAAAATCATGCACGCCCTTAATGTACTCGGAGGTGTGTCTGTCACCGTACATCCATTGCCGGTTCATCTGCGTGCATTCCGCTAAACCATACAAATCTCAAGGAAAATGGAGCTTTGAGGTCGAGCTTCGAGAGGAGAAAGCTTAACTACTGTGGCTCGGGCATTTCATCGAACACCTCATGTGCATAGGAGGTGAGCTAGAGCACCACAAAGCCCTCCCCTCGCCGGCCAGAGAAAAACAGAGCACTGGAGTGCTCTGCTCGCGGGCGAGGGGTATATATAGGCACCTCATTAGTCCCGGTTCGTGGCATGAACCGGGACTAAAGGGCAGCCTTTGGTCCCGGTTGGTGCCACGAACCGGTTCCAATGCACCCCTTTAGTCCCGGTTGGTGGCACCAACCGAGACGGAAGGCCCTGTGCTGCCCGCGTCGCGGCCAAAACTTTAGTCCCACCTCGCTAGTTGAGAGGGGCGCGCAGTGGTTTATAAGCCCCACTGCCGCACCCCTCTCGAGCTCCTCTCTATTGCAGGCTTACGGGCCTAACTGTCACTGCTATGCCTGTGGGCCTACTGGGCCTTCTGCGGGCCTAAATCCTGGCCCACGGATGGTTTCTAGTCGTATTCACGCCGTGGTGGCCCAGTAGGTGGCATAATTTTTATTTTTTCCCTGTTTTTTGTTTTCTCTTTTGCTTTATTTATTTTGTTTTGTTTCTACTTACAACAAAAAACTTATTTATTTTATTCCATTTTGTTTCTAATTACTTATGTATTTTACTTTATTTATTTTATTTTTATTTATTTTACTGCTGCTATTTTTATTTATTTTATTAAGGTTTATTTATTTTATTTACTATAGTTTATTTTATTTTATTTTGTTTCTACTTATTTATTTTATTTTGTTGCTACTTATTTATTTTATTTTATTTTGTTTTGTTTCTACTTATTTATTAAAAGTTTATTTTGTTTATACTTACTTATTTTATTTTCTTTTTTGCTTTTTGTATTTATTTTATGAAAATTTTGTTTGAAGAGGAAAGGGTGATGCAGCAATAGTAGCGTAAGTATTTCCCTCTGTTTTTGAGAACCAAGGTATCAATCTAGTAGGACGCTCCTCAAAAGTCCCACGCACCTACACAAACAAACAAGAACTCGCAACCAACGCAATAAAGGGGTTGTCAATCCCTTCACGGCCACTTGCGAAAGTGAGATATGATAGAGATAATATGATAAGATAATATTTTTGGTATTTTTGTGATATAGATTGGAAAAGTAAAAGATGCAAATAAAAGTAGATTGAAAGCTTATATGATAAAGGATAGACCCGGGGGCCATAGGTTTCAGTACTGGCTTCTCTCAAGATAGCATAAGTATTACGTTGGGTGAACAAATTACTGTCGAGCAATTGATAGAAAAGCGAATAATTATGAGATTATCTAGGCATCATGTCCGTGACAAGTAGACCGACTCCTGCCTGCATCTACTACTATTACTCCACACATTGACCGCTATCCAGCATGCATCTAGAGTATTAAGTTCATAAAGAACAGAGTAACGCATTAAGAAAGATGAGATGATGTATAGGGATAAACTCATGCAATATGATATAAACCCCATCTTTTTATCCTCGATGGCAACAATACAATACGTGCCTTGCTGCCCCTGCTGTCACTGGGAAAGGACACCGCAAGATTGAACCCAAAGCTAAGCACTTCTCTCTTTGCTAGAAAGATCAATCTAGTAGGCCAAACCAAACTAATAATTCGAAGAGACTTGCAAAGATAACTTAATCATACATAAAAGAATTCAAAGGAGATTCAAATATTTCTCATAGATAAACTTGATCATAAACTCACAATTCATCGGATCTCGACAAACACACCGCAAAAAGAGTTACATCAAATAGATCTCCAAGAAGATCGAGGAGAACTTTGTATTGAGATTCAAAGAGAGAGAAGAAGCCATCTAGCTAATAACTATGGACCCGAAGGTCTGTGGTAAACTACTCACAACTCATCAGAGAGGCCTTGGAGATGATGTAGAGGCCCTCCATGATCGATTCCCCCTCCGGCGGAGCGCCGGAGAAGGCTCCAAGATGGGATCTCGAGGATACAGAAGGTTGCGGCGGTGGAATTAGGCTTTCGTGGGTGCCTCTGATGTTTTCGGGGTACGTGGGTATATATAGGAGGAAGAAGTAGGTTGGTGGACGCCCGAAGGGCCCACGAGATAGGGGGCGCCCCCAGTAGGGGGGGCGCCCTCCACCCTCGTGGCCGCCTCGGTGGTTGCTTGACTTCCACTCCAAGTCCTCTGGATCACGTTCGTTCCAAAAAGCACGCTCCCGAAGGTTTCATTCCGTTTGGACTCCGTTTGATATTCCTTTTCTTCGAAACACTGAAATAGGCAACAAAACAGCAATACGGGCTGGGCCTCCGGTTAGTAGGTTAGTCCCAAAAATGATATAAATGTGTAAAGTAAAGCCCATAAACATCCAAAACGGGTAATATAATAGCATGGAACAATCAAAAATTATAGATACGTTGGAGACGTATCAAGTAGTTTTCTTATTCTCTCCATAACAATCGTTTTTAATTGTGTAAGTACGAAACGAAACTCTTTATTTAACGTACAGTGAAGAAAACTACTACTACTTCCGATGAACTAACGATCCACGCGTCCTGGTCGCACTTCCTGTCCTTCACGTGCGGTACACTACCCTCCTTAAGTGAACAACCACACATGCGCCAAATTATCGGAAACGTGTGAGAGTGTGTACAAATAAAGAATTTTAATTTCAATTATCGAAAAGGTTTGAGAGTATGTACAGTTTGCCCTCTCTAATAATTATGGTTTGTTGTGTTTGGCCTAAACTTGGTCAAACTTTACAAAGTTTGACTTCAGCCAAATCTAATATGCAGAGTAAATAAAAATGGAGGGCTACTACGTCCATCCGGGTTTTTAGTTCACACCTTTTTTTAATCAAAGTTAATAGCTGGACAAATAAAATTACAGGGGAGTTGGAGACAAAGTTGTGAGCAGGCTTAGAAATCAATACAAAACTTATGCTCTTAGTACCAACGTCGATCCTTCTTCGAGGAAACATTTGGTTCATAGCCAATTGTGTGATAAAATTGCACCAACATGAAAGATGACTGCGTCTCCAACGCAACCAAGGTGAACTGGCGAAGGATATCATGCATCTTTGTGCGTAACAAGCAAAGAGCACTGATGGAAGACAGCTTGTTGTTCATTGAAAATCGATTAGCTTCACCAGTCGATGCAACCATGAGGCGCAACCATGAACATCGATAGGTCATCGTGGTGATGCATCATCCATTTGGCATCAAGTTTGGGTGAGGGACCTATGAAGTTTGACAAATCCTCACTGTGGTCTGTTTCTTCTCAGTAATCAAGCTCGAGGAAGGAAGAACCACGTGGCAGAGGACAGTGAGGCGGAACAACAATGGCCATCCAATTTTGTGCAGTTCCACTAAAGTTGAGGAATACATGCCCGGGTATGGATATACGCATCGCTGTTTCCAAAAATATAAAAAAGGGATATAGTGTTGTTACTTTGTTTTACAAGATTAACAACGACATCTCAATTGTCAATAAGAATTAATGAAAAGTACACCAACAAACAGAAGCATCATGATTATCTTGATGGGAACTAAACTAGGATACTCGGGAAAAAAAGCATTTCTTCATTTAACCAGTGATAGTATTAGATTAGCAGCAGCAATAGGAGCATATGGACAATGACCGCACAACCACCATGAACTTTTTGTTGAAACAACATGTATACCTCCACCGAGGCATAAATCAGGACAACTTTTCGAGTGGCATTTCATCTATAATAGTAGGTGATGTTGGACCAGCCGACGAACCCTAGCTATTATACATGGGGAGCTGGGGAGTAGTCGCATAGAAGAAAACCCGCACTCAGCGACCTGGGGAGCTGGACCAGTACAAGAAGTTATACCTCAGGTGGGCGAGATGTCGTTTAGGTGGGCGGGCAGGATCTGCCCACACGACGGTAGCGAACAAGGGCGCGGAGGACCTTCGTCCGCGCCAGCGCCGGCTCCGAGAGGATGGTGCGCATCGGCTTCCTCCATCGCAGACAGCGACAAAGTCAGTGCTGCACCTCCCGCAGCGGACGGGATTCGGCCGGATCTGTGACCACCGGTGAGGAGAGAGATAGAGTGGACACTGTCATCTTGTTTTGATATGGAGAGGGTGAGAGAGCGAGACGCGAGAAACTCTATCAAACAAGAGGCTATAATGGAGTAAAAAAATCTCTCCATAGCAGTGGTTTTAAATAGAATACGCGCGTTCCCGGAAAAAAGAAACGAAAACTGGCGGACAATTTCTTAACGTACCAAAAAAAACTTGATCAAAAACACGCCCCCGCTTCTAGGTCGCGAGAGTCGTCGCGCACACACACATAGACATAGACATGTATATCCGTGTTTACGTAAAATTCCATTTCCATCTCCATCTCCAATCATATTTGTCCAACTGGCACATTATTTACGTTGTTAATTATATATGCAGCAATATTAACGTACAACATCTCTTGTTTGCGGGCGTCTGGACCGCTGCCACGGCCGCTCCTGACCAACCCGAACCCTCTTCATCACCCGCGCGTGCTTCCCACCCGAAACGGTCAGTGCCGCATTCATGCCCGGCCAGAGCGGACGCAACCGCTCACTGGCGCCGGCATTGAATCGGCGCGTCGGCCGAGAGAGCGTCGCCCGCGCCGCTTCCTGGTGCACGCGACTGCTCCGCGTTCAAAGGTCGCAATAGTCGGCCACAACATGCATGTAAAAAGTTCTTGGGAGTCCGTGCTATAGCTAGCTGTCCTCCCCCAACTCGTCAATCTCTTCCAGTAGTGCTAGTACTCCATGGCGCGATCCATTGACAAGCAGGCGGGAAAGTTATCGTATACTCGGTTTGCGGTGAGTGGCATGCCAAGCGACCGTGTGGGGTCGAGCCATGGAGGAGGGTGAGACACGAACACGACAGACGTGATTTAAACGTTGGTTTTGCTTGATGGCGCAATCCAACGAAACGAAACGTTGGTTTGTCTCCGTTTCCATTTTTTCTCCGGAAAAACGGAAACTTTCCACTCCACTTTCATTCCTATTCCAAGGTTGCCCCGTTACAACATTCCATCAAATACAAAGGAAAACTAACACGCATGCTGATGCATCTCAATGATTCACAGATCATAGCCAATATTTACTTCACAACTAAAGACAAAAGTTGTGAGAGCGTGTACGAAAGAAAAACTACTGATGGGGTCACTACGACTTAAACCCTAAACCCTAAACAGGATTTAATTTCCTGGCCAGGTAGAACCTGTCGAAGGAAAGACGGCTGGCACCCTCGGATCATACGATGCTTTTGTGTAGTTCCACTAAAATCGAGCTGAGCATCCCTGATGGCAAAGATATTGAAGAAGTGTGATTAGAATAATAGTACTGGCACTAGTTCATGAGACATAAACTCATCACAAGTAGAAGCCGGTAGAAGTAGAGAAAGATCGACATGGAGATGGAGCTACGTGGGGAGCTGCGGCAGTGGAGCAAGCCGGCTCCAAAAGGAAGATGGACTACCTGTGACGTCGGGCTGTAGCTAGAAGGGCGGTTGGGACGCGGCATCGGCCCATACCGCGGTGACCCCCGATTGGACGCACCGACTGTGGGTTTTCTCCCTCGCCGATGTCGATCGCGTCTACGCAGAACATTGTTCCCTTCCCCCACCTGCGGGATCAGGCCGGATATGTGACCAGCGGTGTGGCCACCGTCGTTCTATGCTTGTGAAGAGAGCAACCCAAGCAAGCAGGCATGTAGCTTAGGCTCCTGCTAGTGTATATATAGTGGTTTTCTTTTTCTCTCCATATCAACCATTTTATATTGCGTACGTGTCATTGAAGAGTGAAATGATGGTTGCTTCTTCCGACTAACTTACTTTATGATTTGACTGCTCCTTAGTGGCCCCTACACGTCCTCCCCCTACGTGTATGCAATAGTCACACGTACACATGGATGCAAAAACGCGCGAGACGCCCTGATGCATGCATGCCCGAGCACACGACGGAACACACACGGTCACGCTCAAGTGCTCAACCTACATGTGCATGCACACACATACTCAGCCAGGGTGAGCTAGTGACCGTATAAACACCGGAAAATGTATATATTGAGCGCAATGAGCGTATTATGAAGTCCACTGACCGTATTTTTACAACTATACAGTGACAGACAGTGTATTTATCTCGTTTGAAATTAAACCATATTAACCGGAGAGGAGGCAGTATGGACTAGCATTACTTTGTTGTGTCCCGTCAACTTGCCGAATGAGGAGAAGCTTGCAGAACGGGAGAAGCTTGCGCGCGGTGGCTCGCAGGACAAGGAGAAACTTTTGACTAATGCAAACTCTCCCTCGCTTAGGCGGTGGATGTGCAACAGTTAATTCGGTCTCAGATTGCCAGAAGCATACACTATATTAGTACTATTATTGTTCGACTTCCCGAAGAGGCGAACAGCCAAGGGCAAAGTTTACAAGTACTAGTACTACTACTATAGTCTATAGAGGTATGTACTATACTAGTACTAGGAACCGGATGGAGGAGCATCTGCACTCTTATTATATTTTTAAAATGTGATAAAGCAATCTTCAACACATTTGGTTCTCTTCGAGGGTTCTCGCATGTGATAATGGAAGTTGATTGCATGGAACACTCGCCACAATTCTCGCTTAATTCTGGCTCATATCCTGTTACAAATAGGAGTGCTTGGTAATATTTCCTCTTTTTTTGTTATTCAGCGTGTAAACAGGTCAGCAAACCTTGCGGCGCATCTTTGTGCGAACCGTGCTTGCTGCACTTTGAATGTGGCCGAGAGCTGGCTTGATGAAACACCTTGCTTCCTACTTTTTTTTGCGGGGTACCTCGCTTCCTAGTGACCAGTGTCTTGGATGATTGTCCTAAGAATGCTTATATATGAATAAAGCTCTCTCATTTACCCGAAAAAAGATTAAGCCATATTAACCGGAAAGGAGGGAGTATGTACTAGAACTACTTTTTGGTGTGTCCCGTCAACTCGCAGAACAAGGAGAACCTTGCAGGACAAGGTGAAGCTCGCTTACGCCTTTTGACTAATGCAACCTACCCTCGCCCAGGCGGTGGACATGCATCAGTCCATTCGGTGTCAGATTGTCAGAGGCATACACTGTAGTACCCAACATGCGGAGTACCATCATTGTTCGACTTCACGAAGAGGCGAAGAGCCAAGCGCAAGGTTTAGTAGTACGAGTAGTACTACTACTAGAACCGCATGGTGGAGCGTCTGTACTCTTATTTTTTTAATCTCTGATAAAGTAAACGTTTATTCTGGAGAAGGGCGAAAAAGGCAGCCCCACATGTAATGATGATATCGATCAACCATGCTCGAATATATCTTGGCCTCCGTGCGAGCCCGTCTATGTGTTCTCGCTCCTCGTCCCTCTCAAGGAACGGCGGGTTGGCTATTTTGCCGTCAATTGAGATCGGTTTGCTCACAGTCCGGTCCCGCATGTCAGTGATATGCCAAGAGGAGGTGCGTTGACCGACTGGCCATACGCGTACTTGGTTTTGCACCTTCATACTACTCCTCCCTCCGTCACAGTTTACAGGGCGCGCTTCATTATGATGCATTTCCACCACCAGCGAGACTTTAGATGTGTTTGGTTTAATGCTCAATTAATTAGGGCGTGGTAACCGCAATCAAGTCCACAATTTTCTCTCAATGTACTACTACGGAGTGGAGTAAGTGCATGCATGTGTGTACCCGGGGTGGAAGCACTGCATGCATGTGTGTACGCATTATTTCCTCTAGTAATAGACGCCGTGCTATAACTACCAATGTTATTTTTCAGGCCGATCGCTAGTCGCCTTGGTCCCACAGATTTTTTTCTTTTTTCTGAAGCGCGCTCTATAAACAGTGACGGATGGAGTAGTATGAGCGGATTCAAAGAAGAGCGTATTGATGGTTGCTTCTTCCGAGCAACTTACAGTGGGAAAGGTGAGGCTTATGATTTGACTGCTCATTACTCACTATTAATGCGGTGCAACGACCGGGCTGAGTCTCCCATGCGGTTGTGCACTGCCCCCTCGGTTCTTAAATATACTCCGGAGTATTTGTCTTTCTGGAGATTTCAACGAGTGACTACTCAAACATTTGTCTTTTAGAGATTCAAATGGACTACTACATATATAGACATATTTTAGAGTGTAGATTCACTCATTTTTCTCTGTATGTAGTCACTTGTTGAAATCTCTAGAAAGACAAATATTTAGGAACGGAGGGAGTACACATACGAAGCAAAATGAGTGAATCTACACTCTAAAATATGTCCATTTGAAATTTGTAAAAAGACAAACATTTAGGAACGAAGGAGTATAATTTTGTGCATGGCACATGGACCCGGATGCTGAAGAGGCTTCTGGCAATGCTATCAAGCTTCCAGCATTTGTTTACATAATTGACATACTATACAAATAATTTTCCAGTGACATGAAATTGTACAATGGTGTGAGCTTTCAGCTTTTGTTTCGTGTGTCTTGCCATCGATGATCTTTCAGAAACAATAAAAAACTAACTTCCTTGCTAATGCATCTCAATTATTAGCAGATCAGAGCTAATATTTACATCACAACTGAAGACAAAGTTGTGAGAAGGTGTTAAATTAAAACTGATTCATGCTTTCATTAGCAGCAACGTCCCCCCAGCTCTGTCTAAATCAACAAGGCATGTTGGGAAAAAAAGTAGTTGTCTGGAGCATGCAACATTCTGATCATTTTGTGCAGTTCCACTAAAATAGAGCTGAGCGTCCCTGTTCCAAAGATATTAAGTGTGATTACGATAATAGAGGACTGCTGATGAAACAATAAACACACAAATAGAAGTCGATCACCTTTGCAGTCTCTCTTAAGACTAGCTAGTTGGAGAAGATTAGGCTCGGAGTTGGATGAGGAGGATAGAGCAAAACCAATCTCCCTTTGTGCGGTCGCACTGAAATGTAGAGACGTCGCCCGTGTGACATTTTAGTACAACTGCACAAAACACTCTTAAGAGAAAAGTGATTTGTGCAGTGCACCAAAAGGTCGCAATAGCAACGAGGTGAAATGGATAGCCCTGTTTGCAAAAAAGAGGTAGAAAGTAAACAATTACTGTCCAATAACAGTTGATGACACATGCGACGACAAAAAAGAAGCATATTCCTTGTCCTAAGGGAAGATAACAACACGATTGTGTTTGTCTAAAACGGTGTGAGGACGAGATTGCAATATGGAAAGTACGCCGGACGAGCTACGTTTTGGGCAAAGAACTATGGAAGATCCACATGCAGCGACGTGGGAAGACGGGCAGTGGAGCAAGGCCGGAGGGGATACCTGGAGGTCGTCGGGATGTAACTAGGTGAGCGGCGGCGGGCGGAATCTGCCCATACTGCGGCAGTGAGCAGGTGGCGTAGGCCCTACCGCGCCGGAGCTTGGTCAGAGAGAACGGCGTGTACCGCAGATCGGGACGTGCTGCCTCGGCGCCGTCGAACGGGGAAACGATGCACTTCCTCCCTTTCCGCCGATGGACGAGATGCGGCCGGATTAGTGACCAACGGTGAGAGAGAGAGAGAGAGAGAGAGAGAGAGGCCACCGCAGCCTTGTTTGAGATACTCTGAAGAGAGACAAACCAGGCAGGCAGGCTCCATTGTATATAGTGGAGCGGATTACCTTTTTCTCCATAAAAATCATTTTATATTCTATGTACGTGCCATTGAGCGATATAACTTTATTTAAAAATAACGCGCCAACGCATCAAGTCGAACTTTGTTTCGTGCACGCGTGGTACACGACCTCCGTAGGTAAACAACCGCTACACACGTTCAAATTAGCACGTGGGCTGCCATTTCGTATAGAAATGAGCTCCACCGTGTACCCGCGCGGGTGTGGCTGGGCACGAAGCGTGAGTACGTGCACGGTGCACCTATTCTCTTCTTTTATACGTACACCACCTACGTGGGGTTGTGTGAGAGAGATACAAACATAGAGAGATATAGTGTGTGGGTTCATGAGAGTTTTTTTTGGGGGGGTCAATCAAAAAATGTAACATATGCAATGTGTGTGAAATAGAGTACTGGATATATCATATACATAGAGGGGGCGATCCACGAGAAGAGAGTGGAGGTATCAACGGCTTGAGGTGTCCATAGAATCGAAGAGAGGCATGATGTGTGTGTGTGCGCGCGCGCGATCGATAAAGAGTGCCATCGAATTTGTGTGTGCCCACGTCAAAGATATAGAGTGGCTAGCCTACTGGAACGTGAGAGGGGACATGTGCAGTTTGTCTCTGTAGCATGGATACCTACGTACAGCGCTCGACTATCGGTGTGTGGTGGGGGGAGGGAGGCCTAATTAACTGTAGAGGTACAATGGCTGCTATATGTGTGGAGGAGGAGAGAGGCCTACCTCATGTATTAAGGGAGATCGATCTACCTCATGTATTAGGGGAGATCGATCGGCGTCCATGCATATGTGTAGGAGAGGAATAAGGTTGGGAGAGAGACAGAGGTAGAGTGTTGGAGGGGGTGGTAGTGGAGTTGCTTCTAACAAATGGTGGGATAGGCTTGCTAGACAAACGAAGGGCACGCCTGCAATATCAATAAGAGAGGAGATGGCTGCTTGTCTGTGCACGTGCATGTGAGAGACGGGTCAGGAGGCATGCACGAATGATGAGGGGGGACGATATGGATGTGGTAAGCAGACATAACTACATAGGAAGATCAATCGTCCTTTGTTAGAGAAAGGAGAGACATAACTTATGAGGTACGTCGATCGATGGGGGGATAGTTAAAGTCGACCTAGGTATATGTTGGGAGATCAATCGGTATACACGCATGTGTGTGTTAGAAGCAAATGAGGAACGGGGAGAAGGATAGAGAGAGAGGGATGCATCTAGGAGGTGGTACGAGAGGCATACTATATCGAGGGGGAAGGAGTGTGCGAGTACGAGATCGATGAAAAGAGTGGTGGGAGTGAGGCATGGACGGTGATAAGAGAAGAGGGGAAGCTTGTGTTTGTGCTAGGCACACCTGGCTAGAGAGGCATACCGATCGATGTGTGCCATAAAGAAGGAGATGGGGGGCCTACACACACCGTGGGTGAATGACCTACAGTGAAAAGACGAATTTGCGCGATGGAGCTAGAGAATGCTGAGGGAGGGTGAGAGGGATGCGGGCGTGTGCATGCACGAGAGAAAGTTAGCGCTAGCTACAAAGATAAGAGGATTGTGTGGGTGTAAAAGACGAATAGAGATCATACTTCATTATAAAAAGCGAATTCGGATATTTGAAGAATTTATCATAGTGTTTTAAATCGACGCATGTGTGAATATATATAACGGTGATACACATGGTGTGGTTATGAACATGTTATACTACATGTAATATATTTTATCTCTACTCTTATAAAAAAACGGAGTTGTTGATGATGGTGTGCCTGCCATCCTGCAATATAGGCCGTCCGATTTATATCTGGCGGATAGGAAGGAAACTATGGCAATTTTGAAAAAAGATACCCACACCCCTCTCCATATTTGCAAATTAGGCCTCCCCTTGATCATGTTGATGTTTTGTGGAACGCATGGGCATCTTGCTAGTACTACGTATAATACATAGAACATTGATTATAATTTGGGCTAATGTGTGGCTTTTGCATCTCAGGTCTAAATACTTGTCATAATGTAGGGGGCGGGGCACTATACTTTATGTGATAAACACGGTGTACGTATGGAAGATGGTTTAGATTATGAATATATAGTTAGTACATCAAATGTACTATTATTTGGAATCAACATCAAGTGTATTCAAAAAATAGAATTCGAGTTCATGTACTACACATAGTTCATATCTATCAATCATATGGTGTGTTATTAAGCTAATACACGAATGATGGTTGAAGTTGGCAACAATCATGATTGTAGATTCTTATTGAAATAGAGAAACGAATTCAAATTCAGTTCGAATTGCAGCGGTGGTATAGACATTTGGAATGCACTAAAATGTTGGTATGAGTAGGTTACATGCATTATACAGCAAGCGAAAAAATTTAATTGGACATAGCATGGATTCATACTCCCTCCTTCCATCTATATAGGGCGTAATGGCTTTAAAATATATATATAGGGTGTAATGAGTTTTTTAAGACCGCCTTTGACTATTGACAAGATTAATAGTACATGACATGCACAATATGAAAATTATATCATTGAAAGAACCTTTCACAGACGAATTTAACGGTGTG
Organism: Aegilops tauschii subsp. strangulata; assembly: GCF_002575655.3. NCBI lineage: Eukaryota > Viridiplantae > Streptophyta > Magnoliopsida > Poales > Poaceae > Aegilops > Aegilops tauschii. The sequence goes on along the minus strand of NC_053037.3, from coordinate 33,759,506 downwards.
TCTTTGTGTAAGTTGCATGTCATATATTATTGCTCTAATATTTGGTCAAAGTTAGCATCGAAAAACGCATTAGGCCCTATATAGATGGAAGGAGGGAGTAGCTTTGAATAGCATTTGTATAGTAAAACGGGGCAAGACTCTCTCTTTGTGTGGTGTGAATAGTTTTATTTTTTTCTTTTCTTTTTCGTTGAGGGAAGTGCGAATTGATTTGGTACGTACAAGTACAATATTACTACACGTTAGGCTTATCCCTAAAATTCAACCCGCGCCTTGTTATATCCCGAAAATTCAGATATCGTGCTCCCAAAACCGGCGCCTTCACAACCCGCGCCTTGCTATCCCGAAATTACAACGCGCGCGAAAACTCCCTTTAGCTGCCAAATCCCGACACGTGAAATCCCCCTTCTAACCCTGAGCTGAAAGGGCCGCTAGTTCAAATCAGTGGGGGGTACTTTTGTAACACACCCTACATTTTGGACAAGCGCGTCCCTAAGTCATGGTTCACCCCCTCCCATCGCCCCCTTTTCACCATTCGAAATCCCAGGCCGCCATAACCTCTCCGCTCCAGCCGCAAAACCCCACACTCCTCCGTCCGCCACCTCACCGCTGCTCAGCCGGAGCCTCTTCCCCGACGATGTCGTCCACCGCAACAGCTCGACGTCCCTCGTCCACCTCCCCGGATGAGGATCCGTCGTCCATCTCGTCGTCCCGCCGGTTCAGCCGCCCCGTCCTCCACCTCCAAGGAGCTGCTCCAATGATCGCCTCGTCTATCGCGGCTACTCCATCCCCACAGCGCCGCCTTAACCTGCTCCACTGGAACCGCAGCATCCTCACCGACTCCTTGGACGAAGCTGAGGCCTACTCGGCGCCACCAAAGAGGTTGTACACTCATCGCGTCGCACCTTCTCCTTAACTCGACCTCCCGGCGCCGACGGTGCTCCATCCAGCACCCCCATGGAGCGGCTACCTTGAAGCCGGCGCCGCGGGCGACATCTCCATGGCGGCTCTCCCCCAGTGCGAAGCCCCTTCGGCGGCGGTGTCCATACCAGCCTGATCTGCTACTGCTGCTCCGGCTCTCGCTCGCTCGCTCGTGCTGCTGTTGCTGCTCTCCCCCTCGCTCGTGCTGCTGCTCTGCTTCGATTTAGCTACACTTCAGTCGACTGAATTGACTTTTGGGTCAGTCGATTTTCAGGAGGTGGGGGGGCTCGCCGGAGTTAAGGAAGAACCACCCGCAGCGGGGACGTGGGCTCGCCGGAGAGGTACCCCACTATCTATCTTAGGGTTCAGGATGGGGGGCGGGGGGCCTAGAGGGCTGGCCGGGGCAGCGGCGGACCGGCGGCGGGGAGTTGTTTCGGGGCGGCGAGGCGGCGCTGGGGCCGGCGGTTCAGCCGGTGGTAGCTGGCAGCTCAGGGGGGTGCAGGTTGAAGATGAACTGCAGGCCCTCCCTAAACTACATGTCAAGTGCCTCTCTGCTACCATTGCGTTCAGTTTCGACAGTAACATTCAGATTCCACAGTAAATTTCAGTTTCGACAGTTAAGTTCAGAGTCAACAGTTTTTACCTCATCTATTGTAGTTAGGTGGTTTTTGGTGATGTAAATTTTACATCTATTTTACATCATCTATTGGAGATGCTATTAGAATCCCTCTTGAGATTGACGATGTCTGTCTTGTGCTGCTTCAGCCTTGACGTCTTACGGCTCACCGGAGCTGCTCCAACGACAGAACGATCCATCACAACAGAGCAGTGCCCTGCACGCCATCTACAGATTCCTCAGATCTTCCTCCACACCTCCGACAGCCACCTCTGCCTCAACTGCTTCAGCGACCAACCCAATGATGCTGAGGTCGACACGGCTACGGCAAAGAGGTTGTACACTTGTTGCATCACTTATTACTATACATTCATGTCAATCCATTAGGGCTATTTTGGCTCAACGGAAAAACATAGCAATAGGGAATTTTCCAATGGCACTCTACTATTCAATTATTCGTGCATTTTGTTGAAAGGAATGAAGCAAAACATCCACCTGGACTTACTTTTCAAAATCCTATGCATGAAAACAAGACCAAGTGCATTAGTGGCAGAATAACATTCTAACTGTACACGCTTTCATATGGTTTCACTTTATTTTGGCCATGTTTCTTTGCATTCATCTGCTCTTCCAATTCCAGTAAACCAAACACCCAAGTTGACAGAAATCCTCTGTTTACAAATGCTCTGTTTACCATGTGCATTCCTGTCCTATTCCGGTGTTTTTCCTATCCCTGCGTTTTTAGAATCATGCAAGCCAAATGAGCCCTTACAGAATTACTTCAGTTACAGGTAGGTGTCGAAGGGAACTTTGTGTGGTTTGTCCGGCTCCTGCCGCGACGTCGTCCACCTCACCTGAGCTGCTTCATCGACAGACATCACGACTCCTGACCGTCTTTCGCCGCCTCAGATCTCCTTCCCTACCGCCGGCACCCACCGCAACGGCATCACCATCATCGACTCAGCAGATGAACCTGAGGAGTACATGGGTCCACAAGAGAGGTCGCACTCTTTTGTTTCTGCTTATGTTATGCATTGCTTAAAATTACCTGCTACTTTATCGTCCTGTTCACCTCTTGGACTCCAAGTCAGGTCCAAATTAATGATCAAACTTGAGTTCTAAATTAGTTGTGGGGCACATATCGAGGAAGCAATGAATAGTATCTCTGTCTAATATCTGGTTCACCTAGGGTATGCCTATGTTGTTCATCTTGGGTGGGAAACAAATAGTAAAGCAATCAGCATCTGTCTTTTTATTAAATTAAAGCAATCATCAGCCTGCTATCATTTTTTTGGATCCATCCACTTGTTGTTACCATCACGCTAAATTTCTGCATGCTCTCCTTACATAATCTCACCATATTTTTTTCGTATGCATGTCAGATATTGTACACAGTCATGCTGAACATGTAGAGAAAAAGAGAAGAGTTTTGCACGGCAATACAATGTCAGTCGCTCGATGGTGGGTTCAATGGCAAACCCTCCCCAACCCTCTCCAGATTGTAATCCAGAGGAAGATATCTGTTCTGAGGCGGATTCAGACGCCACTGACCACTCCTATTTACCCCTCAAGGTGTTTGCTCTACCTTGGCATGATGATGTTAGTCATATCATGCATATGTTGCCTTGCAGTGCCTACTTTTGACATCATATATGTCATCTGCTTAGTTTAGACATGTTCTGTAATGCCACATGTTTAGTTTCTATATCATATATGGGAATTATGCTGTCTCATGTCTTTTAGCCAGCCATAATATATGTGAAATGTGCAATGCCATCCTGTTTAACCAGGCATCATATATTTGAATGATATCTTGCCCATCCTTTTCTTCATTGCATTTCCATTTGTCGACAATGTTTGTACATTAAACTACTCTTCCTATGAATCAGCCATTTGGGTGGGAGATGGAAAAATCTGGAGTGAAAATAAGGCCTCCAGAGCAGACAGTGCTACCTGTCGAAGCAGATCTCTTGTTGGGTCCCGATAGCTCCTCAGAGATGGATTTAGAGACAGATGACCACTCCTATTCCCCCACCGAGGTGTATGCTCTAACTTGGCACAGTTATACTGCTCATATCATGCATATGGTGTCTTGCATTGCATAGTTTAGACATCATATACACAATATTCAACACCATGTTCTCAGTTCAGACATCATATCGAATGCCCTCCGTTTAGCATATAAATCACATATGTGAATTAAATGATGTGATCTTGATTACTTAGATAACATGTAGGTGAATTATGTCATGCGATCCTGTTTACTTATTCATCATATCTTTGAATTATGTTATGCTATGCTATCAAGTTTAGATAGACATTACATGAAATTATGTCATGTTATCCGTTTTAGTTAAACAATATACATGTCAACTATTTCATGCCCTCTTTTTTCACACTATCTATTGCATCTGTCTCTCATACAATGTCTGTACATTCAACTATGTTTCCTGTTTATCAGCCATTTGAATTGGAGCGGGTGATGCCAGTATCTAGCGGACTAAAAACACGGTCTTCAAATAAAACAGTGCTACCTCTTGGTGGAGATAGCACCCCGGTTGTACATGCACGAGAACCAGCCCTACCACACATGACCCAAACTCTCGCAGATTGTACCCCTACTGCCATGGACAGAGAACCAGCTTCACCCAATCTAACCCCAACCCCAGCAGATAGTAACCCAGTTCCTGTTGACACAGCACCATCTCCATCACAGAGCTCCCAAACAAGAGCAGTTAGTAAGGCAGCTCCAATGCCCAAAGGGCCAGTACTACAACGGCGAACCCCAACTCCACCAGTTAGTACGCCTATTCCTGTGGAGGAAGCACAACCAGCTAGTCGTAGTTTAACATCTATCGCATTTGATGTTGTTAAATCGTATGTGCGTATCTTCCCATCTTGGAAATATTATACTGAAGATGAAGGAAAATGCCAGTTGCAGGTGTTTGTCCAGGAGTTATGTGTAAGTAATGTTATTCATGGCAATTATTTTGCTTTGTCCCATACATCCTACCTCCATGATGGTTATAATACAGCAAATTTTCCCATTTTTCTCTATAGAGAAGGACCGATTTGGAAACTCAGGATGAGGTAACCAGTGCTAATACCTCTGCTATCTTCAAGAATGCTTGGTGGCAGTATCGGAATTACCTGAAGAAAACGTACTTCACCGGCAAAGAAACTCATCAAATTCCCTTACGTTCTCCTGAGACACATTTACTGGACGATGACTGGGAACGCCTTGTTCTGTACTTGTCCCGAACAAAGAATGTGGTAAGGTCTATGAGCTCATTTTCTATTTTTAAGTACTATATTCTTGCGTCTTACTGTACTCTGTTCATGTAGAACAAGTGCCTAAACCTGAAGAGCAACTATTCTAATTTAAGATTCCATTGCTATCATAGTTCAAAAAAGCGCTAGGCGTTAATTGTGCGTTTTGCCACCGCCTTGCGCTTTACTGACCAAAGTGCATGCTTATGCACAGTTATGCACAGATTAAGCATAGTTATGCGCAACGCGTTTTGCCAATGCCTAGAGCCTATGCGCGCTTAAGCGCTCGCTTAGGCGCGCCTTTTTTAACTATGATTGGTATCGTGCATACTTCTTTGCTCTTGTATCACTGTATTTACTCATACAAACTTATTTTTAAATTGAAGGATCCAATCAAAACTCCAATGACACAGCAGGTATGTTCATGCATGTTTCTTTAACAGGTTTGCTCTTATCAATAGCTCTGTTGATTTCAATTTCAATTGTGTATACAGTTGACTTCTCATATCATGCACATTACTAGCATCACAACAGAGCCAATAGTGTTGTTGTACATGTAGACCCATGGTACCCATCTGAAATCTTGTTGTGCCGCACGCTTTGTATTCTTTCACTGCTGCTTTGTCTTGAACTGATATGATTTGAACCGCGTCTCTATTTTGATTTGGCAAGACAATGTTGTGACCATAGGACATAGATATATGTTTGTTTGATGCTTTTATTATGTACCAGTACTTGGCAATAGAATACTTGGTAGTTTAATCTTGTCCACCTTACTAACGAACTGGTTCACCGAAATGAGTTTCATATACTAGTACATGCTAAACCTGTTATGTGTCTGCTTGTTTCTTCTTTTAGAATGCTGACAGAATATTGGGGAAGAGTGCCTTATTAAGCAATGATAAAGGAAGTAATGCAGATAAGGTTCAGGATAGTGACACATCCTTGTTGGTCTCCAACAAAGCTGATAAAACAGCTAAGGAAGACTATCTTGAAGACAGTGAGACAACCCCAAAGTCCTGTCTTGGTTTAGTGTTCGAGTTACTAGCCACTACGGCTTGCAGAAGCTATTCAAACTCACCGTCTGAATCAGTTCGGTTTCTTGAGTCTCAACTACAAGTTGGAAGACATCGATCAGCTGTGCTGCGATAAGAAGCGGAAGGACTGCGGAAGTCCTGGAGCATTCAGATGCATACTTTCTGGTGCAACAGCAAGCGTTGGAGGATTTTAGCACCAAATAGGACAAAGCTAATAAGCTTGCTAAGCTTATTGCCAGCATGGTGGATACCCAAGATAACGTTTCTTGAGCTCTTCTGAAGTTGTTTCAGTTATGCTCTTGTTTTGCTGCCGCGTTTATTTGCACTGGTGGCCAATTTTGACGGCCAGTGTATGTAATATGCTGCTTTGTTCCCTATATTTGCACTGGTGGCGAACTTTGATGCCCGGTGGATGTAATATGTGTAATAGCGGTAATAGGCTAGCGTTAATTGCTTGCTTATTTATTTCCTTATTGTCTTGTTTAGTTGTTTGCTTGTAGTCACTGCAGTTCTTTTTCTGTGTTTTTCTAGTGGCCACAATAACCTATTTTTGGTAACTAGGCCAAACTAATCATGGCAACACACGGACTGTTGTAACCATGGGCCTCCTGCGGGCCGTATCATCCATGGGCCTTCTACGGGCCGTAGGATCCATTGGCCTTCTATACGGGCTGTAGGATCCATGGGCCTTCTACGGGCTGTAGGATCCATGGGCCTTCTACGGGTCATACGATCCATGGGCCTTCTACCGGCCGTACGATCCATGGGCCTTCTACCGGGCGTATCATCATTTCGCCAATCATGGGTCGTACTATTCGTGGACCATAACGGGCCGTTAATAGGCCGTATTTGATAACTTATGAAAACAGCCCAACGAGTTTTTTTTGACATGAAAATGGCCCAACGTATTGACGGGCCACAAATGGGCCGACTGTAACGACGGGCTGAATTTGGCCCACAAGCAGAAAATGACAGTAACGGGCCGTAAGTAACCAAATGCTGGAAATGAGCCCAAAAATAAATGGGCCCTGAGAAGGCCGAAAGATAACTTGGGCTAGAAACGGCCCAATGGAATAATGGGTCGTTAATGGGTATAAAGTGATACACTGTTCATTACGGGCCAGTTTCACGACGGGTCGTTAATGGGCCAAGAGTTACAAAGGGCCTCATATGGGCCGAAAGACGTCATGGGCCATACATGGGCCGGAAGTTAAAATGGGCTGGAATCATATTGGACGGCCCAGATGAAGCTACTGGGCCTAATTCGGAGAGGTCGTAACAGGCCCTGGGTTAGCGGGCTGTAAATGGGCTATATGCGAACATGCCGTTAACATGATTTCCGTGGGCCGGCCCGCCACCTTTTGACCAAGTCAAACGGGCCGGCCTTTTCACAGGAATGGGCCTCTGTTGGGCCGTGCCACGTGTCGACGTATCATAGGCGCCTTGGGTCCAATGAGTGGATGACATCTGTCCCAACGGTGAGCCGACACGTGTTTCCTCCAGCCAATGATGATTTTACACGTGGAAAATCCCCATTGGTCGGGACTGTTAACGGGTTATCGGATCCAAAACCGGACCCGATAGCTTAACGGCGTTCCGTTAGGGTGGATGCCACGTGTCGGTCACCCTTGACGAAAGCACTTCTGTGACGCGTGATTTATCGTCATGGAAGTGGACACTTTCGTGATGATAATTTTGGTAATGTCATGGAACACTTCTACGACAGCACAGGTATGAGAGTAAATTGCATAAAACCACCACTTTGAGGGCTAGGTTTGCGAAAAACACTAGGATATAGTTTCTTTGCAGAAAGCACCACGTCTTGCGTAATTCTTTTGCAAAAACCACTGATTGGCGGATCGGGCCGCGTTAAGTGAGTTTATGACAGTTGGGGCCCATTTTTCGCCTACGTGGCATAACATTTCGTGCCAGATCAGTGTTATTCCAAATTTACAACGAGTCCTTAGATTTTACGCAGACACCCCTAAATAAAAAACATAAATGCAATCCCCTCCCCAGGTGCATCAACCCCGACGCCGGCCCTCCCCCCCTCCTGTGCCTTCTCGCGCTCGCCGGCGAGCGACGACGACCATGCCTCACCGCCATCCCCTCCACAGGCGCATCAACCCCGACGCCGGCCCTCCATCCCGCCTCCCTGCTTCCTCGCGCTCGATCGCGAGTGCCTCACCACCGGAGCTTCAGCGAGCCAACGACGATGACCACCAGGACCCCGACGCCACCAGATCCGGCCGTCCTCCGCCGCCCTTGCTCGTTCCTGGCCGGATCCCGCTGGTAGAGCCCCGTCCCTACTGCCTCCTCTACATCGGCCGCCGCCTGTGGCCTCCTCTGCCTCGTCCTGTTCTGGATCGAGGAGAGCGATGACCCGATCCATCGTCCTGTTCTGGGGCCGCGCCCATGGAGGCTTGGGGCGGCAGATGAACCTCGCCAGCGTCGAGGTCGAACTGCTCCTCGGCCAGCAGGCGGCGAGGGGAGGGCCACGGGAGGTGTCCTCTGCCTCGTCCTCTACCTCGGTGCAGCAACGGCGACGGCGGCCTCTGCCTCGTCTGGGGTCGGGATGGGGGCTGCCAAGGTTGGAACGAGTGGTGGCCGTGGTTGGGAGGGGCGACGGCGGTCGGGGTCGGGATGGGGGCCGCCAAGGTTGGAACGGGTGGTGGCCGGGGTTGGGAGGGGTGGCCGGGGTCGGGAGGGGCGACGGTGGTCGTGGTCGGGATGGGCCTGCGACAAATTTTTTGGTAAGGAGAGAAATTTGGGGGGCTTTTTTGCATGAAACCTAAACTGTTATGCCACGTAGGCAAAAAATGGGCCCCAACTGTCATAAACTCACTTAACGCTGCCCGATCCGCCGATCAGTGGTTTTTGCAAAAGAATTACGCAAGACGTGGTGCTTTCTGCAGAGAAACTGTATCCTAGTGTTTTTCGCAAACCTAGCCCTCAAAGTGGTGGTTTTATGCAATTTACTCCAGGTATGACTATCTTGATTCTGTCATAAAATCGTCATGAATGTACATGCATGACAAAAAACATGACCTACTGTGACAAACACGTATCATCATGGAAGTGTATTTTTTTTTTGTAGTGTGTACATGTTAGCTTCAGCGACAAAAGCTATCACATATGAAAAAACATATACCTTGCGAGATGGAAGTTGAAGGGTAAGCTTTTCTAGAATTGGTGTGTGCTGAAGAAAGTAAAGTAGTCCAGTGTAGTTTGCAGTCAAACACCATTCATTAAGCAACACCGTTTTTAGCTTGCTAAACATAGGACACCATTTCCACTGGTAGAAAAAAGCCCTTTAGTCCCGGTTCGCAACAGCCTTTAGTCCCGGCTGTGCAACCGGGACTAAATATGCGCGACTAAAGACCCCCCCCCCTTTAGTCGCGCCTCTTACGGACCGCGACTAAAGGCTTTAGTCCCGGTTCTTGTGGCTGACCGGGACTAAAGGCCCGTCCACGTGGGCGTCGGTGGTCCGTCGGGGCGGAGGACCTTTAGTCCCGGTTCTCGTGGCCAACCGGGACTAAAGGCCTCCTCCGCAGGTTTAGGGTTTTAGCCCCCCTAAACCTGGTTTCTTTTTAGTTTGGAGTTTTTTATTTTTTTTATATTTTATTTTGTGTTTTATTTTAATTTTGATAAAGTTTCAGTACACATATTCTATGCTACTATATACATGCATATGAAATTTCAAACAAGAAGAATTCAAGAGGAATATATAATATATATTCAATCTCGGGTGACCATATACAACTTCGAACAAGTTTCCATACACAATTAGGATGGATGACCATATACAACTTCGAACAAGTTTCAATCTCGGGTATGCATATAAATTTCTTCATCCTCGGTATAGTGTTCTCCTTTAGAATTGATGACTTCCCTCATGAAAAATCCTGCTAATTCTTCTTGAATTGGTCGGAAGCGAGCTTCTGGACTAAGCCTCCTCCGCAAGTTATCCGTCACGTTCCGCACGCTATCCGATGCCTTCCGCTCAGAGGTGTGTCTCCGGATGTTCTCACAAACATAGTATCCACATAGATTGGTCCCCGGTGGCTGCTTATCCACATTAACTAACCTTCTGAAATCTAGCTCATGTTTGAATTCACCGACAATTTCTTCTGAGAACCGTCTCCAAACCCTACAGGGCAAAGAAAATTAAATGAACAAGGGAATTATTAGTTACTTGATATTAGGAAATGAACGAAAGAGACCGATCGATATAGAGCTCAAATGATTGAAAATAATTACTTTTGCAGCATTTTTCTCATGTCGGCCCAACGCTTTGGATCCGAATCCATAGAGTCCATGATTAGAACTCTGGAGGTGTGAAGTTCAATATTTAGCAGAATCCAGTGGAACCTGCGGACATGTTACATGCACAGTCATGCATAACTCATCAATTAGACATACCATGCATGGAGTAAACAAAAGAGAATGGGCACAAGAGAGAAACACTCACCCAAAATGGTAAGGAAATAGAATATGACTTTTGAGTTGATGCTTTCTAAGAAACTTGTACAAGTCTTTCTCCATGTCTTCGGGGTGATGTTGTAACACATGTCCATTAACGATATGTGGGTCAATGAACCCAACATCATGGATGTTTCTTATTTTGCATTTCCAAATCTTCAATCTGCATAATAGCGTACGCAACAATATAGTTAGGACAATATATATATAGTGCAGGCAATGAAGAACGAGATGAGGTAGAAATAAATCACTTACAGAACGTAGCAACTCAGCATAGATTTGTCGAGGTCGCGCAGATTGAACAGCTGGAACAATTCACTCATATGAACTTCTACAGAGTACCGTTTGGTGTGATGCTCATCTGTAACATCCGCATAAACATATTATTTGTCGGCCCATGTTATGAATTGCTTGTACCAACGTAGCAGATTTCGCATTTGTGGTGGTAGACTCTTTTCCCGCGCAGGCTCGACGAGAGGCCCATTCCGCACATATTGTAATGCTATCTCACATACTGGCGCATCCTCAAGGCCTAAGAAGGCACGAAGAGTCAAACCCATCTCGGACGCTTGTTTCATGGCACTCGCTACAGTCAATCCAAGTGATGCCGCAGCTGCTATGATCTCGGGGTCCTCTTCCGGACCGGCTTTCACTATGAGCGGGGGGATCGATTGTTTCTTCTGCATCCCGAGCTGGTCAACTTGTTTCCCGCTTTTTTTACTTTCTTCTTTCTCCTCCTTCAATATTTTTGCTTGCCTACGAAGTTCATGTCCATAGTCGTCAGGCATATTCAGCTCGGCTTGGGACGGTGTCGTCAAAAAATCCTTAGCCCACTTCTTTTGCTTCTCAGTGAATACTTGCTTGGGCTCAGGCTCTTTTTTCGCCTTCATATCCGCCTTCCATTTCTCATAATCAGCAGACGCGGCCAATTTGGTTTCAGCTTCACTAAGTTCCCCAGGCCTTGGGAGGAGAGGCTTCAGTGATGGCTCCGATACCCTTGTGGTCTTAGGTACATAAGGGTTCGGGTTAATAGTCCAGGAGCGGGTTTCCTTGCTGTCCGCCTGCTTCTGCTTCTTCGCCGGAGGTGGATTGGGGGGCGTCGTACCCGCCGGAGGAGGATTGGGGGGCGTCGTACCCGCCGGAGGTTGTGGATCGGGGGACGGCGTCGAATGGCGTGAAGGAGGTGTAGGTGAACCACCACGACCACCACCACCGCCACCACCACCACCACCACCATCGGAGGGGGGTGGACTTGCTAGCCTTGGCGCCTCGCCTGGAAACACTGTGTACTTCTTTTTCCATAGAATGAACTGGCGCTTGGCATCTCCAAGTCTTCTCTCCCCTTCGAGTGTAGGTTTGTCAATCTCCAGGTCCTCAAACCCTTGGACTATGTCTTCCACCGTGACACGAGCATAGCCATATGCAATGGGGTTGTTGTGGTGGAGTGCTCCAGGTGTACAGGGTAAAGCACTGCCGCTAGCTACCTTCGTGGAAACGTTCCCCACGGGATAATGCAGATCACATTCTTTCATCTCCTTTACATCATCCACGGGGTAGTGAGGCTCCGGTGCACAAATCTCGATCATCGGTGCACTAGCACCAGGCGGGGCATCCGTGGAAGCCACGCTGCTTCTCCGCTGCTGGCTTCCGCGATCCGCTTCATGATCTTCATGCGGCCCTGCAGCCGATTTTTCTTTCACTAGTTCATGCACGGTCTGCTTCAACTCATGGAGTTCCGATGCAAACTTCGTCATAAGATCTGCATCCCGGTCCGTCTTTCTCTTACGACTTCTGTAACAGTACGGGTCATTGTCCTGGGAAAACCCTACTTTCCACGGAACTTTGCCTTTGCCTCGTACACGTCCTCCGTGTTCATCATTCCCGAGGGCTGTTGTCAGTGCGTCTTTCTCTCTGTTGAACTTGATCAAGCCCTCTTGAGCTTGGGTCATTGCGTCAATAAGGGCTTGGGTGGGAGCAAACTGTCTCTGCCGGAGAACACACATCCCTGTCTCCGGGTCTAGCGATCCCCCATGCCCGTACCACCAGCTTTTGGCCCTTGGGTCCCATCCCTCTGTACCTAGAGGGATTCCTCACACCCTCAGGTCCTCCTCCATCTTCTGCCACCTAGGCTCCGAAAGGCGGTATCCTCCTGGCCCCATAATATGATGGAACTTTTTCTTACTCGCATTATCCTTATTTTTTTCGATATTTCCTTGAAATGCTCCGATTGCTTTTGCCTCACAAATTCTGGCCAATCATCTTTCAGTTTCTCATGTTGTCCATTGAAATCCGGGGTCTTGCCCTTGTTGACATAGTCACGGGTTAAATTTTTCTTGAAGTTCCAGAATGCTTCGCCCATCTTCTAAAGAGCGAACTCTTTAACTAGCCTCCTCCTCTGACGTCCACCCGGAACCTCATTACCGAATTCATCGACTTTGTTGTATTCCGGAGGTAGAATGAAATGTTCCATAAGCTTTCTCCAGCAATCCTTTTTCGTTCTCTTGTCGACAAAACTGAAACCAAGACGTGCCTTCTTTGGCTCCTTCCATTCCTGGACGGTGATCGGGACGTTGTCTCTAACAACGACTCCGCATTGGTTGATAAACTTTGAGGTGTGCTGTAGGGGCTTGCCGGTTTCACTGACAAACTCAATGGCATATGTTTCTCCTGTTTTCATCGCCTTGGATTTGCCACGCTTTGTCGTACTCGATCCGGAGGGCTAAAAAAAGAAAGAGAGTCGCGCGCGTTAATACATATGTATTCACATTTCAGTAAGTTTGTATCACGAGAGGCTCAATGTATATATATACCTCGCCGGAGGTGGTTGCTACTTGCAATTCGAGATCGTCGGTTGTTGACGGTTGACCTCCGTCGACAATGTCCGTTCCTTCACCTTCTTGATCATCGACAATCTCTGTTCCACCGTCAAGGTTCAGAAAAGAAGAGACTACATCCTCTTGTTGCTCATATTCTGAGCCCGGCACATAAGGAATCTCGTTGTTGATGATGCCCATTAGATAACGTTCAGCCTCCGGATCCCTAAGCAGCTCGGCTCTATCGTCCGCCATATGTCACTCCTGCATGTAGTAAAAATTCTTTAAGTATAAAGGAATTAAAAAATAAGATTAAGGGGACATAGAGGAGGAGGAATTAAAAAATAAGATTCTTTAAGTAAAAATTCTTTTTTTCTTCTTCTTCCTTTCTTCTTCCTCTTTCTTCTTTCTTTCTTCTTCTTCCTTTTTCTTTTTTCTTTCTTTCTTCTTCTTCCTTTCTTCTTCCTTTCTTCTTCTTTTTTTCTTCTTCCTTTTTCTTTCTTCTTTCTTTTGGTTCTCATTTGGTTTTCATTTGGTTTTCATTTTTTTCTTCTTCCTTTTTCTTTCTTCTTTTTTTCTTCTTCCTTTTTCTTTCTTCTTTCTTTCTTCTTTCTTTTTTTCTTCTTCCTTTTTTTCTTCTTCCTTTTTCTTCTTTCTTTCTTCTTTCTTTTTTTCTTCTTCCTTTTTTTCTTCCTCCTTTGTTTTTCTTCTTTCTTTTTTTCTTCTTCCTTTGTTTTTCTTCTTCCTTTGTTTTTCTTCTTCCTTTTTTTTTCTTCCTCCTTTGTTTTTCTTCTTTCTTTTTTTCTTCTTCCTTTTTTTTCTTCTTTCTTTTTTTCTTCTTCCTTTGTTTTTCTTCTTCCTTTTTTTTTCTTCTTCCTTTGTTTTTCTTCTTTCTTTTTTTCTTCTTCCTTTTTTTTCTTCTTTCTTTTTTTCTTCTTCCTTTGTTTTTCTTCTGTTTTTTTCTTCCTTTTTTCCTTTTTCCTTTTTTCTTCTGTTTTTTCTTCTGTTTTTTTCTTCTGTTTGTTTTTCTTGTGTTTTCTTTTGTTTTCTTTTTTCTTTCTTCTTCCTTTTTCTTTTGTTTTCTTTTTTTTCTTCCTTTTTCCTTTTTTCTTCCTTTTTCTTGTTTTTCTTCTGTTTTTCTTTTGTTTTCTTCTTCCTTCTTTCTTCTTCTTCCTTTTTCCTTTTTCTTTCTTCTTCTTCTTCCTTTTTCTTCTTCCTTCTTCTTCTTCTGCCGGCGCGCGGAGGACAGCAGGCAGGGGCAGCGGGCGGCGGGCGGCAGGGCGTCGGGCGGCGGGCAAGGGCAAGGGCAGGGCACGGGCGGCGGTGGCGCTCACTGGGGACGGGGGCGGCGGCGCGCAGGGCTTTGGCGTCGGCGTCGGCGTCGGGGCAGGGCTTCGGCGTCGATCGGCGTCGGGGCAGGGCTTCGGCGTCGAGAGAGGAAGAATGGGAAGTGGCGGAAACTGCTAAGTGCAGTATTTATAGACGTACCTTTAGTCCCGGTTGGGGAGGCGGACCGTGACTAAAGGTACCCTTTAGTCGCGGTTGGCCACACCAACCGCGACTAAAGGGCACCTTTAGTCGCGGTCCGCCTCCCCAACTGGGACTAAAGGGTTTTGGCGCCGCTTTCGTTCCCGCGCAGAAAGACCCTTTAGTCGCGGTTGGGGACAACAACCGCGACTAAAGGGTACCCTTTAGTCGTGGTCCGCCTCCCCAACCGGGACTAAAGGCATTGTGCTGGAACTGGCGCGGTGCGGTGGGATGTTTAGTCCCACCTCGCTAGCCGAGAGGCTTCGACACTGGTTTATAAGCGCGGCTGCGCTCACCACTTCGAGCTCCTCTCAAATGCAGGCTTACGGGCCTATTCTGTCACTATGTGCTTGTGGGCCTACTGGGCCTTCTGCGGGCCTGAATCCTGGCCCATTGATGGGTTTCTAGTCGTATTCAGGCCGTGGTGACCCAGTAGGAGGCATATTTTTTATTTTTTGCCTGTTTTTTGTTTTCTTTTTTGCTTTATTTATTTTGTTTTGTTTCTACTTATAACAAAAAACTTATTTATTTTATTTTATTTTGTTTCTAATTACTTATTTATTTTACTTTATGATAATTATTTTTGCTTTCAATGATTTTGAACAGA
Organism: Aegilops tauschii subsp. strangulata; assembly: GCF_002575655.3. Lineage (NCBI taxonomy): Eukaryota > Viridiplantae > Streptophyta > Magnoliopsida > Poales > Poaceae > Aegilops > Aegilops tauschii. The sequence goes on along the minus strand of NC_053037.3, from coordinate 33,744,236 downwards.
AAATACTTCGATAATTTTAGTTGAATCAATTTTATTTATGTTATTAAAATTTATTTTATTTTGTTTGTACTTATATATTTTATTAAAGTTTATATTATTTTGTTTCTAATTCATTTTAAAATCTTAAAAATATAATTATATATCAAAAAATCAGAAAAATAAAACTAATTCATTTTAAAATCCCTTGAAGGTTTGACAAAAGGTTTGATACATCATTCAATTCATCGACCAAATACAAAGTTTGGTACAATAAATTATTACACATCAATTCTTCCCTTGTGTCCCTGCTTGCTTACGATTGTGCCGTATCCATGGAGCATCCTCATCATTTAACTTAATGCTTGGGTCAGTGTTCACTTTGAAGGGCGGAATTTCACCAAACATATTATAATCTTCTGACATGTCTGTCTTGTCCTCCACTCCCACGATGTTTCTTTTCCCTCAAAGAACAATGTGGCGCTTTGGATCATCGCATGATGTACTGATCGTTTTCTTATCTTTCCGTTTCCTCGGTTTGCTACTCATGTCCTTCAAGTAAAAAACCTGAGCGACATCTTTGGCAAGGACGAATGGTTCGTCAAGGTAACCAAGATTGTTGAAATCCACCATTGTCATTCCGTATTGCTCGTCCACCTTTACCCCACCTCCTGTTAGCTTGAACCATTTGCACCGGAACAAAGGGACCTTAAAGGAGGGTCCATGTACCTATGAATACAATGCATATATGTCTCTCGTTCCCCACTCTGTCTACCACCCTCCATCTCTATCCCTACCTTTCTCGTTCCCACCCTTGCTCCCTCTTTCTTTCTAGACCCCTCTATTTCTCTAGGATACAATCCCCTAATGACGAAAGGTTCCCTCCCCCCACCCCCGCTTTATATTATAAAGCAACAACAATCACTGCATGCATCCGATAAGCCCGATACAAACACACGCCATCACCGCACTCAACACACACCCAAAGCAAGATACAAAGGTGCCGACAAACCACCCAAACGACTACCAAGCATGCCACGAATGAGCAAAGAAGAACCGCTTCTAGCCGATAGACCACCACATGAGTGATCCACCGAGGAGAGGTGAGACAGCCAACGCCGGAGCGGGGACTCCAAAACGGTGCCTCCAAGAAGGGCAGGACCATGGATAGCCGCCATCATCTAATCCCTTGGATCAAGTTTTCATCCGAGCGGCCTTGTCTGCTCTCCCGCACCCGAGCCACGCAAATCCTCCCAAGATCAATGCGCCTCCCACTGCCAGGGCCGCCGCCCTATCCCCAGACAGCCCTGAGAACATCAAAGGGGGTGGCTTTGAATAGCTCCTCCAAATCCAACCACCGCCGGAACCAGCAACGACCGTCCAACCTCAAGCATCGCTAGAAAGCACCAGGCTGGGGAAAAGGGGAGGGGGGAGAAGCGGCACACGACCATGACTGACACCCCCTATGCCGGCGACGAGCGACTCAACGACGGCAGAGCCCCCATTCCTCCTACCGACCTCCCCCTTCCCTCGAAGCACCCCTGCTTCGCCCTACCACGGCTAGTGGCGCGGACTAGCGAGAGGCCACCAACAGCCGCATATCCGCCGAAGAGGGGGGTAGATCCACCGCTACCACCACCAAGGATGGGCACATGAGAATCCCGCCCGCGCTGTATGTCGTCGTCCAGAAGCCGGGGAGGAAGACCCGACCGGACTCCAGGACACGCACGCACCTCCACCACCTCAGCCACGCCACCAGCATTGCCCATCGATCCACGACAGCGCCAGCCGCCCACGGCCCCTGCTGGGCTCAGCCCTCGCCGCCGGGCGGGCCGCCAGCGCCAGATCTGGCCGGATCGGATATGGACCATGTTGCATGATCTGCCCAAAGGACGAAGCACCGCCTCCACCGCATAGCCACCACGGCACCGATACAGCATCGACTGAGAGTCTCAGTCGTGAGACTGCGCAAGACTGTATCACAATCCCCTAATTACTGCCATGAAAGAGAAAGAAGAAATCAGCACGCAATCCCCTAATGTCATCGATTTGATTTGGTTGAAGCATGGAACCCAAAGAGAATCGCGCTGGAGAGAGGAAAGAAATAGAGCACATTACAGTAGAAGAAAACAGAGATATCAGCGACGAGCAGTACAAAAATGCTTGTGCAACTTATACACACAGGCACACAGCACATACGTATCTAGAAGAATATTGTGATCCGCTGCGGCACGCCACGCCGAGACACACATGCTGACATGCATTGCTCTCTTTTTTGACAGGAACACATATGTAATTTGGTTACAGTTACGAATTTTAATGCTGGTTACTCAATTCTAGCAGAATAAAAGAATAGGTTTCATGCTATCCTAAGAATAACTGAACCAATATCGATATATGAGCAGGCTCACACAACTTGTAAATTAAGCCAAGGGGTAGGTTCTGAATATAATGCTTTTTTATTTTTTGCTTTAGCACATGTGTCTTTCTGTCCTCTTCACCTCTTGAGGAATATGGTACGCATGGTTTGCTTAAGCACATGACAAAATCAGCGTCGACCGAGAGAATTTGGCTGCCGCATATTCCCTTCTGATAATTATTGTACGCAAACCAGCATAGGATGTACAACAAATATAAACATGCAGAAATGTGGGCTCTTGAAAAGACGATAGTACCGAATTCCCCAGTGGCTTTATATTTTCAAGATACTCTTAACAACAAACTGACATAATACATGTTGGTTCAAACCAGCAAGCATAATACCATCAGGAACTCATCATTTTCTTGCCACCCCATGTCTATCTCCAGCGCATCCTCGTATTTCCAACAAAGGAAAACATCCTTGTAAGTGTCAGCGGAGCCTTCTCCAAATTGTCGTCATTGAAGTAACTCAGACAACCATTAATGGTTTCAACCAAATAAAACCAACACATCATAATTCCTGAAACTCCTCGGGGTGCATGCTATGTAACCAGATCATCCATTCAAGTGTATATACCCAGCCAATGTTTATTGTTGCGAAATTGTGCACATTGTAAGAAAATAATTGTGAGGAAATCCATAAGATAAGAGAAATAAAGATGGTACCTTCCAACATGTGCCATCAAGAAAATACTAAACCCCCTTCTCTTGAAGTCTGACATAAACTTGGAAACTTGGTTGTTGCTTCACCTGCAAAAATAGTACTGTCACTGCAGGAGCCCTCCAAGAAAGATATGTTAAAAATATCCATTATTAGGTGTGATCATCATTACCAAAATTCATTTGAATTGTACAAAGAAGATAGAAAATCACATACTTATGCTTTTCAGTGCCTCTGTTCCAATTCTCGTGTAGTCCCTGCTTTACTTCCCATGAAATTGTTCAAGTTTTCCTTTAATCGACAAATTTCAAGGAAATTTGAGAAGTCATCACATAGAAATTTAATTGATAAGAAATAAACAAATCAAGGCAGCCATTTTTTTACCCAAAGTCTGTCGGTTAATGTTCTCTTCATCCACCATGACCTGCTCTGTTTTCCTGTGAAATCCACAACAACAAAACTAATCTTTGTTTCTTTTAAAAAGATTTAACAGGTAGCATATGTTTTTAGATGCCCTAGTTGTATATGTAACATAATGCTTGTCAAATTTTACATGTATAGAAAGGATGGGCAATGAGACAAAAAATAATTTAAATCCACTTTAACTGCAATGATTTTGATAAAGCAGATTGCAATTAGACATGTATACATAGAAAAACATATTAGATCCGATGCACAAAAAAAAAGTGGTACAAAAACATAAAACTCTTTATTGTGCACTACGTAACAAATGATAGATAGAACTTGGACGGCTTTTTATGCTTAACGCCAATCGTCTCACGAAGCGCCTCCATTGTTATTATTAGTTAATAAAAACAACACATGGAGGATTTTGTTCCCTTTAAACAAATGTTCCAATCAAACAATCAATCAAATAAAAAATGCGGACATGGTTTTTTCAATCAAACAAAGATGTAATTTATCAATATCAATATACAAATAATTCTTACCCGTTGTTGGATGTTCTCCCTATTTTTCAAACCGTCTTCTATCTTTCCATTCGCTTCAACTTCTGAAATCTTCATGTTGCACAAGTAAAATGCAGATACACCTTCAATCCGATCTGATTGCCATAAGAAAAAAACTAAGTAAATAAGAAATGATAATCACATTCCAAACTTATTAACCACATGTGTCACATATGAAGAAATCATATAGGAAATGCATGGTGCATAAAGTGCATGTGTGCTACCACAGAATAGCTTGTTTCATGAATAACTACCCAAAAGAACTATTCAATTTTGTGGAATATTAGCATATTTTTCAGATAGTGTTTGAATAAATCTAAAAGAAGGAATATAACATAGAAGATGCAACTCAATATTTTCTGTGGTTAGAATTTAGAGCAAAAAAATATACCATTCAGTTGTTATGATGCAAAGGAAATATGAAATTATTAAAAAAGAGGAGCACTAAGGAGATAGTACAAGACGGTCTTCTTCACTAAAACAAACGGCTATAATTTCTTGTTTATTGTCATCTGAGGTTAAAACATATGTCATCTAAGAAAGAAAAACATCTAAGAAAAAACGCAAAAAATCTAAGAAAGAAAAAAAGGATACTAATTGCACATGAATCAACAGCCTTAGCTTCCACGATCTTGCTCAACAGCCCAAAATTACTAAATCCCATCAAAAACTACATGTTGAACTGTTCCAAAGCACCATTAATCAGAACATGTACAAAGAAACAAAGGAGTGATCAACAGCCAAAAATAGGCTAAATTACGAACCTGAGAATCAGGTCATGGGGTTCAAGGGGAAACTCCTTCGCGCCCTCCTGGCGGGAGTTGAGCACGACCGTGGACTCACCAGGGTCGTGAAGCTGCAGAACCTGCTGCTGATGCTGCTGCTTGACATCGCGCTGCTGTCCCTTGCAAAGTATTATTCTGAACACTCTGCGAAACGCCCGTCTGAATTTCCATGATGGCACGAAACTAAATGTAAGTAATATTGCTCTAGGAAATACAGGAGTACTCCAAGAGTGCTATTTCCAAGATGCACATTTAGTATGCATAGGACCCAGATTTGTCACAGGGTGACAAAGACTGCAAGCTGTATATATATATATATATATATATATATATATATATATATATATATATATATATCTATATATATATATATATATATATATATATCTATATATCTATATATATATATGTATGTATGTATATATATATATATATATATATATACACACACACACATATATATATATATAACATTGTTCTGTCCGAAGATTAGAGTCAAGATCTGGATCAAAATTACATTGTCATATTTTTCTCTAACTGAAGGTAGATCAAGTACACTACTTGCTACCACAGAAAATTCAAAAGGGGGAATCAAGCAGAGGAGAGGGAGCCATGCAACCTTGATGGAGGATGAGGTCAGCCTCTCTGCGTGGCCTTGCGCAGCTAGAGCAGGTGATGGTCTCCTCATCCTCGCACAGCTCTAGCAAGGCCATCGGGGGAACTCGGTCCTGTCCGGACCAGATCTAATGAAAGAGGGAGGGTGCAGCCTTGGGGATCAGCCGGGAGTGGGTAAGGGGTAAGGAGGGCACTGATGGGGGGAGAGACAGGAGCCATGACAGGGGGGCGAAGAGGTCGCCGCACCTTGTGCCATTGGCCATGGAGGGGGAGGGCGGGGGAGAAGGATCACCCTGATCCAAGCCCGCAACCGCCGCCTTGGGAGAGCCAAGGCTCGATCCGGCGGAACCAGCCCGCACCGAGCCCCGCCGCCTCAACAGGAGCTCGTCTCCCTACCCGCCGGTCGGTCACCGGAGCCGCCACCGCCTTGCTCGCCTTGTGCCCCTTCTCCTTCTCCTTTCTTCCTCTCTTTCCTCTCTCCCTTACGCCCTATCTCTTCCTTTCTCTGGATCAGCAGGATGTCGTCGCCATTGGAGCAAGACGCTGCACCCGCCGCCAGATCGGCGCGACACCGGATCGAGCGTCGCGCGGGGTGGGGCGCCTCCTGGCGGCTGGGATCGGGAGGCCAGGGAGAGAGAGGCGTTGGATGGTGGAGGGTGGATTGAATGGAGGAGGCTGCGGTCGGCGGAGGCGCGGGATCGAGTGGATCCACGGTGCTTCCCTCGCCGCGAGCCCTCGCCTTACCGCCACCGACGTCCGTGCCTTCGACGTGGACGACCGTGATGATGGAGAGGATGACGAGGCCGGCGGAGTTGAGTCCTGCGGGGCGAGATCGATGTCCGGTGAGGCGTCGTGCGGAGGGGGCAGCGGGAAGGCCGAGGAGGTGACGGGGGCGGGAGCAGAGGCGGCGGCGCGGATCTGTGCGGGTTTTTTTTCTCTGGTTATTTTTTGTCGTTTTTCTTATCGCTGGTTAATCGTCGTAGATTATTTCGAGCGAGGGGGCTGGTGGAGGACTCGGTACGTGATTTTTCCGGTTAATGGCGGGTCAGCGTGAGGTCGGAGGAGGTACCAAAATAGGTACCCAAAAAAACCAGGCGAGGTGGGACGAAAATAAACCTGGAACGGAGACTACCAACTGAGACATTAGGAGTAGAGATATTACACGCAGCAACTACCATAAATTAGACATGGCAACTATAATTAACCAACACAGAGAGAGTTGCCATACTTTTACAGCTACATTTGCCATCTCGGATAACTACATCTGTCATCCAGGATGGCAACTAAATCGTTATCCTGCGGGTACCTAACGGATCTGCGTCAGGACGTGTGGGCATATTTGCTTTGCGCCACATGCGTGTGGTGAGGATGAGTAGTACTTGTTGGGCGTACAACACGAAGTAGCCGCGCCCACACACAGTCTGTGTGGGCTGCCTCATGCTCACACCACACACGATATGTGGGCGAATGTCTAGTATGCCACACGGGTGGGCGTTATCAGGACTTTTTTTTTAGAGAGAGTCCGAGGAACGTTTTTTCAGGCAAAAGAAAAGTGATCATCGTCTCCGACCGTCCCGTTCCGTCCTTCTTTTCCTCCTTTTCCTTTCCCGAGCCCCCTCCCTTCCTGAGATACCACCGCGTGCCCTAGGTCTGACGCCTCCACTCCCCACCCCAGGCGCTTCGCCGCCGCCGCCACCGCCACCGCCACCATCGCCGTTCCTCACCGCTGTCCCAACCCAGCCGCGGTTTCTGGGCATTTGATTTTGTGGTACGAGCTTCTTTCACCCAGTGATTAGCTGAACCCCCTCCCCTCCCCTCAATTCGCGGTTGAGCGATGCGTTGCGTTGCGGATGGCGTTCGCAATTTCTCGCATTTTAGATCCACGTTTGCTAGAGCCAACAACTTTTCTGAAGTTTGGCTCGGCCACGCTCCACCTTTTATTTCCTCTATTACGGTGTTGGAATTGGATGATTGGAACCAAAACACTGCTTTGATGCAATAAAACTCTGCTTTGATCGTAATTTTTTTCTTAATTACGATGGAGGAAATATGCTCTCTTAATTTGTTCTTTCTGCTCTAGGCTGGAGATATGAAGCGAGAAGGAGTTCGCACCAGAAGCCAGACTAAAAAACAAAAAGCTTCCACAAGTAGCCAAGGTGAGCCACTGGTTTCAATCTCGCTATTTATCCCTCCTTCCGCACGTACGATGTATACAGCTTCATCCAGATTGTGTTGTATGCTTCCCTAACTAGGTAATTCGCTTCCGGACAATCCTTTTGAAGAGGAATTTGGCAGCTTAAGTGATTCTGGTCAAGGTGTGTGGACGGAACTCAGTAAAGAAGTCGCCTTGAACTTAGCAGGCACTGTTGTATCGATTGCTTCATTCGATGATGGTGATTACAAACATTAGCTTTGTGTCTTTTTATCCACATCTCTTCGTTGGTAGTTCATGATTGAGAATTTGGAAATACAATCTTGTGCAGGAAATAATAAACTGTTTTTTGCATGCACCGGCATAATTACCGTGAACACTCCAAAAACTACAAGTTTTCTGACTTCATTAAGTTTGGTTAGATCTATTGATGACAACAGCAAGATCTTTCACGACATGAGGGTTGGTACTCCAATTTGTTTTTGTTTTACACTATTGCTTGCTTATTTAACATCATGGTAACCATTCTGCTAACCAGGGCGTATACTTGTTGTCTTGCTTTATCATTTCAGATTGAAGTGCGCCTTCCAGATAACAAAATTGAATCGGGATGGTTGCAATTCTATGATTTGAAACACAATGTCGCTGTTATCAACATCATTCGCTATCATTCTCTTCAAGTAGCATGTCTAGATCATCAGCGGCAAATTGAGTCTCAGAGTAAAGTAGTTGCTGTAGGGCGTTGCTTCAACTCAGGAAAATTAATGGCCACAGCTGGGATGTTGACTGACAATCCAAGAGGAGCTTACCGCGAGGAGCTTGCCATCTCCACATGTGAAATTACTATGGTGCACTGTTGATTCCTCACTTTCTGTACATAGCGGAAATAAATAAATGAAATTGTGTCATTATATGGGCGGTTTAATTTTGTCATTATATGCACTTGAACAATTTTTTGAGGGCACAAAAGATCAGTCCTGTTTTTCAATTATACAAACTTTGTTCAGCATCCCTAAATTCTTGTGCTTGGCTGAGTGTCACATTATTCTTTTCATAGACTGGAGTTGGAGGGCCCCTTGTTGATTTTAATGGGAATTTCGTTGGGATGAACTTTTATGATGAGAAAGAGACTCCATTCCTACCAAGGAATACAATTCTTGAACTCCTGTCGCAGTTCAGCAAAATAATTCCATGGTGGTATGTCCTCCATACTTATGAGCCAAAGATTCTCTGTCTGGCTTATATATCTCTTCCTCTTTTTTACCCTTGATTACTCTCTCCTGCTTGATCTTATTAGTTTTTGTGCACATGGGTTACACATGCTTAGGAAAAATAATAATGGTGGAAAGCTTAACCAAGATTGCACTTAATACAATAGTGGCTTACGTCATACTGCAGCTAACAACAGGCATTATACAAATCTCTCACGTCGTTGAGCTGTTAATTTTTTATTGACAAAGCATTGTTTAAGGCTATTTGCATTCTCAAAAAACGTGCAGGCATTTTGCATTGACTATGAAATCACATTGTTTAATTTACAACATGTGTTGTACAAGGCTAAGAGCAGTTAAAGCATGGTCATAAATTGGTATGTAGTGAGGAGTCTAAAATGCTCAATTACTGTAATACTGAGCGAATGAGAACTATTAGAAGAGAAATTAGTGCTATACACTCAACGCCTGGCCTGGTTTGCCAATAAACTTCGCTGAGCACACTCTATTCTGGATAATGATTAACAACAAACAACTAGTCTCAAAGGACAGACACAGTGCTAGAAGCTCCCACACCAGGTGGGGTCTGGGGAAGGATTATACAAGGCAAGCCTTGCCCCTGCACAGTGCAATGTAGAGAGTTCGTGTTGAACCAGGACCTCTTGCCACAAGTGGGGGAGTACTCACTATTGCATCAGGCCTGTCCTTCGGCAAACAACTAGTCTAACTGAAACAATTCCTGGATGACCGTAGGCCATCTGTTCCGCTTGTTGTGAATTTATTGTTCAATCTGGAATTTCCAGGAAGCTGACCACGCATCATCAGTAGAGATACAAAATGAATGAAAAGTACCTAACAACAATTCCTTACATCAGTAGCCGAGGTTGGGTGGTAGCATATTTGAAATTGAAACATGAGTATCAATCATGTTGAATGTCAAACCATTTTTGAAATGCGTTAGCTTGTGCCAGTCATGAGCTGTTTTGATGTTTTTTGTAGCTTCTAGAGTATACTTGCATCTCGTAGCTGACCGGCATTTGAGAACATCCCCCTTGCTATCAAATTGGTTGTTTGTGACATCTGTGGCTGGATAAGTTGCAGTGTGACCTTGACACATATCCATACCACATGTCTTGTCAGCATGTCTTGCAGTTGCCCTGTACTCAATTGGGACTCTGGTGTCCATGTTAAAGTTATTGTACTTGTTTAAATGATAAGGTAGTCAAAGTTCCTGGTAGGTATGGTATAATATTTTCTCCATTTTATCGTTTTTTCGTCGAAATATTTAGGCTTTAGGATTTTCCCCATTGTGTTGTTATTTAGTGCAATCTGACTCCAATCTCTAATTTGCCCCCTTTTGACATTTAAGTGTATGTAGCTGTTTGAGATTCATGCATACATATCATCCATGTTTTACTTTTGCGGATTTCTCTATTACACCGATGAGTTTATCACATTCTGCTGCAGGGCTACAAGTAAAAATACAATCAGAAAATTTCCCAGACCTCACAAGTCTGATTCACAAGGTGAGAAAAGAACTTCACTCCTTCAGATTGCTAAATTGTGCACAGTCATCACTTCGTCAGGCAATTCATCACTACCATGCTATATGAGAATATACTCCCCTTCATACCACTTTTCGGTTTTCTAAACTCTGCTTATTTCCTTTCCCTAATCTTCTCCATTTTAGACAGCTCAAAGGGAGGAGAGAAAACTAAGGATCAGAAACCTTCCATATGTACTCTCTGTGATCCAGAATGTCATCCAGGTTGGGTCACTTTCAGTGTTAATTATTGATCATTGGTCACAGTCATTAATTGTTTCACCCCTGTGGTACCAGGACTCGTGGATAGATTATCAAAGTGGGCGTTCTTATGTACTCGGTGGCCGAGATATCTTGATTCTGGTGAGTCATTGCTTTCAGTTTTCCTGATCATCATTATACATGGGGTCATCAATCACTTTACTATGTTAAAATTCAGCTGAGGCTACAAAAAAAGAGCTGAGGTCCAGTGGTTATCCATTCCCGGTTTGGGACGATAGTGAGTTCGTTTGTGTCTTTTTGATATTTATTACTCATTCCGTTGAACATCTGACATCTGGCTGGTCTCTCCAACACCCCTCACCTACTGAACCTTTATTGCTGTGGTCAGCGGGCATGCGGTTGCTTAATAATTTTGAAGAGGAATTTAGTGAAGATATCTGGAGCGAACTCGAAAGAAGCGTTAATTCAAATATGTCTCAAAGTGTTGTCACATTGGCTTCATTCATTGGTAATTTTATTTTATTCACTATAAGCTCGTTTACTTTCGGTATTCTCTTCTCAATTTCATCACTAAATTATGTGAATCATTACTCTTGTAGGAAGAAAAAGGTGTTTTGCTTGCACGGGCGTATTCATAGACTGCAATGGGTCCACCACAAGAGTTCTAACCTCTGCAAGTTTGGTTAGGACTTCTGATGATGAAAACACTGTTGCTGATAACCTGAAGGTTGTTACTCTGCTAATAATTGTTTAATTACCCTTTTTATTTATTCATTATAACACTGGTTTAGTCTCACCGTATCATTTATTGCAGATTGTAGTGTGCCTTCCAGATAATCGACGTACCACAGGGACATTGCAACATTACAGTTTACATTATAACATTGCTGTCGTCCACATCATGGGTTTCTGCTGTTCTCGGACAGCACAAATCGACGATCAGATGCAAATTAAGCCTCAGATGAAGGTAGTAGCTGTAGGGCGTGGCTACAAATCGGGTAAATTCATGGCCACAAGTGGGATAGTGATCGACAAACCAAGTAAGCTTGATTGCAAAGAGCTTAAGATCTCCACTTGTAAAATCACCAAGGTACGTGTGTTTTTTCGTATGGCGGAAATAAATAGTTGCATCAGAACGAGTAATTAAATCCATCACCACATCTTTTATGGCTTACAAATACTGTCTTTTCCTCTTTGTTACTTATGTGTTTGTGCTAGGCTGGGATTGGAGGGCCTCTTATTGATTTTGATGGAAATTTAATTGGCATGAACTTCTATGGCTTGGAAGAAACTCCATACGTACCAGTGAATATAATTGTAGAAGTCTTGAAGAATTTTGATGCACAAGGGTACGCTTCCTATATTTATGTAATTTTGTGTACAGTATGCAAACGTCTTTCATGTGCATAATATTCAAGCTTGAAAGTTTACTTGCCTCGATAGGACATCTGTTATCATTTTGATCTTCTATAACTGATCACATTAACTAGAACCTGGAATAGAACTCTTGTGCATAAGATAAATAGCATACGGTAAGACCATCCTGTGATTGCGTGACTGTTGAGCATATATGAAAGTATTGTATCCTATGTCTCATAGCATCACTCTAACCTGGAATTATAGTGGCAAAATCTTGGTCAGTTTTGGTTGTTGTTTTCAGGTTACTTTTTATTTTGAACTCGTACCAGTTTTTAAGTCTAATCTTTTGCGGTTGAACCATTTCGCCTCTTAATGTTCAGACATATGTAGCAGTAAACTGATGTTGCAATGGTTTTGATCTCTCTCTCTCTCTCGTGTGTGTGTGTGTTTGTTTAGCTATTTAACATGTTCTTGTATGTTAAAACTATTTTCGGTCTGTTTGTAGGTTTGTTGCTGTCAACGATGATCATAGCCCAAACAGGTATTGTTTATTTATTACGCATTCAATAAGACCTTTTGCTAGATATATACTCCAAACAAGGAGTATTATTTAGCAGCTTATTCATGTGTTGCTCTTAACAGATGGCCCGTGCCTAAGCCATTTTGGTGCTATCCGACATGGCACAAGCTTGAGGAAGAAGTAGATCTGGAGGAAGAACTTAAATACCAGCGGGAACAATACTAATGTGATGAACTGTATCTCGATGAATGCTTTCTATCTTGCCCTCAAGCTGCCGGCCCTGTGTAGCAAGTATGAATTGTTCTGTAACTTAATTTGAACCCTGAAATACTAGTGTACGCATGCCTCTTTATGTAATGGACTTGTACTAAGGCCAAACTAGGTCTATTAAGAGATGGGTTCGGTTCAGGCTGATAAAACTGTGTTTTATGTCTGTAAATTCATTAACACTTGTCATAAGAAATGTCGATACAATTCTGACACAACGACTAGGACATATCGCTCCTGGCAAGATGGTGCCTGCAGATGGCCCTGCATTGTCCTGAAAGTAGTTCCATTCTACTTTTATCAACATGGATGCAGATAGGCTCCATCCAAAGGCACAGCACTTTGGCGCAAACTCAAAAAATCAGTGCCTCTTGCCTTTAATGCGACACCCTGTCGAATAGCTTGTGCCCTGTGTGAGGTTCGATGCCACTTGGATTAGTTCTTTAATCCTACTAGTGTTGCTTCCAATGAGAATGGAACCAGGGGCACCGCCCCTGAAGATCGAAATTAGCGTTTGCTTCGTACTCAGGTCTGATAACATAAGGAGTAACATGCATTTCAGCAATAACATCATCTCAGTTTTCACCACTTATTCAGCATCTATGAGGATGATATCAGATATTGCGACCCAGAGCACTGGTTTAGCACTTGGGCAATGGTTTTTCCCAAGTGAGCTCAACATGCCTACCTAAATATAGACAAGTGTGTCCCATGTGTATGCCTATTTTTGATCTTATTTTTTAATAATATATGGTACCCATCACAAAGATAAAAATTTATCATGTTTTTCCTAGTCTAAAAGGACAATAAAAATCTTGCACAGTAGATTATATCTTAGTGTCCTCTTGCAGCAGCACCAACACAATCTCCACAGAATTCAGATATCCAAGTAAATAGGAAAAGAAACCACCACAAAACCAACAATGAATCAAAAGGAAAAGGAAACCCTGTGGATCACATCAAAACTTGATTGGATTTGGATAATCTCAGTTCACAATAACAAGACATCGCATTGTCACACTACTCATCAGACTGGATCTCAAATGTAAGCTACTTCGTCAGATTGGATCACAACAGGCACAGAGTTACAGACTGAACAGAATGTTCTGTTACGTGCAGGGAAACACCACCAACCAAATGGCACATACAGTGTTTGCACATGTAGACTACTTGGAACAGTCAAGGAGAAGCTAAAGCTAGGTAACAAACCGAGTAAACAACGAAAACAAAACCAATGTTCTAACTTCCTTCCTACAAGTTCACACAAAGGCCCTACAAGATGATGATCAGACAATGTCAAAATAAGTCAATGGGCAGAGATTATGCATACTGGAATGAGAGTGCTATGCCTACCATCAAGTCATATGATCCGCAGGCTGAACAAATTGATGTTCACCAACATCTCTGATACGTTGTAAGATATCTGACATAGGCTGAAACAAAACATAAAAGAAATAAGCATAGAAAGCATAATAACATCACATTAAATTGATACAACAAAATACAATACCCTGTTCTCCATTCCATCATAAAACTCTGAAAGCATGGAAGCTATATTCTCCACATTCAAGGCCTTGGTTATACCAAAATCCGCGTATGATATACCAACGAGCTGTCTTTCCTCATTAAAAATGGGTGACCCACTTAGCGATAACTTTGAAGGAGTACAATCATGTCCGATGTATTCTTGCCCCACACGGTTCCCTATGTGACTATGTACATACATATATTAGGATAAAAACAAAGCAAAAAACATTAGCAACTCAATAACATCGTAAAAAGAACTTACGTCAGATAGCCATTAGTTAGATCCCTTTGTACTTGTCCTGATGCACTAATCTGGTATCCATACATCTTGAGCTTTTGGTTCTGTGCAGTTTGATTGCTGAAATGCACGGCATCTACAGTTCCAGCAGGAACAGGGCAGTAGAAAGCAGCCAACAAGCCATGTCTTTCCACATTGAGGTTGTCAAGGTCTAAGTTCATGTTGGGGAAAGCAATTTCAAATCTATACCTGCCTCGACGACGGGTAAAAAGCAATCTCTTATTTGCTATGATGTGGCAAAATGTCTCACCAGCGACAGTGACTATGCCCGGAACAACAGAAATTGGGTCATTTGGATTTGCCTGTTCCGGTTCCGGTTCCGGCTCTGGTTCCTGTTCCTGTTCCTCTTCTCCTTCATGTTCCTGTTCCTGTTCCTCTTCCCCTTCATGTTCCTGTTCCTCTTCCCCTTCATGTTCCTGTTCCTCTTTCTGTTGACGACGATATATAAGAATCGGTACGACGGACATCCTAAACTGCATATGACTCTCGTAATTCAGTCCATTAAGAGCGACAGCCTCCTAAAACATAACAACCAGGTATTAGACATTAGCTTTGATGTCAAAAAAATTGATTTAAAGCAGAACACACAAAATAAAGAAAAGGATAATATATTCACCTGAGCCATGGCAACACACTTTTAGTTTATATTCTGTAACCCGTCACGTGAATCTGGACAATAAGAAAAACATACAACAACAACAAAAAGACAAGCACATGAGATTTAATTCACCAAGAACTATTCATAAAACTTGCAAGGCAAAGCCAGAAACCAACTATAGCACTCAGTTGTCAGTATTGCTGGACACCCACGGAATCATTAACCTTTTTCAGGAGCAATTTTATTCTACCCATCACTTACAAACTGGTTATATACATTTCGACTTGTAAAAATAACACAAATCATTTGAGCCCGATAGGCAAGATAGAAAGCAGAACTGAACTAGAGAATCTGCTGCAATCCCATCTATACAGCATTACTACCCCCACACCAGGGACGCAGCCCATCTGGGCCAGGATCGGTCTGTATTGCTTCTAGTAAACTTTGTAAACGCTTAGGTTTAGCTCCCCTCCATGGAGCTCACAGGGCTTTAGACTCAGCAGGCAGCAGGTAGTCAGCATCATGATATAGGAAGACTGAAAAACGCAAAAATCAGCTGAAAACAGGATGCGGCAACGGGACAGCTACATCGAGGCAAGCAAAAGCAAATCAACGCAAGCACGCACGGCTTAAAAAACCCAATCGACTTGGCAACCCGTTAACCAATAGTAGAGGGCTCGAGTCTTAAACTGCTTACAAGTGCTTCGGGTCGACGGATCCAGACACTTAGGAGGTCGGCGCAGGAGGCTGGATATGCCGCGGCGGCGGAGGCGGCGCTCGTGAGAGTGCGGTACGAGAGAGGAGGAAGGGGGGGGGGGGGGGGGGGGGGGGACTAGGGATTGCGGCAGTCTTTTTTTTTTAATCAAGAAACTGCGGCCGTCAAGAGGACAGGAGAGGACCGAGCTTTTTCTTTTCGCAAACAACAGGCCTAAGGTGAAACCCAACTAAGCGAGCTGGGCCGGGCTTTGGAAACGCGCCATGAAATCAATGTTTTTTTAAATATTGGTCATATATATGCATGTTATTTCCCCTAAACAAATATATGCATTTTCTAAAACAAAGGTACCATTTTTTCATCAAATAATTTTCATGTATTTTTTTAGTATTGGTCAAGGATTAACATTTTTTGAAATTCCTTCACATATGGAATTGTTTACTCAAAAAATTATTCCTTTTTTCTTTCATGAATAAAAATAACTTGGAATCATGATAAGAATATTATGTCAAAACTCCTCCTATTGACCTACAAACATGACTCTTCACGCAACCGAGTAGATGAACGTACATCGTAACTCTTTTCTTTATAGAAGAAACCAAAGGGCATCTTAAATCTGATAATTACCAAGAAAAAAAACTAGTACAATGGGAAAACAACGGGACATGAATTACCAGTAAAAGATAAGATCTATTATATAATTAAGACAATGGGCAAACAAGCCATTATGTTCATCCACACAGATTAGATTATCTTGACCATTAATTTTTATATACCAAAGGCCGAGATTAAAGATATAAACGTTACATACAAAAATTGGTATCTAGAAGCAATTGAACCTGTCACGTACAAACATAGTTGTGTACAGATGACATATTTTTTTTGAGTATCAGTACAGACACAAGCGCTCATATATACGCGCATACACTCACCCCTATGAACGCACACACGTACATCCTACCCCTATGAGCACCTCCGAGAGACTGAGCCGGCATATCATCTTGAGATTTACGAAGCCATCATAGGCGCCTCGACGTCGACGGGAACGTCTCCTCTCACTGAAAGCGCATCGCCGGAAATCCTAAAATAAATCCAGGAATAATGCGAGCACCAGGATTTGAACCCTGGTGGGTTGGGGATACCACTGTCCACCAAACCATCTCAACCACAGGTTGATTCGCTGTGTACAGATGACATGACACGTACGTTCAGATCGTAAGCAAATAAGGAAAAGTAATTTTTTTTAAACAAGACGCCCTATCCTTTCCACATTCAGGTCGTAGGCAAACAGGGAAAAGTATTTTTTTTAAACAAAGACGCCCTATCCTTTCCTTCGAAAAATAAAAAGGCAATGTCCTATCCTATTAGGACAACTACAGCCGATTGTTGGAATCAGGCAGCTACAATTTTCTCACGGCCTCCCAATAGGAGGTTTCCTATCGGCAAACACCACGACATGGTCTCTCTTTCTCTCTCGGACGCCTTTGTCTCTCCCGCACCAGTCGTCCCTGTAGCTACGTGAGGGCTGACCTGGACCAAGGCTGGAAGAGAAAAAGGTATAAAATACAGCTGGACATGAGCGCGACCACAAGCAGCAGCTGCCGCTCCACGGCTGATCCGCACGCAGCAGCCGTCGGCCGTCGCCATCGGCCACCGGCACACATCAGCCACCGCCACACCCGGACAGCAGCACGACAAGTCGGCCGACCCACCTAGGACGTGCCACTGCATGCAGCTAGCAGCTAGCAGCAGCGACCCAGCCGCACTAGCTCCACTTCTCCAGACCAGGCAAAAGGTAAACGAGGTCCTTCTCTGAATTCACCTCGCAGACGCCATCTATTTTTTGAATCGTTCCGGTTTTTCCTCCCTTAAATTTTCACTTACTAGGTCTTCACCTTTTCATCTCATCACCAATTCAGTAGCATTTGTGGTTTACTCATTGTATTGTATATATGTAGCTACGGTCAAGGCCAGTCACCAAGGAATTGATTCAGAATTAAATACTTTTTGTGTGTTCTTTAGCTTGGCCCATCCATCAATTTGTCCGTAGCTCCATCACTGCTGGATTACCACGCACTCCATCCTCCTCCGATTCATCTCTTTGCTCTGTCTAGAATTTTTTCGTTGCTGCAATCTCAACTTACGTGTATGTGTGTTGCAGCCTGCACTCCAGAGTTTCTTTAAGGCTAATTGCTATAGCAGACTGGTAACTAAGTGCTCCGCTATCCTGGATATGGTTTGAGTTCATCCAAGGCCACTGATTTCCGAACTCAACAGGCAAGTAATCACAAACACAACTTACATAATTTGTTCCTCAATCCATCCAATTTCGTACGGAACCCATCCAGATCACCTTGATTACTAACGGTGGGTCTAGAAAAAGATAGGGTTTTGACATCTGCATCATTCTCTACATTGCAGTTGGCTATGCATTGTATGAAGTGCTTGAGGTCTTTCTTAATTGAATTACTTTGAAAGTATCTGCACCAAAATTGAAATTGTTCAGGTTTGTTTTTCGTATTAACATATAGAAGACGTAGTAACTTTTAGTCTTCTACATTTTTGGAGCGTCAAGATGCATCCATTATTTATATATATGTTAGAAGAGACTATGGTGGTGCATAACATTTGTAAGTTTTCGTACATTCTAAATATATATATTTACCGTTATATTATTTTGCAGGAAACCTTTATGTATATTACTATACTTCGAATATAAAGAAGACATATGTACGCATATGAAATAAAGCTTGGTTCAGTGTATCAATTTCCCAAGAAGACATATGTAATAATATCAGCTGGCGCCAATTCGCCGGATGACTACACCATCTGTACGCATATGAAACAAGTAAACTACACAACGTTGAACTGATCAGTCTCCGGCATCCATGTGTCACAGTAGCGAGCATGGCCATTAGTCCTATGTTTTGGAGTACACTATTGTGCCCCTAGAGGCTGGAGTAAATTGCTTTGACACGTTCATGGTGCTATTCTTGATGTTGTGCCAAATCTATCCACATATTTGAGATTACTCATTTCACTCATTGTTATTACGTATTTATTTTTTCTTTGGCATTTGGTTCTGGTGTATTTTGTACAAGAGCAAATCAATAATTTTGATATTCAAATTATAGTTGTTCGACTAAGACTTCTATAAATTGTGCTATGGACCATACAACTTATATATTTTTTTAGATACAACAGCACCAAATATATCAACCACCTTGAGCCATTTTAGAAAATCAAACTTTGGATCAAAATAATTTCATAGTAAATAAATAGGGATTCACCTTATCTAAAGCAAAAAAAAGTTGCATGATTTATCCACGGACATGAGAAGCCCGAACCACCATACGGGCTGATCTCACCTCAAAATAAAGCAATAACGTTGAATATTGGGTTGCGATTACAAGATGTTTGCACTAAATAAAAAACATATATTAGTACATCAAATATACCTATCTATAAGCTATATTCATGATGTCAAATATTAGCAAGTCATGACATACCATTTTTCATGGAAAAAATATCAGCTATCCAGTTGTGAAGTCCACCTTGCAAATAATAATGCAAATTACCCAACACTTCTGAGTTCTAAGAGAGAACAAGCAGTGAAAACTCAAAAACAAAACATCTACAAAATTATCAAAAACTGAAAACATGGAAATTATTTTCTGTACCATAGGTAGGCCGAATTAACATTGCCAGCTGCCATCGAGTTTAGCCAAGTCCACCATCGCAGTTAAACAATAAAGCCCGCTCGACCTCATAGGTGGGCTACATCCACTCCACAGGAGTTCATAGAACTCATGAGCCTCCGATTTGAGGCAGTGATTTGACCCCATAAAAGCAATCATATCCTTAAAACCCACTAGGGAATTTCTTTTAATCAAACAAGCTCTAAATGATTTTAGAGGGACAGGGCGGAAAATTTAAAATTGACACCTAATAATCTCGAGGCATCTAATTTTTCCAATGGCCAATAGACCATAAAACAATTGATTTTTTGAAATGAATATAATTAATAAATGAATCAAATTTCCTTGGCGCATGATGAGAAATCTTTTACCTATTTCTTTAACATATGTAATTATCAACCAAAATATAATTATAGTGCAAGCAATAGAAATTAACTCTAGCCGCGCAAATGCGCGGGAGACCCCGCTAGTTAAATTGAAATCACACTAGTTTTTTTTTCCTTCTAATGATGACTTTATTTAATTACACAAATTGTTTGTTACAAGCGAGGGGACAAGGTAAGCAGGAGAAAATCATAAGAAAGAAACATCAATTTCATGTGCTCATTGAAAGAAAATCATAAGAAAGGAACATCAATTTCATGTGCTTACTGAAACACTTGACACATTACCAAAACAAAACCATATTCATCACCAAAGTCTTAAGCGCTCCCACTTGTTGGACTTGTGTGACCTCATGCTGCTAATACCGCTCCATCCTTTTTTTGACCATAATACAGTAGGGAAGGCCCCTACCATGTCTCATTTTCTATTAATAATGA
The DNA here is from genome assembly GCF_002575655.3 of Aegilops tauschii subsp. strangulata. Taxonomy (NCBI): domain Eukaryota; kingdom Viridiplantae; phylum Streptophyta; class Magnoliopsida; order Poales; family Poaceae; genus Aegilops; species Aegilops tauschii. Next base: position 33,723,879 of record NC_053037.3, on the reverse strand, counting down.
GTATTTACAATGGTTGGGGTGTTACAAAGCTGTTACAAAGAGTTTGCAATGTATCAAGCCATTCCTGCATGTCATCCTTTAAACTAGGTTTGGCTCTAACCATGACCATTAATTTGAAAGATATCCTTGAAAGCACGTACGGTTCATACATAGCTGCTGGTTTTCAAAAGTAATCCCATTCCTGCGATTCCATATGCTCCAAATCCAGTGATCAAGATTCCTTTGAAACATATAGGGTTCATTATGATTTTCCCATCAATCAACATATTGATGACATCATAGTCAGTATTCCACTCCATACCAATGGATAACCAAAAGTTTTGGTTAAAGTCACAACTGAAGAACGTATGCTTAGGGTCCTCAGTATGATTATCATCACATAATACACAATTGTACTAATCCAAATGAGAGTTTTTCCTCATTAGCATCTTCCTTGTGTTTATTATGTCTAGTATCAGGAGCCAGAAAAAGATTTTCTAATTAGAAAGACAACAAGATTTCCAAATCAAATGAAATGTTTCAGGTGGCTTTACTGGATTTCCAATCAGCTCATTATATACTTTCCTGTTGTGATTTATAGCAGCTTGGCCATGATATTTCCAAGTATCCATACCATTATTTAGATTCATGTTGGAAATAATGTGTGCAAGCTCCTCACGTTGTTCCATTGCCATTCTAGACAAGAGCAGATGGAACATGTCATGGATGTCTTCTTGAGTTGTTTCATGGGCCTTTTTTAACAATAATCTCATCATCCTTGACAAAAGAATGAAGCTATGGGAATTTGAGTTCTAGCAATCTGTCATACCACTTGTCATGCTATAGTAGGGCAATGTTGTCATGATTTACCAGAGTGATCATGCTCTTGAAATCAGGAAAGAGTCTGCAACCGTCTTTCCACAGAAGGACCCAACATTTGAATTATATTTGGGCACAAAATGGTTATCATAGTAAGGTTTCCAAATTAGTTCTACCCATGGATTGTCCTAACGATTGAAGAATTTGAATACCTTTTTTTGTTAGGAACGCCCTGTTTTGTTGTCTTATGTCCAAGACTCCCATGCCACCAACCTCTTTTGGGAGACACACAATCTCTCATTTGACCAAGCATTTACATTGCTTGTTAATATCTTTCCCATACCATAGGAAATTTTTACACGACTGCAGGATGCTGCTAACGCGACACTACGATCAGAGACCCTTCGATGAAACTGTGTGTGATGCAATAATCGCAAACGGCGGTGTAAAAAACCGTCAAAAAGGTGTAAAACGTTTGTGATGACGGATGCATCAAACACGGTTCAGATTTGGTTGCGTGTGCGATGCAGGGCATACGGTTCAGTTCAATGAACTGTTTGTGATGAGGAAGAAGAACGGAAACGGGCAGCCAGATGAAGGCGTGTGCGATATACGACATACAGTTCACTCGGATTAACTATTTGTGATGAGGCGAAACAGCAGAAACGGGTAGCTACATAAAGGTGTGTGCAATTGAGGGCATACGCTTCAGAAGGATTAACTGTTTGCGATTAGGCAACAGAACAGAAACGGTTCTGCCAGATCAAAGTGTCTGCGATTGATCGCATACACTTCACACGGATGAACTGTTTGCGATTAGCCACAACAAACAGAAACAGTTAGATAGATCAACGTGTGTGCGCTAGACGGGCACACATTCTAATTAAAAGAAGCGTGCGTGATGGTAATAACGAGCGTGCACGGTTCTTGGAACAAGACGTGTGCTGACATTGCCTATTGCGGTGCAACCTATGGTGCTAACGCCACGTAATACGCGGCCGAGAAAGCGTGCCCACGTTACGCCGTCCGGGATAGTGCCGCACTTAGAAATTATAGAACCGTCAATAAATTGTGAGCCTGCGTCCCGTCACATTCGAAATTGCAAACTTATTCACACCGATCAAAACCTAAATAGTTCCCACTTAGGAGCATATTAGTACTCGGTTATAAATACTACTACTCCAAGATGACTGCACATTCCTCCTCAACTCCTCATCCACAAAAACAAACAAGTCATTCATCATCGTCCCCTTGCATCTGCCATGGCTAGTGTGAGTTCTGGGTCGAGAGATTGCCACCAGGGAGATGCGAGCATGGAAGCGGAAGCACGAGAGATGTCCCGCCTCGCCACGAAAGCAGCCAACATGTCCCGCCGCGCGGCCGTAGCAGCACAGAGGTCCCGCCACGCCGCCGAAGAAGCACGGAGGTCCCGCCGCACCGTCGATACAGCAGACTGGTCCGGCCGCGCCGCAGAAGCAGAAGAGATGTCCCGCCGCGCCGCGGAAGCAGCAGAGATGTCCTCCCGCGCCGCGGCGGCCTGGGAAAATGTCTCGCGGGCAGGCGAGGACTCTTACAGGCGCATGCATGCAATCGTCCATAGCCAGATGGATCAGATCTCCGGCTGGGCGAGGTTGCAGGACGACATGAAAGCCTCTTTTGAACAGGCTACCGGCGTCATCCGGCAACTAAGGGAGGGCAATGAGAAGCTCCGGGCCGATGCGACCTGCTGAGGGCGAAGATCGTCGGAAGTGCAGAGCAGCAGGAGGAGACCACTGCCTTGTTGAAGAGGACTGGCGTCATCGTCCAGAAACTTATGGGTGAGAATGTCATGCTCCGCGTCGAGCGCCAAAGGCTGGTGGAGGAATCCGTGGATGCTCTCAAGCAGCATCTTGAGGACAAGAAAGAGCTCATCGCCGCTCGCCGCGGAGACTAGTTCCCGCGGCCTGCAGCAACGCATCAAGAAAGTAGAGATCAGCGAGCCAGATCGTTGTCTTCCTTCTTCTTTTGCCCTTGTCTATTTCGTGCGTTGCCGCATGTGGCTTTTTTAAATTATGTTCCTAAATATGTAAGACAATTATTATCCATTGTCATCGTCCTTATATTCATCTTGCTTGCTATAAGTCGCAGTCGATACTATATAGGTCCGTCGGATCTTACATCAAGTTCCGTGCAAAACTTTCTTTTCAGATTTTCATTTTTCTGTCTTAAATCTCAGTCCAGTGAGACATATAGCCACGCCGTAGAACAGGGGCTCGGGCGCCATTAATGGAGATGTTGGGAGGGAGGTGCGCGTTGGGTAGAGGTCAAAGGGCTCTCCTCCCGATGAGCACGCGCAGGGGTCTGATCGCACGCCTCCCATACTCAAATAACTACCCCCGCACGATGTTGGGGAACGTAGTAATTTCAAAAATTTCCTACGCACATGCAAGATCATGGTGATGCATAGCAACGAGAGGGGAGAGTGTTGTCCACGTACCCTCATAGACCGAAAGCGGAAGCGTTAGCACAACGCGGTTGATGTAGTCGTACGTCTTCACGATCCGACCGATCCAAGTACCGAACGTACGGCACCTCCGAGTTCAGCACACGTTCAGCTCGATGGCGTCCCTCGAACTCTGATCCAGCCGAGCTTTGAGGGAGAGTTCCTTCAGCATGACGGTGTGATGACGGTGATGATGTTTCTACCGACGCAGGGCTTCGCCTAAGCACCGCTATGATATGATCGAGGTGGATTATGGTGGAGGGGGGCACCGCACACGGCTAAGAGATCAAGAGATCAATTGTTGTGTCTATGGGGTGCCCCCTGCCCCCGTATATAAAGGAGCAAGGGGGGAGGCGGCCGGCCAAGGAGGAGGGCGCGCCAAGGGGGGAGTCCTACTCCCACCGGGAGTAGGACTCCTCCTTTCCTTGTTGGAGTAGGAGAGAAGGAAAGAGGGGGAGAGGGAGAAGGAAAAGGGGGCTGCACCCCTTGTCCAATTCGGACCATAGGGGGGTGCGCGCCTCCTTCCTTTCGGCCTCTCTCCTCTATTCCTGTATGGCCCAATAAGGCCCAATACTTCTCCCCGGCGAATTCGCGTAACTCTCCGGTACTCCGATAAATACCCGAATCACTCGGAACCTTTCTGAAGTCCGAATATAGTCGTCCAATATATCGATCTTTACGTCTCGGCCATTTCGAGACTCCTCGTCATGCCCCCGATCTCATCCGGGACTCCGAACTACCTTCGGTACATCAAATTACATAACTCATAATACAAATCGTCACCGAACTTTAAGCGTGCGGACCCTACGGGTTCGATAACTATGTAGACATGACCGAGACACTTCTCCGGTCAATAACCAATAGAGAAACCTGGATGCTCATATTGGCTCCCACATAGTCTACGAAGATCTTTATCGGTTAAACCGCATAACAACATACGTTGTTCCCTTTGTCATCGGTATGTTACTTGCCCGAGATTCGATCGTCGGTATCTCAATACCTAGTTCAATCTCGTTACCCGCAAGTCTCTTTACTCGTTCCGTAATACATCATTCCGCAACTAACTCATTAGTTGCAATGCTTGCAAGGCTTCTAGTGATGTGCATTACCGAGTGGGCCCAGAGATACCTCTCCGACAATTGGAGTGACAAATCCTAGTCTCGAAATACGCCAACCCAACAAGTACCGTCGGAGACACCTGTAGAGCACCTTTATAATCACCCAGTTACGTTGTGACGTTTGGAGCACACAAAGTGTTCCTCCAGTAAACGGGAGTTGCATAATCTCATAGTCATAGGAACATGTATAAGTCATGAAGAAAGCAACAGCAACATACTAAACGATCAAGTGCTAAGCTAACGGAATGGGTCAAGTCAATCACATCATTGTTGGAAATATGCCCTAGAGGCAATAATAAAATGGTTATTATTGTATTTCCTTGTTCATGATAATTGTCTGTTGTTCATGCTATAATTGTATTAACTGGAAACCGTAATACATGTGTGAATACATAGACCACAACATGTCCCTAGTAAGCCTCTAGTTGACTAGCTCGTTGATCAATAGATGGTTATGGTTTCCTGACCATGGACATTGGATGTCATTGATAACGGGATCACATCATTAGGAGAATGATGTGATGGACAAGACCCAATCCTAAGCATAGCACAAGATCGTGTAGTTCGTTTGCTAGAGCTTTTCTAATGTCAAGTATCATTTCCTTAGACCATGAGATTGTGCAACTCCCGGATACCGTAGGAATGCTTTGGGTGTACCAAACGTCACAACGTAACTGGGTGGCTATAAAGGTGCACTACAGGTATCTCCGAAAGTGTCTGTTGGGTTGGCACGAATCGAGACTGGGATTTGTCACTCCGTATGACTGAGAGGTATCTCTGGGCCCACTCGGTAATGCATCATCATAATGAGCTCAGTGTGACTAAGGAGTTAGCCACGGGATCATGCGTTACGGTACGAGTAAAGTGACTTGCCGGTAACGAGATTGAACAAGGTATTGGGATACCGACGATCGAATCTCGGGCAAGTAACGTACCGATTGACAAAGGGAATTGTATACGGGATTGATTGAATCCTCGACATCGTGGTTCATCCGATGAGATCATCGTGGAACATGTGGGAGCCAACATGGGTATCCAGATCCCGCTGTTGGTTATTGACCGGAGAGTCGTCTCGGTCATGTCTGCATGTCTCCCGAACCCGTAGGGTCTACACACTTAAGGTTCGGTGACGCTAGAGTTGTAGAGATATTAGTATGCGGTTAACCGAAAGTTGTTCGGAGTCCCGGATGAGATCCCGGACGTCACGAGGAGTTCCGGAATGGTCCGGAGGTAAAGATTTATATATGGGAAGTCCTATTTTGGCCACCGGAAAATGTTCGGGATTTTTCGGTATTGTACCGGGAAGGTTCTAGAAGGTTCCGAAGTGGGGTCCACCTGCATGGGGGGACCCACATGAACGTGGGTAGTGGGGGCAAGGCCCCACACCCCTAGTCAAGGCGCACCAAGATCCCACCTTAGAAGGAATAAGATCATATCCCGAAGGGATAAGATCAAGATCCCTAAAAAAGGGGGATAACAATCGGTGGGGAAGGGAAATGATGGGATTTCTTTCCCCCACCTTTGCCAACGCCCCAATGGACTTGGAGGGCAAGAAACCAGCCCCCTCCACCCCTATATATAGTGGGGAGGCGCATGGGAGCAGCACCCCAAGCCCTGACGCCTCCCTCTCCCTCCCGTGACACCTCTCCCTCTCGCTGAGCTTGGCGAAGCCCTGCCGAGATTCCCGCTACTTCCAATGCCGTCGTGCTACTGGATCTCCATCAACTTCTCCTCCCCCCTTGCTGGATCAAGAAGGGGGAGACGTCCCCGCTCCGTACGTGTGTTGAACGCGGAGGTGCCGTCCGTTCGGCGCTAGGATCATCGGTGATTTGGATCACGACGAGTACGACTCCATCAACCCCGTTCTCTTGAACGCTTCCGGGCACGATCTACAAGGGTATGTAGATGCACTCCCCTCTCTCTTGTTGCTAGATGAATCCATGATTGATCTTGGTGATACGTAGAAAATTTTAAATTTCTGCTACGTTCCCCAACAGTGGTATCAGAGCCAGGTTTATGCGTAGATTCTATGCACGAGTAGAACACAAAGTAGTTGTGGTCGACGATTTGTTCAATTTGCTTACCGTTACTAGTCTTATCTTGATTCAGCGGCATTGTGGGATGAAGCGGCCCGGACCGACCTTACACGTACTCTTACGTGAGACAGGTTCCACCGACTGACATGCACTTGATGCATAAGGTGGCTAGCGGGTGTCTGTCTCTCCCACTTTAGTCGGATCAGATTCGATGAAAAGGGTCCTTATGAAGGGCAAGTAGCAATTGGCATATCACCGTTGTGGCTTTTGCGTAGGTAAGAAATGTTCTTGCTAGAAACCCATAGCAGCCACGTAAAACATGCAACAACAATTAGAGGACGTCTAACTTGTTTTTGCAGGGTATGCTATGTGATGTGATATGGCCAAAAGGATGTGATGAATGATATATGTGATGTATGAGATTGATCATGTTCTTGTAATAGGAATCACGACTTGCATGTCGATGAGTATGACAACCGGCAGGAGCCATAGGAGTTGTCTTAATTTATTGTATGACTTGCGTGTCAATGAAAAACGCCATGTAATTACTTTACTTTGTTGCTAACCGTTAGCCATAGTAGTAGAAGTAATAGTTGGTGAGACAACTTCATGAAGACACGATGATGGAGATCATGATGATGGAGATCATGGTGTCATGCCGGTGACGAAGGTGATCATGCCGCGCCTCGAAGATGGAGATCAAAAGGCGCAAGATGATATTGGCCATATCATGTCACTTTATGATTTGCATGTGATGTTTGTCATGTTTACATCTTATTTGCTTAGAACGACGGTAGCATAAATAAGATGATCCCTCACTAAAATTTCAAGAGATGTGTTCCCCCTAACTGTGCACCGTTGCGAAGGTTCGTTGTTTCGAAGCACCACGTGATGATCGGGTGTGATAGATTCTAACGTTCGCATACAACGGGTGTTGACGAGCCTAGCGTGTATAGACATGGCTTCGGAACACAAGCAAAACACTTAGGTTGACTTGACGAGCCTAGCATGTACAGACATGGCCTCGGAACACAAGAGACCGAAAGGTCGAACATGAGTCGTATAGTAGATACGATCAACATGGAGATGTTCACCGATGATGACTAGTCCGTCTCACGTGATGATCGGACACGGCCTAGTCGATTCGGATCATGTATCACTTAGATGACTAGAGGGATGTCTATCTAAGTGGGAGTTCATTAAATAATCAGATGAACTTAATTATCATGAACATAGTCAAAAGGTCTTTGCAAATAATGTCGTAGCTTACGCTTTAGTTCTACTAAGATATGTTCCTAGAGAAAATTTAGTTGAAAGTTGATAGTAGCAATTATGCGGACTGGGTCCGTAAACTGAGGATTGTCCTCATTGCTGCACAGAAGGCTTATGTCCTTAATGCACCGCTCGGTGTGCTGAACCTCGAGCGTCGTCTGTAGATGTTACGAAACATCTGACATACACGTTTTGATGACTACGTGATAGTTCAGTGTGTGATGCTAACGGTTTAAAATTGTGGCACCAAAGACGGTTTTGAAACGTCGCGGAACATATGAGATGTTCCAAAGACTGAAATTGGGATTTCAGACTAATGCCCACGTCAAGAGGTATGAGACCTCTGACAAGTTTCTTAAGCCTGCAAACTAAGGGAGAAAAGCTCAATCGTTGAGCATGTGCTCAGATTGTCTGAGTACTACAATCACTTGAATCGAGTGGAATTAATCTTCCAGATGAGATAGTGATGGTTCTCCATAGTCACTGCCACCAAGCTATTAGAGCTTCGTGATGAACTATAACATATCAGGGATAGACATGACGATCCTTGAGCAACTCGCGATGTTTGACACCGCGAAAGTAGAAATCAAGAAGGAGCATCAATTGTTGATGGTTAGTAAAACCACTAGTTTCTAGAAGGGCAAGGGCAAGAAGGGATACTTCATGAAACGGCAAATCAGTTGCTGCTCTAGTGAAGAAACCCAAGGTTGAACCCAAACCCGAGACTAAGTGCTTCTGAAATGAGGGGAACGGTCACTGAAGTAGAACTACCCTAGATACTTCGTAGATGAGAAGGATGGCAAGGTCGACAGAAGTATATTGGATATACATTATATTAATGTGTACTTTACTAGTACTCCTAGTAGCACCAGGGTATTAGATACCGGTTCGGTTGCTAAGTGTTAGTAACTCGAAATAAAATTTGCGGAATAAACGGAGACTAGCTAAAGGTGAGATGACGATATGTGTTGGAAGTGTTTCCAAGGTTGATGTGATCAAGCATCGCATGCTCCCTCTACCATCGAGATTGGGGTTAAACCTGAATAATTATTATTTGGTGTTTGCGTTGAGCATAGACATGATTGGATTATGTTTATCGCAATACGGTTATTCATTAAAGGAGAATAATGGTTACTCTGTCTATTTGAATAATACCTTCAATGGTCTTGCACCTAAAATGAATGGTTTATTGAATCTCGATCGTAGTGATACACATGTTCATGCCAAAAGATATAAGATAGTAATGATAGTACCACATACTTGTGGCACTGCCACTTGAGTCATATTGGTATAAAACGCATGAAGAAGCTCCATGTTGATGGATCTTTGGACTCAATCGTTTTTGAAAAGATTGAGACATGCGAACCATGTCTATTAGTATATATGCATGAAGAAAGTCCATACAGATGGATCATTTGGACTCACTTGATTTTGAATCACTTGAGACATGCAAATCATACCACATGGGCAAGATGACTGAAAGGCCTCGTTTTCAGTAAGATGGAACAAGAGAGCAACTTGTTGGAAGTAATACATTTGATGTGTGCAATCCAATGAGTGCTGACGCACGCAGTGGATATCGTTATGTTCTTACTTCACAGATGATTTGAGTGGATTTACTTATGAAACACAAGTCTGAATTATTGAAAGGTTCAAGTAATTTCAGAGTGAAGTTGAAGATCGTCGTGACAAGAGGATAAAATGTCTGTGATATGATCATAGAGATGAATATCTGAGTTACGAGTTTGGCACACAATTAAGAAATTGTGGAAATTGTTTCACGACTAATACCGCCTGGAACACCATATTGTGATGGTGTGTCCGAACATCATAACTGCACCCTATTGGATATGGTGCATACCATGATGTCTCTTATCGAATTAGAACTATCGTTTATGGGTTAGGCATTAGAGACAACCGCATTCACTTTAAATAGGGCACCACGCAATTCCGTTGAGACGACACCGTATGAACTATGGTTTAGAGAAACCTAAGCTGTCGTTTCTTAAAAGTTTGGGGCTGCGACGCTTATGTGAAAAAGGATCAGGCTGATAAGCTCGAACCCAAAGCGGATAAATGCATCTTCATAGAATACCCAAAACAGTTGGGTATACCTCCTATTTCAGATCTGGAAGCAAAAGTGATTGTTTCTAGAAACAGGTCCTTTCTCGAGGAAAAGTTTCTCTCGAAAGAATTGAGTGGGAGGATGGTGGAGACTTGATGAGGTCATTGAACCGTCACTTCAACTAATGTGTAGCAGGGCACAGGAAGTTGTTCCTGTGGCACCTACACCAATTGAAGTGGAAGCTTATGATAGTGATCATGAAACTTCAGATCAAGTCACTACCAAACCTCATAGGACGACAAGGATGAGTACTACTTCAGAGTGGTACGTAATCCTGTCTTGGAAGTCATGTTGCTAGACAACAATGAACCTACGAGCTATGGAGAAGCGATGGTGGGCCCGGATTCCGACGAATGGCTCGAGGCCATAAAATCCGAGAGGATCCATGTATGAAAACAAAGTATAGACTTTGAAAGAACTACTTGATGGTCGTAAGGCTGTTGGGTACAGATGGATTTTAAAGGGAAGACAGACAATGATGGTAAGTGTCACCATTAAGAAAGCTCGACTTGTCGTTAAGATGTTTTCCAGCAAGTTCAAGGAGTTGACTGCGATGAGACTTTCTCACTCGTAGCGATGCTAAGAGTCTGTTAGAATTATATTAGCAGTTACTGCATTATTTATGAAATCTTGCAGATAGGATGTCAAAACATTGTTTCCTCGACGATTTTCTTGAGGAAAGGTTGTATGTGATACAACCAGAAGGTTTTGTCAATCCTGAAAGATGCTAACAAGTATGCAAAGCTCCAGTAATCCTTCTAAGGATTGGAGTAAGCATCTCGGAGTTGGAATGAACGCTTTGATGAGATGATCAAAGATTTTGGGTTTATACAAAGTTCATGAGAAACTTGTATTTCCAAAGAAGTGAGTGGGGGCACTATAGAATTTTTGATGAGTATATGCTGTTAACATATTGTTGATCAGAAATGATGTAGAATTTCTGGAAAGCATCCAGGGTTATTTGAAAAGTGTTTTTAATGGAAAACCTGGATTAAGCTACTTGAACATTGAGCATCAAGATCTATAAGGATAGATCAAAAACGCTTAATAGTACTTTCAAATGAATACATACCGTGACAAGATTTTGAAGGAGTTCAAAATTGATTAGCAAAGAAGGAGTTCTTGGCTGTGTTACAAGGTGTGAGTATTGAGTAAGACTCAAGACCTGACCACGGCAGAAGAAAGAGAAAGGACGAAGTTCGTCCCCTATGCTTTAGACGTAGGCTCTACAATATGCTATGCTGTGTACCGCACCTGAAGTGTGCCTTGCCATGAGTTAGTCAAGGGGTACAATAGTGATCCAGGAAGGGATCACATGACAGCGGTCGAACTTATCCTTAGTATCTAGTGGACTAAGGAATTTTCTCGATTATGGAGGTGGAAAGGGGGTTTGTCGTAAAGGGTTACGTCGATGCAAACTTTGACACTAATCCGGATGACTCTGAGTAGTGAACCGGATTCGTATAGTAGAGCAGTTATTTGGAATAGCTCCAAGTAGCGCGTGGTAGCTGCATCTACAAGATGACATAGAGATTTGTAAAGCACACACGGATCTGAATGTTGCAGACCCATTGACTAAAACCTCTCTCGTAAGCATAACATGATCAAACCCTAGAACTCATTGAGTGTTAATCACATGGTGATGTGAACTAGATTATTGACTCTAGTAAACTCTTGGGTATTAGTCACATGGCGATGTGAACTTTGAGTGTTAATCACATGGTGATGTGAACTAGATTATTGACTCTAGTGCAAGTGGGAGACTGTTGGAAATATGCCCTAGAGGCAATAATAAAATGGTTATTATTGTATTTCCTTGTTCATGATAATTGTCTGTTGTTCATGCTATAATTGTATTAACTGGAAACCGTAATACATGTGTGAATACATAGACCACAACATGTCCCTAGTAAGCCTCTAGTTGACTAGCTCGTTGATCAATAGATGGTTATGGTTTCCTGACCATGGACATTGGATGTCATTGATAACGGGATCACATCATTAGGAGAATGATGTGATGGACAAGACCCAATCCTAAGCATAGCACAAGATCGTGTAGTTCGTTTGCTAGAGCTTTTCTAATGTCAAGTATCATTTCCTTAGACCATGAGATTGTGCAACTCCCGGATACCGTAGGAATGCTTTGGGTGTACCAAACGTCACAACGTAACTGGGTGGCTATAAAGGTGCACTACAGGTATCTCCGAAAGTGTCTGTTGGGTTGGCACGAATCGAGACTGGGATTTGTCACTCCGTATGACTGAGAGGTATCTCTGGGCCCACTCGGTAATGCATCATCATAATGAGCTCAGTGTGACTAAGGAGTTAGCCATGGGATCATGCGTTACGGTACGAGTAAAGTGACTTGCCGGTAACGAGATTGAACAAGGTATTGGGATACTGACGATCGAATCTCGGGCAAGTAACATACCGATTGACAAAGGGAATTGTATACGGGATTGATTGAATCCTCGACATCGTGGTTCATCCGATGAGATCATCGTGGAACATGTGGGAGCCAACATGGGTATCCATATCCCGCTGTTGGTTATTGACCGGAGAGTCGTCTCGGTCATGTCTGCATGTCTCCCGAACCCGTAGGGTCTACACACTTAAGGTTCGGTGACGCTAGAGTTGTAGAGATATTAGTATGCGGTTAACCGAAAGTTGTTTGGAGTCCCGGATGAGATCCCAGACGTCACGAGGAGTTCCGGAATGGTCTGGAGGTAAAGATTTATATATGGGAAGTCCTATTTTGGCCACCGGAAAATGTTCGGGATTTTTCGGTATTGTACCGGGAAGGTTCTAGAAGGTTCCAAAGTGGGGTCCACCTGCATGGGGGGACCCACATGAACGTGGGTAGTGGGGGCAAGGCCCCACACCCCTAGTCAAGGCGCACCAAGATCCCACCTTAGAAGGAATAAGATCATATCCCGAAGGGATAAGATCAAGATCCCTAAAAAAGGGGGATAACAATCGGTGGGGAAGGGAAATGATGGGATTTCTTTCCCCCACCTTTGCCAACGCCCCAATGGACTTGGAGGGCAAGAAACCAGCCCCCTCCACCCCTATATATAGTGGGGAGGCGCATGGGAGCAGCACCCCAAGCCCTGGCGCCTCCCTCTCCCTCCCGTGACACCTCTCCCTCTCGCTGAGCTTGGCGAAGCCCTGCCGAGATTCCCGCTACTTCCACCACCACGCCGTCGTGCTGCTGGATCTCCATCAACTTCTCCTCCCCCCTTGCTGGATCAAGAAGGAGGAGACGTCCCCACTCCGTACGTTTGTTGAACGCGGAGGTGCCGTCCGTTCGGCGCTAGGATCATTGGTGATTTGGATCACGACGAGTACGACTCCATCAACCCCGTTCTCTTGAACGCTTCCGCGCGCGATCTACAAGGGTATGTAGATGCACTCCCTTCTCTCTCGTTGCTAGATGAATCCATGATTGATCTTGGTGATACATAGAAAATTTTAAATTTCTGCTACGTTCCCCAACAATCATTCTCCTAATGATGTGATCCCGTTAATCAAATGACAACTCATGTCTATGGCTAGGAAACTTAACCATCTTTGATTCAACGAGCCAGTCAAGTAGAGGCATACTAGTGACACTCTGTTTTGTCTATGTATTCACACATGTATCAAGTTTCCGGTTAATACAATTCTAGCATGAACAATAAACATTTATCATGAAATAAGGAAATAAATAATAACTTTATTATTGCCTCTAGGGCATATTTCCTTCAGTCTCCCACTTGCACTAGAGTCAATAATCTAGTTCACATCGTCATGTGATTTAACACCAATAGTTCACATCACCATGTGATTAACACCCATAGTTCACATCGTCATGTGACCAACACCCAAAGGGTTTACTAGAGTCAGTAATCTAGTTCACATCGCTATGTGATTAACACCCAAAGAGTAGTAAGGTGTGATCATGTTTTGCTTTTGAGATAATTTAGTCAACGGGTCTGTCACATTCAGATCCGTAAGTATTTTGCAAATTTCTATGTCTACAATGCTCTGCACGGAGCTACTCTAGCTAACAGCTCCCACTTTCAATATGTATCTAGATCGAGACTTAGAGTCATCCAGATCGGTGTCAAAGCTTGCATCGACATAACTCTTTATGATGAACTCTTTATCACCTCCATAACCGAGAAATATTTCCTTATTCCACTAAGGATAATTTTGACCGCTGTCTAGTGATCTACTCCCAGATCACTATTGTACCCTCTTGCCAAACTCTTGGTGAGGTACACAACAGATCTGGTACACAGCATGGCATACTTCATAGAACCTATGGCTGAGGCATAGTGAATGACTTTCATTCTCTTTCTATCTTCTGCCTTGGTCAGGCTTTGAGTCTTACTCAATTTCACACCTTGTAACACAGGTAAGAACTCTTTCTTTGACTGTTCCATTTTGAACTATTTCAAAATCTTGTCAAGGTATGTACTCATTGAAAAACTTATCAAGCGTCTTGATCTATCTCTATAGATCTTGATGCTCAATATGTAAGTAGCTTCACCGAGGTCTTTCTTTGAAAAACTCCTTTCAAATACTCCTTTATGCTTTACAGAAAATTCTACATTATTTCTGATCAACAATATGTCATTCACATATACTTATCAGAAATGTTGTAGTGCTCCCACTCACTTTCTTGTAAATACAGGCTTCATCGCAAGTCTATATAAACTATATGCTTTGATCAACTCATCAAAGCGTATATTCCAACTCCGAGATGCTTGCACTAGTCCATAGATGGATCGCTGGAGCTTTGCATACTTTGTTAGCACCTTTAGGATTGACAAAACCTTCTGGTTGCATCACATACAACTCTTCTTTAAGAAATCCATTAAGGAAAGCAGGTTTGACATCTATTTGCCAAATTTCATAAAATGCGGCAATTGCTAACATGATTCGGACAGACTTAAGCATCGATACGAGTGAGAAAATCTCATCGTAGTAAACACCTTGAACTTGTCGAAAACATTTTTGCGACAATTCGAGCTTTGTAGATAGTAACACTACTATCATCGTCCGTCTTCCTCTTGAAGATCCATTTATTCTCGATGGCTTGCCGATCATCGGGCAAGTCAACCAAAGTCCATACTTTGTTATCATATATGGATCCCATCTCAGATTTCATGGCTTCAAGCCATTTCGTGGAATCTAGGCTCATCATCGCTTCCTCATAGTTCGTAGGTTCGTCATGGTCAAGTAACATGAACTCCAGAATAGGATTACCGTACCACTCTGGTGCGGAACATACTCTGGTTGACCTACGAGGTTCGGTAGTAACTTGATCTGAAGCTTCATGATCATCATTATTAACTTCCTCACTAATTGGTGTAAGCATCACTGGAACTGATTTCTGTGATGAACTACTTTCCAATTCGGGAGAAGGTACAATTACCTTATCAAGTTTTACTTTCCTCCCACTCACTTCTTTCGAGAGAAACTCCTTCTCTAGAAAGGATCCATTCTTAGCAACAAAGATCTTGCCTTCGGATCTGTGATAGAAGGTGTACCCAACATTTTGGGTATCCTATGAAGACGCACTTCTCCGATTTGGGTTTGAGCTTATCAGGATGAAACCTTTTTCACATAAGCATTGCAACCCCAAACTTTAAGAAACGACAGCTTAGGTTTCTTGCTAAACCATAGTTCATACGGTGTCGTCTCAACGGATTAGACAGTGCCCTATTTAACGTGAATGCAGCTGTCTCTAATGCATAACCCCAAAACGATAGTGGTAAATCGGTAAGAGACATCATAGATTGCACTATATCCAATAAAGTACAGTTATGACGTTCGGACACACCATTATGTTGTGGTGTTCCAGGTGGCATGAGTTTGTGAAACTATTCCACATTGTTTTAATTGAAGGCCAAACTCGTAACTCAAATATTTGTCCCCGCGATCAAATCGTGGAAAAACTTTATTTTCTTGTTTACAATGATTCTTCACTTCACTCTGAAATTCTTTGAACTTTTCAACTGTTTCAGTTTCATTAAGTAGATATACCCATATCTGCTCAAATCATCTGTGAAGGTAAGGAAATAACGATACCTGCCGCGAGCCTCAACACTCATCGGACTGCATACATCAGTATGTATTATTTCCAACAAGTCTGTTGCTCGCTCCATTGTTCCGAAGAACGGAGTCTTAGTCATCTTGCCCATGAGGCATGGTTCGCAAGCATCAACTGATTCATAATCAAGTGATTCCAAAAGCCCATCAGCATGGATTTTCTTCATGCGCTTTACACCAATATGACCTAAATGGCAGTGCCACAAATAAGTTGCACTATCATTATTAACTTTGCATCTTTTGGCTTCAATATTATGAATATGTGTATCACTGCAATCGAGATCCAACAAACCATTTTCATTGGGTGTATGACCATAGAAGGTTTTATTCATGTAAACAGAACAACAATTATTCTCTAACTTAAATGAATAACCGTATTGCAATAAACATGATCAAATCATATTCATGCTCAAGCAAACACCAAATAACATTTATTTAGGTTCAACACTAATCCCGAAAGTATAGGGAGTGTGCGATGATGATCATATCAATCTTGGAACTACTTCCAACACACATCGTCACTTCACCCTTAACTAGTTTATGTTCATTCTGCAACTCCCGTTTTGAGTTACTACTTATAGTAACTGAACCATTATCAAATACCGAGGGGTTGCTATAAACACTAGTAAAGTATACATCAATAACATGTATATCAAATATACCTTTGTTCACTTTGCCATCCTTCTTATCCACCAATTACTTGGGGTAGTTCTGCTTCCAGTGACCAGTTCCTTTGCAGTAGAAGCACTTAGTCCCAGGCTTAGTTCCAGACTTGGGCTTCTTCACTTGAGCAGCAACTTTCTTGCCGTTCTTCTTGAAGTTCCCCTTCTTCCCTTTGCCCCTTTTCTTGAAACTAGTGGTCTTGTCAACCATCAACACTTGATGTTTTTCTTGATTTGTACCTTCGCCGATTTTAGCATTGCGAAGAGCTTGGGAATTGTTTTCGTCATCCCTTCATATTATAGTTCATCACTAAGTTCTAGTAACTTGGTGATAGTGACTAGAGAACTTTGTCAATTACTATCTTATCTGGAAGATTAACTCCCACTTGATTCAAGCAATTGTAGTACCCAGACAATCTGAGCACATGCTCACTGGTTGAGCTATTCTCCTCCATCTTGTAGGCAAAGTACTGTCAGAGGTCTCATACCTCTCGACACGGGCATGAGTATGAAATACCAATTTCAACTCTTGGAACATCTCATATGCTCCGTGGCGTTTCAAAAACGTCTTTGAAGCCCCGATTCTAAGCCGTAAAGCATGGTGCACTAAACTATCAAGTAGTCATCATACCGAGCTTTTGTCAAACGTTCATAACGTCTGCATCTGCTCCTGCAATAGTTCTGTCACCTAGCGGTGCATTAAGGACATAATACTTCTGTGCAGCAATGAGGTTAATCCTCAGATCATGGACCAAGTCCGCATCATTGCTACTAACATCTTTCAACTTAGTTTTCTCTAGGAACATATTAAAATAAAACAGGGGAGCTAAACGCGAGCTATTGATCTACAACATAGATATGCTAATACTACCAGGACTAAGTTCATGATACATTTAAGTTCAATTTATCATATTACTTAAGAACTCCCACTTAGATAGACATCCCTCTAATCATCTAAGTGATTACGTGATCCAAATCAATTAAACCATGTCCGATCATCACGTGAGATGGAGTAGTTTTCAATGGTGAACATCACTATGTTGATCATATCTACTATATGATTCACGCTCGACCTTTCGGTCTCAGTGTTCCGAGGCCATATCTGTTATATGCTAGGCTCGTCAAGTTTAACCTGAGTATTCCGCGTGTGCAACTATTTTGCACCCGTTGTATTTGAACGTAGAGCCTATCACACCCGATCATCACGTGGTGTCACATCACGAAGAACTTTCGCAACGGTGCATACTCAGGGAGAACACTTATACCTTGATAATTTAGTGAGAGATCATCTTATAATGCTACCGTCAATCAAAGCAAAATAAGATGCATAAAAGATAAACATCACATGCAATCAATATAAGTGATATGATATGGCCATCATCATCTTGTGCTTGTGATCTCCATCTCCGAAGCACCGTCATGATCACCATCGTCACCGGCATGACACCATGATCTCCATCATCTTGATCTATATCAATGTGTCATCACGTGGTCGTCTCGCCAACTATTGCTATCGCATAGCAATAAAGTAAATCAATTATTTGGCGCTTGCATCTTATGCAATAAAGAGACAACCATAAGGCTTCTGCCAGTTGCCGATAACTTTCAACAAAACATGATCATCTCATACAACAACTTATATTTCATCACGTCTTGACCATATCACATCACAACATGCCCTGCAAAAACAAGTTAGACGTCCTCTACTTTGTTGTTGCAAGTTTTACGTGGCTGTTATGGGCTGAGCAAGAACCGTTCTTACCTACGCATCAAAACCACAACGATAGTTCGTCAAGTTAGTGTTGTTTTAACCTTCTCAAGGACCGGGCGTAGTCACACTCGGTTCAACTAAAGTTGGACAAACTGACACCCGCTAGCCACCTGTGTGCAAAGCACGTCGGTAGAACCAGTCTCGCGTAAGCGTACGCGTAATGTCGGTCCAGGCCGCTTCATCCAACAATACTGCCGAACCAAAGTATGACATGCTGGTAAGAAGTATGACTTGTATCGCCCACAACTCACTTGTGTTCTACTCGTGCATATAACATCTATGCATAAAACCTGGCTTTGATACCACTGTTGGGGAACGTAGTAATTTAAAAAATTTCCTACGCACACGCAAGATCATGGTGATGCATAGCAACAAGAGGGGAGAGTGTTGTCCACGTACCCTCATAGACCGAAAGCGGAAGCGTTAGCACAACGCGGTTGATGTAGTCGTACGTCTTCACGATCCGACCGATCCAAGTACCGAACGTACGGCACCTCCGAGTTCAGCACACGTTCAGCTCGATGACGTCCCTCGAAGTCCGATCCAGCCGAGCTTTGAGGGAGAGTTCCGTCAGCACGACGGTGTGATGACAGTGATGATGTTTCTACCGACGCAGGGCTTCGCCTAAGCACCGCTACGATATGATCGAGGTGGATTATGGTGGAGGGGGGCACCGCACACGGCTAAGAGATCAATTTTTGTGTCTATGGGGTGTCCCCTGCCCCCGTATATAAAGGAGCAAGGGGGGAGGCGGCCGGCCAAGGAGGAGGGCGCGCCAAGGGGGGAGTCCTACTCCCACCGGGAGTAGGACTCCTCCTTTCCTTGTTGGAGTAGGAGAGAAGGAAAGAGGGGGAGAGGGAGAAGGAAAAGGGGGCTGCACCCCTTGTCCAATTCGGACCAGAGGGGGGGTGCGCGCCTCCTTCCTTTTGGCCTCTCTCCTCTATTCCCGTATGGCCCAATAAGGCCCAATACTTCTCCCCGGCGAATTCCCGTAACTCTCCGGTACTCCGATAAATATCCGAATCACTTGGAACCTTTCCGAAGTCCGAATATAGTCGTCAAATATATCGATCTTTACGTCTCAGCTATTTCGAGACTCCTCGTCATGTCCCCGATCTCATCCGGGACTCCGAACTACGTTCGGTACATCAAATTACATAACTCATAATACAAATCGTCACCGAACTTTAAGCGTGCGGATCCTACGGGTTCGAGAACTATGTAGACATGACCGAGACACTTCTCCGGCCAATAACCAATAGCGGAACCTGGATGCTCATATTGGCTCCCACATATTCTACGAAGATCTTTATCGGTCAAACCGCATAACAACATACGTTGTTCCCTTTGTCATCGGTATGTTACTTGCCCGAGATTCGATCGTGTTTTGGATTTACAGGAATTAAAAAACCAAGTTTCTCAATCTTTTCGGCCGAGCCACGACGCCCAGATGTTTGAACTTCATTCCCATTTCTTGCATAGGACCTAGAAATTCACCCAAGGACACACATGTGATTCTTCAACCAACTTTGGTGCATTGGAGCATGTGCTTGTAGTTCAAATTTGAATTATGCACATTAAATGCCCAGAAACTCAATTAATGTATAAAAAAGGCCAAACAAACCCGGAATAATTCCAAAATTTAGCACGTTACTTCTATTTGGTGTAATCTGCCTGTGTAAAAAAATTAAGGCGGGAGAAGGCAGCATACGTATGTTGTTTCGCACACGGAGATGACACGTTCCCTCTCGGAACCACGAGCCTTCTTGAGGGAAGCTCCGGTTTGCAAGAAGGTTACACCAAAGCTTGTCCCAATTCGGCCAAAAAAATAACCGCAACATGTTTGTGCCATGTCATGACACCGTGCAAGTTTCATGATTTTCAAGCGTGTTTTGGATTTACAGGAATTAAAAAACCAAGTTTCATATCTTTACGGCCGAGCACGACGCCCAGATGTTTGAATTTCATTCTCATTTCTTGCATGGGACCTAGAAATTCACCCAAGGACACACACGTGATTTTTCAACCAACTTTGGTGCACTGGAGCATGTGCTTGTAGTTCAAATTTAAATTATGCACATTAAATGCCCAGAAACTCAATTAATTTATAAAAAGGCCTAACGAATCCGGAATAATTCCAAAATTTAGCACGATACTTCTATTTGGTCTAATCTGCCTGTGTAAAAAAATTAAGGCGGCAGAAGGCAGTGTACATATGTCGTTTCGCACACGGAGGTGACACGTTCCCTCTCGGAACCACGAGCCTTCTTAAGGGAAGCTCCGGTTTGCAAGAAGCTTACACCAAAGCTTGTCCCAATTCGTCCAACAAATTTACCGCAGCATGTTGATGCCATGTTATGAGACCATGCCAAGTTTCATGATTTTCAGGCGTCGATTTACAGGAATTAAAAAACCAAGTTTCTCAATCTTTCCGGCCGAGCCACGACGCCCAGATGTTTGAATTTTATTCCCATTTCTTGCATGGGACCTAGAAATTCACCCAAGGACACACATGTGATTTTTCAACCAATTTTGATGCACTGGAGCATGTGCTTTTAGTTCAAATTTGAATTATGCACATTAAATGCCCAGAAACTCAACTAATGTATAAAAAGGCCAAACGAACCCGGAATAATTCCAAATTTAAACACGACACTCATGTACTAGTTGCATGTTCACTATACGTAAATGCTCTAGCAATTCAAACACCATCCTTTCCCTTCATAACACCATTTTGTCTTTCAAAACATAATGAAAAAATCAGGTATACCACAAACAGTTTACTAGAAAGAATCGTGTGGGATGCGATATAAAATATCTTGGCGCACCGTGTTGTCTGGCTTACGCAGGAAGCTTCGTCGTCTACAGTCCACCGCCCCCGCTTGAACCACACTTGCGCGCCAGTTTCTCGCGGCACCGAGCGTAATTTTTTTGCCACCACGAAAATATCTATCTCCCCACCCCCTCCCTCCCACCAAAAGCCACATTTCCACTGTTCCTCATTGCTTTCCAAGTTCAAACCTTCACTGCTGCTTACTGGCAGCTCAGCCTCCTCGCCGGTGACCCTTCTTCTTGCAGCGCCGCCTCCTCGCCGGCTACCCTTCTTCTTGCAGCGTCGCCTCCTCGCCGGCGACCCTTCTTCTTGCAGCGCCGCCTCCTCGCCGGCGACCCTTCTTCTTGCTGCGCGGCCTCCTCGTCGCCGACCCTTTTTCTTGCTGCGCGGCTTCGTCGATATGGTCAGGTAATCCACACCCCACCCGCACCATCCTCCTACTTTCCCGTCCCACATGCCTCGACCGACGGCGCTACACCTTCCGCCGAAATCACTGTCCCCCTCCTCCAATTAAGCGCCGCCCACAGCCATTTTGCATGCAGTATAACGTGGAGCTCAGTAGCATGCGGCCGCACGCGCGCACGAGGTCGCTATGGCTGCCATGCGTGCCGACCGCCAGATTTTGGAGGAGCACCTCGTCTTCGAGGCCACCGTCGACACCGCCACGCGGTTGTCTACTTTAAAATACAATTCGTGTTGTTTTCTCGAGGCCACCGCCAGTGCCTTCTAGTGATTTGTCCTCTGTAATGTTAATATGCAATCTGATGTTCAGTTAACAGTTTGGTCCTCTGAAATGTAATGTTCAGTTAACACTTTGGTCCAACAATTGCTACATTTCGTAGTACTGTTCTCAAGCATTCTTTGTTTTGTTAACTGTCTTATCTTCTAGTACATGTTTCTATTCTGCAATGTCGTGCTCAGTTAACTATTTTGGTTCATTTGGTCTACTGTCCATTTAACTGTTTGGTTCAGTCCTGCAGATTTTCATTTGTTGTGGGTACAATTTTGTATTGTTGTGCATGTGAAATAAATCGAATTTGGCTGTACTCAATACATATTCTACTGATAGTATGACAACTCTCAGTTAACCTGATCAAGATCTTCCTTATGTGTGTTGCAGGGAAACAATGGGAGACACTGCGGTTTACCATCGAGGTTTGTTCAAGCATGGTCCTTTGGCTAATAGCACATTATTGTGCAGTTGCAGGAATCATCCTAATATTTAGGTTTCTTACAATTTGGTCTTGCACATGTAGGTCATGCTGTCAGAGGCTTAGACCCACTGTTCGACCCATTTTGCATATGGAGAAATGAGATGTCCATGAATATCAGTCAAGTCAAGAAACTCAGAAAGATTGTTAAGATGAAGAAACTTGCGACGAATAACATCAAGATCTTTGTTTGCACAATGAAGAAGACATTAGTCAACTATAGGATGGTACTAACTCTTTTACCTTGTTTTTACCTCTTGCGTCATTTCAAAATTTATAACAGCGATTTATGCATATCTTTGTTTTTAGTACTTTTCAAAGAAGTTCATCGATGATTACCTCTCAAACCACCTCAATGGTCAAGAGGCGAGGAAGGTAATCATTGAACACCCACGGTACAATATTGAAGTCTTGCTGAAGAGGACGAAGGTTGGGCGGGAAATTATCCATGGCCACTGGTCTAAAGTTGCAAGGACATTCAACATCACTAAAGGCTTAATATTTGCCTTCCGCTTCTGCAGTTTCCCAGATGAGATTCATTTGTCTATTTACCGTGTATGATGCTAATTTTCAAAGGTTTTTGATGTTGCGTGTGAAACTTAGTGTTGTTGTGTAATGGCGTAACTGATTGCCGAAGCTATCTGATGTAATTCGATTATGAAATCATGATTGCTGTTATACGGATATGAAATATCTAGTGTGTTTTATAAGAAATATCAATTTGATTAGTACATGGATTATCAATAATAGGCTAATTACCCTGCTTATTGGGGTTTTCTATTGCAGGCGGTTACTCAGACAGCACCGTGGGCGATGAACTCAAACAACCCGCACGGTTTTTAGAAAGTAGGCGTGTTCGATCAACTAACAATCACACAAGGCTTCCGGCAGTGAACTGTTTGCGTTAGGCCACCTTGCACAAACGTTTCCACACAAAGAACTGTGTGTGATATACATACGAACGGAAATAACTTTCTGGGATTCACCGTGTGGGATGTACATATGAACGGAAATAATTGGGTTTCGATGCCCCGCTAGATCGCACACGAGCTCATTTTGCCCCAGCCAGTGAGCCAAGAGGGCCTATCCCCGACATTTTCTGGGTCGTGTGGGAAGGACCCCCCTATTGTCCACACTCACTTGGCGACGGTTCCAAATGCCGTCGCGGAAAAGGGTTAAAAACCGTTTGTATAGCACGTCGCTGTACCAGTGCTACCTGCCTTGACTATACACGAAGAACTCATTGAAGAACACAACATGAAGATTGATTGATTGATAATATGTCTTATAATAGATGTCGAACGTGATACACGATTACAAGTATGTGTCGGCCCAACAGGAACTAGGGTACATCGGGCCTATTGGCCTAGGGCTTGACGGTGGCTCCCGAGTGTAACGTCCGGATAATTAAGCTACGGTAACCCTCTATTAATGATGCCACGTCACCACGATTACTGTTTTTGATCTCACAATGAGTCAAATCATGTTTGAATTCAAATTCAAAATCGAGTCAAACAATAAAAGTTTTCAAGTATTAAAACTAAAATGTTCAGGAGGTGACAAATAATTCATAAGATATATTGGTGGAGAAACCAAGTCTTTATAAAATGTTTAAATGCACTAAACTAATTAAAACAGTAGCTAAAACCATTAATTAAATGTCTTTTATATTTTGCAAAATACTAAACTATATTATTTTGGGATGAAACTTTTTGTGGCTGTGACATAATTTGTAACATCAATTTAGTTGCCACTTTGGTATTTTATTAAAACTAAAATAAAAAAGAAAAGAAAAATAAAATAAACAAAAAAAGAGAAAGCTAAAAGCAAAAGGATTTCCCCGGCCCAACTGGGCCACGGCCCAGCCAGGCCGGCCCACCTACTGGCCTACTTAGGCCCTTGTAGCCGTCTCCCTCCCAGCCGGGTACCACGGCCGGCGTTGAAGCACCCACGGGTTCCGCAGCTTGCAGCTAGCCATTTGTTGGCCTGGTAGCAGGGCCGCCCTTGCCGTTGCGCGTGGCCACCCTCAAATCATGGGTCAACCGCTTCCAGCAGCACGCGGCAAGCGGCTGCCGATCTGCAGTCGCGGTGGCTGACCCTTCGAAGCAACAGCCGCCGTGTCGTGCAGCAGCGGCGTGTTGTGCTCCACCGGAGGGAGCGGGAGATGGCGAGGAGGGGATTGGGTGGGGAAGGAAGTTGCAGGAAGAGCGGAGCTGAAGGAAATCGCCCCTCCCAGTGCTCCACCTTGTAAGGTGCTAATGTTGCCAGCTAAGCAAAAAAATTGATGTGGCATGCTAGTTAAGAAGAGAGAGAGAGTAGTATGATGACCCCAGGAAAAAAACGGTGTTCTTCTTTGTGGTTGCTCTTACCCTTAAAGTTCTTGTTTTGGCCTTTGAAAGAACCATTGAACTTGGTGTTTTTCTGAAAATTTGCATGTACTTTAGGCAGAGGAGCGGCCCCAACTGGTCATTGATTACTATTCTTTAGCAGAAGTTCATTGTGTTTCTCAGCCTGAAGGAGTACATGTATAAGTTCAGAGTAAACTGTATAATTGCGGGCACGATATTGTTGTTGTAGGATCCTATCAACCGGGAGCATAGTGGATAGAGTTTTTTCTATCTTATCTGCTTCTGTAGGCTCCTTCTCGCAAAACCGCAACTTTCAACAAATTTTATGAACCTCATGATTATAGGCTCCGATCGATTTGAAACCTTGAAGTCTTAAATGGGTCCACTCATGACTAGCTTCAGGTAGTATAACTGCCTTTTACTGTTCATATATAGTCTTAAGTGATTGCCACATATTGCTTGGAGATTCCTCCATCAAATATTCAGATTTCAGATCTGGATGGATATGGTGCCTTATTATGTATAAAGCAGCATAATGTTGTTGTTCGGTTAATTGTGCAATTCCCTCTTGGGGAGGGTCTGCAGGAGGTATGAGTGCAGCTGTAATTCCACGGGATGAAAGACTGATTTTAACATCCATAGCCCATGTAGGATAGTTGTGTCCATCGAGCGCAAGCTCTTCAAATTCTTTGACGGTCATTTTGTCCTACAAGATTGAGAACCAGAAAATCGATCAATTTACTTGTATGTAAATTAAAATCATCATGGTCATGTTGTAATAAATTTTGCAATTGTTGTGAATTCAAGTAAAGACTTGAACTTTGTTTAGTTTATACTTTTTTGCATATTAATTCTATTCGAATTAAGTCTATTTTGTGCTACATAGGCATTTTTGGACTTAATTGATGGCGAATTAATATTTGAGTTGCAAAAATAAATGATTTTCAGTTGCAAAATAATATTATTGTACCATTTGTACATGTTATAGGGATTGCAAATTGCAAACACATTGAACATATAATGATTTATAGACATAATATGGTCTACACATCAATACACAATTTAATTGAGTACAATATAATCACATCGAGATACAAGGTCTAAAACATGACAAGTACTTAATTACAGCACTAATAGTTGAACCTATCTGCGAATTCCCAAATTTACGGGGTTAAAACATGACAAGAACTAAATTAGTACTAGTAGTTGGACTAATGCATGAAATCCCGATAATATGAGGATTTTTCTGCAATCTAGCCTATAACCCGTTGTTTTTTTTCGTGCTAGTCGTTGCAACGTGGGCCACAGCCCACGAGGCCTTTCGGCCCAGGCCCATGGCGACGCCGCTGAAGGAGCGGATAAGGGGACTGGGAGGTGGGGCGGTTGGGGTCAATTTCCCCCATTCTAACTGCCACCCCCACGGGATCCCGCCGGCCGCCGCCGATGGCGCCCAGTGCCAGCGATCTTCAGGAGGAGGAGCCCCCCCCCCCCCCCCCGCAGCATAGCCGGGGAGGTGGAGGCCTGCAGGGGCCCAGGAGCCGGAGCGGAGGCCGGGGCGGTGCTGCTCCAGCGCCGCCGTGAAACGACGAAGGATCCGGCGAGCTGCCGGTGGAGGCGTTCACGGGCTTGCCGGGGGCGGAGGCGACGGAGATGCTGGGGCCGTGGAAGACGACGCCGCGTCCTCGATCTTCACACCGGTGGTTGTGTTGAGGTCGGGGATGGTGGCGCCGGGCTCATCGATCTCCGCCGGTGAGGTTGGCTCCTGCTTCACAACGGAGTTGAGCCAGTGCTCCTCCTCTTCGTTCGGCGTCACCTCCCACTCCATCATGGCGGGCACAGGGCCATAGCCTGGAGGGGCGAAGTGCTCCTCATCTTCGTCGGCGGTCGTCGGCGTTGGGAGGTCGTCGATGACCTCCGGTTCCGGTGGTGGAGTGGCCGGTGGTGGCGGGCACGGCCCGTACCATGCACGGGACAGAAGTCGCGGGTAGGGCAAGGTCCGTATCCATGCACCGGACATAAGGACACGCCTACGTCCATGCCGTTGCTGAAGAAGATCCCTGGCGGTGGCGGGGCCTGGGTGGCGTCGAAGAAGTCCTCCTCGCCCAGGAACGGGCTGCTGCCTCGGTGGGAGCCCAGTCCATTGGCGGAGCGACGAAGGCCGGCATCGGAGGTGCCTGCTAGGCTTGGTGGACGGCCGCGGGCGGGTTGCTTGGTCCTGCCTGATTTGCCGCGGCAGGGCCAGGGTAATCCTGACCACCATGACGACCACGGCGGTGCTACCTCTTGAGCATGCGTTGGTTTTCCCTTGAAGAGGAAAGGGTGATGCAGCAAAGTAGCGTAAGTATTTCCATCAGTTTTTGAGAACCAAGGTATCAATCCAGTAGGAGACAACTCACAAGTCACCTAGTACCTGCACAAAAAATCAAGAACCTTGCAACCAATGCGATAAAGGGGTTGTCAATCCCTTCACGGTCACTCACAAAAGTGAGATCTAATAGAGATAATAAAGTAAATATTTTTGGTATTTTTGTTGTATAGATTGGAAAGTAAAGATTGCAAAATAGTAAACGAGATGCAATGTAAATAAAACAGATGCAATATAATAAGAAAGAGACCCGGGGGCCATAGGTTTCACTAGTGGCTTCTCTCAAGATAGCAAGTATTACGGTGGGTGATCAAATTACTGCCGAGCAATTGATAGAAAAGCGCATAGTTATATCTAAGGCAATGATCATGAATATAGGCATCACGTCCGTGTTAAGTAGACCGAAACGATTCTGCATCTACTACTATTACTCCACACATCGACCGCTATCCAGCATGCATCTAGAGTATTAAGTTCATAAGAACGGAGTAACGCATTAAGCAAGATGACATGATTAGAGGGATAAACTCAAGCAATATGATATAAACCCCATCTTTTTACCCTCGATGGCAACAATACAGTACATGCCTTGATGCCCCTACTGTCACTGGGAAAGGACACTGCAAGATTGAACCCAAAGCTAAGAACTTCTCCCATTGCAAGAAGATCAATCTAGTAGACCAAACTAAACCGATAATTCAAAGAGACTTGCATTGTCCCTTCTCTCTTTTTCTCTTTTTTTGTTTGGCTTCTTTGGCCTTTTTTTCTCACACGGGACAATGCTCTAATAATGATGATCATCACACTTCTATTTACTTACAACTCAAGAATTACAACTCAATACTTAGAACAAAATATGACTCTATATGAATGCCTCCGGCGGTGTACCGGGATGTGCAATGAATCAAGAGTGACATGTATGAAAAAATTATGAATGGTGGCTTTGCCATAAATACGATGTCAACTACATGATCATGCAAAGCAATATGACAATGATGGAACGTGTCATAATAAACAGAACGGTGGAAAGTTGCATGGCAATATATCTCGGAATGGCTATGGAAATGCCATAATAGATAGGTATGATGGCTGTTTTGAGGAAGGTATATGGTGGGTGTATGGTACCGGTGAAAGTTTCGCGGTACTAGAGAGGCTAGCAATGGTGGAAGGGTGAGAGTGCGTATAATCCATGGACTCAACATTAGTCATAGAGAACTCACATACTTATTGCAAAAATCTACAAGTCATCAAAACAAAGTACTACACGCATGCTCCTAGGGGAAGGGTTGGAGGAGTTAACCATCGCGCGATCCCGACCTCCACACATAAGGAAGACAATCAAAGAATAAATCAGCTCCAAATTTGTTACACAACGGTTACCATACGTGCATGCTACAGGACTTGCAAACCTCAACACAAGTATTTCTCAAATTCACAATTACTCTACTAGCATGACTCTAATATCGCCATCCTCATATCTCAAAACAATCATCAAGCATCAAACTTCTCATAGTATTCAACGCACTTTATATGAAAGTTTTTATTATACCCATCTTGGATGCCCATCATATTAGGACTAGTTTTATAGCCAAAGAAAATTACCATGCTATTCTAAAAGACTCAAAATAATATAAGTGAAGCATGAGATATCAATAATTTCTATAAAATAAAACCACCACCGTGCTCTAAAAAGATATAAGTGAAGCACTAGAGCAAAATTATCTAGCTCAAAAGATATAAGTGAAGCACATAGAGTATTCTAATAAATTCCGATTCATGCATGTCTCTCCCCAAAAGGTGTGTACAGCAAGGATGATTGTGGTAAACTAAAAAGCAAAGACTCAAATCATACAAGACGCTCCAAGCAAAACACATATCATGTGGTGAATAAAAATATAGCCTCAAGTAAAGTTACCGATAGATGAAGACGAAAGAGGGGATGCCTTCTGGGGCATCCCCAAGCTTAGACTTTTAGTTGTCCTTGAATTTTACCTTGGGGTGCCTTGGGAATCCCCAAGCTTAGGCTCTCGCCACTCCTTATTCCAAAATCTATCAAATCTTTACCCAAAAACTTAAAAACTTCACAACACAAAACTTCAACAGAAGATCTCATGAGCTCCGTTAGTATAAGAAAATAAACCACCACTTTAAGGTACCGTAATGAACTCATTATTTATATATATTGGTGTTAAACCTACTGTATTCCAACTTCTCCATGGTTCATACCCCCCGATACTACTCATAGATTCATCAAAATAAGCAAACAACACACGAAAAACAGAATCTGTCAAAAACAGAACAGTCTGTAGCAATCTGTAACTTTCGAATACTTCTGTAACTCCAAAAATCCTCAGAAATTAGGAAGTCCTAAGCAATTTTTTTATTAATCTTCTGCAAAAAGAATCAACTGAAAAGCACGTTCCTGTGATTTATGAAAATTATTTTCGTGCGCGCAAAAGTTTCTGTTTTTTCAGCAAGATCAAATTAATTATCACTGTAGGCTATCCTAAAGGTATTACTTGGCACAAACACTAATTAAAACACAAAACCACATCTAACCAGAGGATAGATGAATTATTCATTACTAAACAGGAACAAAAAGCAAAGAACAATAAATAAAATTGGGTTGCCTCTCAACAAGCGCTATCGTTTAACGCCCCTAGCTAGGCATAAAAACACGAATAGATCTGGGTATTGCCATAATAATGATAGGGCAAATCGCGAAAACTCATCTCATACTCCCTACGTTCAGCAGCAAGTTTTCTTTGTGGCAGGCAAAAGTAATCAAAAGGGCTAAATTTAATGGGACAAAAGTCCCCAAGATCAAGCTCGGGAGGTATTGGTTCCTCCTTTGGCCCCTCATATTGCACAAGCAACTCATCATTATAAGCATTCTTTTGGAAAAAAAGTCATGAGCCTTTGTTCAAGAGAAAAACCTAACCCATTGTTCTGAATAGAAAAATTATCATTAAGTTCAGAAATCTTATCAACTAGAACATCGGTAGGAACCTTTTTCCTAAGGTTTTCATTATAAGCAACATGATCTAAAGATCGTAAACGCATTATGTCTTCTTGATTAAAAAGGATTGCTTCTATGGGAGGACGGCTAGCATCCACCCTACAATGCGCGAAAAATTCATTGGCCTCTTTTATTATAAATCTGAACTCATGTGCTAAAAAGATAGTAGCCGCTCGCTTAACAGAAGAATGCTCAATATTGGAAAATTCTAGAAAAATCCTTTGCATGCAAGGATGCATGTGGACAAATTGTCTTTCATGTTCAACTATGAGCAAAGATATAGCATCCGCAAGACTACTAGTTCTATGAAGAATAGACCCACCCATAGTGGGAAAAGCACCGGCACAAGTAAAGAAATCTTGAATAATTCCTTTTCCAATAATATTACCACTATCAATCCGGAACTTTTTAGTGTGTAAAATAGTAGGTTCTTCATGAGGGTTGTCAAAAGCATCAAAGTTTCCCCCATCGTTACTACTATATTTTTCAACGATAACCTCCCCAGTTTCAGACATGATGGCAACAAACTGCACTAAGAACGAACACAAAAGAAGCAAGCAAAAAGAGACGAACGGAAAAGAGGCGAAGAAAAGGCAAAGGTTTTCGAAAATCATTTTAGAAGTGCGGGAGAGGAAAACGAGAGGCGAATGGCAAATAATGTAATGCGAGGGAGAAGAGTTTATGATGGGTACTTGGTATGTCTTGACTTGGCGTAGATCTCCCCGGCAACGGCGCCAGAAATCCTTCTTGCTACCTCTTGAGCATGCGTTGGTTTTCCCTTGAAGAGGAAAGGGTGATGCAGCAAAGCAGCCTAAGTATTTCCCTCAGTTTTTGAGAACCAAGGTATCAATCCGGTAGGAGACAACGCACAAGTCACCTAGTACCTGCACAAACAATCAAGAACCTTGCAACCAACGCGATAAAGGGGTTGTCAATCCCTTCACGGTCACTCGCAAAAGTGAGATCTAATAGAGATAATAAAGTAAATATTTTTGGTATTTTTGTTGTATAGATTGGAAAGTAAAGATTGCAAAATAGTAAACGAGATGCGATGTAAATAAAAGAGATGCAATATAATAAGAAAGAGAACCGGGGGCCATAGGTTTCACTAGTGGCTTCTCTCAAGATAGCAAGTATTACGGTGGGTGAACAAATTACTGCCGAGCAATTGATAGAAAAGCGCATAGTTATGAAGATATCTAAGGCAATGATCATGAATATAGGCATCACGTCCGTGTCAAGTAGACCGAAATGATTCTGCATCTACTACTATTACTCCACACACCGACCGCTATCCAGCATGCATCTATAGTATTAAGTTCATAAGAACGGAGTAACGCATTAAGCAAGATGACATGATGTAGAGGGATAAACTCAAGCAATATGATATAAACCCCATCTTTTTACCCTCGATGGCAACAATACAATACGTGCCTTGATGCCCCTACTGTCACTAGGAAAGGACACCGCAAGATTGAACCCAAAGCTAAGCACTTCTCCCATTGCAAGAAAGATCAATCTAGTAGACCAAACTAAACCGATAATTCGAAGAGACTTGCAAAGATATCAAATCATGCATATAAGAATTCAGAGAAGAACCAAATAATATTCATAGATAATCTTGTTCATAAATCCACAATTCAACGGATCTCGGCAAACACACCGCAAAAGAGTATTACATCAAATAGATCTCCAAGAACATCGAGGAGAACTTTGTATTGAGAATCAAAGAGAGAGAAGAAGCCATCTAGCTAATAACTATGGACCCGAAGGTCTGTGGTAAACTAATCACGCTTCATTGGAGAGGCAATGGTGTTGATGTAGAAGCCCTCCGTGATCGATTCCCCCTCCGGCAGATCGCCGGAAAAGGCCCCAAGATGGGATCTTTCGTGGCTCTCCCTGATGTTTCTAGGGTATAAGAGTATACATAGGCGAAAGAAGTACGTCGGTGGAGCTACGAGGGGCCCACGAGGGTGGGGGCGCGCCCTCCTGCCTTGTGGCTTCCTCGTGGCGTTCCATATTTCAACTCCAAGTCTCCTGGTTTGCTTTCGGTCCAAGAAAGATCCTCGCGAAGGTTTCGTTCCGTTTGGACTCGGTTTGGTATTCCTTTTATGTAAAACTCTAGAATAGGCAAAAAACAGAAACTGGCACTGGGCCTCCGGTTAATAGGTTAGTCCCAAAAATAATATAAAAAAGCATATTAAAGCTCATTAAACATCCAAAAGAGATAATATAATAGCATGGAACAATCAAAAATTATCAGGCTGCCATGGCGACCACGACGGCCATGGCGACCACGGCGGCCGTTTCCTGGGCCCCAAGGGTGATAAACACCAGCACTGTGGCGTCTTGCAGATCGACGGATCTCCCGTCCAATGAGAACAAGGGCAGAGGCGATTCTATGCAGGTTCATCCCTTCCATCTCACCTCCTCGTCTGTCTCGATGGCTCTGTTGGTAGAACACGTGCTGATAATGTGTAAGAATTAGATGGAAACTTGTGTTTATTGATTGTGGGCAAAGCCTTATTTATACAAGGATTTGGGGCGCCTTCGGAGAGGCGTCTGTTTACAATAGGCGCATGTTGGCGCCAGAAGACACCCGTACGGACGTTCACGTCTGTACGGCGCTTTGGACATACGTGACGAATCCTAACGACGATTAGCGCTAATGACGTCGGTTTATTCTTAACATTAAAAACATGTATCTAGGTGGAATCACCATTCTAAGTCTACAACTAGTTAAATGCAGGAAGCTTAGCACTTGTACATAGAGGACTTGAGTTGCTAAGACATTTAATATACTTAGCATCTAATCTAAGCACCTTTGCATTCGAAGAGGTCATTATCAGGCGGCTGATCGCACGCAGCTGATAATAAACGTTCTCCCTCTCAATAAAGGCACATTAACTAAGATCCGAAACCAACATAAATGAGCACAACTATCACAGACCCTTCGTCGGCTCTTGCACATGTATTTAAAAAAGCTTTGATCACTTAACTCGGTCTCACCTCTGGGCACGAGGGAGTGGGACGGCTAGTAGCGACCATGGCTCAAGTTTTTTCTCCATGTTTTTATCGGTTTTTTGTTTTTTCCATCGATTTCCATCGGGTTTTTTTGGTTTTGTACTTTTTTCTTTGGGTAGTTTTGGTTTTCTTTGTTTTTTCTTTCTTTGTTGTTATTTTGTTTTTCCAACACATGTCTACGTTTTCGTTCATATAGTACATTTTTTTTGTACATCAGGAATATTGATTTTGTAAACGTTTATATTTTACAAAATTATCAAAGTTTTTTACAATATATGTTTTTCCTGTCTATTTTTTTCATATACTTTTCCTATACATCTAAAACATTTGTATGCATGATTACCATTTTTCATATACATGTTTTGAAAACAAAAATTGAATATGTGTTAAAAAAATTCAAATACACTTTGATTTTTTCCTAAATGATATGAAACATCTTTTTAAAACACGCGAACAATTTTATTTGATTGTACATAACTTTTTTCTTAAATATTACGAACATTTATTTTGAAATATGTGAACCTTTTTACTAAATGCAACGTAAATATTTTTGAATGATATGCAATATTTTTAAATTATATGAACATTTTTAAATGTCATGTATATATTTTTTTAACTGTGTGAACATTTTTTAAATGCTACTCCACCCGTTCTATATTAGTTGTTGCTATATTCCGTAAGAAGAAGCTCTGGAGGATCATCACATCGTGTGTGATCATATGCAATATGATCATTAAGGACGGGCATGTACAAGTGGTGAGCTATGTGTACGAGTAGATGGGGAGGACGAGGACGAGGATGAGGACGATCGTAGGAATGAAGACCACATAAAAAGATACATTCAAACCCACAAAGAGATCGAGGACCGACATTCCCAATCAGAAGATGGTCCTGTGGAGGAAT
Source organism: Aegilops tauschii subsp. strangulata (assembly GCF_002575655.3). Taxonomy (NCBI): domain Eukaryota; kingdom Viridiplantae; phylum Streptophyta; class Magnoliopsida; order Poales; family Poaceae; genus Aegilops; species Aegilops tauschii. Next base: position 33,689,813 of record NC_053037.3, on the reverse strand, counting down.
TGTGGGCATACCATGGTTGGCACGGGTGATCTTTGCTTCCTGCTTGTTTGTGTTTCCTCCATGTTTGTTTGATGAGACCATGTATGCCTTGTTTTGACGATGGACTATGATTTATGTTAGAATTCAGATTTGAATTGAACTTTTGAATTCATAAATTATTCTTGCAAATGTTCAGTGCCCGCTGAAAAATGTTTGAATCATTTTTCCCTGCGTTGTAGAGTTTATTTAGAGTGTATTTGCACAACTGGAATAGAGATAGGACCAATGAGATGAAAGATAACCATTTTTAGGTGTGCAGTTGGAGAAGAGCAAAAAAGGATTCCCTGGTTCTTCTCTGTCATATTCCTAAATCCATTTTTAGTTTACGAAATTTAGATATATGCTAGTATTGGAGATGCCCTAATGGGGCCATGAATTTAATGACTTTGGTTAATTCCGGGGCATATAATTTCCTGTTGCAGTTCATTAAATTTTGCAACTAAACATGGAAAAAAACTCATGGTTTACTACTCGTCTCCATCGATGACAAATCTTCTCACCGCAAAGGCAATTGGACAACAGAACAATAATTAGAGGCTAATTCACTTTTATGAAAATCTAGCAGATATTAGCCTCTCTGTTTCTAGAAGCATAAAATGGTCCCTTGGTTTTCATCAAACCGAAGGCATCACAAACTTTAGAAATAAAGCAAAGTTCATGCGTAACCACCGCATGCTCGCAAATCACACCAAAATAGCACCAAGATGCCTGGAAGTGTAGCCAAATCAAGCGTGAATGTTGCAATTCAGGCATCCCAGGACCCCAACAGCCTGACGGTGATTCTCTGATTCTTCAGCCTCACAGTGATTCTTTGTTTCTTCAGCGCAGCTTAACCAGGGAATCTCCCCTATTTTCTTTTCCAAAGCGTGTGTGCATTGTTCCAGCAGCTGCCTCGAAGTCAGGGGCCACAGTAGAGCCCGGCACTTTAGCAGATGCAAGAGGCGCTGCCATATCACCTGCATTGCATACCACAGCAGCCAACCAGAATATGTCATTACTAGTTTTCAACATATTCCACAGAACAGCAGAAGTTATCATGTTTACGACAGCATGCTTTCTGTCTAATCCATGATCTAGCCACATTCTCTAGTTCAGCACACCTCTATCTGGATGAGTTTAGAAATCACTTGCCACGTAAGTTTCAACACAACACATTCAAAACACAGATGAGCCAGAAGACTCAGGTTCAGAGCAGAAGGTGCAAGAGACATAAGTCAAGCTCTGTCGTTTCATCAGGTTATCTCTAGTAATAATTTTGTTATGTGAGGTCAACCACAGCTGGTTTGAACAATGTTTGGTACTCACAACATAGATTAAATAGGTGAAACACAGCAGCAGCGACCACCAGCGTATCTAAAAGGTCAAGAAGTTGAAATTTTCATATCCTAAAAGAAGGTATGGAGTTCTCTCGAAAGTGCAAGTCTTTGTTGTATATTCACCAACAGCCACAAGAAAAGCGACAATGCTTCACTCAAGAATCAAACAAAACAGGAAACGAACGGCAATACCTGGTGAAGATAGGGAGCCCGACTGTTGGTCATCCAATTCTCAAGTGACGAGCCTAATGAGTTCCCATCGCATTGCTTCTTTTCTTCCAACATCCCTGTCACCTTGGACTGGATACTTGAGTAGCCTCAATTTTTCTTCGTTGGCCACCTCCAAGTTCACTTTGAGTTGGTCCATGCATAAACCTTCTTCCCTCAACGTGCCACCTCCTGTCCTCCTGCCACCTCCACCTCCAGGTGGATCATCACGGCCCCTAAAAATAACACAACTGAAAAGTTCATATGCGTGATTCACGATGCAAATGCAATACATGCATGTGTACTAAGACTATATGCATCCACCTCTTTCTAATAACACAACCGAAAGTTCATATGCGCGATTGAGGATGCAATACAGACATGTGTACTAAGACTATATGCATCTACCTCTTTCTACTTGATCCCGCCACACTACCTCCCTGCTTGCTCGTTCCAGCGCCTTTGCTGAAGCCTTGTTGATCCTTCGAAAGAACAATCTGCAAACATAGACCTATAAGCGAAACTTCAACTTCGTTTTCTCTAATTGAACAAATTTAGAGAAGAACAAGTTACCGTATCATCAATATCCTTCAACAAACTTTCCAGATCATTCAGAAATGAACTTGTTTTAATTGCATATTTTATATCAAACGCAGACATGTCAACTCGATCAACTGTGCCAATTACTAGACCGTCCATGTCGAATACCGCGGCACCGACTAATTGCAAGTCCTCTCCATTTGGTTCTCCTTTAACTTTCGGTCCTCCCATGGGGCAACTCATAACAAATAAATTCTGGCTCCCGTACACAATAGTCCCATCTGGTCGGACTGCTTCGCAGTTTGGAATGCTATCACAAAAAACATGTTAGCAAGAACTTGATCCCAAGAAGAGTAGTGCTATATTCAAATGCAAGTATGTACCTTATCGAGCCAGTCATCAAACCACGTTCATCAAATCTTTCCACTGCCGAAATTGTGAAAACATTCTGTCTTCTAACTTGATTTTCATTAAAGATGACATGATGGCGCCTACGAGGAGGACGAGGGCTAACTTTCAGAACAACATGCTTGGATGGTGTGTTTCTCAGAAATATGGTGGCCTCCATCTGGATATCATCATAGAAGCGAACAAATAATCTCTCCCCATCCTTGACTATAGACTCATGAACACTTGTCAGGACTTGCTTCTGATCGGAAACCATCACAAAACCTGTACCAAATGCAACATATTCCTCGCCTATGCGCCGTTCAATGGTAACAGATCCACGCACGCGATCATATGATCTGTCTAAAATCTGCTTCTCAGATGCAATCTGTTGTTTTTTAACATGAATTAAATATTAGAGATAAATGGTGCTCAACAAATTGTTGTTCAATGATAAAACATGATTTTCTAAGCACCCCACGAAGAGATATAAATAGTGCTAGCAAATAAAAATAGAAACGGATGTTTTGCTTGATGTTGTGGTTATACAGTTCCCCTTTATGCGTCCGTATATAAGCATCTTCCATTTTATATGCTCTTACAACGACGTTGCACCCAACAAGCGACATATAAAGACTGGAAACTGATGCTAACAATACCTGACTCTCACCCAAAAATCTCGGAAGAAAAGGAGCTGCCTAAATCGCTAACTTGCTTAGCTCAGGATCGTACCAAGGAAGCACTAAGGAGAGAGTGAAACTAACGGAGGATGCTTACCGGAGGCATCCCTGAATTTTTAAGAGGTTAGAAGATCTTTCCCCCTTTCCTCAAAATGGTGTTCGATGAGTGCTGAGTGAGGCTGAAATCTGCACAGAAGTACAACAATGTAGCTTTAGCTGCAAGTGAAGCACCATCTTGATTACAAGAAGATGTAGAGCAATCAAGGAATCATAAATACACAAAACATATCGATGCCCCTGACCTAGCTTGTAACAAGATCCTTGGTCAGAGGAACCTACTCATCTTTTTCTTGACGACTCCATTTGTACAGCAGTCGGCGCATAAAACTGCCTGAAAAACACCAACACAAGTTGATTCAGAAAATAATGGCATTCATTCTCATGCTAGGGTTTACTAGGATAACATAACACAGGGCATCAAGGTAAAGTGGGCACTGCTGCAAATAGATGGGGTGCAAGATCAGCAAATATGATGTCCCTGCAGCCACCAGTCTTTCCAGAACAGTGTGTGTTCACCATTTCCCATCTCAGTTCAACCGCCATGGAAAAGAAGACATGAACACGCATGGATATGTTGAGTCACTAAATTAGAAGTCTAAGAAGCTTGCTGTGGAACAGCAACTGAACTGACAACTGACATACATGTCGATTTAAGAGTCAAAAACAATTACGTACTAATGTTATGTATCACTAGACATACTTAATTTTATTATAACATATAATAGGTAATTAGCAAGAACCATGGGAAGAACGCCATGAATATATATACATGAGCTTGTTGGTAGCTAACAGAGTATGGGTTTACCAATTTTGACAGCAAAGACAGAAATAACCTACTCAACGTTGAGGACTTGAGGGAAATGGCTATTCATTTGTTTCTAGTCATAAAAACTAACTGATACTGGAGACATGCTCTCCTAGATAACTTGTCGCACAGGCATATAGCATAAATACTCTTAATATATTTGTACTGAAAGGAGGTCAAACTATCTAGGAAAAGGTAAATCCCCTGCATACTAGATGCACGCATGGTGGCAAGGCATGTTGATACAAATCTCTTGATACATAACCCTTCATTCTGACACGAAGAACATAAAGAAACATACATCTTTCTTTTTCTAATTGGTTTTTGTAGATGCAGAAGGCATTATATAAATAAATCAAGCCTCCAAAACAGTACATGTACTCGAAAAATCATCTGAAACGTAGTTGGGGTTTATTTATTTTTGGCAAGGAAAACCCCTGCTATTAGACTCCAAACATATATCATCTAGAATTACATCTGGGGTCACAGGAAAAAAAAAAGGAAATCAATTCTAAGCTTGGCATATATATGTATGCAGTGTCTTATTTTAGCAAAGATAAGCAATGCCTCTAAAACATAATACTAGGTAAACAAGTCAATACTAACTAAGGACAAAAACCCATGTTTTCCCTCCCGGACGGGACAAGTAGCGACCAGATTGAACACAATCTCTGTATCTCTCTTAGGAAATTTGAAGACCACATACGTAGAATACACTAGCCAAGGACGAAAGAGAAAAAGAAAAAGAAAACCCTCGCTTTCCCTCCCAAACGGCACAAGTGCGAGGCAGATTGAACAGATATGCACATCACCCCTAGCCCTAGCCCTAGGAATTTGAAGACCGCGCGCCGTCGACCTTGATCACTTGGCCGCAGCCAACAAGATCAAGATCCGAGGGAGGGAGGGGCAATCCAAGGCTCCTTTTCCAAGAAAAAAGAAGGTGGATTTCGGATTCGCGAGGAAAGATTTGGGGGCAAGGGAGGCGGCGAGGTTACCTGCCGCTGAGGAGTGGAGGAGAGGACGGTGGGGCGGGCTGGCGTTCCGATGAAAGGAAGAGGAGGAGGCTGCGGCGGCGGCGGCGGCGGCGGTGGACTCTGGTGAGTAGGCAGCGGTCGCTGTGGCCAAGGCACACTGCGGAGTGGTCGAGACGAGAAGGTGGAGGAGGGGAGCGGCGGGAAAATACTAAAATAAAGAATTCACTTCGGGACCTAGGGAAGCGAGCGAGCGGGCGGGGGGCGGGGCGAGGGAGCCGGGACTGTGCAGGCCATTTCAGCAGGGGTGCTCTCTTTTTCATTTTTATTTTACTAGTCACAGAGCTCTTTTTTATCAGAGAAAATATATAAACTGATGCTAGTACATACTCTGGTCTTTTAATTTGATTTTCGCTTGCAAAAACGGGTTTCTTGCCCTCAAACAAATCATAAAAACACATCAACGTAATAATACAGTAAGGATGAAGAAAAGACTGTGAATCGTACCAGACACAGACAGGAAGAAGGCTGCTTCCTTCCGCTGGGTGGAGCGATGGTCTCCAACGGGCGGGTCGTACGTCCGTCCGTGTCTCGTGGCGTGCGATGTGGGAGAACCAGCGTCAGCGCGTGGGTCCCGCCACCGCTCGGTCTCATCGGTCAACGAGATTTCTTCGTCCCATCCCATTCCGGTGTTCTATCTAGCAATGCCACAGTATGATTGCATTGCGCTCGAAAACCACCGGCACATGCCTAGCTGCAATGCAGCGCTTTCTTTTGCACTCCTTTTATTTAAAAGAAAGAATTCCATAGTTTCTTTTTAAGGATGTACTTCATCCGTCCGGAAATACTTGTCATCAAAATGAATAAAATGGGATGTACCTAGATGTATTTTAGTTCTACATACATCCATTTTTGTCCATTTTGATCATAAGTATTTTCGGACGGAGGGAGTATGTACTTAGATGCTTGATAAATTTTCCTACATTAATCGCTTGATTCACAAGATTTGAATCCTTGGGAATTTCTTTATGGTTTATTCACACTTTATTTCCGAGAAAATTCCCCACCCCTCAAACCTAATGGGACAATTCATGTGCTATCAAACACATTTCCGCCCAAACTTTTGTAGTCTTATGTTTTTTTCTAAATAGTTTGGATTGTTTACCACATGTGTCACATGGTAGTCTTATACTTTTATAGGATATGATTGAGAGGACGAAAAACGTAATCATGCTTTTTTTCAATTCGTGTGCTTTGAGAATCCTGCGAATCAAAAAGGCTCATAGTGGTCCATGCGAGAGGTTTCTATGCAATGATCCCACCCACTAGAGTGGATTGGCCGATCCGAGGCACCCGCCTAAGGGCAACTCCAATGCATGACCACAAACAGACGTCCGTTTTGTTCAGATTTTATCCGTTCGGGGATGGCAATGGGGCGGCATCCGCCCGGATTTCTGGATGCGCCGGCCGTGCGCTCAACGCGCGGCCGCTTTTCGGCCGCATCTCGTCCGTCAGAGGCCCTTTATACATTCTTTGAACTAAAATCAAGGATAGCAAATAGTTCATAATCAAGCATCCCATTGTTACAGTCCAGGCAAGTATAGAGCCTTCTCAGGGCACTTGGAATGTGGACCATCAGATTGAGTGTCCAAATGTATCCCAGCCGTTGGATCTTCAGATGAACTCATCCTGGCCGCTGTGATGTGACTAGCAATGAATCGTTCCCGAACTTGCTACAGCTGCGCTACCGTGTTGGCTCTCCATGACACGCAGGACCCAGGCATGGTGGGCCCCGGCCGTCATCGACCGCAGAGGTGGGCGTGACTGGTGTTGGTTGTTGTGTGTGCCGGAGGCGTGCCACCGCCTGTAATTCACGTTGGCTGCCGAGGGCAGTTCCGACATTTCATCTGACCCGGTGCCAACTGGCTTATCGGGATTAGTTGCACCATCCCCAATCGGGTGAGACGGCTAGGGTTTCTCTCACTTCTCTCTCTCCCTCGCGTCAGCGCTGCCGCCCCTCCCCTTCTCAACCCCTTCTTTCCCCTCTCTTCCTCGCCTCACCTCGAGCCGCCACACATTGCTAAGCATCACGACCGCTAATACTCTACGTCGTTGGTCCTCAGTCGAGATCGCGCATCGGCATCACCGGGAGGGGGAAGCACAAGTCGTTGTACAACATCGCCATACCAGCCATGGTTCTCCTCTGCATCTCCTCTCAGGCCGCCAGATGGTGCCCTCCTTTTCCTCACGGCGCCGGTTGGAGATCCTTCCTTCTTCACCACGTGGCAACGATAGGGGCCCGAGCGTCCAATCTCAACCACCACCTAGAACCCTAGCCGCTCCTTCCACCCATGGCACTGGATGCCCTCCAAGAGGGGCATCTGATGTGTGAGTGCATCCATCCTCTCCCTCCTTCACTTATTAATTCTTCTTCATTTGATATGTGCGTGTGTGCGTGAGGTGTCATATCATCTCTGCTCGTGTGTAGGAAGGCCATGGAGTGGCTGGTTGGATCAAGGGCATGTCGTGGCTGCTCCCTATGTTGAGCGTGTGGACGACGAGCTGACCCTTCTCACGCGGCCAGGCCAGATGCAACGCTGGGTATGACTCATGGCTGCCTCCTACTCCCCTCCCACCCTCTCTCTACCCCTCAGATCTGAGTTGGATTCACCTTGCAACTGTAAAGGTAGTATGAACTGCGAATAAAGCCGAATGGTTTGGATGTTCAGTTTACTGTACGAGTCAATATGCCTTTGATTTTGAAATCAGCTTCAAAGGTTGCTTTCACAATTCTTTGATGTTCAGTTTACTGTACACTGAGGGTCTGTTGTTAATATGTCTCAGGTTCTGTTGCTAGGTATATTTCTTCTATTAGGCTGCTCTCCCTAAGTGAGCAAATTTGTATTATTTGCAGAGGACCAGGATCACGATTTGGTTCTGAATTTTTTTTAATGTGGTATGTGATGTGCCTATCTTTCTATATATTAATATGTTTGTCTTTGCTTTATCTGATTCAACTGAATATGAGATGTAGATTTTTTTAAGAATTGCGGATGATTATTTCCCAAGCAATAATGACTATGGTGTTCTTCTTAAAGGAAATAATATCTTTCTATAGACCTTAGCATCAACTGTGTTTTTAAATGTATCTGCAATTAGTGTCCTTGATTTTCCTTTGATAAGGTGCATCATGCTCATTGTTGAGTTGATTGCTCCAAATAATATTTGATGCAATTCATGGATATCCTTGCTTCTCTTATCACACCATGTCTGAAAGTTTGGCAGTTCAGTACACTTGATAAAATGGAGTTGGTTGTGTTCCAGCTGCTGGAAAGGGCAACAAAAAGGGTTCACATTGCCAAAGAAAAACTAGGGTTCTGTAAATCTGAGAATATGATTTTTGTGCAAATCAGTTTGACGCTATTTATAGAAAAACAATTTATTCCCCTGCTTAGATTGCATTATATTGAGAACACTCCAGTTTTATGGTTTCATGTGAACCTATTTTTTCCTTAATTGCAGCTCCGCCTCTTCACCATCACACATAATGGTAAACTTATAGTGCCACAATAAAATTGAACATGTATCGGCTAAGGGTAACGATGCATCGCTACCATCTATCACCATTCTTGAGGCATGCGATAAGATTGGTGCGCTGTCCAATCATGTTGATTTGGGTGCTAGCATTAGTATGGGTGTGGAGGCTCATATAGCAACCGGGAGAAGGGATGATCCATCCTCTTATTTGTTCTCGGCTTGGTCTTGAACTGATTGTACTAAAGGTGTTCTCCCTGTCGTGTTCAGGATGGAGATGCCTCCCTGCTTCACCACTACTAGATACCTCTCCCTCCACCACGAGATTTTGGAAGAAGGAGACCCCATGAATGTTTGTATTGGAGCTCAACTACATCATCTGTTGATTCTTTGGAATCTGAGAACTTTTTGTTGTATATTCGTTAGATGTACAAGCAGCAGAGGCAAACTTCCTCCTCCATTCATTGCTGATGGTTCAGGCATGGGTCGTTGATGCAGATCAATCAAGTGCCCTCTTCTTCAGTTATTTTGTTTGGTGGTACATGGATCTGGTGGCACACTGGTGAGCCATCCTTTCTCCTCCACCTTCTCCTATGATATTTAGGCAATTCATGCATTGCTTTGTGCTCATTTGTGTTGGGGAACGCAGTAATTTCAAAAAAAATCCTACGATCACGCAAGATCTATCTAGGTGATGCATAGCAACGAGAGGGGAGAGTGTTGTCTACATACCCTCGTAGACCGAAAGCGGAAGCGTTATGACAATGCGGTTGATGTAGTCATACGTCTTCACGATCCGACCGATCCTAGCACCGAAGGTACGACACCTCCGCGATCTGCACACGTTCAGCTCGGTGACGTCCCACGAACTCTCGATCCAGCTGAGGTCGAGGGAGAGTTTTGTCAGCACGACGGCGTGGTGACGGTGATGATGAAGTTACCGGCGCAGGGCTTCGCCTAAGCACTATGACGATATGACCGAGGTGGAAATTTGTGGAGGGGGGCACCGCACACGGCTAAAAAATCAACTGGATCAACTTGTGTGTCTATGGGGTGCCCCGCTCCCCCGTGTATAAAGGAGTGGAGGAGGGGGCCGGCCGGCCTCAAGGGGTGCGCCCCAAGGGGGGGAATCCTACTCCAAGTAGGAGTAGGTTCCCCCTTTCTTCCTAGTCCAACTAGGAGGGGAAGGAGAGAAGGAAAGGGGGGCCGCCCCATTAGTCCAACTCGGTTTGGGCTAGGGGGGCGCCCCACCTTGGCCTGCCTCCTCTCTTCCACCACTTGGCCCATGAGGCCCAATAACCCCCCGGGGGGTTCCGGTAACCCCCTGGTACTCCGGTTTTATCCGAAACTTCTCCGGAACACTTCTGGTGTTCGAACATAGCCGTCCAATATATCAATCTTTATGCCTCGACCATTTCAAGACTCCTCATCATGTCTGTGATCACATCCGGGACTCCGAACAACCTTCGGTACATCATATCACATAAACTCATAATACCAATCGTCATCGAACGTTAAGCGTGCGGACCCTACGGGTTCGAGAACTATGTAGACATGACCGAGACACGTCTCCGGTCAATAACCAATAGCGGAACTTGGATGCTCATATTGGTTCCTACATATTCTACGAAGATCTTTATCGGTCAAATTAACCGCATAACAACATACGTTGTTCCCTTTGTCATCGGTATGTTACTTGCCCGAGATTCGATCGTCGGTATCATCATACCTAGTTCAATCTCGTTACCGGCAAGTCCCCTTACTCATTCCGTCAAACTTCATCTCACAACTAACTCATTAGTCACATTGCTTGCAAGGCTTATAGTGATGAGCATTACCGAGAGGGCCCAGAGATACCTCTCCTAAACACGGAGTGACAAATCCTAATCTCGATCTATGCCAACCCAACAAACACCTTTGGAGACACCTATAGAGCACCTTTATAATCACCCATTTACGTTGTGACGTTTGGTAGCACACAAAGTGTTCCTCCGATATTCGGGAGTTGCATAATCTCATAGTCTGACGAACGTGTATAAGTCATGAAGAAAGCAGTAGCAATGAAACTGTAATGATCATAAGGCTAAGCTAACGGATGGGTCTTGTCCATCACATCATTCTCCTAATGATGTGATCCCGTTCATCAAATGACAACACATGTCTATGGTCAGGAAACATAACCATCTTTGATTAACGAGCTAGTCAAGTAGAGGCATACTAGGGACACTTTGTTTTGTCTATGTATTCACACATGTACTAAGTTTCCGGTTAATACAATTCTAGCATGAATAATAAACATTTATCATGATATAAGGAAATAAAGAATAACTTTATTATTGCCTCTAGGGCATATTTCCTTCAGCCTCCCACTTGCACTAGAGTCAATAATCTAGTTCACATCGCCATGTGATTTAACACCAATAGTTCACATCCGTATGTGATTAACATCTATAGTTCACATCGCCATGTGACCAACACCCAAAGGGTTTTACTAGAGTCAATAATCTAGTTCACATTGCTATGTGATTAACACCCAAAGAGTACTAAGGTGTGAACATGTTTTGCTCATGAGAGAAGTTTATCAACGGGTCTGACACATTCAGAGCCGTATGTATTTTGCAAATATTCTATGTCTACAATGCTCTCCATGGAGCTACTCTAGCTAATTGCTCCCACTTTCAATATGTATCCAGATTGAGACTGATACGTCTCCAACGTATCTATAATTTATGAAGCATTCATGCTATTTTATTATCTGTTTTGAATGATTATGGGCTTTATTATACACTTTTATATTACTTTTGGGACTAACCTATTAACCGGAGGTCCAGCCCATATTGCTGTTTTATTGCCTGTTTCAGTATTTCAAAGAAAAGGAATATCAAACGGAGTCCAAACGGAATGAAACCTTCGGGAGCGTGATTTTTAGGAAGAATATGATCCGGGAGACTTGGAGTTCACGTCAGAAGAGCATCAAGGAAGCCACGAGATAGGGGGGCGCGCCCTACCCTCTCATGGGTCCCTCGAGGCTCCCCCGACCGACTTCTTTCGCCTATATAAGCCTACGTACCCTAAAAACATCAGAATAGAAGATAGATCGGGAGTTCCGCCGCCGCAAGCCTCTGTAGCCACCAAAAACCTCTCGGGAGCCCGTTCCGGCACCCTGCCGGAGGGGGAACCCATCACCGGTGGCCATCTTCATCATCCCGGCGCTCTCCATGACGAGGAGGGAGTAGTTCACCCTCGGGGCTGAGGGTATGTACCAGTAGCTATGTGTTTGATCTCTCTCTCTCTCTCTCGTGTTCTCTCTATGGTACGATCTTGATGTATCGCGAGCTTTGCTATTATAGTTGGATCTTATGATGTTTCTCCCCCTCTACTCTCTTGTGATGAATTGAGTTTTCCTCTTGAAGTTATCTTATCGGATTGAGTCTTTAAGGATTTGAGAACACTTGATGTATGTCTTGCCGTGTTTATCTGTGGTGACAATGGGATATCACGTGCCACTTGATGTATGTTTTGGTGATCAACTTGCGGATTCCGCCCATGAACCTATGCATAGGGGTTGGCACACGTTTTCGTCTTGACTCTCCGGTAGAAACTTTGGGGCACTCTTTGAAGTACTTTGTGTTGGTTGAATAGATGAATCTGAGATTGTGTGATGCATGTCGTATAATCATGCCCACGGATACTTGAGGTGACAATGGAGTATCTAGGTGACATTAGGGTTTTGGTTGATTTGTGTCTTAAGGTGTTATTCTAGTACGAACTCTTGGATAGATTGATCCGAAAGAATAACTTTGAGGTGGTTTCGTACCCTACCATAATCTCTTCGTTTGTTCTTCGCTATTAGTGGCTTTGGAGTGACTCTTTGTTGCATGTTGAGGGATTGTTATATGATCTATCTATGTTATTATTGTTGAGAGAACTTGCACTAGTGAAAGTATGAACCCTAGGCCTTGTTTCCTATCATTGCAATACCGTTTACGCTCACTTTTATCATTAGTTACCTTGCTGTTTTTATATTTTCAGATTACAAAAACCTATATCTACCATCCATATTGCACTTGTATCACCATCTCTTCGCCGAACTAGTGCACCTATACAATTTACCATTGTATTGGGTGTGTTGGGGACACAAGAGACTCTTTATTATTTGGTTGCAGGGTTGTTTGAGAGAGACCATCTTCATCCTACGCCTCCCTCGGATTGATAAACCTTAGGTCATCCACTTGAGCGAAATTTGCTACTGTCCTACAAACCTCTGCACTTGGAGGCCCAACAACGTCTACAAGAAGAAGGTTGCGTAGTAGACATCAAGATCTTTTCTGGCGCCGTTGCCGGGGAGGTGAGTGCTTGAAGGTATATCTTTAGATCTTGCAATCGAATCTTTTTGTTTCTTGTTTTATCACTAGTTTAGTTTATAAAAGAAAACTACCAAAAACATGGAATTGAGTTTGTCTCATATGCTTCGTCTTTTTAATATTTTTCATGAGTATGATGGAAAGGAAAATTGTGCTCAATTGCTAGAAGAAGAATGCATTAAAATGCTTGGTACTAAATCTTTGAATAATGAGCATGATTGCAATGTTGTAAGTATGAATTCTTTGAAAATCCATAGTACTAATGATGATTGCACTAGTTATGATGAAAATGTCTCTTATAAGCATGTTGATTTTTGTGGAGTAGAATGGGTTTGCATGGACACACCAAATAGAGAAAATAGATATTGCAAGAGGCATAAGTATTTAAAACTAAAGGTTTGCAAGAAAGTCTTGATGAGTGTGCTAAAAGATTCAATATTTTTCGTGCCCCTTGTGAACTTTGCAATGAACGTGGTCATTTAAATCTCCAATGCAAATTGTTTCATGATCGAATCGTGTCCAAAAATTGTGATAACTTGATTACCCTTGGGCATCATAAAGAGCTTAGTCTTCTTTTGGGGTATGAAGAAATGAAACGTATAACTGAGGGTATCCCAAAATTTAATCTTGATAGATGTCTTGATTTTGATCTAGAGGATATTTATATGTTTTGTGCGGAGAATTGCATTGAAATCCTTATATTGCCAATTACCTAAAGGAAAGAAAGAAAATAGAATATGATGAGAATACTAATGAAAGGGAAGAGACTTCCCAATATCCTCCTATTATTTCTTATGATGAATCAGGTAACGAGGAGGAGCTTTCTATTCAACCAATCTCGTCAATAAGGATCTCAAAGAGGAAGGTTGAACCCATACATAATGTGAAGAAGAAAAATAAAAGAAGGAGCAACAAAGGTAGAAAGGTATCCCTCCCAAATGATGTTGCTCCTACTACTCATTGTGATGACGATAATTGCTATACTATTGGTGATATCAATATTTTTAATGATGAGAGTGATTATGCTTATGATATGAAAAGGCCCAAGCTTGGGGAAGCTATGTTTGATGAGGATGACATATTTGAGAATATATTTGCTGAAATTAATGTTTGTCCCAAGCTTGGGGATGCTACGTTTAATGAAGATGATATTTTTAGCCTCCCAAGTTTTGATATGCAAAATTGTTATGATGATAGCATGCCTCTTACCTATGATGACTATATTGATAAAAGTGGGTTTGGAAGAGTGTCAACTTTATTTAGTGATTCCACTATCTTGGAAGAGGTTTCAATTGATTATGATGAGAACAAAGTTGCTACTTATGATGATTATTGTGATGAAACTTATGCTATAAAAAGTAGTGATGATTATATTTATAAAACTTGTCATGATTATAATTACCCTTTTTCTGAACATTACTCTTTTAATGTGGAAACAATTTATAGTATTCAAGTCTCGTATGATACTCCCACCATTCCGAATAAGAAGAATTTTGCTTATGTGGACAGTAGTAAATTTTCTATGCAAGTAGATCATGAAAAGAATGCTTTAGGTGATGGTTATATTGTTGAATTTATTGATGATGCTACTGAAAATTATTATGAGGGAGGAACATATGCTTGTAGGAATTGCAATAATATCAAGTTTACTCTCTATGTGTTGAAATTTTTGAAGTTATGCTTGTTTTGCCTTCCTATGCTAGTTGATTATTGTTCCCATAAGTTATTTTCTCACAAAATCCCTATGCATAGGAAGTGGGTTAGACTTAAATGTGCTAGTCATATGCTTCATGATGCTCCCGTTATGTTTCAATTCTTATCTTTTATGCGAGCATCATTGTCATCATCATGCCTAGTTAGAAAGGCATTAAAGAAAAGCGCTTGTTGGGAGACAACCCAATATTTATCCTTACTGTTTTTGTGTGTCCACATGATTATGCTACTGTATTAATCATGTTTTATAGCTTTTTTTCAATAAAGTGCCAAGTAAGACCTATAGGATCTTCTTGGATGATAGTTATTTGATCTTGCTGAAAATTCCAGAAACTTTCTGTTCACGAAAACAATTGTTAAAAATCACCAGAACGTGATAAAATACTGATTCCAATTTCAGCAGATCAATAATCAAATTATCTAGGTCGTCCTATTTTGGTAGAACTTTTGGAGTTCCAGAAGTTTGCGTTAGTTACAGATTACTACAGACTGTTCTGTTTTTGACAGATTCTGTTTTTCGTGTGTTGTTTGCTTATTTTGATGCATCTATGGCTAGTAAAATAGTTTATAAACCATAGAGAAGTTGGAATACAGTAGGTTTAACACCAATATAAATAAATAATGAGTTCATTACAGTACCTTGAAGAAGTGTTTTGTTTTCTTTCGCTAACGGAGCTCACGAGTTTTCTGTTAAGTTTTGTGTTGTGAAGTTTTCAAGTTTTGGGTAAAGAGTCGATGGACTATGGAATAGGGAGTGGCAAGAGCCTAAGCTTGGGGATGCCCTAGGCACCCCAAGGTAATATTCAAGGACAACCAAGAGCCTAAGCTTGGGGATGCCCCGGATGGCATCCCCTCTTTCGTCTTCGTTCATCGGTAACTTTACTTGGAGCTATATTTTTTATTCACCACATGATATGTGTTTTGCTTGGAGCGTCATTTTATTTTGTTAGTATTTGCTTTATGTTATTTATAATAATGTTTTGCATCTCTAGTTTCAATAAAAATGTCAAGGATAGCTTTTACCATGCTTATTTTGCAAGTATACATGTTGCTGTTTCAAAACAGAAAGTTTACCGCTGTTGCAAAAATTCCTTAGAAAAGTCAGAATGTGATAAAATGTTGAAACCTTTTGCATAATAACCTCTGATAAATTTACTACAGTGGGAATTTTCTTTCATAATTTTTGGAGTTAGGGAAGTATGATGAATCTTGCATTCTTTACAGACTGTACTGTTTTGGCAGATTGCTATTATGTTTGCATTGTTTGCATATGTTTGCTTGTTTAATGATTCTATTTGAGGATAGGAGTATTAAATATGCAGAGGAATTTAGTATGCAATTTTGAATAATAATTTTAGTGATTTGTTACAGTAGAGAATGATAAGGTTTTGCATTGGTTTATACTAACTTATCTCACGAGTTCTTGTTGAGTTTGGTGTGGATGAAGCTTTTGAGATTTAGGAAACCGAGATATAAAAGGACTTAAGGAGACACAAAAGCTCAAGCTTGGGGATGCCCAAGGCATCCCTAGATAATATTCCAAGAAGTCTCAAGCATCTAAGCTTGGGGATGCCCCGTTAGGCATCCCACCTTTCTTCTTCAACAACTATCGGTTAGTATCGGTTGAGCCTAAGTTTTTGCTTCTTCACATGAGTTGTGCTATCCTTGAAATGTCATTTTATTTTGCTTTGCTTGCTGTTTGAATAAAATACCAAGATCTGAAATTCTTAAATGAGAGAGAGTCTTCACATAGTTACATAATTATTTAACTACTCATTGATCTTCACTTATATCTTTTTGGAGTAGTTTGTCATTTACTCGTGTGCTTCACTTATATCTTATGAGTAAATGGTTGAATGAGTTGAATGTCATAAATCTGAAATTATATACGTTTCGTTTGCTTATCCCATGGGGAGTAATGACTTCACATCTAAGAAGTAGAGGTTGTAAATTTATTGAAGGATATCAAGCATTGTATTGGTCATTTGAACAATTCATGAAAGAATATTGAAGGAAGAGAGATTTCACATATAAATATACTATCCTAGACATCTTTTATAGTTGTGAGCACTCATTAAGTATGACATGCTAAAGAGTTGATGTTGGACAAGGAAGACAACGTAATGGGTTATGTTTTCTCACATCTCGGTTAAAGTATATTGTCATGGATCATTCAAACATGTTGAGCTTGCCTTTCCCCCCTCATGCTAGCCAAATTCCTTGCACCAAGTAGAGATACTACTTGTGCTTCCAAATATCCTTAAACCCAGTTTTGCCATGAGAGTCCACCATACCTACCTATATGCGGTATTTACCTGCCGTTCCAAGTAAATTTGCATGTGCCAAACTCTAAACCTTCAAATAATAATCTGTTTTGTATGCCCGAATCGCTCATGTAGCGACTAGGGGCTGTCAGTATCTTCCATGCTAGGTGGGTTATTCTCACGATGAGTGGACTCCGCTCATCATTCACGAGAAAATGGCTGGTATTCGGGATGCCCAGTCCCATGATCAAAAGATCAAAATCAAATCAAAAATAATTGCAAACAAAACTCCCCCAGGATTGATGTTAGTTGGAGGCACCCGTTGTTTCGGGCAAGCCATGGATTGATGATTGTTGGTGGAGGGGGAGTAAAAACTTTACCATTCTGTTTGGGAACCGCCTATAATGTATGTAGTATGGAAGATATTGGGAACCCTTGGTTGTTATGTTGACAATGAGATCATACCTCTCAAAATTATTTTCATCTCTATTTCAAAATCGAGCTCTGGCACCTCTGCAAATCCCTGCTTCCCTCGCAAAGTTCCTATCTTTTACTTTATGTCTTTTACTTTATGCAAGGTGATCTTCACCTTTCCCTTTTCATTTTATCCTTTGGCAAGCACCTCGTGTTGGAGAATATATATATATATATATATATATATATATATATATATATATATATATATATCCAATTGGATGTAAGTTAGCATGAACTATTATTGTTGACATCACCCAAAGGTGAATACGTTGGGATGCAACACTATAAGCCCCTATCTTTCTCAGTGTCCGATTAAAACTCCATACCATTATTATTGCGTGAGTGTTAGCAATTGTAGAAGACTATATGATAGTTGAGTATGTGGAGTTTGCTAAATTAAAGCTCTGACATAGACCCTTCCTGAAAATAGGATGAATTGCAATTGTTTGATGACTGAGAACATAGTTTGCTAGTTTTCAAGAAAGTTTATGGTCTATGCTTTAACATGTGAATTGCTTGTTACTTGATCTTGAGAAGTTTTATGAGATGAACTACTGTTATGACATGTAATCATGCTAGAAAAGGTGATTGAAATTATCATTGATCAAACTTGTGCACCTGCTAGCATTCACACTTCATAAATTCTTTCTTTTATCATTTACCTACTCGAGGATGAGTAAGAATTAAGCTTGGGATGCTGATACGTCTCCAGCGTATCTATAATTTATGAAGCATTCATGCTATTTTATTATCTGTTTTGAATGATTATGGGCTTTATTGTACACTTTTATATTACTTTTGGGACTAACCTATTAACCGGAGGCCCAGCCCATATTGTTGTTTTATTGCCTGTTTCAGTATTTCGAAGAAAAGGAATATCAAACGGAGTCCAAACGGAATGAAACCTTCGAGAGCGTGATTTTTAGGAAGAATATTATCCGGGAGACTTGGAGTTCACGTCAGAAGAGCATCGAGGAAGCCACGAGATAGGGGGCACGCCCACCACCTGGGCGCGCCCTACCCTCTCGTGGGCCCCTCGAGGCTCCCTCGACCGACTTCTTTCGCCTATATAAGCCTACGTACCCTAAAAACATCAGAACAGAAGATAGATCGGGAGTTCCGCCGCGCAAGCCTCTGTAGCCACCAAAAACCTCTCGGGAGCCCGTTCCGGCACCCTGCCGGAGGGGGAACCCATCACCGGTGGCCATCTTCATCATCCCGGCGCTCTCCATGACGAGGAGGGAGTAGTTCACCCTCGGGGCTGAGGGTATGTACCAGTAGCTATGTGTTTGATCTCTCTCTCTCGTGTTCTCTCTATGGTACGATCTTGATGTATCGCGAGCTTTGCTATTATAGTTGGATCTTATGATGTTTCTCCCCCTCTACTCTCTTGTGATGAATTGAGTTTTCCTCTTGAAGTTATCTTATCGGATTGAGTCTTTAAGGATTTGAGAACACTTGATGTATGTCTTGACGTGTTTATTTGTGGTGACAATGGGATATCACGTGCCACTTGATGTATGTTTTGGTGATCAACTTGCGGGTTTCGCCCATGAACCTATGCATAGGGGTTGGCACACGTTTTCATCTTGACTCTCCGGTAGAAACTTTGGGGCACTCTTTGAAGTACTTTGTGTTGGTTGAATAGATGAATCTGAGATTGTGTGATGCATGTTGTATAATCATGCCCACGGATACTTGAGGTGACAATGGAGTATCTAGGTGACATTAGGGTTTTGGTTGATTTGTGTCTTAAGGTGTTATTCTAGTACGAACTCTTGGATAGATTGATCTGAAAGAATAACTTTGAGGTGGTTTCGTACCCTACCATAATCTCTTCGTTTGTTCTTCGCTATTAGTGGCTTTGGAGTGACTCTTTGTTGCATGTTGAGGGATTGTTATATGGTCTATCTATGCTATTATTGTTGAGAGAACTTGCACTAGTGAAAGTATGAACCCTAGGCCTTGTTTCCTATCATTGCAATACCGTTTACGCTCACTTTTATCATTAGTTACCTTGCTGTTTTTATATTTTCAGATTACAAAAACCTATATCTACCATCCATATTGCACTTGTATCACCATCTCTTCGCCGAACTAGTGCACCTATACAATTTACCATTGTATTGGGTGTGTTGGGGACACAAGAGACACTTTGTTATTTGGTTGCAGGGTTGTTTGAGAGAGACCATCTTCATCCTACGCCTCCCACGGATTGATAAACCTTAGGTCATCCACTTGAGGGAAATTTGCTACTGTCCTACAAACCTCTGCACTTGGAGGCCCAACAACGTCTACAAGAAGAAGGTTGCGTAGTAGACATCAGAGACTAGTCATCTGGATCGGTGTAAAAGCTTGCATCGACGTAACTCTTTACGACAAACTCTTTATCACCCCCATAACCGAGAAACATTTCCTTAGTCCTCACTAAGGATATTTTTGACCGCTGTCCAGTGATCTACTTCTAGATCACTATTGTACCCCCTTGCCAAACTCATGGCAAGGTACACAATAGGTCTGGTACATAGCATAGCATACTTTATAGAACCTATGACTGAAGCATAGGGAATGACTTTCATTCTCTTTCTATCTTCTGCCGTGGTCGGGCTTTGAGTCTTACTCAACTTTACACCTTTTAATACAGACAAGAACTTCTTCTTTGACTGATCCATTTTGAAATTTTCAAAAACTTGTCAAGGTATTTACTCATTGAAAAATCTTATCAAGCGTCTTGATCTATCTATAGATCTTGATGCCCAATATGTAAGCAGCTTCACCGATGTCTTTCATTGAAAAACTTTTATTCAAGTATCCCTTTATGCTATCCAGAAATTCTATATCATTTCCAATCAACAATATGTCATCCACATATAATATTAGAAATGCTACAGAGCTCCCACTCACTTTCTTGTAAATACAGGCTTCACCGCAAGTCTGTATAAAACTATATGCTTTAATCAACTCATCAAAGCGTATATTCCAACTCCGAGATGCTTGCACCAGTCCATAGATGGATCACTGGAGCTTGCACACCTTGTTAGTACCTTTAGGATTGACAAAACCTTCTGGTTGCATCATATACAACTCTTCTTTAAGAAATATCCATTTAAGGAATTCAGTTTTGACATCCATTTGCCAGATTTCATAAAATATGGCAACTGCTAACATGATTCGGACGGATTTAAGCATCGCTACAGTTGAGAAAATCTCATTGTAGTTAACACCTTGAACTTTGTCGAAAAACCTTTTGCGACAAGTCGAGCTTTGTAGATAGTAACACTACTATCGGCGTCCGTCTTCCTCTTGAAGATCCATTTATTTTCTATGGCTTGCCGATCATCGGGCAAGTCCACCAAAGTCCACACTTGTTCTCATACATGGATCCCATCTCACATTTCATGGCCTCAAGCCATTTCGCAGAATCTGGGCTCATCATCGCTTCCTCATAGTTCGTAGATTCATCATGGTCTAGTAACATGACTTCTAGAACAGGATTACCGTACCACTCTTGTCGTGGAATTGTCACGGCAGATGTCCTTAGTGTGAGGACTTAGTCGCGAGGCCAACGCATCTATGTAGTAGCTTGAGAGGGGTTGAGCGGGATGAGAGTCGCGAGGCGGATCAACACACAAGACAAGGATTTAGACAGCTTCGGGCCCCGGGAAACATCATCGGGAATAGCCCTACATGCTGTTTGTGGCTAGGTCTCATTATGCTCATGAGGGAGTCGCCGCATAAACCGGCTCTCCACTTCGTTGTGTCTGCCCTAGAAATTATTCAACCTCTCCCCTCTTGGGGTGCCCTGCCCCTCCTTATATAAGTTGAAGGGGCGGGTTACATGTAGAGTCCATCTCGGACTAAGACTTAAACTATTCTGGCTTCTCATCACGGGCCTCTATCCATGGGCTTCTTAACGTCTTGGGCTTCTTACAATATGGCTTACAATTGTACGGACCTACCAATTGTAATCGAGCTCAATAGTGTTGCAGAGGTAACGATGTTGAATGCACATTTTGGTTGACCACTTGAGATATCGTGTGCTCGTGGAGGAGATTCAAAGGATGGTTGTAACCGATCTTAGGGAGATATCTATTTTGCATATTAGCCGTTGTTAGAATAAACTTAGCCATGCACTCGCTACATATGGTCGTAGTACCCCTCGCACTACGGTGTGGTTCAGTTCAGGTTTCAGCGGCACTGAAAAATTACTATGACTGATTTGCCTTCTTAAGTAATAGAATCTTCCTTTACCCTGCAAAAGAATATCCTGCTTCGTCAAATAAGTTTGACGGATGGATAGGTTGTAGAGTGTCTCTTACATATCGGCATTTAGGAATCACCAATTATTTTCGAAGGATGCGACTTATGATAGAGGATTTCTTTTTCAGTAGTGGAGGCATTAGGCGAGGCGAGTGCATGTCTATGATGAGTTGCTCTAATATCTAGTTCTTATATTCATTTTGTTATAAGCATGGCCCTGAACCTCAGCTACCAGAAATCGGCGGCGCCCCCTTCTTCTCCTCCTCTTGCCATCGCTAGAGGGTATCGGTCAGGCAAAATTTCGTGTTTTGACCCTTTTCCCTAACAATTTCAGGATCTGACCCTGCTTTGAAATATTTTTGGGATTTGACCCTTTTGCTACCGCCAGGGCCTCTGGCGGTAGGGTTAGACAGGCTACCGCCAGAGCCTCTGGCGGTAGGGTGTGACGGAGGGGGACGGCGGCCGTTTCCTGTTCTGACGTGGATAAGTACCTTACCGCCAGGTGCCCTGGCGGTAGGCTGTCTAACCCTATCGCCAGAGCCCCCGACGGTAGGGTGTGGCAGGGTTTTGCCGTACAAACCTTCTGTAACGAAATGTGCAATGCCCTGGAGGTAGGGTTCACCCTACCACCATGAGGGCTGGCGGTAGGTTGTATGACCCTACAGCCAGGGTCCTGTGTTTCGCAGTGTAAAGTTTCTGTAACGAAACATGCAAGGGCCCTGGCGGTAGGTTCACCCTACCGCCGTGGGGGCTGGCGGTAGGGTGTCTAACCCTACCGCAAGGGTGCCTGGCGGTAGGGTCCTCTGTTTTGTTGTTTCAAGTTCATTTGGTTGCTTGTTTTCAAATTCAATATGATAGCAATATCACGGACAGTTTCACAAAATATGACAGCAATATCACAGATTTTAAACAATTAAACTTGGGCATCACATAGACCCATATTAAGATAACTTGAAGTGCATAGTAGAAAACACATAGGTCCACAAATAGCAAACACATAGTTCCACGTAGTTCCACAACCGACAAGTTCAACCAAACGAAGTTCAACCTAATAGCGAACACATAGACAACCCAACTACAAGAGCCAACTATCGAAGATCATAATCAGTTGCTCCTTCCTCTCTTGGAGGTACGGTCCTCGTTACTCTTTGAACGAGTCTCTTCGGTCTTCTTCTTGGGCCGGCGAGGAAGCGGTCTCTGGAAAGGGTCCGGACTCAGCAAATCCTTCTTCTTCGGATTCCTCTTCTTCGGCAGCTGAGATGGTTGAGATGATTGAGTTGGTGGAGGTCCATAATCTTCATCGTACTCCTCCTCCCCGTTGCTCTCATCCTCCTCCTCCTCTTCCTCCTCCCCTTCTTCATATGTGGCCTCCTCCTCCTCCTCCTCCTCCTCGGCCAACCTAGACGATGAGGGAACCTGGCTCGATGAGCCGATGTGACCCTGTGTGGCTACAGGCCGATAAGCTTCAACCGACCCAGCTCCAGCACACCCAAGCAGCCCTACTAGCTTGCGACAACGCTTCACGAACTTCTGCACTCACAATGAAACAAGGGCATAATAAGTATCAGGTTTATGATTGCAATGTGAACAAGATGCATCTGTTCCGAGGAGGCTGAAATTGTACCTTCATCGTCCCCCTCATTTTGTTCTCGGATTGTACGCTCCCGTGGACATCACCTAGTGCATCTGAGGCTTCAAAGATGCATCTGTTCAGCTCACCAGACTGCAACGGCATAAGTCAGTCACGATTACGAATGAAATAGTTTAAATACAACCGTCGGTTCAAACTTACCACTCTGTTGATGAGGGGGGCAAACTCCCTAAATCCACTGTGCATGTCTCTGATGCCGGTCTGGTAGGCCTCTTCCTCGGGGTCATCCCTCTCCAGCTCCCCGATGTCTTCCGCCGTCCACCGAGGCCTGAGACGAAGACGGTGCTTCTGGCCATCATCGTACCACCTCATGTGTCGGCCCAGGTAAGCATCCCAGTCATTCACCCTCCTCTCCCCGTCTTTCCGTTACCTCCATCGGTTCCACTCCGTCACATGATTTTTATGCTGCTCTCCCCAGTCTGTGATTGACCGATTCTTCTGCCGGCTCATCCTGCAAGGCATAAGCAACAAGAATCATCATAAGCGCAATGAGATCATCATAAGACAAGAAACATGATAAGCGTAATGAAATCATGGGCATGGAGAACAAAGCGCTCACATGTGGAGCGCGTGGCCGCCGGTATCGGTGGGCTGGCCCAGTGGGGTATGCTGAAAAATCCCAAACTGCGTGGCCAGGCGGTGTGGGAAGTGCCACTCGACGGCGTACACACAGATCATGGGCACGATGCACCGCCAGAGACCACGGTCCGCGTCGCACATCACGTTCAGATCAAAGTCCCACTCTCGGTCTTGTCAATACGGCCACCAGTTTACCTATTACATATACATTGGTAAGTTCCCACTCTCGGTCAAAAGTGGAATCAAAGAGAAAGGTGTTGAGCGAGTTCATATACATGTGTATGCGTCAAAGTGTCCAAATTGTTGGTGTAGGTCTTGTACGAAGTCTTGTTTAGGCCCGTGTAGAGTTTGACAACGTCCCACTCGTAAGCTACGGTGGGGTTTCGAGTCTCGTTGCCGTCTTCGCCATAGTCTTCCCATGGGCGTCTTCGCATCTTCTCCGGACGCACCACCGGCAGCCGCTCCCACATCCAAATGGATAAGGCCCAGACAAAGCCACCCATATTGGACTTGTCTCCCGTCCTCTGCGTTGCGTCGTCAAGCTGCAAAACATCAAATGAGGATCAGATATAAGAAATGTCATGGACATACTTTCCTAGGTAGGTAGGCAATTAGACACTCTCTTACCGAACGGTATAGGTAGGCGAGAGATGCGGTCCCCCAACTGTACCCTGCATCCCAGTCGGCTAGGAAGAACAGATACGACCAGTTGGCAGAGTTCCCGGAGCTGTCTGGAAACACGACCTCCGTGAGAAGATACCACAGGTAGGCCCTCGCGTACCACTCCACAGTCGCCTCGTCTGCGCCTTCGGGGCATGTCTTCCGGTGCTCCGAGAGCCAGATCAACGACACATCGAATGTACGGTTGCTCTTGGCACCGGGGCAGTCGCTGATGAGGGTGGTGACCCTCTGCTGCCAGTTGGTCCTCTCCACTCGACCGGTGAGTGCATGACCCTCGATCGGCATGGAAGTAATCATCTCCCAGTCCTCGAGGGTCACCGTCATCTCCCCGCATGGCAGATGGAAAGAATGGGTCTCCGGTCGCCACCGGTCAATCAGAGCTGTGAGAGCTGCATGGACAAGCATTGGCGGCTGACGCTTGAACTGCAACACGAAACCCAATAGCCGGGCTCTCTTGAAGAACGGCGCGTAGCGCTCATCGTAGTCCATATGCCCATGAACCCCGTGACCCCTCATGCGCAGTGGCTGGAGCATCTGTCAAAAAGTGAATGCCAAAAGTTAGGAAATTATTTTCATCAATCCGAAAACTTTGATCAATATTTCTTTCATATCATTTACCTCTCCGTTCTCTATGAACCGGGCACGATGACCCTTGTCGAATGCCCAGTCCAGCATGGAGTACCGTGGACCGATGTTGTCCGCAAGAGGTGGCCGCCTTAATAAAATTTCATAAACAAAAACATCGTAAGCACTTCATATCAAAATCATATCACCATGCATCATATCACAAAAAAATCACATCATATCACCATGCATCATATCACCATGCATCATGTCACCATGATGGATCAAATCACATCAACATTACTCATATAAAAAAAATCCTTCCCCTCTTTAATCATATCAACATGCATCATATCACAACAAAAACCCTCCAACAATAATCTTCAATGTATTATCTCCAAACAACATCTTCATATCATCATATCAACATGCATCATCACTCCAACATGCATCATATCATCATATTTTTAAACAAAAAAAATCCTCCAACATGCATCATATTTGTAAACAAAAAATTCCTCCAACATCTTCATATCATCATATCAACATGCATCATCAACCTACAATCAATTCCTCCCACATGCATTACATCATAATTTTTTAACAAAAAAATTATGAACTAGGGTTCATCTTCACACTGACATATGAACTATTGATTAGAGTTCATATCCAATACCACTAGTTACTAAAGAACTAAGAACTACAACTAAAATCAATCTTAGGTGAAAAAAAAATCCAATCTAAGTTCAAAAATATGAGGGATTTCAAGCAAATAATGCGTCGAATCGGAAGCAAGTTTGCAAAAACTAATTGGAGGGATCGGAGGAGCTTATGATTCTCTCTTCGGGGCCATCTCGATCCGCCAAAACGGTGAAGAATCGGTGAAGATCCAAGGGGGGAGTGGAGGAGATGAGAGAGGGAGAGAGGGGCGACTTGGGGGAGAAAGAAAGGAGAAACTGCCGACGGGGGGGGGGGGGGGAGGGGGGGGGGAGGGGGAGGGGTGGGGAGACGGGAAGGGGCGCGGGGTCTCGGGCGAAATAACTGCCCGGACCCTACCGCCAGGGGTCCTGGCGGTAGGGTTAGACAGGCTACCGCCAGGCCCCCTGGCGGTAGGGTGCGACGGAGGGGAACGGCGGCCGTCACCGCGTGCTGACGTGGATAAGTACCCTACCGCCAGGGGCCCTGGCGGTAGGATGTATAACCCTACCGCCAGGGCCTCTGGCGGTACGAAAAAGGGTCAAATCTCGAAAAAAATCGAACCGGGGTCAGATCCTGAAATTGTTTGCAAGAAGGATCAAAACACGAAATTTAGCCTCGCTAGAGCCCCAACTCGTATTTTTTCAATGGTGGCATAACTATTGCAGCCTGGCTGTAGGCTGTAGGAAAAGCTGACCAGACCGGTCAGGCATTAGAAGAGGTGTGTGTGTGTGTGTGCCCGCACGAGCGTGGGGGGGGGGGGGGGGGGGGCGTGTGTTACCAATATCCATGAACTTTTTGAAAATTGATCAACTTTTCTCAACTCAGTGAACTTTTTTTAATCCAATTATTTTAAATTCATAAAAAGAATCAAAATCACAGTTTTTCTTCAATCCGGTGAACTTTATTTGAATTCCTTGTTTCCTAAAAAAATGGGTTTCCTGAAAAATTCAACCAGTCCAGTCAACCGTGACCACGACTGGAAACCAGAGATTCCTTGAACCTGCGATAGCCTACTTTCTTGGGCTGGCCTTCAGCTACTCTCTCCTAACGCTTAACGCGGTGACAAACGAGAGCGCCTATTGGGGAGCACCTATGTGCCGCTTACTGCACCAACCAGTCGGGGCTTCGCACAGGGCGCCCCCCGACTGGGCCGAAAAGAAAAACGCAAAGATTCAGAGAGGAATCGATCTCCCGACCGCGCACTTGTAGAGTGAGGCAACTAACCACTACGCCTGATTGATGCTTGTGCTGATATGGCAATGCGAATACTATAGAACTAGTCACATCACCAGATCCGGTTATTTTTTCTTTTTTCAATCTTTTCTTGTAATTTCTGAATATATATTTTAAAATGTAAGAACGTTTTTACGAACACACACGAGTTTTATCTTTTTAGCATTTTTTTTAATATGTAATCAAATATAAAAAAGGAAATTTTTTGAAGTTGTGGACAAATATTGAAAAACAGGAACCTTTTTAAAATTACGATTAGTTTTGATAAAAACAGACAAGTTTTTTGAAAATGTGAACAATATTTTGAATTGTTGAAAAAAACTAAAAACAGAAACATATTTCAAATTTGTGAACAAATCGTGAAAAAATATGAACATTTTGTTAAATTAAGAACAAAAATTCACAATCATGAACAAGTTTTGACAAAATGCGAATTTTTTTTGAATTTGTGAACACTTTTCAAAAAGAGGACCATTTTTTAATTTGTGAACAAATTCTGAGATCAGGAACGTTTTTTAAAAATGGGAACATTTTTTCAGAAGGATGGACAATTTTTTAAAGATGTGAATTTTTTTAAAACAATACCAAACAAAATTTGAAAACGATCATTTTTTGAAAATTGCAAAAAATTTGGGAAACGTGAACATGTTTTGAAACGTTACAAAAAAATGCTCTTGAACCTTAAATTTTTCAAAAAATCAGAAAAATTGTCTATATTTTGAAAAAGTGCATACATATTTTGAATTTCTGAACATTTTCATGGACAAGAACATTTTTTTGCCTATGCGAACAAATAATTTGAAACTGCAGAAAATGTTTTTGAAAAACATGAAACTTTTTTGAATTTGTGAACAAATTATGAAATTTTGAACAAAATTTTAAACCACAAACATTTTTTGAATTTTTGAGCAAATATTTGAAAACGGAACTTTTCATGAAATTATGAACCTTTTTTGAAACAAAGCGAGCAAATTTTGCAAGTTATGAACAAAATTTGAAAACAAGAACATTTTATGTAAAAATGAACAAAATTTGTAAAATGCGAACATTTTTTGAAAAAGAAAAAGAAATTTGAGAAATAAAAATGAAAATGAAAAGAAAAGAAAATCGGAGAAAAAAGAAACAAAAAAGAAATAAGTAAAGAAAATAAACAGAAAAAGGAAACAAGGAGAGAAAAGGAAAAATGAAACAGAAAAAAAGGAAACAAAAAGATAAACAGAAAAGAAAGGAATCCGGTTCAGGAACTAAAAGGATTGAGAAGAGGTGTCTCGAGGGAGGGGGGTGATTAGACCCTCAACAAGTAAAGGTAGCAGTTTTTAAGTTTTTCAAGTTGAGGTTGGAAATTAGAACAATTTTAAACATTGACAATACAATTCAAGCAAGCATGGTAAGAGTATATGAGCAGCGGAAAGTAAAGCATGCAGCTTGCAAGAAAGTAAAGGATGGGATTGGAGTGTGCAAACGCAATTGGAGACACGGAGATTTTTGGCGTGGTTCCGATAGGTGGTGCTATCGTATATCCACCTTGGTGGAGACTTCAACCCACGAAGGGTAATGGTTGTACGAGTCCACGGAGGGCTCCACCCACAAAGGGTCCACGAAGAAGCAACCTTGTCTATCCCACCATGACCATCGCCCACGAAGGACTTGCCTCACTTGGGTAGATCTTCACAAAGTAGACGATCTCCTTGCCCTTACAAACTCCTTGGTTCAACTCCACAATCTTGACTGAGGCTCCCAAGTGACACCTAACCAATCTAGAAGACACCACTCTCCAAAAGGTAATAGATGGTGTGTTGATGATGAACTCCTTGCTCTTGTGCTTCAAATGATAGTCGCCCCAACACTCAACTCTCTCTCACAGATTTGGCTATGGTGGAAAGAAGATTTGAGTGGAAAGCAACTTGGGGAAGGCTAGAGATCAAGATTCTTGTGGTTGGATTGGAATGTCTTGGTCTCAACACATGAGTAGGTGGTTCTCTCTCAGAAAATGAGTAGTGCAAGTGTAGGCACGTTCTGATGGCTCTCTCCACGAATGGGGAATGGTGGAAGGGTATATATAGCCTCCACACAAAATCTAACTGTTACACACAAATTCCCAAACTCGGTGAGACCGAATAGTGAAACTCGGTCAGACCGATTCAGTTCAAAATGTGAACGTTAGAGTTTTCGGTGGGACCGACAACATCAACTCGGTGGGACCGATGTGCTAGGGTTAGGGTAAAACCTCAACTCGGTTTGACCGATTACACTAACTCGGTGAGACCGATTTTGGTAATAAGCAAACAGAGAGTTGGTCAAGCAAACTCAGTGAGACCAATTGCATATCTCGGTGGGACCGATTGCACGTCTCAGTGGGACCGAAATTATTGCAACAAGCAACAGAGAGTTTACAAGCCTGAAAGAACATGCGGTGCCCCCATGTTTGGTTTTGGTAATTGATGACAATCTCTATGGACTAATGGTTGCCTTGAGTTATATTTGAAGGATTTGTCCATAGGCTTTTCTTGAAGTCCATGTGTTGGTTTCAAGGAGTTTATGTGGTGACCAAGGTGTTATTAAGGAATTATCCAAAGATTGGTCATGTGGGAGTTGAGCTTATTGCAAGCATGTCTTGGAGAAGAATATTGTGTGATCATTCATGTATATCTTCAAGACATCATCCAAATGAAGAGAGTTGAAAAGATTCAAGGTTGATCAAGACTAAGTCAAGAGTGAATCAACTTGATCAACTCACAAAGCGTAGAAGATGTACCGAGAGGGATCAAGCGATCCCATGGTGTGGTAAGCATTGTCAATTACGCTTTGTGTACTAACCCATGATCTTCGTGAGAGTTCTTTGTGGGGTTAGGTTGCGGTGTGCAAGTTCAAGTGAAGCATCATGAAGAGATCAAATGCTTGAAGCTTGCCGTCCATTGTGGTGACAATGGACTTGTGAAGATGTGCGGAAGAGTGGCTCACCCATAGTGGAGCATGGGGGAGCAATCAACTAGTCTTCATTGAGCCAACACAACCAAGAAAGGTGGTCCAACTTGAGGGAGTCAAGATCGTCATCATCTAGCTCAAGTGGACCATGTGCAAGGCAAAGGTTTGCTCTTGATAGGTTTTCTATTTTACCGGTCTCATGATGGTAGTTGGGAGACCGGGTTATAGGATCGATTGCCGTACTATCAAGGGGGGCTCTCGATGAGTAGCTTGATCGTATCGTTCATAGAGAGCTCAAACCATTGCATCCTTGCATCATCTTTGTTGGTTCTTGTTTGGTTCTTCTCTTTGTGAGTTTTGGAGCTTATGGTCATCGTGATGACAAGCTCGAGTTCATCGAAAACGGAGTTCACTCGCATCTTCTATGATGTTTTCGATGTTGGAGGTTATGTCGGTTCTTCTCGGTTGGAGGTTTCACTCCTCTGTTTTGATGCTACTCATCGTCTTGTATCCAACAAGCTTGAGTTTGCTCAATTCGGAGCTCATATGAAGAAGTTATGGCAGTTCTAGTTTTCTCCCTGTGGTAGTACCGCGGCCAGAGCGGCAGTACCGCTTATCGCCCCAAGCGGTAGTACCGCTGTCCTCAGCGGTAGTACCGCCTATGGCCATAAGCGGTAGTACGGCTACGGTTCCGCGCTAGTACCGCCTCGATTTTGGGTCTTGCATTTTTCGTGTCGGGTTTAGCAGTAGTTGCACGGCAGTAAGGCTCGGTAGTTCCGCCTATAAGCGGTAGTACCGCTCCGGTCGGGCGGTAGTACCGCTACTGCATTTTTGGTCCCGTGTTCTGCTTCTCCAGCGGTAGTACCGCTGGGGTGCGCGGTAGTACCGCTTATAGGCGGTACTACCGCCCCAAGGTTCATGTTTGGTTGATCCTTTTCCCTGCTTCTTCCGCCAGAGCGGTAGTACCGCTCGTGGAGCGGTAGTACCGCTCGTGTGCGGGCCGAGCACATAACGGTTGGATTTTTCCCCTTCTATGAAAGGGGTCTTCTTCCCCAATGAACCTTATCCGTTGAGCTCGTGTTCTTCCCCCATTGTTGACCTTCTTCGAGCTTGCTAACTCTCAATCCCTCCATGGATTCTTGCTAGTTTTTGAGGGAAAAGAGAGAGGAGATCTAGATCCACATTTCCACCAATCACTTTCTCCTCTTTGTGAGGGGAACCCCTTGGATCTAGATCTTGGAGTTCTTGGTGTTCTCCTTCTTGTTCTTCCTCTCTTTTTCCTCCCTAGCATTAGTTGTTTCGGTGGGATTTGAGAGAGAAGGACTTGGGCACTCCGTGTGCCCTTGCCATTGCATTTGGTGCATCGGTTTGAGTTCTCCACGGTGATACGTGGAAGTTACAAGTTGAGAAGCTTATTACTCTCGGGTGCTTGGTGCCCTTGAGCTTGTTCCTCTTGGGTGCTTGGGCGCCCTAGACGGTTGGTGGTGTTCGGAGCTCAATCATTGTGGTGTAAAGCTCCGGGCAAGCGTCGGGGTCTCCAATTAGGTTGTGGAGATCGCCCCGAGCAATTTGACGGGTACCGGTGACCGCCCCCAAGGGTTGCTAAAGTGTACGGGTTCGGTGACCGCCCCCAAGGGTTGCCATTTGTACGGGTTAGGTGACCGCCCTCAAGGGTCCCTTAGTGGAATCACGGCATCTTGCATTGTGCGAGGGCGTGAGGAGATTACAGTGGCCCTAGTGGCTTCTTGGGGAGCATTGTGCCTCCACACCGCTCCAAACGGAGATTAGCATCCACAAGGGTGTGAACTTCGGGATACATCGTCGTCTCCGCGTGCCTCGGTTATCTCTTACCCGAGCCCTTTACTTATGCACTTTACTTTGTGATAGCCATATTGTTTCTTGTCATATATCTTGCTATCACTTAGTTGTTTATCTTGCTTAGCATAAGTTGTTGGTGCACATAGGTGAGCCTAGTTGTTGTAGGTTTTGTGCTTGTCAAATTAACCGCTAGGTTTATTCCGCATTTGTTCAAGCCTAAACCGTAATTATTTTAAAGCGCCTATTCACCCCCCCTCTAGGCGACATCCACGATCTTTCAAAGCCCATCTCGGTGAGACCGAGATCCCATCGGTGAGACCGAGATCCCATCGGTGAGACCGAACTGATTAGGGTTTGTGGCAGTGGCTATGTCAAATGAACTCGGTGGCGCCGGATAGATCAAATCGGTGGGGCCGAGTTTGACTTTAGTTTTAGGACATATGTGGAAATGAGAAAGTGGTTGAGGGCTTTGGAGCATATCACTAAGCACTTTGAGCGAGCAAGCCATTAAGCAACATCTCATCCCCTTTTAATAGTATTGGCTTTTCCTATGGACTCAATGTGATCTTGGATCACTAAAGTGAAAATGTAGATTCTTGAGCTTTTGCCAATGTTTGTCCTTAGCATCTAGAAGGGGTTCCACATCCTCTTGTCCATGCCACTCCAATGTTGAACTTATCTGAAATATACTAGATGAAAATATTAGTCCAACAAGAGATATGTTGACATTAATTACCAAAATCACCCAGGGAGCACTTGTGCTTTCAATCTCCCCCTTTTTTGGTAATTGATGACAACATACATCAAAGCTTTATATAAGGATATAAGGAAATAGCAAGTAAAACTTTGGAATGACATGTAACATTCATATATATGCTCCCCCTACATGTATGCAATCATGTGATTATGGAATATGAGAGCATGAGAATGCATAAGCATGACAGAGCAAGCAATGAGTTACATGTATCTTCGCTATATGCATCAGAGCAAATGGTGTAGATACTGGAAATATACCTTCATGTTCATGAGTCCTTGCAAACAATATATACCCCAGCAAAGATCTTCATGCACATGAGTGTGATGCATATACTTACCTTGTGGTCTTGAACTAGCTTTGGAAGAGATGAACCTGAGTAAACAAGGTTAGATAACACATGAACACCCACTAGAGAAAGCAAGAGCAGGAACACAAGAGTACCAAGATTGGGATGACATGTAGAGAGTGAGTACTAGGTACTCTGTTTGGATATAGACATGTCCCCAAAGAGTAAAGATATGCAATGAATTCGAGGAAATTTCCTTCCCTTGGAACTAAGCTCTCTCCCCCTGAATATGATATTGGGTAATGGGAGAGGATAGGGAAAAGAAAATCAGAGCAAACAAGAAAATCGGAGCAAAACAGTCATATCAATCATAACACATACTAACATGTCTTTCCCCTCTTGAAGATATGAGACATCTCTCCTCTTATGGATAAGAAGCATCAGGAAAAGCTTTAGGTGTGCATTCTCTCTTATGTGATAAGCTTTGATGTGCTCTCTCTCCCCCTTTGACATCAGTTTCCAAGAAGGGATCTTCTGGAGCATGAGTCAAGTAGGTTTGGCCCTTGAGTCACATTAAAAAGCAACATGTAATATATGATGCTGGTAGAGGACAAGAATCATTTAGTGGAGCTGGAGAAAATATGCAGGATGCAAATGGCAAAGTGTTTTCTCAGCATTGAAATCGGTAACACCGAGTTGTTATGTTCGGTGGCACCGAGGTGGTTCGGTTTAGCCGAAACAAACAAACCGGTGAGGCCGAGTTTAACACAGAGAGAAAACAATTGTCATCTCAGCTCCCTTAGGCAAAGAAGATCTCACAAAGATTTACAAGGAATTAACTGAAGGATTTGCAATGAATTGGATGCAGGGAATGCAGAACATAATAGAGAAAAGAAAAGAAATCTAGATGAAGTTTTTTTGAAAGGGGAACAAGCATGCAAGAGAAAAATGCAAGAACACAGAGAAATAATAGAGAACTTCATCTAGAATTAGTCGGTGACAAGGTCACCTATGTTAGAGTATATTGACTTAGGAGTCAAGTGAAGGCACTTGATCATAGGTCACACTCATCGTTTAAGCTCAAAATGGGGTTGCCATTTTTCGTTTAAGCATTTTGATGTATTCACATCTTGTTGAGCTGCTTTGACCCATGAGTTGGGGTAAAGCTTCTCTAAGATGGAATAACATACCTTGGGTGGTGGCATTGATCTTAATCATGTAGTTGAACTTGTCTGGGATGCTCAAGGTTGATGTAGCTCATCAAGAGTTGGGAGCACCACTTGCAGTTGGAGTTCACCTACCTACATGGGTTAGTCTTGCAAGGAAGAGCACTTGTGTATCCAAAATGACAATCATGAAATTTGATATAAAGAAATTGTCAAAGGATATATTGGAAGGATTCGTGCTTCCTTGTCTTCAAACACCATATTGTAGAGACTTGGATATGTAGAGATTGCTTAGTATGTGATTGAGTTGCAGTCTCATAGAGTTGGGCTTATCCAAGTACCTACAAGGGTTACATAGCATGCAAGGGTACAAGAATATCCAAGACATATGATCATCATCATAAGAGAAATATCAAGTATTAGTCAAAGAAAGGCTCATGCCTTGCATGCATCCAAATGGAGTTTCTACTACAAGTTTGAGGCAACAATGATGTTCAATTCACCTCTCAAACGGCAAATCACTTTCTCATCAAGCAGTTTGGTGAATATATCCGCCAATTTCTTATTAGTATGAACATGCTTAAGTTTGATATCTCCCTTAGCAACATGATCTCGAATGAAATGATGACGAACTTCAATATGCTTAGTTCGAGAATGTTGCACGAGATTATGAGCAATCTTAATAGCACTCTCATTGTCACAAAGCAATGGAACATGTTTCACATATATCCCATAATCTTTAAGAGTTTGGGTCGTCCAAAGTAATTGAGCACAACATGAACCGACGACAATGTATTCCGCTTCGGCGGTGGATAAGGACTCCAAGTTTTGTTTCTTGGAGGACCAAGACACAAGAGATGTACCAAGAAATTGACAAGTACCCTAAGTGGACTTTCTATCAACCTTGTCACCGGCATAGTGCGAGCCGGAGTAGCCAATGAGATCAAAAGAAGACCTCTTAGGATACGAAATGCCAAAGTTTGGTGTGTGAATTAAGTATCTCACTATCCTTTTCACAGCCTTAAGATGACATTCTTTGGGGGCCGCTTGATATCGTTCACACATGCACACACTTAGCATAATGTCGGGACAGGAGGCACATAGATATAACAATGAACCAATCATAGAGCGGTAAACCTTTTGGTCAACCGGTTTGCCATCCTTTGTCAAGTCAAGATTTCCACTAGTAGGCATGGGGGTACTCATACCTTTGCATTCTTGCATGTTGAAGTTCTTGAATAAGTCCTTGGTTTACTTTGTTTGAGAGACAAAGGTCCCCTCCTTAGTTTGCTTGATTTGCAAACCAAGAAAGAACTTGAGTTCACTCATCATAGACATCTCAAACTTCTCCGACATTAGCCTTCCAAACTTTTCACTAAAATGAGGGTTAGTCGAACCAAATATGATGTCATCAACATAAATTTGGCACACAAATAATTCATCATTAACCCTTTTAGTAAAAAGTGTAGAATCAATTTTACCCATTTCAAAGCCTTTTTCAATGAGAAACTTAATCAAGCATTTATACCATGCTCTAGGAGCTTGTTTAAGACCATAAAGGGCTTTGTGAAGTTTGTAAACATGGTCGGGTTTCTTAGGGTTAAAAAAGCCGGGAGGTTGTTTAACATAAACTTCCTTCTCAATTTCACCATTAAGAAAAGCAATTTTGATGTCCATTTGATATAAGGTGATGTCATGATGATTGGCATAAGCAAGTAAGATGTGAATGAACTCAAGTCTAGCAACGGGGGCATATGTCTCACCATAGTCCATACTTTCGACTTGAGTGTAGCCTTGAGCAACGAGACGAGCCTTGTTGCGTACAACTTGTCCATCTTCATCTTGCTTGTTCTGAAACACCCATTTGGTTCCAATGACATTGTGCTTCTCATCGGGCTTTTCAACCAACGTCCACAATTGGTTCCTCTCGAAATTGTGTAGCTCTTCATGCATAGCATTCACCCAATCCGGATCATCAAGAGCGTCTTCAACCTTCATAGGTTCAATGCTAGAAATGAATGAGTAATGTTCACAAAAATTAGCCAAACGAGTTTTAGAGCGAGTAATTCTCCTGGTTTGAATATCATCAAAGATTTGTTCGACGGGATGATCTCTTGAGACTCTTGCTCAAACTCGTGAGAGCTTTTGTTTGGGTCGGGGTGGAACATCCTCTTCATTGTCTTGTTCTTCCTCTTGTCTTTCTTCGTTGTTATTGGCGTTGTTGTTCTCCCGTGGAGGGGGAGAAGGAGGTCGTCATGGTTCATCTTGTTGTACATCCTCGTTTTCATCGTCTT
The DNA here is from genome assembly GCF_002575655.3 of Aegilops tauschii subsp. strangulata. Taxonomy (NCBI): domain Eukaryota; kingdom Viridiplantae; phylum Streptophyta; class Magnoliopsida; order Poales; family Poaceae; genus Aegilops; species Aegilops tauschii. Next base: position 33,653,543 of record NC_053037.3, on the reverse strand, counting down.
GATGTGTCCCACTCGTGGATGCCTCCAAGTCAACTTGTGGTTCACCTTGTCGTGAAGTTGAGGCTTCCACCTGGACGGACGAGGTACTCTCCTTCACCTCCATTGGGCGAATCTTGCCAATAGACAAGTCTTGTATAGATTCCGAAGGATCTTTGTCACCTACATCAATTGGCAATTGCTCTACTTGCGAGCCGTTAGATTCATCAAACTTCACATCTACCGTCTCTTCAACCTTTCGGGTGAAATTGTTGTAGACACGGTAAGTGTGAGAGTTTGAGCCATAACCGAGTAGGAAACCTTCATGAGATTTAGGAGAAAATTTCGAACGACGATGCTTATCAAGAAGGTAGCACTTTGAGCCGAATACCCGAAAGTATCCAACTTGGGGTTTGTTACTAGTGAGAAGCTCGTATGCCGTCTTGCCGAGTAGCTTGTGAAGATATAGACGATTCGTTGCATGGCAAGCTGTCTCAACCACTTCCACCCAAAAGTGTTTTGGTGTCTTGTACTCATCAAGCATCGTTCTCGCCATTTCGATGAGCGTCCAGTTCTTCCTCTCAACAAATCCATTTTGTTGAGGTGTGTACGTAGCCGAGAACTCATGTGAAATCTCTTCTTCGTCAAGAAAGGTGCCCACATTGGCGTTCTTGAACTCCGTTCCGTTGTCGCTGCGAACCTTCTTGATCTTCACTTCAAATTGGTTTTGGGCCTTCCTAGCGAAGTTTTTGAAGATTTTTTGGACCTTCGATTTATCATCAGGAAAGAACACCCACATAAGTCTTGAAAAATCATCAACAATGACCAATCCAAACGAGTTACCACCAAGACTCTTGTAGGCATTGGGACCGAAAAGATCCATGTGAAGTAGCTCAAGTGGTCTTCTCGTGGTCATGATTTTCACGGGATAACTTCCTCCAACTTGTTTTCCTACTTGGCAAGCACTACAAAGTCTATCATTGTCAAATATAACATCTTTAACACCAAGGATATGATTACCTTTAATAAGCTTGTCAAGATTTCGCATGCCCACATGACCTAACCGTCTATGCCACAACCAGCCTTTAGAGTATTTAGCAATTAAGCAAGTTCTAGGTTGAGCCTTTTTAGTGAAATCAACAATGTATAGATCACCTCTACGTATGCCGGTAAAGACCATATTATGATTATCTCTTCGAAACACTTGGCAATCTACTTCAGTAAATAGGACATTGAAACCGAAATCGGCTAATCTAGATACAGAAAGTAAATTGTAGCCAAGAGATTCAACGAGCATAACATTTTGTATGGAGCTGTCATGTGAGATGGCCACCTTACCAAGGCCAACCACCTTACCCTTTGAGTTATCACCAAAAGTGACATACTTTCGAGGGCCGTCGTTTTCAGCAAGCTCACGAAACATATCCTTGTCTCCGGTCATGTGATCGGTACATCCACTATCAAGAACCCATTCCTTTCCTCCAGCCATGTAGCCGCAAAGGTTAGCCATAAGACCAAAGTGTCTCATAGACTCATCAAGATCATAGTCACTATCATCATCCTCATCATAGTATCCATGTTCAACATCATCTTGTGATTGTTCATTTCCTAGAGAGAGTGATTCATTAGTTTTGTGATCATGACAATGTGCATCTTTATGAATTCTAATGACTTCGGAAATGATATTGCTAATGATTCCAACATCTCCTTTGGCACACATAAGGTCACGAAGCTCAAATAAACAATCTCCAAACTTAGGACCATTGAGATTCATCTTATTCAAAGCAATGGACTTGTGAAGAATCTCATCTAAGTATTTCAAGAAATAGTCTGAAAATCGTTCCTCAAGAAATCTCCATATAGTATAAGCACATTCAAGAGATGGCAAGCGACCAATCAAATTTCTAGGCAAACCTCTAGTGATAAGATTGATAGTTCTAAGATTGCGATTCATGTCAAGAGACTCATTAGGGGTTGGATGCAAGGGGTCAACAAGGGGTTCACAAGGAGTAGTAATGTACTTATTCAAGTGATATTCATGAAAAGTTCCAAGCATCTCATTTTTCCACTCACTATAGAACTCTCCATCAAGCATAGGCACTCTACGTCTAATACTCCCAATCGTAGACTCATCCATCTTCCTCCAATGGTGATTAAACCAAAGCAATGGAGACCAATTCTCTGATACCAATTGAAAGGATCAAGAAAAGGTGTCTAGAGGGGGGGGGGTGATTAGACCCTCAACAAGTAAATGTAGCAGTTTTTAAGTTTTTCAAGTTGAGGTTGGAAATTAGCACAATTTCAAACATTCACAATGCAATTCAAGCAAGCATGGCAAGACTATATGAGCAGTGGAAGTAAAGCATGCAACTTGCAAGAAAGTAAAGGATGGGATTGGAGTGTGCAAATGGAATTGGAGACACGGAGATTTTTGGCGTGGTTCCGATAGGTGGTGCTATCGTACATCCACGTTGCTGGAGACTTAAACCCACGACGGGTAATGGTTGCGCGAGTCCACGGAGGGCTCCACCCACAAAGGGTCCACGAAGAAGAAACCTTGTCTATCCCACCATGGCCATCACCCATGAAGGACTTGCCTTACTTGGGTAGATCTTCACGAAGTAGGCGATCTCCTTGCCCTTACAAACTCTTTGGTTCAACTCCACAATCATGACGGAGGCTCCCAAGTGACACCTAACCAATCTAGGAGACACCACTCTCCAAAAGGTAATAGATGGTGCATTGATGATGAACTCCTTGCTCTTGTGCTTCAAATAATAGTCTCCCCAACACTCAACTCTCTCTCACAGATTTGGCTATGGTGGAAAGATGATTTGAGTGGAAAGCAACTTGGGGAAGGCTAGAGATCAAGATTCATGTGGTTGGATTGGAATGTCTTGGTCTCAACACATGAGTAGGTGGTTCTCTCTCAGAAAATGAGTAGTGCAACTGTAGGCACGTTCTGATGGCTCTCTCCACGAATGGAGAATGGGTGGAGGGGTATATATAGCCTCCACACAAAATCTAACCGTTACACACAAATTTCCAAACTCGGTGAGACCGAATAGTGAAACTCGGTCAGACCGATTCAGTTCAAAATGTGAACGTTAGAGTTTTCGTGGGACCGAAAACATCAACTCGGTGGGACCGATGTGCTAGGGTTAGCGTAAAACCTCAACTCGGTTTGACCAATTACATAAACTCGGTGAGACCGACTTTGGTAATAAACAAACAGAGAGTTGGTCAAGCAAACTAGGTTGGACCGATTGCATATCTCGGTGGGACCGAAATTATTGCAACAGGCAACAGAGAGTTAACAAGCCCATCTCGGTGAGATCGAGACCCCATCGGTGAGACCGAACTGATTAGGGTTTGTGGAAGTGGCTATGTCAAATGAACTCGGGTGGCGCCGGATAGATCAAATCGGTGGGGCCGAGTTTGACTTTAGGTTTAGGACATATGTGGAAATGAGAAAGTGGTTGAGGGCTTTGGAGCATATCAGTAAGCACTTTGAGCAAGCAAGCCATTAAGAAACATCTCATCCCCTTTTAATAGTATTGGCTTTTCCTATGGACCCAATGTGATCTTGGATCACTAAAATAAAAATGTAGAGTCTTGAGCTTTTGTTAATGTTTGTCCTTAGCATCTAGAAGGGGTTCCACATCCTCTTGTCCATGCCACTCAAATGTTGAACTTATCTGAAATATACTAGATGAAAATATTAGTCCAACAAAAATATGTTGACATTAATTACCAAAATTACCCAGGGAGCACTTGTGCTTTCAGGAACCTTCTAGAAGGTTCCCAAAACCGTACACAATTTTTGAAGTTCTAGAACATTTTTATATTTGTGAACAAAATTTTGAAATAGGAACATTTTTTTATATTTCCATACATTTTTTAATTTATGAAGTAATTTAAACATGTGAACATTTTTTTTTGAATTTACGAACAAGTTTCTAAAAATTGGAACTTCTTGTAAAACAAATAACTATTATTTTGTGAACAAAATTTATAAAAAGGTTAACATTTTTGAATTGCCGAATATTTTTTAAAACAAAGCTAACAAATTATAAAATTTATGAACAAAATTTGAGAACAGGAACATTTTCTATAAGGATGAACAAAATTTGAAAAATGCGAACATTTTTTGAAAATGAAAAAGAGATCTGAGAAAGAAAAATGAAATTGAAAAGAAAAGATAAACAGAGAGAAAAAAGAAACAAAAACAAAGAACAAATTTTAAAATGGAGAATCTTGTTGAAAATCTGAAACATCTTTGGAAATACGAATATTTAATGAATACATGAACTTTTTTTTAAAATAGGAACAATTTTTGAAAACTTTTAACATATTTTTCAAAATGCAAACAATTTTTAAAACTTTGAACATTTTTGTGAAAAACGTACATTTTCCAAATGCTAACAAAATTTGAATATTTTGAGAAATTATTAAAATTTTTGAAAATTATGAAAAATGAAAAAGCGAAAAAGAAGGAAAAATAAAGAAAAGAAATAGAAAAAAATAAAAATAAATAAAAATAAAACTTGAAGAAACAGAAAAGGAAAAAAGGAAAAGATAGAGAAGAAAAAATAAACAGGAAAAAGGAAAAAACAAAAAAGAAAGAAAAAAAGGTGTCAGGAAGCTTTAGAAGGTTCCAAAAACCGGCTGGGAACAAGCTAGAAGGTTCCTAAAACCTGAATCGTCGAAACGTTTTACAGGCCTTCGGCTCAACATTTTGCCGCAGCGAGCGGCAAATAGGATATTCGCGCCTATTGTGCGCCTTCAGCGCTGCCGAAGGCAGCTGGCGCCTATGCCAGCGCCTGGTGGGCCGGCCCACGTGAAAAAAACATCTAAAAGCGGCTCCGTATGAGTCGAACTCACGACCTCACACTCGGCCTCCCGTCTGGATAACCAATACACTGTTTGAATTCTTTGAAAACATTAATGAAAAGCGTGAATGTATGAAAAAATGTGATTTTTTTGGAAAGTTGAAGAACATGCATCAAAAAGGCGGCCAATGTAAAAAAGGTTCATGTATTCAAATAAGTTCATGAATTCAAACATAAATGTTTATGAAATGGAAAAATAGTGCACTAATTTTTAAACAAAGTTCACAACAATGAAAAATGACCATGAGTTTGAAAAAGGTTCACGGATTTGAAAAAAGTTCACCGATGAAAAAAATCACTGAATTTGGAAAAAGTTCATTGGATTTGAAAAGAGTCCATCGAATTTGAAAAAAGTTCATCAAAATTAAAAATAAGTTCATTGAATTTGAGAAAAGTCCATTGATTTTCAAAAAAGTTCATTGAATTTGAAAATAAGTTCATCAATTTTCAAAAAGGTTCATAGAATGAGAAAAAAGTTCATCAAATTTGAAAAAAGCTATCATCGAATTTGAAAAAAGTTTCATTGAATTTGAAAAGGTGTCTTCAAATTTTAAAAAATGTTCATCAAATTTGAAGATAGTTCATAGAATTTGTAAAAGGTTCACGAAATTCGAAAAAAATGTTCAACGAATTTGTCAAAAAGTTCATCGAAACCAGGAAAAAAGTTCGTCGATTTTACAGAATTTTTTTTCACGAATTTGGAAAAGAAAGCAAAAAGTGGAAAGAAAATGGAGAAGAAGAGGAAGAAGATAAGAGAGAAAACATATATCTAATCAAACCTAGTGAAGTTGTCTTGCCAAACTTTTAACTCCATGGATGCGTGATCGAAACCCAGCTCTTGCACAGTTTTTGGAGTTTGGAAAAGAGAAAAAAAAGGTCAAAATTGGGCCGGCCCGACGTGACAAGGAGGGTATGCGCCCGTTAGCAGGAAAGCCTGTAACGGGAGCTTAAGGCGCTGAACCTATACACGCCTTAGGTGCATGTTAGTTAGTTTCGCAAATGGGCGCACACCCCTCCTCCACACTGGGCCGACCCATTTAACCTTGTTTCTGTTTAACTGGAACTAGTAAGTGTGCACGCACGTCTCGACAAATATTACAACCCTATATGAGAATTCACGTGCATAGAAAAACTATTATGATAACACCAAAAATACTACAAATCATCTATAATTTAATTGAGTTCCAAGAAACGCTATAATTTGTATGCATAGAGTAACGACACAAGAAATTATCTTAGCAAACACTAATAAGCTTATGCAATTCTCATGGATGTTTTCTCCAGCTTCATTCTCGATGTAGTTGAGCAAGTGCACCACAAGTGGTATTATGAGAATCAACATTCATGCACCGTATCTGGCACTACAAAAAAAGTTTTGATGGAGGAAGTCAACAAGTATCATGCCTATCATCGTGCATAGAATTTTACTTATGCTAATCTTATTGTTGAAAAAGAAAGGCTTCCTAGTAAGCCAACCTCTATCTGTCTATCAGACTTGCAATGTCATTAGATAATTTTCTTATAGCCTCCCGCGAGTCTGCATGCTGATTTCCCCCCAACATGATCCAACGCCAGTGCCTTTATAAATAAAGCAACTCACTCCAAAAAAAAAACAACTAAAAGTGGTGCTGTAAATTCACAGGGTACTCTCTAACCTTGTTTGCATTCATGAGTTGCAGCTACAATCTCGGACCATGCCTCCATTATAAATATCTTATTCATAATTTTTTTTAGGCATGGTTGCAAATCTTGCTAAAGATCGATGCTTCAACGCTGACCTTTGTGGGAGCATGAACTGAACACCATAATCTCGAAAAGAAACAAATGGCATGGAGATGAATAATATTTGTAGTTCTTCACTTGTAAGCATTACCAAAATAAGCTAAAGCTTACAACGGTTTTGGCAAATTTCCACCAAATCTTAAACTAATGCTTAATCTCAAATGAAGAGGAAACATCAAACCTGGGAAGAGGAAACTGAAATAATGTGTGTCTTCTCTTTTGTTTCATTCAAAGCTAGAGGAAACTAAAATCTGAGACATTTGTAAACACCACAAAACATGAAGGTGGATCAGACCGCAAAGTACCTCCACATTGCAGTAAAAGGTACTGGTAAAAAAATGTAATAGATAAAAAGATCTGGTAAAGAACCTAGATCGAGGGTATCCTTTGGCTCGCGATCCAAAACAGATGTTGGACGTCGGACCGGCTGGCCAAGCGAGGGCTCCCGCACCAGGACGCATGCCCCTTCTGTGTCCAACACGAGGAATCAATACAACACCTACTTCTTGGATGTGTGTTTGCGAGGCAGGTCTGGCACGAGATGGGAATGAGGACAGGGTTACATGAGCTAGAACCACTCCAGGATGAATCATTGAGCGCCTGGTGCTTGAGGCAGGACCAACATCCGGCGCATCGCGGATCCTTAAGGGCTAAATGCATCCTGGCCTTATGGACAATTTGGAAGCATCGGAATGACATTGTCTTCAACGGGGCATCAGTATCTCTGCCACAAGTCAAGGAGCGGCTCAAGGACGAAGGGAAGCTTTGGGCCAAAGCTGGACTGTTCGAGGGGGACACTAGAGGATTTGACGAGCACGGTAGTAGGCAGACGGATCGTGAGTAACCCGCCTTAGTGTACCGGCGGAGTTGGGCATGTGTCATGTAAATATTGTAACCCGTGTGGATGCTTGGGAGTCTTCCCCCTCTCTTTAATGAATGATACACACACTTGTGCGTATTCGAGAAAAAAAAGAAAAAAAGAAAATTGAAAACCCAATAGATACATACAATTGATTCTAAAAAAATACAATTGAATGAAATCTAAGCAGGTGCCACTAACCTCTCCTCTTGGTACTCTTGTGCAGATTGAACACAAACAACCCAGCTTGAAAAAATGGAAGCATAAATGTATACATTATGAGCTTACGCCGGCGACACCGCTAATTTGGGAATCAAATATACCATACACATTTTTAACTTCAACTTACAAATGAACTTAAAAACTGGAGTTTGAATATGAACAGCCAAGAAATGTCATATGTAGGATCGGTTATAAAAAAAATCTTTTGCGGTATGAGAAATAGATAAATGGATAAAAAACAATTAAATTCGATTTACCGGCACTCAAAGACAGAAACTTGCAAGAAGGTGCATGATATGATAGATTGTTCTCGATTTCTCAGAAGAAGAAACAATGTGGAGTATGAAACATTAACCACCACAACTACTGTATGTCAGTAGCAAACATTGGTATGAAATAGATGTCTAGTTCTCCATTGGCACCGCATCTTATTTTTCTTTCTCTCGTTGCAATAGCAAAAATAGAAGAATTTATGTAAGCGGGCTGAAGTTGTTTTGACTGCCTAGATAACAAAATATTGGGGGATTTAACATCAACGCATTGTAGTACCAAATAAAAGCTTGTTAGATAATAAATATTAGGGCATTTACAACAAAAAATGGTTGAAGAAGATAGTATAAGGATAGAACAATAGACCTACTGTATTTAGTAGACATACAAAGAAAAGCACACAGAGAGAGTGAGCAGAGGACGCGTCAAAAAAAGTGAGTAGAGGAGCAACTGAACATGCGAAGCATAGAGGAGTCGCTGCAGGCAGGTGTACAGAGGATTCAGGGGTTGACATCTCTGTTTAGTTTGTGTGGCTAAAATAGAACGCAGGGGGAGGACTTACACTGTTTATCCATGTTGAACAAAGCCATCTTGCGGGTGTGAGTTGTGACAGTACCGGCCGGGCGCCGGCCACGAAGGGATGATAGCGGACGAAGTACACAGCCAGCAGCTCCTTCTCCAGCTTTGGGTCCGGCTGAGGAGCGCAGCCGCCGACGAGCCTGATGCCCGAGATGGTACGGATCCCATTGGACGACCTCCCGTCCACCATGGGGGCGACGGTGTTGCAGGCAAGGTCAAACAGGTGTTAGGATTTACTTGAGTCCTGTAGGTCCAGGACTTAGCCTAGTTTTCCTTCTGTTATTTCATGTACGTGACAGCCCTGTGTGGTGTCACAACTTGGACATAGTTTGCTTGGCGTAGAAGTATAGGGCCGGGTCGTGCGGTGAGCACGACAGGCTGGTAGCGATGTGCACGGCCTCGATCCGTTTGACGTGGGATGGCACGTTTGTAGCGACGGGAGCGAGCTGTGCGGGCACAATCGTTACGCAAGAAATAAGAAGAGAAAACAGAAAAGGCCGCAAGTCAGTTGGCGGCGCAAAAAAAACCACTTCGTGTCTCTCTGAGCTCTAGCTGAATCTCACCTGCAGATTGATCGTGGGTGAGCGAGTGAGTTGCCCAGTGGCAACGACAAGTGGCATCAGAGCCTCGTCAGAGATTCTGTCGACATGGCCGGCGGCAAGAAGCCGGTGCAGACGGAGAAGGGCGACGAGTCAGGGTCGAAGTCGCCGCCGCGCCGTTCACGATCACCATCCCACTCCCCCCCCCCCCCGCGACGCGGACGGAGCCGCACGATCCGCGGCCGTGAGCTGGTGGCGCCGGTCGTGCAGAAGGTGATCCAAGAGTCTGGATCGGCGAACTGGCCGATGCTGACCAAGTCGAACTACAACGACTGGTCGCTCCTGATGAAGGTGAAGCTGGAGGCGCGCGGCTACTGGGACGCCGTCAGTACGGCGACGTCGACTTCCACGAGGACCGTATGGCGCTGGAGGCCATCCTTGGAGCGGTGCCACCCGAGATGGTGGGCACGTTGGCCGTCAAACCGTCGGCGAAGGCGGCGTGGGACGTGATCGCCACCATGCGCATCGGCGGCGACCGCGTGCGCGCAGCCAAGGCCCAGTCGCTGGCACGGGACTTTGAGACCATCGAGTTCCGCGACGGGGAGACCGTGGATGATTTCGCGATGCGGCTCGGCTCCATGGTCACCAACCTGAACATCCTTGGCGACAAGGTCACCGAGGAGAAGGCGGTAAGAAAGTTCTTGCGCGTGGTGCCTCCACGGTATTCGCAGATCGCCCTGTCCATTGAAACCCTTGTTGATCTCGATACATTGAGCATTGAGGATCTGATAGGCCGCCTCAAAGCGGGCGAGGAGAGGTTTGATCATGGCGGCTCAGGGCAGGCCGGTGGAAGCCTGCTGCTCACTGAGGAGCAGTGGCTGGCGCGTTACAAGCAGCGCGAACAGGGCGAGGGATCATCGCGTGGCGGTGGTCGTGGCGGTGGCCGCGGCGGCGGTCGTGGCCGCGGCAGAGGACGTGGTGGAAAGGGCAGGGACAGCGCGCCCGGAGACGGCGCGCCTGGCGGTGGCCGAGGGTCATCGGGCGGCGGCTCTCGCTTCAAGGGAAACTGCCACAACTGCGGGATCCAAGACCACATGGCTCGGGACTGCACCAAGCCCAAGCAGCAGCGCAAGGAAGAGGCCAACCTCAACCAAGTGCAGGAGGATCAACCTGCGCTGCTCATGGCGGTGAGCTGCGGACTCGCCCAGATCCACGTCGAGCCGGCGCGCGAACGCGTCTTCCTCAACGAGAAGGGCGCGATCCCAATGCAGACGGTGTGCAACGCCTGGTACTTGGACACGGGCGCGAGCAACCATATGACAGGCGAACGGGCCGTGTTCTCCGCGCTTGATGAGACGGTGACTGGCACGGTCAGGTTTGGTGATGGCTCGTCCGTTGATATCCGTGGACGTGGAACAGTGGTGTTTAACTGCAGGAATAAGTCACACCGTGCACTGACGGGGGTGTACATTATACCCCAGCTGAGGAGCAGCATTGTGAGCATCGGGCAACTCGACGAGGTGGGCTGCAAGACGGTGGTCGAGGATGGCGTGATGAGCATCTTCGACCAGGAGAGGCTGCTGCTCGCACGCGTGAGGCGCTCCAGGAGCTGTTTGTACACGCTGCAACTCGACATCACGGGCCCGGTGTGTCTCCTCGCCAAGGCCGGTGACGCGGCGTGGCGATGGCACGCACGCTTCGGGTATCTGCACTTCAGGGCGCTCCATGATCTCTCCAGCAAGGGCATGGTCGTCGGCGTGCCGCCGATCCCGCAGGTGGACCAGCTCTGCGACGGGTGCGCCCTGGCCAAGATGCATCGGACGCCGTTCCCACGCGCGTCCCCGTATCGCGCAGAGCGCGGCCTGGAGCTTGTACACGGTGACTTGTGCGGACCAGTGACGCCGGCGACACCAAGCGGCAACCGCTACTTCCTCCTCATCGTCGACGACTACAGCCGCTATATGTGGGTGGAGATGCTGCGTACAAAGGACGAGGCGTTCAAGTTCTTCCGCAAGATCAAGGCACTCGCCGAGAGCGAGCACGGCGTGAAGCTCCTGGCGTTCAGGACGGACCGGGGCGGCGAGTTCAACTCCATCGCGTTCAAGTCATACTGCGACGAGAATGGGGTCAAGAGGTACACAACGGCGCCGTACTCCCCGCAGCAGAACGGCGTCGTGGAACGCCGGAACCAGACGGTGGTTGAGACCGCTCGCAGCCTGCTCAAGGCCATGAAAGTGCCTGGTGAGTTCTGGGGTGAGGCTGTAAAAACTGCTATGCACATCCTGAATAGGGCTCCCACGCGTGCTCTGGACGGCGTCACTCCCTACGAGGCATGGCACAGCCGACGCCCGAACGTCGCCTACCTGCGCACCTTCGGGTGCACGGCCTACGTGAAGAAGGTGGGACCGGGCATCAGCAAGCTTTCGGACCACGCGGCACCCATGGTGTTCATGGGGTACGAGGACGGCAGCAAGGCCTACCGCGTCTACGACCCAGCGGCCCGCAAGCTCCACATCACCCGCGACGTGGTCTTTGATGAGGACCGTCCCTGGAACTGGGAAGAGGCGCCTGACGCGGCAGTGCCCGCGGGCACACCCGCTATCTTCACTATCGAGTACACCGTCGACAACACCGAGCCCAGCAGCGGCAGTGACCGCGCTCCGGACACGCCCCCGACGACGCCGTGCGCACCCTCGGCGCCCAGCGAGCCACGCATGCCGGAGCCATCGCCTGTGCCGTTCGTGACGCCTCCTACGCCTCCTACAGGAGAGACTCACGACACGGAAGGGGTGGCGCTCCGTTTTCGCATGATGAAGGAAGTGATCGACCACGCCGATCCGGTGGAGATCGAGTACAGTGGGCTGTGCCTGCTCGCTGCTAAGGAGCCCGGCAACGTCGACGACGCACTCACTGAGGGGTGCTGGAGAAAAGCCATGGAAGAGGAGATGCGCGCCATCCGCGACAACGAGACATGGGAGCTGACGGAGCTCCCCGCCGGACACCGGGCCATTGGGCTGAAATGGGTGTTCAAGATCAAGAAAGATCCTCAAGGTAATGTGATCAAGCACAAAGCTCGTTTGGTAGCTAAGGGATATGCACAGAGAGAGGGCATCGATTTTGAGGAGGTGTTCGCACCGGTGGCGCGGATGGAGACTGTGCGCGTGCTCGTCGCGCTCGCCGCGCACCACGGCTGACACGTTCACCACATGGACGTGAAGTCGGCCTTCCTCAACGGTGAACTGGCCGAGGAAGTGTACGTGCGACAGCCGGAGGGCTTCGTCGACGCCAACAATGGGCAAGCTGTTCTGAAGCTGCGCAAGGCGTTGTATGGGCTGCGGCAGGCGCCGCGGGCCTGGAACATCAAGCTGGACAGTGCGCTCGCGGCTCTCGGCTTCGAGCGGAGCCCGCTTGAGCATGCTGTGTACAAGCGCGGGAGTGGCAACACCCTTCTCCTTGTGGGGGTGTACGTGGACGATCTTATCATCACGGGCGCCAACGCCGGCGAGATCACAGAGTTCAAGGCGGAGATGCAGCGCACTTTCAGCATGAGTGACCTCGGCCCCCTGAGTTATTACCTCGGGATCGAGGTCGAGCAGAAGGGCGACAACATCACACTTTGCCAAAGCAGCTATGCCCGCAAGATTCTCGAGCAGACGGGGATGACAGGCTGCAAGCCGTGCTTGACGCCGATGGAAAATTGCTTGCGGCTGTCGAAGAGCGACGGGAGTCCGGCTGTGGACGCGACCTACTACAGGAGTGTGGTGGGCAGTCTGCGCTATCTTGCGAACACTCGAGCTGACATTGCCTATGCGGTTGGGATTGTCAGCCGCTACATGGAGGCGCCGACGCCGCAGCATATGGCCGCGGTGAGGCATCTTCTGCGCTACATCAGCGGCACAATTCACCATGGATGCAAGTACCAGCGAGGCGGAGGGGATGAACCAGACCTTGTGGGGTACAGTGACAGCGATCATGGCGGTGATCTTGATGACCGTAAGAGCACGAGCGGGTCAGTGTTTTTCCTTGGTCGAAATCTGATTACCCGGGCGTCACAGAAACAGAAGATCATCGCCATGTCCTCCTGTGAGGAGTATGTGGCAGCAGCTGCAGCAGCTATGCAAGCAGTGTGGCTGAGTAGGCTGATCGCTGATATTCAAGGCACTCAAGCGAAGAGTGTCAAGCTGCTGGTGGACAACAAGTCGGCGATCGCTTTGAGCAAGAATCCGGTGCATCACGATCGCAGCAAGCATATTGACTTGAGGTATCATTTCATCCGAGACTGTGTTGAGACTGGCAAGATCGACATCGAGTATGTGGGCACTGAAAATCAGCTTGCGGATGTGCTCACCAAGTCCCTGGGCAGAGTTCAGTTCATGGAGCTGAAGAAGAGGATCGGCGTCGAGGAGGTGCAGCTCGGACGACACAAGTAAGGGGGTGATTTGTTAGGATTTACTTGAGTCGTGTAGGTCCAGGACTTAACCTAGTTTTCCTTCTGTTATTTCATGTACGTGACAGCCCTGTGTGGTGTCACAACTTGGACGTAGTTTGCTTGGCGTAGAAGTATAGGGCCGGGTCGTGCGGTGAGCACGACGGGCTGGTAGCGATGTGCACGGCCTCGATCCGTTTGACGTGGGATGGCACGTTTGTAGCGATGGGAGCGAGCTGTGCGGGCACGATCGTTACGCAAGAAATACGAACAGAAAACAAAAAAGGCCGCAAGTCAGTTGGCGGCGCAAAAAAAAACCACTTCGTGTCTCTCTGAGCTCTAGCTGAATCTCACCTGGAGATTGATCGCGTGTGAGCGAGTGAGTTGCCCAGTGGCAACGACAACAGGGCCCTATTGCCGAGGTCCTTGGAGGCGAGGATGAGGTCGCGGAGCGCGGCGTGGTCGAGGCCGGCGGCGTCCCAGCCCGGGTTGGCGTGGGTATGTCTGGAGTGGTGGAGGATCAGGGACAGGGCGGCAGACACGACGCGGAGGTGGACGCGGGGGTAGCCGCTGCTTCCGCTGGCCGGGGCATAGATGTCGACATGTCGTACATGATGCTCGCCTCCACCTTGGGCGGCCACCAGGTCCACGTCGTCTAGCCACTGCAGCACCACCATCTTCTTCCCAACTTCTTCCAGTTCCTCTTCTTCGGTTGCGTCAACAACGACGGCCACTCCGCCGTGATCACCTTCCCTCTCTTCCGCTCTCATATTCTCCTGTGACTTTTTCTTGGTTTTCCCCATGGTTTTGTTCGCGTGGGATCGCCGGAAGTTGCCCATGGCTCCTCCTCTGTTGATCCGATGAAGCGCGCGGAGTCGCAGGTTAGTGATCGATCCATGATGGGAGTTTATACGATTGGGGCGGAGAGATGATTAGATTGATGCTGCCATCCCTCTTTCTACCATCCCTTTTCTTCCCTCCTCCTGGCACTACCGGAATCGCACCCTATGCCGACGGCCAGGGCCGTCGGCATAGCCATGACTAGCCGTCGGGTCAGGCCTGCCGACGGCCCCCGTCGGCATAGGGCCGTCGGCAAAATATCCGTCGGCGTAGCCAGGATGACCGTCGGCATAGAAAAGCCGTCGGCATAGACCCTATCCCGACGGTGGCCGTACATCTATGCCGACGGCCCTGGCCGTCGGCAACGTCATCGCCTAACGACGGCCGCCGTCAAGTGCTGCCCAATGGCTTCTCGCCACGTGGCAAGACGTCGTTCAGCATGGGCGTGTCTATGCCGACGGCCTAGCCGTCGGCTTAGTTTGAAATTATGCCGACGGCTAGGCCGTCGGCATAGACACGCCACGTGTCAGAAACTGGGCGCTCCTGGGGCAGGTCTATGCCGACGGCCTAGCCGTCGGCCTAGCCATCGGCATAGTTTCAAACTAAGCCGACGGCTAGGCCGTCGGCATAGACGTGCCACGTGTCGGCCACTGGGAGCTCGCGCCAGGCCTATGCCGACGGCCAGGCCGTCGGCATAGATTCTGTCCAGTTTTTTTTTCTTTTTTCTGTTTCTTTTCAGCTCAATTCATTTGAATATATAACAAACAACATATATAACAAACAGCATATACACAGCATCACACAACAAATTGGCATCGCTAAGAAGCATCACAAAGCATCACACATATAAGTATCATCATCACAAAGCATATAAGAATCTCACAAACAACAATAAGATAAGAAACATCACAAGCATACAAGTATCATAGCATCGAGAACCGGCACAATGTGCCCGAAAGGCTTAAGCTCCAAGACCGCCGAAGCCCAGGTCGTCACTGCTAGCGGCAGCGCTACCGCCAAGACCGCCTCCACGTCCGCCTCCGCCTCCGTCTCCGTGGATCGGAGTGGTCGGGCTCCGTGTCTCGGGAGTGTTGCGAAGACCACCGCCAACGGTAGATGCACCTGTTCCCTGGATGTTGAAAAGATATATTAACGGGATATAAGACTGTGTTGAAAGCCCATCCGTGCAAAGTCAAAGGGCTAGATCCCGTGGTCAAACGCTACAGGGTTAGGCGGGACGGGGGCCCTGGGGGTAGCAATGCCACCCGAGCGTCGCACCGGGCCCTCATACATGCGGGGTGGTGTGGTGGCATGTCCGAAGAGGCGGCACACGTCTCCAGGGTGTGCCCCCATCCAAGTGACGGCGGCACTGCCTTGCGTGCAGGGGGCACACCGCGGAGCCCCAAGACGGGCGTCTACGCATGCCTGAACACTTTCACATATGCATCGGGACCCGTGCGATGTTTCGGTGACATAGCTACACCCCGAATCCCCCCACCAACTAGAATTCCCTCCGTGTCGACCGTTTCCCCCCTCCGTGACACGGCGATAGCGACGTTCGTAACAGGGGGCAATCGATATACAATCAGGGTATGTTTTTTTAGATAAGGCATAATTATCTTATGCAAAAACAAAAACTAAAATAAAGTAAAAATGAGAAAATAAAGTAAAAATAAAAAAATAGTATGCCGTCGGCATACCTGTGCACACACGGAGGTGCAGTCCCACGGATCGATGACGTGGCATGGCACACGGATCGATGACGTGGCAGAGGGGCCTATGCCGACGGCTATACCGTAGGCATATATTTGCCATAGGTAGTATAAAGCGAAATTTAAAATAAAACTAAATAAATGTATGCCGACAGCTAGGCCGTCGGCATATCTGTGCACACGCGGAGGTGCAGTCCCACGGATCGATGACGTGGCATAGCACACAGATCGATGATCTGGCAGAGGAGTATGGGCCAGGTCTATGCCGTGGGCATAGGGCTGGCACAGGTATGCCGACGGCCGCCGTTACCACCCGTCGGCGTAGGCTCAACGTCGTCAAACGGTCAGCGCTGACGGCAAGGGCTATTCCGACGGCCGCTCCTATGCCGACGGGCCCCGTAAGCGTACCTCAAGCGGTCCCGACGGCCTCGTATATGCCGACGACCCCGTCGGCATATATGGATTTATGCCGACGGCTTTTCTACGCCTACGGCCTGCCCTTGGCCGTCGGCATAGCTGCATTTATGCCGACGGGTGCCGTCGACAAACCAAGTTTTTCTGGTAGTGTGGCCGCCTCTCCAGATCTCAGCACCGGGTGCACCTCCCGCGGCGGCGAGGTCGTCGTCCAGGAAGGCGACGGTGCTCCCGTGCGGCGAAGGAGCCGTCATTGTCTTGGAAGGCGGCGTCTGACGCGATGAAGACAGGGAGTCGTCGGGTTTGAGGGAGAGGAGATTCGATCGTGTTGAATATATTGTGTACGTGTATATTGTATTTTGGGCCCACCTCCTAGTTTCTCTGTATAGTTGAGGTTGCGACCCCTTCTGTATTCATATATACGTGTCTGGTGCACCGATCAATGCATTGTGTTGCACAACCTATTCTTTCCCTTCTACATGGTATTAGTTTCCGGATTCTAAACCCTAGCCTTCCGCCGCCGCCGCCGCGCGTCTCCTCTGCCGCGCCGCCGCCGCCGCCGCCGTCCAGCCGCCGCCCGCGCGCCTCCCGCGCCGGCCGCCTCTCCTATCTCTCCCAGCCCGCTCGCGTCGCTCCTATCTCGCCGCTACTCCAGCTTCCCGCGTTGCCCGCCAAGTCCTGCCTCGCTAGCACCGCTCAGTAGGAGCTCCCGATCGCCCGGCTGACAACGGTGGCTTCCCGATCGCCCGTACTCCAGCTTCTACGCCTGCTAGCAAATCCTCGTTTCCTTCTACTTCTATATAATTTCTCATTATTCACCTGCTAATTACTTCGCCGCCGCTGATCATCACTAGCATAACCCATCCATCTAGTCTAGTTCTAGTACTACTACACCACGTCTGCTACTACCGATCCTTCTATTCCAAGTTCTTCCACACGTATACATCTCTACACAATATATACATCTCTACACGTATACATCTGCCTGTTCTAGTTCATCTGCTTCCGATCAAGTTTATTCCGCAAGCTACTTTGCTCGCCCGCCCGCGCGCTCGCGCGCATCACCTCACCTGCTGCCGGCTCCTCTTTCGCCGCCGCAGCCGCTCCCTCCTCTCCCGTTTCCGCACCGCTGCTACTCCACCCATCCCTTGCCTTCCGCTGCTATAACCATCGCCGTTGCGATGTCTTCTGCCGCTTCGTCTCTCTTTGGCTACATGCACGCGGACGCGCCGGATCCCTTCACCACGCCGCAGGTTTTTCCGGCTGGTCATCCGGCCTACTTCGCCGTGCCGCAGCAGCAGGCCAGTGTCGGCCCTGCGGCTCTGCTCGCCATGCCGATGGCCGGCGGCCATGCTCCGCCCGCCCTGGTTCAGCCCTACGGCGGCTTCGTCTCGCTGCCGGTCTCACCATCATGGGACACTACTTCCTTGGCCACCCTGCACTCGGTCCCATCACCGGCGGCGCTTGGTACATGGACTCGGGCGCCACCGCCCACATGACATCTCATCCCGGTACTCTCACCTCCTCCACTCCGGTTCATACTCCTACTTGCATCACCGTTGGCAACGGTTCCTCTTTACCTATCACACATGTTGGTCGTGCTTTGTTTCCTTCCACATCTACACCTATCACTATGTCTGATGTTCTTGTGTCTCCTGATTTAGTTACGAACCTTGTATCTGTTCGTCGTCTTGCCCGTGAGAATCCCATTACCGTTGAATTTGATGATGTCGGTTTTTCTGTGAAGAACGCCCGTACTCGGATGGTCCTTCACCGTTGTGATAGTCCTGACGAGCTCTATCCGGTGCACTCCTCCACCACCGCCTCCACCACCCAAGTCGCCCTCGCCGCAGGTGTCGACCTTTGGCACGCTCGTTTGGGACACCCGAACTCCACCACTTTGCGTCAAATACTTAAGAGCTTTTCATTCTCATGCAATAAGATCGACGACCATACTTGTGAGGCTTGTCGTCTTGGCAAGCACATTCGTCTTCCCTTTAGCGCATCTACCACTATTTCCACTTTTCCGTTTCAGTTATTGCATAGTGATGTTTGGACATCCCCGGTTGCAAGCAACACGGGCTACCTATACTATTTGGTGATCTTGGATGATTTCTCTCATTATGTGTGGACATTTCCTCTTCGTCGCAAGTCCGACGCTCTTGCCACACTCACTGCATTTTATTCCTACGTCACCACACAGTTCGGTCGTCCTATCCTTGCTTTACAAACTGACAACGGAAAAGAGTTTGACAATGCCGCTATTCGTAACCTTCTAGCTTCCCACGGCACTATCTTTCGCCTCACTTGCCCCTACACGTCCCAACAAAATGGTCGTGCCGAGCATATCCTTCGCACTCTTAATGATTGCGTCCACACGTTACTCTTTCACTCTAACGTGCCTCCCTGGTTTTGGCCGGACGCTCTCGCCACCGCCACCCTCCTCATTAACATCCGCCTGTGTCGCCCACGGTGGAACTATGCCCCTCACGATCTCCTCTTTGGTGCGCCCCCATCTTATGATGGCCTTCGCATCTTTGGCTGTCTCTGCTATCCTAGCCTCGTCGCCACTGCGCCTCATAAGCTTGCACCTCGTTCAGTCGCTTGCATCTTCCTCGGCTACCCACCTAACACCAAAGGATACCGCTGCTATGATCCCGTCTCACATCGTGTATTCACCTCCCGGCACGTTTACTTTGATGAGACGGTGTTTCCATTTCAGCAGGTACCTCCCGCCGCCCCTTCGCCGCCGGCCACCGGCGCCCTCCAGCGACCCCGTCAGGTGGACGGCCCTGCTCGATTCTTGGACCGCCTCCGGGCTTCGGCGGTCCTCCCGCGGTGGGACGAGCTGCGACTCGCGCCCCCACGACGTTCTCGCCGACTCCGTCAGGGGCCTCAGCATCGCCCGCCTCGCCGGCATCTTCGCCGGCCTCTTCGCCGGCATCTTCGCCGGCTGCCCCATCGCCGGTATCTTCACCGGCCACCTCAGGCGCTGCCCCGTCGCAGGCTGTCTCGGTCGGCCCCGCCGCCTCAGGTGCCTCGGGCGGCGGCCCCGCCTCGCCCGCCCCCTACGCCTCAGGCACGGGCGCTTCGATGGCCTCGGGCGACGCTTCTTCACCGGCCATCTCGCCGGCGGCCTCGCCGGCTGCCTCGCCGGCCGCCTCGCCGACCGCCTCGCCAGTCGCCGAGTTGCCATCTCGCCCCGTCACTCGGGCTCGAGCCGACGTTCATCGCCCGAGTCTACGGTACTCCAGCGACGAGTATCTTCTCGCCGCCTCCACCACTGAGCCGTCACCGATCCCTGCGTCCGCTCGCGCAGCCCTTCGTGATCCTCACTGGCTT
Source organism: Aegilops tauschii subsp. strangulata (assembly GCF_002575655.3). Taxonomy (NCBI): domain Eukaryota; kingdom Viridiplantae; phylum Streptophyta; class Magnoliopsida; order Poales; family Poaceae; genus Aegilops; species Aegilops tauschii. The sequence goes on along the minus strand of NC_053037.3, from coordinate 33,633,690 downwards.
GCCGCGATGCAGGAAGAGTTCGACGCTCTTCAGCGGAACCGTACCTGGACACTGGTTCCTCGGCCTTCTCGCGCTAATGTCATCAGCGGCAAGTGGGTCTTTCGCCATAAGACCCACTCGGATGGTACACTTGAGCGCTACAAGGCTCGCTGGGTGGTCCGTGGTTTTCGGCAGCGCGCTGGAGTCGACTTCACCGAGACGTTTGCCCCGGTTGTCAAACCGGGCACGATCCGCACAGTTCTCCAGCTGGCAGTTTCCCGAGGCTGGCCGGTTCATCAGATGGATATCTCCAACGCCTTCCTTCACGGCCATCTTGAGGAGCAGGTTTACTGTGAGCAACCGACCGGTTTCGTCGATGCATCTCTTCCTGGGCATGTGTGTTTGCTGTCCCGGTCTCTCTACGGGCTCAAGCTAGCACCTCGCGCCTAGTACCAGCGTATCGCCGGGTTCCTTCAGACACTGGGCTTCAGCGTCACTCGCTCGGATGCCTCGTTGTTCGTCTATCACCGCGGCGACACGACTGCATATTTGCTCCTCTACATCGACGACATCATCCTGACGGCCTCCTCCGTAGCCCTTCTTCAGCGCGTTACTCTCCGGCTGCGTCATGAGTTTGCCATCAAGGACCTGGGCGCTCTACATTATTTCATTGGCATTGAGGTCGTTCGGCGACCCGACGGCTTCTTTCTTCATCAGCAGAAGTATGCGCACGAGCTACTTGAGCGTGCCGGCATGCTCAACTGTCACCCTGTTGCTACTCCTGTTGACACGAAGGCCAAGGTTTCTGCTCTTGAGGGCTCTCCCACGTCGGATGCTCCGTTCTACCGGTACATTGTTGGTGCTCTTCAGTATCCGACTCTCACCCGGCCGGATTTACAATATGCTGTTCAGCAGGTGTGTCTGCATATGCACGTCCCTCGTGACTCCCATTGGACCCTCGTGAAGCGGATTCTCCGTTACATCCGCGGCACGATGGCTCTTGCGCTTACTCTCACGGCGTCCACTTCTCTGGAGATGGTGGCTTACTCCGACGCGGACTGGGCCGGATGCCCCGACACCCGTCGGTCCACCTCTGGCTACTGCGTTTACCTCGGTCCTTCACTCGTCTCGTGGTCGTCCAAGCGACAACCTACGGTTTCGCGCTCTAGCGCGGAGGCTGAGTACCGAGCTGTGGCTAACGCCGTCGCCGAGTGCACCTGGCTACGGCAGTTACTTTAGTAGTTGCATCATGACGTCTCCCAGGCTACGGTTGTCTACTGTGACAACGTTTCTGCGGTGTACCTTTCCGCCAACCTCGTTCATCATCGTCGGACTAAGCACATTGAGTTGGACATTCACTTTTTACGCGAGCAGGTGGCCCTTGGACGTATTCGGGTCCTCCATGTTCCGGCTGCACAACAGTTCGCCGATGTGATGACTAAGGGACTGCCGACTTCCACCTTCGAGGAGTTTCATTCCAGTCTCTGCGTCTCCGGCGCCGCTTCAACTGCGGGGGGGGGGGGGGGGGGGGTGTTGAATATATTGTGTACGTGTATATTGTGTCTTGGGCCCACCTCCTAGTTCCTCTGTATAGTTGAGGTTGTGGCCCCTTCTGTATTCATATATACGTGCCTGGTGCACCGATCAATGCATTGTGTTGCACAGCCTATTCTTCCCCTTCTATAGATCGCGATCGGTTTCCGTTTTTTGCGTGCCTGCGTGATCGTAGGGGTTGCGTGGCGTGGAGATTTCATCTCTGTGGTGGAGTACAGTCAGTCAACGTAAATTACTATCTGCACACCAAGGAATGGATTAGATTAAGGTTAGCTGTTAGATTGAGTTTAGTGGCGTTAATCAAACGGTGGTAATTGATCCGTGTACATCTGCGGGGTGTGTTTAGAGAAGATAATGTTTGATTGTTTATTAGTAGTAGAGAAACAATGCGCTGAGACGCAATGATTCGTACCGGTAACTGAATCATTTTGTGCAAGTTGCACTAACAAACCAGACAGCTCGCCTGCTGTGATTATTCACATCTTTATTCTGCTTTTGTTCTTTCTTCGTTTCTTTTTTCTTTTTGTTTTTTCTCTGTTTCATTTTTCTTCCTTTTTTTTCAAAATGCGCGACCTTTTTTTTTTCAAATTCTTGAATTATTCTTTAAATTCAAAGATAAATTTTCAGAATTGATAAAATTTTTCAAATTCGAACAATTTCTTTCAAATCGAAAACATTTTTATATTTTGTGAACATTTTCAAAATTTCGTGAACTATTTTTAAATCGACAAGTCTATTTCAAATTAAAGAATTTTTTTGAATATTGATTTATTTTCTCAATTTTTGTGATTTTTAAAATTTTTGAACTATTTTTTTGTGAATTTTTTGAATTCATAATATTTCTTCTGATTTTCTGTTTCTCTTTGCAAAAAATATAATAACTTAACGGTAAATAATGAACCAGTCAACCGTGACCAGCAAACCGGAAAAATTGACGTCCAATAAAGCACACGACCGAGCCCAGCAGAGGGTTTGTGTGAGCGCCACATCCCATAACTTGCAGTAAAGGCGCCAATTAGGAGGTCCCTAAGGCGCTGTAAAGGCGGTCTCCTATTTGGCGTGCAAGTCACCCGCGAGCGACCAGCAAAAAATACATACATACTGTGATTCGAAACGTCGTCGAGGGGTTAAGCATACACTGCAAGAACAACTCGCTAACCTCTCTTTCTTGGAACAGTTTTCTTCGGGTTTTTTTTTGTTCTTTTTTCTTGGAAAAGTTTTGTTTGGTTTTTCCTTTTGTCTTTTATATTTTTTATTTTGTCTCTATTTTAATAAATGCGTGAACGTTTTCCAAATTGATGAACTATTTTCCAATTTTGTAATTTTTTCAAATAAATATTGTTTTTCAAATTCGTTATCTTTTTGAAATCAATCAACTCTTTGTTCCAAATTGATTATAGTTTTTCAAAACTAAGAACTTTTTTCAGTTTTGTGAACTTTTTTTCAAATTCGAAAAACTTTATTACAAATTCGATAAACTTTTGAGAAATTTGGTGAACTTTTTTCAAAATTGATGATCTTTTTTTTGTAAAATTGATGAACTTTTTCTCAATTTCCGTCAGTTAATTTTTAAATTCTTGAACTATTTTTTCAAAACCATATATAATTTAACTCATGAATGTTTTTCCATTTTTCTAATATTTATTTTTCCTTACCTTCTTACACAAGTCACTGATCGACCAGTCAACTGGTCAACCGTTGAACGAAAGAGACTTTTTTTTTAGATTTGAACGGAAGAGAGGAAGCTGCGCTGGCGATCGATTTTCAGTCTGCCTCGAGATGGGCAGGCCGAGATGAGCCCTCGTGTAGGCAACAGAAACCCCAACCGGCGCCAGTTAGGAGCTCCCCGAGCGACCGGGCGCCTACCCCCTAGCATCAACATGTACTGAGTTTGGTCCTTCCCAGAAAGATTTTTTTTATTTTTTTATTTTTCTCCTTGAGTTTTTTTAATATTTTGTATTTTTTCCTAATTTCTATTATTTTTTCCTTTTTCGTTTTTCTGTTCACTTTCTTTTATTTTTCGTTATTTCTTTTAATTTTGATTCTTGTTTTTTCCTTTTTAAATTCGAATGTTCCTAAACTTGAGGGACATTTTCTTAAATACGGGGACACATTTTTCCAATAGGTGTGAACATTTTTTGAATTCAGAAAAATCATCATATTTCAAATCCACAAACATTTTTCTAAACCGTATGAACATTTTTCAAATTTCAATTTTGTGCATTGTATTCCAGAACGGTTCGTCATATTTCTGAAATTATGAAAATTTTGTCTGATTTCATGAACATTTTTTTGAATCCATGCACATTTTTCAAAATTTCATACATTATTTTTGGAACTCATGAACAAGTTTTTTACATAGGCATACTATTTCTGAAATTTTAGAACAGTTTTTTAAATTTCAAAAAATCTTTGGTTCAATAAATTGTCGTTTTGAATTCGAGAATATATTTTTAATCAGAGAACATTTTTGAATTGTGTGAACATTTTCAAAATTTTGGGAATAATTTTTTGAAAATTCACGAACATTGTTTTGAATATTCTGGAATTTTTTCCGAAAATACATAAAAAACTTCTGAACATTTTTACAAATCAAACATGTGTTTTTGAAATTACCAATTTTTTTATTGAAAATTCATGAAATTTTTTGTTATTTCCGAATTTTTTGTTCGCATTTGAATTTTTTTTCAACACGGGTACATTTTTGCAAAATTATGATTTTTTAAACCAGGAACATTTTATTATTTCCGAAACATTTATCAAAATATAAGTTTCTGAAATTTAGTTTTTTCAAGAAAATTATGGGTTAATTTAAAGAAGAAAACAGAAAAACGAAATAAATATCCTGGGTGGCTTCAAGCCGCGCTCAAGGGCTGGCCCAATACAGGCGCGCTGTGAGGCTTTTTTTAGGGAACTAAAAGAAACTACCAATTCAAAAAACGTTCAATATTTCAAAATATGTTAATTAATATGAAAAATTGTTCGTGAGTATGTATAATATTTAAGAAGTAAGAAATATTGTGCAATTTAAATAAAAATCATGAGTATAGAAAAACTTACGCGAATTGAAAAATATGAAAAAATGGGAAAAGTGAAGGGACTCGAAAAATATTGATGAATTTTAGAAGTACATGAATTCAAGAAAATTTCGTGAATTTAGAAAATGTGTACTGTAAAGTTTCACCAATTCGAAGATGTTCTGGAATTTAAAAATGTTCACAAATTTGAAAAATTATTTGGAAATTTCCAAGATGTTCATGTATTTGAGTAGTGTTCAGGAATTTGAAAAAATATTAAAGGATATAAAAATATGTCGTTAAATTTGTATTTTTTAATATGTCATTGAATTTATTATTTTTTAAATGTTTACAAATTCGAAAAATATTCGTAGATATAGAAAGTGTTGAAAATTTGTTTTTGAAAAATCCCGAATTTAAAAAATGTTCAGAAAATTGGAAATGATATGTGTGAATATGAAACATATTGAAGCAATTTGGAGAAAGGAAAGGAAAAACTGAGAAGAAAAAAACAAATATCTCAAAGAAGAAGAAAAAAGAATAATATGGAAAGGAAAAAACCTTGTAAAAGTTTTTTGATGCTGCAGGAGGCGTAGACCCAATATTATACCGGCATCTCTTTTGATTCTTCGGCCATCTAGGGGGAAAGGTTTCAAAAGTTGTTTGTTGAACCGTTCGTGTGTCCACTTAGGTAGCGCTAATGAGTTAGCCCAGGGCACATGTGATGTTAGCGAGCAATACTTATTGCTCACATCAAGCGGTAGATGACATTGGCAGCAGGGCGCAGGTGCTCCGCTCACCCCGTCTATGGTTGGGCCTAGATGGCGCAAATCGCATAGCGGACAAGCTATCAGCGGTGCCTGGGAAGGTGTAAAATGATTAATTAAGGGTTACCCGTTGTAAATATTACTCTCACTTTTTCTGGTGGTGACAAGTGATGTATATTATCGCAATTAGAGAGTTTTTATGGATTTCTTCCAACGCGGGGAGAGGTGAGTGTGTTTATTTCTGTTTTTTAGTTGATTCAATTTTTAAAACGGTTTATCTCTCGAGCCGTGCGTCCAAATAACGAACCGTTTCATAATTGCATTCCTCGCGTTGAGATGTTTGAAATTAGATATCATATTGATAGGTTTTGATGAGCTTTTTTCAAGCGAAATGCTTCAAAACTGTATTAATGGGTGCCTCAAACTATACTAACTCGTGCCTCAAAATGTACTACGCAGAAAGGCCTTATTTTCCAGGTGCACCGTTTTTTTTTTGTGCGCCCAGCGCCCACGAGCTCGTCTCAACGTCTTCTCTCTAATGGAAAAAGGAAATAAAATGCTTGTAATATGTTGGAAGTAACGAGGGCCTACTGTCAGCTCCGGCTTCCCAACCGGCAAACGGGGCGAGGCAATTTACCAGCTACATTACCCATGCATGCTCCACCAGCTCCTCCGTCGTACCGCTTGAAGAGATATCTAGCCAGGAGCCTCCCATCCCCATATCTCAATAATGTTGGCGTTGCTTCCTCCATCTTGCAGTAGGCTAGCTCCACCGGTCAACTGCCTCGTCAGACCAGGCGACTTCGTGTGTGCGCACGCATCCCGTCACTGCTACCCTACTGCCGACGGCACATGTCCGGTAGCGCTGCCTTGGATTCATAATGTCTGTACCCAGCCAATGTCCGCACTGATACTGTCCTCTAGTCACGTCGTGGTAGATCAATAGTTGGGGCCGTCCGGCGGTTCATGGACGACCGCCCAATTGCAGGTAGGCGTCACTGGTGAGCCGTACATATGTAGCTATACCGCTAGCCTTGGAGATCTATTTGCTCACTTGTGCTCCACAAATCTGGTTGGTTTGCGCTTGCATGGACCAACGTCCACAGTTAGCTACCGTGCTTTCGCTTCGGCCCTCGCCGGGCGTAGGCGCCGCACTTAAAACTTAAAAGCCACTAGATGCAAACACACTCACACTTGCATTATTTATTACTATATAGAGAGTAGTAGATTCAAAAATACATCATGCGCTCGTGTTTAATATGTACAGACTTTTCATCGGAATATATTCTCTGTAGGTTGACATCTAAACATGTCTGATGTCATGGATGAGACTTTCTGCTACGACCGGATGTTTAGATATCATGCGCTCTTCATGGTGCGTCTGCATACTACCCCGGATAATGTTTTTCGTGTCAATGCCTTTATTATCCACCGCAGTCGTTGTAGAATCATCTGTGACATACTGTTCTATGAATATGTCGATAATACATTTCCAGTGGGTGGAACCATGACTGCTTATTTCTTCAATGGTATGATCCTACTCTTATCCTACATCCATGATCATTTACTGATCAAATAACGTAATGCGCTCTTCCCATTTTAGTTTCGCCTATTGCGCTGCTCCTCTTGATAAATACATATTTTATACTAAAATTCTATACTTACTATACTATTGTGTTAAGTGTAATTTTTCATCACTTATTTGGCATACTTAATAACAAAAATAAAGTTAAATATTAGTTGTATTATTTATTTGTTGTATATTTGTAATGTATATTATTGAATATACTTATGTGTTGCGCTGAATTCATTTTCTACTTTGTAAGATATTATATATTTTTCTTCACCTCAACAGTTTTCTAGGGGCGAACAGGTAGCACGGTAGAGACCCTGAGGCACTACCGTAAAACCCGACACAAAAAATCGAGGCCCCAACCACGAGCGGTAGTACGAGGCGGAGTGGCAGCGGTACTACCGCCTATAAGCGGTACTACCGCTGCTGCCCGCTGTACTACCGCTTGCAGCTCTCCACCCCTTCTTCGGCACAAACGAATGGCAACTCCAATGAAGCGGAAAGAGACGAAGGGTGCAATATGAGTGTGTACGTGTTGATTCCACCCTAACCTTTCCGAAGCGGACCCCCTCTTGATGGTACGGTTTTCCGTACGACTTAAATCCACCAGAAAAGAACCGAAGGAAAGAAAACCGTCTTCACTTGAAACTTTGAGGGGTACGAATCGTCTTGTGCCAGATGCTTGATAGTCTGAAATGCTCAATGCACACGATTAGTCCGCAAACACATTGTCATCAATCACCAAAACCATTTAGGGAGAAATGCCCTAACAATATCCCCCCTTTTGGTGGATTAGTGACAACGCGGGATTTGCACAAAGGATATAGAAAAAGGAGGTGTGCAAACCCACAGTCTACAAAATATAGACAGGCTCCCCCTAGATGTGCGCACTATTTTAGATATGCTTTTGGAATGCAAAATACACACATATAGGATCCACACTCCCCTATATTCTATAGACCAAACCATACTTGCACAAACATAATAAGATGATAGCAAGCAAGTAACATCATGTGAGCATAGGGATAAGAGCAAAAACATACGATACACCTCACAAGTAATTAATAACATAAAGTACTTGACATAAATAGATAGAGATGGGATAGCTCATATGTCTCACACTATATGGTCTCGAACACAAAGGACAACCACAAACCACAAACCAAAGCAAACAAAAGAGTTCGAGCGAGGAAAGCAACGACAAACGGAACACACTCGACAACACGACACACTGCAAATCCCTAAACTCTCCCCCCCTTTGGCATCGAGACACCAAAAGGGCAGAGAGTACACCTAAGAACGAAGGTGGTAGCAACACTCCAAGGCATCACCAATCATGCTGCTCCTCCTCAGATTCCTCTGCAGCAGGTGTAGGGTCCCCAGTGCCCTCATTAGAATCGGTCCACGGGCAGTGCACTCTGACCCAAGACTCCTCATCAGTGATCTTGTCCTCTAAACCATCAGAAACGGCGAGGCCCACCAGCCTCACAATGGCCTTGTCACGACACCGGGCCTTCTTTGCAGCCACGTGAGCGTTGTACTATCCCTTGGCCTGTAGGCAAAACAACTTCTTCATCTTCTGCTTGAGCTTCTTAGCCCAAGAGGGCTCCTCGGACGGTTCATAGTCTGACTCATCATCATCATCATCATCGTCATCATCATCATCAGACCTGACTGCGTCATGCTCTGAAGGAGCAGGAGCAGTCGTCCCCCACTTCTCCTTCCGCCTCAGCTGAATAACATCATGAGAGACTAGGCCTCCAATGAGAAGCTCCTCATCCAGAAACGAAGATGCCCATGTCTCCTCAATGAGCTACATCAAGTAGGGGCCATAAATAATGCACTTGCGCTCTAAGATGGCACAACGAAGTTTTGACCAAATGACATGAGAAACATCCAACACCTCCTGAGAACCCTGCTGCTTCTGGTAGAAAAGAAGGAGGTCTACCAGATAGGAGTGCACCATATCCTGATTGCCAACACAAGGGAACAGAGTGTTCCTGAAGATCCAATGCATGATATCCAGAAAGGTCCAGAGCTCATAGGAGACATGCCCAGTCTCAAATACCTTCCTGGTAGAGAAAGGCCACAAAGCCTCCTTGTGAGTAGCATTAGCCTCCCGGTGAGGGCGAAACCCAACTAGGGTCTGGGCGCCCTGATCATCATACGACAAACTCTCCATGAAGCTCTTGCATGTAGTAGATAGACGTCAACCATTGGTCATCCAGGTGAGAGTCCTGTCCTCATCATGCCCAAAGTGTAATGTGGCATATAATTGAGCCACAAGCTCCGCATCAAAATCCTTGTTGAAAGAGATGATCCTCTTGATGTCCAGCTCCTCGCACCTCTGAAGTGCGGCTCCAAAGTAATGCAAGTCCCTCTCCATGTGTGTGAGATCAACATACTTGACTTTCACAAACAGATTCTTCTTTCCCTTTAACACATCATGGAAGATAGACTGCTGAAACTTGTTCCAAAACATGCGATGGACAAGTGTAGGATCCTGAGGCTCCCGGTATGGATTGCGCTTATGAGTCGTACTGAACTCTAGGGCAAACATCTGATGATCGCCCTTGGCCCCCCTGTTCTTGGACACAGTCACTTTGGTTCTCTGTCTTGGCTGCTCACCGGAGCCACTCACAGGCACTGAGCCACTCTCTGGCATGGCGCTACACACCAACACATCGGCAGAACGGTAGCGTTTGGAGCCACCGGTACGGGCTGGATTCTTGCGACGAGCCTGATGCCCGGAGCTACTACCACTTGGAACACACACACAAGAACACGAAAGAGGCAAATTGCATAAGCCAAAGGAAAAACAGAGATAGAAGAGTGAAGATGGAATGGGAAAAAGCTGAAGTTGGCAGCTCGAAGCGGTAGTACCGCACCTCCCAGCGGTAGTACCGCTCGAGGCGGATGTCAACGGGGCTGACAACTTCCGTAGAGAGATCCGGTACTACCGGAGGTGCCAAATTCAAATTTTCGCGGTTAAACCTTCAATCTCCCTACTCTAGCAGTCTTCTACGTCCTACTCATGCCCCGATTTGGCCGAAAATCAAAGAATGCAACAGATATTGCCCTAAAACCTAGATCCAGAAACTAGAACCAAAGAGGAGAAGAACAGGGGCAATACTGGCATCCATGGCAAGAGGAGAGGGTGGGGATCGACCCCACCGAACGAAAACGCAGAAGACGGCCCAGAGTCGGTGGCCCTCCCCTGCCTGTTCATCGCCTGAGAGAGAGATGAGAGAGTGAGCGAATGGGTATGGGGGAGAGAAACCTCCCCTGCCCCAATTCATAACCCCCCGCTCAAACTCACAGCATCGTAGTACCGTGGAGCCGGGTGGTAGTACCGCTAATAAGCGGTAGTACCGCGCTGGCTCAGTGATAGTACCGCGCGGGCGAAAACAGGCAGGGTCAAAAAGGAAAAAGGTTGGCTTATGCAAACGAGAAGACCAAGAAAAACTCGAGAGAGACAAGACAAGGAACAACAACAACCAGAAGAGACACCCCAAGTACAAAAGCAAAGGGAAAGAGAAGCACACATGAAGTGTCTCAAACACACACAAAGACCTCAAGACTAAAAACAACAACAGTCGATCGCGAGGAGAAGCCTCTCAAGGAGAGGGCGGCTGCCGAAGCCACCTATGTTTCAGTCAATCGGTATGGCACAGCGAAGATTTTAACCTTGGGCCCATGACAAAAACTCATCTTTGAAGCACAAGTACCATCAAAAATGGCTAATGTAAAAGACTTGATCGATTTATGCATAATGGGGGGAGGGAGAGTTCATTGAGAGAACAACACCCCCTATGTCCATGCCTACATCTAGAGCATGATATAATGATGTGTAGCGACCAGACCTCAAACAGTCTAGTCTTTGTGCATCAGTGTCATCCCTGGATTGGTAATGCTGACACGCACAGTACTTGAGGATTTATAACAGAGTTTCAACCACACTCTTATTACATCGAATGTCTCAAAAGAGAACTTATTACGATAATATGGCTTAAGGCCATCTAAATAAGATAACAGCAGAAGGCTTGGAAGATAAAGTGAGTCCATCAACTCCAACGGCATAGCTGAGTGAACGACAACGACCTATGGCACCTTACTCGTCGTCTGAAAAGTCTGCAACATGATATGTTGCAGCCCGAAACGGGTCAGCACATGGAATATGCTGGCAATGTAACACATAGAGTAATGAACAGAATAAATGCTATCACTACATGCATATATGGCTGGTGGAAAAGCTCTCTGGTTACTGTTTTTGCATAAAGCCAAATTTTCCCTACATCAAAGGAATAAATTTCATTTAACTATCATGGTGGTTGTTAAACATTGAGAAGGTTCCTCCAACTCAATCCCAATTAAGCAATATCAATTAAACCCAACAAATTAATTTAGAGTGATGAGATCAACATGACAATCCAAGAACCAGATACTCAAGATGTCCATAACCGGGGACACGTCTAACCATGATTAGTTTGTACACTCTGCAGAGGTTTGCGCACTTTTCTCCCCAAGACTCGATATCCTCCGTTGGATTTCTCGTACTACATGATGTTTGAGAAACGGATGACCGAGACACACTCTTTCAGAAACATTAACTCTTTACTCTGGATGGACATTTACACCTACTTCCCCTACATCTGCTAGCCCACCACTAAAAGAGGTCATGCAACATACTCAACTATGCTAGAGCCCATAATAGCTTGTGGCTGCACATGGAAGTTTCTAGCATGAATAATCTTATGATCCCTTTGAGCCTGGGTGTCATTCCATAGGGTAATCACACGGGTACTCCGGGATCCCCTTGGAAAACACTGGATTCTCCAGGTGCCCTGACAACCACTGGGTACTCCAGGGTGCCTCAACCAATCCACCCAGATGTGTATTTAAGTAGCCACCTTAAGTTAACCATTAATTAACAATACTCACATCTGTCATGGATACACTCACCCAATCCATGTCTACGAGCATAGCATAGCAATCCTGAGCATAACGTAGAAGTAACTCCCAAAGGTTTGATAATAAACAGGGCAATAGGTTCTACCTCATCATCTACTTCCGAAAACCCACATGTTAATCAGATCCTAACCATGCAATTGTTTGAGGGTTGATCTAATGATCGCACGCAATTCTGATTACGGACCTGTTTGCCGGGTATCACACACATCTTGTTATGCCGAATCGTTTGTGTTCACCTTGGTCATCGCAAACAGTTCATCGGAGCGAATTGTAAATCGTATATCATACACACAGTGATATGGCTGCCTGTTTCTGTTGTTCTGTCTAATCGCAAATAGTTCGTATGGATCAACCATATGCTCAGCATCGCGCACGCAACTAAAATCTGAACCGTGTTTGATGTGCCCACCATCGCAAACGGTTTGCACCTTTTTTGATGGTTATTTTACACCATCGTTTGCGATTATTGCATCGCACACAGTTTCGTCGAAGGGTCTCTGATCGTAGTGTCGCATTAGCAGCATCCTACAGTAGTGGAATATCAGTACCAAACAGAGTCCAAACACAACGAAACTTTTTGGAGAGTTTTTCTGGACCAGAAGACACAACATGGGCCAAAGAAGTACAAGAGGGGAGGCCCGAGGTGGGCACAACCCACTTGGGCGCGCCTAGGAGCCCAGGCATGCCCAGGGGGGGTGTGCCCCCCTCGGTGGCCTCGCGCACCGCCTCCTCGCCCTATAAATCTCCAAATATTCCAGAAACCCTAGGGGAGTCAATGAAACACAATTCCAGCTGCTGCAAGTGTCGGCCTCTTGGGAACGGGGGGTGCCCAGACTTGCCTGCCTGCGGCCCGTGGTGTGGCTCCATCAACGGCCCGGTACGGCCCAGCTTCGGCAGCAATAACTCAAGACCCTCGCGAGGGGCCAAGCCTCGCGAGGCGGACGACACCAAGACCTCCCTGGGGGCAGCCTCACTAGGCTGGTGCTACCTCTTGAGCACCACGTTGGTTTTCCCTTGAAGAGGAAAGGGTGATGCAGCAAAGTAGCGTAAGTATTTCCCTTAGTTTTTGAGAACCAAGGTATCAATCCAGTAGGAGACCACGCTCAAGTCCCACGCACCTACACAAACAAATAAGAACCTTGCAACCAACGCGATAAAGGGGTTGTCAATCCCTTCACGGCCACTTGCAAAAGTGAGATCTGATAGAGATGATAAGATAATATTTTTGGTATTTTTATGATAAAGACTAAAAGTAGAGAAAGCAAAATAAACGGTAATAGAAATAGCTTGTTGACGGGAGATTAATATGATGGAAAATAGACCCGGGGGCCATAGGTTTCACTAGTGGCTTCTCTCAAGATAGCATAAGTATTACGGTGGGTAAACAAATTACCGTCGAGCAATTGATAGAATTGAGCATAGTTATGAGAATATCTAGGTATGATCATGTATATAGGCATCACGTCCGTGACAAGTAAACCGACTCCTGCCTGCATCTACTACTATTACTCCACACATCGACCGCTATCCAGCATGCATCTAGAGTATTAAGTTCATAAGAACGGAGTAACGCTTTAAGCAAGATGACATGATGTAGAGGGATGAACTCATGCAATATGATATAAACCCCATCTTTTTATCCTCGATGGAAACAATACAATACGTGTCGTTTCCCCTACTGTCACTGGGATCGAGCACCGCAAGATTGAACCCAAAGCTAAGCACTTCTCCCATTGTAAGAAAGATCAATCTAGTAGGCCAAACCAAACTGATAATTCGAAGAGACTTGCAAAGATAACCAATCATACATAAAAGAATTCAGAGGAGATTAAAATATTGTTCATAGATAAGCTTGTCATAAACCCACAATTCATCGGATCTCGACAAACACACCGCAAAAGAAGATTACATCGAATAGATCTCCAAGAGAATCGAGGAGAACTTTGTATTGAGATCCAAAAAGAGAGAAGAAGCCATCTAGCTAATAACTATGGACCCGAAGGTCCGAGGTAAACTACTCACACATCATCGGAGAGGCTATGGTGTTGATGTAGAAGCCCTCCGTGATCGATGCCCCCTCCGGCGGAGCGCCGAAAAAGGCCCCAAGATGGGATCTCACGGGTACGGAAGGTTGCGGCGGTGGAAAGAGGATTTTGGCTCCGTATATGATGTTTTCGGGGTACGTAGGTATATATAGGAGGAAGAAGTAGGTCGGTGGAGCTACGAGGGGCCCACGACGGTGGAGGGCGCGCCCAGGGGGTAGGCGCGCCCCCTGCCCCGTGGCCTCCTTGTTGATTGCTTGACGTCCAATCCAAGTCCTCTGGATCATGTTTGTTCCCCAAATCACGTTCCTGAAGGTTTCATTCTGTTTGGACTCCGTTTGATATCCTTTTCCTTTGAAACACTGAAAGAGGAAAAAAAACAGCAATTTGGGCTGGGCCTCCGGTTAATAGGTTAGTCCCAAAAATAATATAAAAGTGTATAATAAAGCCCATTAAACGTCCAAAACAGAATATATAATAGCATGGAACAATCAAAATTATAGATACGTTGGAGACGTATCAGCTGGCTTCCTAGGAGCGGAGCTATCAATGCAAGGTGCACCTCACGAGGTTCACATGACGTCAGCCATGACGACCAAGGCCAGGCGGGCGCCAGCGGGCACACTGTACCAGTGTCCTCTTTGGTGCTAAGGAGGCAAGCGCAGGCGCGGAGTCCCGAGGAATCAAGCAAAGGTTTCCATTTCGGTGCAACAAGACCAAGACTGCCAGGACGGCAGGACGGAGGTCATCGCGGAGCCCACTGCAGCGTCACCACCAGAGCCTTTTGGAGGAGAAGACTACTTTTGTCAGGATAGCTTGTACTAGTTGTCTCCCTTCAAATTTGGCCGTTGTGGGTCCCTTCCCGCCTACATTTGGGAAGAGGACCAAGGCCGCTATAAATAGGACTTAGCCACAACCATAGCAGGGCATCTGATCTGGCATCAGAGCCATTCCACCCTAACCACCTCACCAGCTCATCGAGCCCAAGAACACCTCACCTCCTGAGGCTGTTCCACCACTGTACTAGTTCATCCTCAGCCCCTCGAGGTAATCCACCACAAAGCTGGAGTAGGGTATTACACCGCAAGGTGGCCCTTGTGCTTTGGGTTCGTTGAGCTAGGTCGTGGCATCGTTTAGCGGGCACACTGGGAAGAGAGTGTTATTCGCGCGCACCCCAGAGTTCGAACCTCTCAAGGGTCTGCGGAACCCTGAATCCGACATTTGGCGCGCCAGGTAGGGGTGAGCCGAAGCCGACCACTGAAAGAGGTCATGCAACATACTCAACTATGCTAGAGCCCATAATAGCTTGTGGCTGCACACGGAAGTTTCTAGCATGAATAATCTTATGATCCCTTTGAGCCTGGGTGTCATTCCATAGGGTAATCACACGGGTACTCCGGGATCCCCTTGGAAAACACTGGATTCTCCAGGTGCCCTGACAACCACTGGGTACTCCAGGGTGCCTCAACCAATCCACCCAGATGTGTATTTAAGTAGCCACCTTAAGTTAACCATTAATTAACAATACTCACATCTATCATGGATACACTCACCCAATCCATGTCTACGAGCATAGCATAGCAATCCTGAGCATAACGTAGAAGTAACTCCCAAAGGTTTGATAATAAACAGGGCAATAGGTTCTACCTCATCATCTACTTCCCAAACCCACATGTTATTCAGATCCTAACCATGCAATGTTTGAGGATTGTAACTAATGCATAAAAACTGGGTAATAAAGGGATATGATCAAAGTGTTACTTGCCTTGCTGATGATCCGCAAAACCTAGAGACTCGTAGTAGCACGCTTCGCACTCTGGGAATTCTATCGCAAACAAACAATAACATACATAAGCACTCAACTAGAAGCACGGGTAAAACTCAAATAAGAAGATATAACCAGAAAGTTCAACTGAAGAACTCCGGTTTGCAAAAAGAATCAAATCAAACGGAGCAACGAAACTCAAACTACGAAAGAAACATGATTCATTTACTAATCTGGACTAAAGTCAAATTTTACAGTACCAAAATCATGTTCAAGTTGGTTAAACAGAAAGAGGGCTTCGAGACGAAGATCTATGTGCTTGTTTCATCTGATTTGGATAAACGAGCGAAAAGATAAACTAGATCGAAGATCAGGGTAGAAATCGCGATCGAAAATAATCGCGGAAAAACCCTGGAAAATAAAAACGAGACAAACAGGCTAACGAACGAACGTTCACTGTCTGCGACTAACTGACGAACAATGTTCGTTAAAACGAACGTACGGATGAACGTTCGCTAAATAACTAAACCGATCTAATAAAAAAAACTAGATCTATGGTGTTTTTTTTTAAAAACCGAATGTTTTTTTGAAAAAAAACCAAAACGGCGGCGGCGGCGTCGGTTACCTCTGGCGGGGCGGTGCAGCGGCGGCGGCGCGGGCGGTGGCAACTCGCGGCGCTGCGGCGGCGGCTGTGGGTGCGGGGCGGGGCGGTGGCTGGCGGGGCGAGAGGCGGCGGGGTGGGCGGCTTATAAAGGGGGTCGGGGGGGCTCCGACTTGGGCAAGAGGGCGGCCGGGAGCGTGGCGGTGCGGGATTCCGATGAGTTCGAGCCGGGCACGGGAGGGAGGCGGCGGCGCTAGGCGGGCCGGCCTGCTCGGCTGGGCTTCGGCCTAGTCGGGCAGGAACTTTTCTTTTTAAATAATTGCGCCGAACAGAAAAAAAATCATAATAAATCTAAAAAATGCCAAAACAAATTTTCACCGTCTAAATGAAATATTTAGAACAAAGTGAACATTTTTCGGGCCTAAAATGCAATTTTTGAAAAGGTGCAATTTTTCTAATTCAAATAAAATAGCAATAAAAGTCCAAATAAAATTCTTATTTGATTTAAACATTTTTCCTCCAATATTTCTTTTATTTTGGAGAAGTCATTTTATCCCCTCTCTTTTATTTTAATGTTGGAAATATTTGGAAGGAAAATGATTAAAACCAAAATGATCCTCTTTTCAATATTTGAGAAAATTCAAATATGAAAATAAACGAAATCCCCAACTCTCTCCGTGGGTCCTTGAGTTTCTTAGAATTTCTAGGATCAACCAAAAAATGCAATAAAATATGATATGCAATGATGACCTATGCATAACATTCTAAATTGAAAATTTGGGATGTTACAAACCTACCCCCCTTAAGATGAATCTCGCCCTCGAGATTCGGGTTGGCTAGAAAATAGGTGCGGGTGGTCCTTCCGTAGGTCTTCCTCTCGTTCCCAGGTGGCTTCATCCTCGATATGGTAGCTCCATTGTACTTTGCAGAACTTGATAACCTTGCTGCGTGTGACTCGGCTAGCAAACTCGAGAACCTTCACTGGTTTCTCCTTGTAAGTCAGATTGCTGTCCAGCTGAATCGCTTCTAGTGGCACTATATCTCTCAGAGGAATATCGGCCATCTCTGCGTGGCACTTCTTCAACTGGGAAACGTGAAACACATCGTGAACTCTTAACAATCCTTCGGGCAGTTCCATCTTGTAAGGAATACTCCCATACGCTCGAAGACTTTGTATGGTCCCACAAAACGTGGTGCTAACTTTCCCTTAACTCCAAAACGCTTAACTCCTCGAAGTGGGGACACACGAAGGTATACTCTGTCTTCGACTTCGTAGACTGTCTCCTTGCGTTTAGAATCCGCATAACTCTTCTGCCTGGACTGGGCTACCTTGAGTCTGTCGTGAATTAGTTTAACCTTCTCTTCAGACTCCTTAATCAAATCCGGTCCAAACAACTGACGGTCTCCTACTTCATCCCATAACAACGGTGTCCTGCACCTCCTTCCGTACAATGCTTCGAAAGGGGCCATCTTCAAACTGGCTTGGTAACTGTTGTTTTAAGAGAACTCTGTGATATGTCCATTTTGCATCATGCTTTTATATCGATATTTATTGCATTATGGGCTGTTATTACACGTTATGTCACAATACTTATGCCTATTCTCTCTTATTTTACAAGGTTTACATAAAGAGGGAGAATGCCGGCAGCTGGGCTTCTGGGCTGGAAAAGGAGCAAATATTAGAGACCTATTCTGCACAACTCCAAAAGTCCTGAAACTCCACGAAAGTCATTTTTGGATTTAATAAAAAATACTGAGCGGAAGAAATACCAGAGGGGGCCGACACCCTGGCCACGAGGGTGGGGGGTGCGCCCTACCCCCTGCCTCGTGGGCCACCTGGCAGCCCTCCGGTGCCCATCTTCTGCTATATGGAGTCTTTTACCCTGGAAAAAAATCATAAGCAAGCTTTCGGGACGAAACTCCGCCACCACGAGGCGGAACCTTGGCGGAACCAATCTAGGGCTCTGGCGGAGCTTTTCTGCCGGGGAAACTTCCCTCCGGGAGGGGGAAATCATCACCATCGTCATCACCATCAATCCTCTCATCGGGAGGGGATCACTCTCCCTCAACATCTTCACCAGCACCATCTCCTCTCAAACCCTAGTTCATCTCTTGTATCCAATCTTTGTTCCAAAACCTCAGATTGGTACCTGTGGGTTGCTAGTAGTGTTGATTACTCCTTGTAGTTGATGCTAGTTGGTTTACTCAGTGGAAGATCATTTGTTCAGATCCTTAATGCATATTAATACCCCTCTGATTTTGAACATGAATATGATTTGTGAGTAGTTACATTTTTTCCTGAGGACATGGGAGAAGTCTTGCTATTAGTAGTCATGTGAATTTGGTATTCGTTCGATATTTTGATGAGATGTATGTTGTCTCTCCTCTAGTGGTGTTATGTGAATGTTGACTACATGAAACTTCACCATTGTTTGGGCCTAGAGGAAGGCATTGGGAAGTAATAAGTAGATGATGGGTTGCTAGAGTGACAGAAGTTTAAACCCTAGTTTATGCGTTTCTTCGTAAGGGGGTGATTTGGATCCATATTTTTCATGCTATGGTTAGGTTTACCTTAATACTTCTTTTGTAGTTGCGGATGCTTGCAATAGGGGTTAATCATAAGTGGGATGCTTGTCCAAGAAAGGGCAGTATCCAAGCACCGGTCCACCCACATATCAAATTATCAAAGTAACGAATGCGAATCATATGAGCATGATGAAAACTAGCTTGACGATAATTCCCATGTGTCCTCGGGAGCGCTTTTCTCTATATAAGAACTTGTCCAGGCTTGTCCTTTGCTACAAAAAGGATTGGGCCACCTTGCTGCACCTTATTTACTTTCATTGCTTGTTACCCGTTACAAATTACCTTATCACAAAACTATCTATTACCGATAGTTTCAGTGCTTGCAGAGAATACCTTACTGAAAACCGCTTGTCATTTCCTTCTGCTCCTCGTTGGGTTCGACACTCTTACTTAACAAAAGGACTACGATAGATCCCCTACACTTGTGGGTCATCAAGACTCTTTCCTGGCGCCGTTGCCGGGGAGTGAAGCGCCTTTGGTAAGTATAACTTGGTAAGGAAAAATTTATATAGTATGCTGAAATTTACTGTCACTTGTTACTATGGAACATAATCCTTTGAGAGGCTTGTTCTGGGTATCTTCACCCCGACCAGTAGAGCAAAGAGTTGCTCCTCAACCTACTGAACCTACTGAAAATGTTTACGTTAAAATTCCTTCGGGTATGGTAGAGAAACTGCTAGCTAATCCCTTTACAGGAGATGGAACATTGCATCCCGATTTACACCTAATCTATGTGGATGAAATTTGTGGATTATTTAAGCTTGCAGGTATGCCCGATGATGTTATCAAGAAGAAGGTCTTCCCTTTATCTTTGAAGGGAGATGCATTGACATGGTATAGTCTATGTGATGATATGGGATCATGGAACTACAAACGATTGAAATTGGAATTTCATCAGAAGTTCTATCCTATGCATCTTGTTCATCGTGATCGTAATTATATATATAATTTTTGGCCTCGCGAAGGAGAAAGCATCGCTCAAGCTTGGGGGAGGCTTAAGTCAATGTTATATTCATGCCCCAATCATGATCTCTCAAGAGAAATGATTATTCAAAAATTTTATGCTCGGCTTTCTCTCAACAATCGCTCCATGCTCGACACTTCTTGTGCTGGTTCTTTTATGATGAAGATTATTGAATTCAGATGGGATTTATTGGAAAGAATTAAATGCAACTCTGAATATTGGGATTCCGATGAAGGTAAGGAGTCAGGTATGACACCTAAGTTTGATTGTGTTAAATCTTTTATGGATACCGATGCTTTTCATGGATTTAGCACTAAATATGGACTTGACTCTGTGATAGTAGCTTCTTTCTGTGAATCATTTGCTACTCATGTTGACCTCCCTAAGGAGAAGTGGCTTAAATATAATCCTCCCACTGAAGTAAAAGTAGTTGCACCTATTACAGTTGAAGGAAAGATTATCACTTATAATGATCCTATTGTTCCTACTACCTATATTGAGAAACCACCTTTCCCTGTTAGGATAAAGGATCATGCTAAAGCTTCAACTGTGGTTCGTAAGAGTAATACTAGAACATATACACCACCTGAGCAAATTAAAGTTGAACCTAGTATTGCTATGGTTAAAGATCTCTTGGCTGATAATATTGATGGGCATGTTATTTATTTCTGTGATGCAGCTGCTAGAATTGCTAGACCCGATGCTAAGAAACATAGACCTGTTGTAGGCATGCCTGTTATTTCTATTAAAATAGGAGATCATTGTTATCATGGCTTATGTGACATGGGCGCTAGTGCCAGTGCAATACCTCATTCCTTATACAAAGAAATTATGCATGATATTGCACCTGCTGAGATAGAAGAAATTGATGTTACAATTAAGCTTGCCAATAGAGATACTATTTCACCAATTGGGATTGTTAGAGATGTTGAAGTCTTGTGTGGGAAAGTTAAATATCCTGCTGATTTTCTTGTTCTTGGTTCCCCACAAGATGACTTTTGTCCCATTATATTTGGTAGACCCTTCTTGAACACTATTAATGCTAAGATAGATTGCGAAAAGGATGTTGTTACTATTGGTTTAGGGGATATGTCTCATGAGTTTAATTTTGCTAAATATCGTAGACAACCCCATGATAAAGAATTACCTAGTAAAGATGAAATTATTGGTCTTGCTTCTATTGCCGCGCCTCCTAATGATCCTTTAGAACAATATTTGCTCGACCATGAAAATGATATGTTTATGAATGAAAGAAGGGAAATAGATGAAGTATTCTTTAAATAGGGACCTATTTTGAAACACAACTTGCCTGTTGAAATCCTAGGGGATCCTCCTCCACCCAAGGGTGATCCCGTGTTTGAGCTAAAACCTTTACCTGATACTCTTAAATATGCTTATCTTGATGAGAAAAAGATATATCCTGTTATTATTAGTGCTAACCTTTTAGAGCATGAAGAAATGAAATTATTGAAAAATCTGAAGAAGCACCGTGCTGCTATTGGATATACTCTTGATGATCTTAAGGGCATTAGTCCCACTCTATGCCAACACAAAATAAAATTGGAGAAAGACGCTAAACCAGTTGTTGATCACCAACGGCGGTTAAATCCTAAGATGAAAGAAGTGGTAAGAAAAGAAGTACTAAAGCTTCTAGAGGCAGGTATAATTTATCCCGTTGCTGATAGTCAGTGGGTAAGCCCCGTCCATTGTGTCCCTAAGAAGGGAGGTATTACTGTTGTTCCTAATGATAAAGACGAATTGATCCCACAAAGAATTGTTACAGGTTATAGAATGGTAATTGATTTCCGCAAAGTAAATAAAGCTACTAAAAAGGACCATTACCCTTTACCTTTTATTGATCAAATGCTAGAAAGATTATCCAAACACACACATTTTTGCTTTCTAGATGGTTATTCTGGTTTCTCTCAAATACCTGTGTCAAAAGAGGATGAAGAAAAGACCACTTTTACTTGCCCTTTTGGTACCTTTGCTTATAGACGTATGCCTTTTGGTTTATGTAATGCACCTGCTACCTTTCAAAGATGTATGACTGCTATATTCTCTGATTTTTGTGAAAAGATTGTTGAGGTTTTCATGGATGATTTCTCCATTTATGGAACTTCTTTTGATGATTGCTTGAGCAACCTTGATTGAGTTTTGCAGAGATGTGAAGAAACTAATCTTGTCTTGAATTGGGAAAAGTGCCACTTTATGGTTAATGAAGGTATTTTCCTGGGGCATAAAATTTCCGAAAGAGGTATTGAAGTTGATAAAGCTAAGGTTGATGCTATTGAAAAGATGCCGTGTCCCAAGGACATTAAAGGTATAAGAAGTTTCCTTGGTCATGCCGGTTTTTATAGGAGGTTCATTAAAGACTTCTCTAAAATTCCTAGGCCTCTGATTAATCTCTTAAAAAAAGATATTCCTTTTGTCTTTGATGATGATTGTGTAGAAGCATTTGAAATACTTAAGAAAGCCTTGATTTCTGCACCCATTGTTCAGCCACCTGATTGGAATTTACCCTTTGAAATTATGTGTGATGCTAGTGATTATGCTGTATGTGCTATTCTAGGACAAAGGGTTGATAAGAAATTAAATGTTATCCAATATGCTAGTAAAACTCTAGATAGTGCCCAAAGAAATTATGCTACTACTGAAAAAGAATTTTCAGCAGTTGTATTTGCTTGTGATAAGTTCAGACCTTATATTGTTGATTCTAAAGTAACTGTTCACACCGATCATGCTGCTATTAAATATCTTATGGAAAAGAAAGATGCTAAACCTAGACTTATTAGATGGGTTCTCTTGCTACAAGAATTTGATTTGCATATTATTGATAGAAAGGGAGCTAAGAACCCCGTTGCAGACAACTTGTCTAGGTTAGAGAATGTTCTTGATGACCCACTACCTATTGATGATAGCTTTCCTGATGAACAATTGCTGTCATAAATGCTTCTCGTACTGCTCCATGGTATGCTGATTATGCTAATTACATTGTTGCTAAATTTATACCACCTAGTTTCACATACCAGCAAAAGAAAAAGTTCTTTTATTATTTAAGACATTACTTCTGGGATGACCCACACCTTTATAAAGAAGGAGTAGATGGTGTTATTAGACGTTGTGTACCTGAGCATGAACATGAACAAATCCTACGCAAGTGTCACTCCGAGGCTTATGGAGGACACCACGCTGGAGATAGAACTGCACACAAGGTATTGCAATCCGGTTTTATTGGCCTACTCTCTTCAAAGATGCCCGTAAGTTTGTCTTGTCTTGTGATGAATGTCAAAGAATTGGTAATATTAGTAGACGTCAAGAAATGCCTATGAATTATTCTCTTGTTATTGAACCGTTTGATGTTTGGGGCTTTGATTATATGGGACTGTTTCCTTCCTCTAATGGATATACACATATTTTAGTTGTTGTTGATTACGTTACTAAGTGGGTAGAGGCTATTCCAACTAGTAGTGCTGATCATAACACTTCTATTAAGATGCTTAAAGAAGTTATTTTTCCGAGGTTTGGAGTCCCTAGATACTTAATGACTGATGGTGGTTCACATTTTATTCATGGTGCTTTTCGTAAAATGCTTGCTAAGTATGATGTTAATCATAGAATTGCATCTCCATATCGCCCACAGTCTAGTGGTCAAGTAGAATTGAGTAATAGAGAGATCAAATTAATTTGCAAAAGACTGTCAATAGATCTAGAAAGAATTGGTCCAAGAAACTTGATGATGCATTATGGGCTTATAGAACTGCATATATGAATCCTATGGGTATGTCTCCATATAAAATGGTTTATGGAAAAGCATGTCACTTACCTCTCGAACTAGAACACAAGGCATATTGGGCCATTAAAGAGCTCAATTATGATTTCAAACTTGCTGGTGAGAAGAGGTTATTTGACATTAGCTCACTTGATGAATGGAGAAACCAGGCCTACGAGAATGCCAAGCTGTTTAAAGAAAAAGTTAAAAGATGGCATGACAAAAGGATACAAAAGCGTGAGTTTAATGTAGGTGATTATGTGTTGCTATTCAACTCTCGTTTAAGATTTTTTGCAGGAAAACTTCTCTCTAAATGGGAAGGCCCTTACGTTATCGAGGAGGTCTATCGTTCCGGTGCCATAAAAATCAACAACTTCGAAGGCACAAATCCGAAGGTGGTGAACGGTCAAAGAATCAAACATTATATCTCATGTAATCCTATAAATGTTGAAACTAACGTTATTGAAACCATAACCCCAGAGGAATACATACGGGACACTTTCCAGAACGTTTCAGACTCCGAAAAGGAATAGATATGTAGTACGGTAAGTAAACCGACTCCAAAACAGTTCTAATAGCAAATTTTCTCCGTTTTGGAATATTTAAGAAAATAGGAAAATAAGAAGTAGTCCGGGAGTGGAGGGCGTGCCCTACCCCCCTGGGCGCGCCCCTGCCTTGTGGGCACCTCGTGTGCTCTCCGGACTGTTTTCTTGCACGATACTTCTTTTGGTCGGTACAAATTCATTATATAATCTCCCGAAGGTTTTGACCACCGTATCACGCAAATTGTGACGCCCGGGTAATTAGGCTACAGTAATCCCACGTTAATGATGCCACGTCACCACGGTTACTGTTGTTAATCTCGTGTTAGTTCAAAATCGATTCGAAATTCAAACTTAAAATAAAGTCAAACGGTAAAGATTTTCAAATATTAAAACTAAAATGTAGGGGTGTTGCCAAATAATGCATAGGTAATTATTGTGGAGAAACCACACTTTTATAAAATGTTTAAAGGCTCTAAAGTAATTAAAACAGCAGCTATGACAATTAATTAAATGCCTTTTAAAAAAATAATAATAATGCAAACTATTTTAATTAGGTGTCAAACTTTTTGGGGCAGTAGAATAAATTATAACATTAATTTAGGATTTCTATTTATATTTTATAAAACATGAAATAAAAGAATAAAATAAAAAATAAAATAAAGAAAAAAAGAAAAGAAACAAACAAAAAAAAAGAAAAAGAAAGGAAGAACCCCCCCGGGCCAAGTGGCCCAGCTGGCCACCGGCCCAACTAAGCCGAGGCCCAGCCGGCCACCCCCGTAACCCCTCCCCGAACCCTAGCGGTCCCTCCCCAGTCGCCCCACTACCCACTCCCCTCGCCCCCCAGTCGCCCCCTCACGTTCGCTTCCTCCCCCCAATCTGGATCGAGGAGAACCCGATCCCAGCACGACCCCATCGCCCCAGACCGCCGCCTCTGCCCCGCAGTTCCTCCTGCCGTCATCGTGTCGTCGCCTCGCCACCGGAGGTGGACGGATCCTCGAGGCCCCGTTGAGGATCTGGCCTACCTCGCCTCCTCCTTGCCATGGCCGGCCCCGAGCGCCGCGCCTGCTGCAGCACCGCCGTCGCGGCCACCTCATCGCCCGGAGCTTCCTCGCCGGACTGCTTCCTCCACGTCGCCGTCGTCCCCGTCGACCACCCCGACCCCCGCTGCCTTTCCCCCTACCGGCCCCGTGTGCTTCGCTCCTCCTCCTCCTTCCCATGTTCTCGTGCGCGCAAGCCCACGGCCGCGCACGCACGCGCGCGCCCTGGCCCCCCGGTCCCCGACTGCTGCTCCCTGCGCGCGGCCCTGCTCGCCGTCCCCTCCCGTTGTCCGCCGTGGCCGCGCTCCGGCCGCGTCCAGTCTGGCCTCTCACGCGCTCGCGCAGGTCCTCGTCGCACCCTGTCTCTGCAGCCCATCGGCCGGCCTCGCGCCGCTCCGGCCACGGCCGTGCTCGGAGCACCCCCCCACCAGCTCGCCGGGCCGCCGCCCACTCGCCGTGCCGCTTCGGCGCCCGGCTGACGCCGTCGCCGTTTCCCCCTGTTGGCCTGGGCGGGCGCCCATTCCGGCTGGCGCCCGTCGCCCACACGCCCGATCCGCTAGGCCCCTGTGGGCCTATGACAAGTGGGGCCCCGCCCCTAAGAACGTTTAAAAAAAGAGGATAAAAATAAAAATAATTAATTAATTAATTAAATTAATTAAGTTAATTAATCATGTTTAATTAATCTAATTAACTAGTTAGTTTAATTAAATAGTAATTAGATTAGTTAAATCCTAATTAGACTATACAGTCAATGACGAGCGGGACCCACACGTTTGTTGACCCAGTCAACAGACGGTTGACTGATGACATCATGCTGACATCACGCCGACATCATAATTACACTTTATAATTAATTTAATTCTGTTAATTTCTGGAAATGAATTAAATCTTTAAAAATTAATATAAAATAATCTATAAGTCGGATGAAAATACTTTGTACATGAAAATTGCTCAGAACGATGAGACGAATCCGAATACACAGCCCGTTCGCCCGCCACACATCCGTAGCATAACAAACCTGTAACATTTCACCTCTGGTTCATCTGTCCGAAAACGCGAAACACCGGGGATACTTTCCCGGATGTTTCCCCTTTCGCCGGTATCACCTATCCCTATGTTAGGTCACCCCTAGCACAACGTATCGCCGTGTCTTGCTTTGTGTTACATTTGATTGCTATGTTATTTATTGTGTTCCCCCTCCGTTACTTCTTTCCGGTAGACTCCGAGACCGCTGCCAATGTTCGTGTGTTCGACTACATCGAAGACGACCCCTCCTTCTTGCCAGGGCAACCAGGCAAGCCCCCCCTTGATCACCAGATATCGCCTATTCTTCTCTATACAGCTTGCATTAGAGTAGTGTAGCATGTTACTGCTTTCGGTTAATCCTATTCTGCTGCATAGCCTGTCGTTGTTGCTACAGTTGTTACCCTTACCTGCTATCCTACTGCTTAGAATAGGATGCTAGTGTTCCATCAGTGGCCCTACTCTCTTGTCCCTCTGCCATGCTATACTACTGGGCCGTGATCACTTCGGGAGGTGATCACGGGTATATACTATATACTTTATATACATGACACATGTGGTGACTAAAGTCGGGTCGGCTCGTTGAGTACCCGCAAGTGATTCTGGTGAGGGGGCTGAAAGGACAGGTGGCTCCATCCCGGTAGAGGTGGGCCTGGGTTCCTGACGGCCCCCGACTGTTACTTTGTGGCGGAGCGATAGGGCAGGTTGAGACCACCTAGGAGAGGGGTGGGCCTGGCCCTGGTCGGCGTTCGCGGATACTTAACACGCTTAACGAGATCTTGGTATTTGATCTGAGTCTGGCCATTTGGTCTATACGCACTAACCATCTACGCGGGAGTAGTTATGGGTATCCCGGCGTCGTGGTATCAGCCGAAGCCTTCGTGACGTCAGCGACTGAGTGGCGCGCGCCGCATTGGACCGTAAGCTCGCGCTTGTATTAAGGGGGCTAGGTCTGCTTCCGGCCGCGTACGCAACGTGCAGGTGTGCAATGGGCGATGGGCCCAGACCCCTGCGCGCATAGGGTTTAGACCGGCGTGCTGACCTCTCTGTTGTGCCTAGGTAGGGCTGCGACGTGTTGATCTTACGAGGCCGGGCATGACCCAGAAAAGTGTGTCCGGCCAAATGGGATCGAGCGTGTTGGGTTATGTGGTGAACCCCTGCAGGGAAGTTTATCTATTCGAATAGCCGTGTCCCTCGGTAAAAGGACGACCCGGAGTTGTACCTTGACCTTATGACAACTAGAACCGGATACTTAATAAAATACACCCTTCCAAGTGCCAGATACAACCCGGTGATCGCTCTCTAACAGGGCGACGAGGAGGGGATCGCCGGGTAGGATTATGCTATATGATGCTACTTGGTGAACTTACCATCTACTCTCTTCTACATGCTGCAAGATGGAGGTGGCTAGAAGCGTAGTCTTCGACAGGACTAGCTATCCCCCCCTTATTCTGGCATTCTGCAGTTCAGTCCACCGATATGACCCTTTACACATATACCCATGCATATGTAGTGTAGCTCCTTGCTTGCGAGTACTTTGGATGAGTACTCACGGTTGCTTTTCTCCCTCTTTTCCCCTTTCTATACCTGATTGTCGCAACCAGATGCTGGAGTCCAGGAGCTAGAGATCCCGAGGATGATTCTACGTGGAGTTCGGCTTCGAGGAGTAGTTAGGAGGTCCCAGGCAGGAGGCCTTGCCTTTTTGATCGTTGCTACTTTTGTGCTAGCCTTCTTAAGGCAAACTTGTTTAACTTATGTCTGTACTCAGATATTGTTTCTTTCGCTGACTCGTCTATGATCCAGCAATTGTATTCGAGCCCTCGAGGCCCCTGGCTTGTATTATGATGCTTGTATGACTTATTTATGTTGTAGAGTTGTGTTGTGATATCTTCCCGTGAGTCCCTGATCTTGATCGTACACATTTGCGTGCATGATTAGTGTACGGTCAAATCGGGGGCGTCACAAGTTGGTATCAGAGCCAACTGCCTGTAGGAATCCCCCTTTCCAACTCCTTGGCCGAAGTCGAGTCTAGTCATTGGAAAACTTTTACTAACATGGCTGTGTGGCTTACGGGCCCACGTCGCCATTGGGTGGTATTAGGATCTTTTACTCCTTGTCTATACTCTGGGACTCTGATCTGTCTTCTATTCGGGTTAAGTGAATTTTGCTAAATCTAACATTAGGATCTCGTTATCACTTTCACCCGGAGAGCCCCTTATTACTGATGATCATCTGCTGCCCGTGAAGACCCTGAAGATACTCTCCGCTGATAACCCGAGAACTTGTGTTCATCGCTTTTGCATTTCCCTTTCATCGATAAACTCCTATGGATAACCACGTATACTCGCCACTCATACAATGTTTCCCAGTTGATCTTGTTATTACAAGATACCCCGAAATTCACTCTGTTGTTCCGAGAATCCTTTGAGCTTACTGCCTTGCTGTTCTTTGTCACCTGAATACCCCTACGGATAATTCTCGCACTTACCGAGTATCCGCTCATCCCCAGTTGATTCAAGTATTCCACAATAGTCTTCAAAATACTATTCGATCTTCCGAAAATCCTCAGGAGCCTATTGCTCTTGCAATTCTTGTTTGCTTGCATTATGGTAAATCCCATAAGTCTCGTAATCTTATTGGCATCTCTTGTCATTATCATTTTGAGTCCGTTGATTCAATTTGTTGCGAATGCTCGCAATCCTCAATCATATCCTAGAATTCATTCTTCCGGCTCAGACGTCATTTTAAACGTGAGCTGGATCTCGACCTATCAAATTGCCATCGATTGTACCCCTAAGCCTACTTAACTTATCCATCCTTGATCAGAGCGTTGCTTCTGACCCCCTGATTTGGAAATCATAATTCTTTTGCATTTGAACTTTGAGTTAGTCAGTTGTTTCTATAATCAGATCTCCTTGCATTCTTCTTCCTCTGGTTGAGTACCGATGCTCACATCAGATCCCTTGTGGACCATCGGTTCCTTTGTTGGATTTTATCCGACAGTGTCCTTCATATTGAATAACCTTGTGAGCCTTTCCATGGCTATATAATGCCTTTGGTAAATTGTATCATCTGTTTTTGAACAATGCTCTTCTTTCGAGCTTGTAATATTTACTCCGAAGTTTGTGGTATATGTTCCTAAGATGCCTTGATGGGTTGAACCTATGCCTTTCATAATATGTGTGAACTCGAAAGTTTTCATGAGTCATACTCTTCTGGTATTTTGCCAGATAAAAATTTTCAACACTGCAACTTCATCAAACGCGAGAAGTGAATGAAAGGTTATGCATTGAAGAAGTGGGAGTCGACCTTGAACTTTGCGTTCATGCCCATGGACACGATGTAGATCTTATCATTAAAGCTTTTCTTAAATTAATTATTCCCTTGGTATCAGTTCATCTTATATCTGGGATCTGGCCTTTTGCAATCATGGTTCCGACCATGTTCTCCTTTAAACACCATTTCTCGTACAAGTTAGGCACTTGTCTTCTACAGAGCAATACCCCAGTCCAACCTCTACTTTGGTTTGTCGTCGAGTATTACCCCCCTGGTATCTCGAGATTATCACGGAACTGCATAACTTCTTATGAGTTCTCCATCAAGTATTACATTCTCATTGATTCCAATTTTTCACGGGCTCCGAGTTATTAAACACTCAAGGACATCGATAACTGAATCGAGTCTGCATCACAATTAAACAACTCTTAGTAACCTCCTTTGTTTACGAGTTCGTACTCGATCACGTCATCCCTAGCCTGCTCGGCTATGTCATTATCGTGCCGATTTTAACTGTGCTACCTGGTCTTTATTCCCGGAGCACCACTTTCGACGATGAGCTAAGCTTACGTCGATTTTCCTCGTCATATCGTTTCACCTCGAACAACAAACTTGACCCCGAGTTTGTGTAGTATCCGTGGCTCCAATAATCTTTTGTTGCATCAGTCCTTTTGCTTGATGCAGTCGCTGATCAATTGCTTCTTCGTGGATCCCCTCGACAACAAAATGTCATGATCATCATCAACATTTTGAGCTCTTCCAGGATATCAGTCAAAATTCAGGATGAGAAATACCATCCTTGCCCCTCGATGATTTGTGTTATCATCGGCAACGTTATTGCCCCCCTCCTCCAAGTCAGACTTGATCATGTTATGGAGCTCTTTCCTATCTAGCTTATGTTATGTTCTACATTGAAGTATTACTGTCCTTCATGTCAAGGATGTTGTGAGGATTGCCCCACCTCTTAAGAATTCCTGATATAGTAATACTTCTCGCCATCCCCATTCATTTCCAGGTTCACGTGTTGATTCTAACCGGGATACCAACAGGTGAACTGTGTTGTTTGGATTCTGCCCTTCTAGCAACCTTATTCCTTTGAAGTTAATGGTCGGCCGTTCATTCTTAGACTATTGATTATTGAATCACCATTCCGACGTTGGTCGTGCAACCCAGCCCATATTTCGGGTGCACCTTTCAACCAATGTTTAATTGTGTATGTTTACCTCGAGCATACATCATTATATCATTTACACTGACTAATGTTATCTCCTTGTTCACATAATAGTGGAAATCCATCTTTTTGGAAATCTCGAGGAATTGTCGCTGAGTCCATCAGCCACCCCCTCATCCTCTCCTTGATTTAATGATGAACTCTTGTTCCGGAACTCGCTTCCATGGTTTAATTCCCGAGAATCATACAATGTCACCTCGACAATTTGTGTTGCACCTTTCTTCTCAGGCATCCTGAGTCTGAGGTATCCTGACACCAATCTGATCTGAATCTTGGTCAGAAATGATGGTTGGGACGTAATTCCAAGAGTTATAACATTGGTCTTTATATAACCCGGTAAGATGATGTCATGCCTAGCACACATGGCCGGATGACCTATTGATATAGTATCCTCCTTACCAAGGTTAGCCATTCTTCCATGAGGAAATTGTAAGACTTATTCCATAAGTTGTTCCTGATGGATCCTTTGTGTATCCATAGCCTGATCTTTACCTAATGACCATGTCAATGCTATCTCGAAGCATGTCTGTGGTACTCCGATCTTCAATAAGAACATTTGAAGCCCAAAGCTAAATGTTTCCTGCTCAATTATCCAAACACCGTTGTATGGGTAATGTCATGAAATTTCTCTCCCCTACCTAAAGAGTTTTCTACATTATATCCTGTCATGAATATCATGCTCAGCTTGTCCTTGGGAAGGATATACCCTTGAAATATGTGTTTAAACACATTTTCCTTTCCATTCTTCTGTTTAATCTGATAATCATATTTTCCTTTCCATTGTTTGGTTTAACCTTTCTGGTGATCTATATGATCTAAGCAGTAATATTCTCTTGCTTATGTAAACACCTCGGTGTACAACTCTGTCAGTAAGACCCTGTTACTATTGTTGGTGACATTTCGGTAACCATCGATGGACGAGAACTTTGCCTAATGGCCCGCCTCGTTTCAACGAGCAGGAAAATGGTTCTCTTCGTCCCTCGCCCTTGGTACCGACGATGTTGCTGACATATAACTGACAGGCTACCCTCTGACATGCCTTGCTATCATGATCGTGCAAGATGTCACCGCCCTTCCTACTTTTAACCCGCATGGTGGGCCCATAACCCACAGTTCCACAGGATCGAAACATGACTCTCCTGTGCACCCCCTGTTCCCAAATTTATTCATCGCGCGTGGCCTCGTATGTAATTCACGGACCACCGTCCTACTGATCTATACTGGCATCAGACATAATACTTATTCCAATTGCTTTGAACCCCTTTCACCTTCTGATAGGCATCGAACGCTTGCCTATCGGTTTGAAACTTCTCATGGTACCTTCTTACTTTGCTCTCGACATCTTCTTAGGTTTCAATTCGAGAGATACTTATGCTTCTTCCCCTGGGTTAACTGCTTGATGCTCGATCTTGTTAGAATCCGTCCTTATAGGGTTTTCCCTTCTCACCCTTTCGTAAGTACGGTGAAGATCCTGAAGGAAGGACGACAAACTTCATCATGATGACCTGAAGCAGAGGACTGAAGACATTAATGTAATGGATCGACCTCTTTGAGAAGAGCAATTATGACCGAGAAGAATCGTTAGAATTTCGTAACCAGATCCCTTCCCCCTTATAACTGCTCCTAAATCTCGGGACGAGATTTCTTGTAGTGGAGGAGAATTGTGACGCCCGGGTAATTAGGCTACAGTAATCCCACGTTAATGATGCCACGTCACCACAGTTACTGTTGTTAATCTCGTGTTAGTTCAAAATCGATTCGAAATTCAAACTTAAAATAAAGTCAAACGGTAAAGATTTTCAAATATTAAAACTAAAATGTAGGGGTGTTGCCAAATAATGCATAGGTAATTATTGTGGAGAAACCACACTTTTATAAAATGTTTAAAGGCTCTAAAGTAATTAAAACAGCAGCTATGACAATTAATTAAATGCCTTTTAAAAATAATAATAATAATGCAAACTATTTTAATTAGGTGTCAAACTTTTTGGGGCAGTAGAATAAATTATAACATTAATTTAGGATTTGTATTTATATTTTATAAAACATGAATTAAAAGAATAAAATAAAAAATAAAATAAAGAAAAAAAGAAAAGAAACAAACAAAAAAAAGAAAAAGAAAGGAAGAACCCCCCCGGGCCAAGTGGCCCAGCTGGCCACCGGCCCAACTAAGCCGAGGCCCAGCCGGCCACCCCCGTAACCCCTCCCCGAACCCTAGCGGTCCCTCCCCAGTCGCCCCACTACCCACTCCCCTCGGCCCCCAGTCGCCCCCTCACGTTCGCTTCCTCCCCCCCAATCTGGATCGAGGAGAACCCGATCCCAGCACGACCCCATCGCCCCAGACCGCCGCCTCTGCCCCGCAGTTCCTCCTGCCGTCATCGTGTCGTCGCCTCGCCACCGGAGGTGGACGGATCCTCGAGGCCCCGTTGAGGATCTGGCCTACCTCGCCTCCTCCTTGCCATGGCCGGCCCCGAGCGCCGCGCCTGCTGCAGCACCGCCGTCGCGGCCACCTCATCGCTCGGAGCTTCCTCGCCGGACTGCTTCCTCCACGTCGCCGTCGTCCCCGTCGACCACCCCGACCCCCGCTGCCTTTCCCCCTACCGGCCCCGTGAGCTCCGCTCCTCCTCCTCCTTCCCCTGTTCTCGTGCGCGCAAGCCCACGGCCGCGCACGCACGCGCGCCCTGGCCCCCCGGTCCCCGACTGCCGCTCCCTGCGCGCGGCCCTGCTCGCCGTCCCCTCCCGTTGTCCGCCGTGGCCGCGCTCCATCCGCGTCCAGTCTGGCCTCTCACGCGCTCGCGCGGGCCCTCGTTGCGCCCTGTCTCTGCAGCCCATCGGCCGGCCTCGCGCCGCTCCGGCCACGGCCGTGCTCGGAGCACCCCCCCACCAGCTCGCCGGGCCGCCGCCCACTCGCCGTGCCGCTTCGGCGCCCGGCTGACGCCGTCGCCGTTTCCCCCTGTTGGCCTGGGCGGGCGCCCATTCCGGCTGGCGCCCGTCGCCCACACGCCCGATCCGCTAGGCCCCTGTGGGCCTATGACAAGTGGGGCCCCGCCCCTAAGAACGTTTAAAAAAAGAGGATAAAAATAAAAATAATTAATTAATTAATTAAATTAATTAAGTTAATTAATCATGTTTAATTAATCTAATTAACTAGTTAGTTTAATTAACTAGTAATTATATTAGTTAAATCCTAATTAGACTATACAGTCAATGACGAGCGGGACCCACACGTCTGTTGACCCAGTCAACAGACGGTTGACTGATGACATCATGCTGACATCACGCCGACATCATAATTACACTTTATAATTAATTTAATTCTGTTAATTTCTGGAAATGAATTAAATCTTTAAAAATTAATATAAAATAATCTATAAGTCGGATGAAAATACTTTGTACATGAAAGTTGCTCAGAACGATGAGACGAATCCGAATACACAGCCCGTTCGCCCGCCACACATCCGTAGCATAGCAAACCTGTAACATTTCACCTCCGGTTCATCTGTCCGAAAACGCGAAACACCGGGGATACTTTCCCGGATGTTTCCCCTTTCGCCGGTATCACCTATCCCTATGTTAGGTCACCCCTAGCACAACGTATCGCCGTGTCTTGCTTTGTGTTACATTTGATTGGTCTGTTATTTATTGTGTTCCCCCTCCGTTACTTCTTTCCGGTAGACTCCGAGACCGCTGCCAATGTTCGTGTGTTCGACTACATCGAAGACGACCCCTCCTTCTTGCCAGGCAACCAGGCAAGCCCCCCCTTGATCACCAGATATCGCCTATTCTTCTCTATACAGCTTGCATTAGATTAGTGTAGCATGTTACTGCTTTCGGTTAATCCTATTCTGCTGCATAGCCTATCGTTGTTGCTACAGTTGTTACCCTTACCTGCTATCCTACTGCTTAGAATAGGATGCTAGTGTTCCATCAGTGGCCCTACTCTCTTGTCCCTCTGCCATGCTATACTACTGGGCCGTGATCACTTCGGGAGGTGATCACGGGTATATACTATATACTTTATATACATGACACATGTGGTGACTAAAGTCGGGTCGGCTCGTTGAGTACCCGCAAGTGATTCTGGTGAGGGGGCTGAAAGGACAGGTGGCTCCATCCCGGTAGAGGTGGGCCTGGGTTCCTGACGGCCCCCGACTGTTACTTTGTGGCGGAGCGACAGGGCAGGTTGAGACCACCTAGGAGAGGGGTGGGCCTGGCCCTGGTCGGCGTTCGCGGATACTTAACACGCTTAACGAGATCTTGGTATTTGATCTGAGTCTGGCCATTTGGTCTATACGCACTAACCATCTACGCGGGAGTAGTTATGGGTATCCCGGCGTCGTGGTATCAGCCGAAGCCTTCGTGACGTCAGCGACTGAGTGGCGCGCGCCGCATTGGACCGTAAGCTCGCGCTTGTATTAAGGGGGCTAGGTCTGCTTCCGGCCGCGTACGCAACGTGCAGGTGTGCAATGGGCGATGGGCCCAGACCCCTGCGCGCATAGGGTTTAGACCGGCGTGCTGACCTCTCTGTTGTGCCTAGGTAGGGCTGCGACGTGTTGATCTTACGAGGCCGGGCATGACCAAGAAAAGTGTGTTCGGCCAAATGGGATCGAGCGTGTTGGGTTATGTGGTGCACCCCTGCAGGGAAGTTTATCTATTCGAATAGCCGTGTCCCTCGGTAAAAGGACGACCCGGAGTTGTACCTTGACCTTATGACAACTAGAACCGGATACTTAATAAAATACACCCTTCCAAGTGCCAGATACAACCCGGTGATCGCTCTCTAACAGGGCGACGAGGAGGGGATCGCCGGGTAGGATTATGCTATATGATGCTACTTGGTGAACTTACCATCTACTCTCTTCTACATGCTGCAAGATGGAGGTGGCCAGAAGCGTAGTGTTCGACAGGACTAGCTATCCCCCCTTATTCTGGCATTCTGCAGTTCAGTCCATCGATATGACCCTTTACACATATACCCATGCATATGTAGTGTAGCTCCTTGCTTGCGAGTACTTTGGATGAATACTCACGGTTGCTTTTCTCCCTCTTTTCCCCTTTCTATACCTGATTGTCGCAACCAGATGCTGGAGTCCAGGAGTTAGAGATCCCGAGGATGATTCTACGTGGAGTTCGGCTTCGAGGAGTAGTTAGGAGGTCCCAGGCAGGAGGCCTTGCCTTTTCGATCGTTGCTACTTTTGTGCTAGCCTTCTTAAGGCAAACTTGTTTAACTTATGTCTGTACTCAGATATTGTTTCTTTCGCTGATTCGTCTATGATCGAGCAATTGTATTCGAGCCCTCGAGGCCCCTGGCTTGTATTATGATGCTTGTATGACTTATTTATGTTGTAGAGTTGTGTTGTGATATCTTCCCGTGAGTCCCTGATCTTGATCGTACACATTTGCGTGCATGATTAGTGTACGGTCAAATCGGGGGCGTCACACAAATATCCTCTGTCTTTGTTTCGAGCTGTTTTTCTGACAGATCTAGAGCATCATGACGTCTTCAAGCGCCCCCAAGGACAAGTTTTTCAAGAAGGTCATCAACCCCTACCTCGCGGAGGTGCTGCATCACCCTCAAACCATTGAGATGCCTGAGGGGGTGCTGCACATCCGCGATGTTGAGGGACCAAGGAGGACCGGAAGCGTGGAGACAAAGCTCAAAGCAATGGAACAACAAGTTTTCAAGTGCCGAGGGATGGTGGAGCGCGGACTCAACGCCAACCAGATAATGATCGTGGAGTTCACCAACAACCACAAGCTAGACGCCAAGAACATCGGGGAGACCATCTTCAAGCTTCATGAGAAAATCGAGCACCTCCAAGCCCAGATCTATGACCTGCAAAACCAAAACTGTGAGTATGAATATAGATTCAAGAGAATGAGTTTGGCTGCAGATTTGAGGATCCCGGAGACTCGATCATCCTTCTATGATGGTGAGCCTATGCCTTGGAAGACGGACGACAGGCCTACATCATCAACAACTCCATCATCACCACCTCCGAGGACATAATCACATGGGTATGGGCACTCCCCTTGGCGACTGCCAAGCTTGGGGGAGGTGCCCCGGTATCGTATCACCATCACACTCCTATCTTTACCGTTTTTACTTAGTTTGATCCTTTTAGTAATATCTTGATCCAGTAGAATAAAGTTTTGGTATGATTTAGTTTTGAGTTTTGCCTTATGATCCCTCTATGTAATCGAGTTCGTGAGCTATATATAATAAAGACTAGTGTTGAGTCAAGGGCTTTGCTATCTTGCTACGATCTTGAGGGAATAAAAGAATAAAAGAAATAAAAGAGATCATATTGATCTTATGGAGGGTAATGACTTCACATATAAAGAGTATGATGAATAAAAGTTGTTGAGAGTTGGAAAACATAGTTTTGGTCATCGTTGCAATTAATAGGAAGTAATAAAGAAAGAGAGGTTTTCACATATAAATATACTATCTTGGACATCTTTTATGACTGCGAGCACTCATTTAAATATGACATTCTAAAGAGTTGATGTTGGACAAGGAAGACAACGTAATGGGTTATGTTTTCTCACATCTGAATTAAAGTATATTGTCAGGGATCATCCAACATGTTGAGTTTGCCTTTCCCCTTCAGGCTAGACAAATTCCTTGCACCAAGTAGAGATACTACTTGTGCTTCCAAATATCCTTAAACCCAGTTTTGCCATGAGAGTCCACCATATCTACCTATGGATTGAGTAAGATCCTTCAAGTAAGTTGTCATGTTGCATGCAATAAAAATTGCTCTCTAAATATGTATGACTTATTAGTGTGGAGAAAGTAAGCTTTATACGATCTTGTGATATGGAAGCAATAAAAGCGACGGACTGCATAATAAAGGTTCATATCACAAGTGGCAATATAAAGTGACGTTCTTTTGCATTAAGATTTCGTGCATCCAACCATAAAAGCACATGACAACCTCTGCTTCCCTCTGCGAAGGGCCTATATTTTACTTTTTGTCTTATACATACGCAAGAGTCATGGTGATCTTCACCTTTCCTTTTTACATTTTATCCTTTGGCAAGCACTTCGTGTTGGAAAGATCCTGATATATATATATATATATATATATATATATATATATATATATATATATATATATCCAATTGGATGTAAGTTAGCATGAACTATTAGTGTTGACATTACCCTTGAGGTAAAAGGTTGGGAGGCAACACTATAAGCCCCTATCTTTCTCTGTGTCCAATTAAAACTTCATAACCATAAGTATTGCGTGAGTGTTAGCAATTGTGAAAGACTAAATGATAGTTGAGTATGTGGACTTGCTGAAAAGCTCTTATATTGACTCTTTCCGATGTTATGATAAATTGCAATTGCTTCAATGACCGAGATCATAGTTTGTTAGTCCTCAATGAAGTTTCTGATTCATACTTGACATTGTGAATAGATTGTTACTTGAGCATAAGAAATCATATGACAATATATATATATATATATATATATATATATATATATATATATGTTGCTGTTATAAGAATGATCATGATGCCCTCATGTCCGTATTTTATTTTATCGACACCTCTATCTCTATTTGCATCATGCTTTTATATCAATATTTATAGCATTATGGGCTGTTATTACACGTTATGTCACAATACTTATGCCTATTCTCTCTTATTTTACAAGGTTTACATGAAGAGGGAGAATGCCGGCAGCTTGGATTCTGGGCTGGAAAAGGAGCAAATATTAGAGATCTATTCTGCACAACTCCAAAAGTCCTGAAACTCCACGGAAGTAATTTTTCGATTTAATAAAAAATACTGAGCGGAAGAAATACCAGAGGGGGCCCACACCCTGGCCACGAGGGTGGAGGGAGCGCCCTACCCCCCGGGGCGCGCCCCCTACTTCATGGGCCACCTGGCAGCCCTCCGGTGCCCATCTTATGCTATATGAAGTCTTTTACCCTGGAAAAAATCATAAGCAAGCTTTCGGGACGAAACTCCGCGGCCACGAGGCGGAACCTTGGCTGAACCAATCTAGGGCTCCGGTGGAGCTGTTCTGCTGGGGAAACTTCCCTCCGGGAGGGGGAAATCATTACCATCGTCATCACCATCAATCCTCTCATCGGGAGGGGGTCAGTCTCCATCAACATCTTCACCAGCACCATCTCCTCTCAAACCCTAGTTCATCTCTTGTATCCAATCTTTGTTCCAAAACCTCAGATTGGTACTTGTGGGTTGCTAGTACTGTTGATTACTCCTTGTAGTTGATGCTAGTTGGTTTATTTGGTGGAATATCATTTGTTCAGATCCTTAATGCATATTAATACCCCTCTGATTTTGAACATGAATATGATTCGTGAGTAGTTACGTTTGTTCCTGAGGACATGTGATAAGTCTTGCTATTAGTAGTCATGTGAATTTGGTATTCGTTCGATATTTTGATGAGACGTATGTTGTCTCTCCTCTAGTGGTGTTATGTGAACGTTGACTACATGACACTTCACCATTGTTTGGGCCTAGAGGAAGGCATTGGGAAGTAATAAGTAGATGATGGGTTGCTAGAGTGACATAAGTTTAAACCCTAGTTTATGCGTTGCTTCGTAAGGGGCTGATTTGGATCCATATGTTTCATGCTATGGTTAGGTTTACCTTAATACTTCTTTTGTAGTTGCGGATGCTTGCAATAGGGGTTAATCATAAGTGGGATGCTTGTCCAAGAAAGGGCAGTACCCAAGCACCGGTCCACCCACATATCAAATTATCAAAGTAACGAACGCGAATCATATGAGCGTGATGAAAACTAGCTTGACGATAATTCCCATGTGTCCTCGGGAGCGCTTTTCTCTATATAAGAACTTGTCCAGGCTTGTCCTTTGCTACAAAAAGGATTGGGCCACCTTGCTGCACCTTATTTACTTTCATTGCTTGTTACCCATTACAAATTACCTTATCACAAAACTATCTGTTACCGATAATTTCAGTGCTTGCAGAGAATACCTTACTGAAAACCGCTTGTCATTTCCTTTTGCTCCTTGTTGGGTTCGACACTCTTACTTATCGAAAGGACTATGATAGATCCCCTACACTTGTGGGTCATCACTCTGCATATGGCAAATTGTCATCCCAACTAGATCCATAATCTAGCGCAGAAGCTCTCGACATGTCCTCCAGAATCTGATTGACTCTTTTGGTCTGTCCATCTGTCTGTGGATGAAAGGCTGTACTGAACTCTAGCCTGGTACCCAAAGTCTCGTGCAATTGATTCCAGAACTTTGAGGTAAATTGGGTTCCTCTATCTGATATAATGGTCCTCGGAACTCCATGCAGACATACGATCCTGGTCATATATATCTTTGCCAACTTCACACTTGTATAAGTGGTCTTCACTGGGATGAAATGAGCTACTTTCGTCAATCGATCGACTACAACCCATATCGAGTCATAGCCTGAATGAGTCCTGGGCAATCCCGTGATAAAGTCCATGCCTAGCTTGTCCCACTTCCATTCGGGTATCGGCAATGGTTGTAGCAATCCTGCTGGCTTCTGATGCTCTGCCTTCACTCTCTGACATACATCACATACTTCTACATACTCAGCAATATCCTTCTTCATTCCAGTCCACCAAAAACTTTCCTTCAAATCCAGATACATCTTGGTGTTTCCTGGGTGAATCGAATACGGCGAATCATGGGCCTCCTGCAGAATCAACTTCCTGATCTCGAGGTCATTAGGCACATATACGCGATCCTCAAACCATAAAGTATCATGCTCATCCTCACGAAATCCTTTAGCCTTCCCTTTGCTCATCCTTTCCTTTATCTCGGCAATCTCCTTGTCAGCCTTCTGGGCTTCTCTGATCTTATCCGTCAAAGTAGAATGGATTTCCAATGCTGCTACATAACCTCTCGGAACTATTTCCAAACATAGCTCGCGAAGATCCTCTGCTAACTCCTTGGGTAAATCTCCGGTCATGAGCGTGTTAACGTAACTCTTGCGGCTCAACGCATAGGCTACTACATTAGCCTTTCCGGGATGATAATGCAATTCCATATCATAATCCTTAATGAGCTCCAACCATCTCCTCTGGTTGAGATTCAACTCCTTCCGCATGAATATATACTTCAAAGTCTTGTGATCCGTGTATACCTCACAATGGTTTCCGATGAGAAAATGTCTCCATGTCTTCAATGCATGCACTACGGCTGCTAACTCTAAATCATGTGTAGCATAATTTAACTCATGAGGTTTAAGCTGTCGTGAGGCGTATGAAACAACTCTTCCCTCCTGCATAAGCACTGCTCCAAGTCCTCGACGTGAAGCGTCGCAATACACTTGATAATCCTTGCGTTGATCTGGAAGAATCAACACTGGGGCTGTAACCAAACGTTTCTTCAGCTCCTGAAAACTAGCTTCACACTCCTTAGTCCATTTGAACTTGGTGTCCTTTTTCAACAACTCGGTCATTGGCTTCGCAATCCTGGAGAAATTCTCAATGAACCTCCGATAATATCCTGCGAGTCCAAGGAAACTCCGGATCTCTCCAACAGACGTGGGTGCCACCCATTTAGTCACAGAAACAACCTTGGTGGGGTCTACTACTATTCCTTCTCCGGATATAACATGTCCGAGGAATCCAACTTCCTTCAACCAAAACTCACACTTGCTGAACTTGGCATATAACTGATGTTCCCTGAGCTTCTCAAGAACCAAACGCAAATGTTCCTTATGCTCCTCTTCGTTCTTCGAGTAGACGAATATATCATCTATGAACACTACGACGAACTTATCCAAAAACTCCATAAACACTTTGTTCATCATGTTCATGAAATAGGTAGGCGCGTTAGTCAGACCAAATGACATAATGGTATACTCATATAGCCCGTACCTTGTGGTAAAAGCTGTCTTAGGTATATCCTGATCTCGAATCTTCAACTGGTGGTATCCTGATCGCAGATTGGTCTCGGAAAATACTTTAGCTCCTTGCAACTGGTCAAACAAATCGTTGATCATCGGTAGGGGGTACTTGTTCTTGATCGTCACTTCATTCAACGCACGATAATCAACAACCATCCTCAATGATCCATCCTTCTTCTCCACTAGAAGTACTGGGGCTCCCGAAGGTGACGAACTTGGTCGAATGTAACCTTTATCCAGTAACTCCTTAATCTGCTTCTTAATTTCCTCCAAATCCTTTGCGGGCATCCGATATGGTCTCTTAGATATTGGCCCGGTGCCTGGCAAAAGCTCAATCAAAAACTCAATGTCCCTATCCGGTGGCATGCCTGGCAACTCCTCCGGAAATACATCAGGGTAATCCTTCACCACTGGTACTTCCTCCTGTACAACTCCTGATAAGGAATTCACTTGAGTCCTCCGTGGCATATGCCGGGATACATACTTGATCCTTCTCCCTTCTATGGTGGTGAGCATAATCGACTTACTGTCGCAATCGATGTTTCCTCCATACATCGATAGCCAATCCATACCCAAAATCACATGCAATCCTTGTGACTCCAAAATTATTAGATCCGAGGGGAAAACATGCCTACCTATGGTCAATGGCATTTGAAAACATCCTTGGCTTGCCATATGCTCCGCTCCTGGCGAGCTTACTAACATAGGTGTCCTAAGAACTTTGGTGGGCAACTTATACTTATCCACAAATCCCCTTGATATGTATGAATGCGATGCACCGGTATCAAAAAGTACGATTGCAGTAAATAACTTAACC
Organism: Aegilops tauschii subsp. strangulata; assembly: GCF_002575655.3. NCBI lineage: Eukaryota > Viridiplantae > Streptophyta > Magnoliopsida > Poales > Poaceae > Aegilops > Aegilops tauschii. The sequence continues at coordinate 33,591,274 of NC_053037.3, read as the reverse complement.
AAAAACTTACCTATAACTGCATCTGGCTGCTCTTCAACCTCTTCCACGCTAACGTGGTTCACTTGTCCCCTGTTGAAAGGGTTGGGCTTCTTCCCAGAGCTTCCATTGCCATTTCCATTCTTTGCTTCAGAACACTCCGTGGCGTAATGTCCATTCTTCCCGCACTTGAAACAAGTAATGTGACTAAGGTCCTTCTTGGCGGGCGTTGCTGGGTTGGAACGGTTTTGGCCGTTGCTTCCTCCATTCCCATTCCCATTCTTGGGGCCACTATGGTTATGCGAACTGCCTCCATTGGAATTATGGCCTCCATGGTTATGGTGAATGTGTCCTCCTGAGTTCGGGGTAAAACGAGGTCTCTCCTAAGCTCCTGAATTGTACTTCCCTTGTCCATACTTCCTCTTGCGACTGTCTATCTGCTGCTGCTTCCCTTCAATCATAAGAGCTCTATCTACCAACTCCTGGTAGTTGTTGAAGGTTGCCACCATCAACTGCATTCTCAGCTCATCATTCAGTCCTTCCAGAAACTTCTCCTGCTTAGCAGCATCAGTTGCTACGTCATCAGGGGCATAACGTGGTAACTTACTAAACTCATCCACATACTGGCCCACTGTGCGCCCTCCTTGGCGCAAGTTGTGAAACTCGCGCTTCTTCATGTTCATGGCTCCTACGGAAACATGGGCAGTGCAAAAAGCCTGCTGAAACTGGTCCCATGTAATAGTGTCAATGGGGTAAGTGGCTGTGAAGTTCTCCCACCATGATGTTGCGGGTCCATCAAGCTGATGTGCGGCAAAATGCACTCTCTCCGCATCTGTGCATCCTGCAGTGGTCAGCTCCCTTCCAATCTTGCAAAGCCAATCATTTGCAACAATCGGCTCGATGCTACTAGAGAACACCAGCGGATTCAGCCTTAGGAAACGGGCTAAGTGATCAACAGGTGGTGGTGGTGGGTTGTTGTTGTTCCCTTGGTTCTGATTCTGGACTAGTAGCTGCATCAAGGTGTTCTGCTGCTGGATCAACTGAGTGAGCTCCGGTGGGAAAGCAAATCCATTGTCACGTCTCGGAGGCATCGGATGGGTTTAGAAAAGGTGAGAAAACAGAATAGAATGAGGTCTAAAGGGAAAACACTACCCATATGCACACGAGACAAACACAAACATATCACTTCAATCAATTCAAACAAGGGCATACAATCGGTCTAACTATCGTTACAAAAGTGCTCGGACTATACTATATACATGGGGGAATACTACTGCTGATATGGTGGTCGACTAGAAGTTTTAATCGGTAGAAGACTCCATGATATTCGCTCCAGCTTCATCAACATAGTCATCATCGCTATCGTCGGGGCCTGAGTCGGTGCCGTCGATGATGATGTAGTCCTCCAAACGGATGTCCTTGGAATCGTCGTCATCTCCTCCTGGCGCGGGGTCTCCCATGAATACTCCTAGCTTCCTCGTCAGGTCGTCATTCTTCTCCACTAGTATCGTCATTTCCTCCTCATATCCATCACATGTAGACTTGAGTTCTTACTCCAGCTCCGAAATCCTGGTCATTTCCTTCTTCAGATCTATCATGCATGCGCACATCTGGTTCTCCTGGCGACGAATGTGCTTGTTTAACTCCTGGATGATTGCTGCAATGGACTTGTCTCTCCTGGTGCTGATCATCTCCCATTGCTCATCTCGGCGCCCACATATTTGGTAGATAGTATCCTTAAGATCCTTGTGATAAACTTCTCCAATGTGTCCCATGGCGATGTGGGCTGCCATGCTCTTTCCTAGACTCCAGGTTGGTGCATCAAAGGAAAACTCTATGGGTCAGTGACTGGCATGAACGTCCTTCCTGGAACTTGAACTCGAATCATCCAACGCTCCTCTTCTGGTAAAGTGGCGATGTAGGTCGAGGTGAAGCTTGGTATTCCGATGATCAGGTACCTAGTAACTTCCTTCAAGTGTCGTCCAAAAGGTGTGTCTTCATCCGGCTGTGTAAACTTGTTCCTTGAGTCCGCCATCCTATAGAGTAGAAAAGGGAGAGGAGTCAGAAATGAGTAGAGAAGAGTGACCTATAGTTTTAGCTTAGTGGTCGTGTCCTACAGTCAGCGTGTGCTCTGATACCATCTTGTAGCGACTAAACCTCAAACAGTCTAGTCTCTGTGCATCAGTGTCTTCCCTGGATCGGTAATGCTGACACGCACAGTACTTGAGGATTTATAACAAAGTTTCAATCACACTCTTATTACATCGAATGTCTCAAAAGAGAACTTATTACAATAATATGGCTTAATGCCATCTAAATAAGATAACAACGGAAGGCTTGGAAGATAAAGTGAGCCCATCAACTCCAACGGCATAGCTGAGTGAACGACAACGACCTATGGCACCTTACTCGTCGTCTGAAAAGTCTGCAACATGATATGTTGCAGCCCGAAACGGGTCAGCACATGGAATATGCTGGCAATGTAACACATAGAGTAATGAACAGAATAAATGCTATCACTACATGCATATATGGCTGGTGGAAAAGCTCTATGGTTACTGTTTTTGCATAAAGCCAATTTTTCCCTACATCAAAGGAGTAAATTTCATTTAACTATCATGATGGTTCATTTAACTATCACGATGGTTGTTAAACATTGAGAAGGTTCCTCCAACTCAATCCCAATTAAGCAATATCAATTAAACCCAACAAATTAATTTAGTGTGATGAGATCAACATGATAATCCAAGAACCAGATACTCAAGATATCTATAACCGGGGACACGGCTAGCCATGATTAGTTTGTACACTCTGCAGAGGTTTGCGCACTTTTCCCCACAAGAATCGATCTCATCCGTTGGATTTCTCGCACTACATGATGTTTGAGAAACGGATGAACGAGACACAGTCTTTCAGAAACATTAACTCTTTACTCTGGATGGACAGTTACACCTACTTCCCCTACATATGCTAGCCCACCACTGGAAGAGGTCATGCAACATACTCAACTATGCTAGAGCCCATAATAGATTGTGGGTGCACACGGAACGCTACAAAAAAATACACTTCCGTGATGATACGTGTTTGTCACAGTAGGTCACGTTTTCTGTCATGCATGTACATCCATGACGATTTTATGACAAAATCAAGATAGTCATACCTGTGCTGTCATTGAAGTGTTCCATGACATTACCAAAATTATCATCACGGAAGTGTCCACTTCCATGACGATAAATCGCGCGTCACAGAAGTGCTTTCGTCAAGGGTGACCGACACGTGGCATCCACCGTAACGGAACGCCGTTAAGCTATCGGGTCCGGTTTTGGATCCGATAACCCGTTAATAGCCCCGACCAATGGGGATTTTCCACGTGTAAAATCATCATTGGCTGGAGGAGACACGTGTCAGCTCGCCGTCGGGACAGATGTCATCCACTCACTGGACAGAAGGCGCCTATGATACGTTGACACGTGGCATGGCCCAACAGAGGCCCATTCCTATGAAAAGGCCGGCCCGTTTGACTTGGTCAAAAGGTGGCGGGCCGGCCAACTGAAAGCCTGTTAATGGCCCATTCGCATATAGCCCATTTACAGCCCACTAACCCAGGGCCTGTTACGACCTATCCGAATTAGGCCCAGTAGCGTCATATGGGCCGTCCAATATGATTCCAGTCCGTTTTAACTTCCGGCCCATGTATGGCCCATGATGTCTTTCGGCCCATATGAGGCCCTTTGTAACTCTTGGCCCATTAACGGCCCGTGGTGAAACTGGCCCGTAATAAACAGTGTATCACTTTATACCCATTAACGGCCCATTATTCCATTGGGCCGTTTCCAGCCCATGTTATATTTCGGCCTTCTCAGGGCCCATTTATTCTTGGGCTCATTTCCAGCATTCGGTTACTTACGGCCCGTTACTGTCATTTTCTGCTTGTGGGCCAAATTCAGCCCGTTGTTACAGTCGGCCCAGTTGTGGCCCGTTAATACGTTGGTCCATTTTCATAGCGTCATCAAATATGACCTATTTACGACAACCTGTTATGGTCGGCCCATGAACGGACGATTCCAACTCTAGCCCGTTTACGGCCATAATGTTGTCTGTTTTTGGCCCATGTTTGGCCAATCGATCATACGGCCCATATAAGGCCCATTGATGATACGACCCGTAGAAGGCCCATTGATGATACGGCCCGTAGAAGGCCCATTGTGTCTACGGCCCGTAGAAGGCCCGTTGTTTCTACGGCCCGTAGAAGGCCCATTGTTTCTACGGCCCGTAGAAGGCCCATTGTTTCTATGGCCAGTAGGAGGCCCAGTGTCACTACAGTAAATATGTAGCCCATGGTTATTGTGGCCTAGTTTTAAAAAATAGGTTATTGCGGCCACTAGCAAACCGCGGAAAAAGAACTGCATTGACTACAAGCAAATAAATAAACAATACAACAAGGAAATAAATAAGCAAGCAACTAACACTAGGCTATCACGGCTATTACACATATTACATTCACTGGGCATCAAAGTTCGCCACTAGTGCAAATATAGGGAACAAAGCAGCATATCATATACACTGGTTGTCAAAGTTGGCGACCAGCGCAAATAAACGCCGCAACAAAACATATCCAGAACTGAAACCACTTCAGAAGATCTCAAGAAACAATATCTTGGGTACCCTTAATGCTGGCAAGATACTTAGCAAGCTTATTAACTTTCTCTTGTTTGGCGCTTAAATCCTCCAGCGCTTGCTGTTGCACCAGGAAGTATGCATCTGAATTCTGCAGGGACTTCCTCAGTCCTTCAGCTTCCTGTCGCAGCACATCTGATTGATGTATTTCAACTTGAAGTTGAGACTCAAGAAGACGAACTGATTCAGGCAGCGAGTTCGAAGAGCTTGTGCCAGCAGTAGTGGCCAGTAACTCGAACACTACATCAAGTCAGGACTTTTGGGTTCTCTCACTGTCGTCAAGATAGTTTTTATCAGCTTTCTTGGAGACCAACGGGGATGTCTCACTATCTTGAACCTTATCTGCATTACTTCCTTTACCATTGCATAACGCGGTACTGTTCTCCAATATTTTATCCGCATTCTAAAAGAGAAACAAGCAGACACATCATAGGTTTACCATGTTGTATATGAAACTCATTTTGGTAAATGAGTTCAACAGTAAAGTGGACAGGATAATAGCATGAAACAAACATATATTTATGTACCATGGTCACTTTATGGTCTATATCATTCTACTTTTTGTTGCCAAATCAAGATAGAGACACAGTTCAAATAATATTTGTTCAAGACAAAGCAGAATAGAAAGAATATAAGTGTGGGAAACTATAGAGCAATAACAACACTTGTAATGTGCATGACATGAGAACATACCTGTTTATTCAATTGAAACTGAAATCAACATAGAGCAGGTTACAACAGCAAACCAGTTAAAGAAACAGGTGTAAAACATACCTGTTACGCCAATGGAGTTTCAATTCCATCCTTCAAATTTGAAAATAGTTGGTATGAGTAAATACAGTAATGCAAGAGCAAAGGAGTATGAACCATAGCTACAGAACCTGACCTGAGAACAAATCTTCTTCTCCTTTAAGCGTTGAGTTGGGATTCGGAGTGGTGGTCCTCATGCTTTGGGCACTGCAGTTCCCTTACTAACTGCTCGTGTTTGGGTGCTCTATAGTGGAGACGGTGCTGTGTCAACTGGAACTGGGTTACTATCTGCCGGGGTTGGGGTTAGAAGGGGTGTAGCTGGTTCTCCGTCCAACTGGGTAGGGGTACAATCTGTGAGAGTCTGGGTTATGTGAGGTGGATCTGGTCCTTGGGCAAGTACAACCGTGGTTCTATCTGCATCAACTGGTAGCACTATCTTTTCTGAAGACCGTGTTGTTACCCCCTTAGATACTGCCATAACCCTCTCCAATTCAAATGGCTGATAAACAAGAAAAGTAATTGAAAGTATAGACATTGTATGATAGACAGGTGCAATGGATAGTGGGGAATAAAAGAGGGCATGAAATAATTCACATTTATGTTGTCTAACCAAACAGGATAGCATGACACAATTTCACATATATGATGGCTAACTAAACAGGATAGCATGACACAATTTCACATTATGATGGCTAACTAAAAAAGATGGAAAGACATAGTTCAAAATATGATGACTATGTAAACAGGATGACATGATATAACTATATAATGTGTTTATTAAATAGGTTGGCATGCCATAATTCACATACATTTACGGATAGAATGCCATAATTCAAAATATGATGACTATAAACACTAAACAGGATGAGATGATATAACTATATGATGTCTTTATTAAATGGGTTGCCATGCCATAATTCAGATAGATGATGTGTATGTACTATGTAAACATGATGGCATGACATAATTCAAATATATGTTTTATATAGTAAGCAAGTAAGCAGATGGCAATCCATATATGATGTAAAAACTAAGCAATGCAAGACAACATGCACGACATGGGTAATATAACCCTGCCAAGTTTGAGCATAGACCTCAGGGGGGAAATAGGACTGGTCATCAGTCTCTGAATCCTCCTCTGAGGAGCTCTCTGTAACCAGCAAGATGTCTGCTTCAGCAGGTAGCATTGTTTGCTCTGAATACCTTGTTTTCACTCCAGATACTTCCATCACCGCTTCAAATGGCTGATGCACAGGAAGAGTAGTTGAATATACAAACGTTGTCGACAAATGGAATACATAATACAAAAAAATGATAGCATGATATAATTCACATACATGATGATTGGCTAAACAGCATGGCATTGCATAATTCACATATATGATGCCTTTGCAACAAGATAGCATTGCATAATTCACATATATAATGTCTTGCAACAAGATGGCAATGCATAATTCACATATATGGTAATTAGACACTGAACAAGTGGCATTCACACAAAGCATGTCTAAACTAATCAAATGACATAGCAATGCGAGACACCATATGCATGATATGAGCAACATAACCCTGCCAAGTTAGAGCATACACCTCGGGGGGGGGGGGGGGCGAATAGGACTGGTCATCTGTCTCTGAATCCTCCTCTGAGGAGCTATCCGTAACCAGCGAGATATGCGCTTCGTTAGATAGCATAGTCTGCTCTGAAGACCTTGTTTTCACTCCAGAATTTGCCATCACCGTGTCAAATGGCTGATGCACACGAAGAGCAGTTGAATGTACTAACATTGTTGACAAATGTAATATGTAACGAAAAAAGGATGGCCTGATATAATTTACATATAAGATGACTGGCTAAGCAGGATGACATTGCAAAATTCACATATATGATGCCTGGCTAAACAAGATGGCGTTGCATAATTCACATAAACGATGAATAAACTAAATAGATGGCATTCGCACAAAGGATGTCTAAACTAAACAGATGACATATTTGATGTATAAAGTAAGCAATGCAAGGCACCATATGCATGATATAACCAACATCAGCATGCCAAGTTAGAGCGAAGACCTCAGGGGGTAAATAGGAGTTGTCTTCTCCTTCTGAATCCCCCTCAGAACAGATATCTTCCTCTCGATTACAATCCGAAATGGGTGGAGGGGGGCTGCCTTTGCGCCTACCATGGAGCGACGTCTGCATGAAATTTTATTGCCACGCAAGGCTCGTCTCTTTTGCTCCACATGTTCAGTTCCCTTGTTTAAAATAACTGCCATGCATAGGAATAAAACATAGTGAGATTATGTAAGGAGTGCATGCAGAAATCCAGAGTGATGGTAGCAACCTGTGGATAGACCCAAAACCAATAATAGCAGGCAGATAATGGCTTCAGTTAAAAAATACAGATAATGGCTTCTTTACTGTTTGTTTCCCACCCAACATGAAACTCATAGTAGACACTGGAGATTAACCAGATAGTAGATAGATACTATTGATTGCGGCCCTGATATGTACCCCACAACCATTTAAAAACTCAAGTTTGACCATTAGTTTGGAGCTGACTCAGAGTCTAATCGGTGAACAGGACGATAAAGTAGCATGTAATATTAAGCGATGCATAACGTAAGCAGACACGAAAGAGTGCGACCTCTCTTGCGGACCCGTGTAGTCCTCGAGGTCATCTGCTCGGTTGATGATGGTAATGTAGTTTTCATGGCTGCCGGCGGTGGGGAAGAAGATCTGAGGCAGCGAAAGACAGTCTGGAGGCCGAATCCCTGCTGTGCCGGACCCTTCTGTCGTTGGAGCAGCTGAGCTGGGGTGGACGACGGCGCAGCAGGAGCAGGACAAACCACGCAAGGTTTTCTTTGACAACTATCTGTAAGAGAAGTAATTCTGTAAGGGCTCGTTTGAATTGGAGGATTCCAACAATGCAGGGATAGGAAATAGACAGGAATAGGATAGGAATGCACGTGCAAAACTGAGAATTTAAAAACACAGGATTTCTGCCAATCTGGGTGTTTGTTTCACAAGAATTGGAAGATCATAGGATGCAAAGAAGCATGGTGAGATTAAGTCAAACCACAAGAAAATGTACAGTTATAATGCTATTATGCTACTATCTCTTAGTCTTGTGCTTCATGAATAGGAATTTGAAAAGGAGGACAAGTGAAAATTAAAATTCCTACGTTTTTTCTTTCAAGGAGACACTAAAGGAACAAATCCTACAGTTTTCCTTTGCTCCATTCCTTTGAACCAAATTCATGAATAGTAGTACCATAGGAAACTTTCCAATTCCTATGTTTTTCATTCACTTTTCCTTTCAAGCACTAGCGATTCTAGTAGGCAGGCTTGAGCAAGGAAAATCCTACACTAAAAAAATGTTTTTGTGCTACTTCTATTACTTTGGACCCAGGCCACTGCCCTACTATCTCAACTCCCAGGGCCATCGACAAATGCACAACTCAAACGCGCAGAGATAAATAATGATGGCATTCAAGAGAGTCCATCACGGATAGCTAAGTTGCCTGGTACCTCACTGCTTGTCATATAGTAGGATAAAATAATCGTATTTCCCGTTACTATGTGTGCTCAGTGGACAATATATATAACATGTAGAGTAAAAAAGAGATGCAACAAGTGTACAACCTCTTTGGCGAAGCCATGTCGATCTCAGCATGATTGGGTTGGCCGGTGAGGATGCTTCGGCTGACTTGGCTGTCGGAGGAGGGGAAGAATATCTTAGGCGTCTGGAGATGGAGCCCGAGGTACTTCTCCGCTGTGATGGAGGGTTTTGTCGTTGGAGCAGCTCCGGTAAGTTGTACGACGCCGAGGCTGAAGACGGACAAGAGAGACAACGTTAACCTGAGTGGAATTCTAATAGCATCGCCAATACATGACGTAAAATACATAACCACAAAGCGCTAGATGTAAAATACATCAGCCGCTCATCTCTGAACTTAACTGTCGAAACTGAATTTAACCGTCGAAACTGAACTTAACTGTTGAAACTGAATTTTGCTGTCGAAACTGAATTTTACTGTCGAAACTGAATGCACTAGCAAGGTGAGGCTACACGTCAGTCGACTGACTTTTTCATCTCTAGTCAGTCGATTTTGCAGCCGTTGGATACGAAATCAAGGGCCTGCAGTTCATCTTCAACCTCCACCCCCCTGAGACGCCAGCCACCACCGGCCAAACAGCAGCCCTCCGCCGCCCGCGGCCGGCGGTGCGCCGCCCGGGCCGCCCCGAAAACACTCCCCACCGCCCCGACCATCCCTCTAGCCCCCCCCGTGCCGAGCTTTTTCTCCGACGATCCCCATGCCACCGCCTCACCACCGCCGGCGACCATCGCCCCCACCCTGAACCCTAAGATAGATAGTGGGGTACCTCTCCGGCGAGCCCTCCTCCCCGCTACGGCTGGTTCTTCCTTCACTCCGGCGAGCCCCCCCACCCCCGAAAATCGACTGACCCAAAAGTCGATTCAGTCGACTGAAGTGTAGCTAAATCGGAGCAGCATCGCAAGCAAGAGCAAGAGCGAGAGCAGCAGCACGAGCAAGAGCAATAGCAAGAGCAGACCAGGAAGGGGACCGGGAGCAAGAGCAGAGCAGCAGCGTGAGCGAGAGCTAAAGCAGCAGCAGCTCCTACTGATGTGGACGTCACTGGAGAAGGAGCGACGCCGTGGAGGAAGTGGCCTGTAGCGACCAGACCTCAAACAGTCTAGTCTCTCTGCATCAGTGTCATCCCTGGATCGGTAATGCTGACACGCATAGTACTCGAGGATTTATAACAGAGTTTCAAACACACACTTATTACATTGAATGTCTCAAAAGAGAACTTATTACAATAATATGGCTTAAGGCCATCTAAAACGATAACAGCGGAAGACTTGGAAAATAAAGTGAGTCCATCAACTCCAGCGGCGTAGCTGAGTGAAAGACAACGACCTATGGCACCTTATTCTTCGTCTGAAAAGTCTCCAACATGAACGTTGCAGCCCGAAACGAGTCAGCACATGGAATATGCTGGCAATGTAACACATAGAGTAATGAACAGAATAAATGCTATCACTACATGCATATTTGACTGGTGGAAAGCTCTATGGTTACAGTTTTTGCATAAAGCCAATTTTTCCCTACAACAAAGGAATAAATTTTATTTAACTATCATGGTGGTTGTTAAACATTGAGAAGGTTCCTCCAACTCAATCCCGATTAAACATCATCATTAAACCCAATCAAATTATATTTAGAGTGATGAGATCAACATGATAATCCAAGAACCAGATACTCAAGATGTCCATAACTGGGGACATGGCTAATCATGATCAGTTTGTACACTCTACAGAGGTTTGCGCACTTTTCCCCACAAGACTCGAATACATCCATGGTCAGAGAATCGAGACACAGTCTTTCTGAAGCATTAACTCTCTACTCTGGATAGACAGTACCACCTACAACCCACTACATCTGCTAGTCTACCTCTTCAAGAGCTTCACGCAACTTACTCAACTATGCCAGAGCCCATATTGGCTTGTGGCTGCACACGGAAGTTTCTAGCAAGAATAATCTTATGATCCCTTTGAGCCTAGGTGGCGGACCGTAGGATGATCACACGGGTACTCCGGGATATCCTAGGACAACACTGGATTCTCCAGATGCCCTGACAACCACTTGGTACTCCAGGGTGCCTCGAACAATCCACCCAGATGTGTATTTAAGTAGCCACCTTAAGTTAACCTTTAATTAACAATACTCACATCTGTTATGGATACACTCACCCAAACCACGTCTACGAGCATAGCATAGCAATATAAGCATAAGGTAGAAGTAACTCCCAAAGGTTTGATAATAAACAGGGCAATAGGTTCTACCTCATCATCTACTTCCCAAAACCCACATGTTAATCAGATCCTAACCATGCAATTGTTTGAGGGTTGATCTAATGCAATAAAACAGGGTAGTAAAGAGGTATGATCAAAGTGTTACTTGCCTTGCTGATGATCCGTGAAACCGAGAGACTCGTAGTAGCACGCTTCGCACTCCGGGTACTCTATCGTAAACAAACAAATACATATATAAGCACTCAATTAGAAGCATGGGTAAAACTCAAATAAGAGATCTAACTAGAAATTTGAACTTAAGAACTCCAGTTTGCAAAAAGAATCAAATCAAACGAAGCAACGAAACTCAAACAGCGAAAGAAACAAGATCCGTTTACTAATCTGGACTAAACTCAAATTTTACAGTACCAAAATCTTGTTCGAGTTGTTTAAATAGAAAGAGGGTTTGAGAGGAAGATCTAGGCGCTTGAATCGCCTGATTATGATAAACGAGCGAAATGATAAACTAAAACTAAGATCTGGGCTGAAATTGCGATCGAAAATAAATGCGAAAGAACCCTGGAAAAAGAAAAACTGACGAACAGGCTAACGAACGAACGTTCGCTGTCGGCGGCTAACGGGTGAACACCGTTCGTTAAAACGAACGTACGGACGAACGTCCGCTATTTAACTAAATCTAGAAAACCGAACGGATCTAAATAAAAAACAAAATCTGGGTTTACGAAATAAAACCGATCGGTTTTTTAAAAAACCCGGCGGCTACCTCGGCAAACGTGTCGGCGGCGACGGCGGGAACTCCTGCGGGGCGGCGGGCAACTCCGGCGGGGCGACGGCAAGCGGCGGCGGGGTCGAGGCGGGGCTAGGGTTTCGGCGGCTCGGGTCTGGGCTGGGGCGGCTCGGGGCCTCGGCCTCTTAAAGGGTCGGCCGGGTCAGTGTCCCAGGCGGACACGGCCCGGTAAGGCGGTTGTTTTTTTTTTAAATATTCCGTTGCGCAGAAAAACAATTAAAAGAAATAATAAACAGACTACAAAAATCCTGAAATAAATTTTCCCCGTCCTCTAAAAATAAGGCAGACAAGGTGAACATTTATTTGGGCCTCTAATGCAATTTTGAAAAACACACTTTTTTTCCTAATTCAAATAAAATAGCAATAAAACTCCGAATAAAATACTTATTTGATTTTAATATCTTCCCTTCAATATTTCTTTATTTTGGGGAAGTCATTTTATCCCCTCTCTTTTATTTTCATATATGAAATATTCGAAGAGAAAAATAATTAAAATCAAACGATCCTCTTTTCAAAATTTGAGAAAACTCAAATATGAAAATAACGAAATCCCCAACTCTCTCCGTGGGTCCTTGAGTTGCGTAGAATTTCTAGGATCAACCCAAAATGCAATAAAATATGATATGCAATGATGATCTAATGTATAACATTCCAAATTGAAATTTTGGGATGTTACAAACCTACCCCCCTTAAGATGAATCTCGCCCTCGAGATTCGGGTTGGCTAGAAAATAGGTGAGGGTGGTCCTTACGTAGGTCTTCCTCTCATTCCAAGTGGCTTCATCCTCGGTATGGTGGCTCCACTGAACTTTGTAGAACTTGATAACCTTGCTGCGTGTGACTCGGCTGGCAAACTCGAGAATCTTCACTGGTTTCTCCTCGTAGGTCAAATCGCTATCCAACTGAATCACTTTCAGTGGCACTGTATCCCTTAGAGGAATATCAACCATCTTTGTGTGGCACTTCTTCAACTGGGAAACATGGAACACATCGTGAACTCCTGACAATCCTTCGGGCAATTCCAACTTGTAAGCAGCTTCTCCCATACGCTCCAAAACTTTGTATGGTCCCACAAAATGTGGCGTTAACGTTCCCTTAACTCCAAAACGTTTAACTCCTCGAAGTGGGGACACACGAAGATACACTCTATCTCCGACTTCGTAAACTGTCTCCTTGCGTTTAGAATCCGCATAGCTCTTTTGCCTGGACTGGGCTACCTTGAGTCTATTGCGAATCAACTTAACTTTCTCTTCAGACTCCTTAATCAAATCTGGTCCAAACATCTGATGGTCTCCACTTCATCCCACAACAACGGTGTCCTGCACCTCCTTCCGTACAAAGCTTCGAAAGGGGCCATCTTCAAACTGGCTTGATAGCTGTTGTTGTAAGAGAACTTTGCATATGGCAAATTGTCGTCCCAACTAGATCCATAATCTAGCGCACAAGCTCTCAACATGTCCTCCACAATCTGATTGACTCTCTCGGTCCGTCCATCTGTCTGTGGTTGAAAAGCTGTACTGAATTCTAGCCTGGTACCCAAACTCTCATGCATCTGATTCCAGAACTTTGAGGTAAACTGGGTTCCTCTATCTGATACAATGGTCCTAGGAACTCCATGCAGACATACGATCCTGGTCATGTATATCTTTGCCAACTTAGCACTGGTGTAAGTGGTCTTCACCGAGATGAAATGAGCTACCTTCGTCAAACGATCGACTACAACCCATATCGAGTCATAGCCTGAACGAGTCCTGGGTAATCCCGTGTTAAAATCCATGCCTAGCTTATCCCACTTCCATTCGGGTATCGGCAATGGCTATAGCAATCCTGCTGGCTTCTGATGCTTTGCCTTCACTCTCTGACATACATCACAAACTGCTACATACTCCGCAATATCCTTCTTCATTCTGGTCCACCAGAAACTGTCCTTCAAATCCAGATACATCTTGGTATTTCCTGGGTGAATCGAATATGGTGAATCATGGGCCTCCTGCAGAATCAACTTCCTGATCTCGGGTTCATTGGTCACATATACGCGGTCCTCAAACCATAAGGTATCGTGCTCATCCTCACGAAATCCTTTAGCCTTTCCTTTTCTCATCCTTTCCTTTATCTCGGCAATCTCCTTGTCCGTCTTTTGGGCTTCTCTGATCTTATCCATCAAAGTAGACTGTATTTCCAATGCTGCTACATAACCTCTTGGAACTATCTCCAAACTTAGCTCGTGAAGATCTTCTGCTAACTCCTTGGGTAATTCTCCGGTCATGAGTGTATTGACATGACTCTTGCGACTCAACGCATCGGCTACTACATTAGCCTTTCCGGGATGATAATGCAACCTCATATCATAATCCTTGATGAGCTCCAACCATCTCCTCTGCCTGAGATTTAACTCCTTCCGCGTGAAGATATACTTCAAGGTCTTGTGATCTGTGTACACCTCACAATGGTTTCCGATGAGAAAATGTCTCCATGTCTTCAACGCAAGCACTACGTCTGCTAACTCCAAATCATGCGTAGCATAATTCAACTCATAGGGTTTAAGCTGTCATGAGGCATATGAAACAACTCTTCCCTCCTGCATAAGCACAATCCCATGTCCTCAACGAGAAGCGTTGCAATACACTTGATAATCCTTGCGTTGATCTGGAAGAATCAACACTGGAGCTGTAACCAAACGTTTCTTCAACTCCTGAAAACTGGCCTCACATTCCTCAGTCCATTTGAAATTGGTCTCCTTCTTTAACAACTCCGTTATGGGCTTTGCAATCTTTGAGAAATTCTCAATGAACCTCCTGTAATATCCTGCGAGTCCAAGAAATTCCGGATCTCTCCAACTGACGTGGGTGCTTCCCAATTTGTCAGAGTGACAACTTTGGTGGGGTCTACTGCTATTCCTTCTCCGGATATAACATGTCCGAGGAATCCAACTTCCGTCAACCAAAACTCACATTTGTTGAACTTGGCATATAACTGATATTCTCTGAGCTTCCCAAGTACCAAACGGAAATGCTTCTTATGCTCCTCTTCATTCTTCGAGTAGACTAATATGTCATCAATGAACACCATGATGAGCTTATCCAAAAACTCTATAAACACCTTGTTCATCATGTTCATGTAATAGGCAGGTGCGTTAGTCAGACCAAATGACATAACGGTATACTCATATAGCCCATACCTTGTGGTAAAAGCTGTCTTAGGTATATCCTGCTCTCGAATCTTTAGCTGGTGGTATCCTGATCGCAAATCAATCTTGGAAAATACTTTAACTCCCTGCAACTGGTCAAAGAAATCATTGATCATAGGCAGTGGGTACTTGTTCTTGATCGTTACTTCATTCAATCCTCGATAATCGACGACCATCCTCAACGATCCATCCTTCTTCTCCACTAGAAGCACTGGTGATCCCCAAGGTGACGAACCTGGGCGAATATAGCCTTTTTCCAGTAACTCCTTAATCTGCTTCTTAATTTCTTCCAAATCCTTTGCGGGCATCCGATACGGTCTCTTAGATATTGGCCCTGTGCCCGGCAAAAGCTCAATCAGAAACTCAATGTCTCTATCCGGTGGCATGTCTGGCAACTCTTCTGGAAATACATCAGGGAAATCCTTCACCACTGGTACTTCCTCCTGTACAACTCCTGATAAGGAATTCACTTGAGTCCTCTTCGGCACATGCCGGGATACATACTTGATCCTTCTTCCTTCTGGGGTGGTGAGCAAAATCGACTTACTGGCGCAGTCAATGTTCCCTCCATACTTCGATAACCAATCCATGCCTAATATCACATCCCGTCCTTGTGACACCAATACTATTAGGTCTGAGGGGAACACGTAGTTACCAATCCTTAATGGTAACCGATCACACCATAGGCTAGCCATATACTCTGCTCCTGGCGAGGTTACTAACATGGGTGACCTAAGGGCTTGGGTTGGCTGGTTAAACTTATCCACAAATCCCGTTTATATGTATGAATGCGATGCACAAGTATCAAAAAGAACGATTGCAATAAATGACTTAACCAAAAACTTACCTATTACTGCATCAGGTTGCACTTCAACCTCCTCCATGCTAATGTGGTTCACTTGTCCCCTGTTGAAAGGGTTGGGCTTCTTCCCAGAGCTTCCATTGCCATTTCCATTCTTTGCTTCAGAACACTCCGTGGCGTAATGTCCATTCTTCCCGCACTTGAAACAAGTAATGTGACTTAGATCCTTCTTGGCGGGCGTTGCTGGGTTGGAACGGTTCTGGCCGTTGCTTCCTCCATTCCCATTCCCATTCTTGGGGCCACTATGGTTATGAGAACTCCCTCCATTGGAATTGTGACCTCCATGGTTATGGTGAATGTGTCCTCCCGAGTTCGGGCTAAAACGGTGTCTGCTGAGCTCCTGAATTGTACTTCCCTTGTCCATACTTCCTCTTGCGGTTATCAATCTGCTGCTGCTTCCCTTCAATCATAAGAGCTCTATCTACCAACTCCTGGTAGTTATTGAAGGTTGCCACCATCAACTGCATGCTCAGCTCATCATTCAGTCCTTCCAGAAACTTCTCCTGCTTAGCGGCATCCGTAGCGACGTCATCCGGGGCATAACGTGCTAACTTACTAAAATCATCCACATACTGGCCCACTGTGCGTCCTCCATGGCGCAAGTTGCGAAACTCGCGCTTCTTCATGGCCATAGCTCCTACTGAAACATGGGCAGTGCGAAAATCCTGCTGAAACTGGTCCCATGTGACAGTGTCGATGGGGTAAGTGGCCATGAAATTCTCCCACCAGGATGCTGCGGGTCCATCAAGCTGATGTGCGGCAAATCGCACTCTCTCCGCATCTGTGCATCCTGCAGTCGTCAACTCCCTTCCAATCTTGCGGAGCCAATCATCTGCAGCTATCGGCTCAGTGCTACTGGAGAACACCGGCGGATTCAGCCTTAGAAAACGGGCTAAGTGATCAATAGGTGGTGGTGGTGGTGTGTTGTTGTTGTTGTTCCCCTGATTCTGGCTCTGGACTAGTAGCTGCATCAGGGTATTCTGCTGCTGGATCAACTGAGTGAGCTCTGGTGGGAAATCAAATCCATTGTCGCATCTCGGAGGCATCTGATGGGTTTAGGAAAGGTGAGAAATCAGAATAGAATGAGGTCTAGAGGGAAAACACTACCCATATGCACATGAGACAAACACAATCATATCACTTCAATCAATTCAAACAAGGGCATACAATCGGTCTAACTATCGTTACAAAAGTGCTCGGACTATTCTATATACATGGGGAAATACTACTACTGATATGGTGGTCGACTAGAAAATTTGATCGGTGGAAGACTCCATGATATCTGCTCCAGCTTCATCAACATAGTCATCATCGTTATCGTCGGGGTCTGAGTCGGTGTCGTCGATGATGATGTAGTTCTTTGGACAAGTGGAATCTTCGTCTTCTCCTCCTGGCGCGGGGTCTTCCATGGATACTCCTAGCTTCCTTGTCAAATTGTCATTCTTCTCCATGAGTATCAATATTTCCTCCTCGTATCCATCGCGTGTAGACTTGAGTTCTTCCTCCAGCTCCGTGATTCTGGACATTGCCTTCTTCAGATCTATCATGCCTGCGCACATCTGGTTCTCCTGGCGATGAATGTGCTGGTTTAACTCCTGGATGAAAGCTGCAATGGACCTATCCCTCCTGGTGTTGATCATCTCCCATTGCTCATCTCGGCGCCACAAATCTGGCAGATAGTATCCCTGAGATCCTTGTGGTAAACTTCTCCAATGCGTCCCATGGTGATGTGGGCTGCCATGCTCTTTCCTAGACTCCAGGTTGGTGCATCAAAGGAAAACTCTATGGGCTCAGTGACTAGCATGAACGTCCTTCCTGGGACTTTAACTCGATTCATCCAACGCTCCTCTTCTGGTAAAATGGCGATGTAGGTCCCGGTGAAGCTTGGTATTCCGATGTTCAGGTACCTAGTAACTTCCTTCAAGTGTCGTCCAAAAGGTGTATCTTCATCCGGTTGTGTGAACTTGTTCCTTGCATCCGCCATCCTATAGAGTAGAAAAGGAGACGAGTCAGAAATGAGAAGAGTGTGGTGATCTAGGGCTTTAGATTAGGGGTCGTGTCCTACAGTCAACGTGTGCTCTGATACCATCTTGTAGCGACCAAACCTCAAACAGTCTAGTCTCTTTGCATCAGTGTCATCCCTGGATCGGTAATGCTAACACGCACAGTACTCGAGGATTTATAATAGAGTTTCAAACACACACTTATTACATCGAATGTCTCAAAAGAGAACTTATTACAATAATATGGCTTAAGGCCATCTAAAACAATAACAGCGGAAGGCTTGGAAGATAAAGTGAGTCCATCAACTCCAACGGCATAGCTGAGTGAAAGACAACGACCTATGGCACCTTATTCGTCGTCTGAAAAGTCTGCAACATGAACTTTGCAGCCCGAAACGGGTCAGCACATGGAATATGCTGGCAATGTAACACATAGTGTAATGAACAGAATAAATGCTATCACTACATGCATATTTGGCTGGTGGAAAGCTCTATGGTTACAGTTTTTGCATAAAGCCAATTTTTCCCTACAACAAAGGAATAAATTATATTTAACTATCATGGTGGTTGTTAAACATTGAGAAGGTTCCTCCAACTCAATCCCAATTAAACATCATCATTAAACCCAATCAAATTATATTTATAGTGATGAGATCAACATGATAATCCAAGAACCAGATACTCAAGATGTCCATAACCGGGGACACAGCTAATCATGATCAGTTTGTACACTCTGCAGAGGTTTGCGCACTTTTCCCCACAAGACTCCAATACATCCATGGTCGGAGAATCGAGACACGGTCTTTCTGAAGCATTAACTCTCTACTCTGGATAGACAGTACCACCTACAACCCACTACATCTGCTAGTCTACCTCTTTAAGAGCTTCACGCAACTTACTCAACTATGCCAGAGCCCATATTGGCTTGTGGCTGCACACATAAGTTTCTAGCATGAATAATCTTATGATCCGTTTGAGCCTGGGTGGAGGACCGTAGGATGATCACACGGGTACTCCGGGATATCCTAGGACAACACTGGATTCTGTAGGTGCCCTGACAACCATTGGGTACTCCAGGGTGCCTCAAGCAATCCACCCAGATGTGTATTTAAGTAGCCACCTTAAGTTAACCTTTAATTAACAATACTCACATCTGTCATGGATACACTCACCCAAACCATGTCTACGAGCATAGCATAGCAATATAAGCATAACATAGAAGTAACTCCCAAAGGTTTGATAATAAATAGGGCAATAGGTTCTACCTCATCATCTACTTCCCAAAACCCACATGTTAATCAGATCCTAACCATGCAATTGTTTGAGGTTTGATCTAATGCAATAAAACTGGGTAGTAAAGAGGTATGATCAAAGTGTTACTTGCCTTGCTGATGACCCGTGAAACCTAGAGACTCGTAGTAGCACGCTTCGCACTCCGGGTACTCTATCATAAACAAACAAATACATACATAAGCACTCAACTAGAAGCATGGGTAAAACTCAAATAAGAGAGCTAACCAGAGAGCTCAACTTAAGAACTCCGGTTTGCAAAAAGAATCAAATCAAACGAAGCAACGAAACTCAAACGGTGAAAGAAACAAGATCCGTTTACTAATCTGGACTAAACTCAACTTTTACAGTACCAAAATCTTGTTCGAGTTGTTTAAACAGAAAGAGGGCTTCGAGACGAAGATCTAGGCGCTTGAATCGCCTGATTCCGATAAACAAGCGAAAAGATAAACTAAAACTAAGATCTGGGCTGGAATCTCGATCGAAAATAAACGCAGAAAAACCCTAGAAAAAGAAAAACTGACGAACATGCTAACGAACGAACGTTCGCTGTCTGCGTCTAATGGGTGAACACCGTTCGTTAAAACAAAGGTACGGACGAACGTCCGCTATTTAACTAAACCGAGAAAACCGAACCGATCTAAATAAAAAAAATGAAATCTAGGGTTTAAGAAATAAAACCGATTGGTTTAAAAAAAAGACGGCGGCTACCTCGGCGAACGCGTCAGCGGCGGGAACTCCGGCGGGGCGGCGGGCAACTCCGGCGGGGTGACGGCGAGCGGCGGCAGCGACGCTTGGGACGGGCGGCGGCAAGCGGCGGCGGCAGCAAGCGGCAGCGAGGAGGCGCGGCAGCGGCGGCTGGGTCGAGGCGGAGCTAGGGTTTCGGCGGCTCGGGGCTGGGCTGGGGCGGCTCGGGGCCTCGGCCTCTTAAATGGCCGGCCGGGTCAGTGTCCCAGGCGGACACGGCCCGGTAAGGCAGTTTTATTTAAATATTCCGACGCGCAGAAAAACAATTAAAAGAAATACTAAACGGGCTCCAAAAATCCTAAAATAAATTTTCCCCGTCCTCTAAAAATAAGTGGACAAGGTGAACATTTTTTTGGGCCTCTAATGCAATTTGAAAAACACACTTTTTTCCTAATTCAAATAAAATAGCAACAAAACTCCGAATAAAATACTTATTTGATTTTAATATCTTCCCTTCAATATTTCTTTATTTTGGGGAAGTCATTTTATCCCCTCTCTTTTATTTTCATATATGAAATATTCGACGAGAAAAATAATTAAAATCAAACGATCCTCTTTTCAAAATTTGAGAAAACTCAAATATGAAAATAACAAAATCCCCAACTCTCTCCTTGGGTCCTTGAGTTGCGTAGAATTTCTAGGGTCAACCCAAAATGCAATAAAATATGATATGCAATGATGATCTAATGTATGACATTCCAAACTGAAAATTTGGGATGTTACATGGCCGACGACGCCGCCGTGGATGGAGCCGCGCCGTGTCGACTCGGGACCGAGCGCCGGCAGCACGGTGAGATCGAGTCAAGAAGAAAATGTGGCGATTAGTGTACAACCTCTTTGGTGGCGCCGATTAGGCCGCAGCTTCATCCGAGGAAACGGTGATGATGATGCTCTTCTGGTGGTGTAGGTGAAGACAGCGGTGTGGGAATGGAGGTGGCGCGAAAGAGAGGGGAACGTTGGGGCAGCTCCTTGGAGGTGGAGGACGGGGTGGCTGAACCGGCGGGACGACGAGATCGACGACGGATCCTCATCCGGTACGGTGGATGAGGGACATCGAGGTGTTGCTGTGGACGACGTCGTCGGGGAAGAGGCTCCGGCTGGGTGGCGGACGGAGGAGGGTGTGGGGCTTCGTCGCGGGTTTTCACGGCCTCGGTGTACAAATGGGCGGGCGGATGGGATGGGTGTGGGGAACCATGGCTTAGGGACGCGCTTGTCCGAAATGTGGGGTAAGTTACGAAAGTACCCCCACCGATTTGAGGCGGTTCTTTCGGTTCAGGGGTACCACGGGCATTTCGCGTGTCGGTATTTCACAGGAGGTGGGAGTTTTCACGCGCGTTGTAATTTTGGAATAGCAAGGCGCGGGTTGAGATGGAGGGAGTTGTCGGAGCACAACGAGACAAAGATATATCTTAAATATTTCGTGCTAACAAGGCGCGGGTTGAAATTTCCGGACAAGCCTAACGTGTACTGTACCAAATCAATTCGCACTACAAATGTCATTCAAAACTTTGAATTCATGTTATTTTCAATTAAAATATTTCGCTACGTGTATAATGCATGCAACCTACTACTCAAATGAACGTTTTAGTGCATTCCAAACGTATATACTACCGCTTCAATATGAACTAAATTTGAATTCGTTTCTCTATTTGAATAAGATCTACAGTAATGATTGTTGTGAAGTCAAAGCATTTGAATTCGTTTCTCTGTTTTAATAAGATCTACAATCATCATTATTGTCAAGTTAAACCATCGTTTGTGTATTATCTTCACAGCACACCACATGATTAGTCTCGAGTTACATATGAACTATGTGTACTATTTGAACTCGAACTCGATTTTTTGAATCCACTTTATGTTGATTTCAATCACATTATATTTCTAGCTCTAGCTAGATCTTCATAATCTAAACCATGTCCCATATGTATAATGTGTTTATCACATTATGTATGGTGCCCCGCCCCCTACGCCTACAAGTATTTAGATGTGAGTTGCAAACACCACACATTACCACAAATTCAAATAAAATGTGAGAATGTTCCATATATAGTATTGTTTAGATTGTTCGATATTTAGTTGTAAGCTGCAAACACCACACATTATCACAAATTCAAATAAAATGTGAGATTGTTTGATGTATAGTATGGTTTAGATTGTTTGACATTTAGCTGTGAGTTGCAAACGGCATGCACTATCACATTATGGTATAACATGTGAAAAACCATAGCACGCGTATCACCGCTATATTCATGCATGCATATGTTTAAAACACTATGATCTCCTATTCAAAAATATGAATCCACTTTCATACCAAATTATGATCTTTGTTAGTCTCTTACACCCACACAATCCTCTAACCTTTGTAGCTACGACTAACTTTCTCTCGTGCATGCACACGCCCTCCTCGCCCTCCCCCTCCCTCAGCATTCTATCCATCGCGCACATTCATTTTTTTCTTTAGGTCGTTCTCCCAGAGTCTCCACAACTCCTTTCCGACACACACCGATCGATAAACCTCTCCAGCGATGCCTGCCTATAACATACACACGCACCTTCAACCTCCTCCTTTATGTGTCCTTGCCTCGTGTCTCTCATACGGTCCCACACACGTGTAAACTCTCGCCCCTCTTTTCATCGATCTCACAACCGCACACTCCTCCCCCTATCTAGCTAGTAGCTGGGCCTCTCGCACCACCTCCTAGCTCCATTCTCTCTGTCTATCCATCTCGCTGGGCCTTATTTGCCTCTAACAAATGGACGTACACCGACCGATCTCCCGCTATACATATAGCTAGCTAGGTCCTTATAACTCGTTTTTACCCACGCGTCGATCGATCTACCTCATTAGTTATGTCTCTCCCTTCCTCCGACAAACAACAATTGATCTACCGATCTAGTTAGGTTTGCTTACCAAACACATGGTTCCCCTTCATCATCCATGGATGCGTCCCGACAGATCTATCACGCACATGCACACACACAGAAACACATCCCCACTCTTATTGATAAAATTGCAGTTCCACCCTCAGTTTGTCTAGTAGGCCTCTCCCACCATATTTGAGAAGCAACTCCATCACCCATCCAGCACTCTACCCATCTTCCTCCCTCTCTCTCTCCTCTCTCTCTCTCTCTCTCTGTCCCATCATATTTCCCGTCCTTCAGTTATGTATGGATGTCAACCGATCTCCCTCAAGACATAGCTGGGTCTCTCCTTCTCAACACATATACGAGTCATTCTACCTCTATAGTTAGGCCTCTGCCTACCCCTCCCCCCACCCCCCTCCCCCCACACACCGATACATCAAGCGCTCTAGTCATGTCTCCCTTCCACACACAAACTTGACCTGTGCCCTCTGACGTTTCGGTAGGTCAGTCGCCCTATATCTTTGACTTGCACACACACACAATTTCGATGGCTCTCTTCATCGATCTCGCACCCGGCCACTTGATCATCTCTTCGACTCTATCGATATCTATGACCCCTCCCTCTCTTCTCGTGGATTGCCCGACCCTCTATATATGATTTGGATGGGCCTCCATTTCACACACATTGCATGCAAAATTTTGTTTGAGATGTCATCGACACATATTCCCACAAATACATTCACGAAATCAACCCCACCCCCCCACTCCCCCCCAAAACAAAAAACACTCACGAACGCGGTTTGTATCTCTCACACACACCCACGTAGGTGGGGGACGTGCACGAAGAGAAGAGGTGCATGCACGGCGCACGTACTCCCGTCTCTTTCCCAACCACACCCACGCGGGTACACGGTGGAGCTCATTTCTATACGAAAAGGCAGCCCACGTGGTAATTTGGCACGTGTACTGGTTGTCCACTTGGTGGAGGGAGGATCGTCTACCACGGGTGAACAAACAAATTGCGACTTGACGCGTTATGTTAAAAAAAGAGGCAAACCATGTGGGGCCTACCTTAGAGGCAAGGCTCTATACACTGGATTACTTTGGTGTGTCCCATCAACTCGCAGAACGAGGAGAAGCTTGCTTAGTACGCCATCTCCCCCGCCCACGGGCGCGGTGGCTCGCAGGATGAGGTGAAGCTTGCTTAATACTGTACGCCTTATGCCCGCTCCCTCGCCCACGCGCGCGGTGGCTCGCAGGACGAGGAGAAAAATTTACTACTCCCTCCGTTTACTCCTCGTCCCTACTACCTTGGTTATAGAGATTATCATATTGTTTGGAATATATATGTCCTTTTGTAGATTTCAATATGAACTACTAGTACATACTCCAAACACTGATGTATATAGACGTATTTTAGAGTGTAGATTCACTCATTTTGCTCCGTATGTAGCACTCTCCCTCGCCCCTCGACCCTCGCCCACGTGGTGGACGTGCAGCAATTCATTCGGTCTCATATAGCCAGAACGATATATACTGCACTACCATTATTGCTCGACTTCCCGAAGAGGCGAAGAGCCAATCGCAAGGTTAATATTTTGGAGATGCCAAGCGCAAGGTTATAGAAGAACGAGTAGTAGGTGCCGCGTCATTTATAAATAAAGTTTTTTTCTTCAGTGGCATGTACGCAATATGATAGGTTCGTATGGAGAGAAAAGGAAATCGCTCCACTATATCCATAGTCAGGACGAGCCAGCCTACACGGTTGCTTGCTGGGGTTGCTCTCTTCACACTCTCTCGCACAAAACGACTGTGGCCACATCTCTAACATCCCGGCGGATCACGTCCGTCGGGGGAAGGGGTGGATGCTTAGTGTAGATGCGGTCACCGTTGCCGATGGCGAAAACCCACTGTCGGCACGTCCCGATCAGGGGTCCCCACCGTTCTCTCTCACAAAGCCGGTGAGGTTGCCTTCGTCCCTTAC
Source organism: Aegilops tauschii subsp. strangulata (assembly GCF_002575655.3). NCBI lineage: Eukaryota > Viridiplantae > Streptophyta > Magnoliopsida > Poales > Poaceae > Aegilops > Aegilops tauschii. Next base: position 33,566,313 of record NC_053037.3, on the reverse strand, counting down.
TCACTGCCGCGACGTGGGAAGTTGCCGCCTCCCGCCGCCCTCCTCAAGGTTGAGCTACGTCCCGACACCCCTCAGGTACAACTCCCTTTACAGCCGGCTTGCACCACTGCTCCAGATGCCCACATCACTCCATGTGGATATTTCTCTACTTCTTTGCCCCGCACATACCTCTAGTAGCTTCTACGTACTGTATTTGTGATGAGTTTATGTCTCATCAACTAGCCTTAGTAATCTTATTGTAATCACGCTTCTTCAATTTCTTTGCCACAGGGATGCTCATCTCGATTTTGGTGAAACTGCACAAAATGATCCGATGGTCAAAAGGTTGCAAACTTCATTTCTTAGGAAGCTCGAACGTTGCCAGCAAATTGAAACCTCGTTAGGGTTCACGGTTCAAGGGCTAGGGACTGCATGGATCATTTTTTTCTTTAGCTGCCTCTGTTCCAAAATAAGTGTCAACTTTAGTAGTAGTACAACTTTGTACTAAAGTTTGCATAAAGTTGAGACACTTATTTTGGAACGAAGGGAGTACATATTTGCTTTGATCTGTCAATCATTGAGATGCAATAGCATGCATGTTAGTCTCCTTTGTATTTGATGAAATGTTGCAACGGGCAACCTTGGACGCAAGATACATGTAACAGAAGCTGGAAGCTTCATAGCATTGTACAAATTTATCTCGCTGATAAATTACAGTACGTTCTATACTAGTACTTCCTCCATTCCTAAATATAAGTCTTTGTAGAGATTTCACCATGAACCACATGCGGATGTATATAGATGCATTTTAAGTGTAGATTCATTCATTTTGTTACGTATGTAGTTCACCTAGTGGAATCTCTACAAAGACTTATCTACTTGTAATTGCTAGCCCCCACTACTAGGAATTCTCTATCCTCTCCTTGAGCCACATCATCAAAATTAATGTAGCCGTTAGATGAACTAAATCAGTCCATAATAGCCGTCTGATCTAGACGTTGAGAGGCTCCGCACTAAGCCACATGCAAGCATGCAGAAATACCATGGCATGCATGTGAGTGGGTTTTAAATCACATCAACATGTCTACATGCAAGCATGCACCGGTAGCATGCATGTAAGTGAGCTTTTAAGTCCCATTAACATGTCAAAAAGAAAAATATAGTCCCATTATGCAGTAGGAGTTGGCTGATCTTTTTTCCTTACGTGGGATGATCTAAATGATAATGGGAGTTTTTTTAGTTTGGCTACCACATTTGTCATGCGGTTATAGAGTTTTTTTAGTTCTATGAAATCGATAATTTTACGCAGAGAGATATATACGGCTGTTCCGCGGCAACGCGCGGGGACTCATCTAGTATTTAGGAACGGAGGGAGTACAATGTAAAGAGTTAGGTGTTGCACGGTGTCCAAAAAATATGGCGATAGTGTGAGGTGGGCCATGTAATCACTGAGCCTGCGTGTTCTCACTGCTCTTGCACTCCTCCGTTGTAAGAATGGAGAAAATTGTAATCTAGTAGTACCTCCTTTTGCCGAAAGAGTGGGACATCCAGCAGTCCTACCACCTCAGTAGTAAAGACCAATGAGCCGTCAAATCACATAGACCCAGCAGTAAGTTGGACGGACGAAGCAACCATCACTCTTGAATCCTCTTCTCCCTTCAACGCAGGCGCCAGTGAGAGGTCGCGTCCGCTCTGCCCGGGCATGAATGCGGCACCGATTCTTTGGAGCGGCGCTGACCGTTTCGGGCTGGAAGCGCGCGCGGGCGATGGAGGGGCTTTGGGTGGGCCAGGCTGGTCAGGAGCGGGAGTGGCAGCTGTCCGCCTGTCCCTACCGGACACCCAGAAACGAGAGGATGCACCGACTCTCGCGGCTAAAATCGTACACTACACACCATCTCTCTGTAGGAGTAGGTCGATCTGTCGCTCTCTCTAACACACACATGCTGTTAAACACACACACACACATGCACACGCACACACAGGTTCATAGAATAGGAAAATCGTGCGAGTGAGAAGCCACAGGAAGTGAGATACAAATGGAGTACGTACAAGAAGAGAAGAGGTGACGAATATTCCATCAAACCTGGACTGAGGAGTAGTACTCCCTCCGTCTAGGTGTTAAGTCATCTTATGGAAATCATATATTCCCAAAATGTTTAGGCGTCGTCCATTAATTTCGCATCTCAATCCCCTCCTGGCCTCGTTGCTAGCGAGCGTTGTTACTTAGGGAGCGTTTGGATCCTTAGCAAGAACAGCTTATAGCATAGCCAGGCAAGGTTAGGCGTTTGGAACTGTTAAAATATGTTAGCTTTTTGGGCCAGCTAGCTTGGGTGGGCTAGAAAAACCTTGCTAGCTCAGGAGTGCCAGATCGGCTCGCATGGCAAACTTCGCGTACTAGTGACATAGACTAGTAACATATGCATGTTACTAGTCCAAGTTACTCACCACTATGACCAGCCTAAGCAATGTAACCAAACGCTCCTTACTCTGCCTTGTTATCTCCCCCGGAAACCCAATGCATGGGGCGCAACTACGCGTTGATCAGTCAAGAAATCAAAGTCGGCTTATATGCGAGTTAATACGTGGCCCTGCATGGTATCTAAAACGGCATCTCTTAGTTGTTTGGATTAATTGTTCCGTTTAGAGACATAAATCAGGGCTTTGATTGGAGGAATGACCGGTCAAGTTTCTCCTTCTCCTCCAATCTGCTTGCACCTTGGTCCCGCTGCACCTTCTAACGTGACTTCTTACACCTAGACGGAGGGAGTAGTAAGTACGAGATACGGTGGCACACTGACTTAGGTCGAATACAAGTGCCCAAAATTGTGTGCATGTTATAATAAGGATTCACTTAAAATAGTACGTGAGCGAACAGAGGGATCAATTGGACAGTGTTCCTGAGAAGTAGCGAGATGTGTGAGGTAAGATACGCCGCTGGTGCTTTTAATTTTTCTTATTAATTTGTTTGTTTCACCCTCTGACTGGTGGGACCCAACGTACTATGTGGAGAGAGGTAAGGTGACTAAGGCTGCATTATTTCTACACCACTGTGGATAGTCTTACCACCAAAGCCACATGACACGATTATGATTTAAATCCCAATGACTCCCACACAAAAAAACACGGCATGCTTGTCAGACGAATGCAGGAATGTATAAAAGGTTACTTTCCTCTCGTTGAACATAATGGGATGGTTGTGTATCTGGTTAGCCTGTTTGCTCATCAAACTTGAGGTCTCGGGTTCGATAACTACACTTGAGCATAATTTGTGCCAGGAGGATTCTTTGACTGGTCAAAATGGATGGATACGGAGCTATACGATCTCGTACTGACCGTATAATCACCTCATCATGTATAAGCTGCAGCCTCGGCGCTTGTTTTCTAGGGTTTGCACGCTTCACTCTCTCTCTCTAGTATATATATATACACGATGGAGCCTCAGCGCTTGTAGTTTCTCTCTTCACACTCTCTCACCCTCTCCAGGTCTAAACAAGACTTCGTTGGCCTCTCTCCCCTCACTTCTGGTCAAAGAGCCAGCAGGATTCGTCCGCTGGGAAGGGAAGGAGGCTTAACGCTGTCGCCGTCGGCGAGGGAGGGAATCCACTACCGGCGCAGCTGTTCACTTTCACCCAGCGGCAGCGCGGGAGGGCCTCCGACCCCTTCTTCTTCGCTGCCGTCCCGTCGCCCACTGAACCATGCCCCAAGAACCTTAAGGTATAATTTACTTATTCCACATGCATTGCTCTAGCTGCATGTCGGCTTTTTCCGCTTCTGCACTCGAATCTAGGTGTTGGATCAAACAGGAAAGTAGTGGGGAAAGTTGTATACCATGAATCTAGGACGTGGTTCAAAGAGGAAAGGAGTGGGAAAAGTTGTATAGCATGAATCTAGGACGTGGTTCAAAAAGGAAAGGAAGGGGGAAAGTAGTGGGGAAAGTTGTATCGCATGAATCTAAGACGTGGTTCAAAGAGGAGAGGAATGGGGGAAAGTAGTGGGGAAAGTTGTATAGCATAAATCTAGGACGTGGTTCAAAGAGGAAAGGAAGGGGCGAAAGTACTAGTACAGACTGGCTATCCAGCACCTGCGTTGGTCGAAAAGGGAAAACAATGACAAATGCAGTACACACATCTGTAACGAACTGATCTTTTGTTTGGGGACAAGGCTGTAGAATTTGAGCAGGACTAGATTTGCTGCGCTCACATCGGGAAAGGTGTCTAAAGATAACAAAACTAGGACCAACACAAATATGCTCCTTGGTTGTTTGTTCTTTGTTGCAACAGACTGTGCATGACCACAGTACATCGGTAGATGCACATGGTGCTGGTGCGTCCACTGTCCCGTGCAACTCTTTAGTTGTTGTTAATCTAAGGCCCTGTTTGGTTAAAAACTCCCTAGTCCCTACCTGCTTGGTTCCAGGGACTAAACATGGACTAGAGGTTATTAAATGACATGCTAAAAGACCATGTTACCCCTAGTAATGAACTAATAGAGACGAGTTGCAATGCGTGGAAGGGGCAACTGTTGGAAAAAGTCCCAAAAGGACTCCCTCGGGGTCTTCTTTCTTTAGTCCCAAATGCCCACTTTTAGTCCCTAAAAGTCCCTCCTGTTTGGTTTAGATGGGACTGACACGGAGTTTTTTTAGTCCCTACACCAAAATGTCCCTGTAAACAAACACCCTCTAATAATGCCGCTGGAAAATTGATGCAATGCCATAGTTAAAAGCAAATTACATGTTTAACGAATTTTATTGTTAATATAATCTCTATGTTAATATTAATCAATGCACCATTTGAGAAATGCTACTGTCATGCTTTCTTTCCCATTTAGAGAAGGTAGATGCTTCTTTTTGTTGGCTTCTGTGTCATCCACCGTTATTGACCACTAGTTGTTTCCTTTGCACCTCTGTGTAAACAGGGTTATCTACTTCACCTCGTTGCCATTGTGACCTTTTGTTGCACTGCACAAAACACTTTTGTTTTAAGAGTGTTTTGTGCAGTTCAACCAAAATGTCACACCTACAATGTTGCTTGATTTCTTGATCTTAGTGGAACTGCACAAGAGGAGATCTTACTTCCTATCCGTGTTGGCAAATTTGGTTCAGATCTTCTTCTTGTGAGTTGTTTGAATTCCGCATCATGAGAGGTCAGTACTAGCCTTCTTTCACATGATTCTGCAATGCGCTTTCATATGTTGTGCTACTTGTACAGTAATGTTGCTTGATTTTAGTGAACTGCACAAATGGAGAGAAGACTTCCAATCTGTATGTGCACCGTAATATCCCATTGAGGTAAAATAAGGATATTTCACAACTGTTGGCCTGTATTTTGCCACTTTCATCAGAAAATTAATGTCATTGTTTAGTGCTATACTTGCGCTCCCTAATTGACATGCCAAATCATACATTGAAGGCGAAGCTTGTCTGTTATTGAACCAAGTGATGAAGGGGAAGAACAAGCGGAAGAAAAACAAAAATCAACTCCCGGTGCTGTAATGAAGCACTGGAACTGTGATGACACAAGTAATGATATAGTTCTGCATCTTAATTTATTGCTATGGCTGGAACGAGCAATTGTTTTGCCACTGATTTGATGCCACTCTTAATGTAATACGTAATTAGCTCTACTTGTGCAAATAGGGATCTTCTTTGAAGAAACCATATATTTTAGTGGAACTACACAAGAAGATGTTGGAAACATTAAACTAATCGAGGAGTATATACTAAGCATGGCCACCACAGTAGATAGCAACAGATGGTTCCGGAGAAGTGCTTCATCTGTATGCTCTACACAATAAGCCTCCTGACAAAGGTTGGTACTCGCCCACTGATTTCATCCATATGATTGAGCTTTGTCATCTCTATTGGTGTTGTGCTACTGTTTAGATACTGTCATGAAAAAGTGGTATTGTCCTTGAGAAGTGCTTCATCTGTGCTGTTTTAAATATTTTCTTTCCTTTTTTTCGAGCAAACAGGGATGCTAGCATTTAGTTGTCCTCTTGTCTTTGCACAACAGGATCATCCTCCTGTGAAGAAGAATATGGAGTACGTGACGTGACTAGTTCCAATTATGCCAGGATGAAGAAGCCCTGTCTATCTTCTCATCAGAAGGAGCAGTTGAAGGATGGTTACATTACTCCCCACAAGACCAAACTAACTTTAGCTCAGAAGGACTGACAAATCTCCATTTTTTTGCTGTGATGCGCGAGTACAATGTTGTTCTAGGATTCTTTCTGGTGAGTTCCATTTTTCTAAAAGTGTGCTCTACATGGACCATGTAGGTGCCGGTTTAAACTGTAGATTCATAGTACAGTTTGCTTTATACTAATCACTTTTTTTGTATTTGTGCAAACAGGGGTGCTCAGCTTGATTTCGATGGGAACTGCACAAAATGTTCATGAATACATCAAATCATTCATTTCCACCACAAGAAAGGAGGTGCCGATAAGTTCAAGGCGTTGCAACATATAAGGGCAAAATCATACAAGCTACGCGCGAATTTGGTTGATTTTGGTGGAAGTGCACAAAAAGAACAACTGGTTTATTAAGCACGAGGTGCCATGTCAATGTCTGAACTGATGGCAAACCCTGCGCATTCCACAATCGTAGGCATTTGATATTTTGGAATGGGACAACCTTGTCAAATTTTGCTCATTGATTTTAGCAAGAAGACATGCGTTTGATATTTTTGAATGGGATGCCCTTTGCTGTTAGCAGCGTCGATCAATATTTTCTTTATTCTTTAGTTGTGAACTAAATATTGGCTCTGACATGTGAGTCGCTGAGATGCATAATCATCGATTGTTTTGAATGTTCTCTATGAATTGCCAGCCCTGTGTGTTTGATTGCAATGGACAGAAACGCTAAAATGCTGCTCAAACTCTTTGTACTCCTTCTGTTCCTTTTTACTTCGCACATTGTGAAAGTGCATACTTTTTTCTATAAGATTGGTCAAAGTAGAGATACTTTGACTGCAGACAAAACTTGTATGCAGACTAGAAATGACCGGAGGGAGTACATGCGAAACTGCTGCAAACGAGGTGATCACCGTGGGAATAATGCTAGTACGTATTGTTTTGCATGTTCATCCAATGCCAGTGATACAGGAATTCGAACTAATCGAAATAAATTCATTCATACACGGTCGGATTTCATATAAACATGCCGGATTTCATTACATTTCATACATTCTTCAACTAAAAAGGGGTGCGCTGGAGGTATAATTAATTAACCAAAGCTACCCACCTGTGTCCCGCTGAGCCGAACAGAAGCTTCAGTGACTTAACTGCAGGTGCAGTTGCATAACTGACATGTGGCCTGTTGGGCCCACGTGTCAGTCACCAACTGCACCAGCAGTTAAGTAGAAGCAGCGTCCTTCTCCAACACAGCTCTCAGACTCCACGTCGCCGCCAAGAACCTAACCGGCCATCAATGGACACCGCCTAGCTTGGCTTCAACCGGAGGGTAGCAATAGTGGCATTACTTGGACCCGAGCGGCGGCGACCTACCGTGTTCTACTCTTCCTCGTTTTCTGTATGGCGCGGCCTCGTTGGCAGCAGGGCGGGGCCGCGGCGGAGCCGGCGATGTCCTCTGTCTCGTTGCCGGCGGGCGGAGCCTCGGCGGAGCGGTGGAAATCCTCCCCCACGTTGCCGGCAGGGTGGGGCCTCGGCTGAGCCGGCGATGTCCTCTGCCTCGTTGTTGGCGGGGCGGGGCCTCGGCGGAGCCGGCGGTGTCCTCTGCCTCGTTGTTGGCGCCGCGGGGCCTCGGTGGAGCAGGGCCTCGTCAACGCCAGCGGAGCGGGGACTCGTCGGAGCAGGCATTGTCCTCTGCCTTGTCCTCGGTCTAGCCAAACAGCGCCTCGCCCGCTTCATCGCCCTCTTTGTAGGCGGCCCCAGCCTCCACCACCCGCATGCGGTACCGCCAACACTCGAGGCGGCCCTCGCGGGCGGAGCGGTACGAGTCGAGCAGCGCCTCCTGGTCCGCCCGCTCCGCGGTGATCTGCTCCTCCGCCTGCAGGTGCTCCTGGAGGAGATGGTGGTTGTAGGCGGTGTCAGCTTGTGCCTCCCGGAAATGCTCCTCATGCTTCTGCCTCACCGTGTCCATATATTGGGCACGGGCCTCGCCGATGGTCATGGTGCAATGCACCGGCGAGGATGGCGCGGGGGAGGGGGTTGGCGCCGGATCGTCAACTACCATGTTCTCCATTGGGACATCGTCATCCTCCGGCTGCCTGCCGGGCAGCCGGTCGGCAGCAATGGCTGCCATCTCCTTGTGGTCCGTCGTCCGCCCATCCGGAAGAGCGCTGGAGCGCGAGGAAGCCATGGTGGGCAGTAGTGGTGTGGACAGGAGAAAGGGAATGGATGCGGATGACTGCGGCTATGGCCGGCGCAGCAGTTTATATAGCAATGGTGGGCGGCGGAGGGACGGACGTGTGGCGCCGGAGTAGCCGCCTCGGCAACCGCGTATCATTAATGTGGCCGGCAGATGGACGGACGGACGGCACTTGTGTCGTTTGAAGGCGGAGCAATCGCCTGCACTGGGAAGCGGGCGGGCGGCGCTGACTGTTTCGGGCGGAAAGTGCGCACGGGCGAGGAGATGACTTTACTTGGAGAGGATGACAATGGGGACCCACCAGGGCCATAGCCTCATGTACGCAAGTGCCTCCTTATTATATAAAACTATAATTTTTTTGCTTCCTCCTGGTTTCCTGACATCACGGTCCCACACCATTGTCAACCTATGTAGTCAATAAACGAGAGAATTGCACAAGAAGCGGCCGACAGCTGGGACCAAGCAGCTCGAGCAGTATTTGTTTTTTTGAGGTGTGAGCACTGCAGAGTTTTTCGATGTTTAGCCCAGATATTATTTTTTCTCCTCTGAACAACAACGAAAACATCGCTGCAGGTATTAACTGGGCGGGCTGTGGCCCGTCTAGCCCAGGCCAGATATCCAGCCCAGTTATGAATTTTTTTCAAGCTGAAAATGGCTAGCCCAACTATACTTTTTTTAGGAATACCCATGCAAGGTCAAGTTGTTATTCTCCGCCCCGCTGGGCTGCAAATCTTTCCTAGGAGGGATGCATTAGGCTTAACAAGAAAATGGGCTTTAAGAAATAATAAATGGGATGTAATTATAAAAACTAGGCAGTAACTATAAAAAAAGCACCAAACACGTAATTACTTTATGAAATATTATTTTTGGATATTGAAAATTTTAATTTCATTAATTGTTGCGAGCGCAATGTTTTGTTGGATTTTTATGTAATATAAATTTATATTGAAATTGTATTTAATCTGACTAGAAATTTCGGGATAAAAATATTTCGGATCCCATCAAAATGTGGGAAATTTTATTGAATTCTGTTTTGAACAGTTGGTTGAAATGGGCTGTACTTTTAACAAACTGTAAATGGGCTTTAGTAAATTCCATTAGAATTCAAAAATGGGCTGCACATTCTTACAAATCTCAAATGGGCTATAAGTTCTCTGCCACACACTTATGGCCTTACTAAGTTGACGCGTCCCCTAAAAAAACAGAGTTGACACGTATGCAAGGCTTTGTCAACTTATAGTCAACACACGGTTCTAGCAGCAGTGGCCGTTGGATGTCCATCCAACGGATGCCGTGCTTCTTCTTCAATCTCGGATATTCTAGCTTCACCCGCCCAAAAAATGATTCCTCCCCCTGACATCTGGGGTGCACTGTTTCGGAAGCTGACCTGTGGGCCTACTAAGTTGACGCGTACCAAGGGCTTTGTCAACTTAGTCAATATAAACGATTCTAGCTGCAGTGACCGTACGATGTCCATCCAACGGCCGTCGTGCTTCTTCAACCTCTGGTCTTCTTGCTCCAGCAGCCCAAAGCAGCGCCGGTCGTGCCGCCTGCTCCTACCTCCCGTGGCCGGCTGTGCTACCGCGGAGGCCTCACCGCCCCCTACTACTCCCACCGCTGGCCAGGCCATCCCTCCACTCACCCACACCCCCTGTTATTCTGCGGTGATGGCAGCCTCAAACCGCAGCCGAACCAGTGAACCCTCGTACTCCTCTTCGCGTGGGCATCCACTGCTGCGTCTTCCCCGGCTCCGCGCCGTCCCCTTCCTAGGCCTCGCCGTCGTCCACCGCCGTGGTGCTCTCGGCGTGGCGTGGTCAACATGGTCAAGGAACGACTTTCAGGATGGCAATTTTACCCATGGGTACGGGTACCCGCGGATACCGTACCCGCATGGGCAGGGTATGGGCACATTCTTATACCCATGGGTAGTACCCATACCCTACCCGTTAAGTCACGGGTAGGGCACGGGTATAGTCTTGTACCCATGGATATACCCATACCCTACCTGTTTATGCTGACATGTTACTTGTCGGATGTTATTTGTTGAAGAGGTGTCATGAGCTTGTGAACCTATGTTAAAGTTGTCACCCATTGTCAATTTGAATTGAGATAATTGTCTTGTACTCATCTATCTGTTATTGAGTTGAGATAAATTCTTTTTTGTCAAATGTGCTATGGATGAATGTAAAATTGTAAATAACATGTGCACTGTTTGATCTACCCGTCGGGTACCCACTAGGTATGGGTACCCGTCGAGTATGGGTATGGGTAGAATTTTGTACCCATTGACTACACGGGTATGGGTATGGTATTGCTCTACCCACCCCATACCCTACCCATTGCCATCCTTAAACGACTTCCATCGGACGTGGACTGTACGTGGAGAGGCTGACAGCTGGGTCCACAGCCGCAGCAAGGAAGTGCCTCATTATTACGTGGAAAATAATGATTCCTCCACCTGACAGCTGGGACCCACCGGACGGGCCACTGTATTTCGTGAAAAAAAGTTCCCCCCTGACTGCTGGGACCCACCAGCTACATCTTCGCACGCAAGGAAGTGCATCTGAAAAAAAACGATTCGCCCCCTGACTGCTGGGACCCACCAGCTACATCTTCGCACGCAAGGAAGTGCGTCCGGGCAAAAAAATATTCGCCCCCAGACTGCTGGGACCCACCATCTACATCTTCGCACGCAAGGAAGTGCCTGACAGTCGGGACCCACCTGGTCGAAGCGTACGTAGCATTGTCATTCTGGTCGCGAACGTGTACGTACATACTGGTGGATGTAGAGGCACGCACGTGTCGTAGTAGAGGCGCGCACGTAGCATGTACACGTACGTACAACGGCCAGTGTGCAAGAAAGAAAATACAGCCACGTACATACATACGGGCGGGGTCTCGAACGCCTACTCGTGCATACGTACGGCCAGGGCTCGTGTACATGGCTGGGTCGGAACAGAGAAACAGCGTCGTTGTCTTGTTCATGGGGAGCCAACCGGCTGGGTCGAAACGGAATGCGTCGTCGTGTTCATTGGGAGGGCTTGGACGGAACATGCGATGGAAACGAGGCCTAGCATACCGCAGAATGGAGGAAATGGCCTTGTGTTCGACCGGCCACGTTCGAAACGGGATCCTGTTCATCGGGAGGGGTCTGGCGTACCGTAAAGCAGAGGAAACGGACTTGTGTTGGACCTCCTACGGTCAAAACGGGGTCCTGTTGATCGGGAGGGGTGTGGCGTACCGCAAAACAGACGAAACGGACTTGTGTTGGAGCGCTACTGTTGAAACAGGGGTCCTGTTCATCGGGAGGGGTGTGGCGTACCGCAAAACGGGACTCCACGGGTTACTGTTCATCTCCACCGTCGACCTCCTCCAACCTCCACGGGCTACTGTTCATCCACCGTCGACCTCCTCCAGCCTCCACCTGCGACTGTTCATCCACGGGCTCCTGTTCATCCAGCCTCCACCGTGCGCTACTCCACCGGCTACTGTTCAACTACCCCTCTCCACGGGCTCATGTTCAACCACCCCTCCACGGGCTACTGTTCATCCACCCCTCCACCGTCTACTGTTCATCCAACCCTCCACGGGGTCGTCCTGTTCATCCAGCCCTCCACGGGGTCCTGTTCATCCAGCCACAACCGGCTCGATAGGTCGGGGTCCTGTTCATCCAGAGGCAACACCACGGGGTCCTGTTCGTCCACCCCCACCGCTCAGTGTTCATCCACCCCCCGCAACGCTCATTGTTCATCCAGAGGCAGCATCGATCGGCTTCAGTTAGCTGTAGTAGCGAAGGAATCGCTCGATCGGGTTCAGTAATGCGTAGCCTGCAGTGCAATCGCTCGGGTTCAGTTAGAGCCCAATGCCTCGCTCGGGTTCAGTTACAGCGAACGCCTCGCACACATGCGCGTACGTGTACGAGAGAAACACGCATCGCTCGGCCCCCGACCACCCACCGTAACCGGGAACTCCCTGGAATTTCCTCGCCCTCGCTTCTACCACGGTTTTTTCCGTCATGGACGGCCCAAAGAATGTCATGCAGCTGCGTCTCCGGCCCGCCCAGGACGAAAAGCCCATTTTCTGTCATGGTTTTTGTCATAGAAGTAGGAGCCCACCACATCTATGATGATACCGGGTTTTGTCACAATTATCGTTATAGAAGTGTCATAAGTATGACAGAAAAAAATTCGTTCGACCCAAAATGTCACGGATGTGTCTTTTTTTTGTAGTGGAAGTTTCTAGCATGAATAATCTTATGATCCCTTTGAGCCTGGGTGGCATTCCATAGGGTAATCACACGGGTACTCCGGGATCCTCTTGGACAACACTGGATTCTCAGGTACCCTGACAACCACTGGGTACTCCAGGGTGCCTCAACCAATCCAGCCAGATGTGTATTTAAGTAGCCACCTTAAGTTAACCATTAATTAACAATACTCACATCTGTCATGGATACACTCACCCAATCCACGTCTACGAGCATAGCATAGCAATCCTGAGCATAACGTAGAAGTAACTCCCAAAGGTTTGATAATAAAAGGGCAATAGGTTCTACCTCATCATCTACTTCCCAAACCCACATGTTATTCAGATCCTAACCATGCAATGTTTGAGGATTGTAACTAATGCATAAAAACTGGGTAATAAAGGAACATGATCAAAGTGTTACTTGCCTTGCCGATGATCCGCAAAACCTAGAGACTCGTAGTAGCACGCTTCGCACTCCGGGAATTCTATCGGAAACAAACAATAACATACATAAGCACTCAACTAGAAGCACGGGTAAAACTCAAATAAGAAGATCTAACCAGAAAGTTCAACTGAAGAACTCTGGTTTGCAAAAAGAATTGAATCAAACGGAGCAACGAAACTCAAACTACGAAAGAAACAGGATTTGTTTACTAATCTGGACTAAAGACAAATTTTACAGTACCAAAATCATGTTCAAGTTGGTTAAACAGAAAAAGGGCTTCGAGACGAAGATCTAGGTGCTTGTTTCATCTGATTTGGATAAACGAGCGAAAAGATAAACTAGATCGAAGATCAGGGCAGAAATCGCGATAAAAAATAATCGCGGAAAAACCCTAGAAAGTAAAAACGAGACGAACAGGCTAACAAACGAACGTTCGTTGTCTGCGACTAACTGATGAACAACGTTCGTTAAAACGAACGTACGGACGAACGTCCGCTAAATAACTAAACCGGAAAAAACCAAACCGATCTAATAAAAAAAACTAGATCTAGGGTTTTTTTTTAAACCGAACGGCAACGGCGTCGGTTACCTCCGGCGAGGCTCCAGCGGGGCGGCGCGGCGGCGCTGGGGCTCCGGGCGGCGTCGGTGGGAGGCGCGGCAGCGGCGCAGGGCGACGGCTGGCGGCGGCGACGCGCGGCGCGGCGGCGGGTGCGGGTGCGGGGCGGGGCGGTGGCTGGCGGGGCGAGAGGCGGCGGGGTGGGCGGGTTATAAAGGGGGTCGGGGGGCTCCGACTTGGGCAAGGGGGCGGCCGGCGGCATGGCGGCGCGGGACTCCGGCGAGTCTGAGCCGGGCACGGGAGGGCGGCGGTGGCGCTAGGCGGGCCGGCCTGCTCGGCTGGGCTTCGGCCCAGTCGGGCGGGAACTTTTTTTTAAAATAATTTCGCCAACAGAAAAAAATCATAATAAATATAAAAAAATCTAGAAAAAATTCCAAAACAAATTTTCACCGTCTAAATGAAATATTTAGAACAAAGTGAACATTTTTCTAGCCTAAAATGCAATTTTTTAAAACGTGCAATTTTTCTAATTCAAATAAAATAGTAACAAAAGTCCAAATAAAATTCTTATTTGATTATAACATTTTTCCTCCAATATTTCTTTTATTTTGGAGAAGTCATTTTATCCCCTCTCTTTTATTTTGACGTTGGAAATATTTGGAGAGAAAATGATTAAAACCAAAATGATCCTCTTTTCAATATTTGAGAAAATTCAAATATGAAAATAGAGAAATCCCCAACTCTCTCCTGTGGGTCCTTTGAGTTGCTTAGAATTTCTAGGATCAACCAAAAATGCAATAAAATATGATATGCAATGATGACATATGTATAACATTCCAAATTGAAAATTTGGGATGTTACATGATGCGTGCAGTGGGGTGTGCCTACATTCAAGCCACATTGCTCGAATCAATGCTATTTAGCTCATGCCTTAACTCGCGAAATCTTGCTTCATCTAGAGGCTTGGTGAAAATATCTGCTAGTTGCTCTTGAGTGTTGATGTAGATGATATCAATATCTCCACGCTTGATGTGATCCCGAATGAAATGATGACGAATCTCAATATGCTTTGTCTTGCTATGTTGCACTAGATTCTGAGAAATCTTGATAGCACTTTCATTGTCACATAGAAGAGGCACTTTGTCACAAATGACACCATAATCCTTTAAAGTTTGCCTCATCCATAGCAATTGTGCACAACAACTTGCGGCGGCTACATACTCGGCATCGGTGGAAGAGAGAGACACACAATTTTGCTTCTTTGAAGACCAACTCAACAAAGAGCGACCAAGGAATTGGCACCCTCCGGAAGTTTACTTCCTCTCCACACAATCTCCCGTCCAATCCGAGTCTGAATAGCCCATGAGATCAAAGCTTGCTCCTTTGGGGTACCATAAGCCAAAGTTCGGGGTATGAGCCAAATATCGAAAGATTCACTTTACCGCCACATAGTGGATTTCCTTAGGTGCGTCTTGAAACCGTGCACAAATTCCCACACTCAACATGATATCCGGTCTAGATGCACAAAGGTAAAGCAAGGATCCAATCATGGAGCGATATACTGCTACTTCTTGAGCTTGCGTTGGGTTTTCCCTTGAAGAGGAAAGGGTGATGCAGCAAAGTAGAGATAAGTATTTACCTCAGTTAAGAACTAAGGTATCAATCCAATAGGAGATACAAGCAAGTCTCCAATCTATGCACCTGCACAAACAATCAAACACTTGCACACAACGTGATAAAGGGGTTGTCAATCCCTTCACGGTCTCACTTGCAAAGGTGAGATCTTATAGAGATAGATATAAAAGATTAATAAAACATAAAACAAAATAAAAGTAAATAAATTACAGCAAGGTATTTTTGGGGCTTTTGGTTTATAGATATGAAAATATATGATGGAAAATAGACACGGGGGCTATAGGTTTCACTAGAGGCTTCTCTCTTGAAGGAAAATAACACGGTGGGTGAACGAATTACTGTCGAGCAATTGATAGAAAAGCGCAAAGTTATGACGATATCCAAGGCAATGATTATGAATATAGGCATCACGTCCGTGTCAAGTAGACCGACTCCTGCCTGCATCTACTACTATTACTCAACACATCGACCGCTATCCAGCATGCATCTAGAGTATTAAGTTCATAAGAACGAAGTAACGCCTTAAGCAAGATGACATGATGTAGAGGGATAAACTCAAGCAATATGATGAAAACCCCATCTTTTTACCCTTGATGGCAACAATACAAATACGTGTCTTGCTACCCCTACTTTGTCACTGGGTGAGGACACCACAAGATTGAACCCAAAACTAAGAAACTCTCCCATTGCAAGTAGAACCAATCTAGTTGGCTAAACCAAACCGATAATTCAAAGAGAAATACAAAGATATCAAATCATGCATATAAGAATTCATAGAAGACTCAAATAATATTCATAGATAATTTGATCATAAATCCATAATTAATCAGATCTCGACAAACACACCGCAAAAGAAGATTACATCGGATAGATCTCCAAGAACATCGAGGACAACATTGTATTGAAGATAAAAGAGAGAGAATAAGCCATCTAACTACTGGCTATGGACCCGTAGGTCTGTGGTAAACTACTCAAGCTTCATCAGAAGGGCAATAGAGTTGATGTAGAAGCCCTCCGTGATCGAATTTCCCTACGGCAGGATGCCGGAAAAGGCCCCAAGAAGGGATCTCACGGGAACAGAAGGTTACGAGGGCGGAAAAGTATTTTGGTGGACGCTTCTGTTGGTTTGGGAATATTTCTGAATTTATAGGCCAAAGATTAGGATTGGAGGAGTCCCGTGGGGCCCACAAGCCAGGGGCGCCCCCCCTAGGGCGCGCCCTGAGGGCTTGTGGAGGCCTCGGGACTTTTCCGACTTCCTCTCCAAGTCTTACGTGTGTCTTCTGGTCGAAGAAAAATCATCGTAAAGTTTTTTTTCCGTTTGGACTCCGTTTGATATTCCTTTTCTATAAAACTCAAAAACAAGGAAAAAAAACCGAAAGTTGCACTGGGCTCTGGGTTAATAAGTTAGTCCCAAAAATAATATAAAATAGAATATTAATGCATATAAAATATCCAAAACAGATAATATAATAGCATGGAACAATAAAAAATTATAGATACGTTGGAGACGTATCAAGCATCCCCAAGCTTAATTGCTACTCGTCCTCGAGTAGGTAAATGATAAAAACAGAATTTTTGATGTGGAATGCTACCTAACATATTTATCCATGTAATTTTCTTTATTGTGGCATGTATATTCCAATCCATAAGATTCATAACAAAAGTTTAATATTGACATAAAAACAATTATACTTCAAGCATACTAATAAAACAATTGTGTCTTCTTAAAATAACATGGCCAAAGAAAGCTATCCCTAGGAAATCATATAGTCTGGCTATGCTCCATCTTCATCACACAAAGTATTGAATCATGCACAACCCCGATGACAAGCCAAGCAATTGTTTCATACTTTTGATGTTCTCAAACTTTTTCAACTTTCACGCAATACATGAGCGTGAGCCATGGATATAGCACTATAGGTGGAATAGAATATGGTGGTTGTGGAGAAGACAAAAATAAGGAGATAGTTCACATCAACTAGGCGTATTAACGGGCTATGGAGATGCCCATCAATAGATATCAATGTGAGTGAGTAGGGATTGCCATGCAACAGATGCACTTAGAGCTATAAGTTTATGAAAGCTCAAAAAGAAACTAAGTGGGTGCGCATCCAACTCGCTTGCTCACGAAGACCTAGGGCAGTTTGAGGAAGCCCATCATTGGAATATACAAGCCAATTTCTATAATGAAAAATTCCCACTAGTGTATGAAAGTGACAACATAGTGGACTCTCTATCATGAAGATCATGGTGCTACTTTGAAGCACAAGTGTGGAAAAAGGATAGTAGCATTGTCCCTTCTCTCTTTTCCCTCATTTTTTGTCTGGGCTTCTAGGCCTCTTTTATTTTTTGTAAAGTCCGGAGACTCATCCCAACTTGTGAGGGAATCATAGCTTTTATTATCCTCTCCGCACATGGGACAATGCTTTAATAATGATGATCACCACACTTTTATTTACTTACAACTCGAGACTTAGAACAAAAATATGACGGAACGGTGGAAGTTGCATGGCAATATATCTCGGAATGGCTATGGAAATGCCATAATAGGTAGGAGTATTGACAAAAAACTAACACATTAGGGGTTCCCGTCCCACTGAACTACCACATTAAAAAAAGTGACTGATAACTACCAAAAATTCTAATTTTATGACTAAAAACTACCACTTTTTAAAAATGGCCAGTTTAGACGATTTAAACATGTTTATGACATGTGGGGCCCACTCGCCAGGGCTGACATGGCGGCAAAGTCAACTCTATTCATTTTGACCGTTAAGTTGACCGTTATGATAGGTGGGGCCCACACGTAATTCTTCTTCTTCCTCTCTCTGTCTTTCTTTGGCATTTTTCCAAACACCTCATGTGCATCATCCTGTGCAGCTTTCAGCCGGCGCCCAGCCGCCCCCTCATGCTCCGGTGGCCTTTGCCGCCCTGCACTCCGGTGGCCTTCCATGCTAGAGGGTGCCGGAGGAGAAGCCCGCGCAGCTGCATGCGAAGCCGAGTGATACGTCTCCAACGTATATATAATTTTTGATTGTTCCATGCTGTTATATTATCATTCTTGGATGTTTTACAATCATTTTATAATCATTTTATATCATTTTTATACTAACCTATTGACATAGTGCCCAGTGCCAGTTGCTATTTTCTGCATGATTTTTACATCGCAGGAAATCAATACCAAACGGAGTCCAAACGCAGCGAAACTTTTTGAGGATTTTTTGGGCCAGAAGACATCCAGTGGGCCAAGGCTGCACCTCGGGGGTGCCTCGAGGAGGGAAGCACCCACCAGGGCGTGCCAGGAGGCCCAGGCGCGCCTTGGTGGGTTGTGCCCACCTTGGGTGCCCCCTGAACCGCCTCTTTGCTCTATAAATACCCCAATATTCCAGAAGCCCTAGGGGAGTCGACGAAAAACAATTCCAGCCGCTGCAGAGTCCAGAACCACCAGATCCAATCTAGACACCATCACGGAGGAGTTCACCACTTCAATTGGTGCCTCTCCGATGATGCGTGAGTAGTTCTTTGTAGACCTATGGGTCCGTAGTTAGTAGCTAGATGGCTTCCTCTCTCTCTTGATTATCAATACAATGGTCTCTTGGAGATCCATATGATGTAATTCTTTTTGTGGTGTGTTTGTTGGGATCTGATGAACTTTGAGTTTATGATCAGATCTATGTTTTTATCCATGGAAGTTGTTTGAGTCTTCTTTGATCTCTTATATGCATGATTTCTTATAGCCTCATATTTCTTCTCTGATATTTGGGTTTAGTTTGGCCAACTTGATCTATTTATCTTGCAATGGGAATAGGTTCTTTGTGATGGGTTCAATCTCACGGTGCTTGATCCCAGTAACAGAAGGGGAAACGACATGTATGTATCGTTGCCATTAAGGATAACAAGATGGGATCTATTATGGGGTCCATTTCTACATAAATAGATCTTGTCTACATCATGTTATCGTTCTTATTGCATTACTCCATTTTTCCATGAATTTAATACACTAGATGCATGCTGGATAGTAGTCGATGTGTGGAGTAATAGTAGTAGATGCAGGCAGGAGTCAGTCTACTAATCTTGGACGTGATGCCTATATAATGATCATTGCCTGGATATTGTCATGATTATTTGAAGTTCTATCAATTACCCAACAGTAATTGTTTTCCCACTGTTTGCTATTTTTCTCGAGAGAAGCCACTAGTGAAACCTACGGCCCTCGGGTCTCTTTTCTTCATATTTGCCTTTGCGATCTATTTACCTTTGCATTTATTTTCAGATCTATTAAACCAAAGATACAAAAATACCTTGCTGCAATTTATTTGTTCCGCGATCTATTTATCCTACCTACCAATTTTACCTCACATTATTTTGCCTATCTTGAGGCGCCGTACCCGAAAGGGATTGACAACCCCTTTAACACGTCGGGTTGCGAGTATTTGTTATTTGTGTGCAGGTGTTGTTTACGTGGTGTGAGGAGGTTCTCCAACTGGTTCGATAACCTTGGTCTCATCACTGAGGGAAATACCTACCGTCGCCATACTGCATCATCCCTTCCTCGTTGGGGAAATACCGACGTAGTTCTAGCAGACATCAAAAGGAATTTCTGGCGCCGTTGCCGGGGAAGATCACGTCAAGATAGTCTCGTGTCAACTCGCCAATTTCTGGTGCCGTTGACGGGGAGGATCTTCAACATCAACCAGGTTCCTAATCACAAATCTCATCTGCTTGCAATTTACATTATTTGCCATTTGCCTCTTGTTTCCTCTCCCCCACTTCACAAAAATTTGCCGTTTTATTCGCCCTCTTTTTCGTTCGCCATTTTCTCATCAGATCTATTTGTGTTCTTGTTTTGCTATGGCTAGTTTGAATGCTCCTCCTTTGTTACCAGACTTTCAAGTTCTATACTTCAAACAAAAACAAGGAGAAAATTTTAAAAATGCTTGGTATAGACTTATGGAGTCTTTCCATGTTTGCAATCTAAAGGGAGATGCAAAAATATTGCTTAGAAATTTTTACATAGGATTGGCTTTGCATCATAGACAACTCTTGGATTTTGCCGCAAAAGGGAATTTTATTGAGCTTGATGTTAATGCTGCCTATGAAATTTTAGAAGGAATTTTGGGGGTACCACCACAAAAGAAAGGATTCTCTTTCACCCCAGAGGGAGCCCAAATCTTGGACAAACTCGGTGATTTGCATAAACATATGGTTGAATTGCAAAAGTATAATGAACCTCTCAAGCATCTCAATGGTAGTATCAATCGTATGAACACGTTGATTTCCCTTTGCAATAAACGGTTGGATATTTTAGATCTTAAGATGGTTTCTTTTCTGGAAAATCTAGGGAAGCGCAAAGAGCCTCCCGGGTTTGAAAAGACACTTACTAAAGTGGCAAAGATAACAGATGACAACACTTAGATCCTACGCGTTGTGCCTAGCTAGGGGCGTAAAACGATAGCGCTTGTTGGGAGGCAACCCAATGAATTTTTTTTTTGCTTTTTGCTTTCTGTTCTTGTGTGTTAGAACAATTATGCTACTGTTATTTTGTGTTTTAATTAGTTTTTGTGCCAAGCAAGGCCTTTGGGTTGATTTGGGTGAAAGTTCATTTGATCTTTCTGAAAAACAGAAACTTATGCACTCACGAAAATAGTTTTAATAAATCACAAAAACATGATTTTGAGTTGATTCTTTTTGCAGAAGATTAATATACAAATTACCCAGGTTTTCCTAATTTCTAAAGATATTTGGAGTTACAGAAGTATTCAAAATATTCAGATTGCTACAGATTGTTCTGTTTTTGACAGATTCAGTTTTCTTTGAGTTGTGTGCTTGTTTTGATGATTCTATGGTTTTTTATGAGTTTTTGCCATAGAAAAGTTGGAATACAGTAGATATAATGCAAAAACAAAATAAGAATAGGTTTGCAACAGTACTTATAGTAGTCGTTTTTTTTTCTTATACTAACGGATCTCATGAAGGTTTTGTTGGAGTTTTGTGTGATTGAAGTTTTCAAGTTTTGGGTGATCTTACGATGGATGAAGGAATAAGGATTAGAAAAAGGCTAAGCTTGGGGATGCCCGAGGCACCCCAAGATAATATTCAAATAAGTAGAAATCAACTAAGCTTGGGGATGCCCCCGAGTGGCATCCCCACTTTCTTCTAACAACCATCGGTATTTTACTTGAAACTATATTTTTATTCGTCACATATTATGAGTTTTGCTTGGAGCATCTTGTATGATATGAGTCTTTGCTTGTTTTTCTTTGTGTTAGAAGTCTTGAATCCTTGCTGAACACACCTTTTTGAGAGAGCCAAAATTATGCTATGCTTGCTCCTATGCTTCACTTAAATTTTTAGAGCCATGGATTTGCTCTAGTGCTTCACTTATATCTTTTTGAGCACGGTGTACTTTGTTATTTTTGAAGAAATGATCTCATGCTTCACTTATATTTATTTGGGAGTTAGTAAAGTTTTCAGAAATTCTCTCTTGCTTCACTTAGATTATTTTGAGAGAAAGAAAAATTATGCTCATGTTCTTCACTTATATTTGTTTGAGCTTATCAAAAGCAACATATAAAAATAGTCCCAAAGTGATAGATATCCAAGGAGGATATAATAAAAACTTTCATGAAGATCATTGGACAAAATAAAATTGATTCTTAGTAATGGTTTTGAGATATGACGATATGATATGTGAGTCATGTTGATGAGTAATTGTGCTTTAGTAAGAATATTGATGTTAAGGTTTGTGATTCCCTATGAAAGCACGAAAGTCAATAGTTATGCAATGAAATATATATCCTACTTGTGGTGCATTTATTCGGTGTTACTTATGCTTAATGCATGGGTACGAGATTTTTCGTTTATTGGTTGGTCACTTCTCAATCTTTTTGCTAGCCTTCATTTTGCACTAAGTATGATCACTACTTGTGCATCCAAAACCCTTTAAACCAGTTTTGCCATATGACTCCACTATACCTAGCTACCTATATGCGGTATTTCCATGCCGGCATAAGCAAATTTTCATGTGCCATCTTTAACTTTCAAAATAAATTTCTCTTTTGTGTGCTCTACTGCGAGGCGGTGAAGGGTGACCAATATTTTCCATGCTAGATGTGTTATTCTCACGATGAGTGTTTATTCACTTGTCATTGCACGAGAGTACGGCAAACGTATTAGGGATGCCTAGTCCCGAAATGAAAAATGAATTTACTTTATGCTGTCAAATAATAAATTCCTTGGAAAGTGTTGGTACGGAGGGCAACCGTGGATTCGGCTAGCCATGGAAAGTGAAAGTAATGGTGGAAATAGGAATAAACTTTATTTTCTGTTTGGGAACCGCCTATGATGTATCTAACATGGAAAGTATTGGGATCTCTAAGTCGTTTTCGTTGGTGGGAAAGGTATGCCTCTCAAAAATGTTTTTATCTCTCAATTTAAGCTTTGAGCTATGGCACCTCTACAAATCCCTGCTTCCCTCCGCGAAGGGCCTTTCTTTTACTTATGCATTTTTTATTTTTTATTTGAGTCTCCATCTTCTCTTATAAAGCACCAACTAAGGGGCACTATGATCGTATTTGAGCATTGGGTGTAGCTAATATTCGAGTGTGTTTCATGAAGGGATAAATGATTGAGCATAATGGGCTAGGGATAACTTGCTTTAGTGTTGATATTTTGAAAGACATGGTTGCTTGTTGGTATGCTTGAGTATTAAAGTCTTCATGTCAAAACTAGACTATTGCTTTGAATCATATAAATGTCCATATGTCCATGCTATAAAGAAAATAAATGTGATGAACATGTTAGGAAGCATTCCACATCAAAAATTCTGTTTTTATCATTTACCTACTCGTGGACGAGATGGAATTAAGCTTGGGGATGCTGATACATCTCCAACGTATCTATAATTTTTGATTGTTCCATGCTGTTATATTATCATTCTTGGATGTTTTACAATCATTTTATAGTCATTTTATATCATTTTTTGGTACTAACTTTTTGACATAGTGCCCAGTGCCAATTGTTGATTTCTGCATGTTTTTTACATCACAGGAAATCAATACCAAACGGAGTCCAAACGCAGCAAAAAAATTTGAGGATTTTTTTGGGCCAGAAGACATCCAGTGGGCCAAGGCTGCACCTGGGGGGTGCCTCGAGGAGGGCAGCACCCACCAGGGCGCGCCAGGAGGCCCAGGCACGCCCAGGTGGGTTGTGCCCACCTCGGGTGTCCCTTGAACCGCCTCTTTGCTCTATAAATACCCCAATATTCCAGAAACCCGAGGGGAGTCGACGCAAATTAATTCCACCCGCCGCAGAGTCCAAAACCACCAGATCCAATCTAGACACCATCACGGAGGGGTTCACCACTTCCATTGGTGCCTCTCCGATGATGCGTGAGTAGTTCTTTGTAGACCTACGGGTCCGTAGTTAGTAGCTACATGGCTTCCTCTCTCTCTCTCTCTCTTGATTATCAATACAATGGTCTCTTGGAGATCCATATGATGTATGTCTTTTTGCGGTGTGTTTTTTGGGATCCGATGAACTTTGAGTTTATGATCAAATCTATGTTTTTATCCATGAAAGTTATTTGAGTCTTCTTTGATCTCTTATATGCATGATTTCTTACAGCCTCGTATTTCTTCTCTGATATTTGGGTTTTGTTTGGCCAACTTGATCTATTTATCTTGCAATGGGAAGAGGTGCTTGGTGATGGGTTCGATCTTTCGGTGCTTAATCCCAGTGACAGAAGGTGAAACGACACGTATGTATCGTTGCCATTAAAGATAACAAGATGGGATCTATTATGGGGTCTATTTCTACAAAAATAGATCTTGTCTACATCATGTCATCATTCTTATTGCATTACTCCATTTTCCATCAACTTAATACACTAGATGCATGCTGGATAGCGGTCGATGTGTGGAGTAATAGTAGTAGATGAGGCAGGAGTCGGTCTACTAATCTTGGACGTGACGCCTATATAATGATCATTGCCTGGATATCGTCATGATTATTTGAAGTTCTATCAATTGCCCAACAGTAATTGTTTCCGACCATTTGCTATTTTTCTCGAGAGAATCGACTAGTGAAACCTACGGCCCCCGGGTTGATACGTCTCCAACGTATCTATAATTTTTTATCGTTCCATGCTATTATATTACCCGTTTTGGAAGTTTATGGGCTTTACTTTACACTTTTATATCATTTTTTGGGACTAACCTACTAACCGGAGGCCCAGCCCGAATTGCTGTTTTTTGCCTATTTCAGTGTTTTGAAGAAAAGGAATATCAAACGGAGTCCAGACGGAATGAAACCTTCGGGAGCGATCTTTTTGGAACAAACGCAATCTAGGAGACTTGGAGTGGACGTCAAGAAGCAGCCGAGGCGGCCACGAGGCAGGAGGGCGCGCCCCCACACTCGTGGGCCCCTCATGGCTCCCCTGACCTGCCTCCTTCGCCTATATATACTCCCGTACCCTAAAAACATGGAGCAGCACCACGAAAAACTATTTCCACCGCCGCAACCTTCTGTATCCACGAGATCCCATCTTGGAGCCTTCGTCGGCGCTCCGCCGGAGCGGGAATCGACCACGGAGGGCCTCTACATCATCTCCAAGGCCTCTCCGATGAGTTGTGAGTAGTTTACCACAGACCTTCGGGTCCATAGTTATTAGCTAGATGGCTTCTTCTCTCTCTTTGAATCTCAATACAATGTCCTCCTCGATCTTCTTAGAGATCTATTCGATGTAACTCTTTTTGCGGTGTGTTTGTCGAGATCCGATGAATTGTGGGTTTATGATCAAGTTTGTCTATGAGAAATAATTGAATCTCCTCTGAATTCTTTTATGTGTGATTGGTTATCTTTGCAAGTCTCTTTGAATTATCAGTTTGGTTTGGCCTACTAGATTGATCTTTCTTGCAATGGGAGAAGTGCTTAGCTTTGGGTTCAATCTTGCGGTGTCCTTTCCCAGTGACAGCAGGGGCAGCAAGGCACGTATTGTATTGTTGCCATCGAGGATAAAAAGATGGGGTTTATATCATATTGCTTGAGTTTATCCCTCTACATCATGTCATCTTTTTAATGTGTTACTATGTTCTTATGAACTTAATACTCTAGATGCAGGCAGGAGTCGGTCGATGTGTGGAGTAATAGTATTAGATGTAGAATCATTTTGGTCTACTTTTTGCGGACGTGATGCCTATATACATGATCATGCCTAGATAATCTCATAACTATGCACTTTTCTATCAATTGCTCGATAGTAACTTGTTCACCCACCGTAATACTTATGCTATCTTGAGAGAAGCCACTAGTGAAACCTATGGCCCCTGGGTCTATCTTTTATCATATAAGTTTCCGATCTATCTTTTATTTTCATCTTTACTTTCCAATCTATATCATAAAAATACCAAAAATATTTATCTTATCTTATTATCTCTAGCAGATCTCACTTTCGCAAGTTTCCGTGAAGGGATTGACAACCCCTTTATCATGGTGGTTGCGAGGTTCTTGTTTGTTTGTGTAGGTACGAGGAACTTTTGAGGAGCCTCCTACTGGATTGATACCTTGGTTCTCAAAAACTGAGGGAAATACTTACGCTACTTTGCTGCATCACCCTTTCCTCTTCAAGGAAAACCAACGCAGTGCTCAAGAGGTAGCAAGAAGGATTTCTGGCACCGTTGCCGAGGAGGTCTTCGCTCAAGTCAAGACATGCCAAGTACCCATCACAAACTCATCTCCCTCGCATTACATTATTTTGCCATTTTCCTCTCGTTTCCTCTCCCCCACTTCACCCTTGCTATTTTATTCGCCCTCTCTTTCCCGTTCTCCTCTCTCTTTCGCTTGCCTTTTTGTGTGCTTGTGTGTTAGATTGCTTGTCACGATGGCGCAAGATAATACCAAATTGTGTGACTTTTCCAATACCAATAATAATGATTTCCTTAGCACTCCAATTGCTCCTCTTAATGATGCTGAATCTTGTGAAATCAATGCTGCTTTGTTGAATCTTGTTATGAAAGATCAATTCTCCGGCCTTCCTAGTGAAGATGCCGCTACTCATCTAAACAACTTTGTTGATTTGTGTGATATGCAAAAGAAGAAATATACGGATAATGATATTGTTAAATTGAAGTTATTTCCGTTTTAACTTAGAGATCGTGCTAAAACTTGGTTTTTGTCTTTGCCTAAAAGTAGTATTGATTCATGGAATAAGTGCAAAGATGCTTTTATCTCTAAGTATTTTCCTCCCGCTAAGATCATCTCTCTTAGAAACGATATTATGAATTTTAAACAACTTGATCATGAGCATGTTGCCCAATCTTGGGAAATAATGAAATTAATGATTCGCAATTGCCCTACTCATGGTTTGAATTTATGGATGATCATACAAATTTTTTATGCCGGATTGAATTTTGCTTCTAGAAATCTTTTAGATTCGGCCGCGGGAGGCACTTTTATGGAAATCACTTTTGGAGAAGCTACTAAAATCCTTGATAATATTATGGTTAATTATTCTCAATGGCACGCCAAAAGATCTACTAGTAAGAAAGTTCAAGCGATAGAAGAAATTAATGTTTTGAGTGGAAAGATGGATGAACTTATGAAATTGTTTGCTACTAAGAGTGCTCCTATTGATCCCAATGATATGCCTTTGTCTACTTTGATTGAGAATAATAACGAATCTATGGATGTGAATTTTGTTGGTAGGAATAATTTTGGTGACAATGCTTATAGAGGAAACTTTAATCCTAGGCCTTTTCCTAGTAATTCCTCTAATAATTATGGTAATTCATACAACATCTCCTATGGAAATTTTAATAAGATGCCCTCTGATTTTGAGAATAGTGTTAAAGAATTTATGATCTCTCAAAAGAATTTCAATGCTTTGCTTGAAGAAAAATTGCTTAAAGTTGATGAATTGTTTGGAACGTTGATAGACTTTCGCTTGATGTTGATTCTTTGAAACTTAGATCTATTCCACCTAAGCATGATATCAATGAGTCTCTCAAAGCCATGATAATTTCCATTGATGAGTGCAAAGAAAGAACCACTAGGATGTGTGCTAAGAAAGATTGCTTTGTGAGAGCGTGTTCTTCTAGTTCCCATGAAAATAATGATGAAGATCTAAAAGTTATTGATGTGTCCCCTATTAAATATTTCTTTTGCAATATGAATCTTGATAATGATTGGACTAGAGATGAGTCAACTTTAGTTAAAAGGCGTCCCAATGATTCGAAGTTTTTAGAACTTGATCCTAAATTTGGTAAAAGTGGGATTGGAGAGATCAAAACTTTACATAGCAATGAACCCACTATTCTGGATTTCAATGAATTTAATTATGATAATTTTTCTTTAATAGATTGTATTTCATTGTTGCAATCCGTGTTGAATTCTCCTCATGCTTATAGTCAAAATAAAGCTTTTACCAAACATATTGTTGATACCTTGATGCAATCTTATGAGGAAAAACTTGAATTGGAAGTTTCTATACCTAGAAAACTTTATGATGAGTGGGAACCTACTATAAAAATTAAAATTAAAGATCATGAATGTATGCTTTATGTGATTTGGGTGCTAGTGTTTCCACGATTCCAAAAACTTTATGTGATGCGCTAGGTTTCCATGATTTTGATGATTGCTCTTTAAACTTGCAGCTTGCGGATTCCACCATTAAGAAACCTATGGGAAGGATCAATGATGTTATTATTGTTGCAAATAGGAATTATGTGCCCGTAGATTTTATCGTTCTTGATATAGATTGCAATCTTTCATGTCCTATTATTCTTGGTAGACCTTTCCTTAGAATGATTGGTGCAATTATTGATATGATGGAAGGGAATATTAGATTCCAATTTCCATTAAGGAAAGGCATGGAACACTTGCCTAGAAAGAAATTCAAATTACCTTATGAGTCTATTATGCGTGCCACTTATGAATTGAATGCCAAATATGGCAATACTTAGATCTATTCTCGCTTTTATGCCTAGCTAGGGGCGTTAAACGATAGCGCTTGTTGGGAGGCAACCCAATTTTATTTTTGTTCCTTGCTTTTTGATTCTGTTTAGTAATAAATAATTCATCTATCCTCTGTTTAGATGTGGTTTTATGTTTTAATTAGTGTTTGTGCCAAGTAGAACCTATAGGATAACCTACGGTGATAGTCAATTTGATTCTGCTAAAAAACAGAAACTTTTGCACGCACGAGAATAATTTTAATAAATCATAGAAACGTGATTTTGAGTTGATTCTTTTTGAGTAGATAAATAGACAAATTTCCCAGGACTTCCTATTTTGGTAGGATTTGTAGAGTTCCAGAAGTATTCGAAAGTTACAGATTGCTACAGACTGTTCTGTTTTTGAAAGATTCTGTTTTTCGTGTGTTGTTTGCTTATTTTGATGCATCTATGGCTAGTATCGGGGGGTATGAACCATAGAGAAGTTGGAATACAGTAGGTTTAACACCAATATAAATCAAGAATGAGTTCATTACAGTACCTTATGTGGTGGTTTTTCTTTCTTGCACTAACGGAGCTTATGAGATTTCCTGTTGAGTTTTGTGTTCTGAAGTTTTCAAGTTTTGGGTAAAGATTTGATGGACTATGGAATAAGGAGTAGCAAGAGCCCAAGCTTGGGGATGCCCATGGCACCCCAAGATATTCAAGGACAACCAAAAGCCTAAGCTTGGGGATGCCCCGGAAGGCATCCCCTCTTTCGTCTTCGTCTATCGGTAACTTTACTTGGAGCTATATTTTTACTCGCCACATGATATGTGTTTTGCTTGGAGCGTCTTGTATGATATGAGTCTTTGCTTTTTAGTTTACCACAATCATCCTTGTTGTACACACCTTTTGGGAGAGACACAGTTGATCCAGAATTTATTAGAATACTCTATGTGCTTCACTTATATCTTTTGAGCTAGATAATTTTGCTCTAGTGCTTGACTTATATCTTTTAGAGCACGGCGGTGGATTAATTTTGTAGAAATTGTTCATCTCTCATGCTTCACTTATATCATTTTTAGAGTCTTTTAGAACAGCATGGTATTTGCTATGGTTATAAAATTGGTCCTAGAATGATGGGCATCCAAGTTGGGTATAATAAAAACTATCATAGAAAGTGAATTGGATGCTATGATCAATTTGATGCTTGATAATTGTTTTGAGATATGAGGATGGTGATATTAGAGTCATGCTAGTGGAGTAATTATGAATTTGAGGAATACTTGTGTTGAAGTTTGTGATTCCTGTAGCATGCACGTATGGTGAACCGCTTTGTGGTGAAGTTGGAGCATAATTTATTTATTGATTGTCTTCCTTATGAGTGGCAGTCGGGGACGAGCGATGGTCTTTTCCTACCAATCTATCCCCCTAGGAGCATGCATGTAGTACTTTGTTTTCAATGACTTGTAGATTTTTGCAATAAGTATATGAGTTCTTTATGACTAATGTTGAGTCCATGGATTATACACACTCTCACCCTTCCACCATTGCTAGCCTCTCTTGTGCCGCGCAACTTTCTGTAGCGACCCGGCCTCAGACGGTCAAGTCTCTATGTATCTGTGCCATCCCTGGATCAGTATGCTGGCACACACAGTACATCAATGTATATATCAAAGTGCAATCACATGAATAAATAACGTAAAACTGATATATACCTCATAACTCTTGGCGGAAACAAACAATCGGGTGTGGAGTCCCATCAACGCCATCGACAGGTTGAGTGTAGACCGTAACCCAATCAATGAAACTCACTCGTCGTAGAAATAATCCTGCAACATGATACGTTGCAGCCGTGTAGGTCAGTACATTGAATGTACCGGCAAGATCACTGTAATAAAAAAAGATGATAAACTATACTATATGCAATATGGCTTTGTGGCTCTGTATCTGAGTTTTGTTTGCGTAAAAGCTGGTTTTATTTTCCTATAACAAAGGAACATCAGAAGTCTGTACTACGGAGTTTTCTATCATGACATGGTTCCGCCAACCGATGTCGCATAGCCCAAAATCATCATAACTTGCCCACAATTATGTTATCAATCCGGTGTTGAGAGTTCCGAGATAGATCCAAGTCCAGAGGCTCAAATTGTCCATAACCGGGGACACGGCTAATCGATTAGGTTTTAACCCTCTGCATAGGTTTGTACACTTTACCCGCAAGATTCGATCCCTCTTTTTCCGTTCTCGCACTTCAGGGTGTTTGAGAACAAGACGACCGAAACATGGTCTTCCAAAGAGTTCCCCTGACCACTGTCCGGTGCTCATCCAATCCTACCGTCGTTCTACATCTGCTAGCACCGTCCCAGCCAGAGTCACAACTAAGTTCAACCAAGCCAGAGCCCATAGTGACTTGCGGTTGCACAGGTAAGCTTCCGAGCATGAAGTATTCTTCCGTCTCTTTGAGTCTGGGTGAAGCTTTCCGCAAGATGTCATGGCGCTTCTCCATGCATCCCGGCCATCCACTGGTTTCTCCAGGGTGCCCGTCAACCGTCCTTCACCCAGTAGTGTGTATTGAATTCTTGTCTCGAGTCTTGAAGTCTTGAGGCCTTGAAGATGCAGTCCTCGCATATGCCATCATGGAGTTGTCGTCGTTGACGTAGACTCCTCCTTCTTCACACCACTCTCGTGCACTCATACCAAACCCCGTCTACTATAGCGTAGCATTAAAATAAATAACGTCCCGGGCTTGGTAACAGGGTGATGGGTTCCTACCTCATGCATACTACTCAACTACAAGAATTCAATATCACTACTAGAGGGATTGTTGCAAAGATGACACTAAATGCAATAAAACATAGGTATGAAAAACATGGTCAAAGTGAACTTCCCTAGTATTACTTGATGAAGATAATATCGCTCTCGCAAAACTTGATAGCACTATACGCAACTCTCCGATGAAAATCTATATAGTAAAACATGGTATTCACGTAAGCAAACATACTAGCAAGCAATTTCTAACACTCACAAAAAAAATCAACAAATAAAAATGCATATCACAAAGAACACAAAATAAAAAAAACCAATGAAAACTACACAAGAAAACTACTAAAGAAAATTCTAAGACATAACCCAAAATAGCTTTGTCCTAAGTAAAAGTTAACAACAAAGAAAATACTAACATAATAAATAAACAGAAAAGAAAATATAAAACAACTAATTTTAACAGAAAGTATTTTTCATAAACTTTTAATAGCAAAAAAGAAACAAATAAAAAGCTTTTATGAAACACTAACTATGACCTAAACTAGTTTTCATACAAAACTAAGTAAAATAAATTTTTAAAATAAAAACAAAATTTTCTTTTCTTGACTAACAGAAACAAAACTAAATTTTTCAAGAGTGACAAAACGAAATAATTTAAAACTAATAAAAACAATAAAGAAAAGACTAAAACAAAACTATAACTAAAACAGTACTGTTTTGCTAAAAACTTAATTTAAAATAAACTAAAAATAAATCACTATATGACTCTGGATAGACAAAACAATAACAAAACCGTAGCAAAAAGAATCAATCAACAAAATTTTATAAAACTCAAGATACGGCCAAATTAGTGATTTGAACAAATTTCATCAAACTCAAGTTTCAACTACTCAAATTTGAAACCTAAGTACAAAAACAGAAACTTAAACAAATTTGTGACACAGCGCATAAAAAATCACTCAATTTGGATATAAAACATAAAAGTTATAAGCAATCTATAATTGAAACTATTTCTGTTTCTAAAACAGAAACGAAAATAAACTGGAAAAAAAATGGGCAGGAGCTACGCGTCGGGCTGCAATTGGGCCTAAGCAGTGGGCGCTCTGAACTAAACAACGCTCGGTCGTAACTTAACGAAACCTTGACTGTGCGGCTAAAGCAGAAAACCGGAGGAGGCCCGGTTCGATCTAAACCAATCTAAACCGTAAATAAAACCGCACAAAAACCGCCTAATAAAAGAAGACCTAACTGTTCGCGTAAAGTAATCTGGGCCGTTGAAATTAGATCGGAGGGAGGAGAAACTCACCGCGGTGGCGAGGAACTCCGGCGACGGTGTCGACGGTGGTGGCGCTCGGGCGGCGTTGCTGGTGAGGCCTCCGGTGGGTTTCGGGCTCGCGTGAGCGCACGGGGAGGTGCGGACGAGCGAGGGGGTTACGGTGGTGATCTCAAGTGGCGGCTAGGTGGTCGGAGTGGAGCGCTGCAGCAGCAATGGCGGGCGGCGGAGCTCGGGCTCCGGCGAGCAATTCCGGCAAGATGAGAGAGAGGGGTAGGGGGCTTTAGGGGGGAATCGGACGAGAGCGAGGGGCTTTTATAGCCCAGAGACTTGGAGGAGGGGTTGGGCGAGGGGATTCTCGATCCCGAGAGATCCAGGATACTGTGGCGGCGGCGTGATCCGGCTCGGGCCGTTGCGTGCGGGAGGAGGAAGGCGACGGCGGGTCCCACGCGTCAGCAAGAGAAGAGAGAGGGGAAAGGGATCAGCCGACCGAGGGAGAGGGGATTCGGGCACGGCGCGGGTGGAGCAGGCCGGCTCGGCTTGCTGGTGGGCCGCGTCGGGTGGCTGGCTGGTCCGGTTGGCCTGGTCGTGCCTGGGGTTTCCCCCTTTTTTTAGCAGAGACTAAAACTAATAGAAAAAGTAAAAGAACTGAAATTATACATAGACATATAATATATCAAAATTTTCAGAAAAAATTTCCTATAGCATGGACTATTTCTAAAGTTCAAACAAAATTCACACAAAATCAGAAAAAAATTCAAACAGCACTGCTATTGCAATAAAACTCAATAAAAATCATTTTTAAAATACCGAAATGATTTCAAATTTATTTTCTCCTAATTTTCCATTGAAGGGAATCACTTTACCCTGGTTTCCATTTATTTATTTTTAGGAGAAAAACAATTTGAATAAAATCGAAATAATTCCAAATTGAAAGGGAGTTTCAAAATACTTCCAAATGACTTTCAATTTGATTCTTTGTAACTTCCAACTCGTATTGCATATAATTGAAGAAGTCATTTTATCTTCTCTCATGAAAATCATTGAGTTGCATAAAGTTTTTTAGAATTTGAAATATTTCCAAATGGAATTCAAATCTTTTCAAAAACCCTTTGGATTTCAAATGGAAGAAGTCATGTCATCTTCACTCTGGGGTTTTGTGTTGAAATGAATTTGAATTCATTGAGATAAAATGCAAGGATGAAAGTTTGGGAAAGTCATTTCGTTCCCTCTCATCCAACTTCAAAAGTTTCAAATTTCACTCACTTTCAGTCAATCAATCAAACAAACAATCATAATAATTTATTTAATATAACATTCCAAAATTTAGAATGTTGGGATGTTACAAACCTACCACACTTAAAATGAATCTCGTCCTCGAGATTCGAAGAGGCTAGCAAGAAAGGTTAGGGTTTGGGGGTCTTCTAGCAAATCCATCAATCAGAATGGTCTAGTGTGCTACCACACTTAAAAACAGGGCTATGGTTCCAACAGATCTTATGTACTCCATCCTTAGTGTGAACACTATCGGTCTTCTCACATCTTCGGAGTAACTCCCACCCTGGGGCTCTTCCGGTAGGGTCAAAACCTTTTCCTCAAACCCGTGTCCTTTCATCCTGGTGAGGTTCTTCTGAGACTGGGTCTTCTTCACTGGCAGGTCTGTCGCCATTACTAAACAGCTATCGATAATCTCATGGTGGTTAAAAATTTATGGTTTCTCTTGCAGGAAAATGGTCAGGGTTGAGTCTCACCGTATAACCTACGATTGGCAACGGTTGCCTGTTATAGGGATCCATCGTTCTAGCATTCTATGGTTTAAACAAGGTTTGATATCGTCATCTCTCTACTATGGGTAAGTCACTCAGATTTCAAATCTTTTCAAAAACCCTTTGGATTTCAAATGGAAGAAGTCATGTCATCTTCACTCTGGGGTTTTGTGTTGAAATGAATTTGAATTCATTGAGATAAAATGCAAGGATGAAAGTTTGGTAAAGTCATTTCGTTCCCTCTCATCCAACTTCAAAAGTTTCAAATTTCACTCACTTTCAGTCAATCAATCAAACAAACAATCATAATAATTTATTTAATATAACATTCCAAAATTTAGAATTTTGGGATGTTACACTTTCGCCGGTACCATACACCCACCATATACCTTCCTCAAAACAGCCACCATACCTACCTATTATGGCGTCTCCATAGCCATTCCGAGATATATTGCCATGCAACTTTCCACCGTTCCGTTTATTATGACACACTCCATCATTGTCATATTGCTTTTGCATGATCATTTAGTTGACATCGTATTTGTGGCAAGGCCACCTTCATAATTCTTTCATACATGTCACTCTTGATTCATTGCATATCCCGGTACACCGCCGGAGGCATCCACGTAGAGTCATATTTTTGTTCTAAGTATTAAGTTGTAATTCTTGAGTTGTAAGTAAATAAAAGTCTTCATTATTAGAGCATTGTCCCAAGTGAGGAAAGGATGATGAAGACTATGATTCCCCCACAAGTAGGGATGAGACTTCGGACTTTATAAAAATAAAAGAGGACAAAGAAGCCCAAATAAAAAAAGAGAGGCCAAAGAAGCCCACCAAATAAAAAAAAGAGAAAAGAAAAAAAGAAAGAAAAAAATGAGAGAAAAAGAGAGAAGGGACAATGCTACTATCTTTTTTTCCACACTTGTGCTTCAAAGTAGCACCATGATCTTCATGATAGAGAGTCTCCTATGTTGGCACTTTCATATACTAGGGGGAATTTTTCATTATAGAACTTGGCTTGTATATTCCAATGATGGGCTTCCTCAAAATACCCTAGGTCTTCGTGAGCAAGCAAGTTGGATGCACACCCACTTAGTTTATTTTGTTGAGCTTTCATACACTTATAGCTCTAGTGCATCCGTTGCATGGCAATACCTACTCACTCACATTGATATCTATTAATGGGCATCTCCATACCCCGTTGATACGCCTAGTTGATGTGAGACTATATTCTCCCTTTCTGTCTTCTCCACAACCACCATTCTATTCCACATATAGTGCTATGTCCATGGCTCACGCTCATGTATTGCGTGAAAGTTGAAAAAGTTTGAGAATACTAAAGTATGAAACAATTGCTTGGCTTGTCATCGGGGTTGTGCATGATTAAATACTTTGTGTGATGAAGATAGAGCATAGCCAGACTATATGATTTTGTAGGGATAGCTTTCTTTAGCCATGTTATTTTGACAAGACATGATTGCTTTGTCAGTATGCTTGAAGTATTATTACTCTTATGTCAATATGAACTTTTATTTAGAATCATTTGGATCTAAACATTCATGCCACAATGAAGAAAATTACATGAGAAATATGCTAGGTAGCATTCCACATCAAAAATTCTGTTTTTGTCATTTACCTACTCGAGGACGAGCAGGAATTAAGCTTGGGGATGCTTGATACGTCTCCAACATATCTATAATTTTTGATTGTTCCATGCTATTATATTACCCGTTTTGGATGTTTATGGGCTTTACTTTACACTTTTATATCATTTTTGGGACTAACCTACTAACCGGAGGCCCAGCCCGAATTGCTGTTTTTTGCCTATTTCAGTGTTTCGAAGAAAAGGAATATCAAACGGAGTCCAAACGGAATGAAACCATCGGGAGCGATCTTTTTGGAACAAACGCAATCCAAGAGAATTGGAGTGGACGTCAAGAAGCAGCCGAGGCGGCCATGAGGCAGGAGGGCGCGCCCTAGGGGGGTAGGCGCGCCCCCCACCCTCGTGGGCCCCTCGTGGCTCCCCTGACCTACCTCCTTCGCCTATATATACTCCCGTACCCTGAAAACATCGAGAAACACCACGAAAAACTATTTCCACCGCCGCAACCTTCTGTATCCGCGAGATCCCATCTTGGAGCCTTCGCGGGCGCTCCGTCGGAGGGGGGATCGACCACGGAGGGCCTCTACATCATCTCCAAGGCCTCTCCGATGAGTTGTGAGTAGTTTACCACAGACCTTCGGGTCCATAGTTATTAGCTAGATGGCTTCTTCTCTCTCTTTGAATCCCAATACAATGTTCTCCTCGATCTTCTTGGAGATCTACTCGATGTAACTCTTTTTGCAGTGTGTTTGTCGAGATCCGATGAATTGTGGGTTTATGATCAAGTTTATCTGTGAGAAATAACTGAATCTCCTCTAAATTCTTTTATGTGTGATTGGTTATCCTTGCAAGTCTCTTCGAATTATCAGTTTGGTTTGGCCTACTAGATTGATCTTTCTTGCAATGGTAGAAGTGCTTAGCTTTGGGTTCAATCTTGCGGTGTCCTTTCCCAGTGACAGCAGGGGCAGCAAGGCACGTATTGTATTGTTGCCATCGAGGATAAAATGATGGGGTTTGTATCATATTTCTTGAGTTTATCCCTCTACATCATGTCATCTTGCTTAGTGCGTTACTCTGTTCTTATGAACTTAATACTCTAGATGCAGGTAGGAGTCGGTCGATGTGTGGAGTAATAGTAGTAGATGCAGAATTGTTTCGGTCTACTTGTTGCGGACGTGATGCCTATATACATGATCATGCCTAGATAATCTCGTAACTATGCACTTTTCTCGACAGTAATTTGTTCACCCACCGTAATACTTATGCTATCTTGAGAGAAGCCACTAATGAAACTTATGGCCCCTGGGTCTATCTTTATCATATAAGTTTCCGATCTATATTTTATTTGCATCTTTACTTTCCAATCTATATCATAAAAATACCAAAAACATTTATCTTATCTTATTATCTCTATCAGATCTCACTTTCGCAAGTTTCCGTGAAGGGATTGATAGCCCCTTTATCGCGTTGGTTGCGAGGTTCTTGTTTGTTTGTGTAGGTACGAGGGACTTTTGAGGTGCCTCCTACTGGATTGATACCTTGGTTCTCAAAAACTGAGGGAAATACTTACGCTACTTTGCTGCATCACCCTTTCCTCTTCAAGGAAAAACCAACGCAGTGCTCAAGAGGTAGCACGGGTCTCTTTTCATCATATTTCCCTTTGCGATCTATTTTCCTTTGCATTTATTTTCAGATCTATTAAACCAAAAATACAAAAATACCTTGCTGCAATTTATTTGTTCTGTGATCTATTTATCTTATCTACCAATTTTACCTCACGTTATTTTGCCTATCTTGAGGTGCCGTACCCGAAATGAATTGACAACCCCTTTAACACGTCTAGTTGCGAGTATTTGTTATTTCTGTGCAGGTGTTGTTTACGTGGTGTGAGGAGGTTCTCCTACTGGTTCGATAACCTTGGTCTCATCACTGAGGGAAATACCTACAGTCGCTATACTGCATCATCCCTTCCTCTTTGGGGAAATACCGACGTAGTTCTAGCAGACATCACCGAGGTGTTGCGAGCTCTCGGCCCTGCTGCCGCTGCCTACTACCTCTTGAGCATGCGTTGGTTTTCCCTTGAAGAGGAAAGGGTGATGCAGCAAAGTAGCGTAAGTATTTCCCTCAGTTTTTGTGAACCAAGGTATCGATCAAGTAGGAGGCTACACTCAAATCCCTCGTACCTGCACAAACAAATAAGAACCTTGCAACCAACGCGATAAAGGGGTTGTCAATCCCTTCACAGCCACTTGCAAAAGTGAGATCTGATACAGATAATAAGATAAATATTTTTTGTATTTTTATGATATAGATTGGAAAGTAAAGATTACAAAATAAAATAGATCGGAAACTTATATGACGGAAAATAGACCTGGGGGCCATAGGTTTCACTAGTGGCTTCTCTCAAGATAGCATAAGTATTACGGTGGGTGAACAAATTATTGTCGAGCAATTGATAGAAAAGTGCATAATTATGAGAATATCTAGTCATGATCATGTATATAGGCATCACGTCTGCGACAAGTAGATCGAAACGATTCTGCACCTACTACTATTACTCCACACATCGACCGCTATCCAGCATGCACCTAGAGTATTAATTTCATAAGAACAGAGTAACGCATTAGGCAAGATGACACGATGTAGAGGGATAAACTCAAGCAATATGATATAAACCCCATCTTTTTATCCTCGATGGCAACAATACAATACGTGCCTTGCTGCCCCTGCTGTCACTGGGAAAGGACACCGCAAGATTGAACCCAAAGCTAAGCACTTATCCCATTGCAAGAAAGATCAATCTAGTAGGCCAAACCAAACTGATTATTCGAAGAGACTTGCAAAGATAACAAATCATACATAAAAGAATTCAAAGGAGATTCAAATATTGTTCATAGATAATCTCTTGATCATAAACCCACAATTCATCGAATCTCGACAAACAAACCGCAAATAGTATTACATCGGAGAGGCTATGGTGTTGATGGAGAACTTTGTATTGAGATCCAAAGAGAGAGAAGAAGCCATCTAGCTAATAACCATGGACCCGAAGGTCTGAGGTAAACTACTCACACTTCATCGGAGAGGCTATGGTGTTGATGTAGAAGCCCTCCGTGATCGATTCCCCTCCGACGGAGCGCCGAAAAAGGCCCCAAGATGGGATC
This sequence comes from Aegilops tauschii subsp. strangulata, assembly GCF_002575655.3. Classification (NCBI taxonomy): domain Eukaryota; kingdom Viridiplantae; phylum Streptophyta; class Magnoliopsida; order Poales; family Poaceae; genus Aegilops; species Aegilops tauschii. The sequence continues at coordinate 33,527,620 of NC_053037.3, read as the reverse complement.
TCACGGGTACAGAAGGTTGCGGGGGTGGAAATAGGGTTTCGTGGTTAGCATGCTTCATTTTCATTTTCGTCACACAAAATGCTCCCATCATGCACAACCCCGGTTTCAGCCAAGCAATTGGTTCATACTTTTTAACGCGCTTCAGCCTTTTCAACCCTCACGCAATACATGAGCATAATCCATGGACATAGCACTATGGGTGGAGTAGAGTATGATGATAGGGATTATGTGAGAAAACAAAAAAAAGAAAGTCTCATATTGACGCGGCTAATCAACGGGCTATGGAGATGCCCATCAATTGAGGTCAATACGAGGAGTAGGGGTTGCCATGCAACGGATGCACTAGAGCAATAAATGTATGAAAGCTCATCAAAAAGAAACTAAGTGCGCGTGCATCCAACTTGCCTGCTCACGAAGACCTAGGGCATTTTGAGGAAGCCCATCATTGGAATATACAAGCCAAGTTCTATAATGAAAAATTCCCACTAGTATATGAAAGTGACAAAATAAGAAACTCTATCATGAAGATCATGGTGTTATTTTGAAGCACAAGTGTGGAAAAAGGATAGTAACATTGTCCCTTCTCTCTTTTTCTCTCATTTTTTATTTGGGCTTCTTTGGCCTCTTTTTTTTATTTTGTCCGGAGTCTCATCCCAACTTGTGGGGGAACCATAGTCTCCATCATCCTTTCCTCACATGGGACAATGCTCTAATAATGGAAATCATCACACTTCTATTTATTTACAACTCAATACTTAGGACAAAATATGACTCTATGTGAATGCCTCCGGCGGTGTACCGGGATATGCAATGAATCAAGAGCGACATGTATGAAAGAATTATAAAGGTGGCTTTGCCACAAATACGATGTCAACTACATGATCATGCAAAGGAATATGACAATGATGGAGCGTGTCATAACAAATGGAATGGTGGAAAGTTGCATGGCAATATATCTCGGAATGGCTATGGAAATGCCATAATAGGTAGGTATGGTGGCTGTTTTGAGGAAGATATAAGGAGGTTTATGTGTGATAGAGCATATCGTATCACAGGGTTTGGATGCACTGATACATCTCCGTCGTATCTACTTTTCCAAACACTTTTGCCCTTGGTTTGGACTCTAACTTGCATGATTTAAATGGAACTAACCCGGACTGACGCTGTTTTCAGCAGAATTGCCATGGTGTTATTTTTGTGCACAAATAGAAGTTCTCGGAATGACCTAAAAATCCACGGAGCAACTTTTTGGAATTAATAAAAAATACTGGCGAAAGAATCAGCACCAGGGGGCCCACACCCTGTCCACGAGGGTGGGGGCGCGCCCCCCCTGCCTCGTGGGCCCCCTGGACCTCCACCGACCTCAACTCCAACTCCATATATTCACGTTCACGGAGAAAAAAATCAGAGAGAAAGATTCATCACGTTTTACGATACGGAGCCGCCGCCAAGCCCTAAACTCTCTCGGGAGGGCTGATCTGGAGTCTGTTCAGGGCTGGAGAGGGGGATTCGTCGCCGTTGTCATCATCAACCATCCTCCATCACCAATTGCATGATGCTCACTGTCGTGCGTGAGTAATTCCATCATAGGCTTGCTGGACAGTGATGGGTTGGATGAGATTTACCATGTAATCGAGTTAGTTTTGTTAGGGTTTGATCCCTAGTATCCACTATGTTCTGAGATTGATGTTGCTATGACTTTGATATGCTTAATGCTTGTCACTAGGGCCCGAGTGCCATGATTTCAGATCTGAACCTATTATATTTGCATGAATATATGTTAGTTCTTGATCCTATCTTGCAAGTCTATAGTCACCTCTTATGTGTTATGATCCGTTAACCCCGAAGTGACCATAATTGGGATACTTACCGGTGATGACCGTAGTTTGAGGAGTTCATGTATTCACTAAGTGCTAATGCTTTGGTCCGGTACTCTATTAAAAGGAGGCCTTAATATCCCTTAGTTTCCAATAGGACCCCGCTGCCCCGGGAGGGTAGGACAAAAGATGTCATGCAAGTTCTTTTCCATAAGCACGTATGACTATATTCGGAATACATGCCTACATTACATTGATGAACTGGAGCTAGTTCTGTGTCACCCTATGTTATAACTGTTACATGATGAACCGCATCCGACATAATTATCCATCACTGATCCAATGTCTACGACGTTTTCACATATTGCTCTTTGCTTATTTACTTTACCATTGCTGCTGTTACAACTACTACAAAACTGCTACTGTTACTTTTGCCACTGTTACCATTACTTCCATACTACTTTGCTACTAAATACATTGCTGCAGATACTTGAGAATATTCTTTGGCTCCCTTTGTGTCGAATCAATAAATTTGGGTTGAATACTCTACCCTCGAAAACTGTTGCGATCCCCTATACTTGTGGGTTATCAAGACTATTTTCTGGCACCGTTGCGGGGGAGCATAGCTCTATTCTTTGAGTCACTTGGGATTTATATCTGCTGGTCACTATGAGCAATTTGAAAGACAAAAGAACTAAAATGTATCCCTCAACTACGAGGGGAGGTAAGGAACTGCCATCTAGCTCTGCACTTGATTCTCCTTCTGTTATGAGTAAGTGCTACGTCTTGAGCTTGCGTTGGTTTTCCTTGAAGAGGAAAGGGTGATGTGGCACAATAGCGTAAGTATTTCCCCTCAGTTTTTGAGAACCAAGGTATCAATCCAGTAGGAAGCTCCTCAGAAAGTCCCACGCACCTACACAAACAAGCAAAGAACTCGCAACCAACGCAATAAAGGGGTTGTCAATCCCTTCACGGCCACTTGCGAAAGTGAGATCTAATAGAGATGATATGATAAAGTAAATATATTTTTGGTATTTTATAATATAGATGCAAAAAGTAAAGATGCAAATAAAAGTAGATCGGAAGCAAATATGATGGAAGATAGACCCGGGGGCCATAGGTTTCACTAGAGGCTTCTCTCAAGATAGCATAAGTATTACGGTGGGTGAACAAATTACTGTCGAGCAATTGATAGAAAAGCGAATAATTATGAGATTATCTAGGCATGATCATGTATATAGGCATCACGTCCGCAACAAGTAGACCGACTCATGCCTGCATCTACTACTATTACTCCACACATCGACCGACTCATGCCTGCATCTAGAGTATTAAGTTCATAAAGAACAGTAACGCATTAAGCAAGATGACATGATGTAGAGGGATAAATTCATGCAATATGATATAAACCCCATCTTTTTATCCTCGATGGCAACAATACAATACGTGCCTTGCAACCCTTTCTGTCACTGGGTAAGGACACTGCAAGATTGAATCCAAAGCTAAGCACTTCTTCCATGGCAAGAAAGATTAATCTGTTGGAAATATGCCCTAGAGGCAATAATAAATAGTTATTATTATATTTCTTTGTTCATGGTAATTGTCTATTGTTCATGCTATAATTGTATTGTCCGGAAATCGTAATACATGTGTGAATACATAGACCCCAAAGTGTCCCTAGTAAGCCTCTAGTTGACTAGCTCATTGATCAATAGATAGTCATGGTTTCCTGACTATGGACATTGGATGTCACTGATAACGGGATCATATCATTAGGAGAATGATGTGATGGACAAGACCCAATCCTAAGCATAGCATAAAAGATCGTGTAGTTTCGTTTGCTAGAGCTTTTCCAATGTCAAGTATCTTTTCCTTAGACCATGAGATCGTGCAACTCCCGGATACCATAGGAGTGCTTTGGGTGTGCCAAACGTCACAATGTAACTGGCTGACTATAAAGGTGCATTACGGGTATCTGCGAAAGTGTCCATTGGGTTGGCACGGATCGAGACTGGGATTTGTCACTCCGTGTGACGGAGAGGTATCTCTGGGCCCACTCGGTAATGCATCATCATAATGAGCTCAATGTGACTAAGGCGTTAGTCACGGGATCATGCATTGCGGTACGAGTAAAGAGACTTGCCGGTAACGAGATTGAACAAGGTATTGGGATACCGACGATCGAATCTCGGGCAAGTAACATACCGATTGACAAAGGGAATTGCATACGGATTGATTGAATCCTCAACACCGTGGTTCATCCGATGAGATCATCGTGGAACATGTGGGAGCCAACATGGGTATCCAGATCCTGCTGTTGGTTATTGACCGGAGAGGCGTCTCGGTCATGTCTGCATGTCTCCCGAACCCGTAGGGTCTACACACTTAAGGTCCGGTGACGCTAGGGTTGTAGAGATATATGTATGCGGAAACCCGAAAGTTGTTCGGAGTCCCATATGAGATCCCGGACGTCACGAGAGATTCCGGAATGGTCCGGAGGTGAAGAATTATATATAGGAAGTCAAGTTTCGGCCACCGGGAAAGTTTCGGGGGTTACCGGTATTGTACCGGGACCACCGGAAGGGTCCCGGGGGTCCACCGGGTGGGGCCACCTATCCCGGAGGGCCCCGTGGGCTGAAAGTGGAAGGGAACCAACCCTTAGTGGGCTGGGGCGCCCCCCTTGGGCCTCCCCCCATGCGCCTAGGGTTGGGAACCCTAGGGGGGAGCTTCCCCCTTGCCTTGGGGGGCAAGGCAACCCCTTCCCCCCCTTGGCCGCCGCCCCCCCCTTGGAGATCCCATCTCCCTGGTCCGGCGCCCCCCAGGGGGCCTATATAAAGGGGGGAGGGAGGGCAGCAACCTACAGCCTTGGGCGCCTCCCTCCTCCCCTGCAACACCTCTCTCTCTCTCTCTCGCAGAAGCTCGGCGAAGCCCTGTCGGAGACCCGCTACATCCACCACCAGGCCGTCGTGCTGCTGGATATCCATCAACCTCTCCTTCCCCCTTGCTGGATCAAGAAGGAGGAGACGTCACTGCACCGTACGTGTGTTGAACGCGGAGGTGCCGTCCGTTCGGCACTCAGTCATCGGTGATTTCGATCACGGCGAGTACGACTCCGTCATCCACGTTCATTGGAACGCTTCCGCTCGCGATCTACAAGGGTATGTAGATGCACTCCCTTCCCCTCGTTGCTAGTACACTCCATAGATGCATCGTGGTGAGCGTAGGAAAATTTTAAATTATGCTACGATTCCCAACAGTGGCATCATGAGCCAGGCCTATGCGTAGTTACTATGCACGAGTAGAACACCAAGCAGTTGTGGGCGTTGAGTTTGCCAATTCTTCTTGCCGCTACTAGTCTTTTCTTGTTTCGGCGGCATTGTAGGATGAAGCGGCCCGGACCGACCTTACACGTACGCTTACGTGAGACAGGTTCCACCGACTAACATGCACTAGTTGCATAAGGTGGCTAGCGGGTGTCTGTCTCTCCTACTTTAGTCGGACCGGATTCGATGAAAAGGGTCCCTATGAAGGGTAAATAGAAATTGGCAAATCACGTTGTGGTCATACGTAGGTAAGAAAACATTCTTGCTAGAAACCTACAAACCACGTAAAAACTTGCAACAACAATTAGAGGACGTCTAACTTGTTTTTGCAGCAAGTGCTATGTGATATGATATGGCCAGAAGATGTGATGAATGATATATGTGATGTATGAGATTGATCATATTCTTGTAATAGGAATCACGACTTGCATGTCGATGAGTATGACAACCGGCAGGAGCCATAGGAGTTGTCTTTATTATTTTGCATGACCTGCGTGTCATTGAATAACGCCATGTAAATTACTTTACTTTGTTGCTAAACGGGTTAGCCATAGAAGTAGAAGTAATCGTTGGCGTGACGACTTCATGAAGACACAATGATGGAGATCATGATGATGGAGATCATGGTGTCATGCCGGTGACGAAGATGATCATGGTGCCCCGAAGATGGAGATCAAAGGAGCATGATGATATTGGCCATATCATGTCACTATTTGATTGCATGTGATGTTTATCATGTTTTTGCTTGCTTAGAACGACGGTAGCAAGTAGGATGATCCCTTATAATAATTTCAAGAAAAGTGTTCACCCTAACTGTGAACCATTGCGAAGGTTCGTTGTTTCGAAGCACCATGTGATGATCGGGTGTGATAGATTCTAACGTTCGAATACAACGGGTGTTGACGAGCCTAGCATGTACAGACATGGCCTCGGAACACACGCAATACACTTAGGTTGACTTGACGAGCCTAGCATGTACAGACATGGCCTCGGAACACGGAGGACCGAAAGGTCGAGCATGAGTCGTATAGAAGATACGATCAACATGGAGATGTTCACCGATCTTGACTAGTCCGTCTCACATGATGATCGGACACGGCCTAGTTAAACTCGGATCATGTTTCACTTAGATGACGAGAGGGATGTCTATCTGAGTGGGAGTTCATTAAATAATTTGATTAGATGAACTCAATTATCATGAACTTAGTCTAAAATCTTTACACTATGTCTTGTAGATCAAATGGCCAACGTTGTCCTCAATTTCAACGCGTTCCTAGAGAAAACCAAGCTGAAAGATGATGGCAGCAATTATACGGACTGGGTCCGGAACCTGACGCTCATCCTCATAGTAGCCAAGAAAGATTATGTCTTAGAAGCACCGCTAGGTGATGCACCAATCCCACAGAACCAAGACGTTATGAACGCTTGGCAATCACGTGCTGATGATTACTCCCTCGTTCAGTGCGGCATGCTTTACAGCTTAGAGCCGGGTCTCCAAAAGCGTTTTGAGAAACATGGAGCATATGAGATGTTCGAGGAGCTGAAACTGGTTTTTCAAGCTCATGCCCGGGTCGAGAGATATGATGTCTCCGACAAGTTCTTCAGCTGTAAAATGGAGGAGAACAGTTCTGTTAGTGAGCACATACTCAGAATGTCTGGGTTGCACAACCGCTTGACTCAGCTGGGAGTTAATCTCCCGGATGACGCGGTCATTGACAGAATCCTTCAGTCGCTTCCACCAAGCTACAAGAGCTTTGTGATGAACTACAATATGCAGGGGATGGAAAAGACCATTCCTGAGGTATATTCAATGCTGAAATCAGCGGAAGGGGAGATCAGAAAAGAACATCAAGTGTTGATGGTGAATAAAACCACTAAGTTCAAGAAGGGCAAGGGTAAGAAGAACTTCAAGAAGGACGGCAAGGGAGTTGCCGCGCCCGGTAAACCAGTTACTGGGAAGAAGCCAAAGAATGGACCCAAGCCCGAGACTGAGTGCTTTTATTGCAAGGGAAGTGGTCACTGGAAGCGGAACTGCCCCAAATATTTAGCGGACAAGAAGAAGGCCGGCAACACCCAAGGTATATGTGATATACAAGTAATTGATGTGTACCTTACCAGTACTCGTAGTAGCTCCTGGGTATTTGATACCGGTGCGGTTGCTCATATTTGTAACTCAAAGCAGGAACTACGGAATAAACGGAGACTGGCAAAGGACGAGGTGACGATGCGCGTCGGGAATGGTTCCAAGGTCGATGTGATCGCCGTCGGCACGCTACCTCTGCATCTACCCACGGGATTAGTTTTAAACCTCAATAATTGTTATTTAGTGCCAGCTTTGAGCATGAACATTGTATCTGGATCTCGTTTAATTCGATATGGCTACTCATTTAAATCCGAGAATAATGGTTGTTCTATTTATTTGAGAGATATGTTTTATGGTCATACCCCGCTGGTCAATGGTTTATTTTTGATGAATCTCGAACGTGATGTTACACATGTTCATAGTGTGAATACCAAAAGATGTAAAGTTGATAACGATAGTCCCACATACTTGTGGCACTGCCGCCTTGGTCACATTGGTGTCAAGCGCATGAAGAAGCTCCATGCAGATGGACTTTTGGAGTCTCTTGATTACGAATCATTTGACACGTGCGAACCATGCCTCATGGATAAGATGACCAAGACTCCATTCTCCGGAACAATGGAGCGAGCAACCAACTTATTGGAAATCATACATACCGATGTGTGTGGTCCAATGAGTGTTGAGGCTCGCGGAGGATATCGTTATGTTCTCACTCTCACTGATGATTTAAGTAGATATGGGTATGTCTACCTGATGAAACACAAGTCTGAAACCTTTGAAAAGTTCAAAGAATTTCAGAGTGAGGTTGAGAATCAACGTGACAGGAGAATAAAATTCCTACGATCAGATCGTGGTGGAGAATATTTAAGTCACGAGTTTGGTGCACACTTAAGGAAATGTGGAATAGTTTCACAACTCACGCCGCCTGGAACACCTCAGAGAAATGGTGTGTCCGAACGTCGTAATCGCACTCTATTGGTTATGGTGCGATCTATGATGTCTCTTACCGATTTACCGCTCTCATTTTGGGGTTATGCTTTAGAGACTGCCGCATTCACTTTAAATAGGGCTCCGTCGAAATCCGTTGAGACGACACCGTATGAATTATGGTTTGGGAAGAAACCTAAGCTGTCGTTTCTAAAAGTTTGGGGATGCGATGCTTATGTCAAGAAACTTCAACCTGAAAAGCTCGAACCCAAATCGGAAAAATGCGTCTTCATAGGATACCCTAAGGAAACTATTGGGTACACCTTCTACCTCAGATCCGAAGGCAAGATCTTCGTTGCCAAGAACGGGTCCTTTCTAGAGAAGGAGTTTCTCTCGAAAGAATTGAGTGGGAGGAAAGTGGAACTTGATGAGGTGATAGTCACCCCTTCCGAACCGGAAAGTAGCGCAGCGCGGGAAAGTGTTCCTGTGGTGCCTACACCGACTGGGGAGGAAGTTAATGATGATGATCATGAAGCTTCGGATCAATTTACTGAACTTCGTAGGTCCACAAGGACACGTTCCGCACCAGAGTGGTACGGCAACCCTGTCCTGGAAATCATGTTGTTAGACAACGGTGAACCTTCGAACTATGAAGAAGCGATGGCGGGCCCGGATTCCGACAAATGGCTAGAAGCCATGAAATCCGAGATAGAATCCATGTATGAAAACAAAGTATGGACTTTGACTGACTTGCCCGATGAGCGGCGAGCCATAGAAAACAAATGGATCTTTAAGAAGAAGACGGACGCGGATGGTAATGTGACCATCTACAAAGCTCGACTTGTCGCTAAGGGTTATCGACAAGTTCAAGGGGTTGACTACGATGAGACTTTCTCACCCGTAGCGAAGCTGAAGTCCGTCCGAATCATGTTAGCAATTGCCGCATACTATGATTATGAGATATGGCAGATGGACGTCAAAACGGCATTCCTTAACGGCTTCCTTAAGGAAGAGTTGTATATGATGCAGCCGGAAGGTTTTGTCGATCCTAAGAATGCTAACAAAGTGTGCAAGCTCCAGCGCTCAATCTATGGGCTAGTGCAAGCATCTCGGAGTTGGAACATTCGCTTTGATGAGATGATCAAAGCGTTTGGGTTTACACAGACTTATGGAGAAGCCTGTGTTTACAAGAAAGTGAGTGGGAGCTCTGTAGCATTTCTCATATTATATGTGGATGACATACTATTGATGGGAAATGATATAGAATTCTTGGAAAGTATAAAGGCCTATTTGAATAAGTGTTTTTCAATGAAGGACCTTGGAGAAGCTGCTTATATATTAGGCATCAAGATCTATAGAGATAGATCAAGACGCCTCATTGGTCTTTCACAGAGTACATACCTTGACAAGATATTGAAGAAGTTCAGTATGGATCAGTCCAAGAAGGGGTTCTTGCCTGTATTGCAAGGTGTGCAATTGAGCACGGCTCAATGCCCGACCACGGCAGAAGATATAGAAGAGATGAGTGTCATCCCCTATGCCTCGGCCATAGGTTCTATTATGTATGCCATGCTGTGTACCAGACCTGATGTAAACCTTGCCGTAAGTTTGGTAGGAAGGTACCAAAGTAATCCCGGCAAGGAACACTGGACAGCGGTCAAGAATATCCTGAAGTACCTGAAGAGGACTAAGGATATGTTTCTCGTTTATGGAGGTGACGAAGAGCTCGTCGTAAAGGGTTACGTCGACGCTAGCTTCGACACAGATCTGGATGACTCAAAGTCACAGACCGGATACGTGTATATTTTGAATGGAGGAGCAGTAAGCTGGTGCAGTTGCAAGCAAAGCGTCGTGGCGGGATCTACATGTGAAGCGGAGTACATGGCAGCCTCGGAGGCAGCACAGGAAGCAGTCTGGATGAAGGAGTTCATTACCGACCTAGGGGTGATTCCCAATGCGTCGGGCCCAATGACTCTCTTCTGTGACAACACCGGAGCTATTGCCCTTGCGAAGGAGCCCAGGTTTCACAGGAAGACCAGGCATATCAAGCGTCGCTTCAACTCCATTCGTGAAAGTGTTCAAAATGGAGACATAGATATTTGTAAAGTACACACGGACCTGAATGTAGCAGATCCATTGACTAAACCTCTCCCTAGGGCAAAACATGATCAACACCAGGACGCAATGGGTGTTCGATTCATCACAATGTAACTAGATTATTGACTCCAGTGCAAGTGGGAGACTGTTGGAAATATGCCCTAGAGGCAATAATAAATGGTTATTATTATATTTCTTTGTTCATGGTAATTGTCTATTGTTCATGCTATAATTTTATTGTCCGGAAATCGTAATACATGTGTGAATACATAGACCCCAAAGTGTCCCTAGTAAGCCTCTAGTTGACTAGCTCGTTGATCAACAGATAGTCATGGTTTCCTGACTATGGACATTGGATGTCATTGATAACGGGATCACATCATTAGGAGAATGATGTGATGGACAAGACCCAATCCTAAGCATAGCATAAAAGATCGTGTAGTTTCGTTTGCTAGAGCTTTTCCAATGTCAAGTATCTTTTCCTTAGACCATGAGATCGTGCAACTCCCGGATATCGTAGCAGTGCTTTGGGTGTGCCAAACATCACAACGTAACTGGGTGACTATAAAGGTGCATTACGGGTATCTCCGAAAGTGTCTGTTGGGTTGGCACGGATCGAGACTGGGATTTGTCACTCCGTGTGACGGAGAGGTATCTCTGGGCCCACTCGGTAATGCATCATCATAATGAGCTCAATGTGACTAAGGCGTTAGTCACGGGATCATGCATTGCGGTACGAGTAAAGAGACTTGCCGGTAACGAGATTGAACAAGGTATTGGGATACCGACGATCGAATCTCGGGCAAGTAACATACCGATTGACAAAGGGAATTGCATACGGATTGATTGAATCCTCGACACCGTGGTTCATCCGATGAGATCATCATGGAACATGTGGGAGCCAACATGGGTATCCAGATCCCGCTATTGGTTATTGACCGGAGAGGCGTCTCGGTCATGTCTGCATGTCTCCCGAACCCGTAGGGTCTACACACTTAAGGTCCGGTGACGCTAGGGTTGTAGAGATATATGTATGCGGAAACCCGAAAGTTGTTCGGAGTCCCGGATGAGATCCCGGACGTCACGAGAGGTTCCGGAATGGTCCGGAGGTGAAGAATTATATATAGGAAGTCAAGTTTCGGCCACCGGGAAAGTTTCGGGGGTTACCGGTATTGTACCGGGACCACCGGAAGGGTCCCGGGGGTCCACCGGGTGGGTCCACCTATCCCAGAGGGCCCCGTGGGCTGAAAGTGTAAGGGAACCTGCCCTTAGTGGGCTGGGGCGCCCCCCTTGGGCCTCCCCCCATGCGCCTAGGGTTGGGAACCCTAGGGGGGAGCTTCCCCCTTGCCTTGGGGGGCAAGGCAACCCCTTCCCCCCCTTGGCCGCCGCCCCCCCTTGGAGATCCCATCTCCCTGGGCCGGCGCCCCCCCCCCAGGGGGCCTATATAAAGGGGGGAGGGAGGGCAGCAACCTACAGCCTTGGGCGCCTCCCTCCTCCCCTACAACACCTCTCTCTCTCTCGCAGAAGCTCGGCGAAGCCCTGCCGGAGACCCGCTACATCCACCACCACGCCGTCGTGCTGCTGGATCTCCATCAACCTCTCCTTCCCCCTTGCTGGATCAAGAAGGAGGAGACGTCGCTGCACCGTACGTGTGTTGAACGCGGAGGTGCCGTCCGTTCGGCACTCAGTCATCGGTGATTTGGATCACGGCGAGTACGACTCCGTCATCCATGTTCATTGGAACGCTTCCGCTCGCGATCTACAAGGGCATGTAGATGCACTCCCTTCCCCTCGTTGCTAGTACACTCCATAGATGCATCTTGGTGAGCGTAGGAAAATTTTAAATTATGCTACGATTCCCAACACAATCTAGTAGGCCAAACCAAACTGATAATTTGAAGAGACTTGCAAAGATAACTCAATCATACATAAAAGAATTCAGAGATTCAAATACTTCTCATAGATAAAACTTGATCATAAACCCACAATTCATCGGATCTCGACAAACACACCGCAAAAAGAGTTTACATCGAATAGATCTCCACAAGAGAGGGGGAGAACATTGTATTGAGATCCAAAAAGAGAGAAGAAGCCATCTAGCTAATAACTATGGACCCGAAGGTCTGTGGTAAACTACTCACAACTCATCGGACGGGCTATGGTGTTGATGTAGAAGCCCTCCGTGATCGATTCCCCCTCCGGCGGAGCGCCGACGAAGGCTCCAAGATGGGATCTCGCGGATACAGAAGGTTACGGCGGTGGAAATTGTGTTTCGGGTGCTCCTCGGATGTTTTCAGGGTACGTAGGTATATATAGGAGGAAGAAGTAGGTCGATGGCCACCCGAGGGGCCCACGAGATAGGGGGGCGCGCCCACAAGGGAAGGGCGCGCCCTCCCCTCTCGTGGCCGCCTCGTCTGCTTCTTGACTTGCACTCCAAGTCCTCTGGATCACGTTTGTTCCAAAAAGATCGCTTCCGAAGGTTTCATTCCGTTTGGACTCCGTTTGATATTCCTTTTCTTCGAAATACTGAAATAGGCAAAAAAACAGCAATACGGGCTGGGCCTCCGGTTAGTAGGTTAGTCCCAAAAATGATATAAATGTGTAAAATAAAGCCCATAAACATCCAAAAGGGGTAACATAATAGCATGGAACAATCAAAAATTTATAGATACATTGGGTATCAACCATCCCCAAGCTTAATTCCTGCTCGTCCTCGAGTAGGTAAATGATAAAAACAAAATTTTTGATGTGGAATGCTACCTAGCATAATTCTCAATGTCATTTTCTTTATTGTGGCATGAATGTTCAGATCCAAATGATACAAAATAAAAGTTCATATTGACATAAAAATAATGATACTTCAAGCATACTAATCAAATTAATCATGTCTTCTCAAAATAACATGGCCAAAGAAAGTTATCCCTACAAAATCATATAGTCTGGCTAAGCTCTATCTTAATCACATAAAGTATTTAATCATGCACAACCCCGATGACAAGCCAAGCAATTGTTTCATACTTTAATAATCTCTAACTCTTTCAACTTTCACACAATACATGAGCGTGAGCCATGGACATAGCACTATATGTGGTGTAGAATGGTGGTTGTGGAGAAGACAAAAGGAAGAAGAAAGTCTCACATTAACTAGGCGTATCAACGGGCTATGGAGATGCCCATTAATAGATATCAATGTGAGTGAGTAGGGATTGCCATGCAACGGATGCACTAGAGCTATAAATATATGAAAGCTCAACAAAAGAAACTAAGTGGGTGTGCATCCAACTTGCTTGCTCACGAAGACCTAGGGCAATTTGAGGAAGCCCATCATTGGAATATACAAGCCAAGTTCTATAATGAAAAATTCCCACTAGTATATGACTCTCTATCATGAAGATCAAGGTGCTACTTTGAAGCACAAGTGTGGAAAAAGAGATAGTAGCATTGTCCCTTCTCTCATTTTCTCTCATTTTTATTTTCCTTTATTTTTATTTTTTTATCTTTGGCCTCCTTTTTTTCTTTTGGCCTTTCTCTTATTTTTTTCTTCTTTTTTTCCCTTTTTTTCTTTTATAAAGTCCGAAGTCTCATCCCGAATTGTGGGGGAATCATAGTCTTCATCATCCTTTCCTCACTGGGACAATGCCCTAATAATGAAGATCATCACACTTTTATGGATTTACAACTCAAAGCTAGAACAAGATATGACTCTATATGAATGCCTCCGGCGGTGTACCAGGATATGCAATGAATCAAGAGCGACATGTATGAAAATTATGAAGGTGGCCTTGCCACAAATACGATGTCAACTACATGATCATGCAAAGAGCAATATGACAAAAGTAATGCGTGTCATATGAACGGAACGGTGGAAAGTTGCATGGCAATATATCTCGGAATGGCTATGGAAATGCCATGATAGGTAGGTATGGTGGCTGTTTTGAGGAAGGAAGATGGTAGGTGTATGGTACCGGCGAAAGTTGCGCGGCACAAGAGAGGCTAGCAATGGTGGAAGGGTGAGGGTGCGTATAATCCATGGACTCAACATTAGTCAAAAGAACTCATATACTTATTGCAAAAATCTTGAAGTCATCAAAAACAAAGTACTACGCGCATGCTCCTAGGGGGATAGATTGGTAGGAAAAGACCATTGCTCGTCCCCGACCGCCACTCATAAGGAAGACAATCAATAAATAAATCATGCTCCGACTTCATCACAAAGCGGTTCACCATACGTGCATGCTACGGGAATCACAAACTTTAACACAAGTATTCTTTAAATTCATAATTATCCAACTAGCATGACTCTAATATCACTACCTTCATATCTCAAAACAATTATCAAGCATCAAATTGATCCTATCATCCAATTCACTTTCTATGGTAGTTTTTATTATACCCAACTTGGATGTTCATCATTCTAGGAACAAATTTGTAACCAAAGCAAATACCATGCTGTTCTAAAAGACTCTCAAAATGATTTAAGTGAAGCATGATAGACTACCAATTTCTTCAAAATTAATCCACCACCGTGCTCTAAAAGATATAAGTGAAGCACTAGAGCAAAAACTATCAAGCTCAAAAGATATAAGTGAAGCACATAGAGTATTCTAGCAAATTCTCATCAAGTAGGCTTCTCCCAAAAGGTGTGTACAGAAAGGATGATTGTGGTAAACTAAAAAGCAAAGACTAATGTAAAACAAGATGCTCCAAGCAAAACACATATCATGTGGTGAATAAAAATATAGCTCCAAGTAAAGTTACCGATAAACGAAGACAAAAGAGGGGATGCCTTCCGGGGGCATCCCCAAGCTTAGGCTTTTGGCTATTCTTGAATATCTTGGGGTGCCTTGGTCATCCCAAAGCTTAGGCTCTTGCCACTCCTTATTCCATAGTCCATCAAAGCTTTACCCAAAACTTGAAAACTTTACAACACAAAACTCAACAGAAATCTCGTAAGCTCCGTTAGTGAAAGAAAACAAAACCACCACATAAGGTACTGTAATGAACTCATTCTTTATTTATATTGGTGTTAAACCTACTGTATTCCAACTTCTCTATGGTTTATAAACTATTTTACTAGCCATAGATTCATCAAAATAAGCAAACAACACACGAAAAACAGAATCTGTCAAAAACAGAACAGTCTGTAGTAATCTGTAACTAACGCAAACTTCTGGAACTCCAAAAATTCTACCAAAATAGGAAGTTCTAGAAAATTTGCTAATTGATCTACTGCAATTGTAATCAGTATTTTATCACGTTCTGGTGATTTTAAACAATTGTTTTCGTGAACAGAAAGTTTCTGGAATTTTCAGCAAGATCAAATTTTCATCATCCAAGAAAATCCTATAGGTTCTACTTGGCACAAACACTAATTAAAAGAGAAAAACACATCTAAACAGAAGGTAGATGATAAATTTATTACTAAACAGAACCAAAAACAAAAAACACAAATAAAATTGGGTTGCCTCCCAACTAGCGCTATCGTTTAACGCCCCTAGCTAGGCATAAAAGCGAAGATACATCTAAGTAGTGCCATCTTTGGCACTAAATTCATAAGTAGCTCGCACGATAGATTCATAGGGTAATTTGATTTTATTTCTTGGAAAGTGCTCCATGCCTTTCCTTAATGGAAATTGGAATCTAATATTCCCTTCCTTCAGATCAATAATCGCACCAATCGTTCTAAGGAAAGGTCTACCAAGAATAATAGGACAAGAAAGATTGCAATCTATATCAAGAATGATAAAATCTACGGGCACCAAATTTCTATTTGCAACAATGAGAACATCATTGATTCTTCCCATGGGATTTTTAATGGTGGAATCCGCAAGGTGCAAATTTAAAGAGCAATCATCAAGATCATGGAAACCTAGAATATCACATAAAGTTTTCGGAATCGTGGAAACACTAGCACCCAAATCACACAAAGCAAAACACTCAAAATCTTTAATTCTAATCTTTATAGTAGGTTCCCACTCATCATTAAGTTTTCTAGGTATAGAAACTTCCAAATTAAGTTTTTCGTCATAAGATTGCATCAAGGCATCAACGATATGTTTGGTAAAAGCTTTATTTTGACTATAAGCATGAGGAGGATTAACAACGGATTGCAACAAGGAAATACAACTTTCTAAAGAGCAATTATCATAATTAAATTCCTTAAAATCCGCAATAGTAAATTTATTATCTAGAGTTTCAATCTCTTCAATCTCACTTTCACCAATTTTAGCATCAAGATCTAAAGATTCCGTATTTTTGGAACGCCTTCTAGGCAAAGGTGGATCATATTCAGTCCCATCATTATCAAGATTCATATTGCAAAACAAAGATCTAATAGGGGACGCATCAATAACTTTAAGATCTTCATCATTATTATCATATGAACTAGAAGAACACGCTTTTACAAAGCAATCTTTCTTAGCACGCAATCTAGCGGTTCTTTCCTTGCACTCGTCAATGGAAATTCTCATAGCTTTGAGAGACTCATTGATATCATGCTTAGGAGGAGTAGATCTAAGTTTCAAAGAATCAACATCAAGCGAAAGTCTATCAACGTTCCTAGCCAAATCATCAACTTTAAGCAATTTTTCTTCAAGCAAAGCATTAAAATTCTTTTGAGAAATCATAAATTCTTTCACACTATTCTCAAAATCAGAGGGCATCTTATTAAAATTACCATAAGCATTATTGTAGGAATTTCCATAATTATTAGAGGAATTACTAGGGAACGGTCTAGAATTAAAGTTTCCTCTATAAGCATTGTTACCGAAACTATTCCTACCAACAAAGTTCACATCCATAGATTCATTATTATTCTCAATCAAAGTAGACAAAGGCATAACATTAGGATCAAGAGGAGTACTTTTAGTAGCAAAAAATTTCATAAGTTCATCCATCTTTCCACTCAAAACATTGATTTCTTCTATAGCATGCACTTTTTTACTAGAAGATCTTTCGGTGTGCCATTGAGAATAATTAGCCATAATATTATCAAGAAGTTTGGTAGCATCTCCTAATGTAATTTCCATAAACGTGCCTCCCACGGCTGAAACTAAGAGATTTCTAGAAGCAAAGTTCAAACCGGCATAAAAATTTTGTATGATCATCCATAAATTCAAACCATGAGTAGGGCAATTGCAAATCATTAATTTCATTCTTTCCCAAGATTGGGCAACATGCTCATGATCAAGTTGTTTAAAATTCATAATATCGTTCCTAAGAGTGATGATCTTAGCGGGAGGAAAATACTTAGAGATAAAAGCATCTTTGCACTTGTTCCAAGAATCAATACTATTTTTAGGCAAAGACGAAAACCAAACTTTAGCACGATGCCTAAGTGAAAACGGAAATAACTTCAATTTAACAATATCGTTATCCGTATCTTTCTTCTTTTGCATATCACACAAATCAACAAAGTTGTTTAGATGAGTAGCGGCATCTTCACTAGGAAGGCCGGCGAATTGATCTTTCATAACAAGATTTAGCAAAGCAGTATTGATTTCACAAGACTCAGTATCATTAAGAGGAGCAATCGGAGTACTAAGGAAATCATTATTATTGGTATTGGAAAAATCACACAACTTGGTATTATCTTGCGCCATGGCAAGAAGTAATCCGACACACAAGCAAACGGAAAAAGGCAAGCGAAAAAGAGAGGAGAAGATTGGGAAAGAGAGGGCAAATAAAACGGCAAGGGTGAAGTGGGGGAGAGGAAAACGAGAGGCAAATGGCAAATAATGTAAATGCGAGGGAGATGAGTTTGTGATGGGTACTTGGTATGTATTGACTTGGTGAAAGCTTCCCCAGCAACGGCGCCAGAAATCCTTCTTGCTACGTCTTGAGCTTGCGTTGGTTTTCCTTGATGAGGAAAGGGTGATGCAGCACAGTAGCATAAGTATTTCCCTCGGTTTTTGAGAACCACGGTATCAATCCAGTAGGAAGCTCCTCAGAAAGTCCCACGCACCTACACAAACAAACAAAGAACTCACAACCAACGCAATAAAGGGGTTGTCAATCCCTTCACGGCCACTTGCGAAAGTGAGATCTAATAGAGAAAATATGATAAAGAAAATATATTTTTGGTATTTTATAATATAGATGCAAAAAGTAAAGATGCAAATAAAAGTAGATCGGAAGCAAATATGATGGAAGATAGACCCGGGGGCCATAGGTTTCACTAGAGGCTTCTCTCAAGATAGCATAAGTATGACGGTGGGTGAACAAATTACTGTCGAGCAATTGATAGAAAAGCGAATAATTATGAGATTATCTAGGCATGATCATGTATATAGGCATCACGTCCGCAACAAGTAGACCGACTCCTGCCTGCATCTACTACTATTACTCCACACATCGACCGACTCATGCCTGCATCTAGAGTATTAAGTTCATAAAGAACAGAGTAACGCATTAAGCAAGATGACATGATGTAGAGGGATAAATTCATGCAATATGATATAAACCCCATCTTTTTATCCTCGATGGCAACAATACAATACGTGCCTTGCAACCCTTTCTGTCACTGGGTAAGGACACCGCAAGATTGAACCCAAAGCTAAGCACTTCTCCCATGGCAAGAAAGATCAATCTAGTAGGCCAAACCAAACTGATAATTCGAAGAGACTTGCAAAGATAACTCAATCATACATAAAAGAATTCAGAGATTCAAATACTTCTCATAGATAAAACTTGATCATAAACCCACAATTCATCGGATCTCGACAAACACACCGCAAAAGGAGTTTACATCGAATAGATCTCCACAAGAGAGGGGGAGAACATTGTATTGAGATCCAAAAAGAGAGAAGAAGCCATCTAGCTAATAACTATGGACCCGAAGGTCTGTGGCAAACTACTCACAACTCATCGGAGGGGCTATGGTGTTGATGTAGAAGCCCTCTGTGATCGATTCCCCCTCCGGCGGAGCGCCGACGAAGGCTCCAAGATGGGATCTCGCGGATACAGAAGATTACGGCGGTGGAAATTGTGTTTCGGGTGCTCCTCGGATATTTTCAGGGTATGTAGGTATATATAGGAGGAAGAAGTAGGTCGGTGGCCGCCCGAGGGGCCCACGAGACAGGGGGCACGCCCTCCCCTCTCGTGGCCGCCTCGGCTGCTTCTTGACTTGCACTCCAAGTCCTATGGATCACGTTTGTTCCAAAAAGATCGCTTCCGAAGGTTTCATTCCGTTTGGACTCCGTTTGATATACCTTTTCTTCGAAATACTGAAATAGGCAAAAAAAAAACAGCAATACGGGCTGGGCCTCCGGTTAGTAGGTTAGTCCCAAAAATGATATGAATGTGTAAAATAAAGCCCATAAACATCCAAAAGGGGTAACATAATAGCATGGAACAATCAAAAATTATAGATACGTTGGAGACGTATCAGTAAGCTTGCGACACCTAAACCTGCTTCTGCTATTAATTCTGATATGTCGCATGTTATTGATGATGCCACTTCTACTATGTATGATACTTATGATGAAACTACTTCTATGCTTGATACTACTGTGCCATTAGGTGAATATCTTGATGAACAACTTGCTAGGGCTAGAGAGAATGAAATTCTTGAAACTGATATTATTGAAGATAGTGATGATGAAGGTTCTCCCCCTAAATATGAATTGCCTGTTGTTCCTGAGGGTTATGTTATGGATGAAGAAACTGCTAGAGACTTTCTTGCTTGCAATGATAGATCTGATCTTAAGAAGTTATTAGCTAAACTGAAACAGAAAACTCTGAATGGTAGAATGAGATATGACCCTGCTTTTGCTACTTCACCTATCTTTGTTACTGATAAGGATTATGATTTCTCTGTCGATCCTGAGATAATTACTTTAGTTGAATCTGATCCTTTTTATGGCTATGAATCTGAAACTGTTGTGGCACATCTTACTAAATTGAATGATATAGCCACCTTGTTCACCAATGATGAGAAATCTCGCTACTATTATATCCTTAAGATATTTCCGTTCTCATTAAAGGGTGATGCTAAAACTTGGTTTAACTCTCTTGATCCTAGTTGTGTGCGTAGTCCCCAGGATATGATTTATTACTTCTCTGCTAAATATTTCCCCGCTCATAAGAAACAAGCTGCCTTGAGGGAAATATATAATTTTGTGCAAATTGAAGAAGAGAGTCTCCCACAATTTTGGGGGAGGCTTCTCCGGTTACTTAATGCTTTGCCTGATCATCCTCTTAAGAAGAATGAAATACTTGATATCTTTTATAATGGACTAACTGATGCTTCCAAAGACCACTTGGATAGTTGTGCTGGTTGTGTTTTCAGGGAAAGAACTATTGATTAAGCTGAATTGCTATTGAATAATATGTTGACTAATGAAAATAATTGGACACTTGCTAAGCCAACTCCTAAACCAACTCCGAAGAAAAGAGGTGTTCTATTTCTCAGTCCTGAAGATATGCAAGAGGCAAAGAAATCTATGAATGAAAGAGGTATTAAAGCTGAAGATGTTAAGAATTTACCTCCTGTCTAAGAAATACATGGCCTTAATATACCACCTATTGAAGAAATACATGGTCTTGATAACCCGACACAGGTAGTGAAGGTAAATTCTCTCTATAGATATGATAAAGTTGAAATCCCGTCTACTAAGCTTGCTAGCCAATGCTTGGATAAATTTGATGACTTTCTGGCTAGACAAGAAAACTTTAATGCTTATGTTGGTAGACAATTGAAGAGTAATGCTTATATGATTGGACACTTGAGTGATTATATGTCTAGAGTTAAGGGTGAACTTAAACTCATTAGTAAACATGCTTCTATGGTTACCACTCAAGTAGAACAAGTACTTAAGGCTCAAAATGATTTGCTCGATGAATTAAATAATAAACATGACTTTGCTGTTAGAGTGGCAACTAGAACAGGTAAAATGACTCAGGAACCTTTGTATCCTGAAGGCCACCCTAAGAGAATTGAGCAAGATTCTCAGAGAAATAATGTAGATGCACCTAGTCCTTTTAAAAAGAGGAAGGAAAAGAAAAATGATAGGACTTTGCATGCTTCTAGTGAACCTATTATTGACACACCTGAGAATCCCAATGATATTTCTATTTCTGATGCTGAAACACAATCTGGTGATGAAGATGAACCTAGTGATAATGTTCATGTTGATGCTCAACCTAGCAATAATAAGATGTAGAGGTTGAACCTGTTGTTGATCTTGATAACCCACAATCAAAGAATCAACGTTATGATAAGAGAGACTTTGTTGCTAGGAAGAACGGTAAAGAAAGAGAACCATGGGTTCAGAAACCCATGCCTTTTCCTCCTAAGCCATCCAAGAAAAAGGATGATGAGGATTTTGAGCGCTTTGCTGAAATGATTAGACCTATCTTTTTGCGTATGCGTTTGACTGATATGCTTAGAGTGAATCCTTATGCTAAGTACATGAAAGATATTATTACAAATAAGAGAAAGATACCGTAAGCTGAAATTTCCACCATGCTTGCTAATTATACTTTTAAGGGTGGAATACCAAAGAAACTTGGAGATCCAGGAGTACCAACTATACCATGCTCCATTAAAAGAAACTATGTTAAAACTGCTTTATGTGATCTTGGAGCCGGTGTTAGTGTTATGCCTCGCTCTTTATATCGTAGACTTGAATTGAATAAGTTGACACCTACTGAAATATCTTTGCAAATGGCTGACAAATCAACTGATATACCTGTCGGTATTTGTGAGGATGTGCCTGTTGTGGTTGCAAACGTTACTATCTTAACGAACTTTGTTATTCTTGATATTCCCGAGGATGATAGTATGTCGATTATCCTTGGTAGACCCTTTTTGAATACTACAGGGGCTGTTATTGATTGCAAAGAAGGGAATGTCACTTTTCATGTTAGTGGTAATGAGCATACGGTACACTTTCCGAGGAAACAACCTCAAGTTCACAGTATCAATTCTATTGGAAAAATTACATCGATTATTATTGGAGGTTTTGAATTTCCTCTTCCTACTGTCAAGAAGAAATATGATATTCTTATTATTGGGGATGTGCATATCCCCGTTGAGGTAACCTAGTGTTATTCAAAATTTCTTCGGTTCCATGTTATTCGGAATGAGTATGTTAACAAGACTTGATCAACCTTGTTAGTGGATTCCTTTTGATGAGCATGAGATGGATGAAGTTAGAAGGCACAACCTTCTGTACCCTCTTTTTACTTTATGTTATTTAGATTAAATAAAGAAAAATTAGTATTTTTGTCTGTTTTCTGAATTATCCTTGCAATAAAAAAATACCCCGAAAATAAAAGTTCTCCAAATGCCCTGGAAATTTAGTATGATTTTTTCTGGAAAATAGTTGAGAATATCTGGCACTGAGAACACAGCAGGGGGAGCAAGCACATGGCCACGAGG
This sequence comes from Aegilops tauschii subsp. strangulata, assembly GCF_002575655.3. NCBI lineage: Eukaryota > Viridiplantae > Streptophyta > Magnoliopsida > Poales > Poaceae > Aegilops > Aegilops tauschii. The sequence continues at coordinate 33,504,991 of NC_053037.3, read as the reverse complement.
GTCCAGGGCACGCCCCTTCCTCGTGGGCCCACGGTGGCCCCCCTCCACTTTATCCTGCACCCATGCTCTTCTTCTTCCTCCCAAAAAAATCACTATCCAGCTCAAGCACGAGTTCTAGCTCATTTTGCTCGATCTCCTTGCTCAAAGCTCCATTCACAAAACTGTTTTGGGGGATTGTTCTTTGGTATGTAACTCCTCCAATGGTCCAATTAGTTTTTGTTCTAGTGCTTTATTCATTGCAAATTTTTGCTGCTAAGGTGACCCTATTCTTGAGCTTGCATGTCAAATTTATATGGTCCCAAGTAGTTCTCATGCATGATATAGTCTCTAGGCACTTGTGGGAGTAGTTGCTATCAATTTTGTTGAGTTTGGTTCACTTTTATTTTGAGTTACTAAAAATTTCAGAATTTTCAGAGAATGATGAAGAGATTTTTGAGGGGCTCTTCTAGACAAAGCTCGAAGGAGAAACAAGCCAAGGAGAATAAAAAGCCCAAGTATAATCTCCCTCGCGTCGCGGAAGTTCGGCCGTGCAAATGGCCTTGTGATGAGTTCTTGAGAGCAGCCGGGATTCATGATGATTTTTATTCTTTGGCTAATGATGCCGGCCTCACCGACTTCCTCCATGACCAGCTCGAATAGCCGTTTATGCGTACCGGGGCTAGACATCAGCTCCAGAGCCTGAGCCAAAACCACCACTTGACCCTTATCGACCGTCCTTTTATCGGTGGGAACCGGAGGAGATCGCCAGCCAGTGGCAGTCTGATGACACTCCTCAATACACCGGAGAGAGTAGCCGCGATCCATGGGCATAGACCAACTTAGGCCAAAAGCCTAAGCTTGGGGGAGTACGAATTTCTCACCGACATTACATTCATGTTCACGCACTCATTTTAGTTGTCGGTGCTCATACTTTTTCATTGTACTATCCATGCTAGTTTAATTTCTTTTTCTAGTTTTCTTCTTGTGTGTTTAAATAACCTTAAGAAAAACCAAAAAAATAGTTGTAGCTTTTAGCTAGTTTACTTTCCATGCCTGTAGTAGCAGTAATTAAAAGAAAATCCAAAAAGATTTCTCGTTCTTCTTTTACTTGTTGGGAGCTTTCCCGTGTAAATAGTTTTATTTCTTTTATTTTCTTTGGGGGTCGAGAGGAGAAGACCATGATGAAAATGTTGAGTGGCTCTTATATGCATTATTGATGATTTAACCAAGAGCCCATATTACCTTGTCTTCTCCCTTGAGTTGAATGCTTGCAGATTCCAGCTTAGTCCAATGCACGTGCACTATTATTATTATCCACACCGTTCGGTCGTGCAAGTGAAAGGCAATAATGACGATATATGATGAAATGATTGAGATGAGAGAAGCTGGTATGAACTCGACCTCTCTTGTTTTTGTAAATATGATTAGTTCATCGTTCCTAATTCAGCCTATTATGAATAAACATGTTTGCAATAACAATTAGAGATTATAGTTGCTTATGCCATGCTTAATTAGCTAGGAGTTTATAGTGGTTTACCTTGCGTGCCAACATGCTATTAAAATGGTTGTGATGTGGTATGATACACTACAGGAATCAGCTACTTTGCCATCTGCCATGGCAGACGGCAAAGGCAAGGATGGTGGACGGCAAAGGCCTTTGCCGTCTGCCACGGACGACAAAAGGCTCCGGCAAAGATAGGATCGGTAAAGAGCTACTTTGTCGTCTACTTTTTGAAGCGGACGGCAAAGGTGTCTTTGCCATCAGCAGCTGACGGCAAAGAAAGCCGACGGCAATAAATATGTTGTTAGTCCGTTAGGTGGCTAACGGCAGCCTTTGCCGTCCGCCGCTAACGGCAAAAAGCATCAGGCCTTTGTCGTCCGCCGAATGACGTCAGCTGGACGTCACTGCCCATCAGGCCTTTGCCGTCTGCCGCTGTAGGAAAATGTGGTGATTCTTTGCCGTCTGCCACTGTAGGAAAAGGCTTTGCCGTCCGCCGCTGTAGGAAAACTGACCAAATGGGTTAGCTCCCAGGGAGCACAGCTGGGCGCTACATGGCTTCTTTGCCGTCCGCGGTGGACGGCAAAGGTGCCTTTGCCATCAACGCCTGGCGGCAAAGATCCTGCATTTCCTCTTTTTTCTGTTTTTTTAAATCCAACAATTTTCACAGCAAATATATATGACATATATATATATATATATATTTCACAGGTCTATTTAACAACAAACATATGACATATCCAGCACATAAGTTTCATCCTACATACATATATAGTTGCATCCATTCATACATAGCAAGTTGCACATACACATTGTTCCATCCATACATATTACAATGCAAAGTTTCATCAAGATAGCAAGTTCCATCGTAGCAAGCTAGAAGAATACTAGAAGAGAATGAAAGAAAAAACAAGCACTCCATCATAGCAAGCTAGCTTCCATGAAGTGAATGAAATCTGCAAAATGACAAATAAGAAAGTTAGAAAAAGGTGACTAGAAGAAGAAGACTAGAAGAAGAAGTATATGTCATTTATGAGCTAACTTAGGTGAAATGGATCATTTATCAGCTAACTTAGTTGAAATGGATCGTTTATGAGCTAACTTAGTTGAAATGGATCGTTTATGAGCTAACTAAGGTGAAATGGATCATTTATGAGCTAACTTAGGTGAAATGGATCGTTTATGAGCTAACTTAGGTGAAATGGATCGTTTATGCGCTAATTTAGGTGAAATGGATCGTTTTTTAGCTAACTTAGGTGAAATGGATCGTTTATGAGGTAACCTAGGTGAAATGGATCGTTTATGAGCTAACTTAGGTATAATGCATCATTTTATAGCTAACCTAGGTAAGATGGGTCATTTTGGAGCTAACCTAGGTCAAATGGATCGTTTTTTAGCTAACTTAGGTGAAATGGATCGTTTATGAGCTAACCTAGGTGAAATGGATCGTTTATGAGCTAACTTAGGTATAATGCATCATTTTAGAGCTAACCTAGGTAAGATGGGTCATTTTGGAGCTAACCTAGGTCAAATGGATCGTTTTTGAGCTAACTTAGGTGAAATGGATCGTTTATGAGCCAACCTAGGTGAAATGGATCGTTTATGAGCTAACTTAGGTAAAATGCATCATTTTAGAGCTAACCTAGGTAAGATGGGTCATTTTGGAGCTAACCTAGGTAAAATGGGTCATTTTAGAGCTAACGTAGGTAAAATGGATCATTTTGGAGCTAATCTAGGTAAAATGGGTCATTTTAGAGCTAACTTGGGTAAAATGGATCATTTATGAGCTAACTAAGGTAAAATGGGTCATTTTAGAGCTAACTTAGGTAAAATGGATCGTTTATGAGCTAACTAAGCTAATTATGCCATTTTTGAGATAAGTAAGCTAAGTACATGTCATTATTGAGCAAACCTAGTTAACTAAGCATATTAGAGCTAACTTAGGTCATTTTGGAGGAAACAAAGCTAAGTATAGATCGTTTTAGAGCTAACTTAGGTAAAATGGATGGTTTTGGAGGTTAGTAAGCTTATTAAGTCATTTTGGAGGAAAAGAAGATAACTTTAGGTCATTATGGTAAGCATATTGGAGGAAATAAAGCTAAGTCTAGGTCTTTATGCATTTGTTAAGCAAAACACTAGAGAAACTTACCATGATCAGGGAGGTGTAGGAGCGGGCTGACTCGTGCCGGTAGCTGGAGAAGGATCGTGCGATGCTTGTTTGGAGTTACACTGCACAAAGATCATTTCCAATGTCTCGTTAGCATGATGACACTCAAATGTTAAGACTAGCAAGTAATGTTCATTCAACTTAAACTCACCGTGGTCCCAGGAGCAATCTCTGGCATCGGCGGAGCGGTCTGACCGGACTTCTCGCACACAGACTGCACATTTGGTTTTGACGACTCGGTCATACTAGTTAGTAATGAGACAAACACTACATGAATGTTTTGGCTAATCTGCGGAAGAAACTTACCACAAGGAGCTCGTACATGGCCCTTGCCTGCATGTCATTCCGTGCCCTCTCCTCCTCCAACATCTTTGTTGTCCTCTCCTCCAACTCCCGCTGCCTCTCCGCCGCCTCCGCCAGAAGTTTCTCCGTTCTATCTCGCTCACTCTGTATAGCAGCCTGCAACACCACTCCTCGTTACCATTTGTAATCATTGATGGAAGCGCACACAATGTAATGGAGAAAGATAGCTGAGTACGTATAACTAACCTTGAAGGCGAGTTGGACTGGCCGTTCACGAGGCCTTATCTCAGGAGCGGAGCTCGACTGGCGCGCCTTGATCTCCGGGAGAGTGCTAGGACAACGGATAAGTCCATCTCCAATGGCTATGGAGCCATGGGACCTCCCGCCACCAGATATCATCACAAGCTCTCGATCAATGGGACCCTGGCTCGGGTTAAAGTCCTCCCCTTTCCTCGCCTTCCCCTAATCTCTATATTTCACAAGCTTGTCGTGGGAGGAGATGTTGGTGAAGTTGTTTGGATCATCGAGGTCAGACGGAGAGAATGCCTTGACTTTCTTGTAAGAGGCAGTGTGGGCCATGGCATACAGGTCGTACACCTCTAGCACCTTGTCCGCCTTATTGTAGCGTGCCTGAAAGAGATAAACAAAGTAAATTAGTAATTAAAGGGCTCAAGCTAGCATGATGAATGAATTGCATGAATCATGAAGCAAACCACATACCCAGTTCCGCCCGAACTGGTATAAGTTGGAGCTGCCTTGATGGTGTGGCACACCTTCCATTTGGGCACGTTTGTCCTTGGCCTCGTTGTGGAGGGCTAGCCATTCTTTTGAGCACCACTCATTGACCAACACCTCCCAACAATCCATCCGATCCGCACACCATTTCGGAGGCGCCTAAGTTAGCAAATAGAAACTTGAGCGCTACGGCTATGAATTACTAAATGAAGGAAGTAAGTGCAAGACCTTAAGAATTACCTTCATGTACTCCTCCTTACTCAGGAACTTCTCGCGGCACGCCGGCTTGGTCTTCTTGATACCATGCAAGGCGTAGTAGTCTCGAACATCCTGCACCCGAGCCTCGTGTCGTAAGTTCTGTAGTAGGCGCTTGCAGACGTTATCGATAACATTTGCCGCGTCCTCCTCCTATCCCTCCTCACACCTATAGAATGTCTGCAATCAAATGAGACAATATTGATTAGTACAATTAATAACTAGCTAGTTGAAGATTTTTAATTGTGTAAAGGAGAAATTACCCAGAACTTTCTGATCACCACGTCTGCCTCGTCTTGCACAAGACACCGTCGATAATCTCACCCAGCGGGGCCGAGGCAGCCAAGTAGTGCTCCCAGCTCAATCCAAGCCCTGGAAGCCAACCCTCACCAGGCAACGTGACAAACCCCGGGAAGTTTTGCCGACAAAGAACTCCAAGGACGGAGTTGGGCCGGCGGACACTATGATGGTGGTCCCAACCCCTGCAGCATGACAAGGCCAACGCATTAGATATTTGAAGAAACATGAATGCAGAAGGTACAAAAGGATTAAATGCACTTACCTCTCCCCATCAGGGAAAATCAACCACCTCTGCTCGCGGGTCGCCGGCACGGACGGGAGTCGTGTACAACCACATTGGTAGACGGTGCCCCCTCCTCCTCAATATCAGTCGGCTCCCCGCCATCATCAGCATGGCCACTCGGCCCCTCAGGCTGATCCAGCCAGGTACCCCATCCAGACGTGTGCTCGTCCGGGGTCTCGTGGGCCAAACTCTCGTGGGCCAAAGGCCCGTCGACCCGAGGCTCGTGGTCCGAAGGCCCATGGACCGTAGGCTTGTGGATCAGAGTCCGTGTAGCCTCCTCCTCGGACGAGTCCACCCTAGCAGTCACGTGCTCGAGTGAAACAGCTGGGGGTGGCGGCGAGGAAGGCGCCCTAGCAGTCACCCTATCTCCTCTCCCGCGACCACATGCTCCAACTCCTCTCTTCTTCCCTCCCTTACCTTGTCCCCTGCTGGGCAACGCGGTCGACGAAGAAGGGCCTGGCGGTGTCGCCATACTGTCCAGCAACGCTCAGCGGAGAGGTGCGTGTGGAATGGAAGACCGCCCACCACGCGCCGACGAAGAAGGGGCCTCGGAGCGCTCCCGACCAGCGCCCACCATCTTTCAACACCTGCCATGACAAAGAGTAAACGAAAGTAGTACAACATAAAAAAATACCGACATGAATAATAATATGTATATCACTTAAGTGTATCATCATCAAGTACAACATAAAAAAATTGAATACCTGACACAAACTACTAATAATCTCGATCACTATCATCAATAAATGCATAATCATCATCATCACTATAATCAATGACAGGCTCATAGGGTTCAGTGGCATCAACATGTGGAAGGCCACCTTGACGTAATCGGTCAAGCATTGACAGGTCATCCGCAGCAGTAACCTCTTATTGTTCCGGCTCTTCTTGTTCCTCCTCTGGGGTGATGTCGGATTTACTGTCGCTGTCTACTTCAATGTTTTGGGGTGAAGTATAGCGGTTCTTGAAACGCTTTTTGGAAAGACGTGTCTCTTGGAAGAATTCTCCTTCCTGTGTCTGGGTTAATGTGAGGTTCATAATCCTCTTCCTTTGGGGGAGATATTCTAGCACGTGGCTGCACTTCATAAACGGCACGGGCCAACAACTGTATTGGGCTGCCGTCAGACCAAACACACTGAACCCATCCGTGCTGATGCCGACTCGAGGATGCCTCGGATCTGCCGCTTTGTTAGCATGTAATTCATCAAACTTTTTCCACGCAACACCATCCGATGTGTATACCATCATCAGATTCCCATTTGCATCTAGTTTGGTTCTTTTGCCCGTTTTGTGCCATGTCATCTGTCTGGCCGTCTCTTTGACCATGAAAAGACGTTGAAGTCTTGGTACGATTGGCATATACCGAAGAACACTAACGGGGATTTTGGTCTGCGTCTTCTCACCCATACCGTTGTCTACCACAACATACCTGGAAGACTTGCAAATGGGACAATAGTTCAAGTCCGCATAGTCAAGCCTAAATAAGGCACATCCTTTCTCACAGGCATGTATCTTCTCATAGGGAATCTTCAGTGCACGGAGGATTTTGTCCGACTGGTACAGGTTTGCAGGCATTACATGGCCTTTGGGTAGAAAGCGTCCAAATACTGTCACCATTGCGTCGTAGCATTCTCTGCCCAAGTTGAACTGAGCCTTCAGAGCCATTACTTGTGAGATGGCATCCAACTGACAAAGCTCAGTGTGCTCGTGGAGCGCACGTTTTGAAGACTCCAACATTTCATTGAAGGCCTTTGCAGATTCCTCCATCTCCTCATCCGAATCCCGAGCATCATCCAATTCTTGCACCATGTTTTCCATCCCGGTACCATGCTCGTCGGTGCAACGACGATCCACCTCAGCTCGGTCACGTTGGGCAGACTCACCATGAAATGTCCACACCGTATAATCGGGCGTAAAACCACTCTTCTGCAGGTGTTTGCCCATTTCAGCCTCTGTCCTCTTTTCCCAATTGCCGCACCAGAAACAGGGGCAGCAGGTTTTCCTGTGGCCATTTGCAAATGTGGCTTGCACAAACCCCTTGGTTTTTGTGAACCATTCAGTGCTCCATTTGTTCTGACCAGTGTGACCGGTGTACATCCACGCACGATCACTCATCTTGACTTTCAGAGCTACTGGACACACACAATATATATATATATAATTCACCATGTATATATTCATCAGTTGATCTAGTTTGTCAATTTTATTACGTCCATGCAACCTACACTCTAATAGGTAATGATAGGTCCTAATCCCACCCGAGTATGTGTAGATTGGGTTCATTTTCCCATGCTATGCTCTGGGTCCGACACAAAATTTTGGCAGCACCTCCCCGCTGTTCTCCTGATACACGTCTCTGCAATAAACAAAGAGGATGTGTACCCAGAGAACAACAGGGGAGGCACTGACGAAATTTATGCGTTGGATCCGGAGCAAAGCATATGGGAAAACGAACCCAATCTACACATACTCGGGCTGTCCATGGATAGCGTTGGACAATTCGAAAGAATCACGGTTATAAATATGCAAATGCATGCATATTTATAACTATAACCCTTCGAACGGGAGACACATATTGGTTACGCATACTGATGATTCAAGACACATATATAGCTAGCTAGCAAGTTTCATCGGCATGAACACCGGAATAGAGCAAATAATTAAGGGGGGAGGAGGACATGTCATTTGTGCTCACCCACGAACGAAGGGGCAGAGCTCGTCAAACGCACGGGGAGGTCGTCGAACACCAGACCTCGCAACGATGAAACAACTGCACATTTAAATCTACCCGATCAACACAATTATATATGATGTTTTTCATAACAAAATCGAAAAATATATGACCTAACTCATAATTCACAAATATATGACCCCGTCGGCCTCTGGTGTCGTGGGTGTCGTGTCGGGGTCGGGGTGCCGTGTCGGGGTCGGGGTGTTGTTTCGGGGTCGGGGTGCTGTTTCGGGGTCGGGGTGTCGGGGAGTCGGGGTCGGGGTCGGGGTGTGGTGTCAGGGTGTCGGGGGTCGGGAGTCGGGGTGTCGGGGTGGCGTGTCGGGGTCGGAGTGTCAGGTTGTCGGGGTCGGAGTCGGGGTGTGGGTCGGGGTGTGGTGTCAGGGTGTCGGGGTCGGGGTGTGGTCTCAGGGGGTCGGGGTCGGGGTGTCGTGCCGGGGTGTCAGGGTGGCGTGTCGGGGTCGGAGTGTCAGGGTGTCGGGGTCGGGGTGTGGGTCGGGGTGTCGGGGTCGGGGTCGGGGTGTGGTGTCAGGGTGTCGGGGGTCGGGGTGTCGTGCCGGGGTGTCGGGGTGGCGTGTCGGGGTCGGAGTGTCAGGGTGTCGGTGTCGGGGTGTCTTTTTCTTTTTCTTCTTCTCCTCTTTCCTCTTCTTCTTCTTTTCTTCTTCTTCTTCTTCTCCTCCTCTTCCTCCCTCCTCCTCCTCATATTCCTCTTCTTTCTTCTTCTTCTTCTTCTTCTTCTTCTTCTTCTTCTTCTTCTTCTTTCTTCTTCTTCTTTTCTTTCTTCTTCTCCCTCCTCCTCTTCCTCCCTCCTCCTCCTCCTTCTACTCTTCTTCTTCTTCTAAACTAAAACTAATCTAAAATAAACTAAACTAAAACTAAACTAAAACCAAAACTAAAGTAAAACTATAACTAAAACAAAAACTAAATAAACTAAAAAATCTAAAATAAACTAAACTAAAAAAAGGGGGGAAAGATTACTCACCGGTGGGTCGGGGTGGCCGGTGGAGGGGGAGGCGGCGGCCCGATGGAGGGGGAGGCCGCGGCGAGTGGGGGCAGCGACGACCCGTGGAGGGGAAGGCCGCGGCGGGTGGGGGCGGCGGTGGCCCGGTGGAGGGGGACCGCAGCGGCTGGGGGCGACGGCGGCCCGATGGAGGGGGCGGCCGCGGCGGGTGGTGGGGCAACGGAGCGAGGGGGCGAGGGGCGAGGGGGCGGCGACGGCAGGTGGGGCGACCGGGCGAGGGGCGGCGGGTGGTGGGGCAACGGGGCGAGGGGCGGCGGCGGCGGGTGGTGGGGCGACGGGGCGAGGGGCGAGGGGGCGGCGGCGGGTGGTGGGGCGACAGGGCAAGGGGGCGGCGGCTGGTCGGGGCGACGGGGCGAGGGGCGGCGGTGGTCTCGTCGGGGAGAGGCGGACAGAAAGAGAGAGAGAGGGAGGGGCGGGGTGGGGGTAGCCGTTAGTTAGGTTAATCCCTTTGCTGTCCGCCCGCTTTGCCGTCCGCTTTTTTGCTCTTTGCCATCCGCTAGCGGACGGCAAAGAGGAGGCCGTTAGTTTTTTTTAGCTGCTCGTTAGTGGGGCCCACCTCCCTCTTTGCCGTCCGCCAGCTGACGGCAAAGAACTGGCTGATGGCAAAGACCTTCTTTGCCATCAGCCAGCTCTTTGCCATCCATTTTGTGCAAGCGGACGGCAAAGAACTGGCAGACGGCAAATAACTGGATTCCAATAGTGATAGGGTGGTATCCTCCTTTGAATGATTCGAGTGACTTGACTTGGCACATGTTCACGCATGTAGTTGAAACAAAATCAACATAGCCTTCACAATATTTATGTTCATGGTGGATTATATCCTACTCATGCTTGCACTCAGTGTTGATTAATTTTAATGCATGTGACTGTTGTCGCTCTCTAGTTGGTCGCTTCCCAGTCTCTTTCTAGCCTTCACTTGTACTAAGCGGGAATACTGCTTGTGCATCCAAACTCCATAAACCCCAAAGTTATTCCATATGAGTCCACCATACCTTCCTATATGCGGTATCTACCTGCCGTTCCAAGTAAATTTGTATGTGTCGAACTCCAAACCTTCAAATGAAATTCTGTTTTGTATGCTCGAACAGCTCATGTATCAACTAGGTTGTCTGTATCTTCCATGCTAGGTGGGTTATTCTCAAGAGGAGTGCACTCCACTCCTCATTCACGAGAAAATGGCTGGTCACTAGGATGCCCAGTCCCATGCTCAAATCAAATCAAAAATAATTGCAAACAAAACTCCCCCAGGATTGTTGTTAGTTGGAGGCACCCGTTGTTTCGGGCAAGCCATGGATTGATGTTTGTCGGTGGTGGGGGAGCATAAACTTTACCATTCTGTTTGGGAACCGCCTATAATGTGTGTAGCATGGAAGATATCGAGATCTCTCAGTTGTTATGTTGATAATGAAAGTATACCGCTCAAAATGTTATTTATCTCTATTTCAAAATCGAGCTCTGGCACCTCTACAAATCCCTGCTTCCCTCTGCGAAGGGCCTATCTATTTACTTTTATGTTGAGTCATTACCCTCTTATTAAAAAACACCTGCTGGAGAGCACCGCTGTCATTTGCATCCATTACTATTAATTTATATTGGGTATGACTATGACTGGATCTCTTTTACCATCAATTACAATGTTTAGTCAGTCCTTGATCTTTAAAGGTGCTCTGCATTTATGTTTTGCGGTCTCAGAAAGGGCTAGCGAGATACCATCTTGTTATATCATATTATGATTGTTTTGAGAAAGTCTTGTCATCCGAGTTTTATTATTATTGCTCGCTAGTTGATTATGCCATTGACATGAGTAAACATGAGACCTAAGTGTTATTGTGAATATGTTTAGTTCATAATCTTTGCTGAAAACTTGAATGCTGGCTTTACATATTTGCAACAACAAGAGCAAACAGAGTTTGTAAAAGTTTTTCTTTATCACTTTCAGTTTGTCAACTAAATTGCTTGAGGACAAGCAAAGGTTTAAGCTTGGGGGAGTTGATACGTCTCCGTCGTATCTACTTTTCCAAACACTTTTGCCCTTGTTTTGGACTCTAACTTGCATGATTTGAATGGAACTAACCCGGACTGACGCTGTTTTCAGCAGAATTGCCATGGTGTTATTTTTGTGCAGAAAGAAAAGTTCTCGGAATGACCTAAAAATCCACGGAGCAAATTTTTGGAATTAATAAAAAATACTGGCAAAAGAATCAGCACCAGGGGGCCCACACCCTGTCCACGAGGGTGGGGGGCGCGCCCCCTGCCTCATGGGCCTCGTGGACCTCCACCGACCTCAACTCCAACTCCATATATTCACGTTCACGGAGAAAAAAATCAGAGAGAAAGATTCATCGCGTTTTATGATACGGAGCCGCCGCCAAGCCCTAAACTCTCTCGGGAGGGCTGATCTGGAGTACGTTCGGGGCTCCGGAGAGGGGGATTCGGCGTCGTCGTCATCACCAACCATCCTCCATCACCAATTTCATGATGCTCACCGCCGTGCGTGAGTAATTCCATCGTAGGCTTGCTGGACGGTGATGGGTTGGATGCGATTTACCATGTAATCGAGTTAGTTTTGTTAGGGTTTGATCCCTAGTATCCACTATGTTCTGAGAGATATGTTGCTATGACTTTGCTATGCTTAATGCTTGTCACTAGGGCCCGAGTGCCATGATTTCAGATCTGAACTTATTATGTTTTCATGAATATATGTGAGTTCTTGATCCTATCTTGCAAGTCTATAGTCACCTATTATGTGTTATGATCCGTTAACCCCCAAAGTGACAATAATCGGGATACTTACCAGTGATGACCGTAGTTTGAGGAGTTCATGTATTTACTAAGTGCTAATGCTTTGATCCGGTACTCTATTAAAAGGAGGCCTTAATATCCCTTAGTTTCCAATAGGACCCCGCTGCCCCGGGAGGGTAGGACAAAAGATGTCATGCAAGTTCTTTTCCATAAGCACGTATGACTATATTCGGAATACATGCCTACATTACATTGATGAACTGGAGCTAGTTCTGTGTCACCCTATGTTATAACTGTTACATGATGAACCACATCCGACATAATTATCCATCACTGATCCAATGCCTATGAGCTTTTCACATATTGCTCTTTGCTTATTTACTTTACTATTGCTGCTGTTACAACTACTACAAAACTGCTACTGTTACTTTTGCCACTATTACCATTACTTCCATACTACTTTGCTACTAAATACTTTGCTGCAGATACTAAGTTATCCAGGTGTGGTTGAATTGACAACTCAACTGCTAATACTTGAGAATATTCTTTGGCTCCCCTTGTGTCGAATCAATAAATTTGGGTTGAATACTCTACCCTCGAAAACTGTTGCGATCCCCTATACTTGTGGGTTATCATGCACCGGCGAAGTTTGCACCAACTCTCATGGTGAGAAAGGGCAATGCACGGTACCGTAGAGGCTAGCAAATTGCGGAAGGGTAAGAGTGCGTATAATCCATGGACTCAAATTAGTCATAAAGAACTCATATACTTATTGCAAAAGTTTATTAGCCCTCGAAGCAAAGTACTACTACGCATGCTCCTAGGGGAAGGGTTGGTAGGAGTTAACCATCACGTGATCCCGACCTCCACTCATAAGGAAGGCAATCAAACAACACCCCATGCTTCCAATTTGTCACACAATGTTCACCATACGTGCATGCTACGGGACCTTCCAACTTTAACACAAGTATTTCTCAATTTCATAATTACCCAACTAGCATGAATCTAACATTACCACCTTTATATCTCAAAACAATTATCAAGTATCAAATTTATCATAGTGTTTAATGCACTCCATATGAAAGTTTTTATTTTACCCAACTTGGATGCCCATCATATTAGGACTAATTTTATAACCAACGCAAATTACCATGCTGTTCTAAAAGACTCTCAAAATAATATAAGTGAAGCATGAGAGATCAATAATTTCTGCAAAATAAAACCACCACCGTGCTCTAAACAGGTATAAGTGAAGCACTAGAGCAAAATTGTCTAGCTCAAAAGATATAAGTGAAGCACATAGAGTATTCTAATAAATTCCGATTCATGTGTGTCTCTCCAAAAGGTGTGTACAGCAAGGATGATTCTGATAAACTAAAAAGCAAAGACTCAAATCATACAAGACGCTCCAAGCAAAACACATATCATGTGGTGAATAAAAATATAGCCTCAAGTAAAGTTACTGATGGACGAAGATGAAAGAGGGGATGCCTTCTGGGGCATCCCCAAGCTTAGGCTTTTAGTTGTCCTTTAATTTTACCTTGGGGTGCCTTGGGCATCCCCAAGCTTAGGCTCTTGCCACTCCTTATTCCAAAATCCATCAAATCTTTACCCAAAACTTGAAAACATCACAACACAAAACTCAACAGAAAATCTCATGAGCTCCGTTAGTGCAAGAAAACAAACCACCACTTTAAGGTACTGTAACGAACTCATTCTTTATTTATATTGGTGTTAAACCTACTGTATTCCAACTTCTCTATGGTTCATACCCCCCGATACTAGACATAGATTCATCAAAATAAGCAAACAACACACGAAAAGCAGAATCTGTCAAAACTAGAACAGTCTGTAGCAATCTGTAACTCTCGAATACTTCTGGAACCCCAAATATTCTACCAAATTAGGAAGTCCTGGGTAATTTGTTTATTAATCTTCTTCAAAAAGAATCAACTAAAAATCACGTTTCTGTGATTTATGAAAATTATTCTCGTGCGTGCAAAAGTTTCTGTTTTTCGGCAAGATCAAATTAACTATCACCGTAGGTTATCCTAAAGGTTTTACTTGGCACAAACACTAATTAAAACATAAAACCACATCTAACCAGAGGCTATATGAATTATTTATTACTAAACAGGAACAAAAAGCAAAGAACAAAAATAAAATTGGGTTGCCTCCCAACAAGCGCTATCGTTTAACGCCCCTAGCTAGGCATAAGATTTCAACGATGCTCACACGAAAGATAATAATTGAAACACAAAGAGAGCATCATGAAACATGTGACAAACACATTTAAGTCTAACATACTTCCTATTCATAGGCATTTTATAAGCAAACAAATTATCAAGGCAAGCAAAAACTACCATATGCAAGGAAGAAGAGAGAAACAATAGCAATCTCAACATAACAAGAGGTAATTTAGTACCATGAAAATTTCTACAACCATATTTTCCTCTCTCATAATAATTACATGTAGGATCATAAGCAAATTCAACAATATAGCTTTCACAAAACATATTCTTAACACGGTCCACATGTATGCAAAGTTGACACTCTTCCAAAATAGTGGGATTAACATTAACTAAAGTCATGACCTCTCCAAACCCACTTTTAATATTATTGCAAACATTATTATCAATCTCATATTCATCATGGGGCTTAAATAAATTTTCAAGATCATAAGAAGAATCACCCCAATCATGATCATTGCAACAAGTAGTAGACATAGCAAAACTAGCATCCCCAATCTTAGGATTTTGCATATTATTAGCACAATTGACACCAAGAGAATTTATAATAACATCATTGCAATCATGCTATTCATCGAAGGAACTACCAAGTATGGGTGAAATCATGTTTAACATAAGGAACTATAGCAAATTCATCTTCAAAAATATTGGCATCTTGGCCACAAGAATAGCAAGCATCATGTTCATAAAGGGATATTTCAATCAAATCATCGGAATCATCATTATCTATAGATTCATGCATATCATTATTTTCTTCCAAAGCAACGGTTATCCTCTCAATAAATTCTTTGACATAGACATTATGAGTATAGTTTTCATAGCAATATTTAAGTATGTCGGAATTTTCAGATTTGTAGAGAGTAATATCATACTTTTCAATCAAAGAAGCAACTTCATGAGCACCCTTAAAAACGACAAATTCTTTAATTTGTTCGATATCATAGTAACTATAAACACCCTTTCCATAACAAGATAAGATTTCATTATCATTAAACTCACATAGGTAGGGAAGGTGTTTTTTAGGGTTCTTAGAGCAACAAGTAAAATCATAAATTTCACAAAGATTCTAAGCATAGCATAGCAAACTATTTATTTGATACCTTAAGAGCTTCCCCTTTTCAGACAAACAATGGTGCACAAAATGAGCATGCTCATCTAAAGATCTTCCCTCAACTAAACTAGTTGGGGTTTCAGCACGAGCACAAATAGATCGAAGATGATCCAAGTAGAACACTTTAAGTGGATCCACATCAATAGATTTTTAGCAAGCAAAGATGCAAGCAAATAGAAGGCACATGGAAACACAAACAAAAAGACATACGGGAAGAATGCGAAGAAAAGGCCAAGGTTTTCAAAAATTGTTTTAGAAGTGGGGGAGAGGAAAACGAGAGGCAAATGGCAAATAATGTAATGCGAGGGATAAGAGTTTGTGATGGGTACTTGGTATGTCTTGACTTGTGCGTAGACTCCCCAGCAACGGCGCCAGAAATCCTTCTTGCACTAGTAGAAAACAGGGCTTTGGTCACAGGGGAGTATTCACATTAGTCCCCAGTCACGAACCGGGACTAATGTGAGCATTCGTCCCGGTTCGTGCGGCTAAGGCATTAGTCCCGGTTCACCTGGGCCCTTTAGTCCCGGTTGGTGCCACAAACCGGGACTAAAGGGTGCGATGCCCATTAGTACCGGTTGGTGGCACCAACCGGGACTAAAGGTTAGACCTTTAGTCCCGGTTGGTGCCACCAACCGGTACTAATGGGCTTTGAGGCATTAGTACCGGTTCATGGCACGAACCGGTACTAAAGGTCCCATTTTCAAACTCTACCCCCCCCCCCCACCCGTGGACCGCCTTTTCAGTTTTAGAAAAAAACAAAAGAAAATGATGGAAATGTCAAAAAAAATAAAATAAAATAAGTTTCCCATGTGATATGTGGTCTAGTTGTTGGGAAAATTAACAAATATGAATTTCGACTTTATTTGAATAATCTCTCAGGAATTTGTAAAATGGGCATAACTTTTGCATACGAACTCAGATAAAAAAATTATATGAAAAATCATCTACTCGAAAAGTTACATCCGAATTTAACTGGGATAACCTCGTTAAAAATTTTCAAAATCCTCAAAAACCTAACAGAAAAAAAAGTTACGGGGCTTTTAAGATCTAGAGTGGAAAAAATCAAAAAAATTTCAAACTGTGGTCAAACTAATTATTTTAGAATATTAGTGTTACTAAATAATTATTTCAGTTATTTTGAATTTTGGTCAAATCTGGTCAAACTGTGGTCAAACAATGGTCAAACTAATTATTCAAGAAATATTAGTGTTACTAAATAATTATTGTTTTTTAAAACAATAGTTTCAAACTCAAACAGTGAAATGTGTCACTTCATGCTCAAGCAAAATTCCTGAGGGTTAATAGGATTGACATCTTACTATTGTCAGGAAAACAACAAGTGCAGACTTGGAAACAAGGGAGAATAGAACCCGGAAGTTAAGCGTGCTCAGGCTGGGGGAGTGGGAGGATGGGTGACCGTTCGGGAAGTTAGATGATTTGGAATGATGAGGGGTGATTAGAGATTAGAGGATAAATTGAGCAGTGATGAGGGGTGATGATTAGAGATTAGAGGTTAAAATAATTCAGAAATTTGAAAATAAAAAAAATTCAAAAAAAATTTAAAAAAAATTCATAAAATTTCCTTTAGTCCCGGTTGGTGTTACCAACCGGGACTAAAGGTGGAGCTCCACGTGGCCGCGGCCTTTACTCCCGGTTCGTGTAAGAACCGGGACTAAAGGGGAGAGGCATTAGTAATGACCCTTTAGTCCCGGTTCAAAAACCGGGACTAAAGGGCCTTACCAACCTGGACAAAAGCCCCTTTTTCTACTAGTGTTGCTACCTCTTGAGCATGCGTTGGTTTTCCCTTGAAGAGGAAAGGGTGATGCAGCAAAGTAGCGTAAGTATTTCCCTCAGTTTTTGAGAACCAAGGTATCAATCCAGTAGGAGGCTACAATCAAATCCCTTGTACCTGCACAAACAAATAAGAACCTTGCAACCAACGCCATAAAGCGGTTGTCAATCCCTTCACGGCCACTTGCAAAAGTGAGATCTGGTAGAGATAATAAGATAAATATTTTTGGTATTTTTATGATATAGATTGGAAAGTAAAGATTGCAAAATAAAATAGATCAGAAACTTATATGATGGAAAATAGACCCGGGGGCCATAGGTTTCACTAGTGGCTTCTCTCAAGATAGCATAAGTATTACGGTGGGTGAACAAATTACTGTCGAGCAATTGATAGAAAAGTGCATAGTTATGAGAATATCTAGGCATGATCATGTATATAGGCATCACGTCCGCGACAAGTAGATCGAAACGATTCTGCATCTACTACTATTACTCCACACATCGACCGCTATCCAGCATGCATCTAGAGTATTAAGTTCATAAGAACAGAGTAACACATTAGGCAAGATGACATGATGTAGAGGGATAAACTCAAGCAATATGATATAAACCCCATCTTTTTATCCTTGATGGCAACAATACAATACGTGCCTTGCTGCCCCTGCTGTCACTGGGAAAGGACACTGCAAGATTGAACCCAAAGCTAAGCACTTCTCCCATTGCAAGAAAGATCAATCTAGTAGGCCAAACCAAACTGATAATTCAAAGAGACTTGCAAAGATAACAAATCATACACAAAAGAATTCAGTGGAGATTCAAATATTGTTCATAGATAATCTTGATCATAAACCCACAATTCATCGGATCTCGACAAACACACCGCAAAAAGTATTACATCGAATAGATCTCCAAGAAGATCGAGGAGAACTTTGTATTGAGATCCAAAAAGAGAGATTAGAAGCCATCTAGCTAATAACTATGGACCCGAAGGTCTGAGGTAAACTACTCACACTTCATCGGAGAGGCTATGGTGTTTATGTAGAAGCCCTCCATGATCGATTCCCCCTCCGGCGGAGTGCCGAAAAAGGCCCCAAGATGGGATCTCACGGGTACAGAAGGTTGCTGCGGTGGAAATAGGATTTTGTGGTGCTCTCGGATGTTTTCAGGGTATATGAGTATTTATAGGCGAAAGAAGTCGGTCAGGGGAGCCAAGAGGGGCCCACGAGGGTGGAGGGCGCGCCTACCCCCCTGGGCGCGCCTCCCTGCCTCGTGGCTGCCATGTTCCTTCCTTGACATCCACTCCAAGTCTCCTAGATTGCGTTTGTTCCAAAAATGACTCTCCCTAAGGTTTCATTCCGTTTGGACTCCATTTGATATTCCTTTTCTGCGAAACACTGAAATAGGCAAAAAAACAGCAATTTGGACTGGGCCTCTGGTTAATAGGTTAGTCCCAAAAATAGTATAAAAGTGTATAATAAAGCCCATTAAACATCCAAAACAGATAATATAATAGTATGGAACAATCAAAAATTATAGATATGTTGGAGACGTATCACCGCCCTCGTTGGCCTCCCTTCGAGCTGGAGCTCATGGTCAATGGCAAGGAGCAGCAGCAGCGGCTGCAAGCAATAGCACCACGGGCCTCGCACACCTTGACGCGACCCACTCCGCGCTCGCCGAGCTCCTGCTCATCCCGAAGCCCTTGCCGCACTACACAGCGGGTCAAACACCATCGACTGCCTCCTCGACGGCTTCCTACATCTCTCCGACGCGCACGGCATATTCCCGGAGTCGCTCCTCGAACTCCGAGCCCACGCCACCGAGCTGCAGGCCGCACTCCATTGCAGGCCACTGCCGTGTTTACGGTCGTCGGAGCCATGTCCTTCGCTGCCACCTCCAAAAAGTCCACCATGACATCCTCCAGCATAGTAGCAGTAGCAGCGGCCGCAAGCAGCAGCACCCGGCTCCGGCCTCGCTTTCATCTCCTGCGACGACCGCGGGTGAGCCGGAGCTGCGCAACACCCTCCTCCCCTTCTGCTGGAGCATGACATCGAGGCTCCCGCCTTCCACAAGGCTCGGCCGTAGTGCGCGAGCACCACGGTGAGCAGCTCCTGCGGCGCGAGCACCTTGGCGAAGCACCTCGAGCAGGTGAGGCGCGCACCTCGCTGTCGTCCTGGGTGCGCGAGGATGGGTCGTCCTGTGGACCATCTTCCTCGGTCAGGAGAAGCGAGGGCGTCTTCACGACGGGCGCGTCATCGGAGTTGACCTGCTTCCCTCCCATGCACAGGAGGTGTTTGGTAAAATGCCAAAGAAAGATAGAGAGAGGAGGAAGAAGAATGACATGTGGGCCCCACCTATCATAATGGTCAACTTAGCGGTCAAAATAAACGGAGTTGACTTTGCCGCCACGTCAGCCCTGACGGGTGGGTCCCGCATGTCATAAACGTGTTTAAATCATCTAAATTGGCCGTTTTTCAAAAGTGGTAGTTTTTAGTCACAACATTAGAAATTTTTGGTAGTTATCAGTCACTTTTTTGAATGTGGTAGTTCAGTGAGACGGCAACGCCTAATGTGGTAGTTTTTTTTTGTCAAATACTCCTCCAAATGGGAGTACATAAAAAGAAAACTGGGCATCTGCACTTTTCTTCTCTCTCTTCAGTTTTCTACAGGGACCACTCTTTATGTGAAGCGGTCGGCTCCTCTGTAGGATCTAGGCAGAGTTTGTGCGAGAGCAGAAATGTCTTACCCTATCGTGGGCGACGTGTTGCGTGTTATATAGGCAGGTTTGCGAAGCCTGATCACGCGTACAAGGTTGTTGGAGATACAACTTGAAGAGGAAGAAAGACAGGAGATAAAGGAGCTAGTTACAACTGAATATAAGATAAACAGATGCTCCTATCTATCTCCTAACTACAAGTGAATATCTCCTGATGTGGCCTGATATGTTGTATGTTTGACACCCTCCTTAATCACAACTTGGTCAAGTTGAGATAATGCTTGAAATCTTCAAAGCTTCTTACAGGTAAGGCCTTTGTGAATCCATCTACAACTTGATCTCTGGAATGCACAAACCGAGTGTCAAGTTGCTTCTGAGCAACTCTTTCTTTGACAAAATGGAAATCAATTTGTGCTTTGTTCTGGCATGAAAGACTGGATTTGCAGAAAGATAGGTGGCACCAATGTTATCACACCACAGACACGGGGCTTGTGTAGTTTTCACACCAAGCTCCTTCAGCATGGCTTGAACCCATATGATCCCTGTTGTAGCATTTGCTAATGCTTTATATTCTGCCTCTGTACTTGATCTAGAGACAGTAGCCTATTTTTCGTGGACACCATGAGATTAAGTTAGGTCCAAAAAACACTGCAAACCCATCAGTTGATCTTCTGTCATCTAGGCATCCTGCCCAATCAGAGTCAGAGAAAGCATTGACAAGAGTAGAGGGTGACTTGCTAAAATTTAGACCAATGCTCAATGTGTTTCTGACGTATCTGACTATACGTTTTGCAGCTGTCAAGTGAACAGTAGTAGTTGCATGCAAGAACTGACATACTTTGTTAACAGTAAAGGAAATGTCAGGCCTAGTGAGGGTGAGATACTGCAATGCCCCTACCAAACTTCTGTATCTTGCGCTGTCCTCTTGATTCAAGAGTGCCCTTCTGTGAGAGATCATTTTTCTGAACGATAAAGGAGTGGGTGAGGGTTTACATCCTTGCAGACCAGCCTTTTTCACCAGATCAGTTGCATACTTTTCCTGGGAGAGATGAAGCCCACCCTTGTGTCTCTTCACCTCAATTCTAAGGAAGAAATGCAAGTTTCCAAGATCCTTCAAAGCAAAATCTGCACCCAAGTCCTTTAACAATCCTATGATTGCTTCATCAGATGAGCTTGTCACAATAATGTCATCAACATATATGAGAACAAATATGCATGTGTTGGACTTGTTGTAAATAAACAATGAGGTGTTAGACTTAGATGGAATAAAGCCAAGTGCCTGCATCTTATGGCAGAGACGGGAATACCATGCCCTTGGAGCTTGCTTTAGTTCATACAGTGCTTTGTCAAGTTTGCAAACATGAGAGGGAGCACTTTTGCTTTCAAACCCAGGAGGTTGTTTCATGTACACTTTCTCTTCTAGAACACCGTGAAGAAACGCGTTCTGTACATCTAATTGTCTGATACTCCAGCCTCTGGAAACGGCAATAGACAAGACAAGACGGATGGTAGAAGCTTTAACAACTGGACTAAAGGTGTCCTCATAATCTATACCATACCGTTGTTTGAAGCCTTTTGAAATGAGTCTAGCTTTATAACGATCAATAGTTCCATCATATTTCCTCTTAATTCTGAACACCCACTTGCAATCAATAAGGTTTTTACCTTGTTGTGGAGGAACCAAGTGCCATGTCTTGTTTTTCTCTAGAGCTTTGTATTCTTCACACATTGCCCTGTTCCATTTTTCGTTACTAAGAGCCTCTTCAAGAGTGCTGGGCTCTCCTGGTTCACCTGTAGAGCAAACTAAACCATATTTGGTTATATTTTTGTAATTTAAAGGTTGGATTACCCCTTGTTGCAGCCTTCTGCGACGTTGAGGTGCAGGAGAGTTTGCGGTCGCAAAGGATCCTGTAGCCCTTTCTGGAGATAGGACAGCGACGGCCCCCGAGGACGATCCGCCTGCAACAGCCGGTTCGGAGCGGACCTGATCTTCTGTGGCAACGTGCCGAGGCGCTGGTGCGGTGGGAGCCGCAAAAGATCCAGGGGGCTGATGGGCTCATCATGAGCCTGTGATGACGCGGGCCCGCTGGAGTCAGGGGCTGTCTCCACGCCCGCCTGGCGAACGAGGGAACGCCGCTTGTAGCACACGGGCTAGGCCGCAAAATGTGTGCGGTCCTGGCCATCCTCGGACTGCCGCATGGCAACTGGCGATTGGCGCGGGCCGGAGGGCGCGCCTCGCCCGGTCGGAGGTGGCCGCCAGTCAAGCAGCGGGTCGATGGCGCGCGTGCGGCCGACCGCGGCTGGCGCGTCTGGCTCGTCCGCCGCAGATTCGCGGTTGTCACCTGGCGCAGATCCCGGAGATGATTACCTTGTTCTCTGCAGCAGAGATCCTGAGGAGGATATGTTCCCCATGCCGCGGCACACGCGATATAGATCGTTGGGACGATTTCTTCACCATTTTCATCGCCGTTTTCACTGTTTGGCGCCCCTGGAACATCAACAAAAGACTCATGCGCATTGTTTAGAGGGTTAGCCAACATATGATCATCACAATTGTTAATGCCCCCTTGATCATAGCTAAGGAGATTAGAGGTTAGCAAAAGAATTTTTTTCTGAAGGAGGGCACCAGCATTTGGGTGAAGATCTGAAAAAGGAAACTTGGTCTTATCGTAGACGACGTCACATGAGATATAGACACGACCCGTGGATATGTCAAGGCACTTTACACCCTTGTGTTGTGCGCTATATCCAAGAAAAGGACATTGCTTGGAACGAAACATTAGTTTGCGTTTGTTGTAGGGACGTAGATTTGGCCAGCATGCACAGCCGAAGACATGAAGTGTAGTGTAGTCTGGTTTGGTGTGAAGGAGGCGTTCTACTGGAGTTTCATTATTTGTGACATGGCTAGAAAGTATGTTAATAATGTGGACAACAGTAAGAAATGCTTCGTCCCAAAACTTGAGGGGCATGGAGGCATGGGCTAATAGAGCGAGGCCAACTTCAACAATGTGGTGATGCTTGCGTTCAGCTGAGTCATTTTGTTAGTGAGCGTGAGGGCATGACACAAGATGTGAGACGCCAAGAGTTTGGAAGAAGGAGTTCAACTTCTTATATTCCCCTCCCCAGTCAGACTGGACAGCAATGATTTTAGAGTCGAACTTGCGCTCAACAAGTGCTTGAAAATTTTGGAACACTTGAAAAACATCGGATCTTTTCTTAAAAAGATAGATCCAAGAAAACTTACTGTAGTCATCAATAAAACTCACATAATAGGTGTGTCTACCAACAGAACTAGGAGCAGGGCCCCACACATCAGAAAAGATCAATTGCAATGGTTTGGTAGAAACACTGGTGGAAATTGGATAAGGTAATTGATGACTTTTAGCTCGCTGACAAGAATCACAAATAGTTTCAACATTGCGCTCACCAACATGCGGGAGCTTATTTTCCTAAGCAAATTTTCAACTAAAGAAAAAGAAGCATGTCCTAATCGATCGTGCCACCGTGTTGACGAGAGTTTGACAACACCAAAAGCTCGTTTATTGAATCTTGTGCGCTTCGGAATCAACGGGTAGAGCCCTCGAACACATCTACCGCGATATAGGATTCTTCCCGTTGCCTGATCCTTGATCAAAAAGAAATAGGGATGAAATTCAAGGAAGACATTATTGTCAAGAGCAATTCTATGAACAGAGAGAAGACTTTTGTTGGCACTAGGAACATGCAAGATTTTCCTAAGATGAATTTTACGACTAGGGGTATTAAAAGTTGAGTGACCAATGTGGTTTATCCTCATACCTTCTCCACTAGCAGTGTGGATTTGATCTTTGTCGCGGTATTTTTCCTTCATGGTCACCTTTTCAAGTTCAATGGTGATGTGGTTGGTGGCGCCGCTGTCGACGTACCAGTTGGTGTCGATCCCATAGGAGCCATCCACAGCAGCAGCAACTTTGTCCTCATCTTGGGAGGAGTCATCATCGTCCTCATACCGGTACCAGCAGTCCTTGGCCATGTGCCCTGGCTTGCCATAGATCTAGCAGCGAGGTGCATCTGGACGCGCTCTGGTGGAACCGCCGCGGCGACCCCTGTTGTTGGTGAAGGAGGGCCGGCCTCCGCGGGAGTTGCTGTTGCCGCTGTTTCCCCCACCAGAGTGCTTGCCCCTGGGACGAGGCGACCCGCGCTGACGAGAGGAGCCACCACCGCGGCCACGAAAAGCGGCGTTGGCAGACGACTTGAACCCGCTCGAGGACTGAAAGAGCACCACGCGCTGATCGAAGTTACTCATCATGGAGAAGAGTTCATCGATGGAGACCAGCATGATGCGGGCGTCGAGGGCGGACACCAGGGGCTGGTAGTACATGTCCAGCCCATGGAGGATGTAGGAGACGAGCTCATCGTCTTGGAGAGGCTTGCCGGCCGCGGCAAGTTCGTCCGCCATGCCGCGCATGTGGGCGAAGAAGGTGGCGACGGACTGCTTCCCCTTCTGCGCGTTGATGAGAGTTGTGCGGATGTTATTCACCCGGCTCAGAGATTGGGACGAGAACATGCCCGCCAGAGCTACCCAGAGCGCGTGCGACATGGTGATCGCGGTCACCTGCACGAGCACTTCTTTGGACGGGTTATTCAGCAAGTAGCCTAGTACCTGTTGGTCCTCCCGGACCCAGATGGGGTGGAGAGGGTTGGGCGCTGATGATTCCTTCCCGTCTTTGTCCTTGCTGACGAGGAAGCAGGGCGGCTCCGGTGTGGTGCCATCGGCATACCCAAAGACATCGGCACCTCGCATCTACGGCACGATCTGGGCGCGCCACAGGACGTAGTTGGTGCGGGTGAGCTTCTCCGTGACCTACTGATTGAGGTTTGGGTGGGAGGAACCGGAGGAAGACATGGCTAGGGCACTATTGGAGATGAGCTAGGTTTGATGATTGAAAGATGAAGGCTCTGTATACCATGTGCGAGAGCGGAAACGTCTTACCCTATCGTGGGCGACGTGTTGCGTGTTATATAGGCAGGTGTGCGAAGCCTAATCACGCGTACAAGGTTGTTGGAGATACAACTTAAAGAGGAAGAAAGACAGGAGATAAAGGAGCTAGTTACAACCAAATATAAGATAAACAGATGCGCCTATCTATCTCCTAACTACAAGTGAATATCTCCTGATGTGGCCTGATACGTTGTATGTTTGACAGAGTTAACCAACCTTCTCGTTTATGTACTGAAGACCACGTCACATTTGACATGTTGCGGGATCTAGGCATCAACATGGAAACTGATGCCGTAGATCACTTTGATCGATTGGGTGCCGCATGAAATTCAGGAGGCACTGGTCACCCAATGTGGAAGATTTATTTTTGAGTTTGTGCCAAAGTTCTTAAAGTCAGTGCCGATGGATGGAGCCTATTTGAATCTATGTTGATCAAAGCAGAATGGAACTACTTCCAGGACATTGCCAGAAGAAGCGCTACGTTCCAGTCTTTGGGTCAGAATTGTACCGACGTTTCTTATGAAAAGTGATCATGAATTTAATTTCAAATAACCACAGCTTCAAACTCAGCGCACACACAAAACACGGTTTTACCAGCCTGAACTGAACCCATCTCTTAATAGACCTAGTTTAGCCTTGGTACAAGTCCATCACATAAAGAGGCGTGCGTACACTAGTATTTCAGGGTTACAATTAAGTTACAGAACACTTCATACTTGCTACACAGGATCAGCAGCTTGAGGGCAAGATAGGCACGCATTCGTCGATATACAGTTCATCACATTAGTAGAGTTCCTGCTGGTATTTAAGTTCTTTCTCCAGATCTACTTCTTCCTCAAGCTCATGCCATGTCGGATAGCACCAAAATGGCTTGGGCACAGGCCATCTGTTAAGAGTAAAACATGAATAAGCTGCTAAATAATACTCCTTGTTTGGAGTATATATCCAGCAAAAGGTCTTATTGAATGCGTAATAAATAAACAATACCTGTTTGGGCTATGATTATCGCTGACAGCAACAGACCTACAAACAGACCAAAAATAGTTTTAACATACAAGAACATTTTAAATAGCTAAACAAACACACACGCGCGCGCGAGAGAGAAGATCAAAACCATTGCAACATCAGTTTACTGCTACATATGTCTGAACATTAAGAGGCAAAATGGTTCAACCGTAAAAGAAGATTAGACTTGAAAGCTGGCACGAGTTCAAAATAAAAAATAACCTCAAAACAAAAACCAAAATTAATCCAGATTTTGTCATTATAATTCCAGGTTAGGGTGATGCTACGAGATATACGATACAATACTTTCATATATTGCATATCTACGATTTGACATGCTCAACAGTCAGACACAACCATAGGATGGTCTTACCGTATGTTATTTATCATATGCACAAGAGTACTATTCCAGATTCTAGTTAATGTGATCAGTTATAGAAGATCAAAAAGGTAACAGATGTCCTATCGAGGAAAGTAAACTTTCAAGCTTGAATATTATGCAGATGAACATATTGTACACAAAATTACATAAATACAGGAAGCATACCCTTGTGCATCAAAATTCTTCAAGACTTCTGAAATTATATTCACTGGTACGTATGGAGTTTCTTCCAAGCCATAGAAGTTCATGCCAATAAAATTTACATCAAATCAATAAGAGGCCCTCCAATCCCAGCCTAGCACAAACACATAAGTAACAAAGAGGAAAAGACGGTATTTGTAAGCCATACAGATGGGGTGATGGATTTAATTACTCATTTTGATGCAACTACTTATTTCCACCATACGAAAAACACAGCGTACCTTGGTGATTTTACAAGTGGAGGTCTTAAGCTCTTTGCAATTAAGCTTACTTGGTTTGTCGATCAGTATCCCACTTGTGGCCAAGAATTTACCCGATTTGTAGCCACGCCCTACAGCTACTACCTTCATCTGAGGTTTCATTTGCATCTGATCGTTGATTTGTGCTGTCCGAGAACAGCAGAAACCCATGATGTGGACGACAGCAATGTTATAATGTAGACTGTAATGTTGCAATGTCCCTGTGGTACGTCGATTATCTGGAAGGCACACTACAATCTGCAATAAATGATACGGTAGGACTAAACCAGTGTTATAATGAATAAAGAAAGGGGGTAATTAAACAATTATTAGTAGAGTAACAACCTTCAAGTTATCAGCAACAGTGTTTTCATCGTCAGAAGTCCTAACCAAACTTGCAGAGGTTAGAACTCTTGTGGTGGACCCATTGCAGTCTATGAATACGCCTGTGCAAGCAAAACACCTTTTTCGTCCTACAAGAGTAATGATTCACACAATTTAGTGATGAAATTGGGAAGAGAATGCCAAAAGTAAACGATCTTATAGTGAACAAAATAAAATTACCAATGAATGAAGCCAATGTGACAACACTTTGAGACATATTTGAATTAACGCTTCTTTCAAGTTCGCTCCAGATATCTTCACTAAATTCCTCTTCAAAATTATTAAGCAACCGCATGCCCGCTGACCACAACAATAAAGGTTCAGTAGTTGAGAGGTGTTCAACAGAATGAGTAATAAATATAAAAAAGACACAAATGAACTCACTATCGTCCCAAACCGGGAATGGATAACCACTGGACCTCATCTCTTTTTTTGTAGCATCAGCTGAATTTTGCAACATAGTAAAGTGATTGATGACCCCATGTATAATGATGATCAGGAAAACTGAAAGCAATGACTCACCAGAATCAAGATATCTCGGCCACCGAGTACATAAGAACGCCCACTTTGATAATCTATCCACGAGTCCTGGTACCACAGGGGTGAAACAATTAATGACTGTGACCAATGATCAATAATTAACACTGAAAGTGACCCAACCTGGATGACATTCTGGATCACAGAGAGTACATATGGAAGGTTTTCGATCCTTAGTTTTCTCTCCTCCCTTTGAGCTGTCTAAAATGGAGAAGATTAGGGAAGGGAAATAAGCTGAGGTTAGAAAACCGAAAAGCAGTATGAAGGGGAGTATATTCTCATATGGGTGTGGCTAGGTCTCAGTCGACTAAGATTTAACCAAGTCTCAGTCAAGTGACATAACATGTTGGTTCAGAAAAAGTGACATAACATGCAAGAGAGAAAAGGAAAAAAACTAAAAAGAAAATATTGCACAAATCTCAATGTAAGATCTCACAAATATAGTATCGATTGAGACTTCATTATCTCTCGGTCGATTGAGGCTTAGCAAGACTGTTCTCATATAGCATGGTAGTGATGAATTGCCCGACGAAGTGATGACTGTGCACAATTTAGCAACCTGAAGGAGTGAAGTTCTTTTCTCACCTTGTGAATCAGACTTGTGAGGTCTGGAAAATTTCCTTATTGTACTATCAGGTCTTTTTTTACTTGTAGCCCTGCAGCAGAATGTGATAAACTCATCAGAGTAATAGAGAAATCCGCAAAAGTAAAACATGGATGATATGTATGCATGAATATCAAACAACTACATGCACTTAAATGTCAAAAGGGGGCAAATTAGGGATTGGAGTCAGATTGCACTAAATAACAACACAGTGGGAAAAATCCTAAAGCCTAAATATTTCGATGAAGAAACCATAAAATGGAGAAAATATTATACCATACCTACCAGTCAGGGTGGACGAAACGAGCGGTCCTTCAGACCGGCTCGTAGCCCGCTCGGTCCAGGCCGGCTCGGTCCTAGCCCGACTAAAAACACAGCCGGTCCGAGCTGCAGATTCCGGCCCGAAAATTCGTCGGTCCGGTCCGGGCTTTCACCGAGCCAGCTCGCAGGACCGACAAACCGATGCATCGGCGTGGCGGGAGTGCGGCGGGAGCACGGTAAGCACCGAGTGGGGCGTGGCTGGGGCTTGGGTGGGGCATGGCGGGGCTGTGGCGAGGGCGTGGCGGGGCTGTGGCGGGTGCGTGGCGACCCAGAGGTGGCGGGGGCGCAAGAAAACTACCGTCGTCTACGTCCGCCACCGCGGGGCTGTCGTCCGCGCGGCCACTGGACTCTCTGGCCCCGGTGACCTTGTCCATTGGATGCGCCAGAGTCTGGTTAGTCGTCTCAGCCAAAGAAATCGACGTGGGAGGTCCTACGTCGCCGCATCGATCATCGTCCCTTTCGTCTCAGTTCACTGGCCGTCCGTCGCCGTTGGGCTGCCATTGGTGATGTTCTTGGTTACTCTAGCTTCCATTGGTTCTTCTGTAGCTTGCAGACATCTCGTCGATGAGCTGCGCTTCCTCTAGCCGGAGCAGCCGCCGTCGGAGCTCGAGTGCGCGCTCTGGCTTGTGTACTGGCCGGTCCTCTCGGTCCTCTCGGTCCGGCCCGGGCTTTGCCGCCGCCGGTCCGGTCCCTAGAAACAGGACCGCCAGACTGGTCGGTCCGGTCCGGCTCGGTCCGCCGGCGGCCGGTCCAAGTGACGGCTCGGTCAGGGACCGGACCGGCCCGGACCGTGTCCACCCTGACCTACCAGGAACTTTGACTACCTTATCATTTAAACAAGTACAATAGCTTTAACATGGACACCAGAGTCCCAATTGAGTACAGGGCAACTGCCAGACATGCTGACAAGACATGTGGTATGGATATGTGTCAAGGTCACGCTGCAACTTAATCCAGCCACAGATGTCAGAAACAACCAATTTGTTATCAAGGGGGATGTTCTCAAATGCAGGCCAACTACGAGATGCAAGTATACTCTAGAAGCTACAAAAACATCAAAACAACTCATGACTGGCACAAGCTAACGCATTTAAAAAATGGTTTGACATTCAACATGATTGGTAGTAAACTCATGTTTCAGTTTCAAATATGCTACCACACCCAACCTCGGCTACTGATGTACGGAATTGTTGTAGGTACTTTTCATTCATTTTGTATCTCTACTGATGATGTGTGGTCAGCTTCCTTGAAATTCCAGGTTGAACAATAGATTCACAACAAGTGGAACAGATGGCCTACGGTCATCCAGGAATTGTTTCAGTTAGACTAGTTGTTTGCCGAAGGACAGGCCTGGTGCAGTAGTGAGTACTCCCTAGTGTGGGAGCTTCTAGCACTGTGTCTGTCCTTTGAGACTAGTTGTTTGTTGTTAATCATTATCCAGAATAGAATGTGCTCAGCGAAGTTTATTGGCAAATCAGGCCAGGCGTTTAGTGTATAGCACTAATTTCTCTGCTAATAGTTCTCATTCGCTCAGTATTACAGTGATTGAGCATGTTAGACTCCTCACTACATACCAATTTGTGATCATGCTTTAACTGCTCTTAGCCTTGTACAACACATGTTGTAAATTAAACACTGTGATTTCATAGTCAATGCAAAATGCCTGCACATTTTTTGAGAATGCAAATAACCTTAAACAATGCTTTCTCAATAAACAAATTAACGGCTCAACGACATGAGAAATTTGTATAATGCCTGTTGTTAGCTGCAGTATGACGTCATAAGAAGCCGCTATTGTATTAAGTGCAATATTGGTTAAGCTTTCCACCATTATTACTTT
The DNA here is from genome assembly GCF_002575655.3 of Aegilops tauschii subsp. strangulata. Classification (NCBI taxonomy): domain Eukaryota; kingdom Viridiplantae; phylum Streptophyta; class Magnoliopsida; order Poales; family Poaceae; genus Aegilops; species Aegilops tauschii. The sequence goes on along the minus strand of NC_053037.3, from coordinate 33,474,619 downwards.
TCCTAACAATGAGTAACCCATGTGCACAAAAACTAATAAGATCAAGCAGGAGAGAGTAAACATAGGTAAAAAAGAGGAAGAGATATATAAACCAGACAGAGAATCTTTGGCTCATAAGTATGGAGGACATACCACCATGGAATTATTTTGCTGAACTGCAGCAGGAGTTCACGAATTGTGTTCCTCGGTAGGAATGGAGTCTCTTTCTCAGCATAAAAGTTCATCCCAATGAAATCCCCATTAAAATCAACAAGGGGCCCTCCAACTCCAGTTTATGAAAAGAATAAAGTGACACTCAGCCAAGCACAAGAATTTAGGGATGCTGAACAAAGTTTGTATAATTGAAAACCAGGACTAATTTTTTGTGCCCTCAAAAAATTGTTCAAGTGCATATATGACAAAATTAAACCACCCATATAATGACACAATTTCATTTATTTATTTCCGCTATGTATAGAAAGTGAGGAATCAACAGTGCACCATAGTAATTTCACATGTGGAGATGCCAAGCTCCTCGTGGTAAGCTCCTCCTGGATTGTCAGTCAACATCCCAGCTGTGGCCATTAATTTTCCTGAGTTGAAGCAACGCCCTACAGCAACTACTTTACTCTGAGACTCAATTTGCCGCTGATGATCTAGACATGCTACTTGAAGGGAATGATAGCGAATGATGTTGATAACAGCGACAGTGTGTTTCAAATCATAGAATTGCAACCATCCCAATTCGATTTTGTTATCTGGAAGGCGCACTTCAATCTGCAATGATAAAGCAAGACAACAAGTATTCACCCAGGTTAGCAGAATGGTTACCATGATGTTAAATAAGCAAGCAATAGTTTGCCGCTGATGTTAAATAAACAAAAACAAATTGGCAGTACCAACCCTCATATCGTGAAAGATCTTGCAGTCGTCATCGATTGATCTAACCAAACTTAATGAAGTCAGAAAGCTTGTAGTTTTCGGATTGTTCACGGTAGTTATGCCCGTGCATGCGAAAAACAGTGTATTATTTCCTGCACAAGATTGTATTTCTAAATTCTGAATCATGAACTACTAACGAATAGGTAAAGATAAAAAGATGTGAAGCTAATGTTCATAGTCACCGTCATCGAATGAAGCAATAGATACAACAGTTCCCTCTAAGTTCGAGGCGACTTCTTTACTGAGTTCCGTCCACACACCTTGACCAGAATCACTTAAGCTGCCAAATTCCTCTTCAAAAGGATTCTCCGGAAGTGAATTACCTAGTTAGGGAAGCATCATCGTATCATACAACACAGTTCTGAAATGGATCTACACAAATCGTACGAGCAGAAGAATGAATAAGTAGCGAGACTGAGACAACCAGTGGCTCACCTTGGCTACTTGTGGAAGCCTTTTGTTTTTTGGTCTGGCTTCTGGTGCGGACGCCTTCTCGCTTCATATCTCCGGCCTAGAGCGGAAAGAATTAAATTCAGACAGTGAATCACCAAAAGAAATCGGGGGGTGTCAAAGCAGAGTTTTGGTTAAAATCACCCAGCGCAATAATAAAGAAAATAAAAAAAGGTGGAGCGTGGCCGAGCCTAACTTCAGAATTTGTGAAGGCAAATAATTTCACCGCGACGCAATCGATCGACAGCGAAAAAGATGGGAGGCAGGGGGTTCAGTTAATCACCGGGTGAAAGAAGGTCGTACCGAAAAATCAAATGTCCAGAAATCGCGGCCGGGTGAAGACAGCGATGAGGAACGGCGATGGCGGCGCGCGTTGGGGTGGGGAACAGAGGCGTCAGCCTAGGGCACGCGGTGCTGGGTCGGGTTGAAGCGAGGGCTCGATCGCCCGCTCGGGAGAGGAAGAGGAGGAAAAGAAAAACGGGACGGGACGGTTGGAGACGACGATCATTTTCTTTCCTCCACGATGTTGATAAAAGCGGTGCCACGAATGGTACGCAGTATCCGTCTTGGCACGCGTCCGGACCGGATGCGGACACATATACGAAAGCCGGTCGTCCAACAACATATATGGAATATTCGTCCCTATTTTAAATGTCATATACTGAGCGGAAAAGATAAAGGACACTTATAGGCGCCGGTGCCGCTCGATACATCCGTTCCCAACCGTCTGATTGCTTTGTTTTAAAAGTCAAACACACAGAAAAAACACGCACAGGAAACAAGGAAAAAAGGACAGCGTGCGCACATGCCGGATCAGTTGGCTCACCGGCCGCCTACGATCTTGCTTGCCACCGCGACACCGCGCCCGTCACCCGCGCTCGCCTGCCGCTTGCCTGACAGTCGTGTCTGGCACTTGCCTTGGCTCCCTGCTCGTCATGGTTGCAACTCGAACACAGGAGGGTTCCAGCGCGCTGTCATTCATGGTTGGAGCATCCCCGGCGTCCCCGTCTCCGGCTCGCCCCTATTGTGAACTTGCACCGCCATGTCTAGCAAAAAAAGCAACAAAAACCTCCAGTGCCGGTTCCAGCAAAAAATAATGATGGTTTCAGCAAAAATCTCAACAGCACAAAAACTTCGGTAGTAGATTTGTAGCAAAAAAATTAGCTAGTTCCAGCAAAAAGAAACACCGGTTCCAACAAAAAATCATGCCGCTTTGAGCAAGAATGTTTGCTGATTCCAGCAAATTACATGACACTAATGCATGTTGGATGTAGCAATTGAGAACATTGGTTGTAGCAAAAACTCAAACGGTGGTAGCAAAGAAATTGATGCACTGGTTCCCCCCAAAAAACACATGGTAGCAAAATATTTGATTGGTTCCAACAAAAACCGAGGTTGGTTGTAGCAAAAATGTACAGTGGTTGTACCAAAAACAAATGACATGGTAGCAAAAATTTGGGTTGGTTCCATGAAAAAGAAACGAACATGGTGGTACCAAAAAAATTGATTGGTTCCAGCAAGAACTGAAGATGGTGGTAGCAAAATTGAAAACCGGTTGTACCAAAAAGCAAATGACATGGCAGCAAAAGTTTGAGTTGGTTCCATAAAAAAGAACATGGTTGTAGCAAAATCTTACACTGGTTCCATCAAAAATCAAGGGCGTTGGCAGCAAAAATTGGGGCTGCTTCCAAGAAAAGAAAATGCTGGATCTCCATCACTTGTCGCCGTGGTTGCAACGCCTCAACGCCGGCCGCCGCGGCTCTCCATCACTTCTCGCCGCCATCGGCAGCACCGGTGGGTGTTGGTTTGCAGTGCTAGTCGCTGGTTGGGGGGTGAGGGGGCGAGGTGGGGGCAGCCATGGTGGGGGAGGCGCGGTGGCCATGGCTGGTGGCACAGCCGGTCGCCGGTGGGGAAGGCGCAAGCATCTACAGAGAGGAAGAAAAGGGGCGAGCGGAGGAGGTTGCGGTAGAGATGCACGAGCGAAGAATGAGTGGATGGTGTTGTCCCTAAAGAGATAAGGTAATACCGGAGATGGTCGTTCGGTGGTGGGCCTACTTGCAGAGAAAGCAAGCGGTGCGACCGGCCCGACGATTCGGCCGGTGCGCCATGTGGAAAGGTTTCCCAAAGATAAAAAGGTTTATACAAACCAGACGATTTTCATTTAAGCACCAAATCTAAATCCTCGTTGGCCATGGACACGTCTGCGGTCCATGTCCTTCTCTTCGACGGACATGAGCACATCAATCTTTCATGTCCTACTTTCCCTTATCGGAGTTCACCATCTAGTCGAGGACGTTGCCGGCCGAGGTGAAGTCCATGATAAACGTGGATGGCCCGACCTCATGAACGGCGTGAGCGACGCAAACGATGCGCAGCTGCCGACGTCCGCAACATTCTCATCCGTGAACGCCTGCATCGCCTACGCCTCATGATGTGCAACCACCACCGCTCACGGCGGACTACGTTGCACGGATACTTGGATACATATCGGATACGTGATAGGGGACACGCCTGATACGCCAATTTTCTAAAAACATGGATAAGGGAATACCTTTATATATAGATATTACATATATTAATTATTAAAAATATGAAAAAAATAAGGAGCTTCTAGGTCAAAACATGCCTCAATAGGGTTACCCCTTTCTTTTCTTAAACTTGGTCCACTTCCATTAATTGGGAGTGGGATTTCCCTAGGTTTTCTGTTCCAATCAGTGCATCGATCGACTCTCTTGCTCACCTTTCAATTGAAGAAGAACATTGACTGACATGTTTTGACACGAACTCACGTCCATGTTGGGAATCTTCATAACGTGTACCTTTACTATAGAGGGGATTTCATGTCGAACGAGGGGTTTCAGGTATCCAAAACGTATCGCCGAAGTATCCTAGGAGTATCAAATATTATTTTCTTTTTTAAAAATAAAAAAATTGAGGGATACTTACGGGATACGTATCAGGCCGTATCAGGACAGTATCTGAGTATCGGGGCAATATCCGGCTGGATACACGTGCTTTCTGAAGTATCCGCGCAAGGTAGACGACGGATGGCGCGGGTGCAGCGCATGGGTTTGTACATCACCCGCTGCTCATCCACGAAGGCCTGATTTTCCGCGACCATGGCCACAACGACCTCCTTGTTCGCCTTGTTGTCCGTGATCTGTCCCTTCGCGAGCCAATGCTGCTCGAGGAACTGTAGGTTCTACCACTGCTCTTCCTACAACATCTGGAACATGGAGACCGGCGGCAAAGGCCGCCATGACCGCGTCAAAGTGTGTCCGCACATGCATGCGCCATGGTGAAGCCTGCAACCGGCACATGCCCCGGACTCTGGTGAGAGACCACCTAGCCGAGACATCGTCACTCACCACCATCATAAGAATAGAAAAGAGAGTGAACTGAGTGCAACTCGGCTGATTAAGTCTCTTGTGGTGAAATCATCTCACTAGGGTTGAAGTCCTAAACTTAGCAATGGTGCTTGCATTTCCTGGGAAATTTTAGGCTTTCCGGCGATGTTCGTTCGCTGGGAGGAGACATTCTCGTGGACTATAAGACTCCCGTGGTGACTTCGTCAATCATCAAGATAATGTGCCGGCTTAGTCTCTCAGAGGTGCTCATAGGGACAGGGTGTGTGCGTGCATTCCTGGGGGGCGGGTGTATTTGCATTTAGGGCATCTCCAACACTGACCCTCAAACCCCCGCATTCGTCCGGACCGTGCGGTTCAAACTTGTTTTGCCAGCCAACTCGGTCCGCATCCGTCCGCGGACCAGTCCGAACGTCCGTTTACTCGAAAGTCGGAAACAAACCGGGAGGGCTTTGTGGGTGTCTGTACCGCTGCCACGCACGCGTCCGAGACCCCAGACCCACCCAAAAGCTTTCCCTCTCTTTCTCTCCAGTGCATGCACCCCGCGCCGAATTCATGCGGGTCCAAAGCCGTAGTGGCCGACATTGATGTCGTGCGATGTGATCGGAAGGGAGCGCGACGTTGATAGACGGGCGTCGGCGCTTCAATGCAAACGTATTGTCCCGAGAAACCAACTTCGACCACTTCGCTGGATTGAAGCGGGCTAGCCGCTTGGCCTGGCCGCACCTATATATTCCATGCTCAGGTGATGTCCACATCCACACTTCCGCGCTCAGCCTCTTCTCTAAACTCCTCCTCCTCACCTCACCACACCATGCCTAAGTCATGGTCCTCCTCCTCGCCACTACCACGTTGGCGGCAATTCCTCTTCATATCCATCATGTCCGCCGAGGACAGGGTGGCGAGGCAGGCGGCACAACGCGGCACGCCGCTTAACATTCACTTAGTCGGACGATGCGCCAGGCTAGGCCCGCAACGACTCTGACCTGGCGGCGGCCTGAGCACTCGACCAGCGCGACCGCGCCACCATCCCCACGGGGAGCTCTCCAAGATTGGCTAGGAATGGTCATTAAGCAAGACCTCCGCCAATGCTGGCAGGGTCAATGCCACCGCCAGAGCACCGAGGCCTACTTAGGCATTGGCCGCAGCGGCCCTCCGCGCGGCACAGGAGGAAGCAAAACAGCTCCTTCGCGAGTGCCAGGCGGCGGCCGGGCAAGGCTGCCGCGTTCCTGCGATTTTCCACCGCCGGAAGGATGACAATGATGATGCAGACGGCGACAGCGGTGCGGGCGGCCACAGTGGCCACATGTAGGAGGTCGTCGTACGCTAGATGTTAGCCTCCTATAGGGTTTTTTTAATTATTTTTATCAGTTAAACGATCTGAAATATCGTCCGTGTCATGTACAAAAATCTGTAAAGAAAACAAATAAAGAAAATTGATCCGCTCTCCCTGTCCACGGTGAAAATTGATCTCGTCTCCGTCTCCGTCCCGTCCCGTCCTGTTCCATCTTTTCCTGCTCTTCTCCCGAGCCGTGACATACCAACCCGACCCGACCCACCGCCGCCTGCACTAGGGTTGATCCTCCACTCCATCGCCATCGCCATCGCCGTTCCTCCCTGCTGTCTCCACCCGGCTGCGATTTCTGGGGCTTTTGATTTTTGCGGTACGAGCTTCTTTCATCCAGTGATTAGCTGAACCCCCTCCCCTCTTCTGTCCCGATCAATTTGATTTCCTCCCTTGCGGCTAAACGATTTGCTAAACCCCAATGGCGTTCGCAGTTTACCATACTCTAGATCCGCGTTTGCTAGAGCCTATTTCCACTCCAGGCTGGAAACATGAAGCGAGAAGGGGTTTGCACGAGAAGCCAGACCAAGAGACAAAAAGTTTGGACAGCTTGGCGAGGTGAGCCACTGGCTGTCTGGTTCATGGTTTTCACTTTCAGTGAGATTCCAATGAAATTCACTGAATTTCAGTAGACACTGAAATATTACGTTTCAGCCAAAATATTTCAGCAGTTTCAGTACAACACAGGAGTTCAAATATTTTTCAAAACATTTTTTCAAATTTTCAAATTTTTAATTGAATTTGAGTGAATATTTCAGTCATTTGGCTGAAATGAAAACTGAAATCACTGAAATTCACTGAATTTCGGTGATTTCGGTTGGTGCTGAAATTTTTCTGAAACTGAAATTGAAAACCATGGTCTGGTTTCAGTCCCGCTGCTTGTTCCTTCTTCTGCAACTTACGATCAGAACTGTGTTGTATGACATGAACATGATGATGCTTCCCTAACTAGGAAATTCGCATCCGGACAATCCTTTTGAAGAGGAATTTGGCAGCTTAAGTGATTCTGGCCAAGGTGTCTGGACGGAACTCAGTGAAGAAGTCGCCTCAAACTTAGCGGGCACTGTTGTATCGCTTGCTTCATTTGCTGATGGTGATTATAAACACTAGCTTTGCAAAATTTTATCTATGTCTATTTGTTTGTATACTTCATGATTGAGAATTTGGAAATACCATCTTGTGCAGGAAACGCCGTGTTTTTTGCATGCACCGGCATAATTATCGTAAACAAGCCTACTTTTACAAGTTTTCTGACTTCATTAAGTTTGGTTAGATCTATTGATGATGACACCAAGATCCTTCATGATATGACGGTTGGTACTGCCAACTTTCTTTTTGTAGTACCCTGAAAAAAACTTTCTTTTTGTACACTATTGCTTGCTTATTTAATATCATGTTAATCATTCTGCTAACCAGGCTATATACTTGCTGCATTGCTTTATTGATGCAGATTGAAGTGCGCCTTCCGGATAATAAACTTGAACTGGGATGGTTGGAATCCTACGATTTGAAATACAATGTTGCGGTTATCAACATCGGTCACTACCGTTCTCTTCAAGTAACATGTCTAGATCATCAGCGGCAATTTGAGTCTCACAGTAAAGTAGTTGCCGTAGGGCGTTGCTTCAACTCAGGAAAACTAATGGCCACAGCTGGGATGTTGACCGACAATCCACAAGGAGCTTACCGGGAGGAGCTTGCCATCTCCACATGTGAAATTACTATGGTGCAGTGTTAATTTCTCGCTTTCTATACATAGTAAAAATAAATAAATAACTGTGTCATGATATGTACTGGACTTTTTTGGGGTGGGGGTGGGTAAAAATACTCCTTTTTTTCAATTATACAAACTTTGTTCAGCATCGCTAAATCTTTATGCTTGGCTCACTGTCACTTTATTCTTTTCCTAGACTGGAGTGGGAGGGCCCCTTGTTGATTTTAATGGGGACTTCATTGGGATGAACTTTTATGCTGAGAAAGAGACTCCATTCCTACCAAGGATTAAAATTCTTGAACTCCTGTCACAGTTCAGGGAAACAATTCAGTGGATGTATGTCCTCCATACTCACTCATTGCTTTTCTACTCTTGTCCTCCATACTCACTTATTAGTTTTTGTGCACATGGGTCACACATGCTTAGGAAAATAAATAATGGTGGAAAGCTTAATCAAGAGTGCACTTAATACAATAGTGGCTTCTTATGACATCATACTGCAGCTAACAACACACATTATATAAATCTCTAGCGTTGTTGGAAAATTTGTTGACGAAACATTGTGTTAACAATTCATGCATTCTAAAAGAATGTGCAGGCATTTTACTTAGAATATGAAATCACATTGTTTAAATTACTGCATGTGTTGTACAAGGCTAAGAACAGTTAAAGGATGATCACAACTTGGTATGTAGTGAGGAGCAACATGCTCAATTACTGTAATACCGAGCGAGTGAGAACTATTTAGCAGATGAATTAGTGCCATGCACTGAAACATTCCTGGATGACCACAGGCCATCTGTTCCGCTTCTTGCGAATTTATTATTCAACCTGGAATTTCCAGGAAGCTGACCACACATCAGTAGGCATACAAAATGAATGAACTAAGTACATAAGAATAATTCCGCTCATCAGTAGCCGAGGTTTGGTGGTACTACCATTCATGCTGAATGCCAAAGAGTTTCTGAAATGCCTTGTTTTGATGTTTTTGTAATACTTGCATCTGCTAACTGATCTGCATTTGAGAACATCTCCCTTGATAACAAATTAGTTGTTTGTGACATCTGGGGCTGGATAAGCTGCAGTGTGACCTTGACAATCCATACCACCTGTTTTGTCATGATATCTCGCAGTTGCCCTGTACTCAATTGGGGCTCTGGTGTCCATGTTTAAGCTATTAATACTTGTTCAAGTGATAAGGTAGTGAAGGTTCCCTGGTAGGTTTGGTATAATATCATCTCCATTTTTTTTTTGTCACTCACCACAACATGCATGGGAAAAGTTTTCCACTATATTAAGCTACTTATATTTAATAAATATTTTCGTCTATACAATAATCAAACACAATAAATATTTAGGTTTTAGGGTTTTCCCCATTGTATTGTTGTTTAGTGCCTGACCCCAATCAACAATTTTCCTGATTTGCCCCTTTTAAACATTGAAGTTTGTATTGTTTGGTATCCATGCATACATATCATCCATGTTTACTTTTGTGGATTTCTGTATTACTCCAATGAGTTTATCGCATTCTGCTGCAGGGCTCCAAATAAGAAAGGACCTGGTAGTAAAATTGAAAGATTTCCTAGACCTTGTAAGCCTGATTCAGAAGGTGAGAAAAGCACCTTAATATTGTTAAATTGTGCGCAATCATCACATCATCAGGCAATTCCTCGCCAGAGTCACCGCCAATGTTAATTTTCAACAATCATTTGTAGAATCTGGGTACATACTTAGTTTTATGGTTGCACCTATTATCATGCTAGCATAACATATTTGATATGCTAATTAATTAGTTCATTCTAAGTACTTCAGTGTAGTATATGAATATGAGAATATACTCCTTTCCTTCATACTGCTTTTCAGTGTTCTAAATTCTGCTTATTTCCCTTCTCTATTTTAGTCAGCTCAAGGAAGGGAGAGAAACTTAAGGATCAGAAACCTTCCATATGTACTCTCTGTGATCCAGAATGTCAACCAGGTTGGTCACTTTTAATGTTAACTATTGATCATTGGTCACAGTCATTAATTGTTTCACCCCTGTGGCACCAGGACTCATGGATAGATTATTATTAGAGCGGAAGTCTTTATGTTCTGGGCGGCCGAGTTATCCTTGTTTTGGTGAGTTGTTGCTTGCAGTTTTCCTGACCATCATTATACATGGGGTCATCAATCACTTAACTATGTTGCAAAATTTAGGCGTTCCTACAAAAAAGGAGCTGAGGTCCAATGGTTATCCCCTCCCAGTTTGGCAGAATGGTGAGTTCATTCGTGTCCTTTTGATATTTACTCTTTTCTGTTGGAACATCTGTCATCTGACTGGTCTCTCCAGCTCCCCTCCACTACTGAATCTTTATTGCTTTTGCCAGCGGGCATGCGTTTGCTTAACAATTTTGAAGAGAAATTTAGTGAAGATATCTGGAGTAAACTCGAAAGAAACGTTGCTTCAAATATGTCTCAAAGTGTTGTTGCATTGGCTTCATTCAGTGGTAATTATATTCATTATAAGCTCGTTTACTTTCAATATTCTTTTTCCAATTTCTTCACTAAATTATCGGAGTCATTACTCTTGTAGGAAAAACAAGGTGTTTTGCTTGCACTGGCGTATTCATAGACTGCAATGGGTCCACCACAAGAGTTCTGACCTCGGCAAGTTTGGTTAGAACTTCTGACAATGAAAACAAGGTTGCTGATAACCTTAAGGTTGTTACTCTGCTAATAATTGTTTAATTGCCCCTTCCACTTATTCATGATATCACTGGTTTAGTCTTACCATATCATTAATTGCAGATTGTAGTGTGCCTTCCAGATAATCGTCATACCAGAGGGACATTGCAACATTACAGTCTACATTATAACATTGCCGTAGTCCACATCAAGAATTTCTGCTGTACTCAGACAGCACAAATCGATAACCAGATGCTAATTAAACCTCAGAAGGAGGTAGTAGCTATAGGGCGCGTCTACCAATCAGGCAAATTAATGGCCACAAGTGGGATCGTGACTGACAAACCAAGTAAGCTTGGTTGCAAAGAGCTTAAGATTTCCACCTGTAAAATCACCAAGGTACGCTGTGTCTTTTCGTGTGGTGGAAATAAATAGTTGCGTCAGAATGAGTAATTAAATCCATCTTCACATCTGTATGGCTTACAAATACTGTCTTTTCCTATTCATTACTTTTGTGTGCTAGGCTGGGATTGGAGGACCTCTTATTGATTTTGATGGAAATTTTATTGGCATGAACTTCTATGGCTTGGAAGAGACTCCATACATACCAGTGAATATAATTCTAAAAGTCTTGAAGAATTTTGATGCACCAGGGTATGCTCTCTATATTTATGTAATTTTTTGTGAGTATGCAGGTGTCTTGCGTGTGCATAATATGCAATCTTGAGGAAGTTTAGTAGCCTCGATAGGACATTTGTCGCCATTTTGATCTTCTTATGCTGAGCACATTAATTAGAAGCTTGAATAGAACTGCTGTGCATATGATAAATAACATACGCCAGTGGTACGACAAAGACCGTCCTGTTGTTGTGGCCGACAGTTGAGCATGTCTGATTGTACGTACATTTGTGATTATGGAAGTATCCTATCGTATGTCTCATGGCATCACTCTAACCTGGAATTGTAATGGTAAATATGGGTTGGTTTTGGTTGTTATTTTCAGGTTACTTTTTATTTGGAACTCATGCTAGTTCTTAAATCCCAACTTGCTTTTGCGGTTGAGCCATTTCGCCTCTTATTGTTCAGACATACGAAGTAGTAACTGATGTTGCGTGATTTTGGTCTTGTCCTCACACGCGTGTTTGTTGTTGTACGTAAAACTATTTTCGGCCTGTTTGCAGGACTGTTGCTAGAGACGATGATGATAGCCCAAACAGGTATGTTTATTTACTACATGTTCATTAACACTGCTGGCTAGAGATGTATATTATTTTAGCAGCTTATTTATGTTTTGCTCTGGACAGATGGCCCGTGCCTAAGCCATTTTGGTGCTATCCCAAATGGCACGAGCTTGAGGAAGGAATAGATGTGGAAGAAGAAATTATATATCTGCGGCAGTGGCAACAATTCTAACCTGATAAAGTGTATCTCGATGCATGTGTGTATCTTGTCCTCAAGCTGCTGATCCAGTTGAAGCACAAGCTGATCGTGTCTAGCAAGTATGAAGTGTTTGTAACTTCCCTAATCTGAACCCTGAAATACTAGCTTAAGAACGTACCCTCGTGTCTAGCAAGAATGGTTCGGGAGACTGTCATATTTTTCGGTACTGTAAGTTTGTTTGCAGCTACGGTTGTGATTTTAAGGCACAGTGATGAACAGTTGTCCTAAGAAACATCGGTACAAGTCTGGCCCCAACGACTAGGTTGGTGACCTGCATCTCTTGGCAATCAGATTCTTTGGAGGGCAAGTTGAGTAGCAGCAGAAGGTAGCTCCATTCTGCTGTGCTCAAGATGGGTCCAAAAAGGTTTCATCAGCATCGAAGTCCTTTTCTGCTCAGGATGAACAGTAAATCCAAAACAAATCATAATTTCTGAATTTATCTTGGCAAACTTTGATAAATGTTGTGTGCTTGACAGATTTTAGCAGAAATGATATTTGTGGAGGTCATGGCAAAAAAAAGCAATATCAGCACTCCTAAATGCTTTCTAAAATAGCATTTTTGGAGCGTCTGAGTTTTTTCCAAATGTCATTTTCTGACAAATTTTGGCAAACACACAAAGCGTTTGTCAAAGTTTGCCACAAAGCATTGCAGATTTTTCTTTTACTGTTCATCAAGAGCCATTGAGTTCGCCAAGCACGCCATCTCCAACGGCACGAAAGCCGACCATGTACATGCCTTGAAGATCCACCGATCAGAAGCAGAGCTTCAGCGGTGCTCATGCTAACTCCTTTGTGTTGCATGCAGAGTGAAATCCAGCGCTCGTCAGTCGTCACGCCTTAAGCTGCTGATTCTTATTGTTGCTACTGATCTGCTGCTTGAGGTAGAACTCCAGCAGCTCCTCCTCCGTCGACTAAGGGATGTTCGCTTGCAGAATGCAGAGAGATGTCTGCAAACATGTCTGGAAATCTGGATGTATTCATGAACAGTTTTAGGGCAGCGAAGGCCGTCCAACCGCAGGCATCAAATGTCCGCCCCTGCTCCGGCCTCCTCCATTTGACATGCATACCAAGATCAATAACAATTTAAACATACTTTTAATAGTTGTAAGCATATGCAATCACAATAAAAAAGCATCGGATGTTCAATAAGTTTTTACATTGAGGCAATCCCCAAAGTTGCCTATCCAGCTGTCCATGCCAAAGACCTTCTTCGCCTCCTAGTCCGGCCATCTATAGAAAAGACCTCACTCTTTGGTTGACTCGATCTCCTCCATATGCCCTACAGATCCGAATAGCACTAACCTCTCATCACTGACCATCCCGTGACCACACGATACGGCAGTAAAGAGCATTAGCACTAACTGGCCACTCCGGAGGCATCAGTGAAAATGTTTATTTGGCTCTGCTAAATGCATATCACAGATGGGTACAAAAATGGTCGATCTGTGATAACGTGCTCCGCTGACCAAAATGAACCAAACGTTTCAACTAACTGTCTTCTATATTTGACCCTTCAGTTTTCCATCTGGTCAGTGCTGGTTTGTTCGCGGCCTATTAATTTTTTTTTAAAGAACCGGTGTATCACCGGCGTTCATATATTAAGCAGAGAGATGGCGGAAAATATGTTCATGATCAAGTGATCATGGTTGATTACAAGAGTTAGGCACAAGTTGCCTCCGTTATAACTGGGAAAAGAGATGACTCTAGCTTGGATCACCCAGCGGTGTCTCAAGGCATTTAGCTCCTGCCAACTTCTAGCCTTCAGCATCTCTCCTGATCGCAGCAACCACATTGCAGAGTTGGCTTGCCTGATGCCTGAAGGTGCGATTGTTTCTTTCCTTCCAGATGTGCCATGCAGCTAGGAAGATTGTCGTTTTGAGTTTCTCTCTGAGCCTCGGCCTTGCCTGTTGGAGGATGTTGCGTATCCTTTGGGCGGAGGGGGAGGTGTCATCTATGCTCTCGGAAATGAGTGCAAGCTTGTTGCAGTCAGTCCAGGTTGCTATTTGTCTCCAAATTGCTCTAGAAACCGGGCATTCCCAGAAAAGGTGAGTTGAGGTCTCCAAGTTTCTTCGGCAGAGAGAACAGAAGTATCCGTTTTCGCGGCCTATTAAAATTAGTCATACACTGCTGCCCCACAATCAAAACTCTCACTAACCGTCCCTGGTGCCACTCTCTTTTCGCCGTTCCCAGCAGCACCTCTCCCCCTTCCTTCACAGTTTCCATCCACCCGCATTCCTTCCTCTTGTACCTCCCCTCTGTTCCGGCGCCGTCGCTCGGAGAGAATCTGACGCCGCGGCCGACATCGTGCGTCGGGAAGAAGCGGATCGACAATCTAGTGCCACCGCACCTTTACTCCTTCATGAACACCGTCGTTTTGTCCCATCGGCTATGGCAACGTGTGGACTCTGTCTGATCCAAAAGTTGCATTCCGCCCGGCCGTCGGACGCCGGGTCTACCATGCATGTGTGCGCGGTCATAGACCCGACATGTGCTTCCTCATTCTTCGGCCGCGGTGGGGCCACGATGGTGAGCTCTATTCCTTTCTATTATTGTTCAAATTTGAGAGCTCTATCCCTTTCTATTAGTGTTCAAATTTGGAGTTTGCTAAGCATCTTGTGGATGACTCATTGTTATTGCGGTATAAATTTGTACATTATTTTACCATGCATATTAGAATAGAATTTCGTGCATTAACGCTAGATTGAGAACCTTAAGGCCTGACTATGAATGTTTTATTCATATCATCAATGATGAAAAAACTGAAAATGTATGTCCTAGTAATTTTGTCCACATGCTTTTACACATAACTTAAACAACCAAAAGAACTATCAAGCGCTTCTTTATCATGTTGAGGAAGTCTTGCTTAGAAATTTATAATGATCATCTCTTTGGAAAACTCATTATTGCGGCATTTGAGTATTGATGATTTAAGTCTTCCCTAAGCCGCGGGGGGGGGGGGGGGGGGGGGCATAGGGATGACACGAGAGGCGACTGGGGGGGCGACCAGCGGGTGCGCCGCCCCCTTCCTCCAGCGATCGACGGCGTGTGGGCGGCCGGTTTTGGGCGCTTGCGGACGCCGACAAGGACGATGTGGACGTGGATGCGGACGCGACTCCGCCATCTCTGCCGTCACCGACGGCCTTTGACCAAATCTGTGACTTCTTCCATGCCGGATACACCGAAGATGAAGTGGTGACGACTATTGACAACGTTTTGCCCATTGATGATCCGGCCAGGATAGGGCTGCACGCGGGAGAGAAGAAGGAGATGGTTCGCCGGGTGGTTCATCGGAGAACGGCGGCGACGGCGGTCAGGCCTTGGAGAGGTCCTCTCCCGAAGGTTAGTCTTCCTAACCTTACCGTTTTTGATTTAATTCCGCCGGAATCGTGGATTGTAGTAAAGAGAAAGAAGAATGCCCGCAGGACGGGGGCTAGACCGGCGCCGGCGGCGTGCGCGCCGGTCACGCCCGCAATTCCGGCCGCCGGGATCGCTGCAGCCCGAGCGCTGCGTTTGAATTCCCTGCTAGGCCCAGTTGGGCCGTTTCTAAGTGTGCATGGGCCGAGTTCGGTTGGGCCGGGGTTAGCTGGGTATGAGGCCCAGGCTAAACCGGTGCCAACCCAACTGAGCGGCGCCGACACGCGCACGTCTTCGATCTTTCTCTGCTCGTCTCGTTCGCCATCACGTAGAGCTAGGGTTCCTCGGCGCTGGGCGAAACCGGGGTTCCCGTCGTGTGGTCCGGGGCGAGCGGCGCGTATTCCTCCACTCAGGGCTATGGCAGGCCGAGGTGCGGGCGTGCCGCCTGGGAAGAAGCAGCCGGCAGCGGATCCCGTCGCGCGTGCCGGTGCCACGCTATCGGCGCCTGGGGTCGAACGTGGGGCTGCGGTGCCGGCTGCGCCGCGACCGCCAGCGCTGGCTGGTGCAAACCTTCCCGTCGCGGGTCGAGGTGGAGGTGTGAATGGCCAGAGACCACCGATGCTGCCTCCGGCTGCTGCCGCCGCCACGGGTTGGGGCGGGTCTGGCCTTGGTCCTCGGCCGCCGCCTCAGGGCCCGGGTGTGATTCTAGGACGTGGAACCCCGCCAGGCCCGCGACCTGCGCTGGCGGTGGGGGCGTCGCCGACTGTTGGACGTGGCGCTCAGGGACTCCGGCCACCGGCGCCGGTTTCCGCGTTGCCTTCGATGTGGGGCGCGGCGGTTGCTCCGCCGAGGCCACCGACAACTGCGGCTGTGGGGCGTGGTGCTGCTCTGCCGCAGCCTCGTGCCGCGCCGCCGCCTCACTACGTCGCGAGGCCGACGCAAAAACGCTCGGGCCCAACGCAGACGAGGCAGAACGCAGTTGCTGGAGAGTCTTATGATCCGCCCCGGGGACAGTGGGGGAACGATGGCTATGATGCTTATGGGGATGGCCAACACCGTGGATCGTCATCTACGGGAGGTGGACGTGGTTATGCCTGGCAGAGTGATGGTTCTGCTGAGAGACCTTTTCTCAGCCCTCCTGGTGGTTTTGTCGAGGGAGCTTCAGGCCCGGACTACCGGCAGAGAGGTGGCTACCGTGGTCACCGTGGTGGTCGGGGTGGTGGTCGTGGTCTGTACCGCAGACAGCCTCCGCCACCGGCCGTTGTTGACCTTGAGGCTTCTGTCGTGGCAGCCGATCCCGTTCAGTCGACTGAACTGCCTAGCCAGGCGATGGAGGTCGTGACGGCACTGGCTAACGCGGAGGTTCCTGGGACTGGAGTTTCAGCTGAGGCAGGCGACAGGACTGATTCTGAGAGAGCGTCCAAGTGGGCGCGTAAGAAGGAGAAGATGTTATGCTATCGATGTGGTGAGAAGGGTCACTTCATTGCTGAGTGCTGGCGGAGTTGTGCGATTCGTGTGGTAAGCCAGCACATGCCACGGGGGATTGCCCGCTTCTGCGTGATCAGGTTCCGGCTCTTACAATGTATGGAGTATATTGTGCTGAGCTGATGTTCTTTGAGTCCCCAGCGGCGAGAGAGATTCCGGTGGAGTCGCAGAGTTTGACCACTGGAATTGTGAAAGCTACCCAGGGAGCGGTTTCTGAGGCTCAGATTGTGCGGAGACTTCAGGAACTGGCTCCAGGTGATTTTCAGTGGGAGCTTGTCCATATTGAGGACAATGTGTTCAGGGTTGACTTCCCAACAGAGGAGGATTTGCAGAGATTGTTGAGCTTTGGGTTGTGCAGAGGTCCTGGCACTAAATGCATTCTGGAATTTCACGAGTGGAAGAAGGTGGAGCCTAAGGGAAAGCCCCTCACTCAGGTGTGGTTGCGGTTTTCCGGGACTCCCTCTGAGCCTTTGAAGGATGCTCGAATTGTGGCTAGTCTAGGTATTATGGTTGGAAAAACTGAGAAAGTGGATATGGCCTTCACCCGTGCCCATGGGGTGGCCCGACTTCTAGTGAGCGTTCTGGACATTGAGTTCGTCCCGGATGTGGTCAACTGGACTTATAGGGGAGAGGTGTTTCCTCTTGAGATTGAGTTTGAGGATGCAGATCTGTTTGCTGAGGCGGTCAATGGGACTGATGTGGATATGCACGAGGGTGATGACAGCGCGGGTGCTAGTGGGGAACCGACTGATGAGGCTGGACGAGAGAGGTCCAACGGATCGGGACCTGTTGCTCAGTTGCCCGTGGACGGGCCCGAGGTAGAGCCGGCACCAGCTCCATCGGTGCCGATGAGTTCTCTGCGGTTTGGGTCGTTTGAGCTAGCTTCTGCCCTGAGCGACCGGGTGGAATCTGATGATGTTTTTGAGTGCACGCTTCCGGTGTTGGAGTTTGATGCTGCTGATAGTCCCGTGGTGGGAGGCTTGGTGAGGACGCACTCGGCGACGACCTTGGATGGGGGAGGGGAGGTGGAGCCTCAGGTGGCTTCGCTTTCCCCCGCTCCCCCAGTGGTCGCGTTCCGGGAGATGTCGTCTGCTTCGGAGGTTGTGCCTGGGGGGGGGAGTCCGGGGCAGGTGGCCTCGACTTCTTCCCCTCCTATCCTGGCGCCGGCGATGCCAACGACGGCCGGCCATGGGGGAGACCGTCTGGGTCAGGTGACCCCGGTTCCCTCTTCTCCGGTGGCAGCTAGAGCGGCCACATCTCCAGTGGCGCTGGGTGGGGGTTTGGGGCAGGTGGCCTCGACCCCCCCTTCTCTTTCGGCAGTCAGGACGGCGTTGCCCTCTGGCCAGAGGGTTGGGGCGGGGGGAGTGTTCGGGCAGGCGGCGCCCGCGCTTCCCTCTCCTGGCGTACCATCCGTGGGGCTTGGGAGCCCACCACCGCCTCCTCCGGTAACTTTGGCTGATTCTTCAGCGCGAGGTATTAGTCGGGAGGAGGACATTGCATTTGGTGGGATCCCCGACCCGGTCTCTGCGGGGCGACGGATGAGTTCTCGTCTCCAGGACCACCCGGAGGTTGATGACATGCAGCAGAGGTGCGCTATGAGGGCGGCCAAGCTTCGTGACATTGATGTCACTACTGGTATGTCTGTCAACATGTCTAATTCTATATTGCATTTTTCTAATGAGGAGATTATAAATAATGCCAACCAATTAGGAGTTTTGCTAGGGAGTACTAATAGTGAAATTTCCAACTCGGTTAATGATCTCCTAGATTTGGAAGCGGAACGTGCTTTAGAAACAATTCAAAACCTAGCAGCGGTAAACCCATGAATGATGCAGAGATTGACGCGTTGGGGGTCAGAGTGCTCGATAATCTTTGTGCGGATCTTGCACCATCCACTCCTGAATCTGAGGAAGAGGATGTAATTCTAGAGGATGCAGTAGCTAGACCAACTGAGCCCAGTTATGAGGACCGGATGGAGGACCATAGTAAACCCAAACGTAAGTGGAAGCGGAAGGTTTATCCCGCTTCCGCGGTTCGTAGGAGTGCTAGGATTCGGACTGCCAAAAAATTTCATGATGACATATGAAAGGTATCTTTTGGAATAGCAGAGGTCTGAAGGACTTGGCTAAAAGAAGGTTTCTTGCTGAGGCGTCTCTTGAGCATAGATTAGATTTCATTGCTCTCTCCGAAACTGGTAGGGATAATTTTGCGCCCCAGTTTCTCAACACTTTATCGGGTGGTGTCGATTTTGATTCGCATTGCCTTCCTCCGCGAGGAAGATCGGGTGGGATCTTGCTTGGAGTGAGATGCGATTCACTGGAAGTCCGAAGTGTAGTGATGGGTGACTTCGCGGTTAAATTTCGGGTCAGGTCCAAAGCTGATGGGTTTAACTGGGCACTGGTGGCGGTTTATGGTGCCGCACAACCCGAGCCTAAACCGGAGTTTTTGGCGGACCTTGTTCGAATCTGCGGATCCGAGCAGCTCCCAATTTTAGTTGGGGGTGACTTCAACATCATTAGGAGGAGAGAGGAAAAGAATAATGATAATTTTCACAACAGATGGTCGTTTATGTTCAATACCATTATTGAAAGCTTGGATCTGAGAGAGATAGAGCTTTCCGGTAGAAAATTTACCTGGGCTAATGCTTTGCCAAACCCGACGTATGAGAAGCTGGATCGAGTCCTCGCGAGTGTCGAGTGGGAACAGAAGTTCCCTCTCGTAACGGTTTAGGCTCTCTCGCGCGGAATCTTGGATCATACACCTTTATTCGTGGACTCAGGTGAGCCAAACCACGTGGGAAACAAAAACACCTTTTCTTTCGAGCTGGCATGGTTTGAACGAGAAGGTTTATTGGATCTGATTGCCAGGGAATGGGCTAAGGATGCAGGAGGTACGACTTCTGTCGAGCGTTGGCAGAATAAGATTAGGCATTTGAGAAGTTTCCTACGGGGATGGGCTAAACACCTTAGTGGGATTTATAAGATTGAAAAGGAAAGGCTCCTTTCTCTGATTCAGTCCCTAGATATCAAAGCCGAATCCACGATTTTGCAAACCGCAGAGCTCCAGATTAAGCTAGATGCGGAGATGAGGTTGAAAGAACTTCTCCGCGAAGAAGAATTGAAGTGGGCGTTGCGGGCTAAGGTCCGCAGAGTGGTCCAGGGGGACGCAAACACTCAATTCTTTCACTTGATTGCTAATGGCAAGCACAGAAAGAAGAGAATCTTTCAGCTTGAACAAGATGAAGGAACTATTGTAGGGCAGGACAACCTGAAACTTTACATCACCGAGTATTATAAGCAGTTATTTGGACCTCCGGAGGATAGTTGTGTATCCCTCGATGAATCCAGGATTGAGGATGTGCCTCAACTAACTGCTAATGATAATGATATTTTGGTTGCCCCATTCTCGGAGAAGGAGGTGTTTGATGCTATAGCGCAGATGAAAAACAATAAGGCTCCCGGGCCTAATGGATTCCCGGCGGAGTTTTACAAAAAGTGTTGGCATATTATTAAGGGGGATTTACTACCAATGTTCCATGATCTTTTCTCTGGACAACTTCAGTTATTTCACTTAAATTTTGGAACAATAACACTGCTTCCTAAGAAAACGGATGCTGTGAGAATCGAGCAGTTCAGGCTGATCTTCCTTCTCAATGTTAGTTTCAAAATTTTCACCAAGGTTGGGACTAATCGGCTCACACAGATTGCGCATTCTATGGTGCAGCATTCCCAAACTGCTTTCATGCCGGACAGAAACATCCTGGAAGGGGTGGTGGTCCTGCATGAAACGCTCCATGAAATTCACTCGAAAAAATTGGATGGAGTTGTCTTTAAGGTGGATTTCGAGAAAGCGTACGATAAAGTAAAATGGCCATTCCTACAACAGGCGTTGCGTATGAAAGGTTTTGATGAAGTCTGGCGCCGCCAGGTTGAATCATATACGCAAAAAGGGAGTGTTGGAATTAAAGTGAATAACGAGATACGTCATTATTTCCAGACACATAAGGGCCTGAGACAAGGGGATCCGATGTCCCCTATCCTGTTCAACATTGTAGTTGATAGGTTGGCAATTATGATAGGAAGGGCTAAGGAGGCTGGTCAAGTGGGTGGCCTGGTACCTCATCTCGTTGACGGAGGTGTGTCCATCCTCCAGTACGCCGATGATACAATCATCTTTATGGAGCATGACTTGGCCAAGGCGAGAAATATGAAGCTGGTGTTATGCTTATTTGAACAATTGACCGGGTTAAAGATTAACTTACACAAAAGCGAGTTGTTCTGCTTTGGTAGAGCCAATGACGAACAAGAGGCATATAGGCAAGTGTTTGGGTGCGATTTGGGGGCTTTACCTTTCACCTACTTAGGAATACCAATCCACCATCGTAAGCTGACAAACAGAGAATGGAAGTGCATCGAGGACCGATTTGAAAAGAAACTGAGTTGCTGGAAGGGCAAGCTCATGTCATACGGAGGCCGATTAATTCTGATTAATTCGGTTCTCACGAGTATGCCTATGTTTCTTTTGTCATTCTTCGCAGTCCCAGTTGGAGTTAGGAAAAGACTGGACTTTCATCGATCGCGATTCTTTTGGCAGGGTGATGAGCTAAAAAGAAAATACCGTTTAGCCAAATGGGATATCATCTGTAGACCGAAAGACCAAGGGGGTCTTGGTATTGAGAATCTTGAAGTTAAGAACAGATGTCTTCTCAGCAAGTGGTTGAGTTATCAAGTGGGACTGACGCCACTTGGGCGCAAATCCTCCGTAGCAAGTATCTTCAAACCAAAACTTTGTCTCAGGTGACAGTAAGACCGACTGATTCACCTTTTTGGAAAGGGCTTATGAAATTCAAACTTTCCCTGTTTAATAGGACAAAGTTTATTGTTGGTAACGGCGCTAGTACGCGATTCTGGGAGGATACTTGGCTCGGAGAGGCACCCTTAGCCATCCAATACCCGTCTTTGTATCGTATTGTTCAACGACGTGAGATTTTTGTTGCAACGGTACTTCAATCTATCCCCCTTAATATTCAGTTCAGAAGGGCGTTAGTGGGTAATCGTTGGGAAGAATGGCTACATCTAGTAAGTAGACTGATGGAGGTTCAGCTTTCCCAACAACCTGATGAATTACGCTGGAAGCTTACTAGGTCTGGAGTATTTACAGTTAAATCAATGTATGTTGATGTTATCAATTCAAGCTCGATTCCTAATTCCAAACATGCTTGGGCTGTCAAAGTCCCTTTGAAAATCAAAGTGTTTATGTGGTTTGTCCATAAACAAGTTATTTTAACCAAGGACAACTTGACAAAGCGTAATTGGACAGGACCTACTAGGTGTAGTTTCTGTGATCGGGATGAGACGATCAAGCACCTTTTTCTTGATTGCCCGCTAGCCAAAGTTTTATGGAGGACGGTCCATATTGCTTTTAATATTACTCCACCGAGTTCTGTCAACACGTTATTTGGAACGTGGCTTAACGGGATAGAGTCCGAGTTAGCGAGACATATTCGAGTAGGAGTCTGTGCCTTGTTGTGGGCGCTCTGAAATTGCAGAAATGATTTGGTTTTTAACAGGACAACACGCATTCATTTTTTGCAGGTTATTTTCAGAGCCACGGCGTTTATCCGTTCGTGGTCACTACTCACTCCGATGGAGGCCAGGGAGCGTTTGGTTACTGGATCTATCCGCTGGGAGATGGTAGCTCGGGATATCTTCAACCGGTTTGGATGACGGTCATGTAATAGGATAGACAATTAATTTACCTATCTCTTTTTTGCCAGCCGGTTGTGGCGTCCTTTATTTAGCTAGTCTGTTTTTTCTAGCCCTTTTTGGCTCTGTGTGAGCTACTTTTTACTTTTCATTTGGAGACTTTGAGACCTTGTTGGAACCTATCTATTTGCTTTAATAAGATGGCCGTATGCATCATTCTGATGCAGAGGTCGGGGAGTCCCCCTTTTCAAAAAAAAAGTCTTCCCTAAGCCTAAGTCATACGTTCTTCGGAATGTGGCAAAAAAATTATAAATACAATTCCTATCCTCACGTACTTGCTAAATCAATCAATTCCATTTCATAAGGATCATCCAGGAGACTAAAGAATTTCAATGCTTTGCCCTCCAAAGATAGAGGGAACAACTTCTTCATATCTCCATCTTCTCATGAACCTGAAAGCCTAGAGATATCACTTTTTCTTTTTAAAGTTTGAGTAAATTATTGGACGAACGGTTTCATATCCTACATAATGGTTAGTTCTCACATGCTCAAGTAAGCCAATTGGTATTTGATAAACTTTTGAGAAGACGGTTCCATGCTAACCATGGTAGTGGTATAGGCGACCCCTCCTAGCAAGTTACTGACAACAGGATTTTCCTTCTAGCGCATGGTGGACTGCTCACAACCGACAAACTACTACGTCTCGGCTGGAAAGGGAGCGCCATTTGTCTGATATGTGCCTCGGCTGGCGAGTCTGTTGTCCATCTCTTTATAGCCTGCAACTTTGCTACTACGCAAATTTGTAGGAATGGCATCCTCCTCGGGCTTCCAAGAGATTCAGCCAGCCCCCACAACCGCTCCAGTTCCGGACAAGTATGCAGATTGGTGGTCGATCGACATGAAGACGCACCGAAATTAGACAGGAGGCTCGATGTGGTCAGGTTTTACAGCGCCTGACAAATATGGAACAAACAGAATGATAGGATTTTTAGGAATGAATATAGGACAGTGGCAACAACGTACGCTCTATATGATCAGGGAACTTATGAGGGAGAGAGCAATGGCCTTTCACAGAGTTGTTCAAGATGATGGGCGTTGTTCCTCTGTTAGATAGCACATAACCCTAGGCAAGGCCTAGTGTATCTGTAGTCTGATTATGTACAATTTCTCACTCCTCCTAATAGAAATGACAAAGCTCACGACACTTTTTCGAAGAAAAAAAACACGGGCATGTGTGGCTATTGTTTACTTTATTTATTTCTAGTGCGATTACAACTCTAGAAGGTATATACAGTTGTGTATGTGTATGTACCTGGGCATGGAGTATGTGAGCTCGAGCTCACATGCACCATTTGCTACAGTAAAATTAAAACTTTTTTGCAACAAACATTGATGTGTGTTTCACATGCGGGCCAATTTTGGTGATGGAATGACATGTGTGGAGGTCTGGGCAAAAATGCAAAATCATGCTAAAAAAACTGTTTTGGAAGCACTTTGGAGCATCGATTTTGTTGTTTTGCCATGACCTGCATGAATGCCATTTTGTCACGAAAGTTTGCACGCATGTGAAAAACACAACAATGTTTGTTGGCCAAAAACTTCAGTTTTTTTCTTAAAAAAATATATTTTTAAAATTATACTGTAGCAAGGGTTCATGTGAGCTCGAGCTCACGAGAGCATTTTCGTACATATAGCAGCAATTAGCATCTGAGTAGGTTCGGTGATTCTTATTTTCTTTTTTTGAGTAGGTTCGGTGACTGACTAATCCCTTCTTTATTCTACTAGTACAAGAGTGCACATGGACTGGCTAATTATAACAATCATTATTAGATCATCAATAACAAAGAAGGGATCTTGTATAAAAAAGGATTTTGATAGCAGCAAATGTTTGCTGGAGGGCATGGCAAATCAAACGGTTTTTATGGCAATTTATATTGTCTGAGGATTGTAATTTTCTTTAGCATTCTTTTCTTATCATAGGATTTGTCGTGCTTGGTGAAGATTTGCCATCCTCGTGGCAATATGAATTGCCATGAAAAACATTCAATTTGCCATGCACTAGCCACGTCAGCACAATACTGTTTTAGAAAGAGAAAAGAAAAATCCTCATGTAGTAGTGTTTGTCAAGGACAATTTCAAGTTTCTTTTGTACATCAATACAGACACAAGCGCTCATATACACGCGCATACACTCACCCTTATGAATGCACACACGCACACCCTACCCCTATGAGCACCTCCGAAAGACTGAGCCGGCATATCATCTTGAAATTTACGAAGTCACCGTAGGCACCTCGTCGTCGACAGGAACGTCTCCTCCCACTGAGTGCGCATCGCCGGAAATCCTGAAATAAATCCAGGAATAACTGCGAGCACCAGGATTTGAACCCTAGTGGGCTGGGGATACCACAGTCCCTCTAACCATCCAACCACAGGTTGATTCGCAGACAATTTCAAGTTAGGACTAATAGTTCAGTTAATTCCGTATGGACTGCTCTGGCTTGCTAGACCAAACCGCTAGGCAATGCCATCATCGGCGTGTACACACTGCAGCTTCTGCTCGCCGTTGCCCGCCTTGGCGGCAGCGAGCTCCTTGCCTTTGCCCCAGAGGAACGCGTAGAGCCCCATGACGACAAGGCCCGCCCCGAGAACACCGCCGAGGTAGAGGTCGGTGCCGAGCATGCCGGCGTCAACCGCAGTCGTGGCAATGAGCGACAGGGAGTTGAACACATAGATTAAGATCGCGGGAGAAACGATTTCGCGGCGGCCTCTCCCAGCAGCTATTGCGGCCGCCATAGCGGGCAATCGCGGCAAATAGCGGAAATTTTTCTGGTGGGAGAGATGATTTTGGAGGGTTTTGCTGATTTTTTTTAGCTATTTAGAGGATATGTAGAGGATTTCGCGGCAGCAGCCATAGCTTAGCGGCGAGGCTCCCGGACAGCTATAGCGCAGCTATCGCGGCTATTTCGCGGGTTATTTTAATCTATGGTTGAACATGGGAGGGTACACGGGCCCGCGGCGCGCCACCGCCCACGACACGAGCACGAACGTGACGCCGGTGTTGAAGACCCCGGAGTACACCACTGTGACCAGGCGCAGGTCCCACCCCATCCTCCACTCCGCCGCCCAGCCCTCGCGGGGTGCTAGGACGGTCGCCGCCGCGGCAGCCGCGGCTGACTGCAGACTGCCCGCCGCGCACGTGAGCGCAGTGGACCAGTATCGGGACGGGAACACCTTGGCAACCCTAGCCTGCACCACGAACCATAGTGCATAGCTCACGCAGCTCCCACACATGAACAGCGTGCCGACGGCCATGTCGTGGCCACCTTGGATCACCGACGCCGGTGCCGGTGCGCTGGCGTGGGCGTGGGCATTGGACAGCCGGAGGTGCGGCAGCGGGAGATGAGGGCCCTTGCATAGGCTGACCACCATGGTGCCGGCGACACCAACGGCCGTGCCGACCAGCTTCATCCTGCCGGGCCAGGTGCCGAGGGAGATGCGCTCGGCCTGGAGCACGACGGCGATGAGGAAGGTGACAACGGGAATGAGGTTGAAGAAGTTGACGGTATAGGCGGCGCTGGTGGTCCGTAGGGCGCAGTAGTACAGCCCCGTCGCCAGCAAAACTCTGCATCATCCACGCATAATTCAAAATTTATTGGATGCAAGACTGTACTGAATACATATTAAATAACTGAGAATCCAACACAATAGCCTGACGTAATTTCGATGTCTGTTATTTTTGTGCCACTTTCTCACACATGCATGCAAATAAAGAGAGTAGACATGCAAACATAACATTACGAAAAAAAATGGTTTTGAAAACTTCCAAAAACTCTTATTTCACCAACCGTTAAACCGATTAACCACACGTTTTCACTGATGGCTGCTTCACTATGACGAGATTTCCAAACTTAGTCCCATGTTGACATGTTTCATAATTTTTCATTGGTAATTGCAAAATTATAGCCATTTAGTTGTCGGGCTACATGCATGTACAGCCATTTGGTTGCGATGGAGGTGATAGTAACTTAATTCGTTACAACCAAAAGAAAAGAACATGGTTATCAGGTTACATAACGCTACTCTCGATCAATTGTAGGACTTCCATGATACTCCCTGGTTGTCATTTTAGCGCTAGATACATTCGTTTGAGCGACAATTAATATGAGACGAAGGAGTAGTAGTTTTACAGCCTCACCTCATCTTTTACTTATTTAGAGTAACATTTTAATACTCACCCTGGCCATTCACAGCAATGCTACTATCCCTAATAAATATTTACCTGGCAATCATACATATTTAGCACAGTAATCATACATTGTTATCGTGGTAAAATTTAGATACTGATAAGCACATTACTTCAATATATACTGATAACCACATTACTATAATTTGACAAGTGGAAGGACAACAAAAATCTTCAAAACGTAACATAGACGTTTACCATATTAGTAGCGTGGATTAGCCTAGCCTAATGCTAATAAGCTTTCCCTGTTTTTAACATCAAGGATAAAGAAAAAACATCAAGGATCGAGATTATGAACAGAGTTATAATTTCGTACAGATCAGAAATCACATCGCAATAAACTGAGGACATGAACAAATGTAGAAGCATGCAAGCGCATTGCATTACAGGCTGCAGTATACTATAGTTGGATGCGAACCCGAAAGTAGCGTTGATGAAGATCCAGCCCAAAACAACCATGTTCACTTTCTTCAATATTTCCCTGCAATAATCAACGACAGTGGCGCGGTAGCTATATTAATGAAATAAGAACAGATGATGCAAATGCAGAGAATCAAATGGAAAAATGCATGCATGTTAGGGAAATATGTTGTCCTTTCAAAAAAAAAAAACTGTACTTAAAAGGAAAAAAAAAAAACTCCTTCCAGAATCCAGACGTGGCTGCAGATGTTGTCATGTGAACGATCAGATCATCGACGAGCGTGCCTACAGCTGGCGGTTGCGACATGTCTAGCACTGTCATGTGCCCAAATGATCAGATCGATGAGCATACACCTGGCGGCTATAAATACGGGCATGTGTATACCTATGCGTTCATGCTGTCCGTCAGTCAACCTAGCAAAGCAAAACAAATGACATTTCATGCATGCATTCATGAATGATGTACTCTACGTGTTTCGCCGAACACGGATACAATGGTTTAAAACTAACTGATATTGCGCACCATGGCTCAATCGATCACACACGCACCTCTCAAAAACGACGGCAAGGGGGGCAACGGTGGCAGCAGCGACGAGGTTGCCGTAGACGAGGAGGACCAGGGGTTGCATGCCGCCGTTGAGCGCCGCCTTGGACAATAGCATGGTCACCACCGTCAACACCTGCACCAGTATCATGCCCGCCGGCAGCGCCACCCGCTCTGCCTTCCTCCTGCTCGTCTCCTCCTTGCTGCCCTCTGCCGCTGCCATTCTCAAAGTGAGGGCCCGAGCTTCACTTCTTGGGACACACGAGCAACGCAATGCCAGAGAGTGAGAGGATGGGGAGAGAGCTAGCTACGTAGTGAGGTTGCAAACTTGCAATATGTACGAAACGAACAAGGCAATAACATGATGGTTGGCTTGCGTTGTGTGTGGTTGGTATAATGGTTGATTCCCGCAAAAAAGAAAAGGTAGTGGTTGATTACATCGAATATTCACTATATTTCCACACACGCATAATGCTCCAAAATTCGATCCAGATACCTAGGTACGTACCTCCTCCCTCCAAAGAAATAAATCAACCAAACTAAATACGAAATATTTTGCACATACATGCTAATAATTCATAAAGTCCAGCTGGGGCTGCTAATATTGATGCTATAATCAGGGCCAGCCACTCCTTTTCTTTATTGAAAACACTTACCTGTATTAATCAACCAGCATTCACACAATCATTTTAGCTACTTCCAATGCAAAGAAGGGAACTTCACCAATCAACACCTAAGTTTCTATTACTCTTCCCCTGCAAGAAAAAAAAGTTTCTATTACTCTTACAACCAGTCACTCTCGTTGCTTGGGGTGCCGAAATTACCATCTTCGTTATGTATACCTTACTTTGGTTGTCCTTGCCAGAAGTGAGCAAAGTAGGGCACGCCGAGCTTAGGCTGCAGGACTACCTTGACATGTACAAAAAAAACGCACTCACCACAGGCGATCTAGATGTTGCATCCTTCCGCATCCGTCCGTGGACCCGGCACTAGTAGAAAAATAGGCTTTGGTCACAGGGCAATATTCACATTAGTCCCGGTTCAGTCACGAACCGGGACTAATGTGAGCATTGGTCCCGGTTCGTGCGGCCAGGGGCCTGCCGGGCCTCGTGGGGGCATTGGTCCCGGTTCGTCCGGCCCCTTTAGTCCCGGTTGGTGGGACAAACCGGGACCAATGGGCCTCGCTCCTGGCCCATCACCATTGGTTCCGGTTGGTGGCTTGAACCGAGACCAGAGGCTCACCCTTTAGTCCCGGTTCATACAACAAACCGGGACTAAAGGGTTGGTCCTAGTTGCGGTCAGAGTTTAGTCCCACCTCGCCAACCGAAGGGCGCCCACACCGGTTTATAAGCCCGTCCCTCTCTGCCTCGTTGAGCTCCTCTCAAACTGAAAATAGATGCCCTTATACAGGGAATTTGACCTAAATTCAGAGTAAATTTCTTTGAATTTCATAGAAATTTATTATGAATTTAGGTTGAATTTTCTCTATAGGCGCATCTATGTTCATTTTTTTATAGTAAATAAAATAAATAAACCTTAATAAAATAAATAAAAATAAATAAACCTTAATAAAATAAAATAAAATAAACTATAGTAAATAAAATAAATAAACCTTAATAAAATAAATAAAAATAGCAGCAATAAAATAAATAAAAATAAAATAAATAAAGTAAAATACATAAGTAATTAGAAACAAAATGGAATAAAATAAATAAGTTTTTTGTTGTAAGTAGAAACAAGACAAAATAAATAAAGCAAAAGAGAAAACAAAAAACAGGAAAAAAATTATGCCACCTACTGGGCCACCACGGCCTGAATACGACTTGAAACCCATCCATGGGCCAGGATTCAGGCCCGCAGAAGGCCCAGTAGGCCCCACAGGCAAAGAGAACGGTTAGGCCCGAAAGCCTGCAGTTGAGAGGAGCTCGAGAGGGTGGGCGCAGCAGCGCTTATAAACCACTCTCGAGCTCTCTCAACTAGCGAGGTGGGACTAAAATTTTGACGCGGGGCAGCACAAGGCCTTTGGTCCCGGTTGGTGCCACCAACCGAGACTAAAGGGGGGCATGCGTACCGGTTCGTGGCACCAACCGGGACCAATGCCCCCCCCCTTTAGTCCCGGTTGGTGCCACAAACCGGGACCGATGAGTTTCCTATATATACCCCATCGCCACAGCAGAGCACTCCACAGTGCTCTGTTTTTTCTGGCCGGCGAGGGGAGGGCATTTGGGTGCTCTAGCTCACCTCCTATGCACATGAGGTGTTTGATGAAATGTCTGAGCCACACTAGTTAATCTTTCTACTCTCGAAACTCGACCTCCGAGCTCCATTTTCCCCGAGATTTGTCCAGGTTTAGCGGTCCGTCACGTCCCGTCCCCGTCTTCACCGCCGTCGATCGCCCGCGCCGATCTCGTCGCCAGCACCACCGTGGTGAGCCTCTTGTTCTTATCTTCTTTCTGAAAGAAAAAATTCTTACTTTAGATAGATACTTGTCTAATTTTGTTACTTTTATTATTCCTTCTTATTACATAGTGTGATGGTTTTGGTATCCGCCCCCGTCGGCCCTTGTCCTGTCTATGATTCAGATGTGGTATATATTATCTTTTTATAACTATTTGGTTCATTTATTGTTTATGACAAATATGCCGACCAACGTGACATATATTTTATTTATCTAGGAGGTGGTTGAACCGGAAATTCCAACCGACCCTATTGTCGAGAGGTTAAATTTAGTTGAAGAAGAAAACAATTACTTGAAGGAAAAAATAAAAAAAATTGAGGAGGAGAAGATGATATTGGAGTTGCATGTTGCGGATGTCGTCGATGATCACAAGATCAAGATGGATGCAATGTGCTTGAAGATTAGAAAGATTAGAAAATATGCCATTCATACCGAGGCCTGGTATCATTATGCCGTTGGATCAATTGTTACTTGGTTGCGATTATGATCGCATTTGTTTTTGCATTGAAATGTTTTACATAGTTTCAATGTATGGTTTAATTAATTAGATGCTCTGGAGAGCTATATATATGTTGTTAGATGAGAACTATGTATGTACTTTGGTTTTAATGTGATGATGAACTTCTATTAATTTGGTCACTTAATTATCTATTCATGATGTTCTGTAATGGTTTTTGACACACTTAATTATATATAATGCACGCAGATGAACCGACAATGGATGTACGGTGATAGACACACCTCCGAGTACATTAAGGGTGTGCATGATTTTCTCGAAGTGGCTGAGGCAAACAAGCAGAATGGTTTTATGTGTTGTCCATGCCCTACATGTGGGAATACGAAGTCTTACTCTGACCGGAAAATCCTTCACACCCACCTGCTTTACAAGGGTTTCATGCCACACTATAATGTTTGGACGAGGCACGGAGAAATAGGGGTTATGATGGAAGACGGCGAAGAAGAAGAGGACGATGACAACTATGTGCCCCCTCAATACGGTGATGCTGCAACGGGGGAAGCTGCTGAAGATCAAGAGGAACCAGACGATGTGCCCAATGATGCTGCAAGGGGGAAGCTGCTGAAGATCAAGAGGAACCAGTGCCCGATGATGATGATCTCCGCCGGATCATTGTCGATGCAAGGACGCAATGCGAAACTCAAAAGGAGAAGCTGAAGTTCGATCGCATGTTAGAGGATCACAAAAAAGGGTTATACCCCAATTGCGAAGATGGCAACACAAAGCTCGGTACCGTACTGGAATTGCTGCAGTGGAAGGCATAGAATGTTGTGCCTGACAAAGGATTTGAGAAGCTATTGAAAATATTGAAGAAGAAGCTTCCAAAGGATAACGAATTGCCCGACAGTACATACGCAGCAAAGAAGGTCGTATGCCCTCTAGGATTGGAGGTGCAGAAGATACATGCAGCCCTAATGACTGCATCCTCTACCGCGGTGCGTACAAGGATCTGAACGCATGCCCGGTATGCGGTGCATTGCGGTATAAGATCAGACGAGATGGCCCTGGTGATGTTGATGGTGAGCCCCCCAGGAAGAGGGTTCCTGCGAAGGTGATGTGGTATGCTCCTATAATACCACGGTTGAAACGTCTGTTCAGAAACGAAGAGCATGCCAAGTTGATGTGATGGCACAGTGAGGACCGTAAGAAAGACGGGAAGTTGAGAGCACCCGCTGACGGGTCGCAGTGAAGAAAAATCGAGAGAAAGTACTGGGCTGAGTTTGCAGCTGACCCAAGGAACGTATGGTTTGGTTTAAGCGCGGATGGCATTAATCCTTTCGGGGAGCAGAGCAGCAATCACAACACCTGGCCCGTGACTCTATGTATGTATAACCTTCCTCCTTGGATGTGCATGAAGTGGAAGTTCATTATGATGCTAGTTCTCATCCAAGGCCCTAAGCAACCCGGCAACGACATTGATGTGTACCTAAGGCCATTAGTTGAAGAACTTTTACAGCTGTGGAATGGAAACGGTGTACGTACGTGGGATGAGCACAAACAGGAGGAATTTAACCTGCAGGCGTTGCTGTTTGTAACCATCAACGATTGGCCCGCTCTCAGTAACCTTTCAGGACAGACAAAGAAGGGATACCACGCATGCACGCACTGTTTAGATGACACTAAAAGTATATACCTGGACAAATGCAGGAAGAATGTGTACCTGGGCCATAGTTGATTTCTTCCAACCAACCATCAATGTCGAAAGAAAGGCAAGCATTTCAAAGGTGAGGCAGATCACCGGAAGAAGCCCGCCATGCGTACCGGTGATCACGTACTTGCTATGGTCAATGATTTACACAAAATCTTTGGAAAGGGTCCCGGCGGACTAGCTGTTCCGAATGACGCTGAGGGACACGCACCCATGTGGAAGAAGAAATCTATATTTTGGGACCTACCCTACTGGAAAGAGCTAGAGGTCCGCTCTTCAATCGACGTGATGCACATGACGAAGAACCTTTGCGTGAACCTGCTAGGCTTCTTGGGCGTGTATGGGAAGACAAAAGATACACCTGAGGCACGGGAGGACCTGCAACGTTTGCACAAAAAGACGGCATGCCTCCGAAGCAGTATGAAGGTCCTGCCAGCTACGCTCTTACGAAAGAAGAGAAAGAAATCTTCTTTGAATGCCTGCTCAGTATGAAGGTCCCAACTGGCTTCTCGTCGAATATAAAGGGAATAATAAATATGCGAGAGAAAAAGTTCCAGAACCTAAAGTCTCATGACTGCCACGTGATTATGACGCAACTGCTTCCGGTTGCATTGAGGGGGCTTCTACCGGAAAACGTCCGATTAGCCATTGTGAAGCTATGTGCATTCCTCAATGCAATCTCTCAGAAGGTGATCGATCCAGAAATCATACCAAGGCTAAGGAGTGATGTGGCGCAATGTCTTGTCAGTTTCGAGCTGGTGTTCCCACCATCCTTCTTCAATATCATGACGCACGTCCTAGTTCATCTAGTCGACGAGATTGTCATTCTGGGGCCCGTATTTCTACACAATATGTTCCCCTTTGAGAGGTTCATGGGAGTCCTAAAGAAATATGTCCGTAATCGCGCTAGGCCAGAAGGAAGCATCTCCATAGGCCATCAAACAGAGGATGTCATTGGGTTTTGTGTTGACTTCATTCCTGGCCTTAAGAAGACAGGTCTCCCTAAATCGCGGTATGAGGGGAGACTGACTGGAAAAGGCACGCTTGGAGGGGACTCAATAATATGCAGGGATGGATATTTTGGTCTCAAGCACACTACACAGTTCTACAGAACTCTATCTTGGTGACCCCGTATGTCGATGAACACAAGAACAGTCTGCGCTCCAAACACCCGGAGCAGTGCGACGACTGGATTACATGTGAACACATCAGGACTTTCAGCAGTTGGTTGGAAACACGTCTCAGAGGTGACAACACTGTTTGTGATGAGATGTACTCGTTGTCCAGGGGACCATCTTTGACTGTATTGACTTACAAAGGATACGAGATAAATGGGAATACATTTTACACGATCGGCCAAGATCAAAAGAGCACCAACCAAAACAGCGGTGTCCGCTTTGATGCAGGAACCGAGAGGGGAAAGGACACATATTATGGTTACATAGTGGACATATGGGAACTTGACTACAGACATGATTTTAAGGTCCCTTTGTTTAAGTGCAAATGGGTCAATCTGTGAGGAGGCGGGGTACATGTAGACCCACAGTACGGAATGACAACAGTGGATCTGAACAATCTTGGGTACACGGACGAACCATTCGTCCTAGCCAATGATGTGGCACAGGTTATCTATGTGAAGGACATGTCTACCAGACCGAGAAAAAGAAAAGATAAGGAAGCGAATACATCATACGATGAGCCAAAGCACCACATCGTTCTTTCAGGAAAAACGGACATCGTGGGAGTGGAGGGCAAGACAGACATGTCTGAAGATTATGAAAAGTTTCATGAAATTCCTCCTTCAAAGTCAAGGCAGATCCAAGCATCCTGATAAACGATGAAGATTATCCATGGTTACGGCGCAATAAGCAAATGACACAAGCGAAGAAAAAGTGAAGACTTTCTCTCCACAACTATTATGATGATACCATGCCAACTTTCAACCTTTTTGTAGTTCATTTGAAATGCCTGTTGTAACAGATGAGTTTTCGTCCGAATGCTATGTGGGTGAAATGATGACACCATGCCAACTTTCAACCTTTTCAGAGTCCATTTGTAGTGCTTTTCAATTTCACGGTCATATAGCTCATGAAAATCAGTAAATGCATGAAAATTAACAAATGAAGTCAGAAAGGGTTGAAAATTGATGATGTGGCTTTGAATGGTGCATTTTGAACACACAAAAAGTTTGGAATTCAAATAAGTTCAAAAAAAATGAAATCCCTTTGTACCTAATGAGTTTTCGTTCGAAACCCTGATACTTCGGAAGAGATTGTCCATTTTGTACACGAAGTGCATCCAGTTTTTGTCGTAACCCTTTCAACTTTTTAGCACATGCTATGTGGGTGAAATGATGACACCATGGCAACTTTCAACCTTTTCAGAGTTCATTTGTAGTGCTTTTCAATTTCAGGGTCATTTATAGCTCATGAACTAATAGCAAAAAGAATGAACTAAAAATAATCAATTAAAATATGCTGTTATGATCAACTAAAACAAAACTATAATATTCTTCAATAGCCAAAAGAATCAACTAAAAAGCTTTTATAAAACTCCAATAGCAAAAGGAATTTTCATAAAGAATGTTTTTGATAGAAACTTTAATAGCAAAAAACATTATCATAAAGATTTTTTTGTTAGAAACTAAAATAACAAAATCTGTTTTTGAATAGAATCATAAAACACAGTAATATTAAATAGCAGGAAAAACAATCACTCCAAAATCTATTTTTATAGTAAAGTTAATCACAAACTAGTGATTCACACAAATTTCAAAGAATTCAAATTTAAACTATTCAAATTTGAAAACTAATGGCATTGACAGAAAGTTTATAATTTTTGTGACCTAAAAACAAAAAGAATTAAAAAAACTAAACTTTAATAAAATAAATAAAAATAGCAACAGTAAGTATTTTGTTGTAAGTAGAAACAAAATAAAATAAAATAAAATAAAGCAATAAAGAAAAAAAGTGCCATCTACTGGGCCACCACGGCCTGAATACGACTTGAAACCCATCCATGGGCCAGGATTCAGGCCCGCAGAAGGCCCAGTAGGCCCCACAGGCAAAGAGAACGGTTAGGCCCGAAAGCCTGCAGTTGAGAGGAGCTCGAGAGGGTGGGCGCAGCAGCGCTTATAAACCACTCTCGAGCTCTCTCAACTAGCGAGGTGGGACTAAACTTTTGACGCGGGGCAGCACAAGGCCTTTGGTCCCGGTTGGTGCCACCAACCGGGACTAAAGGGGGGCATGGGTACCGGTTTGTGGCACCAACCAGGACCAATGCCCCCCCTTTAGTCCCGGTTGGTGCCATGAGCCGGGACCAAAGGCCGCCGCTTCCCGCCCTTTGGGCTGCTGAAAAGAGGCCTTTGGTCCCGGTTGGTGCCACGAAACGGGACCAATGCTCTGAGTATATAAGAAAACACTTAGCGTTTTTCAGATTCATCTCTGCAGTTGCCCCGCCCCGACGACGCCGCCGGGCTGCCCGAGCTCGCCCCGTCGACGCCGTCGCCGCCCTCTGCCTCGTCGACGCAGCCGCCCTGCCCCGACCACGCCGCTGTCGGCCCGCCCCGACCACGCCGCGCGCCCCTGCCCCGACCACGCCACGGGCCCTCACTGTGCCTCTGCCTCGCCCTACCCTGATCGACCACGCCGCCGTCGCCCCTGCCCTGACCACGCCGCCGTCGCCGCCCTCTACCCCGACGCGCGCCGTGCCTCTACCCCCGCCCCGACCACGCCGCACCTCTCCTTTGGTCAGGCCGGCGCCGCCTCCTGCCTCCCTATTTTTTTTCACATATATATGATGTTTTTTCCAGATTATATGTATATGTGTGAGTATATGTATGTGTGTATATCTAATTATATATCCTCTTTTCAGATTTTTTGTTTTTTGCATTTTTATAAAAATGTATATATGTATGTATGTTCTCTGTGTATATATATGTTCATGTATGCAAAACATAGATTTTTAGAAAAGTTTTATCTATATATGTTCTCTGATTTAGTCCATTTTAGGTTAGTTTCATTTTTAGAAAAGTTTTATATATTTAGGAAAAGAAGGAAGAGAAGGAACAAGGAAGAAGAAGAAAAAGTTTTATATATATACAAAAGTTACATTTTTAGAAAAGTTTTATATATCTAGCTAGGAAGAAGAAGAAAAAGAAGGATAGGAAAAAAGAAAATAAGAAGAGGAAGAAAGGAGAAGAAGAGGAGAAATAAACAAGAAGAGGAAAAAGAAGAAAAAGAAGAGGAGAAGAAGAAAGGAATAGAGGAGAAGAAGAAAAAATAGATATATCTATTTTTTCTTCTTCTCCTCTATTCCTTTCTTCTTCTCCTCTTCTTTTTCTTCTTTTTTTCTTCGATCTTCTCCTCTATTCCTTTCTTCTTCTCCTCTTTTTATTTCTTCTTCGTCTTCTTATTTTTTATCGGGTATGTCGTTGTCGATATACCCCCTCCCCGATAACATTATTTTCCCATGTATGTATGTCATCGTTGTCGATATATATAACTCCCTCCCAGATAACTTCGACATGATGGGCGGTCGATATTTATACCCCCTCTCGACCGTGATAACTTATACCACAGGAGCACCCCCCCGGCCCTCTCGCTCGACCAAAACTCTCGAGGACACCCAAACCCTAGAAAAAAACGATGTCGGTCTCCTACCCCCTCCTGCCGCGCCCCTACCCTTGAAGCGTTGCCGAGGCCACCCCAAACCCGGAATAAGCTAGGTCTACGTTTGCACTAATATATCCACCTGCTGTCATGTTTGTGTAATAATTGCCATGTTGTAATATTTGCTGAAACAATGGAGCACGGACGAGATGAACAAGCAGAAGAGGTGTTGGGGGACATAATCTTAGCCGGAGGTGATATCTTGTCATATCTTAACGACAATGATGGTCTGGAAGAACAGGGTGAAGAAGCAGGCTACGGTGATCGAAGAGTGGAGGAGGAAAGACATGATTATGATGGCTCCGGTGACCCAATGCCGGTGCAAGAAGGAGCCTGTGGTGACGGCTCTGGTGACCGAACAGAGTCCGGCCAGGTAAATATATTAGTTAAGCCTGTGCTGACTAGCTAATTGATGCATTCATTGTTTCGGTATGTACACATATTAATTAACTCTCATCTTTCTTCTTTTTTCTAGCCCTCCGGATCGAGCACAACTTCGGTAAAGAGACGAGGCCCGAAGAGAAAGTTGCGCTCGGATGAAAGGTTTCAGATCACAGCAATCGTCAGGGCCGGCCCTGAGGGGGGCAGGGGGGCGGCCGCCCCAGGCCCCAAGGTCCAGGGGGCCCCCGAGGTCGCACATAGCCTATGGGCTTGGGAAGCAGGGACGCTAGACACTCAGGTATTAGGCCCGATTGATAAGTACGCAGAATCAAGGCTGAAGGGCCTAGC
Organism: Aegilops tauschii subsp. strangulata; assembly: GCF_002575655.3. Taxonomy (NCBI): domain Eukaryota; kingdom Viridiplantae; phylum Streptophyta; class Magnoliopsida; order Poales; family Poaceae; genus Aegilops; species Aegilops tauschii. The sequence goes on along the minus strand of NC_053037.3, from coordinate 33,436,944 downwards.
AGCCATGTGGGGACACACGCGCTGAGATGCAGCGAGTCCGCGATGATAGCGAGAAGTTTGCTGTAAATTGTCAGTTTCCTTAGCTGAGCCGTAACGATCCCTAGCCCAGGCTTCAAGTCGCGATATGCGTTGCCGGCGCTGGAAGAACCGCGGGCCAGGGTGCAGTACTCCGACGAACTCCGCCCCGCTCTCTGGTTTCTAGGCGCTGGACGCGCAGGCACGTCGACGAGCGCCTCCGGCCGGAGCCAGATGCAAATTCACATCGCATTATCATTGAGATGAGATCTCACCGATCCGAGGTAATTTATCACTTCCGATGTTATATCGGCATATCTATGATATATCTATCTATAGATTTATAATGGATTGCATTGTGTGATGTGATTTGCTCCATCAGTTGATCGTGATGCATCTCGTAAGATTCACAAACATAGGTCGAAGAGCCCCATAATTCATGCACTGGCCTTTACCCTGTTGCGCACGTGTGAAACCACTCACAAAAATCTATATGGTGTGGATTTTTGGAACCTGCATCTATTCTAATTAAGTAATTTATATATCTTTGTACACATCATGCATATATAGCTTGCACCGTTTAATCTTTGATGCAAATTTTTAGCGCTTTGTGTTATCATGACGATTAAAAAGTATATGCGTCTGCCATAGGAAAAAGGAAAGTGAAATATTAGATACATTTCCGTATTATTTGTAAAACATTTGATTACATTTGATACGATATCAAATATTAATGCTATGTTATTTACTCTCTCCACTCCAATGGATAAGGCGCACATGCATCCTAAAATTTAATTTTAACCATAAATTACACCAACCAAATATGGGTTATATGTAATAAAAAGCAAATAATTTAATTCTTATTTAAAGGAAATTTTCAATGATAAAAATTCTAGTGATAAAAATTCATTATAATGGAGGGAGTATATAAAAGGGCCCTGAGTTTTAGGTCCGCCCCGGGCCCCCAAAATCTCAGGACCGGCCCTGGCAATCGCGCGCGACGGCCAACCGATTGAACCCATCCGGACAAAGGATGCATTTGTTGCTCAGTGCGGGGTTCTTGTTAGGGACAAGATCCCGATCAGCATCCACCAATGGTATAAGCCTAAGAAGGAAGACCCTGAGGTGTCTTATGTCAATGATATGCAGAAAGATGATCTTTGGGCTGAGCTGAAGGCAAATTTCACCCTACCGCTAGAGGAGGATCCGGAGAAGCCAGTTAAAGAGCAATTAATCAAGTCTCATGCTCTTAAGAAGATGGCAGACCTATTCAGGAGGTGGAAGAATGAGCTGAAAACGTTTGTCGACAAAGAAGAGACACCAGAATTCATCGGCCGGTATGAGAAGATCAGAGATCACTGGCCCGCATTTGTGGCCCACAAGACATCGGGAAAGAGTAAGAAGATGTCAGCGACAAACAAGAAGAATGCTGCGAAGAAGAAGCTTCACCATCGCACGGGGTCAGGTGGCTACCTCAAAGCCCGGCCTAAGTGGGCCAAGGCTGAGAATGATCTGCTTGATAAAGGGATCGAACCACAGACAATGAACTGGCCAGACCGTTGCCGGACTTGGTTCTTCGGGGCTGGTGGAAAATTGGACCCTGTATCAGGGAGGTGCGTTTGGATGGACGAGCTTTTGAGAATACCAGTCAAGAGGCTTCAGCACTATATCGATGCAGCGCAGGAAGGGACGTTCGTTCCAGACAGAGAGAATGACGAGCTCACAATGGCCCTCGGGAATCCTGAGCACCCTGGACGGACACGAGGCACGCCAGGCTCCGTTCCGTGGAAGGCTGGTTTTCCGGACGCAGGCGGTTACAAAAGCCAGGAGAGGAGGAAAAAAGTGGAGCAGACCCAAATTCAGAAGCTGCACGAAAGGGTTCAAGCGCTAGAGGAACAAGACGGCAATCGACATGCCGAAACTACCCCCGAAGCTACCCCGCCATCTCAGCGGAGAAGCAGCGTGGCTTCCACCGAGCTGCTTCAGCCGCAGCATGTCTTGACGGCTCCTGCTAGCTACCCCGTGGATGCTATCATGGAGTCTCAACATTGCCACCTTATGACGCAATGGCAGAACTTCAAAGTCAAGGCGGCTGTTGGCTCTGTTTTACCTCCTGAACCCGGTGCAACCTACCACTGCCGGCTGATTCCAGAAGGATATGCTAGGGTAATGGTGGATGAAATAACGGAGGGACTTGAGGACCTCCAGCTTGACCACCCTACCGGTGAAGGGGAGACTCGGCTGGGTTCTGCTCTGAAGACTCCATGCCTATGGCGGAAGGAGCTCATCAACCTTCCGAACTGGACGCCTCCGGCGAGTAACGGCACTCCGCCTCCTCCTCCGCCTCCTCCTCCGGCGAGTGATCAGGGCACTCAGCCTCCTTCTCCGGCGCGTGGCGGCACTCCGCCTCCTCCTCCGGCGAGTGATCAGGGCACTCAGCCTCCTTCTCCGGCGCGTGGCGGCACTCCGCCTCCTTCTCCGCCTGCGCCGACGCGCCAGAGCAGCCATCCTCCTCCTTCTCCGCCTCGTCAGCCAGGGTGGAAGAGACCCACCGCCGCTCCGGCTGCTCCGGCGCGTCGTAGTCCTTCTCCTCCGCCTCGTAAGCAAGGAAAGAAGACAGCCACAGCCGCTCCGTCTGCTCTGCCGGCGTCTAGCAGTACAGCTGCCAGAGGCGGGAGGCAATACAGATTCGGTCCTTCTCTGAAGACTCCAGAGAAGTTACCATACGAGAGGACCGAGGAGGAAACCAGGAAGATCGTGCGAGCCGAAGTGACAAACTTCTTTGAAGGGGTGAAAGCAAAGAAACATCCACCTCCGGAGGAGAAGGTAGATCCGGTGAAAGCAAAGCGCACTCTGGCTGCCCTGACAAAACCACCAAAGTCTCCGCCGAGAGGCAACTATGAGCGCATTCTTGCAAAGACATATGCCGAAGCGGAGTGGTCGGGAAGTACTGTCAGTGATCAAAGGTTAAAAGAACGACGAGCTGGGAAAAAAATTGCCCAGCTCGGCGAACAAGCGAACCAATCGTGCCCCCCGCTCAAGGTGTCTAAAGACATCGTCGCTAATGATCCGAGGATGGTGGCCGGTTATAGCAATCTTGGAGATTACCTGCCCGACGATGTACATTATGAAATCATGGAGGTGGACGAACACAAATACCATTACGGGAAGCCTCTCGTCAAAGATGAAAGATCGCTAACAACGATGATGCGAAGATTACATGATTGGTACATGAAAACCTGCAGAGAGTCTGATGGGATGAATACTTTGACGCTGAGAGTTAAACCGGAGCATGATCTCGTTGGAATTGAACTGCTGAATGTTCCATTTGAGGAGTTCTTCCAGTTTTTCAATCAAAAGGCCCTCGATAAATCAACGATCACTTGCTACTGTCTGTAAGTAGTACTACTTCTGTCATTAAGTCTCTCTATATAGGTCAGCTCTTTCATTGCATGTATTTATAATTATCCTCACTATATTATGCAGATTGAAGATCGCCGAATTGAAGAAAAGACAAATCGGTGATATTGGGTTCATTAACACAAATCTCATAGATGCATATACGGTTAAAAACATGCCAAAGAAGCCGAGGCCAACTTGCTACGATCGTTGGTATTAAATCAAAACAAAGATATAATACTCTTTCCTTACAACTTCAAGTGAGTGTTACTGTCTTGTGCATATTCGGTTTCCCTTATTAGTCCAGGTTATGGTAATGTAATTGATGACTTATGCATGCATGCGCAGCTTCCACTATATTCTCCTAGAGATTAAGCTTGAGCAGGGAGTAGTAACCGTCTTAGACTCGAGACGAAAAGATCCCCAGGACTATGCGGACATGACTCAAATGCTCGAGAAGTAAGTTAAATCGATCATTATCCACCATATTAGCAACTTTGTTCATTTGTCTGGCAGGGTTTGGAGAAAATTCACCACAAAAGCTCCGGGACTGCCGAAGAAGCTGCAATTTAGACACCCGAAAGTAAGTACTATAGTAGCATGTTCCGCACATCTCCTAGTGATTCAAGCGCTAGTTTCATCAATACCACTTAGCATGCTTGCTTATCAGTTAGATTAACCTCTATTTCTTGTAAAGTGGTTGTGGCAGGAACAAGGGAATGATTTCTATGGATACTACGTTTGCGAGTCTATCTGCCACACGACCTGTGAGCGGGGCTACTCTGACGAACAATATGAAGTGCGTAAGAAATAATATTCACAATTTTATTTTATTACCATCATTTGTGTCGAGTTTCATTTATTCATATATATATGTATTGACTCCCTTCTTCAAATTAGATCTTTCGGATGCGGGATGAACTCCTAGCACCAGATCGTATGCGAGCAATTCAAGAGGAATTGGCGGCATTCTTCCTTGACCACGTGATCGCTGAAAACGGAGAATACTATGTGGACCCCGTGTTCTTACAATTTAATTAGGAGATTATATTGTAAGAGATAATTATTGTATATATGTAGCCAGTAGTGTCAGATAGATATACGAGAACTTGTTGTTCGACCAATCTCTCGGAGAAGGAGAGGTGGTCGATATCACTTCTCTCTGTATGCATATGTTCATGACGATCTTCTGTTTCCTTCATTTGCTTACTAGCTAGCGTGTCTAGTCCTCTCCATACGTATATAGTACGTAGCGTCGACCAAGCACGGAGATAAGAGAGGACACTTCTCTCTATTAATTAGCTAGCTAACACAATATATGAAACACCTAAATTAACCCCCCAACCTCCCCCCTTTCAAAAAAAACAAAAAACCCAACCCCTGAAATGCTGACGCGTGGATGCCTATTGGTCCCGGTTGGTGACACCAACCGGGACAAAAGGCCCTGCCTAATGGTCCCGGTTGGTGTCACCAACCGGGACCAAAGGCCCCCCTGCCTAGGCTGGCAGCAGCGGCCACGTGGAGGACCTTCTGTCCTGGTTCGTGTACGAACCGAGACTAAAGGGTTAGGGCATTAGTAACGACCCTTTAGTCCCGGTTCGAAAACCGGGACAAAAGGCCCTTACCAACCGGGGTAAAAGCCCCTTTTTCTACTAGTGGGGGGGAGTCCACGGACACGGATGCGGACCAAAGCTATTCGCATCATGTGACGCCCGGATAATTAGACTACAGAAATTCCATGCTAAAGATGCCACGTCACCTCTGCCACTGGAGTTAATCTCGGGTTAGTTCAAAACCGATTCAAATTCAAAATTAAATTAAAGGCAAACAACAATAGTTTTCAAACTATAAAACTAAAATGTTCGAGTTGTGCCAAAAAAATGCAGGGGTAATTGTGGTGAAGAAACCCCACTTTTATAAAATGTTTTAATACTCTAAATTAGTTAAAACAGTGATTAAACAATTACCAAAAATGCTTTTAAAGTAAAAAAAAACAAATGCAAAATACTTTATTTAAAGTGCCAAAATATTTGGGGGCAGCGACCTATTTACTAGCACTAATTTAGGTGAGCTTTTATATTTTATAACACTTAAATAAAAAGGTACTAGAAAAGAAATAAAATAACTACAAAAAAGGGGCACCCCCCCCCCCCCCAGCCCAACTGGGCCACGGCCCGACTGGCCGCGCACCCTGCCAGCCCAGCTCCCTCCCTCGGCCCGCCGAACCCCTACAACCCCCTGGGGCGACCGAACCCTAACCCCCCACGCGCCCCACTCCTCCCCGATTCCCCTTTCCCCCTCGTCTCCTCCCTTTTCCCCCGATCCAGATCGGGCACGGCCCCGCCGCCCACCACTGACCTCGTCGTCGAACCCCGACACCGCCCGGCGCTGCCCCGTCGTCGCCGGCGCCCGGCTCCTCAACCCGGCTCCCCGTCCTCGACCTCTTCTCCGCTCCCGGACGCCAACGCCGTTCGCCGTCCCCGCCTCTCCCTCGTCGGCCGGCGTCGTCCTCCGCACCCTCACCGTTGCTGGCCGCCCATGCCGCCAGCGCCGTCCTCGCTGCGCGCCTTCCTTGGCCGCGCACGGCCGTGGCCGGCGCCTGTCGGCGCATGTGCGTGCTTGCCGGAGCCAATCGGCCTCGCCTCGTCGCCGACTCGTCGTCCTCGTCCCCGTCACCCTCCCCACGCCCCATTGCCCCGAACCCTACGGCCCCCCCGTGAGCCTCCGCCCCTCCTCTTCTCTCCCCTGTCCCCGTATGCATGCACGCGCTCACGGCCGGGGTCTCCTCCCCGTGGCTCCGCTGTCGCCGCCGGCCCGGCGCTCGCCGTTCTCGCTGGCCCCGCGAGCGCAGACCCCTACGCCCCCTCGGGCACGCATCCGTTCGGGCGCTCGCCCGCTGCCCAGTGCCCGCTCGGGTGACGCCCGCACCCGAGCCCGTGCCCGCTATGGCCTCTAGGCCACTGCCAAACGGGGCCCACTGCCCAGAACTTTTTAAAAAAGGAATTAAAAAATATAATAATTAAAATATTTAACCAATTAATTAATTAATTAACTTAATTAATCCTATTTAGATTTAACTAATCACCTAATTAAACTAATCAATTCTTTTTAACTAAACTCTATCAATGACAGTGGGACCCATGGGTCAGTTTGACCAGTCAACGGTCAGATTTGACCTGCCGACGTCATGGTGATGTCATGCTGATATCACCTTTCAATATTCTGGATAATGTTTGATTTAAATAATGACATAAATTTCAAAAATGCCTAAAACTTTGATAAATCATAGAAAATAATCCGTAGCTCGGATGAAAAATACTTTGTACATGAAAGTTGCTCAGAACGACGAGACGAATCCGGATACGTAGCCCATTCATCCGCCACACATCCCTAGCATAGTGAACACGCAAATTTCCCCCTCCGGTTCATCTGTCCGAAAACGCGAAACACCGGGGATACTTTCCCGGATGTTTTCCCCTTTCGCCGGTATCACCTACTACCGCGTTAGGGCACACCTAACACCGCTCATTGTCATGGCAATGCGTCGTCATTCTTATGTTTGCATTGTATTTACTGTTTCTTCCCCCTCTTCTCTCCGGTAGACTACGAGACCGACACTGCTGCTGCTGCCCAGTTCGACTACGTTGTTGACGACCCCTCCTTCTTGCCAGAGCAATCAGGCAAGCCCCCCCCCCCTTGATCACCAGATATCGCCTATTCTTCTCTATACTACTTGCATTAGAAGAGTGTAGCATGTTACTGCTTTCGGTTAATCCTATTCTGCTGCATAGCCTGTCATTGTTGGTACAGTTGCTATCCTACTGCTTAGTATAGGATGCTAGTGTTCCATCAGTGGCCCTACACTCTTGTCTGTCTGCCATGCTATACTACTGGGTCGTGATCACTTCGGGAGGTGATCACGGGTATATACTATATACTTTATATACATGACACATGTGGTGACTAATGTCGGGTCAGCTCGTTGAGTACCCGCAAGTGATTCTGATGAGGGGGCTGAAAGGACAGGTGGCTCCATCCCAGTAGAGGTGGGCCTGGGTTCCTGACGGCCACCGACTGTTACTTTGTGGCGGATCGACAGGGCAGGTTCAGACCACCTAGGAGAGAGGTGGGCCTGGCCCTGGTCGGCATTCGCGGATACTTAACACGCTTAATGAGATCTTGGTATTTGATCTGAGTCTGGCCATTTGGTCTATACGCACTAACCAACTACGCGGGAACAGTTATGGGCACTCGGCGTCGTGGTATCAGCCGAAGCTCTTTTTGACGTCAGCGATTGAGTGGCGCGCGCCGCATTGGACCGTAAGCTCGCGCTTGTATTAAGGGGGCTAGGTCTGCTTCCGGCTGCGTACGCAACGTGCAGGTGTGCAATGGGCGATGGGCCCAGACCCCTGTGCGCATAGGGTTTAGACCGGCGTGCTGACCTCTCTGTTGAGCCTAGGTGGGGCTGCGATGTGTTGATCTTCCGAGGCCGGGCATGACCCAGGAAAGTGTGTCCGGCCAAATGGGATCGAGCGTGTTGGGAAATGTGGTGCACCCCTGCAGGGAAGTTTATCTATTCGAATAGTCGTGTCCCTCGGTAAAAGGACGACCCGGAGTTGTACCTTGACCTTATGACAACTAGAACCGGATAATTAATAAAACACACCCTTCCAAGTGCCAGATACAACCTGGTGATCGCTCTCTAACAGGGCGACGAGGAGGGGATCGCCGGGTAGGATTATGCTATGCGATGCTACTTGGTGAACTTACCATCTACTCTCTTCTACATGCTGCAAGATGGAGGTGGCCAGAAACGTAGTCTTCGACAGGATTAGCTAACCCCTCTTATTCTGCCATTCTGCAGTTCAGTCCACCGATATGGCCCTTTACACATATACCCATGCATATGTAGTGTAGCTCCTTACTTGCGAGTACTTTGGATGAGTACTCACGGTTGCTTTTCTCCCTCTTTTTCCCCTTTCCCTTCTACCTGGTTGTCGCAACCAGATGCCGGAGCCCAGGAGCCAGACGCCACCGTCGACGACGACTCTTACTACACTGGAGGTGCCTACTACTACGTGCAGCCCGCTGACGACGGCCAGGAGTAGTTAGGAGGATCCCAGGCAGGAGGCCTGTGCCTCTTTCGATCTGTATCCCAGTTTGTGCTAGCCATCTTATGGCAACTTGTTTAACTTATGTCTGTACTCAGATATTGTTGCTTCCGCTGACTCGTTTATGATTGAGCACTTGTATTCGAGCCCTCGAGGCCCCTGGCTTGTATTATGATGCTTGTATGACTTATTTTTATTTTTACAGTTGTGTTGTGATATCTTCCCGTGAGTCCCTGATCTTGATCGTACACGTTGCGTGTATGATTAGTGTACGGTCAAATCGGGGGCGTCACAAGTTGGTATCAGAGCCAACTGCCTGTAGGAATCCCCTTCCAACTCCTTGGCCGAAGTTGAGTCTAGACATTACAAAACTTTTACTAACATGGATGTGTGCCTTATGGGCCGACGTCGCCATTTGGGTGGTATTAGGATCTTTTACTCCTCAATCTTTACTCCGGGACTCTGATCTCTCTTCTATTCGGGTTAAATGATTTTACTAAATCTGACTCTAGGTTATCGTAACTACTTATCCCGGAGAGCCCCTTATCACAGATGATCGCCGACTGCACCAGAAGATGTTAAAGATACTCTTCGATCATTCCCGAGACCTTGTGCCCTTTGCCTTTTCAATTCCCTACTACCGATATATCCATATGGATAACAACATACACTTGTTGTTCATACAATTACTCTGAGTTTCTCTTGTTATTACCAGATACATCGAATTGCTCTCCGGCTTTTAAGAATCCCTTGTACCACTGCCTTGTAGTTCCTTGCCGCAGAAATACCCATACAAATAATTACTCGCACCTACCGAGTATCGACTCATCCCCAGTTGATTCATGTATTTCACAATAGTCTTCAAAATACTATTCGATCTTCCGAAAATCCTCAGGAGCCTATTGCTCTTGAAATTCTTGTTTGCTTGCATTGTGGTTAATCCCATAAGTCTCGTAATCTTATTGGCATCCCTTGTCATTATCATTTTGAGTCCGTTGATTCAATATGTTGCGAATGCTCGCAATCCCCAGTCAGATCCTAGAATTCATCCTTTTGGCTCAGATGTCATTTGAATGTGAGATGGTTCTTGACCAATCAATGCCTTGATTGGTTGTGCTTCTAAGTCTATTGAGCTTATTCATTTTCGAGCAGAACGTTTGCTTTTGATCCCTTGATTTGGAAATCATAAATTCCTTTGCAATTGAGCTTTGAATTAGTCAGTTGTTCTCTAATCGGATCTCCTTGCATTCTTTCTTCCTCTGATTGAGTACCGATGCTCACATCAGATCCCTTGAAGACCACCGGATCCTTTGTTGGATTTTATCCGACAATATCCTTCAAATAACCTTGTGAGCCTTTCCATTGATATATAAAGCCTTTGGTAAATTGTATCCTCTGCTTTCTCAACCATGCTCTGTTTTCGAGCTGGTGGTATTTACTATTGAAGCTTGTGGTATATGTTTCCACGATACCCTGACGGGTTGAACCTATGCCTTCCTTAATATGTGTGAACTCGAAAGTTTTCACGAGTCATACTCTTCTGGTATTTTGCCAGATAAAATTTCAACACTACAACTTCTTCGAAAGTGAGGAGTGGATGAAAGGTTATCATTGGAGGAGTGGGAGTCGACCTTGAACTTTGTGTTCATGCCCATGGAAACGATGTAGATCGTATCATTAAAGCTTCTCTTCAAATAAATATCTCCTTGGTATAAGTTTATCTTATATCTGGGATCTGGCATTTTGCAATCATGGTTCCAACCATGTTCTCTTTTAAATACCATTTCTCGTGAAAGTTTAAGCACTTGTCTTCTGCAGAACAATACCCAGTCCAACCTCTATTCTGATCTGTCGTCGAGTATTACCCCCTGGTATCTCGAGATTATCACAGAACTGCATAACCTCTTATGAGTTCTTCATCAAGTACTACATCCTCACTGATTCCAATTTTTCACGGGCTCCGAGTTTTTCAACACTCAAAGGCACTGATAACTGAACCGAGTCCGCATTACGGTTCAACAACTCTTACTAATATTCTTTACTTACGAGTTTGTACCCGATCATGTCATTCCTAGCCTGATCGGCTATATCATTATTGTGCTAAATCTTAACTGCACTACCCGGTCCTTCTTCCCGGAACACAATTTTTGACGCTGAGCTAAGCTTGCGTTGATTTCCTTGTTTTATCATTCCACCTCGAACAACAAGCTTGGTTTCGAGTTTGTGTCGTAACCATGGTTCCAATAACCTCTTGCTTCATCATTCCTTTGACTTGATGTCGTCGATGAGCGATTATATCTTCATGAAACCTCTCGACAAATGTGTCATGATCATCATCAACATTCCGAGCTCCTCAAGGATATCAATTGAATTCATGATGAGAAATACCATCCTTGCCCTCGATGATTTGTGTTATCATCGACCACTCGATTGCCTTCCGTTCAACACAAACTTGTTCGTGTTTGGTGTTATACCTTGAGTTCCTTGCTATCTAGCAATTGTTCTTCTTTACCTTGGAACATTAACATCTCTTATGTCATCTATGTTGTGAGAATTTCACCACCTCTTAAGAATTCTTGGTATGGTAATACTTCTCACCATCACCATTCTTTCTTGGGTCCTCGTGTTGATTCCAACTGGGGTACCAACAAGTGAGCGGTGCTGTTTGGATTCTGCCCTTCTAGCAACCCTATTCCTTTGAAGTTAATGGTCGGCCGTCATTCTTAGACTATTGATTATTGAATCACCATTCCGACGTTGTTCGTGCAACCCAGCCCATATTTCGGGTGCACCTTTCAACCAATGTTTAATTGTGTATGTTTTCCTCGAGCATACATCATTATACCATTTTAATTGACAAATGTTATCTCCTTGTTCACATACTTGTGGAAATCCATCTTTTGGAAATCTGGATGAATTGTCGCGGAGTCCATCAGCCACCCCCTCACCCTCTCCTTGATTTAATGATGAACTCTTCGGAACTCGCTTCCATAGTTCAATTCTCGAGAATCTTACAATGTCATCTCGACAATTTGTGTTGCACCTTTCTTCTCAGGCATCCTAAGTCTGAGGTATTTTGACACCGATCAGATCTGAATCTCGGTCAGATATGATGGTTGGAACATATTTCCAAGAGTTATAATATTGGTCTTTATATGACCCGGTAAGATGATGTCATGGCTAGCACACCTGCCAGAGGGCCTATTATTATAGTTTCATTTTAGCAAAGTTATCCATTCTTCCATAGGGAAAATGTAAGACTTATTCTATAAGTTGTTCCTGATGGATCCTTCGTGTATCCAGAGTCTGACCTTTCCTTGTTGGCCATATCAATGCTATTTCGAAGCTTGTCTAAGGTACTTCGATCTTCAATAAGAACATTTGAAGCAGCAATGCTAAATTTTCCTTATCAATTATCCAAACATCGTTGTGTGGGTAATGTCAAGAAGTTCCTCTCCCCTTACCTAAATGGTTTTCTACTTCTATCATGTCATGGATATCATGCTCTACTTCGCCTTGGGAAGGATATACCCCTGGAATTTGTGTTTGAACACATTTTCTTTTCCATTGTTTTGTTTAACCTTTGTTGTGATATATATGATCTAAGCAGTAATATTCCCCTCCTTAGGTAAGCACATCGTTGTACCACTCTCACAGTAAGACCCTGTTTCTATTGTTAATAACATTTCGGTAACCACCGATGGACGAGAACCTTGCCTATTGGTCCGCCTCGTTCATGAGCAGGAAAATGGTTCTCTTCGTCCCTCGCCCTTGGTACCGATGATGTTGCCGACATAACTAACAGGCTATCATCTGACATGCCTCGCTTACATGATGCTGCAAGACATCACTGTCCTTCCTACCTTAACCCACATGGTGGGCCCATAACCCATAGTTCAATAGGATCGAAACCTGACTATCTTGTACACCCCCTTGTTCCCGAAGCTATTCCTCGCGCATGGCCTCGTATGTAATTCACGAGCCACCTTCCATGAGATCATCAATTCTGGTATCAGACTCAATACTTATTCACATTGCTTTGGACTCCTTTCACGCTCTATTTCAGGCATCGAACGATTGTCTGCCCGTTCAAAAATTTCCCATGATACCTCCTTACTTTGCTCTCGATATTTTCTTAGATTTCAATTCGAGAGTTACTTTCCGCCACCTTCCTCGATGTTATCGACCAGATAGTCGACCTTGCAAAGGTCCGTTCTTCTGGAATACCCCCCCCCTTTATTCTTTCGTAAGTACAATGGAGTTCCCGAAGAAAGGATGCCGACTTCACCATGATGACCTGAAGCAGAGGAATGAAGACATTAACGTAATGGATCGACCTCTTCGGGAAGAGCAACCAAGATTGAGAAGACTCGTTAGAATTTCATAACCAGAACTATCCCCCTTACCCCCCCTCTTAAATCTCGGGACGAGATTTCTTTTAGTGGAGGAGAATTGTGACGCCCGGATAATTAGACTACAGAAATTCCTTGCTAAAGATGCCACGTCACCTCTGTCACTGGAGTTAATCTCGGGTTAGTTCAAAACCGATTCAAATTCAAAATTAAATTAAAGGCAAACAACAATAGTTTTCAAACTATAAAACTAAAATGTTGGAGTTGTGCCAAAAAAATGCAGGGGTAATTGTGGTGAAGAAACCCCACTTTTATAAAATGTTTTAATACTCTAAATTAGTTAAAACAATGATGAAACAATTACCAAAAATGCTTTTAAAGTGAAAAAATGCAAAATACTTTATTTAAAGTGCCAAAATATTTGGGGCAGAGACCTATTTACTAGCACTAATTTAGGTGTGCTTTTATATTTTATAACACTTAAATAAAAAGGTACTAGAAAAGAATTAAAATAACTACAAAAAAGGGGCACCCCCCGGCCCAACTGGGCCACGGCCCGACTGGCCGCGCACCCTGCCAGCCCAGCTCCCTCCCCCGGCCCGCCGAACCCCTACAACCCCCTGGGGCGACCGAACCCTAACCCCCACGCGCCCCACTCCTCCCCCGATTCCCCTTTCCCCCTCGTCTCCTCCCATTGCCCCCGATCCAGATCGGGCACGGCCCCGCCGCCCACCACTGACCTCGTCGCCGAACCCCGACACCGCCCGGCGCTGCCCCGTCGTCGCCGGCGCCCGGCTCCTCAACCCGGCTCCCCGTCCTCGACCTCTTCTCCGCTCCCGGATGCCAACGTCGTTCGCCGTTCGCCGTCCCCGCCTCTCCCTCGTCGGCCGGCGTCGTCCTCCGCGCACCCCCACCGTTGCTGGCCGCCCATGCCGCCGGCGCCGTCCTCGCTGCACGCCTTCCTTGGCCGCGCACGGCCGTGGCCGGCGCCTGTCGGCGCATGTGCGTGCTCGCCGGAGCCAATCAGCCTCGCCTCGTCGCCGACTCGTCGTCCTCGTCCCCGTCACCCTCCCCACGCCCCATTGCCCCGAACCCTACGGCCCCCCTGTGAGCCTCCGCCCTCCTCTTCTCTCCCCTGTCCCCGTATGCATGCACGCGCTCACGGCCGGGGTCTCCTCCCCGTGGCTCCGCTGTCGCCGCCGGCCCCGTGCTCGCCGTCCTCACCGGCCCCGCGAGCGCACACCCCTGCGCCCCCTCGGGCACGCGTCCGTTCGGGCGCTCGCCCGCTGCCCAGTGCCCGCTCGGGTGACGCCCGCACCCGAGCCCGTGCCTGCTATGGCCTCTAGGCCACTGCCAAACGGGGCCCACTGCCCAGAACTTTTAAAAAAAGGAATTTAAAAATATAATAATTAAAATATTTAACCAATTAATTAATTAATTAACTTAATTAATCCTATTTAGATTTAACTAATCACCTAATTAAACTAATCAATTCTTTTTAACTAAACTCTATCAATGACAGTGGGACCCATGGGTCAGTTTGACCAGTGAACGGTCAGATTTGACCTGCTGACGTCATGGTGATGTCATGCTGATATCACCTTTCAATATTCTGGATAATGTTCGATTTAAATAATTACATAAATTTCAAAAATGCCTAAAACTTTGATAAATCATAGAAAATAATCCGTAGCTCGGATGAAAAATACTTTGTACATGAAAGTTGCTCAGAACGACGAGACGAATCCGGATACGTAGCCCATTTGTCCGCCACACATCCCTAGCATAGCGAACACGCAACTTTCCTCCTCCGGTTCATCTGTCCGAAAACGCGAAACACCGGGGATACTTTCCCGGATGTTTTCCCCTTTCGCCGGTATCACCTACTACCGCATTAGGGCACACCTAACACCGCTCATTGTCATGGCAATGCGTCGTCATGCTTACGTTTGCATTGTATTTACTGTTTCTTCCCTCTCTTCTCTCCGGTAGACTACGAGACCGACGCTGCTGCTGCCCAGTTCGACTACGTTGTTGACGACCCCTCCTTCTTGCCAGAGCAATCAGGCAAGCCCCCCCCCCTTGATCACCAGATATCGCCTATTCTTCTCTATACTGCTTGCATTAGAAGAGTGTAGCATGTTACTGCTTTCGGTTAATCCTATTCTGCTGCATAGCCTGTCATTGTTGCTACAGTTGCTACCCTTACCTGCTATCCTACTGCTTAGTATAGGATGCTAGTGTTCCATCAGTGGTCCTACACTCTTGTCCGTCTGCCATGCCATACTACTGGGTCGTGATCACTTCGGGAGGTGATCACGGGTATATACTATATGCTTTATATACATGACACATGTGGTGACTAAAGTCGGGTCAGCTCGTTGAGTACCCGCAAGTGATTCTGATGAGGGGGCTGAAAGGACATGTGGCTCCATCCCGATAGAGGTGGGCCTGGGTTCCTGACGGCCCCCGACTGTTTCTTTGTGGCGGAGCGACAGGGCAGGTTCAGACCACCTAGGAGAGAGGTGGGCCTGGCCCTGGTCGGTGTTCGCGGATACTTAACACGCTTAACGAGATCTTGGTATTTGATCTGAGTCTGGCCATTTGGTCTATACGCACTAACCAACTACGCGGGAACAGTTATGGGCACTCGGCGTCGTGGTATCAGCCGAAGCTCTTTTTGACGTCAGCGACTGAGTGGCGCGTGCTGCATTGGATCGTAAGCTCGCGCTTGTATTAAGGGGGCTAGGTCTGCTTCCGGCCGCGTACGCAACGTGCAGGTGTGCAATGGGCGATGGGCCCAGACCCCTGCGCGCATAGGGTTTAGACCGGCGTGCTGACCTCTCTGTTGAGCCTAGGTGGGGCTGCGACGTGTTCATCTTCCGAGGCCGGGCATGACCCAGGAAAGTGTGTCTGGCCAAATGGGATCGAGCGTGTTGGGAAATATGGTGCACCCCTGCATGGAAGTTTATCTATTCGAATAGCTGTGTCCCTCGGTAAAAGGACGACCCGTAGTTGTACCTTGACCTTATGACAACTAGAACCGGATACTTAATAAAACACACTCTTCCAAGTGCCAGATACAACCCGGCGATCGCTCTCTAACAGGGCGACGAGGAGGGGATCACCGGGTAGGATTATGCTATGCGATGCTACTTGGTGAACTTACCATCTACTCTCTTCTACATGCTGCAAGATGGAGGTGGCCAGAAGCGTAGTCTTCGACAGGATTAGCTATCCCCCTCTTATTCTGGCATTCTGCAGTTCAGTCCATGATATGGCCCTTTACACATATACCCATGCATATGTAGTGTAGCTCCTTGCTTGCGAGTACTTTGGATGAGTACTCACGGTTGCTTTTCTCCCTCTTTTCCCCCCTTTCCCTTCTACCTGGTTGTCGCAACCAGATGCCGGAGCCCAGGAGCCAGACGCCACTGTCGACGATGACTCTTACTACACTGGAGGTGCCTACTACTACGTGCAGCCCGCTGACGACGGCCAGGAGTAGTTAGGAGGATCCCAGGCAGGAGGCCTGCGCCTCTTTCGATCTGTATCCCAGTTTGTGTTAGCCATCTTATGGCAACTTGTTTAACTTATGTCTGTACTCAGATATTGTTGCTTCCGCTGACTCGTCTATGATCGAGCACTTGTATTCGAGCCCTCGAGGCCCCTGGCTTGTATTATGATGCTTGTATGACTTATTTTTATTTTTAGAGTTGTGTTGTGATATCTTCCCGTGAGTCCCTGATCTTGATCGTACACGTTGCGTGTATGATTAGTGTACGGTCAAATCGGGGGCGTCACATAGCAAGCCTAGTTTGAATAAACCAGACGAATTACATGCAAACTGGATGATTTTCATACGAACCGAACGAAATTCATTACATTTTGAACAATTTTCATTAAGGAAAAAGGGGGTCGGACCTAAACCTAGCTTACAATGGTGTTCGTCGTCCAAGTCCTTGTTCTTCCTGCGAATGCTTCATCCATCTGTTGTCTCCATGAGTGGCGGCAATAACACCCACGAAGTGAAGGTATGGTCGCTTGCAAGGAGAAGTAACATGGGAGACGGACCAGCCCAGTTGGGACACAATGCTCTATTGCTCCCATGCCCTACTCACCCTCATCGGAGTTCGCGACCTATCCGTGGCCGGTGGACGCGGGGCCCATGAGGAAAGTGGAGGGGCCAGCACTCTCGCCGCCGGAGTGGCCAAACAGTATTTGGCGGTGGGTAGAATGCACAGTTGGTGGCGTTCTAATCCGCGATCACATGTGCAGCCTCCGCGTCCAGTTGTGCCGTCTGTGCTTTGCGGGGCGGTGGCTTGAGCATTGTTTAAATTCAAGAATATTTATGTGAACATTTTTTCGAATTTAAAACTTTTTTGTACTGTACCCATGATTTTTTTAAAATTTTAAATAAGAGGGACCAAAGAAAAGAATTGAAGAAACATAACTATACTGGCTTGCTGCGACAGGCCCATCTCGCGCAGGCGGTACCGCTCGCTCTGAGCATACACAGCAGCGCCCGTATTCTGTGGGTTAACCCATGAGGCAACAAGTGCAAGCAGTAATGATTCTCAAATCAAAAAGTGCAAGGAGTAATCCCTACTCTAGCATATTTTGCAGCTAAAAATATACTCTCTCTGTAAACTTCTATAAGACACTTTAGGTTACTCTTAAATTTGAATAGAAATCTTCGCCAAAGATAAGTACTAATAATCACAATTAATAACCTTCTTCCATGAGCATCCATGCAGTAGCTATCCACTTGTCCATACACAACATATATATCCATTCCCCCTAAAACAGGATATATATCCATTCCCCCTAAAACAGGATATAATTAGCTAGGCAGGCACACCAATGTATTTACGGTCTATATAAACACACACAAATCACAAATAACAACACAGGGAAAAGAAGAACTGTACGTACGTGAAGTGTAGTTAGCCTCCTCTTGTACTATACATATGGCGATGCTGAAGAAGAACACTAGCGCCCTGTCCTGCTTCGTGGCCGCCCTCATGGTGGTCATGGCTGCCACCCTTCTTCTCTCCTCATGCCGTGCCCACGAAAAGGTTAATCATTTGAAATTTCTATTTAATTTGCAATGTCTCCGTTGAGATCATACGATGAAGCAATTTTTTTCCAGATTGGATATCTAATCTCTACATTTTTTTAATCGTTTGTTTCTTTACACCCGTATGCAGATGGATAAACCCCGTGCTTTTCCCCTGCCGGCTTCGTGCTACTCCAAACACTTCCCAAACTGCATCGACGAGCGGTGCAAGAAGTTTTGCGGCGGCGGCGACATGCCGCCGATCCCCGGGGCTTTCTGCAATGACGACAACAACTGTTGTTGTCCCATTTAGTTAATTATAAGCGCCTCTGAAGTGTTCCATGAAGAAACGGAGATGCCAATAATATAAGCAAGAGATTATACCTTTCTAAATCTTTGTAAACCAGCTTTTTCAGCTATTTTTGTAGTAACGATTTTATCATTGTTCGTGTATGTGGACACAAACCAAAAGTAATGACTAATGAAGCTTGAACAAAAGTAGTAGTTGATACCTGCGTGTTGATAGCATAAGCACAAACAAGTTTTTCATTTATCGACTAGATGGACATGATCACGTGAGCAACTACCCTTGGCGTTTTTAACTTCACCCAAATGCAAGTCTATCTACACTTCCAATACACATTTGTTAACGATATTCCTACTTACCCCCTCATTAATTTCATCAAGGATTGACAAAAAAATTGTATTTGGGGAGCGGGGGTATAAGTTGCATAAATAATCTTAATTTACCATCAAAAATCAAAATGTCTCACGTTTAAGATGAACTATCAATCATTAATAAAGTTCATATAAGCAAAATGTTTCAATCATATCTTAAAGGACTTTTGTAATTGCTACTATGGTCGTCAATGAGCACATTTTGTAGAATTTAGCCAATGTTTAGGGGGTTGATCCCGGGCCATGCTCCGGCCTTGAATCATAATAAGGAGAGCGGCCATTGCCTACTCTATGACGATTATTTCCAGTCCACGTCCCCACCCTATAATGTCAAGCTTTTCCGGTGACGTTTACGAATGGCTAGACATGTGTTCAACTATATCCAAGAGGGAGTGGTGGAGTATGATGATTACTTTAGATACAAGAATGGTGCCCATGGAAGGGTTGGCTTCTCCTCTTATCAGAAATGCATTGCGGCTATCCGGATGCTTGCATACAGAATTCATGGTGATCTTCTGGATGAGTATGCCTAGATGAGTGAGTCCACATGCCTTGAATCATTGTACAGGTTCTACAGAGCTTTGGTTGTTGTGTTTGACCCGGAGTACTTCAGAGAATCAAATGTTGTAGACACAACCCAAGTTGCTGGTGATCAATGAATCTAGACGCTTTCTGAAAACGCTAGCCAGTATAGATTGTATGCACTGAAAGTGGAAGAACTGTCCATTTGCTTGACAGGAGTAGTATAAGGGGCATGTTAAAGCTTGCACGGTCATACTCGAAGTCGTGGCATCACAAGACCTCTGGATTTGGCACTCTTTCGTCAGCGTGGCAGGTTCTCACAATGACATCAACATGCTTCAGCGGTCTTCAGTGTCCGCACGGCTTGCCGAAGGCAACTGCCTTGAGGTCAAGTTTAAGGTCAATGGCTACCACTACAATAAGGGATACTACTTAGCTGACAGTATCTATCCTCAGTGGTCAACTCTTGTGAAAACAATCTCGAGGAGAGAAGCGAGCTAGATTTGCACAAGCACAAGAGAGTGCTAGGAAGGATGTGGAGTGTGCTTTCGGCGTGCTCCAATCTCGGTGGGCTATTGTTCGGTACCCTACCAGAACATGGAGCTAGCGCAAGATGTGTGAAATGTGATGATTGCTTATGTGATCATGCACAAGGTGATTGTAAACCATGAGCATGATGACATCATATATGATCAAGGGTTTGATTACCAAGGTGAAAGTGTAGAGACTGAGCATGGACCAGTAACGTTCAGTTCACACAATCTCATAATGAAAGACGTTATTGGGTAACTCACATTCAACTTCAAAATAATTTGGTTAAGCATACGTGGACTCATCTACGCAACCAATAAATGTATCAGATTTGGTTGAGCATATAACGTTCTGTTGTGATTGAATAAAAGGAATAAAAGGAAGTGATTGTTCCTTAAAACAAAAATGGTGAACCTCAAATAAACCCCCTGTCGAATCCCCTCCCGCCCCGGCGCTCTCCCGTTCGCCTCAATCCGCCGCCAATCCGGCGCAGATCTCGCGGGGGCTTCGCCGCACCCAGCACCACGCCCTCCACTACGGCCGGCGTCGGCACCACCGCGCCCTCGCTGCCGCTGCATCGCCGCATTCGCCACGGTGAGTCCATTCCTCTGCCCTCTCTGCTCTGTTCAAGAAGCCCCAATGGCGGCCGCGCCGGTTGATGTTCTAACGCCCTGCAGTTTCCATGGACAAGGATCCACATCTACTGCTATCAGTATTGCCCCCACTGAATCCATCCACCATTTTTGTTTCTGTATTTGCTGCCAACAGGCCAGGTGGCCTGGATCCTCCATCCCTGCCTCCACCATGGAATCTGCAGATTGGTCCTCGCTCCCGGCGGACCTCGTCCGCCGCATCGCCGACGGCTTCCTGGCCACCAGCGACCTCGACTACTACATGGACCTCCGCGCCGTCTGCCATAGCTGGCGCACCGCCACCGACGACCCAAAGGGCACCCCGGACCCTCGCTTCCGCCCCCGCCACTGGGTCAGCATCGACAGCTCCCGCAGCAACACACACCTCCTGGTGAACACTGCAACCGGCCGGTTCCTGCGCAAGGAGCTCCCGGTTCTCCGTGACTACTTTATTGACAGCACCACCCCGGACGGTCTCCTCGTCTTGATGGACGATAAATCCCCTCACAGCTTCAGTGTCCTCAATTCTTTCACAGGCTACTCGCTCCGTTTCGCGGCGCCGCAACCCGACGAGTTCGTGGACTCTGCTGCTCTCGTCGCCGGTTCTTCGCCCGCAATCATCTTGTTATTCAGGAAGTACATTGATGATGATGATGTCCGGTTACGCGAATCGCCTCGCAGGGTGTACATGGCTGAACCTGATAGTGAATCTTACGCCGTGTCCGAGGACAGGTATGCTTGCCCTTTGATCAGGCTGGCTGTCAGAGGTATCCACACTATCGGCGAGTTGGGATCGGTGGCGCCATTTCCGCTTGCTGTGGCCAGGAGGATCTTTAATCTGATGAGGTTTTTCAATGCTGAGCCTGTTGAGTCGGACGATGAAGATACCATGATGTCTGAAGAAGAATCCATATGGAAGTTTTGGATAGGATATGACAACCGCTGTTACCTAATGGAGTCTGCCGGAGAAATTCTGATCATCATGAAGCTAAAAGATGGCATGGAGGTTTACAAGATGGACACTGAGAGCTATGTACTCGAGCATGTGGACAACATTGGCAGCCGTGCCATCTTCCTCAGTGGTTATTGCAGGTGCATGTCTGTTAATGCTGACAAATTCCCATCCATTGACGCCAACTGCATCTATTACATAAAGAGCGATGATTTTTCTCGTGATTACATCTACATGTACAACCTCAAGTCCCGCAGAGAAGAGCGAGTCTCTAAAGACATATCTTGTGTTTCTCGCCCTTGCACAATTATTCAGCTCCTCTCCAGCCTCGACCTCCCGTAGCTTAAAAGGGAGTGTAGGCTTCCATCGCTGTTCATGGTTGTGTTCTTATGGTTTTATGTTACCTTTGTAATGACATTGTGTTGGCTTCAGACTTTCAGTATATTTAAGCTGAGGCTCCCCCCTTGCTCTGTGAAGCTGTCTTCTTTTGGGCACAAGTTTGATCGAGCATAATAGAATTTATGTGATCTGAAGGTAGCGCGGGTTTGATCGAATAATACTAGCATTTATGTGATCTGAAGTTGATCGAGCATAATAGAATTTATGTGATCTGAAGGTGGCGCAGGCTCTAATGCCTGTAATCTAACATACTTTCCGAAGTGAAGGATAAGATTATAGATCTGCACTTTTGGTCTGGGACTCTGGGTTAATAGAAGTTCAGGACATGTATGTTTTTGGTTTGTTGGGAAGCTGAAGCTGGAGATTTCAAACCTGCATTGTGAAATATACCTGGTTAGGGAACAAACTGTTGTGTGTGTATTTCCCCAAGCTGTATAACAGAACCTGGTAAAAAAAACTTAGCTGTTGCTGAGAGATTTATGAGGTACAAATCCAGAGTCTGATGCACCATTTTGTAGCAACCGGAATCATATATAGGCTTAACGTACTTTCTCTGTCAGTGACCACCACAACGCACCCATCAGCAGAACCCTTCCTGGAAGAAAAGGACATGCCCTAGTTCATTTGAGGAAGGTGACTCTAGGAAACCCAGAGTATTTAATGTTCCTTTAATCTTGATGTAGTATTTCTCCATTTCTCTCTGTTGAAATATTTATTTAGTACCATCTGGGTTCAGTCCCTATTTCCTTTCCATCTTTCCACTGTTTAACACTTTAATTTTGTAGTTTTTATGGGTATTGGTGCATACATATGATTTGTGTTTTACTTTTGGGGATTTAGTCATGACTTTATCACATTCTGCTCCAGAGGCACAACACAAGTAAGAAAGGAGGTAACAGTAAAACTGAAAGAGGTGCAAGCAACGCACGACAGTTTCCTGAATCTCACAAGTCCCGATTTATAAGGTGAGGAAAGCTCGCTCACTCCTTAAAAACAGCTAAATTATCCTCTGTCAGCCAATTCATCACCATCAATGTTTCTGTAATGTAACCAGGTGGCATGCGTTTGCGTTATTGTTTTGAGCAGGAATTTAATGAAGATATATGGAGCAAACTCACAAAAAGAGTAGCTTCAAATATGACTCTGAGTGTTCTCTAGTCGCACTAACTGCTGATCTTAATTACTTTCGGTAGTATTTGATTTCCTGTTTTATCACCAACTGGTGAATTTAATTTGTTTGTAAGAGAAGCAAGGCTCTTTGCTTGCATTGCACAGGTGTATTCTAGACTGCAGTGATTCCACCACAAGAGTTCTGACCTCAGGAAGTTTGGTTAGAACTTAGAAGTGCTCACGATGAAAGTAAGGTTGTTGATGACTTAAAGGTTGTTATTCTGCTAATAATTGTTTAAATATCCATTTCATTTCTTCAGTAGCATACTGATTTACTCTCACCAGTGTAATAATTTTAAGATTGAAGTGTCCTTCCAGATAAAGAACATGCCACAGGGACTTAGCAACATTACAATCTAGGAGTACAATATAATGTTGCTGTCCTCAGCGTCATGGGCTTCCGCTGTACAGGACACTGTAAATCTATGATCAGGTGCAGACTGAAACTCATGGGGAGGTGGCAGCCTTACGGCGTGTCTACGAATCAGGCAGATTAATGGCCACTAGTGGCAGACTGACTGACAAACCAAGTAAACTCAACTGCAATTATTAGACTGGGGTTGGGGGTGCTCATTTAGAAAAGATATAAATGGACAATGGTGCATGTTTGGAGAACAGGAAGAAGGAAAAGAGCAAAACGGCAGCCTCCAAGCACTTTCGTCATAGTTGAATTGAATTTGAATCCCATTTTGCCTAATTTTAGCTTCGGCTTGGGAACAAGCTGACCTGGCCATGTTTTGCATGCTGTTGTATGGTTCAATTTGGGAGCCGACCATCTTGGCATGCTTCGTTTATTTCCGACTTTACACCCCTCAAGAACTCGGCATGGCTTAACTGGGTCCTTCACTCGGTGTCTGGAACTGGAACCATGAAGACCTACTTATAGTTGTTGGAGATAAGAATATCATAGATTGTTTTTGTACCAAGTGGTTGTCAAATAAAGGTGTGTCATTATCAAGTTGATGTTGCCTTCAAAAATAGTTATCCAATTGTCGCAAAATTAGTTTCAGTTCATCTTCCTTATGCACTGTCCTCTGCAACCTTTAGGCTGTGTTCGGGAATCCTCTGCTCCTCCGCCAGAGAGCGGAGCGGGCGGAGCGCCCCTTCCGCCGCTCGCTAAAATTGAACTGCGTGCCGCTCCGCTCCGCGGCGGAGTTACAGAGCAGAGCGATTCCGAACGGCCCCTTATTCTGACTCCTAACTCTTGTAACAAAATGCAATATCCTCGCCGTGTTGAGGCTGTCAGTATATTGATTGTAAGTTGAGGTGACAGGCAATTTTCGTGGTTGATCACGGCGCGCCGAAGCTCCTTCGTGAGATGCATCATGTATGATGCGATGATCTGCCTTATTCTCCTACGTAATGATTCGTGCGTTCAGCTGTTTGCATGAGCAAGTCGTTCAGAGAACGACGATCAATCGCTTCTTTGTTGTAATATACGGATGATGAATCTGGAGCTGTTAATCTCAGTTTTCGTGTCTTGTCCGTAGCTAGTGCCTAGTGCGTGCCCATGGCATTAAAACCAACAGGCATGCATGCTGCTGGGGCAACAAATATCCATCGATCAGGCTAGCACGATAGGGTTCCTGTGAGGAACTTACTTCGTTTATAGTACTATTATACTTTGTGGAGTGTCAGGAACCTGACCTTGGGCAGTGCTAGTGACTTTAGTCCCACCTCGGATATGGGAGGAGGCTAGGAGGTCCTTATAAGGGAGAGTGCCACACTCCCTTCGGGCTGGTTATTTGGGATGTGGTGGGCTATTTGTTTGTAGTGGAGTGTCCGATGCGCACCGAAAACGTCCAAACATATGCCGATGCACCGGGAGCTGGGCCTAGGCTGCTAACAAGTGGTATCAGAGATGGACCTTGGGCAGTGCTAGTGACTTTAGTCCCACCTCGGATATGGGAGGAGGCTAGGAGCTCCTTATAAGGGAGAGTGCCACACTCCCTTCGGACCGGTCTTTTGGGATGTTGTGGGCTCTCTGCTTGTAGTGGAGTGTCCGATGCGCACCGAAAACGTCCAAACGTATGCCGATGGACCGGGAGCTGGGCCTAGGCTGCTAACAAGTGGTATCAGAGATGGACCTTCGGCAGTGTTAGTGACTTTAGTCCCACCTCGGATATGGGAGGAGGCTATGAGCTCCTTATAGGGGAGAGTGCCACACTCCCTTCGGGCCGGTCTTTTGGGATGTTGTGGGCTCTCTGCTTGTAGTGGGGTGTCCGATGCGCACTGAAAACATCCAAACGTATGCCGATGGACCGGGAGCTGGGCCTAGGCTGCTAACACGTACATTCCAATCTTCTTGAATTTGTTCCATATACCCAGCGGTGCAAACTACCAATTCTTACGTCCCTATCATCCTAATGGCCGTCGTTTCACCGTAACCAGTGCGTATTAGCCTTTATATATGTTCTTCTCCGGCGTTAAAACAAGCATGCATGCATGCTGCTGTGCATTATCAAGTTGATAAGAATAGCATATAGATTGTCTCTGTACCAAAAGTGGTTGTCAAACAAAGCAGGTGTGTCATTATCAAGTTGATGTTGCCTCCAAAAATAGTTGTCAAAATTTCACAAAATTAGTTTCAGTTCGTCTTCTTTGTGCACTGTCCTCTGCTACCTTTATTCAGAATCCTAATTCTTGTAACAAAATGCAACATCCTCGCGATGTTGAGGCTCTCAGTATATATATTGATTGTAAGTTGAGGTGGCAGACAATTTTTTATGGTTGAGCAAGTCGTTCAGAAAACGATGATCAATCGCTTCTTGTTGTAATATACGGATGATGAATCGTCGAAAAAGGGTTTTTCCCCGCTTTATATACAAAGCAACCAACCAATCGTTTCTTTGTTCTTTCTCTGTCGTTTCTTACGGATGATGAATCTGGAGCTGTTAATCTCAGTTTTCGTGTCTTGTCCGTAGCTAGTGCCTAGTGCATGCCCATGGCATTAAAACCAACAGGCATGCATGCTGCTGGGGCAACAAATAGCCATCTTTCAGGGCGGCACGATAGTGTTCCTGTGAGTGGATCTACACGACGTCGTGCTCATATTCACGTGGGTGTTGGGGAAAATATTTTCAGAAATTAACCACAAAAACTAGCTTGGTGCGGTTCTCCCATGGGTCCCATCGCAAAGCAGAATTTTTTTTCTTTCAGAAGGGCCCAAATCACCACAAACATAGTAAAAATTACAACAAAAGGCCCTGCACCACCGAACGACCACTATCGCAAAAACGAGCTGTCGATGCGCTGTTGTCACGGCTCTCTGCCAGAGCCCGTTTGACCAGTTAGATGATAGTCGAAAAGTCTTCGTGCATGTGACCCTAGGGACCAGTGTCCCAGAGCCGCAGTCGTCGCCATTAGAACCCTTGAATCAACCTGAAGCTTGTGACACCAAGTCTCGATGTTGTGCACGCTCGACAAAAAAAACCCTAACATCGTTGCCCTAAAGAGATGACAAGAATCTATGCTGGGAATTTGCCGACTTTGTCCCTATGGATGAACTCAAGGTGGATCATAACCCGGAAGACTAGCTCGAAGATGAAGCGTTGTTATTCGTCGAATGTCGCCCCTGTGAGAAAAAGAATCCTAACCTAAACTATTCGCCAGAGCCAAGGCACCTGGACCCCAAGGGACAAAGCTGACATAGAAGCATCGGTGTGAGCTAACACTAGTCGTTTTTATTATTTATTCACTAATTTGTACTAATAACTGCTTAATTGAAGTTTACTTGGGTAAACAAATATAGGACATTTTAGATCACCCAAATAGTGACCTAAAACATTTTACATATTGTTTACAGAGGTGGTAGCTGACACCGTAGGAATTTTTCTTTGTTTTGTCCCTGGGATCCCCTCCCGCCTCTCCGTCACCAACTAACAGAGGAGAGGTGGATCCATTGGCTCACCGGTCAAGTTTGAGAGGGATGAGTCTCCTAAGGTCTTGTACAATGGGAGATGCTTAGAGGGGTGCTTAGAAAAATAAATCGAGATTTTCTGAAGCACCGGTGCCTATTTCTACAGGAGAGATGCTTAGTTAAGCGTCTACCCTGTGTAAATAAGCACCGGTGCTTAAGAAAAGTCTGGTTTATTTCTCTAAGCACCTCCTCTAAGCACCTCCCATTGTACAAGGCCTAACCGCTACAGTGCGAGGGAACGGCGACCCCTCACCTCAAAAAGAAAAAACCAGGACCGGCACTGCGACAAACCCTAAACAAGGATACGTATCGTGATTGCTATTACTGAAAAAGGCTTTCGCCCCGCTTTATATTATAAAGCCAAATCATGATTGCTATCCTGGTGGTCTCACAACCACATACATGCTCCTATAGTCGGTAGTCCCAAAACCGGACAATTTTTTTCCTACAAAGCAACAATAACTAAAACATGCTGCAGATTTGGGACATGCAGAATCATTTCCAAGGGGTCTATTCTCGGGGGGCATACGAGGAAACAAAAGCGCACGTGAGTTTGGTGATGCCATTGAAACCACCATTTCTCTAATAAAATAAGGTAGCTCTAGTTCAACATGCATCATGCATGCATGCCCGAATAAAATAGGCTAACCACATGCGAAAAGACGTGTCGGGGCAAATTATTTTTTTGGGAGACTAATCAGAATCATAACTACTACTCCTTCTAGACATATCGATGGTCTCACCTGCGTTCCAGAGTCATAGTCGTCCTGGCTGTCGTCGAGAACCACTTGGCCTCTCGCCATCCCCGTGTTGTCAAGATCATGCATGCACATATGCAAGGTGCAGAACTGAGCTTCGGTGACGTAACATGTCAGTGACTAAACTGCACCTGCAGTTACGTCACTGAAGCAGCGTCCCAAGGTGCACCTACACCCAGTGGCAGAGCTAGTGAGGGATAATTGAGGGGGGGGGGGGGGGGGGGGTGGTGGAGGGGGTATGGTCAAAAATATTTTTTTGTAGGGGGCAAAGACTGCATTTCTCTCCATTTGTGGCACCCAAAACGGAGTTCCTTCACAAAAGATTCATGGGCTCGGTTGGGGGGGGGGGGGGGGGGGGGGCATGGACCCTGCAGTAATACACATAGCTCCGCCAGTGTCTACACCGTACCACATGGTGACCTAATTTCCTTGCCCTATACCATGGTTTTATCCAAAAGTTACTTCTTCTGTAAACTAATAAAAGACATTTCAAATCACTAAAGCCTTTCTACGTCTTATATTAACTACCAAGATGCCCGTGCGTTGCACAGAACATCAAGATGCATATGTATGAGTAGTTTACCTTGTGAGAGAAAAGGATAAACGAGGGAAGGCCTTATTTGCAAATGTGGAGAGGGGTGTGGGTATCTTTTTGCAAAATTGCCATAGTTTCCTTCCTATCCGTCAGATATAAATCAGATGACCTATATTGCAGGATGACAAGCATACCATCATCACCAACTCTGTTTTTCATAAGAGTAGAGATATATTAATTTACAAAGCTAGTATTAATAATGGTCAATTCATGTGTCGACGAGAGGGGACCATTCTGTGTCACAGTGGAATCTTATGACTCAACTGTATTTACATTTATACTACTTTAGACGGTGGAACCTATGTGTCATAGTGTCACCGTGAAAGCGTGATGTAGCGCATGTTGCGTGCATGAACAACTCAAGAAAATTTGGCTTGACAGAGGAGCAAGGTCGGTGCCCCGCCGAATGCGCTTGGGTGGCGTGAAAACGACAATATATCTTCTAAAAGATTTCTAAGAATAACCATAACCACCTACAAAAGAGTTGAACATAGTATCTAAAACATCAAATAAACATTACTAGATTTATCATGATTTTTTTGTAGCACCCGTGAAATTTAAACATCCATGATTCTAATTCTTAGTAGATGTCATGTGACCAGCTGTGTATGTGTCTCGGTATTTTCAGAAACCCGAGAATAGTGAGCAGGAGGGATTGGGAAAGAGTGTGGGTCTATATTTCGGAAAGAGACCCTAAAAACATATAGGGGCTCCGCGACGATGACGCTTATGAGTGTCCTTGCCTTGCTGAAGGTGTTGCAAGGAATGCGTACCCAGGATGCAGCTTGTTCAGCTTTCTCTTCTTTGCTTCACATGTTCCTCCAAAGCTAGGTTAGCGAGGCACCGATCCTCGTGCTCTTGCGACACTACTACCTCCTTCGGGGCTCCTCACCACGGAGGGCGAACGAAGCATTTTAGCAAGAGACTACCACAAGGTCCTTTCCAACGGGTCTAATAATGTAGACGATGATGTCTCTTGTAGTGTAGGTTGATGTGTCCGATGCTTGTTGGCCAATATTTCCGGCGCAAATGTTGTTGTGCTCTCCATCTGTGACCTTCCGAGTTTGCTCTATATTGTCCCCTAGTGTAATGTGCTGCCTCGATAGCATCCCTCTATTTTGCAAATGTTGTCTTCTATGTGCTCACAACATAACATGTGTTGCATCACACAACCAACCTATACTTAACTCCAAATATTTAGGAGCTGTTTCTCGCATTGTATTGTAACTATGCACTTGGTGTTTTGTGTTTTCTTTGTTCTTGCTTTGGCAAGAGGTATTGCCTCTTGTGATGTCAGTGTTTTTGTTCTAGTTTCTCTTATAAACTTGATCAATATCTTTTGGAAATGAGATCATAAATCTAACGAAGACCGAGCCTGGAAGGAGGAATACAAGTTGGAGGTTGGGATCGTAATCTTGACTTGACAACCATGCGTCCATGCTACGGGGGTACTGACCTAAAGGTTCACCGGCCATGGGCACTCAAAACGTAACGTGCCCCTATGCTTTTGCTCCATATCGTTAGTCGGTTCCACTTGACGCTGATAGCCATGAATGCAAAACAAGTTGGCTCAAAAATGTTAGGTTTGGATAGTAACAGTACGATCAAAAGACCCCCTTTAGCTTTCGTTGGTTTTCCACTTTTCCTTCTAGTTGAAATACCAGCGTTCTGCCGTTTTAATTTTCTCTTAAGAAAACATTAATTGTTTGGGTAGGGACAGTATCTACACATGATTTTCCAAGATGGCATATTTATGTACTACTTCTGTTTATTTTTATAAGACGTTTTAGACATTCAAACACTGTTCAAAACAGTACAAAGCAAGCTGTCTGAAACGTCTTATAAAAACAAATAGAGGGAGCATCACATATTCTGCTTGACACTCGTGTGATTATGTCGGTAAAATAAGGTCAGCCGTAAACTTTTTCATTTCTAATAATGGAACACGTCTTTATCTGCCCAGGTACAGTAAAACTACCGAGCTGCCGGCTCCAAGATTCTAGTAGGATGTAAACCCCGGTAGCAAACACACATTAGAATAGAAAAAGCATCCAATTGGTCACTCATACGCGCTAATCCCTACGCGTAAGGGAAAGGTGGCCGGTTGGGTTAGCTGAACATGCACGCAAAACCCCTACAGTATAAACACAGAACGGTAAGAGAAAGGACCCCTCCCGCGGCCGACTTGATTGCCGGACGGTGTAAGAGGAGATAGCAGCTAGCCAAATCATCTGCCAGCAGCCACCCTCGATCTCCCTGTTTAATGAACCATGGATCCCATTCCCATGGCAGAGAGCTTCCCGACGACGTGCGAGATAGTGGAGGTGGCGGAATGCCTCATGAAGAACCTCCGGTAAGCATGCATGCATGAATTCATCAGCTTTCTCTCGTGTAGCCTCGATCCGTTGCCACATCTCGATCTGATATGTCACCAGGACCAGCACGAGCACCAGCGAGCAGCAGGAGCTCAAGTCCATGTCGTCCCAGCAAACCAAGGACCACCTCTCAGTCCTCATCCCCACCAGCGTCGTGTACGAGGTACGATAATGAGATATTCTCTTTCTTATTACGACGTGTACAATTACCCTAATTTGCACTTCCATAATTAATTCATCGTATTATAAATTAATGTATGTAGGTTGTTCAGCACGTAGCCACTGAGATGGCAAGCGGCCTTGTGGTTTCTGACGAGGACGACGGCGACAACAGCGGCGGCAGCAGGACTAACAATAACAACCCCGGACCGCAGGTGAGATTCTATAGTATATGACTGTAGTATTCCCTGATGCGCCTGTTTGGTCAGCTTATTTTATTAGAGCATGTGCACGTTCGTTCAACTAGCTCGACTACACTGCCATGACGGACATGGTCAACGGCGGCGGCGACATCAGTGAGGTACTTAGTAGTACAACGGTTCACCTGAATGGCAACTTGTGCAGCAAGCTATATGCATGTAGCAGTACCATATTTAGTTAGGAATAGACAATTGATTAAGCTAATGACGGTGGCTATGCATGCTGCACAAGTTGCCATTCAGGTGACGGACGGCCTTCAGCTGGTTCCTGTCAACTCTCCGGTGGCGCCGACGCAGGTGAGATATCGCTACTCTACGCTATATGATTTGATATTTAGTTTTGAGACACCGTGGCATGTTCTGCCTCCCGTCTAAAGCGCTCTCTCTCTCTCTCTCTCTCTCTCTCTCTCTCTCTCTCTCTCTCTCTCTCTCTCTCTCAAACACACAAGCACCCTTAGGTTTCCCCCTAGTCTTCCATCTCTTTCACTCCCTGTCTATTCTCCAATTATTTGCCATGATTGTAGGGGATGATACTGATGCGACAATTTGATTGCACAGGGTGGACACGACAATGACAACCATTATGACAACTTCAGTATAAACATAGACCCAATCGATGAGGAGCCGTCTACCAGAGTAGTATCTTCAGTGCAGCTCTCACAAGCACTGTGGACAGTGGCCTTGCTCACTCTGGCCATCGATATTGGCACTGCGCTCTACAAGCCGGCCAGAGGCATGCTGTTCGGCCACAACAAGCTCGCCTATTACCTCACCCTCATCGGCATTTTCTTTTCTGGAATAGCGGAGGCTCTGATCGCCGTTTGGCTGTCCCACTCTCAAGAGGTTGACAAACGTTGTTTCTCGATCGGGAGGGTTGTCCTATGTGCCTCCATCGTGCCATTTGTTGCCATCATCGGCATAGGAGGTTTCTCTTTCATGGAGGGCTAATAGGACTCTTATACAAGCTGATGGAGCTGTTAGAACATATTCATATATTTATCGGTTTAGGTCTCTATGGCTTATTCGCCAAAGTTGACGTAGACGGACATTGTAATGATACATATAAATATACATCACACACCCATAGGGCAACACGCTACAACATCACAAGATGCATGCAGCCATTTTATTAAACGTCAATCAAGATCACCGAGTACCATTGTAACAATATACATATAAATATACATCACACGCCCCAGAGGACAACACACTGCAACATCACAATCCATTGCATTATATGATATCGGAGCCTCTTCTTCCTAAACAAGTATAGATGGCGCTCATCCCTATGATATGATAGGAGCCTAAACACGCGACACACATCAACTGCCTGATAAAAAAAAGATGAACATCAGCGGCGTACGGGAAGATAGATAGTGGCCCAAGCGGCACTTGCTTATTACCGAAGCTTCAAAGTAGATTTGTAAAGACAAATTAGTTTCCATTAATTCGAGTGCCATGTATGCGACGTGAGCGCGCAGCTGGTTGATTTTGCAAAGAATGTGACACAAGACGACAACGGTTTGAACACCTTTCTTCTATTTAGGACTCTGCAAAGAATGTAACTTTAGGACTCTGATTGGCTGTTGCCGCGTCCAAGAATTAGCTTTTGTTTCTTCCTTGGTCTCTGTGTTTTTTAGTTCATTGGTTCTGCTCATGATTTATAAATATTTTGTCCCTGTGTAGACAAAGGTTTACCACTCTTTTGACCCTCAACAACACATTCCATTTTATATAGAGGATGGAAGTAGGTAGATGCACTAAGCACATGACGTGATGTGCATTTTTTTTAAAGGATGACGTGATGTGCATGATAGTGCTACCAATAAGTTAACATCTTACATTGAAACCAAATAAACATAGGAAAAGTATTGCTTCCAACCGACTGATTTCTCAGGAAATCAGCCGCGTGTTGCGCCCTCCACGTGTCCCGACGGACCGACCCACCGCCCGCACAGCCTTATCTCCTCAACAACCGCTCCTTTTTTCTTCCGTCTCCTACCTCTGTCGCCGTTGTCATCCCCACCCATCTTCCTCTCGGCTCCCTCTCAAGCATAAGGCACGCGACCACCAGAGGCCGGCGACCACCGGAGCTCTCTCCACCTTATCTCCCCAACAACCCTTCCCTCTCTCTCGTATCCCCCATTTCCTCCACCGACGACGCAAAATCAAGACACCACCGGCCACCGGCAATGCAAGGGGATGAAGCACGGCTGCTTCCAAGTCCTGGCCACCGGCGCTGCAAATCCGATGATGCGTCGTAGCATAAGCCGTCTCCGTGCTGCAAGGGCAGCTCGGGGCTGTGAGCCAGAGGCGCGAGCTGCTGTGGGCAGCGGAGCTACAGTTCAATGAGCGTGCCGCTGCACGGCGGCGGCGAAGCTGGAGCGCAGGTGGAGAGCGGAGGAGCTGCAGTGAAACAGCCATGGTTCTGCACGTCGGCAGCGGAGACGCAGCGTAACAGCCATGGTGTTGCGCACCGTCGGCGGAGCTACAGGCAACACGCCCGTGAGCGAGAGAGCTGCAGTGCAACGGGTGGTGTGGTGCTCTGCTCCGGCGAAGGAGCTGCAACGGAACATGCCGGTGTTGCTATGGAGCGTCGCCGGGGCTGCCGGTGTTGCTATGGAGCGTCGCCGGGGCTGCCGGTGTTGCTATGGAGCGTCGTCAGGCCGCCGATGTTGTATTGGAGCATTGCCGAAGGCCTCTCGTGCTGCGATGAAGCGTCGTCAGGCCGCCGATGTTGTATTGGAGCATCGCCGGCCATCCGGTGCCGCGCGGTGCTTCAATGGAGCTTCGCCGGGTGCCCATCGGTGTTGCATTGGGCCGTGTCACGCGGTGCTGCCATGGAGCTTCAATGGTGCTCCGCCGGATGTCGTCGGTGTTGCTTTGGAGCTCTGCCACGCTCGGTGCTGCCATGGAGTAGCAGCAGCCGCTCCCGGCGTTGTGATGTAGCAGTCACCGCTGGCTCTCGGAGCTGCGATGCAGCACTCGGTGGTGTAGTGGAGCGCTTTGTCGGCGATGCCGGTGTTGCGAGGTTGCCGGAGCAGGTGCCACAGTGGGTTATGCATCATCGCCGTTTGCTACAGAGAGAGGAGCTGTGTGGATTGATGAGCATGGAGGATGCAATACAGCGGAGAAAGACGATGGGGTTGTGTTGCTGAGGGGAAGTGTGCACGTGCTCCAGCTGTCACAGATCGACGGACGTGCTGACTTCTATCGAACGGTAGTCAAGGCGGTTTACAAATCTTGCCCATCATCCGACTTACGCGTAGCAGTGGCCATAAACATAACTTACAAAGTTCGTACAGATCCTTCATTGTTAAAACGAATTACACGCCTAGACATATAGCGGCAAATATATGCAACATACGTGTAGGCACTTTGCACTTGCAGGCTAATATTACAAACTTTGTTCGTATTAATCAGTCGATTCTCTTACTTTCATAAGGGGAAAGACTGGGCGTGTCGCAATGCCACACTGACCTGATGGATTCGTTGTGCCCCTCTTCATTAGCATGTAACCTTTGTCGCCCCATGTCACCCCCCACGAGTTCTTCACGATCCAATACTTGGCACCATCTTGTGCCTGTCGCCCATAGCCTACTACGGTGACGGCATGGGTCAGTTTCGTGCTGCTACATGGCCCGTTGAAGATGCCTCCCTTGTAGTGGTGGAAGTGGCTGCCACTTGACGCGATCGAAACGGCTATAGGTCGGTTAGCCACAGCGTTCCTCAGCGACACCTCGCTGTTGCTCTCGACTCTCCCGGAGCCAGTGATCTTTGCGGCCGGCTTACGGTTCGTTCTGCACCGACCAGTGGCTGCCTTGTATCCGTAGGAGGATGTGGTGGTGATCCCTCCATTCTGCTGGATCCACTGGAAAGCTCTGCTAGCCCGGCCACCATTGCAACCACCGTCAAAGGAATCGCAGTCTACTAGTTGTTGCTCCGACAGAGACACCAGGGTCCCTCTCTTGATCTTGTGTAGTCCTTCGATTGCACCCACGGCGGCGAATGCCCAGCAAGATCCTGCAGTTGCATAGCAATGCTTATAACTTAATCATTGAGCTAGCATGGTATTTAAAAGGTATTTTGTAGTTGTTGTTACTTTGTTAGCAAGTTGTCATTCTCAATTGTCATAATTATATATGGGCGTGGCTAGGTCTCAGTCGACTGAGATTTAACAAAGTCTCGGTCAAGTAACATAACATACAATAGAGAAAAAGGAAAAACTATAAAATTTTTTTTGCATGAATCTTAATGTAAGATCTTACGGAATATAGCATCGACTAAGACTTCGTTAAATCTTAGTCGATTGAGACTTAGCAAGACTGATTATATATAGCTAGTAGAGAAAAAGAACAAGAGATGTTGCACATACCGCATTCCCCTTGGTCTTTAACTGGGGTGACGGCGCCTCTCTTCCTCCAGTCCACGCTACTCGGCACCCTAGCCGAGAAGTTGGCGTACACAGTGACACCCTCATATGTGTTGGAGCCGAGAGCTCCGGCGAGGCCTAGATCGCTGTCACCGCAGAGGAAGAGAGGTAGACGAAGACGACAGAGAGTTTTGTGTTGCGCACAGTTCTGCAGCTTTTCTCATTAATCTTCAGCTTATTTGTACATCAACTAGAAAGCGAAAAACCCTCCACACCACCGAGCCTACCGGATGTGCCATCCCACATCACCCGTCGTGCGTGAGGTGAGTGCAGGCCGAGTCCTACGCTGCATGCCATCCCATGAGCTCACAACGGCCGCACTAATCTAGCTAGCTACTAACTGAAAACGAAAAAATAGCTTCTGCGTGTACATGCACACGAGTCAGAGCCGGTTATTCAGCTAACTGAAGAAAACAAAAGAACTATCCTAAGAGGCAAAGGATTACAGGCTCAACAATTCACCCCCTAATCCTTGTGCCCTGGGATCACCTTGACGACGCCGAGCTTCTGTCGGAGCTCAATGAACTTGATTCTGCCCCCTAATCCTTGTGCCCTGGGATCACCTTGACGACGCCGAGCTTCTGTCGGAGCTCAATGAACTTGATTCTGCCCCCTAATCCTTGTGCCCTGGGATCACCTTGACGACGCCGAGCTTCTGTCGGAGCTCAATGAACTTGATTCTGCCCCCTAATCCTTGTGCCCTGGGATCACCTTGACGACGCCGAGCTTCTGTCGGAGCTCAATGAACTTGATTCTGCCCAGCGCCTTGGTGAGGACATCGGCAAGCTGTCCGTCAGTGCCAACATGGTCGACATCCACCTTGCCATCTTTAATGCATTCACGAATGAAATGATATCGTATGTCAATGTGCTTACTTCTTTCGTGATGCACCGGGTTCTTGCCGAGCTCTATCGCCGACTTGTTGTCGACGCGCAGCTTCGCCGTCGTTGGCGCGTCGCCAGTGAGCTCACCAAGGAGCCTGCACAGCCACACGCCCTGGCATGCTGCAGATGCCGCCGCCATGTACTCAGCCTCGCAAGACGAGATGGCGACGACCTTTTGCTTCTGTGATATCCACGTGATCGCGCTGGAGTCGAGGAAGAACACCACACCCGTCGTGCTCCGGCGATCATCAACATTGCCGGCGTGATCGCTGTCGCTGTAGCCGATCACCTCCGGCGCTGAATTACCTCCCCGCTTGTAGCAGCAACCATACTCCAAAGTCCCGCTAACATAGCGGAGGATTTGCTTCACCGCAGCCCAATGCGATTCTGCAGGCGCCTCCAGATACCTGCTGACGATGCCAACGGCGTAGGTGATGTCGGGTCGTGTGTTACAAAGGTATCGAAGGCTGCCGACGATGCTTCTGTACCGTGTGGCGTCCACGGCGTCGCCGGCGCCAGTCTTGGACAGCTGGAGACGATTCTGCATAGGAGTGTCGCTAGCGTTGCACCCCCTCATCCCAGCAGCTTCGAGGATCTTCATGGCGTAGGCGCTCTGACAGAGAGTGATCTCTCCGTCCTTCCGTCGTACCTCGATCCCAAGATAATAGCTCAGGAGGCCGAGATCACTCATGTCAAACACACTGCGCATCTGCTCCTTGAACGCCTTGATGTCGTCGATGCTGCCGCCGGTGATGATCAGATCGTCCACATACACCCCAACCAGCAGTGTCCCCGTGCCAGTGCTCCTCCTGTACACCGCATGCTAGAGGGGGCTGCGCTCGAACCCGAGCGACGCAAGCGACGTGTCCAGTTTGGCGTACCATGCTAGGGGCGCCTGTTTCAGACTGTACAAGGCCTTCCAGAGACGCAGCACCTTTCCTTCCTCGCCGGCGATGACAAAACCCGGTGGCTGGTGAACGTAGACTTCCTCGATCAGGTCACCATTCAAGAACGCCGACTTGACGTCCATGTGATGGACTTGCCACCCTTGCCGTGCCGCCAACGCCAGCAGTAGCCGCACTGTTTCCATGCGAGCTACCGGCGCGAACACCTCGTCGTAGTCCACGCCTTGCCGCTGCGAGTAGCCCTTCGCCACCAAACGCGCCTTGTGCTTCACAATCTTGCCGGCGGGGTCCCTCTTGACCTTGAACACCCATTTGAGCCCTATCGCTCGGTGCCCAGGCGGGAGCGCGGCGAGCTCCCAGGTCTTGTTCTCACGGATCGCGACCAGCTCGGCGTCCATGGCGCACATCCAGCAAGCCTCCTCCAGTGCTTCATCGACGCCAGCGGGTTCTTCAGCAGCGATGAGGCAGAGACCCACTTGGTCTTCTCTCGCCGCTTCTACCTCAGCCAGGACATGTGTCATCTTGCGATAGCGCGTTGGCGCATGGTCGAGGTCGTGCCGCTCCCAGTCGTCACTGGGCGGCGTAGCCCAGCCGTCGTCATCAGGGGCTGGAGAGCACGCTGGCATTGTCGGTGTAGCCGGACAGCTCCCCGGCGAGGAGGAGCTTGGTGAAGAGGATGACGAGGACGACCCGTCTGAGCTCGACGAGGAAGGCTGCACATCGACGCTCTGTTCGTCGCTGTAGACGACCACAAAGTGTTCGTTCGTGGGAGTCGCCGCAGCACCTGGCGCCGGCGTCCAGTCCCACTTCCTCCGTTCTTCAAAAACAACGTCACGCGTGACGTGCACCTTGTTCGTGGCCGGATCAGACACCCTGTACGCCTTGGCTCCTTCAGCGTACCCGATGAAAATCATCGGCGTTGAGCGGTCGGCCAGTTTGTCGATGCCGGGGCCGACTCGCTTGACGTGGGCGACGCACCCGAATGTGCGCAGGTGATGGACCGCCGGCTTCTTCTTGTGCCACGCTTCATACGGCGTCTGCCCGTCGACGCTGCGCGTGGGGGATCGCTTGAGCAGGTAAACCGCGGTCTTGACCGCGTCGCCCCAGAACATGGCGGGCACGGCCATGCTCTTGAGCAGGCACCGCGCCATCTCCACCACGGTCTGGTTGCGCCTCTCGACCACACCGTTTTGCTGCGGCGTGTATGGCGCGGTGGTGCAGTGCTTGATCCCTCCATCCTCGCAGTACAGACGGAATTCTGTGGAGTTGAACTCCCCGCCCCGATCGGAGCGGAACGCCATGAGCCGGCGCCCAGATTCAGCTTCAGCAAGGGCCTTGATCTTTTTGAAACGTTGAAACGCCTCATCCTTGGATTTGATCACCTCTAGCCACATGTAACGTGAGTGATCATCAACAACCAGCAGGAAATACCGATTACCTCCGGTCGTCGCTGGCTTGATCGGACCACAGAGGTCCGTGTGGACAAGCTCAAGCGCGTGCTCTGCGCGGTACGCCGAGGCCTGCGGGAACGGGAGCCGGTGCTGCTTGCCCAGGGCGCATCCGTCGCTGTACTGGTCGACGCGGTCGACGAGGGGCACGCCATTTGCCATCTCCAGGCGCGTGAGTTCGCGTAGCGCCCTAAAGTTCAGGTGGCCGTAGCGCGAATGCCACAGCCATGCCGTGTCATCGCCGCTCGCCAGTAGGCACATCGGCTTGGTTAGCACCAGGGGAAGGACGTAGAGACGCCCGGCGTTGCGCGCCACGCACGCGAGCAGCCGCCCGTCCGGATTGCGGAGGCGAAGGACCCCGTCGTGGATCACCGTCTCGCAGCCGAGCTCATCCATCTGACCGATGCTCAAGATGTTGCTGCACAGACGGGGTATGTAGTATACCTCTGCGAGCGTCAGATGTTCCCCGCTGCGGCACTGGAAGAGGATCGTGCCTCTCCCCTCGATCTGCACACTGGACCCGTCGCCGAGCCTCACGGTCCCCCGCGCTCCCACGTCGAGCTCGGAGAAGATCTCGCGGCGACCGGACATATGATTGCTAGCCCCGGTGTCTAGATACCAGGAGGTGTCGCAGGTGCCGCCCTCCTGGGCAACGCGCGCCTGGGAGCGTTCCTCGTTGAGAAGAACCCGCTCGACCGGGCGCTCAGTCGTGACCGTGAGCGCGGCCGTGGCGAGCAGAAGAGTCGCCTCATCGTCTTGGTTGCCTGCCACCGCAAGGTTCGCCTGATCCTTGCGTTCACGGTGCGGCTCGGTGCAGTGCTTCGAGAAATGCCCAGGTTTATTGCAATTGTAGCACTTCACCTGAGACATGTCGCGTTCCCCGTTCGGCGCGCCATCACGACCGCCGTTTCCGCCACTGCCTTGGCCGCCCCCTCGACGTGGCTTGCCGTGGCAACGATTTGAGCCGCCGCCTTGTCCGCCGGACCCGCCTGGTCCGCCGAGGCCTGCTTGGCTGCCGTTCTGGCTGCCGCCCTACCCTTGGCCGCGCTGATTCTTGCGCGCGTGCCACTGCGCCTCCGTCATCAGTAGCTGAGCCCCGCCGCCTCCACCTTGATCGTTGGTGAGGTAGCGCTCCTCCGCAGAGCACAGACGGCCGACGAGCTCCTCAACTGAAAGCGTGTTGAGGTCGAGCATCGTCTCGATGGCGAGGGCGATCTGCATGAAGCGGGGCAGGACGACGCGCAGGAATTTCTGAACCACCCTCACCTCTTTCATGGTGTCGCCGAGCGAGCGCAGGTTGTTGACGAGTGAGGTGATCCGCATGCCGAACGCGTCAAGCATCTCGCCGTCGCGGAATGCGATCGCCTTGAACTCGGAGCGCAGCCGTTGCGCCGTGGCCTCGCGCACGCGTGCGACTCCCATGCGCATGGTCTTGATCGTATCCCATGCCTCCTTCGCGGTCCTCTTAACCACGATCGCACCCACCATCTCCGGCGGTATGGATCGCAGAATGGCCGCCAGCGCCGCCTTGTCGTTGGGGACGCTCGACGGGTTCCCTTCCACCGCGTCCCACATCAAGTTAGCCTCCATGTTAATCTGCATCAACATAGACCACTCGAAGTAGTTTGTCGGTGTGAGCATTGGCCACACGGTGGTGCCGCTCGGGACGAGACGCTCCTGGACCGTGCGCTCGTGGATGACGACCTCCTTGCCGTACCGGCGGGTGCGGCTGCGACCGCGGTCGGGAGTCGGCGAGCGCGCACCACCACTGCCGCTGCCGTCGCGCTGGTGGGCTGCAGTGCGCGCCGCTGCCGCCTTCGCCGGAGAGGTCGAGCCGGCCATGGTCACCGAGGAACTACGCGGCTCTGATGCCATTTGTTGGAGCCGAGAGCTCCGGCGAGGCCTAGATCGCTGTCACCGCAGAGGAAGAGAGGTAGACGAAGACGACAGAGAGTTTTGTGCTGCGCACAGTTCTGCAGCTTTTCTCATTAATCTTCAGCTTATTTGTACATCAACTAGAAAGCGAAAAACCCTCCACGCCACCGAGCTTACCGGATGTGCCATCCCACATCGCCCGTGGTGCGTGAGGTGAGTGCAAGCCGAGTCCTACGCTGCATGCCATCCCATGAGCTCACAACGGCCGCACTAATCTAGCTAGCTACTAACTGAAAACGAAAAAATAGCTTATGTGTGTACATGCACACGAGTCAGAGCCGGTTATTCAGCTAACTGAAGAAAACAAAAAAACTATCCTAACAGGCAAAGGATTACAGGCTCAACAATATGGGCCCGCGCCATTGACAGGGCCAACATGGGTGGTGATAATCTCCTTGTCATCCTCTGGAATCTGCCCGGTATAAAGCACCATGAACTCTTCATCTGTAAGGTCGGTGAAGGGACCCTCTCCAAGCTCGTACGTGAGCCCAGAGGTAGTCGCATCAGCATTCACAGCCTCTATGTACCTCATGTTGCTCTTGTATACCTCAAACCGGCGAGCCTTCTCATCGGAGGTGGAGTAGGATCTGTTCTGCGCCGTCATCCACACGTGGAAACGGTCCATCATCAGATCATGGTGGTCGTCGATGCCGATGTCGGAGCGCTCACGGGGAAGATCATCGCTTGTCGGCAACGACTCAGAGGAGCAGCCGGCTAGCATGAGGCAGCTGGTGGCAAGGAGCACACATAGCGCTACTGAAGAGCACCTAGACATGGAGAACGTGATCGTGTGACCAGTCATTTGATGGTAACGCTAGTGTGTTGATGGTGATTGGATGCTCTCATGCTCAGCTAGGTTGTGGTGCTTTTATAGCCCAACTAAATCAGCTGCTATATGAAAGAAGTAACATGCATGAGGGCATGGCCCACGTGCTGCCCCGCTGGTCCAGCTCGGCTCAGACTCTACAACGGAGGTTCGTGTGGGGTAGCTGCTCAATGAGGAAGACGAAAATAGTAACTGAGATGAAGCACACTGAGACGAGGGAAGAAAGTGGTGATTCAGGTGGTGTGGACAAGGCATGTCTCCCACGTCTAGTCCACCCATATTTATTTAGAGTAAAGTCTTGTCCAACCATACGATGATTGAAGCTATCATGCAGTCGGGTTTTTACATCACCAAAGCGGAATCATCCGGTAGCCAACGGGGCACTGCACCAGCTATGTAATGCTTGTGCACATGCTTACATATCTGAAATCATAGAGGCCAAAATTTCCCCGTATAAAATACTATTCCCTCCATCCTAAAATAAGTATCTCAACTTTATACTAACTTTAGTACAAAGTTGTATTAAGGTTAAGACATTTATTTTGGACGGGGGGAGTATTAGCCAGCATGATGGCCGGATTAAACAAAGCGTGGACATGCAAATATCTGATCACCGCGAGATTAAGTTTGGCTTCAACAGTGCATACAATTTAATTGACTCAGTTATGTACCATGGATGGAGGTAGCTCTTGGATCGGATTAGACAGAGAAGAGAGCTAATTGCATAATAAAACATGTCAGATCCGAGTAGAAGGCCACGATCCAGCATTGGCATATTTCAATTTTATCAGGAAGTATTCTACAAAGAAAATATTTCTTGTGTTATTTTATTACAGCTCTCAAATTGTAGTACTCCCTCCGTAAACTAATAGAAGAGCGTTTAGATCACTAAAATAGTGATCTAAACGCTCTTATATTAGTTTACAGAGGGAGTAACAGTTTTTTTCAGTTTCAAAGAAAATAAATGTTTACTCAAGCTAATTAGCATGTTTACCTGTGTAGTTATGGGCATGCAAGCGGCCGAGTAGAGGAGTACAAAAGCCTAGCTCAGATGGTTAGGATCTTTGTAGTGGAATCAGTCCATCAAGGTTCAAGTCCTAGACTTGGGATAGGTGCTTGTATTTTTCTGGATT
The DNA here is from genome assembly GCF_002575655.3 of Aegilops tauschii subsp. strangulata. Classification (NCBI taxonomy): domain Eukaryota; kingdom Viridiplantae; phylum Streptophyta; class Magnoliopsida; order Poales; family Poaceae; genus Aegilops; species Aegilops tauschii. The sequence goes on along the minus strand of NC_053037.3, from coordinate 33,394,495 downwards.
TATTTCAGCCTTTCCGGTGATATTTGTTCAGTGGGAGGAGATGTTCCCGTTGACTACGCAAGCGCCTGTGTTCAGTGGAAGGAGATGTTTCCATTGACTACGTAGGCACCTCTGATGACTTCGTCGATCTCAAGATGTTGTCCCGGCTTAGTCTCTTGAAAATGCTCATCGGGGTAAGGTGTGTGTGCATTCGTAGAGGTGAATGTATATGTGTGTATGAGTGTCTGTGTCTAATACTGCGTTAAAAAAGTGTGCTTATGTACACCCTCCTTATAAAATATATACAACTCCCAAGGCAAATCAATGGTTGAGATTAAAGCCGAGCCCATGTGGATATTTCACCATGTCGGTTAGCAGTTTCTTAATTATTGCCACGATCAGGTGATGTTCATGCCAGGATCTTAGTCATGAGTGAAAGTGGTTAAGTTTAATCCTAACTAAACAAAACATAGAGCATGCCGCACGATCCAGTGTTGTTGCTGCCACGATCTTAGTCAACTGGATAATACCATGCATGTGTGTTGTTGTGAGAATCAGTTGTAATGTATATCAATAGATTTGTTTTTACGAAACATAGAACATGCCACACGATCCGGTGTTGTTGCTTTCATGATCTTAGACCACGAGTGCACATGGTTAAGTTTATCATACTTATAACTAAAAGACACAAAGAAGATTCCACGTGATCCGGCCAGTGGTGTTACTGCCATGGTATATCCTAGTCCATGAGTGCAAGTGATTAAGCATAGTCCTAACTAAACAAAACATAGAATAGCCACACAATCCGGTGTTGTTGCTCCTATGATCTTAGTTCATGAGTGCAAGTGGCTATAAGCTTAGTCGTAACTACAAAACATAGAGCATCCCAACCACGAAGCTGAGAAACAACATGTCAACCTTGATTGCAAACGCGGATAATTAACAAATGTATGTTACAACTAGTAATTAAGCATCAATTTTGGTGTTATAGATTTTAAAACACACATTAGTTAGAGGAACAAAATATTCGTAGATCGGTGAGTCACCAAATGAGCATTAGTATAGCATTATCCTCCCGGACCAAGTTTAGAAAGAAATAATATAGAATTCGTTGGTTTAGAACAAAGACTGAAACCATGTGACACACATTTGGTACAACAAAGGCCTCTAACCACAAGTTCGGATAGAAATGAAGCGAAATTTATTGGTTACGCTCAAAGAATGAAACTCTGCGATGCAGGTTCAGGACAGCAAAGTCCCCTCCCCCCTCCCATGGCTCAAGTTCATATAGAAATAAGTCAAAGTTCACTGGTTCGATACAAAGAATGTAACCAGGTAGAAGTACCAATAGACGAGTCTAACAAACAAGAAGATACACTTGAAAAGCTAAATAGAGTACAAAGCATCCAGATATGCAATGAAATAAGTTAGATGTCCCAATAGCAGACAAAGATTGACAAGGGAAATGATTCAAAACACGAAGGGGGAAAATATAATACATTGCGAAGAAATAGAACTCGTTTGTTCATAGAAAACAACATGAAGTGTTCGCCTAGTTCAACTTGCTGGCACAACTCTGTGTCGGGTTGGAGAGGCTGGTCCACAACTCTAAAGGCATGAAAGTCTTTGTCATGTTCTCCTTGAACTAAGTTCTACAAAACTCATCCAAATACTTGTGGTAGATCTTGAGGTGATCTTTGGACCTAGCCATACTAGTCCTTCGGAGAATCCACACTTTGGATGCTCTTCAACAAACTTCTAACAATCAAGAGGATGCAAAGTCCTCAAGAGTAAAAAGTCTAGGTTCAGCTTTGATCAATTTTTTCAGTGATCCTCACTCACTTTGCAGTTTTTAGGCTGTTTTTCGTCACTTACGATTTCTCTCAAATCTTCAGGAGGATGGGTTGCTTAGACAACACTTGTAAAATCACTCGGAGCTGCCCACCACAAATGGTTGAGAGGCGTGGCTATTTATAGCCACGAGCGAACCCATGTGGGTGTTGAAATGACCGTTGGAGGCACACAAACCATCATCAACCCGACATGACTTGTGGTTGGGTTCGTTCGTGGCCATCGTATGCTCTAGCAGATCCCCATCTACCAACTCCCAAACAAATCGACTCATCGAGCACTCAATGAGAGAGTGTTTCCAAGAATCATCAACGCCACACAGGGAACGACAGACGAGATGCACATCTTCTGCCTCCTCCCTGCATGGGCCGGAGCCATGGTTCTATTAGCCCTTTTATAGTCTGGCCTAATAAAGTTGGGCTCCAGTACGCTGGGCTTTTTTCCGATAAGAAGTATGCTGGGATCAAACCACAAAAGCAAGCACAATTAAGAAAAGAAAGAGAAGCAATAACATCACTGTAGGAATGAATAATCTCCACACTCTAGTAACATTTTTTTTCTGAAGAAGATAATGACTCCAATGGAAAATTGTCTCAACTAGAGGAGGTTTCTAAGAGTATAGTTCTTTCACAAGACTGTGACTCTTTGGTCTGGCAATATGAAAGTTCTGGCCAGTATACCTCTAGCTCTCTATACACTATTGTAAATTTCAGAGGGGCTACCCAAGTTTGTTTTCCTTCGGTTTGGAAAATTATTATGCCAAGTAGGGTGCACATTTTCCACTGGTTGTTATTTTATAACAAGCTGATGACTAGAGACAATTCGAAAAAGACGAACCTGGAAAAACCTAAAGAATGTGCTTTCTGCTCTTGTAAAGAATCAGTTTATCACCTCTTTTTTGGATGTGTAGTTGCAAAACAAATCTGGGTTGCTGCTAGTGTTATAAAAACCCAGAATCTATTGCCTGACTGTGGATTGCTGGCAAATCATTAGATCATGTTAATGTCTTTAGTGCAGCCGTTCTCTGGGCTATATGAAAACATAGAACTAACATGATCTGAAGAATGCACCCTGCATGGTGCCAAGTTCGGGCCGCCGTCGCCGCCACAAGTCGATCGCTTCAGCGTTGCGCCGAGCCCCATGTCTACTCTTGACTTGGCTGCTCTAGCCTCACTTGTAGCGATGTAGCGTGAGCATTTCTGCTTGCATGTGTGCTAGAATGTTGGATTTGTCCTGGCATGTATGCCTTGTGGACCTTTAGACCATTTTCTTCTTCTTTTTGTCTTCACCTCAAGTGAAGAGTTTAAAAACTTTGTTTTGCGTGCGTTTTGTGGTACTCGGGTGCATGGTTTCCTTTCAGTGAAATGGGAGCCGGGGAGCTCCTCCCTCTTTGTATCTAAAAAAAGAGCTCAATATGGAACGGATCAGGAAAACTGCACCCTCAGCCTGGATCGATATATAGCATCTGCTTGTTCCGCTCCATTGAGCATCATATGATGCCACCGTGGTCATGTCCAGAGCCTCCTTTTTCCGCGACTTATTGGCAAGACAATGTGAGAGGAGCAGGGGAGCAACTGACGTTATTGAAGGCTCTCTCATTTCTTTCATTCCACAGGGCCCGCCACACGAGCAAATAGAGCGTCGACCAATCTTGCTTGTGCGGCTTGCTGTTGAAAGTTTTCTTTCCACGGCATCCATCTTTGGGCAATTGAACGGGTTGCATAGGTTGGGTGTGTGTGCATGCAATCTATCGTATGTAGCATAGTGTGCTAACCTTTAAACTTACTTCATTTACAGTCCTAATGGCCGTCGTCTCACCGTAACCGGTCATATTCTTGTCCGGCGTTACAAGAAAAAAAACATGCATGCATGCATGCTGCTGTGCAACATATATACCCGCAAACTCCTTTTTACCAGTGGCGGGAGGTACCGGCTAAGCATCTGCCGTTTGTCCACTTTGTGATTCGTACGCTTTGCTGGCCCACATCTTATGTATATTAGTGTATTCCCAAAGAGCATGGCGTATTCAACATTATGTCATATCAAATGGCAGGTCCATGTCTGTGATAAAGTAGTACTTGATGCATGTCTGATCCCTTCTCTCTTTTGATTCACGTGAAGATGCATCCGCATGCGGGATTAAATCCTGCCTTTTATTTTTCTCTTTAGCAATTTCATTCATTCATATATTTAACACTATAATCCCATTTTAGAAACATTTTATATATTTGAATTCCTGGCGCCAAGACCTTTAGAATAAGATCAATCTTGAATACATTTAAACGTGATTAAATTTCAATGTTTCAAATGAGTGAAATCAGTTTTCTGAAATAAGTGAAATAAGTTCTTTTAATTGAGTGAAACCAATTTTTTTGAAATGGCATTTTTTTTCATGCATATGAAACATATTTCAGTGCAAAATATGTGAAACTAGTTATTTAAAAAATGTGAAGCTGAGTATTTCCAATCAGTTTTAAAAATAAGTGAAATCTACCTTTGAAACAAGTGAAATTGTTATTTCAATTTAGTGACTGTAATGTGTTTTTCTGAATCTAGTGAAATCTATCTTTTGTAATTAGTGTAATCAGATTTTTGAAACAAGTGGAATATAGTATTTTAGTTCAGTGAGTGTAATGTGTTTTCTGAAATGTGAGAAATAAGATACTTGAAAAATGAAATATATCCATTGTTCTGTGAAACTGTCTATTTCAATGTTTGAAAATAATTTTTGTGATGAGTGAAATATGTTTCAAGATATTTCATAAATACAGTATTAGAGATTTTTTTTTTGTGAAGAGTGAATCAATTTTCCAAATCACTGAAATGTGTTTTTTCAAACTAGTGAAACTGATTTTCGAATGAGTGAATTATATTCTTTGAAATGAGTGAAAATTATCTTTTGTAATTAGTGTAATCAGATTTTTGAAACAAGTGGAATATAGTATTTTAGTTGAGTGAGTGTAATGCGTTTTCTGAAATGAGTGAAATGTGAGAAATAAGATACTTGAAAAATGAAATATATCCATTGTTCTGTGAAACTGTCTATTTCAATGTTTGAAAATAATTTTTGTGATGAGTGAAATACGTTTCAAGATATTTCATAAATACAGTATTAGAGATTTTTTTTGTGAAGAGTGAATCAATTTTCCAAATCGCTGAAATGTGTTTTTTCAAACTAGTGAAACTGATTTTGGAATGAGTGAATTATATTCTTTGAAATGAGTGAAAATTATCTTTTGTAATTAGTGTAATCAGATTTTTGAAACAAGTGGAATATAGTATTTTAGTTGAGTGAGTGTAATGCGTTTTCTAAAATGAGTGAAATGTGAGAAATAAGATACTTGAAAAATGAAATATATACATTGTTCTGTGAAACTGTCTATTTCAATGTTTGAAAATAATTTTTGTGATGAGTGAAATACGTTTCAAGATATTTCATAAATACAGTATTAGAGATTTTTTTTTGTAAAGAGTGAATCAATTTTCCAAATCACTGAAATGTGTTTTTTCAAACTAGTGAAACTGATTTTGGAATGAGTGGAATTATATTCTTTGAAATGAGTGAAATCTATCTTTTGTAAATCGGTGTAATTTGTTTTCTGAAACTAGTGGAATGAGTGAAATCTATCTTTTGGAACGAGTGAAATCAGTTTTTTTGAAACAAATGAAACATAACATTACAATTGAGTGAGCGTAATGTGCTTTCTAAAATGAGTGAAATTAGTTTTGAGATCTATATTGTTTAATGAGTGAAATCAATTTTTTTTTAAACAAGAGTGGACTATATCTTTTGGAAATGAGTGTAATGTGTTTTTTGAAATTGTGAAATCTATTTTTGGAACGAGTGAAATTTGTTTTCTTAACTGATATTTTTTTAAATGAGTGAAATCATTTTTATGAAATTGTTTTTTTGTGTGTGCGGAAATATGTTAAATGGGTTATTTCAAATACGTTCAAATGATTATTTAAAATATATGAAACTGGTATTTATGAAATACATGAAACATATTTCATTGTGTTTGTCAAGTTGTTTATTCAGTGTGTGAAACTGATGTTTGTGAAATACAACTAGAACTGAAATATGAAAACTATAAAATTCAAATTGTTCAAAATATATCCAAGATCGGCCTTGTTTCAAAGGTCTCGTCGCCCTGAATTCAAATATATAAATTTATCCAAAAATAGAGTTTAGATTCAAAGCATATTACCATCCAAAATTTCTCCAAAGAAATTAAATACAGGTCTAGCGGTGGGAGAGAGGGGGGATAATATATGTACCATGCATGCAAAGTGTCCTTTCCCTTGACAAAAGTTGTTGGGACCCACACTTGTATCCTACACTTGACTTGGCCGCTTGCCATATATTTTTTTTAAAAAGGAGGAAGACCCCTGGCCTCTGCATCGAAACGATGCATACAACCATTTTATTAATTCCAAGGCCCAAATCTCGTTTTGTCCCCAAGGATACAATCTCTTCAGGTGACCATGCAGTAGCACTTTACGCAGCAGCAGAACTCAATGTTGTTGTCCATGCATCGTCGTGGTTGTCGGAACAAAAACAAGACAGAAAATTCGGCTGCATTTCCCAGCCCAGGAAAATCGTATGCATCTACGTCATTTGGGAAACGTACGTTACCAAGAAACTCAACCTCCATCGTTCATTCGATCGAGCACCGGGTCACCGACCTAACTAGTCCACTTTGGTTGTCACCATCGCCCCCTGGGGCCAGTGGTGGTCCTGCTCCTGTGGTAGTACATCTTATTCTCTTGTTACTTTTCACAGTCATCCATGATTCAGGCAGGCGTAAGCCTGCCGTTGACGCGTTAAAGAAAAATAGTCATCCCTGATCTTTGCTTAGAAGGGTGAATACACTGCACTGCACCACATACAACTTTCCGGCCGTGCTCTATATAAGCCCTGCGATGTTTCTACGCAAAAGGTGGTGTCATATGCATGATGGTGTATTGTAGTGTGTGCATGCATGTGTGAACAGGACGGTGGACCATTTCTGCCTCGGTGGATCGAATCTAGTGACTAGGATTCTATTTACCTTTTTACTTTATTCTTAAGAGCAGTGCGTATATGAATTAACTGCCAAAAGAAAGCTACCGCCACTTGGGTCGAGGGATGACCAAGGACGAGGGTACGTGCACTGCCGACTACACTGTACGAGGAAAATGACTACTACTACTAGTAATCTTGTGTACTCCAAGATGGCAGGCGATCAGGCCAGCACGGGTGGGCAGGTCTATCGACCAGATGGAGCAAGAAGGTGGGCATGGTGCGGAAGGAGAAAGAAGAAGCTCTTGCTCTTGCTCTCTTTCCTGCAGAAACTTGGACGCGAAGAAACAAGGCAAGGCATGCACTCTGTACTGTAGGTTCTCCCAGGTGAGATCGCCATCACGGCCAAGAGAAGTCTGTCTTTTCTTGCAGATTGCTGCAGCATACGTGACGCCGGGCGGCACCATTGGTCATGTGTCACAAATGAAGCCATCACGATGGTTACTGACTTACTGTGTCACTGTGTCGTCTGTGATCATCGAACCTACGCATTCTTACAGGAGATGTACTATATTTGGTCACTTGATAAAGGGCAAGAAAGGAGAGTGCATACACTTTCTCTTTTGGAGACTGCATTCCACCGGTTACATACGTGGAGAGTGCCGGAGCTGCTTAACAGCTTAAGTCAAAAATCCCTCGCAAAGTCGTTGGTTGGCATACAACGCACGCACGTAGGGGCTCAAGTAGCCGCTCCTTCCCCCAAAAAATAGGGTTCCTCCGCCTCCCGTGGCGCCGCCGGTTCGCCTCGTCTCCGGTGGCCTTAGGGCCATGGAGGCACGGTGGATCACGGCCCTTGCCGATTTTTAGATGTGTTTTCGAATTTTGTTAGGGTTTGTGTCCTATTTAGGAAGGCGGCAGCTCCTTGAAGATAAAATAAGGTTCTTCTCGCCTAGCCCCCGTTCCGGTGATGCATCTAGTATCTTTGGTGGACGTGTGGAGATGTGTATCCGGCGGATCTGCCTTTGGTGGATTGCTCGGATCTGTTCGTTGTTCATCTACGTTCGTATGTCTTCAGGTTGGGTCCTTTCGATCTACGCTACTCTTTATCTGCGGCGGTTGCTGTTCTGGTGCGCTGTTCCATGGGGCCTTACCATGACGACTTCCCGACTGTCTACTACAACAAGTTTTTCCCAACTCCGGTGAGGGAGGGGCGATGACGGCGGCGCGCCTTCGACTCGCTTCAGTGCTTGTAGTCGTTGCTAGATGGTATATAAATCTGGATGTAATTTTTTTTCTGGTGTTCGTTGTACTGCCATGACTGAAGATGAATAGATTGGGTGTTTTAAAAAAAAACATCCCTCACAAAAAAACTTAAGTCAAACATCTCATCTGCATGCACAAGTAGAGACGTACAAATTTGCTCCAAGACAAATTACCCACTAATATACTATACTCCTATATATTAACAAGACACGATGACTTATTTAGGGACGTAGATAGATGTGTGCAAGTGAGACGTCTCGTTCGCACGGACATGTAGACGCGACCGACGAAAATAAAATATGTACATATATGAATTGCTAGCTAGCTAGCTACTCCATGCATGCATGCATGCGAGTATATTAGAGCTTGACAGTGAGCCCGACGCCACCCACGGCCGATACGAGTAGAAGAAGCACGAGGGCGACGCGCTGGAGACCCCCGGCGAAAGCGTGGAACCGCCGGCCGTCGGAGCGGGGCAGCCAGAAGGCCGTCGCCATCTCCACGGGCACGGCGGCGAGAATGCCCGCGACGATGCCGTAGTATGCTGCCTCGTGGCGGGCGAAGACCGATCCCGTGGCGGCCGGCCGGTGAAGCCCGGCGTTGACGCCCACGAAGAGGGTCGCAGAGCTCAGCACCCACAGCGCGCGCGCGAGCTGCTCCCTCGACGCGCCTGGAGACACTAGCCGCGCCATCTGGCTTCTGCTTGCCTCCTCCAGCTCCAAGTTGGCCATGGGGTTGTTGTTGTTGTTGTTGTTGACTTCCAATTCCATTTCCAAAACGACGGCGGAGGAGGCGGCCATGGCCGGCTCAGCTCTGAGTGGGGGGAGCGGAAGAGTGGCTCGTCGGGAAGGGACGGGATGGACATGTAAGGAAAGGATCGGGCTCTCTGTATCGGAGTCAAGCGGCGTTGGGGCTGTGTGGGAATCTGGAGGATGAAGAGGACTAGAGGGAGCGTGCAATGTAGTAGTAGCACTGGTGTTTATAACGATGCACGCTGGAGACAGGTTCCTTTCTCTAACAAAAAACAATACTAGCTAGCTACTACACGGTCGAGTTATCGGTATCAATTGCAAGAAATGTCCACATCTAGCTGGGAAAATGCCGACCGGCCGTCCTTCAGTTTTGTCACCATCACTACGCTGGTTGAATTGGAAAACCAAAGATGTGGATCGACACGCATGCGTCGTATCCAAGATTCTTGGTACGGTATGATCTGTAAAGTGTGGAGGACGGCGGTGTATCTTTCAAGCCTCCTGCCTTTCAGCACGATTCTCAGGATCGAATTCACAGAAAGGAAAATTCAGGACAATTTCGACCTGCTTGCTTAATTTAAAGAGAGATGGATGATTGTTAATGAGAATACAAGGGTGACATCAGTTTTAGGGGGTTCCAACCTGTTTACATCCCTTATGTATGGTCCATTCCACCGCTAGAGTGTAAATTTCCCTCTAGCTCCTAGCTAACAATAAACTCATGACCAGAGATAATCTATATAAGCCCCACACCGTATGTAGTTTATAGTGGAATCTTTAAAAAGACTTATATTTAGGAACGGAGGGAGTATATTTTATAGGATTTGGCGTGTTTCATGAACTTTCTCCTATGAAAGGCTCAAGTCATCCCCACACCATGGAGTGCATGTGACACACTCTTAGAGACAAAGGATGTTCGCGGGCTTTAAGGGGAAGGCACAGGCCTTTACAAGACAAAAAGGTGCTGCCCTGTGAAGTCATATCAGGGGAGAGTATTTACCATATGCTCGTTAGCAAAATGCCAAATCTAATACTCTGTCTATTCTAAAATATAAGGTGTTCTTTTTGAAAACAAAACATTTCAATATTTGACCAAGTTTACTTTAATATTTATCATACACATGTTAGCGTATCAGATCTAATACTCCCTCCATTCCAGAATATAAGGTGTTTTTTTTCATACACACATTTAATTGCATACAAGGACGCACATGTTAATTGCATTGCTTGAGATAATAGATATAGCCCTTTGGGTGAGACCGTGAGAGGGACTGCAAAAAGGACAGTGGCGCTGCCGAGTGCCCAAGCAAGTGTCACAGAAAAAAAACTGAGAGTATTCTAATCATACCACACGAAGCAAAGCCTGAAGCGTTGACCCTGTATCGATCTTCTAGTCAGCAGAGTAGAAGCTTTAGCGGTCATCAAGAGTGAGACTTTCAAAAAGGAAAAAAAATATTGGAGAATGCCACTTGTTTGAAAAAGAAAAGAAGGAGAATACTAGTATCATCGTATCTAATTCTACAATGACCCAAATACACCCAAGTCTTCAATAAGCTTTAAGCCATGTCGTAGTGCTCTTGCTTCTGCTGTTGCTACATCTAACTGGTGGCAAAGAGGATAACATGCCCCAGATGGCCTCACCCTTATCATTTTGAACAACCGCTCCTGCACCTCCTCTGCCATCATTCTTAAGAGCAGCATGTAGATTAAACTTGTATACATCCTTTGGTGGTTCATCCACAAAAACCAAGCAACTTGAGCCACGCTTTCCTTTAGAGGAGCTTGGACCAGAATTGTGGAGGAAGAAAACTTAGGTGAAGATCGTGAGAGCTCCTATTCATCGTTCTTAGCAACGAATAAACGCTACAACACGCATGTGGTCGGCCCAAGTAGCGTTGTCTACACCTTGAGAAAAATCATCTCTTTGAATAAAAAAGCTGGTTGCAAAGAACCAACCCTAGCTTTGAGAAAAAACTGGCTACCGGTTTAATCAAGCTTTAAAAATATTTTATTAAAAACTATTGTTGATGGACTAATTTTTTTCATGATTTTGAAAAAATACACCAAATTACAAAAACATAATTTCAAAAATAAATCATGGAACAGATTAGTAAAACAAATGAACAAAAGAAAAATAAAATAAAAACTGGAAGAAAACCGACTAAATAACCAGTACAGAAACATGAAAGAAAAAAAACCCGCAGAACCAGGTGTGCGCTCCATGTGTCGAGGGTCTCGAATTGGGTCGGCCCATGTCACTTGTCCTGTGCTATTAGAGGCAACTAGCCGCTATGAGCGATGAATAGGCCGACTAAATTCTTTTGGAATACCTAACACAGGGCTTCTCTCTGAAACAAACATAAAAACCCAACAGGAGGCCATTGTTACGATGCTGCACGTTGAGCAATGAAAAATACCCCTGATTTAATTTCCCCTCCTTATGCCACAGTTAGTACTTCGATCGCTGCTGCTTCATTTCATTGTCAGTCTTATATGGTATTTGCTCGTTTTGTTGGGTTTTTACTATAGATTACATTTGTCCTTGTTCACTTTGATTTGTACATGCCGTATACGGCCATGGTTAAGTTTCAAGTTTTCTTGCACATACTTGTATCTATCTTCTATATCTATGTTTTCCTGTATTTGCTTGAGACTTAAAAAGTGTTTTGTTTGCATGTCGCTACCAGGTTCAGAAAAATCAGCAACATTTAGCTTAATAAGAAGCCCAGAAATAAAACCGTTGATTTAGTCCTAGGCCAAGAGCTTGACAAGAAGCCCCGAAATGGAACTGTGGGATTTGTACTAGGCCAGCAGCTTAACAAAAGCTCGGCGACAACAGCTGAACAAAACCCGGAAATACAAGCCCGGGAAAAGGTACGGTTGAATTGCTGGGGCATCAGCTAACAAAATGGCCAAAAAGAAATTAGTAGGACTATTTTTGGGATGTACTAATAAGACGCTTGAGAAAATAGTAGATTTTTCATCATGAAACAAGAAAGCCACGGGGCCGCCAATATATCCAATTTCCATGGATTGAGCATTCCCACAGCTTATTGGCGAATATGCATGAAAGGCCCTTGTGCATCTCTCCTTGCTCAAACCTGCCACTATTACAAACAAAACATAACAAATAATCGTAGTCAAAATTATAGCACCAGTAGTAGCTAACTGAATTAGAGATTTCTCAATTACAAACTTACTTCTCTTCATAGCAAAACTAAAAGGTACTCCCTCCGTCCCATAATATAGCGCGCAATGGTTTTTGCGAAAGGCAATCTTAACAAACGTTGACAAAGTTTATATACTACAAAATTATCTATATCTACTATATCAAATGCATATAGTATGAAAATATATTTTATGATGAATCTAATGGTATTCATTTGGCATTCTTGATGATTTTAAATTTCTTTTTATAAATTTGGTCAAAATTTATAACGTTTGACTTATAGAAAATGTACTACACACTATATTTCGCGATACACCTAGTCGCGTCAACATGATTTGTCTAAGCCAACTAGCTCTACGTCTAAAGATGTGCGATAGTATTCTCGCAAGAAAAAAAGGAAAGATGCGACATATAGTAATATAAAGTTGGCTAATTATTATTGTTTTGATTTGCAGAAAAGATTGTTGTTATTTTGAGGGATGTGGCTAACGAATTACTGTAACAGTGTGACAACATGTGTAGTGGTGGAGGCCAATTTCGGCCTCTAGCCCGAAAGGAATGTTTTGGTGAGCCCGTATAGATGGCCCAAGCAAGGTGTTGCTGCTGGAGCTGGAGCCCGCCCGTGCGGGTTGGGTTGTGCTTGTGGTGGCCGGGCAGGCGGCAGGTGTCCGCATGGCATTCTGCACCACCAGTCCGCTCTCGATGCCTTGATGACCCTGGAAGCGGCGAGGGCGGATACGGCTCCACAAAGTTAGCAGCAGCGCCACAACTCCGACGAGACGGCGGTGGGTAGAAGCGCATGCGTGGGGTGTGCTTGACTACCCCCGTCGACGGTCGTCGTCCCGGAGGTCATCATGGCGACGCCGACAACCAATCATGGCAGCGGTATTAAGCAATAATTAACTCAGCCCATGTCGTGCATGGCGCACGGTGTGGCGACCGACTAACGTGCATCATTGAGTTGAGAATACAAAACGGGAAAAGTTTCAAGGATTACATTAGTTCACTCACCTTGTACACGCGCGCAATTAGCCCTAGATGAAAGCAAAGCCGGCGATGCCGATAATGGCGACGAGCGGCCCGAGGGAGGCGCACAGAACGACCCTCCCGAAGGTGAGCCGGCGCTCGTCGGCGTCGCGGGAGCTGGAGACCCAGAAGACCGTGAAGGCCTCCGCGACTCCAAGGACGAAAATGGTGGTGAGCGTGAGGTAGTAGGCGAGGCTGCTGTGGGCGAAGACCACCCCACTCGCCGGCTTGTAGAGCGCCGTGCTTATGTCGATGCCGATGGTGAGCAGCGCCACTGTCCACAGAGCTCGGGCGAGGTGCGCCGGGGACACGGTGATCATGGGCATGCGCACTACATGCTCGTACGATGTAAACTCAGTGGTTGGGCCGCTCATGCCGAGCCTGACTTCGGCGACGCCACCCTGTAGTGTGTAGACAATGGAAGCAAGCGTATGTACCATTGATCTCTCATCAGCATCGTTTTTTTTTTGTTTGAGAAAGGAAGATCACCGGCAACGTACGTGTGCCGGTGTAAGTAGCATGGCAAATTGATACTACGTACTCATCTTCAGCGGCTATATATCAGAATCGATCTCACCTGCAGCGCCTCATGGTTGTTGTTGGTGGTGGCGATGGTGTTGACCGTAAGCCCAGTCGTCATCTCGGTGGCCACAAGCTAATAGCACAGGAGAAAAAGCAGACGTAATTGTTGTAAATAATAATCGGACTAGGACCATATATATCTAACTTAAGAATGAACAGGACTAGCTAGGTTTTCTCTTGACTGATCTGATCAGGCCAGCCGGCCGTGAATCGCCGTACTAGCTACAACACTTGAAGTAGTAATTGAACTGGCCTACCTCACAGGTGCGGCCGTCCTCGGAGACGAGGATGGAGACGTGGTTGTCCATGGTTGGCAGGGGAGTGCCCAAGGCGTTAGCGACAGCGGCTGCGGCTGCCTCCCCATCGAGGTTGTTGGTGATGGTGCCCAGGGCCAGGGGGTTGGGTCCTCTGCATGAATTGATTAACGGAGCACACGCTCGATCAGACTCGGTCAGATGTGCATGCATGCAATCATGCATGTATATATGGTTCGAGACTGTACACCAATCGGGAATTAGAGCAGATCGATGAATGAACTCACTCGTGGTTCATCGTTAGGCAAATTGGACAATCCTCCTCGATGTCGTCCGCCGCCGCGGGTGATGGACTAGTGATGATTTTTGTCTTCGAGCGAAAGAGAAGAGTGAGTGAGCGAGTGTTTGGGTTGTGGGGTGGCAATGGTGGGCCGGTGGGGTAGGTAGATATAGCGCCGCAGTGAGTGAGTGAGACCGGAGGATGAGACGGGTTTTTTTGTGAATGTCATGTGATGACGTATGTAATCTACTGCCCCTTGTCGTCCGCTGGCCTATTCACCATATCTTGGACCTGCATGGAGCCCCTTGTGTTGTGCTGCTTTTGCCCAAAAATCAGGATGCGTGCCTCTTCTCCAGTATGTAAACAATGCCAACACGTGTTGAAACATTGACCCGCGTGACCTCTAAGGCTCTAGCTAAGCTAGCTACCGTGTTCAGCACTCCCTTGGTTCCATAACTCTTGACACGTTATTTGCAAACGACAAGAAATACGAAACAGAGCGAGTAATATCACAAAATAACTAAAACAGCTTGTTTATTTGCTACCCAACACAATCTACTTTGTACAACAATATATTGAAATGCAGTGTACACTTTGTGCTTCTTCGCACGCACTGGCTGGGTATTACAATTAAATTTCCATAGTTGTATTGATCGGCTTGGCTACGCATAAGAAAAGGAGCTCATCCCCTATTAACAAGGGATGCAAATTGAGGCCTTTAGGGTACCCTCTAATCATACTTGGTTCGACAAATAAACTAAACTTTCATTAGTACGTGATGTAATTTTTCAAAACTTAATTCATTTTGTCAAACTATAGATTGTGAAATCATACATTAAACTGTACCCATTTGCACACCTACTATTAAGTGCTGCCTCCATGGTAATACAATAGAAAAAACTGTTTGCGCGGTCATGGACTTGGGTCAGGTCGGAGTCTTGCCTCCTTGTCCTTTCTTCTTACTTTACGCTCCACTGGTCTAAGCAAAACGGTTGTGGTGACTTTTTTTATTTTTATTTTTATTTTTTGCGGGGAAAAAGGGTTGTGGTGATTGGTGAGCTAGTGATCGTTCGGAATGACCCCATGGTTCTCAGGCTTCTAGATGTACGCGTGCTGGCAATGGCGAACCATATATGCAAACGACAAACAACTTAAATCAGTTTTAACTACTAGGAGTACTTGGCCCTGTCTACCGTTAGTTGCCTCCAAAGGACTACTCCCTCCGTTTCATAATGTTGTTTGTATAGTCTTTTTGTTTAAAATCAAACTTTATAAAGTTTGACCAAATTTATAGAAAAAACTATTTATATCAACAATATCAAATATATAATATATGAAAATACTTCTTATAGTGAATCTAATATATATATATATATATATATATATATATATATATATATATATATATATATATATATATAGGACGACAGTTTGGGACACCTAGGTGCCCAGGCACCTTGCCTATCCGTCGTTGGATCGTGTTCAGCGACTAATTTGGCAACAAATATAAATGCCTTAATTACTAGTTAATTTGGCAGGCTTTAACTCTTTAACCATCCCATGCATGCATGTCACCTCATAGAAAAGGAAGGAGATTAAAATACCATACTGAATAAAAATTAGCACTTATTGTTTCGTAGAATAAGTCACTAGGTATGTAAATACTCGTGTATTTTACGTAATTTCAGTAGTAGGCATAGACATACACACCATATAATTGGGTATATACATACTCGTACATATACTTTTTTGCATGGTAACCACATACATAATTTCGTTACTTGGTATATGCATACCCACGTATGTAAATAAATTTTTTAGTAGGTATATGCATACCCACGTATGTATATAATTTTGTTAGTAGATATATGCATACCCGCGTATGTATATAATTTCGTTACTAGCTAGAACATAGAATAATTTATTATATACATACCCGCGTATTAGATACTCATATTGAATTGTTAGGAAACAAAAAAAGAACATAGTAGTTCAGAAAATAATTTATTGGGTATATAATACCCGCTTATGTGCATAATTTTGTTAGTAAGTATTTGATACCCGTATTAGATAGTTAGGAGACAAAAATACGTGTATTAGATACCCATAGTAGGTCAGAAAAAATAAACAATAATACGATTTATTGTATGGCAAGTCTTGCATGCCTAATATTTAAAAATGGAAACAAAATGTAAGAATGGAAAGCCTTGCATGAAGAATAGTTAGGAAAGAAATCAAACAATCATTGTGCAGCGATACCTACCTAAAACAAGCAAGGTGCCCGAGCACCTAGGTGTCCTAGATAATTTACCTATATATATATATATATATATATATATATATATATATATATATATATATATATATATATATATATATATATACTTGACATTCTAGATGTATAAATGTATTTCTCTAAAAACTTGGTCAAAGTTTATGAGATTTGGCTATTCCAAAAATCTATATAACTACATTATGGAACGGGGGGAGTACTACTACGACCCATGTGTGGCGTCATGCATGCACTAACTAACAGGTCATGCAAGGTGCAACAACTAATTTTCAATTGGTGAGAAGTGCGGTCGGTTTGGAAAAGATGCACTCCTCTTGCGGGGTTTGTTGGGCCAGCCGACCAAATTTGCAGAACAAAGGAACATCATAAGTGCTTCAACTTAGAATCTACCCAATTAACGCGCTAAAATTACCACATTAATTAGCATAGATTAATTGACAAAACTATCAGACCGATCCCCAACGCACATCTCACATGTGTGGTCCATGGCCCAATCGAGATGCAGTGTTTCGCTAATACTTCTTTTAGGGCATTTTCAGTAGTTTGTTGGTTAGCTTGTGGGTAAAAATAGTCATGTCATCAACCAGCAACTCATCATACACAACTACTTCAATAGTAATAGTCTCTCTCTCTCTCTCTATCTCCTCATTTATTATGTGCCACGTATCAAAAATATTGTGTTTCAAATTCTATCAAATCCTATCTTACAACTATTGAAATGCACTTAATTATAGTATAAATGAGGGCCACTACTGGTTGCTTGCCTCGCAAGTACCTGGGATTGCCCCTAAGTATCCGCAAGACAATACGCTCCAATTTCCAAATCTTCATTGAAAGAATTGCAGCAACCTTGCTGGTTGGAAAGGAAAGTTGCCAAAAAAAGATGGAACATTGGCCACCTCTATCACCACATTCTACCTGGCAATCTTCGCCCCTAGCAAATGGGTAATCAAAATGGTTGATAAGTTTCGTCATAGTTTCCTTTGGAGAGGTGATGAGGAGGCCAAGGGGATACATTGTGCGGCTAACTGGAAGAAGGTGTGCTCCCAAAACAAAATTGGCGGGCTGGCATAAAGAACTTGACCCATTTCAGTCATGCTCTTTGACTGCGTAGGGCAAGATTAACATATGCAACATTTGATCATATATCAAAGTTTGATCATATGTCAAAGTTTGAATTTTGACATATGCAACATTTGATCATATGTCAAAGTTCGATGATATGTCAAAGTTTGAATTTGACATATGCAACATTTGATCATATGTCAAAGTTTGATCATATGTCAAAGTTTGAATTTTGACATATGCAACAATATTTGATCATAAGTCAAAGTTTGACTTTTGACATAGATTTATCAAGAATGCCCCCATTATGGATGTGCACAAGTTGATCCAATTTTTTTTTCTGATCTCATCTATATATATATTCTTCTATATGTCACGTTGTGTGTCAAAGTATTGAAGAAATCCATGGCTTCATCATTAGCCAGAAGTAACAGGCGTATGATGCTACAAAGCTCTTCAAAGTTGTTTTGGAAGAATAATTCGCTTTTTGGTACGAATTTCAGTAAAGGCCTTCCAAATAGCGATATTCGGAAGGCTCTTGCTGAACTTCGTACCAAAAAGCTAATTATCCTATCCGGGACTCTGTTCCAAAACAATTTTGGAGAGCTTCGTACCATTATGCGTCTGTTACTTCCGGCTAATGACGAAGCCATGGTTTTCTTGAATCCTTTGACACTAGACAACATGACATATAGAAGGGTAGATAAGATCAGAAAAAATATGGACCATTTTCTGCACATCCAGAATGGCGTCATTTTGTTAAATCCCTTCAAGGTTAAGAGAATCCCTTGTTTGACATTCATGAGAGAGGCGGTCCGGACGTCGGACATTCATGACAGAGGCGGTCCGGTCCGGTCGCTGGACATGTCCTGTGATAGGTAGTATTTTTTTTTTGTTCATAGAAAACTCCGGTAACTCTTCAACATGAGGGGGGACGTTGATCAACCCCCTCTCGCCCGACCAAACCCTAGAAGCGTCGAGGCCACCCAAAACCCTAGAAGCGTTGCTGAGGCCACCCCAAACCCTAGAAGCGTCGAGGCCACCCAAATTTACCAAGTTAAAAGAGCGTTGTCGAGGCCACCCCAAACCCTAGAAGCGTTGTCGAGGCCGCCCCAAACCATAGAAGTGTCAACGCCACTAATATGATTCCTTGTTGTGATTAGCTAGCTAGGTCTATGTTTGCCACTAATATATCTGATGTCTACTACACAACCTTCTTCTTGTAGACGTTGTTGGGCCTCCAAGTGCAGAGGTTTGTAGGACAGTAGCAAATTTCCCTCAAGTGAATGACCTAAGGTTTATCAATCCGTGGGAGGCGAAGGATGAAGATGGTCTCTCTCAAGCAACCCTGCAACCAAATAACAAAGAGTCTCTTGTGTCCCCAACACACCCAATACAATGGTAAATTATATAGGTGCACTAGTTTGGCGAAGAGATGGTGATACAAGTGCGATATGGATGGTAGATATAGGTTTTTGTAATCTGAAAATATAAAAACAGCAAGGTAACTAATGATAAAAGTGAGCACAAACGGTGTTGCAATGCGTTGAAACAAGGTCTAGGGTTCATACTTTCACTAGTGCAAGTTCTCTCAACAATAATAACATAATTGGATCATATAACTATCCCTCAACATGCAACAAAGAGTCACTCCAAAGTCACTAATAGCGGAGAACAAACGAAGAGATTATGGTAGGGTACGAAACCACCTCAAAGTTATTCTTTCCGATCAATCCATTGGGCTATTCCTATAAGTGTCACAAACAGCCCTAGAGTTTGTAGTAAAATAACACCTTAAGACACACATCAAACAAAACCCTAATGTCACCTCGATACTCCAATGTCACCTCAAGTATCCGTGGGTATGATTATACGATATGCATCACACAATCTCAAATTCATCTATTCAACCAACACATAGAACCTCAAAGAGTGCCCCATAGTTTCTACCGGAGAGTCAAGACGAAAACGTGTGCCAACCCCTATGCATAGGTTCATGGGCGGAACCCGCAAGTTGATCACCAAAACATACATCAAGTGGATCACGTGATATCCCATTGTCACCACAGATAAGCACGGCAAGACATACATCAAGTGTTCTCAAATCCTTAAGGACTCAATCCGATAAGATAACTTCAAAGGGAAAACTCAATCCATTACAAGAGAGTAGAGGGGGAGAAACATCATAAGATCCAACTATAATAGCAAAGCTCGCGATACATCAAGATCGTATCACCTCAAGAACACGAGAGAGAGAGAGATCAAACACATAGCTACTGGTACATACCCTCAGCCCTGAGGGTGAACTACTCCCTCCTCGTCATGGAGAGCGCCGGGATGATGAAGATGGCCACCGGTGAGGGATCTCCCTCCGACAGGGTGCTGGAACAGGGTCCCGATTGGTTTTTCGTGGCTACAGAGGCTTGCGGCGGCGGAACTCCCGATCTATTCTGTTCCCCCTGGGCGCGCCCTCCACCCTCGTGGGCCCCTCGTGGCTTCCCTTACGTACACTCCAAGTCTTCTGGATTGCTTCCGTTCCAAAAATAACTTTCCCGAAGGTTTCATTCCGTTTGGACTCTGTTTGATATTCCTTTTCTGCGAAACACTGAAACAAGGGAAAAACAGAAACTGGCACTGGGCTCTGGGTTAATAGGTTAGTCCCAAAAATAATATAAAAGTGCATAATAAAGCCCATAAACATCCAAGATGGATAACATAATAACATGAATACTTCATAGATTATAGATACGTTGGAGACGTATCAGCATCCCCAAGCTTAATTCCTGCTCGTCCTCGAGTAGGTAAATGATAAAAGAAATAATTTATGAAGTGTGAATGCTAGCAGGTGCACAAGTTTGAGCAATGATAATTTCAATCACCTTTTCTAGCATCATCTTATGTCATAACAGTAGCTCAACTCATAGAACTTTTCATGATCAAGTAACAAACTATTCACATGTTAAAGTATAGATCATAAACTTTCTTGAAAACTAACAAACTATGTTCTCAGTCATGAAACAATTGCAATTCATCTTATTTTCAGGAAGAGTCTATGTCAGAGCTTTGATTCAGCAAACTTCACATACTCAACTATCATTTAGTCTTCCATGATTCCTACCACTCAAAGCATATTTTTAGAACAAATAGTATTCATCGAACACAGTGAAAGATAGGGGCTTAATGTTTCGCCTCCCAACCTTTTACCTCAAGGGTAATGTCAACAATAATAATTCATGTTCAAATATATTTGAATGGCCATATATGCTTAGATCTTTCCATCACATGATGCTTGCCAACTAAAGAGTAGGTTGGAATGAGAAGGAATACTACTGACTCTTGCATAAAAGTAAAAGATAGGCCCTTCGCAGAGGGAAGCTAGGATTTGCAGAGGTGCCAGAGGTCGAAGCAAAAACAGAGATGAACATAATTTTGAGAGGTATGCTTTCATTGTCAACATAACGACCAAGAGTTCCCAATATCTTCCATACTAGATACATCATAGGCGGTTCCCACGCAGAAAGGTAAAATTTTTACTCCCCCTCCACCAACATTCACACTCCACGGCTTGTACGAAACAACGGGTGCCTTCCAACTATCAACATTCCTGGGGAGTTTTGTTTAAATTATTTGCGGATTTGTTTTTGATCTTTTGATCATAGGACTGGGCATCCCAGTTACCACCCATTTTCTCGTGAATGATGAGCGGAGTCCACTCATCGTGAGAATAACCCACCTAGCATGGAAGATACTACTAGCCCCTAGTCGCTACATGAGCGATTTGGGCATACAAAAGAGATTATTATTTGAAGGTTTAGAGTTTGGCACATGCAAATTTACTTGGAACGGCAGGTAAATACCGCATATAGGTAGATATGGTGGACACTCATGGAAGAAACTTGGTTCAAGGATTTTGGATGCACAAGCAGTATTCCCGCTTAGTACAGAAATTTAGGCTAGCAAAAGATTCTAAATAGCAAGCACCACATGTTAGAGGATCCATAACAATATAACTTCTATACAAATATACCCAAGCATAACTCATTATGTTGTCTTCCTTGTCCAACTTCAACTAATTTGCTCAGGTTGAAAATAATTAATGGGGATCACAATCATAGAAGATGTCCAAGATAGTATATTAATATGTGAAATCTCTCTTCCTTCAATATTCTTTCATGAATTGTTCAAGTGACCAATACAATGTTTGCTAACCTTCAATAAATTTACCACCTCTACTTCTTATATGTGAAGGCATTACTCCCCATGGGAAAGGCATATGAAACATATATAATTTGAGATTTATGACATTCAAATCATTCAACCATTTACTCATAGGATATAAGTGAAGCACATGAGTAAATGACAAACTACTCCAAAAAGATATAAGTGAAGATCAATGAGTAGTTAAATAATTATGTAGCTATGTGAAGACTCTCTCTCATTTAAGAATTTCAGATCTTGGTATTTTATTCAAACAGCAAGCAAAGCTAAAGAAAATAAAATGACGCTCCAAGCAAAACACATATCATGTGGTGAATAAAAATATAGCTCCAAGTAAAGTTACCGATGAACGAAGACGAAAGAGGGGATGCCATCCGGGGCATCCCCAAGCTTAGGCTCTTGGTTGTCCTTGAATATTATCTTGGGGTGCCTTGGGCATCCCCAAGCTTAGGCTCTTGCCACTCCTTATTCCATAGTCCATCGAATCCTTACCCAAAACTTGAAAACTTCACAACACAAAACTTAACAGAAAATCTCGTGAGCTCCGTTAGCGAAAGAAAACAAAACACCACTTCAAGGTACTGAAATGAACTCATTATTTATTTGTATTGGTGTTAAATCTACTGTATTCCAACTTCTCTATGGTTTATAAACTATTTTACTAGCCATAGATTCATCAAAATAAGCAAACAACACACGAAAAACAGAATCTGTCAAAAACAGAACAGTCTGTAGTAATCTGTAACTAACTCAAACTTCTGGAACTCAAACAATTCTGAAATAAATTGGTGGACCTGAGGAATTTGTCTAGTAATCATCTGCAAAAATAATCAACTAAATATCACTCCCCAGTAAAAAGTTGAAGCTAATCTCGTGAGCGCTAAAGTTTCTGTTTTTTTACAGCATGATCATAAAGACTTCACCCGAGTCTTCCCAAAGGTTCTACTTGGCACAAACACTAATAAAACATAAAACCACATCTAAACAGAAGCTAGATGGATTATTTATTGCTAAACAGGAGCAAAAAGCAAGGAACAAAAATAAAATTGGGTTGCCTCCCAACAAGCGCTAACGTTTAACGCCCCTAGCTAGGCATGATGATTTCAATGATGCTCACATAAAAGATAAGAATTGAAACATAAAGAGAGCATCATGAAGAATATGACTAGCACATTTAAGTCTAACCCACTTCCTATGCATAGGGATTTTGTGAGCAAACAACTTATGGGAACAATAATCAACTAGCATTGGAAGGCAAAACAAGCATAACTTTAAAACTTTAAGCACATAGAGAGGAAACTTGATATTATTGCAATTCCTACAAGACTATATTCCTACCTCATAATAATTTTCAGTAGCATCATGAATGATTTCAACAATATAACCAGCACCTAAAGCATTCTTTTCATGATCTACAAGCATAGAAAATTTACTACTCTCCACATAAGCAAAATTCTTCTCATTCGGAATAGTGGGAGCAAATTCAAGAAAATAACTATCATGTGAAGCATAATTCAATTGAAAATTAAAATCAAGATGACAAGTTTCATGGTTATCTTTATTCTTTATATCATACGTGTCATCACAATAATCATCATAAATAGGAGGCATGTTATCATCATAATAAATTTGCTCATCAAAACTTAGGGGACAAAAAATATCATCTTCATCAAACATAGCATCCCCAAGCTTGTGGCTTTGCACATTATTAGCATCATGGTTATTCAAAGAATTCATACTAACAACATTGCAATCATGCTCATCATTCACATATTTTATGCCAAGCATTCTATGTAATTCTTCTTCTAGTACTTGAGCACAATTTTCCTTCCCATCATTTTCATGAAAGACATTAAAAAGATGAAGCATATGAGGCAACCTTAATTCCATTTTTTTGTAGTTTTTCTTTAATAGACTAAAGTAGTGATAAAACAAGAAACTAAAAGATTCGATTGCAAGATCTAAAGATATACCTTCAAGCACTCACGTCCCCGGCAATGGCGCCAGAAACTGAGCTTAGTTGACGGGGTGTGAGTGCCGCTTACCTAGCCTCCCCGGCAACGGCGCCATAAACTGCTTGATGTCTACTACACAACCTTCTTCTTGTAGACGTTGTTGGGCCTCCAAGTGCAGAGGTTTGTAGGACAGTAGCAAATTTCCCTCAAGTGGCTGACCTAAGGTTTATCAATCCGTGGGAGGCGTAGGATGAAGATGGTCTCTCTCAAGCAACCCTGCAACCAAATAACAAAGAGTCTCTTGTGTCCCCAACACACCCAATACAATGGTAAATTGTATAGGTGCACTAGTTCGGCGAACAGATGGTGATACAAGTGCAATATGGATGGTAGATATAGGTTTTTGTAATCTGAAAATATAAAAACAGCAAGGTAACTAATGATAAAAGTGAGCACAAACGGTATTCCAATGCGTTGAAACAAGGCCTAGGGTTCATACTTTCACTAGTGCAAGTTCTCTCAACAATAATAACATAGTTGGATCATATAACTATCCCTCAACATGCAACAAAGAGTCACTCCAAAGTCACTAATAGCGGAGAACAAACGAAGAGATTATGGTAGGGTACGAAACCACCTCAAAGTTATTCTTTCCGATCAATCCATTGGGCTATTCCTATAAGTGTCACAAACAGCCCTAGAGTTCGTAGTAAAATAACACCTTAAGACACAGATCAACCAAAACCCTAATGTCACCTAGATACTCCAATGTCACCTCAAGTATCCGTGGGTATGATTATACGATATGCATCACACAATCTCAAATTCATCTATTCAACCAACACATAGAACCTCAAAGAGTGCCCCATAGTTTCTACCGGAGAGTCAAGATGAAAACGTGTGCCAACCCCTATGCATAGGTTCATGGGCGGAACCCGCAAGTTGATCACCAAAACATACATCAAGTGGATCATGTGATATCCCATTGTCACCACAGATAAGCACGGCAAGACATACATCAAGTGTTCTCAAATCCTTAAAGACACAATCCGATAAGATAACTTCAAAGGGAAAACTCAATCCATTACAAGAGAGTAGAGGGGGAGAAACATCGTAAGATCCAACTATAATAGCAAAGCTCGCGATACATCAAGATCGTATCACCTCAAGAACATGAGAGAGAGAGAGAGATCAAACACATAGCTACTGGTACATACCCTCAGCCCCGAGGGTGAACTACTCCCTCCTCGTCATGGAGAGCGCCAGGATGATGAAGATGGCCACCGGTGAGGGATCCCCCTCCGGCAGGGTGCCGGAACAGGGTCCCGATTGGTTTTTCATGGCTACAGAGGCTTGCGGCGGCGGAACACCCGATCTATTTTGTTCCCCGATGGTTTTAGGGTATATGGAGATATATAGGCGAAAGAAGTCGGTAAGGGGAGCCACGAGGGGCCCACGAGGGTGGAGGGCGCGCCCAGGGGGGTGGGCGCGCCCCCCTGCCTCGTGCCTTCCTCATTGCTTCCCTTACGTACACTCCAAGTCTTCTGGATTGCTTCCGCTCCAAAAATAACTTTCCCGAAGGTTTCATTCCGTTTGGACTCCGTTTGATATTCCTTTTCTGCGAAACACTGAAACAAGGGAAAAACTAGAAACTGGCACTGGGCTCTGGGTTAATAGGTTAGTCCCAAAAATAATATAAAAGTGCATAATAAAGCCCATAAACATCCGAGATGGATAATATAATAGCATGAATACTTCATAAATTATAGATACGTTGGAGACGTATCAATATCCATCTCTCATGTTTATATATTAATTGCCATGTTGTAATATTTGCAGAAACTATGGATCAAAGAGACTTAGAACAAGAACAGTTGTTGGGGGACATAATCCGCCACGAACGTGATGTCTTGTCGTTTCTCAACGACACCGATGGTCTGGAAGGAGAGGATGACGGCTCCGGTGATCAAACAATGGAGGAGGAAGGACATGATCATGACGGCTCCGGTGACCAAATGGCGGAGGAAGAAGGAGGCCATGATGACGGCTTCGGTGACCGAACGTAGGAGGGAGCTGTTGCAAAGTTCGGCGAGGTATATATATTAATTAAGCCTGTGCTGACTAATTGATGCATTAATTGTTTTGGTATGTACATATATTAACGCTTCTTTCTTCTTTTATAGCCCTCCGGATCGAGCCAAACTTCCGTAATGAGACGAGGCCCAAAGAAAAGGTTGCGCCGGGATGAAAGGTTCACGATCACAGCAATGGCAGACGATGGCCTACCGATTGAACCCAAGCGGACCAAGGACGCATTTTCTGCTCAGTGCAGAGCTATTGTTAGGGACAACATCCCGATCAGCATCCAGCAATGGAATAAACCTAAGGATGACGACCCTGAAGTTTCTTATGTCACCGATAGGCAGAAAGATGATCTTTGGACCTTGCTGAAGGCAAATTTCACCCTACCGCCAGAGGAGGATCCGAATAAGCCAGTTATCGAGCCACAGGTCAAGGTGTGTGCTCTTAAGAAGATGGCAGATCTATTCAGGAGGTGGAAGAAAGAGTTGAAATCAAAGTTTGTCGACAAAGGGAAGACTCCAGAATTCACCGGCCGGTTTGAGAAGATAAGAGATCACCGGCCCGCATTTGTGGCCTATAAGACATCGGACAAGAGTAAGAAAATGTCAGAGACAAACAAGAACAATGCTGCAAAGAAGACGTTTCACCATCACACGGGGTCAGGTGGCTACCTTAAAGCCCAGCCGTTGTGGGACAAAGCTGAGAATGACCTGCTTGCTAAAGGGGTCGAACCAGAGACATTGAACTGGCCAGACCGTTCAAGGACTTGGTTCTTCGGGGTTGGGGGAACTTTGGACCCTGAAACAGGGGAGTGCCGTTGGACAGACGAGCAACTTGCAATACCCGTCAAGAAGCTTCAGAAGTAAATCACCGCAGCGCAGGAAGGGGCGTTCATTCCCGACAGAGAGAAGGACAAGCTGACTGAGGCCCTCGGGAATCCTGAGCACCCTGGACGAACACGAGGCACACCAGGCTCCGTTCCATGGGTGGCTAGGTTTCCCGGCACAGGCGGTTACATAAGCCGAGAAAGAAGGAGGAAAGCGGAGCTGAGTGAAATGCAGAAGCTCAATGTAAGACTAGTAAAGCTAGAGGAACTTGAGAGCCAGTGAGCTGCCGGCCAACCATCTCAGCGGCACGAAGCTACCCCGCCATCTCAGCGGAGAAGCAGCGTGGCTTCCACGGAGCTCATTCAGCCTGACTTCACGGCTCCTAGCTACCCCGTGGATACTATCACGGAGGCTCAACATTGCCAGCTTATGAAGAAATGGCAGAACCTCACTTTGAAGGCGCCTGTCGGCTCTACTGCACCTCCTCAACCTGACAGAACTTTTCACTGTCGTCCAATTCCACATGGCTATGTTGTTGTGATGGTGGATGAAATAATGGAGGGATTTGAGGAGCTCGAGCTTGACCACCCTACAGGTGAAGGGGATAATCATCTGGTTAATGCTCTGAGGAGTACATGTCTATGGCGGAAGGAGTACATCAAGCTTCCAAACTGGACGCCTCCTCCTCCTCCTCCTCCTCCCGCGAGTGATCACGGCACTCCGCCTCCTTCTCCGGCTCCTCCGGCGCGTGAGGGCACTCCGCCTCCTCCTTTGCCTCCTCCGGCGCATCGGAGGAGTCCGCCTCCTCCTCCGCCTCGTCAGCAACGGCGGAAGACAGACGCCGCCGCTCCGGCTCCTCCGGCGCGTCGGAGCACTCCGCCTCCTTCTCCGCCTCGTAAGCAATGATGGAAGAGAGACGCTATCGCTCCGGCGGCTAGCAGTATAAGTAGAGGCGAGAGGCAATTCAGATACGGTCCATCTCTCAAAGCTCCGGAAAAGTTACCATACGAGAGGACCAAGAAGGAAAACACGGAGATCTGTGAAACTCAAGTGAGGGACTTTTTTGCAAAGAAACCTCCACCTCCAAAGGAGACGATAGATAAGGTGAAAACGAAGCACACTATCGATGCCCTGAAGCGACCACCACCACCTCCGCTGGATTCAAACTATGTCCACTGTCTTAAAAAGACATATCAAGATGCGCAGGACTCGGGAACTACTTCCAGTGATAAAAGGTTAGCAGAACGAAGAAGTGGGAAAAAATCCCTAGCTCGGTGAACAGGCGAACCAATCATGCCCCCCGCTCAAGGTGTCTAGCGATATCGTCGCTAATCATTTGGGGATGGTGCCCGGTACCAATCCTACTGATTACTTGAGCGATGATGTGGAGTTTGAAACAATGGAGGTGAACGGATTCAGATACCAGTACATGCAGCCTCTCGTCAAACCTGATCATCATCCTCCTCTAACAACGATGATGCGAAGATTCCATGAATGGTACATGAAAACCTGCAGCGAGTCTGGGAAGGATACTTTGACGATGAAAATTAAAGAGAAGCATGACCTCGTTGGAATGGATCCGTTGTCTGTTGAATTTGACGAGTTATTCCAGTTATACAATCAAAAGGCCCTCGACAAAACACTCGTGACTTGCTACTGTCTGTAAGTACTCACTACTAGGGAAAAGCCTAGCAGTAGCATGGGTTTTAGGTATATCAGTAGCGCGGGTGCCCGCGCTACTGATACGGCGCTACAGCTAACTGGTAGTAGTAGCGCGGGTGCCACCCGCGCTACTACTACGTCCGTTAGTAGTAGCGTGGATACCACCCGCGCTACTACTAACTAGTAGTAGCGTGGGTCTGGACCCTCGCTACTACTAACTAATTAGGAATTAAAAAAATTCCAACCACGGCTATTGCTGCTAGCTAGGCGTCGTCGTCCTCTTCATCCATGGTCGATGCTAATCCTAGAGGGGATGAAGTCGCCATGGTGATGGTGCTTCCCCATCCAACTCTTCTCCACACCTCTCCTTTGCTGCTGCTACAAAAAAAGGGACAAGGATTAGAAGAGGAAGAGAGAGATAGAGAGGAGTAGGTGCAGGAACTCACCGGTGGCCGCCGGAGTTGGAGCCGAAACCCTAGATGACGCCATGGGTTGCGTCCATCAGAGATCTGGCCATCATAATGGGCGGCGCTCTGTTGGATCTTTCTCTCCTTCCAACAGCGGAGGAGGAGGAGGAGGAGGAAAGAGGGGCAGTGGAGGAGGAGGAGGAGGAGGAGGAAGTAGGGGCTACGGTGGAAGAGGAGGTCGCCGGATTTGAGGGAGGCGTCGAGGTGCGAGGCCGGCAGTTGCGGTGGGCGAGGAAGGGCATCGCAGGAGGGTGGGAGAAGTGAAATCGAGAGAGTGTGTGGGTCTGGGATTGGGCCTCTATGCACTAAGTTTATACATGTGTTGGTGGGTTGATAATAGTAGCGTTGGGTTTATACCCATGCTAGTACTATGGCATGTCCCGGGGTGCACGGTGGAGACCACTTAGTAGTAGCGTGGGGTTTATAACCCGCGCTACTACTATCAACTTAGTAGTAGCGTGGGTCTATAACCCGCGCTGCTACTACGGCTGGTCCCGGGAGGCACGCTGGAAATCACTTAGTAGTAGCGAGGGGTAAAAACCCACGCTACTACTATCAACTTAGTAATAGCGAGGGGTAAAAACCCGCGCTACTAGTAAGTAGCACTACCAAGGGGTATAAACCCGTGCTACTAGTAGGCGTCTGCCTATAAGCTTTTCCCTAGTAGTGACTACTTCTGTAATTAAGTCTCTCTATATATAGCTCAGCTCTTTCATTGCATGTATATATAATTATCCTCACTATATTATGCAGATTGAAGATCGTCGAATGCAGAAAAGCACAAATCTATGACATTGGGTTCATTAACCCAAATATCATACATGAATGGACGGTTCAAAAGAATGTCACAGAAACCGAGGACACTTGCTACAATCGTTGCTTAAAAATCAAAACAAAGACAAAATACTCTTTCCTTACAACTTCAAGTGAGTGTTACTGTCTTGTGCATATTCGGTTTCCCTTATTACTCGAGGTTATCGTAATGTAATTGATGAGTTATGCATGCGTGCGCAGGTTCCACTTTATTCTGCTAGAGATTAAGCTTGACCGGGGAGTAGTAACCGTCTTAGACTCGAGACGAAAAGATCCCCAGGAGTATGCAGACATGACTGAAATGCTCCAGAAGTAAGTTCAATTGATCATTATCGCACCATATCGGCAACTTTGTTGATTTCCTGATATCAAGTAATTATTGTCTTTGTCTGGCAGGGTTTGGAAAGAGTTCACCGTACTTGTTCCGGGACTGTCGGGGGAGTTGTGATTTACACACCCGAAAGTAAGTACTACTACCTAGTTCCGCGCATCTCCCATTGATTCTAGCTAGTTTCATCAATACCATTTATCATGCTTGATTATAAGTTTGATTGAACTCTATTTCTCGTAAAGTGCTTGTGGCAGGAAGCCGGGAATGATTTTTGAGGATACTACGTTTGCGAGTTCATCTACAACGCGACAGCCTCTAAGCGGGGCTACTCTGAAAAACAATATGAAGTGCGTAAGCAATAATATTCACAATTTTATTTTATTACTATCATTTGTGTTGAGTTTCATTCATATACATGTATTGACCCCCTTCTTCAAATTAGATCTGGCAGATGCGGGATGAACTCCTACCACATGATCGCATATGAGCAATTCAAGAGGAATTGGCGGGATTCTTTCTTGACCACGTCATCAATAAAGCCAGAGAATACCATGTGGAAATTGACATTAGATGTTAGGGATTGTAAGAGATCTTATATTGTATAAATGTAGCTAGTAGCGTCGGATAGATATACGAAAACTTGTTGTTCGACCAATCTCTCGGAGAAAGAGAGGTCGATCACTTCTCTCTGTATATGTTCATGACGATCTTGTGTACTTAATGGTTCCTTCATTTGCTTACTAGCTAGCATGTTGAGTTCTCTCTATACGTATAGTAGCTAGCATCGACCAAGCACGGAGAAAGAGAGGACACTTCTCTCTATTAGCTAGCTAACATAATATGAAACCCCTAAATTAACCATCCAAAACCCCTAACCCCCCCTTCAAAAAAACAAAAACCCCAGCTCCTGCCAGCTGCTGACGCGTGGATGCCTTTTGGTCCCGGTTGGTGTTACAAACTGGGACTAAAGGTCCCCCTGCCTGGGCTCCCCACAGCGGCCACGTGGATCCCCTTCTGTCCCGGTTCGTAAGAGAACCGGGACTAAAGGTTTTGGGCTTTAGTCCCGGTTCTAGAACCGGGGCTAATGGGCCTCTGGAACCGGGACAAATGGGCCATTTTCTACTAGTGTATGAGGAAGGAAAAGACATGGAAGAGTTCCTCCTTGTTGCGGAGTTCACTCATTTGCAAATCAGACTCATGGAAGAATCAATAAGCATAATTCTCTTATCTTGTTTTGGAGGTAGAGCATCTGTTTTTAAGGTCCAACTTCTTCAGAATTGGTCGTTTAAGTTCTCTGTATCCTCCAAAGAAGTGGGGTTGTCGATCATCGATCAAGGGAGGCAACATAGCTCTGCCTTTGCTGAATATCAACTTCCTCCTTTGGGGCAATGGTGGTCCTAATTCCAGCTGGGAATTGGATCAATACCTCAAAGAAAAGGAGGATTCTTGGACTCACATCTTCCGTAGTCACCCGAGGAAATCCTACGTCCAAGCGCTGCAATCACCTAGGATCTATCCTGATTCTTCCTCCTTTGATCATAGATCATCGGTCACAGATCCGATCATTCGTACCCAGGCTAGATCTTCAGATCGCAATCACGGCACTGGAGTTAATGTCATTACACGGGCAGTTACTACCAACGGGGCGGGATCTTTGCATTTTCAAAACTCAAGCCCATTGTTTTGTGTACGATGCCTTCTCACGGGCCACAATCGGCCCAGCTGCACCAATAGGATTAAATGCCGGGCCTGCAAGCGATGGGGGCACATAGCTCGCGACTGTTACTCTTAGTCCTGGCCCAACCCAACCCCCTAGCAAAACCCACCTCCGAGCGAGATGCTTGCGTTTCCGAGGCAACCCGCCACTATTCCCGCGATTGTGACTACTCAGTCGATCATTCAACCCACCAACTAGGGTATAACAGTTAATTCTCTCCGGTAGGCGTCCCAGGGCGATTGCCACAATCCCAGCTCCTTCCCAAACTCAGTCTTGCTACATCTCCAATCTGCCACATCCCAACCAAATCCAACCCCATCTTCTCTGCTCTTGGCAGCGACAGACCCTACTTCGTCCCCGTCGACAATGGCGGCCTTCCCATTTGACCCCACCCCATTCTTGCCTCCGCACCACCATAGCATTCAGGTTGCCGGCAGACCGGCGCAGATTTGAGTCATCACCGGGGCTGCACCAGCTACTCATGAAGAGTGGGTGATTGCCACGATCGTCCCAATGCTGAATCTTCCAGTGGCACTCAACACAGTCAGAGAGGTACTATCTGATTTCTTGACTGACCACCAACTGGGTTTCTCTGAGATTGAGCCTTGCCCATTCGGTCAGGCTTATGTCAAGTTCGGTAGTGTGTTTGACAGAGATGGTATGGTTACTCGTAGCCCTCATCTGTTCATGGATGTACATGTCATATTTCAAAAACATGACAGAGGTCTGAACTGGAGGAGTCTGGTTCTCAACAGAGATGCTTGGATTTTGTTATGTGGTTATCCATTTGACAGAAGGAATATCCAAGAAGTTAGTAATGCAGTCAATAAATTTGGCAAGTTTTTGATGTGGGACAGAGTGTGTAGTAGCAGAGCCAATATTATGGTGAAGGTCAGAGTGGAGGAGTTCAGAGACATCCCTAACAGCATTGTCATTGGGGAGGGATATGACTTTCAGACGGGCTCTCTCATTGTGCCAGTTGTTATTCTTCCGCATCAGATCTTGGGAGCTGAAGCAGCTGATGAGGATCCAGTGGCTCCAAATGGAAATCCACATCCAATGCCCCAGCAAGCCAACTTCCATCCAAACCAACATAATCATCTCATTGGCCCACTCTAGCAGCATGACGTTGATGAGCACTGGATTCCAGCTCCACCACTTAATCCACAGCTTAATCTACAACTTGCTCTTAATGTTGCTGAGCAGGAGCAGGAGGACCCAGAAGATATGGAAATGGATGAGGAACAGGTGCCCATGCCAGGTTGGGGACATTGGGCTATGCCTCAAGAAGCTGATCTGGAATTACATGCAGGGGAATTTTTAGCTCTGAATGACATTATGGAGCCATTGGAAGAGATAAATAATCCAATGATTGAAGCAAATAGTAGTATTACCATGTCTGAAGTGCCAACTGATAACAGTATCAACTCTGTTGCCTCTGCTAATGGCCCTATTGCTCCAGCTATTCAGCAACATGTACTACCTGATTTGAATCTAGAGGTTGTACCTAATGGCCAGGCCCAGGAACAGGCCCATCAACCACCTCCTGTGATGCTTCCTCTTCTGCAAGCCCAACTAGGACCTGAACCCAGCATGGTCACTGCAACCCACCAAACTGCTCATCTTTAGAGAGACACTATGGAAGACCCTATGCTTTTTGAACTTATGTCCCATGTTACTCCATGCAACAAGTCAGATTTAGCTTCTGAGAAGGAAGTACATGGAGAGGATGTGAACACTTTGGTGCAACTGAAGACTGTGGATCCACTGAAATTTGTGATGTTACCTGTTGAGGCAGCTCCTAGTTGCACTGAACCAGCTGCTGACTCCACACAGGTTGAGAAAGACATGGGTTCCATTCCAATCACAGGTGAGACAGATACTTCTGATATGACAGCACCACCAGGTTTCCCTGAACCTCTTTTTGCTAATGAGGCCCATCATACTAATACAGACATAACCTCAGGACTGGCACCTGCTAATCCACTTCTGGAGGAGATCACAGTGGGAAATTTGAACATTGAAGAGCAGCATATGAGCACAGAAGGAGTCAAGGTTTGGAAGATTGGAAGAAGCACTTTGCTCCAACTGCAGAAAACAAGGACACCATTCAGGTACCATTGGACTGGGCAAATTTCTTATCAGTTGTCCTTTTAAATCCTAGCAAATTTGACTGGGCCAAAAGATTCATTTCCTCTTCTGTGTGGGAAATTATTTGTCAAGGAGCTGCATCCAACACTATTCCTTTTGTTATCCCAAAAATCTGCCCAGTTGATAACTCCCTGGAATGTTCCTTGACACAGGATTCTAAGGAGCAGAACATCTCCTCAGCTGCAGATAACAGCATTAGTAAAGCTATGTCTGCCTCATCTACTTCTGCCCTGCACAGAAACAAGAAGAGGAAAGAGAATGTGCCACTTGTTGAAATAGAGGTAAGGAGAAGTTGTAGACTTCAGAAGATTAACAAAGGATTTCAGAAAATTGTTTGTAAAGATAAAGAATGCCTGGCTTGCCATACTTCCCCACCAATGATCCCACCCAAAGTTATTAAAAGTTTAAACACCTCTTTCTGCAAGGTCTCTAACAAGGATACAACTAAAGAACTGCTCAGCAAAAAACACAAGAAGACCAAAAGTGGAGGCTCCAGCATGGAGGGAGCCAGGAATGCAAGGGAGCAGAACAAGAAGTGGATCTAGCTTACCTCTTAGCTAGATCACAACTTTTGACTTGTGAACATGACTTTTGTTATGTATGCTCTGATATCTGTAAGATGTGAGACTAAAATGTATGCAAGTTATGCTGGTAGTATGGCAGCTTATCTGCTTACTGTGTGGAGGATTTTCTTTTGCAAGAAGTTAAGTTTCTTATGCAAGAAGTTGGTTGAAAATATTTTGAGTTTGCTGGGTCTGAATCTGTTTTGAGCTCTGATTGATTTCAGTACAATCACATTGATGAATAGAGATTGGAACATATTAAACTGGAACATTAGAGGCATAAATGATTCTAAGAAATGGACTGCATTAGCTAATAAAATTGAGGAATCTCAATGCTCCATTATCTGTTTACAGGAAACTAAGAAAGAATATTTTGACAGTTCCTATCTGAAAAACTTCTGTCCCAAGAGGTTTGGCAAATTTGCATTTCTACCATATATTGGTGCTTCTAGAGGTCTCCTAATTGCATGGAATGAACAAGTTTTCTCGGGCCAAATCCATCACTGCAATGAATTTTCACTATCAGTTATTGTCACATCAAAGCATAATGGAGAACAGTGGATTTTAACCAATGTGTATGGACCATGCCAACCAGATGACAAGATTATCTTTTTGAACTGGCTACAAAACTTTGTTACCCCAGATGACACACCTTGGTTCTACCAACCGGCACTAAAGAGTGGGGACTAAAGCCCCCCCCCCCTTTACTACCAGTTCATCACGAACCGGCGCCAAAGTGCGCACCATGTGGCACGAGCCAGGCCCGGGTGTGGGTAGACCATTAGTACCGGTTAGTAACACCAACCGGTACTAAATGTTTGGGGGCTTTTGGTTTTATTTTTTATTTTTCCATTAATTTTGTGTTTTCCATTTAATTCTTTTTTGTTTGCTGGTATTTTATGATACTACATATTGTACACGTTATGCATATATATAAATAGATTTTCTCGTAGAACAGCATATATATATATATATATATATCATCGAATGTCTCACAACCACCATTAATTATTCACACATACACACATATATATATATATACAATTTCTCCTACATGTTGCCTTGGTGCCTTCGGAGCACGATGGCAAGTGGTTCATGGGGTCGGTAGCGGGTAATAGTATTCTCCTTTGGGATCTATGACCTGGTCGAGCAAAAATCCCGCTATTTCCTCTTGAAGTGCTAGTATGCGCTCCGTTGGTAGGAGCTGCTCCCGCACCTCTCTGAACTGTTAAGAAGGAGATCAATATGCATGTGTATTAGTTGTGTGACTAGATATCGATAATGGTGTAAAAATTTGTGAATAGTTTCTGACAAACGTACCCAGTCCTATCTTTGAGATCTGCTCCTTTCGGACGCCATCATGCGAATGTTCTCGCAAACGTAGTATGCCCACAGATCAGTCCCCGACGCCTCCTTCAAGGCCTTTACGAGAATGGAGTTGAATCAGATAATGATTAATCAAGCATGATAATTAATTAATGGTATTGAAACAAGAATTAAAGAGATGGTAGCTAGCTAGCTAGTACTACTTAATTACTTACCTTGGGTCGATACCAAAACAGCTTTTTTGCCCATTTGCCTGGAGTCACCTTGATGAACTTTGCCCAAGTCCTGCCCGCCGGCAAAGAAAATTAATAAAGGGGTAATTAAATAGTTCTTATCAGGAAATGACGAACTAAATAGGCCGAGATATAGTTAATAATGATTGAAATTACCTGTTGACTATCCCAAACAAGATGGTGTAGTCACTTTCTTTTTTAAGTAGTGAGTCCAGTACTTCAACTTTTCCTTTTCAACTTTAATGTCTAACAAGATCCAGTGGAAACTGCATGCGCACACGTTTGCATGTCTTAATTAAGCGGGCATGTGCATAACACTAATCAACTACCCTAAACCCTATACACTTAATTATTAACATCTAGCTAGCTAGTAAGCAAAAACAGAATTTGTAGTACAAGACAGTGTGACTCACATGAAGTTGTAAGGAAGTAATATATCTTCATTGGTATTGAGGCGCTTGAAGAACTCTAGCATGCTTTCCTCTAAACTTGCTCGACAACTTGGAATATTCCATGTATACTCATTAACGGTATTTGGGTCAATGAACCCAATGCCATAGCGTCCGGATTTTTTCATTTCATACATCTTCATCCTGCATAATACCACAAAAAAGAATATAGTGAGGATAATTACAGGTAATGATTGATCAAAATGATCACTACAGCTAGCTTGAGGCTTAAATTACAGAAAGAAATCACTTACAGACAATAGGAACTGACGATAGATTTGTCGAGTGCGTCTTGATTGTATAACTGAAATAGTTCTGAATACTCAACGGACACAGCTTTCTCATGTAAGTAATGCTCCTCCTTGACATTCACCATGAGGGACTCTCAATTGGAAATCTTGGTAATGTTCATGTACCATTGATGCAATTCATACATTCTCGTTGGGAGGTTCTTGACCTCGTCTGGCTCGACCAAAGGTTGGTCCCGGACATATTTTCGTTTTATTTCCTCCTCTCTAAGGGGAGACATGGGCTCGATCTCGAGGAGTTGTCCAACAGTGATCTTGAGCATTTCAGCCTGCATTATATGCTCCTCGGTGATTACCACATTGCCCAGCTGGGGAACGTTAATGGTTTGCCCACAATAATATTGGGCGCGCGTACTCTCATGTGTTGTTGGCACTAAGCGGGGGGATCGATTGCGCCACCTGTTCTCCCAGCTGGGGAACGGTTTTCCCGCATTTTTTGACAGCTGCTTGTAATTGGCTCGAGCTCGAGCTCGCTTCTTTCTGTAGTCGTGCTCGATGTGCCTTCCTGATTTGGCGCTCATAGTCTGAGTCAACAGGCTTGGGAGCTGGTTTTCTTGCCATATGAATAAAGTGGTCAATAACTTTCTCAGGCACTTTCTCCCTTGGCGGCGGTGCCGGTTTCGGTCCAAAATGGGCGTCCACTTGGGCCCGCACTATGGCATCGTTTTGCTCCTCGGTCATGTCGTAAGGCCTCTGAGGAAGAGGACCGAGGCTTGGACCATATTTATATCGCTTGCCTCCGCATGTACC
Source organism: Aegilops tauschii subsp. strangulata (assembly GCF_002575655.3). Classification (NCBI taxonomy): domain Eukaryota; kingdom Viridiplantae; phylum Streptophyta; class Magnoliopsida; order Poales; family Poaceae; genus Aegilops; species Aegilops tauschii. The sequence continues at coordinate 33,357,127 of NC_053037.3, read as the reverse complement.
TTCTGTACTACCTCGACTCGTACCGCTACGCACCATAGTTGCGGCGTGTCTCTTCTGTGATTGCTGAGGCGGCGGAGACGGCTGACGTGGCTGAGTTGGAGCAGGAGTCTGCTCACGCATTGGTGGACTTGGAGGAGCGGGAGTCTACTCACACGGTGGCGGACTTTGAGGAGGAGTCTGCTCACGCGTTCGTGGACTTGGAGGAGCGGGAGTCTGCTGACACGGTGGCGGACTTCGAGGAGGAGTCGGCTCACGCGTTCGTGGACTTGGAGGAGCGGGAGTCTGCTGACTCGGTGGCGGACTTCAAGGAGGAGTCGGCAGACGCGGTGTCAGTGGCCTTCAAAAGATGATGCAATCCTTTCTCCATAGGATGATACGATGTATGGCCTCTCCCAGTGTGTGCTCGTCGTCACCTCCAGGAATGTCAAGCTGTAGCCCCGAATATTGGTCCACCACCTCATCAACCAAGACACGAGCATAGCCCTCTGGAATCGGGGTGCAATGGAAGGTTGCTTCGGGGGTATTTGTAAAAGCAACGGCGTCCGCCACCTTCATGGATATGTTCTTCATTTTGAAGTGTAGCTCACAGTTAGTGTTCTCTATGATGTCATCCACAGGGTATGTATCCAGCAGTGTGTCGCCCGGGGCGGAACCAACGCTGCTTCTCGGCATTGATGGGACGGTGCTATCCAATGCTGGACGATCATCCGCTTGCTGTTGTCGCTGCTGAGACCCCCTTTCCTGGCTAAGTGAGTCGATCTACTGCTGCTGCTGCTGAAATTTGAGTGCCAAGTCCACGTGCCTTGCTTCTAGGCCTTGAAGGCGTTCTGCGTCCTGCTTCCTCTGCTCCTCCTCCAGCTTCCTCTTCTATTCCTCCTCCATCTTCTTTCTTGCACGGCTCCTGTAGTCGTCGTTCCATTCCGAAAAGCCCTCATACCAGGGAATAACGCCCTTGCCTCGTGTTCTTCCCGGGTGTTCAGGATTTCTCAGGGCGCGCGTAAGCTCGTCGTTCTCTCTGTTGGGCGTGAACACCCCCTTTCGAGCATCTTCTATTGCGTCAAGTAACTTTTGTTCGGCTCCTTTTAGACTTGCCTTCTTTGAAACCAGGCCTGTCTTCGGGTCCAACGCCCCCCATGCGCATAGAACCAAGTTCTGCACCTGGGGGGGCAGCTCCTAGTAACCGGAGTGACCCCTGCATCCTCCATCTCTTGCTCAGACTTATCCCACTTAGGCATTGCCACTGTGTAGCCACCTGGCCCCAGCCTATGGAACTGCGTCTTTTTTGCGGCATTGGCCTTGTTTTTTCTCGACCGTTCCTTAGATAATTCTGATTCCTTGAATATCACGAAAGCGGGCCGGTGTTCTCTTTGCTTCTCCAGTGTTCCCTTGGATTCTAGAGTCTTCCTTTCTACAGCGAGGTAGTTGGCCCATACAGTTTTCTTGTGGGTGTTGAATGCAATTGCCATCTTCTTAAGAGCAGCGTCCTTGACTTTCTGGACATCTGCATCAGTGAAATAATCTGGTAGGGTGAAATGTTCCATCAGAGATTCCCAAAGCTTTTGTTTTGCTCTGTCCTCGACCCAAGTAACATCTGGACGTTTAGTTTTTGGCTCTTTCCATTCTTGAATGGAGATCGGGAGTTGGTCCTTCACAAGAACTCCGCACTGACGAACGAACTTGTTCGCAATGTTCTTGTTGGGAATCGTAGCATAATTTAAAATTTTCCTACGCTCACCAAGATGCATCTATGGAGTCTACTAGCAACGAGGGAAAAGGAGTGCATCTACATACCCTTGTAGATCGCGAGCGGAAGCGTTCCAATGAACGTGGATGACGGAGTCGTACTCGCCGTGATCCAAATCACTGATGACCGAGTGCCGAACGGACGGCACCTCCGCGTTCAACACACGTACGGTGCAGCGACGTCTCCTCCTTCTTGATCCAGCAAGGGGGGGAGGAGAGGTTGATGGAGATCCAACAGCACGACGGCGTGGTGGTGGATGTAGCGGGTCTCCGGCAGGGCTTCGCCAAGCTTCTGCGAGAGAGAGAGAGAGGTGTTGCAGGGGAGGAGGGAGGCGCCCAAGGCTTAGATCTTGCTGCCCTCCCTTCCCCCCACTATATATAGGGCCAAGGGAGAGGGGGGGCGCAGCCTTGCCCCTTCCTCCAAGGAAGGGTGCGGCCAGGGGGGAGTCCTTCCCCCCCAAGGCACCTCGGAGGTGCCTTCCCCCTTTAGGACTCTCCCTTTTTTCTTATCTATTGCGCATGGGCCTCTTGGGGCTGGTGCCCTTGGCCCATATAGGCCAAGGCGCACCCCTTACAGCCCATGTGGCCCCCTGGGGCTGGTGGACCCCCTTGGTGGACCCCCGGACCCCTTTCGGCACTCCCGGTACAATACCGATAAAGCGCGAAACTTTTCCGGCGACCAAAATAAGACTTCCCATATATAAATCTTTACCTCCGGACCATTCCGGAACCTCTCGTGACGTCCGGGATCTCATCCGGGACTCCGAACAACTTTCGGGTTTCCGCATACATATATCTCTACAACCCTAGCGTCACCGGACCTTAAGTGTGTAGACCCTACGGGTTCGGGAGACATGCAGACATGACCGAGACGCCTCTCCGGTCAATAACCAACAGCGGGATCTGGATACCCATGTTGGCTCCCACATGTTCCACGATGATATCATCGGATGAACCACGGTGTCGAGGATTCAATCAATCCGTATGCAATTCCCTTTGTCAATCGGTATGTTACTTGCCCGAGATTCGATCGTCGGTATCCCAATACCTTGTTCAATCTCGTTACCGGCAAGTCTCTTTACTCGTACCGCAATGCATGATCCCGTGACTAACGCCTTAGTCACATTGAGCTCATTATGATGATGCATTACCGAGTGGGCCCAGAGATACCTCTCCGTCACACGGAGTGACAAATCCCAGTCTCGATCCGTGCCAACCCAACAGACACTTTCGGAGATACCCGTAATGCACCTTTATAGTCACCCAGTTACGTTGTGACGTTTGGCACACCCAAAGCACTCCTACGGTATCCGGGAGTTGCACGATCTCATGGTCTAAGGAAAAGATACTTGACATTGGAAAAGCTCTAGCAAACGAAACTACACGATCTTTTATGCTATGCTTAAGTTGGGTCTTGTCCATCACATCATTCTCCTAATGATGTGATCCCGTTATCAATGACATCCAATGTCCATAGTCAGGAAACCATGACTATCTGTTGATCAACGAGCTAGTCAACTAGAGGCTTACTAGGGACAGGTTGTGGTCTATGTATTCACACATGTATTACGATTTCCGGACAATACAATTATAGCATGAATAATAGACAATTACCATGAACAAAGAAATATAATAATAACCATTTATTATTGCCTCTAGGGCATATTTCCAATAGTCTCCCACTTGCACTAGAGTCAATAATCTAGTTCACATCACCATGTGATTAACATTCACTGGTCACATCACCATGTGACCAACATCTATAGAGTTTACTAGAGTCAACAATCTAGTTCACATCACTATGTGATTATCACTGAATGTGTTCTGGTTTGGTCATGTTATGCTTGTGAGAGAGGTTATTAGTCAACGGGTCTAAACCTTTCAGAACCGTGTGCTTTACGAATATCTATGTCATCTTGTGGATGCTACCACGCGCTATTTGGAGCCATTTCAAATAATTGCTCTACTATACGAATCCGGTTTACTACTCAGAGTTATCCGGATTAGTGTCAAAGTTCGCATCGACGTAACCCTTTACGACGAACTCCTTTCCACCTCCATAATCGAGAAAAATTCCTTAATCCACTAGGTACTAAGGATAAGTTCGACCGCTGTCATGGGATCCTTTCCGGATCACCATTGTACCCTCTTGACCAACTCATGGCAAGGCACACTACATGTGCGGTACACAGCATAGCATGCTATAGAGCCTACGTCTAAAGCATAGGGGACGACCCTCGTCCTTTCTCTATCTTCTGCTATGGTCAGGTCTTGAGTCTCACTCAATACTCACACCTTGTAACACAGCCAAGAACTCCTTCTTTGTTGATCTATTTTGAACTCTTTCAAAATCATGTCAAGGTGTGCTGTCTTTTGAAAGTATCGTCAGGCGTCTTGATCTATCTCTATGGATATTGATGCCCAATATGTAAGCAGCTTTATCCAGGTCTTCCTTTGAAAAACTCCTTTCAAACAACCCTTTATGCTTTCCAGAAATTTTACATCATTTCGGGTCAACAATATGTCATTCACATATACTTATCAGAAATGTTGTAGCGCTCCCACTCACTTTATTGTAAATACAAGTTTCTAACAAACTTTGTATAAACCCAAAAACTTTGATCACCCCATCAAAGCGTATATTCTGACTCCGAGATGCTTGCTCTAATCCATGGAAGGATCGCTGGAGCTAGCATACCTTTTAGCATCCTTAGGATCGACAAAACCTTTCTGATTGTATCACATACAACCTTTCCTTACGAAAACTGGTAAGGAAACTTGTTTTGACATCCATCTGCCAGATTTCATAAATGTAGCTAATGCTAACATGATTCCGACGGACCTAAGCATCGCTACGGATGAGAAAAACTCATCGTAGTCAACTCCTTGAACTTGTGAAAATACTCTTTGCCACAAGTCGAGCTTCATAGACGGTAACATTACCGTCCATGTCCGTCTTCTTCTTAAAGATCCATTTATCTCAATGGCTTGCCGATCATCGGGCAAGCTCACCAAAGTCCATGCTTTGTTCTGATACATGGATTCTATCTCGGATTTCATGGCCTCGAGCCATTCGTCGAAATATGGGCCCACCATCGCTTCTCCATAGCTCGTAGGTTCATTGTTGTCTAGCAACGTGACTTCCAAGACAGGATCACGCATTACTCTGAAGTAGTGCGCATCCTCGTCGTCCTACAAGGTTTGGTAGTGACTTGATCCGAAGTTTCATGATCACTGTCATAAGCTTCCACTTCAATTGGTGTAGGTGCCACAGGAACAACTTCCTGTGCCCTGCTACACACTAGTTGAAGCGACGGTTCAATAACCTTATCAAGTCTCCACCATCCTCCCACTCAATTCTTTCGAGAGAAACTTTTCCTCGAGAAAGGACTCGTTTCTAGAAGCAATTACTTTTGCTTCCAGATCTGAAATAGGAGGTATACCCAACTGTTTTTTGGGTATTCTATGAAGATGCATTTATCCGCTTTGGGTTCGAGCTTATCAACCTGAAACTTTTTCACATAAGCATCGCAGCCCCAAACTTTTAAGAAACGACAACTTAGGTTTCTATAAACGGTGTCGTCTCAACGGAATTGCGTGGTGCCCCTTTTAAAGTGAATGCGGTTGTCTCTAATGCCTAACCCATAAACGATAGTGGTAATTTGATAAGAAACATCATGGTATGCACCATATCCAATAGGGTGCAGTTATGATGTTCGGACACACCATCACACTATGGTGTTCCAGGCGGTATTAATTGTGAAACACTTTCCACAATGTCTCAATTGTGTGCCAAACTCGTCACTCAGATACTCATCTCTATGATCATATCACAGACATTTTATCCTCTTGTCACGATGATCTTCAACTTCACTCTGAAATTACTTGAACTTTTCAATAATTCAGACTTGTGTTTCATCAAGTAAATACACTCAGCATCTACTCAAATCATCTGTGAAGTAAGAACACAACGATATCCACTGCATGTCTCAGCACTCATTGGACTGCATACATCAAAATGTATTACTTCCAATAAGTTGCTCTCTTGTTCCATCTTACTAAAAACGAGGCCTTTCAGTCATCTTGCCCATGTGGTATGATTTGCATGTCTCAAGTGATTCAAAATCAAGTGAGTCCAAACGATCCATTTGCATGGAGTTTCTTCATGCATATATACCAATAGACATGGTTCGCATGTCTCAATCTTTTCAAAAACGAGTGAGTCCAAAGATCCATCTACATGGAGCTTCTTCATGCGTTCTATACCAATATGACTCAAGTTGCAGTGCCACAAGTATGTGGTACTATCAGTACTATCTTATATCTTTTGGCACGAACATGTGTATCATGGCGATCGAGATTCATTTCAGGTGCAAGACCATTGAAGGTATTATTCAAATAAACATAGTAACCATTATTCTCCTTAAATGAATAACCGTATTGCGATAAACATAATCCAATCATGTTTATGCTCAACACCAAATAACAATTATTTAGGTTTAACACCAATCTCGATGGTAGAGGGAGCATGCGATGCTTGATCACATCAACCTTGGAAACACTTCCAACACATATCGTCATCTCACCTTTAGCTAGTCTCCGTTTATTCCGCAGCATTTATTTCGAGTTACTAACACTTAGCAACCGAACCAGTATCTAATACCCTGGTGCTGCTGGGAGTACTAGTAAAGTACACATTCATATAACGTATATCCAATATACTTCTGTCGACCTTGCCTGCCTTCTCATCTACCAAGTATCTAGGGTAGTACTGCTTCAGTGACCGTTCCTCTCATTACAGAAGCACTTAGTCTCGGATTTGGGTTCAACCTTGGGATTCTTCACTAGAGCAGCAAACGACATGTTGTTTCATGAAGTATCCCTTTTGCCCTTGCCCTTCTTAAACTAGTGGTTTTACTAACCATCAACAATTGATGCTCCTTCTTGATTTCTACTCTCGCGGTGTCAAACATCGCGAATAGCTCAAGGATCATCATAACTATCCTTGATATGTTATAGTTCATCACGAAGCTCTACTAGCTTGGTGGCAGTGACTATGGAGAACTATCACTATCTCATCTGGGAGATTAACTCCCACTCGATTCAAGCGATTGTGGCACTCAGACAATCTGAGCACACGCTCAGCGATTGAGCTTTTCTCCCTTAGTTTGCAGGCTTAAGAAACTTGTCAGAGGTCTCATACCTCTTGACGTGGGCACTAGTCTGAAATCCCAATTTCAGTCTTCGGAACATCTCACATGTTCTGCGACGTTTCAGAAACGTCTTTGGTGCCACAATTCTAAACCGCACCGAACTATCACGTAGTTATCAAAACGTGTATGTCAGATGTTTTGTAACATCTACAGACGACGCTGAGGTTCAGCACACCGAGCGGTGCATTATGGACATAAGCCTTCTGTGCAGCAATGAGGACAATCCTCAGTTTACGGACCCAGTCCGCATAATTGCTACTACCAACTTTCAACTAAATTTTCTCTAGGAACATATCTTAACCAGTAGAACTAAAGCGCAAGCTATGACATAATTTGCAAATACCTATTTGACTATGTTCATGATAATGAAGTTCATCTGATTATGAACTCCCACTCAGATAGACATCCCTCTAGTCATCTAAGTGAAACATGATCCGAGTTTAACTAGGCCGTGTCCGATCATCACGTGAGACGGACTAGTCAAGATCGGTGAACATCTCCATGTTGATCGTATCTTCTATACGACTCATGCTCGACCTTTCGGTCCTCCGTGTTCCGAGGCCATGTCTGTACATGCTAGGCTCGTCAAGTCAACCTAAGTGTATTGCGTGTGTTCCGAGGCCATGTCTGTACATGCTAGGCTCGTCAACACCCGTTGTATTCGAACGTAAGAATCTATCACACCCGATCATCACGTGGTGCTTCGAAACGACGAACCTTCGCAATGGTGCACAGTTAGGGTGAACACTTTCTTGAAATTATTATAAGGGATCATCCTACTTGCTACCGTCTTTCTAAGCAAATAAGATGCAAAAACATGATAAACATCACATGCAATCAAATAGTGACATGATATGGCCAATATCATCATGCTCCTTTGATCTCCATCTTCGGGGCACCATGATCATATTTGTCACCGGCATGACACCATGATCTCCATCATCATGATCTCCATCATTGTGTCTTCATGAAGTTGTCACGCCAACGATTACTTCTACTTCTATGGCCAACTCGTTTAGCAACAAAGTAAAGTAATTTACATGGCGTTATTCAATGACTCGCAGGTCATGCAAAATAATAAAGACAACTCCTATGGCTCCTGCCGGTTGTCATACTCATCGACATGCAAGTCGTGATTCCTATTACAAGAATATGATCAATCTCGTACATCACATATATCATTCATCACATCTTCTGGCCATATCACATCACATGGCACTTGCTGCAAAAACAAGTTAGACGTCCTCTAATTGTTGTTGCAAGTTTTTACGTGGTTTGTAGGTTTCTAGCAAGAACGTTTCTTACCTACGTATGACCACAACATGATTTGCCAATTTCTATTTACCCTTCATAAGGACCCTTTTCATCGAATCCGTTCCGACTAAAGTAGGAGAGACAGACACCCGCTAGCCACCTTATGCATCTAGTGCATGTCAGTCGGTGGAACCTGTCTCACGTAAGAGTACGTGTAAGGTCGGTCCGGGCCGCTTCATCCTACAATGCCGCCGAAACAAGAAAAGACTAGTAGCGGCAAGAAGAATTGGCAAACTCAACGCCCACAACTACTTTGTGTTCTACTAGTGCATAGTAACTACGCATAGACCTGGCTCATGATGCCACTGTTGGGAATCGTAGCATAATTTAAAATTTTCCTACGCTCACCAAGATGCATCTATGGAGTCTACTAGCAACGAGGGGAAAGGAGTGCATCTACATACCCTTGTAGATCGCGAGCGGAAGCGTTCCAATGAACGTGGATGACGGAGTCGTACTCGCCGTGATCCAAATCACCGATGACCGAGTGCCGAACGGACGGCACCTCCGCGTTCAACACACGTACGGTGCAGCGACGTCTCCTCCTTCTTGATCCAGCAAGGGGGGAGGAGAGGTTGATGGAGATCCAACAGCACGACGGCGTGGTGGTGGATGTAGCGGGTCTCCGGCAGGGCTTCGCCAAGCTTCTGCGAGAGAGAGAGAGAGAGGTGTTGCAGGGGAGGAGGGAGGCGCCCAAGGCTTAGATCTTGCTGCCCTCCCTTCCCCCCACTATATATAGGGCCAAGGGAGAGGGGGGGCGCAGCCTTGCCCCTTCCTCCAAGGAAGGGTGCGGCCAGGGGGGAGTCCTTCCCCCCCAAGGCACCTCGGAGGTGCCTTCCCCCTTTAGGACTCTCCCTTTTTTCTTATCTCTTGCACATGGGCCTCTTGGGGCTGGTGCCCTTGGCCCATATAGGCCAAGGCGCACCCCTTACAGCCCATGTGCCCCCCCGGGGCTGGTGGACCCCCTTGGTGGACCCCCCGGACCCCTTTCGGCACTCCCGGTACAATACCGATAAAGCGCGAAACTTTTCCGGCGACCAAAATAAGACTTCCCATATATAAATCTTTACCTCCGGACCATTCCGGAACCTCTCGTGACGTCCGGGATCTCATCCGGGACTTCGAACAACTTTCGGGTTTCCGCATACATATATCTCTACAACCCTAGCGTCACCGGAACTTAAGTATGTAGACCCTACGGGTTCGGGAGACATGCAGACATGACCGAGACGCCTCTCCGGTCAATAACCAACAGCGGGATCTGGATACCCATGTTGGCTCCCACATGTTCCACGATGATATCATCGGATGAACCACGGTGTCGAGGATTCAATAGATCCGTATGCAATTCCCTTTGTCAATCGGTATGTTACTTGCCCGAGATTCGATCGTCGGTATCCCAATACCTTGTTCAATCTCGTTACCGGCAAGTCTCTTTACTCGTACCGCAATGCATGATACCGTGACTAACGCCTTAGTCACATTGAGCTCATTATGATGATGCATTACCGAGTGGGCCCAGAGATACCTCTCCGTCACACGGAGTGACAAATCCCAGTCTCGATCCGTGCCAACCCAACAGACACTTTCGGAGATACCCGTAATGCACCTTTATAGTCACCCAGTTACGTTGTGACGTTTGGCACACCCAAAGCACTCCTACGGTATCCGGGAGTTGCACGATCTCATGGTCTAAGGAAAAGATACTTGACATTGGAAAAGCTCTAGCAAACGAAACTACACGATCTTTTATGCTATGCTTAAGTTGGGTCTTGTCCATCACATCATTCTCCTAATGATGTGATCCCGTTATCAATGACATCCAATGTCCATAGTCAGGAAACCATGACTATCTGTTGATCAACGAGCTAGTCAACTAGAGGCTTACTAGGGACAGGTTGTGGTCTATGTATTCACACATGTATTACGATTTCCGGACAATACAATTATAGCATGAATAATAGACAATTACCATGAACAAAGAAATATAATAATAACCATTTATTATTGCCTCTAGGGCATATTTCCAACAGATCTTAGGCGTGAGGGGTTCGCCACTAGCTTTGATGGAATCGATGTTGTACTTTACACCCTCCTTCAACTTTTTGCCCCGGCCTCGCTTTGTCCTGCTGTCTGTAGAAGCAGATTTGCTCGATCCAGAGGGCTGAAAGAAGAAAGATCGATTCATTAATATATCTTCAAATAAAAAAACATGTGATGACCACTAGATGCCTGCTTATATAAATATACCTCGCCGGTAGTCTTTGTTATTTCAAGATCAACATTGTATTCGTCATCATAATCATTGTCTGCGTCATCATAATCATAATCATAGTTCATGACTTCATCAGCTCGGTCGTCGAGATCGAATATCTTATCATCACCCTCCCCGGTATTGTTCAGATATTGGGAGCCGTCATCTGCTTCATTCAGATCATCTGGCCTGTTAGGGCTGCGTATGATCTCGAACAGGGCCTCTTCTCCCTCTCTGCCGGTATTATCCGCAATAGCTTTTATTTAACTAATACAGAAGAAATATAAAACAATTTCGTATTCAAATTACAATGCATGGATGCAATCAATAAGGAAAAACTGAATCATATAGTACATAATATGCATCATCTCGAATAATATATAATCTCGAGTACATCGTCTCTAATAATATATATAATCTCGAATACATCGTCTCAAATATTATATATCAAATACATCACTGGTTAGGTAGCTAATAAAGATCGAATACTACAGAAGAATCTAGGCCACTCGCGGTTCCTGGGGCGCGGGCGGTGGACACCCAAAGAGAAGGAACCATCACAGGATCCTATCTCTGGTCATCTGCCCAAAGAACCTGCCAGGTATTGGAGAACCTGACGTCCATAGCAGCCATGTAGCGATGGACGTGCTCGTCCTCCTCCCTGACACGGCGACGCACCACCTCCGGCGGGGCCGGCTCCCTCTGCACCGAATGTGGCCCACGCGAACGCCACCAAAGGAGATCAGGGTCGACGACGGGACCCGAGGCCGGGTTCCTCACCAAGCGGCGCGCCCCTCCAGGTAGCACCTCCCAGTGCCAGCCCGGCGGAGCCCAGTCCCGGACATGGGTCAGCCGGACGTCGTCGCGAACGGGTCGACGGCAAGGATGCGGGCCAGGCATCGTCGAGAACAAATACTATATGCCCGCAAAAAGTAACATTTTTTAAATGATTGGATTGTGATAACTAAAATTATGAGAAACTAAAAAAAAACATCGATCATCGTCTAACAATTTGACATTAATCTAATTCATCTAGCTAAAACTAATTCTAAAATTTCTAACATTTCTATATATATAACTAACATTTCTATAACATTTCTAATATTTCTATAACTAAAAAACAGAAGAAAAAAATCTAACATTTTTATAAATATTTCTATAACTAAAAAACAGAAAAAATTTATAACATTTCTATATAACTAACATTTCTAATATTTCTATAACTAAAAAACAGAAAAAATTTCTAACATTTCTATAGATATTTCTATAACTAAAAAACAGAAAAAATTTCTATAAGTAAAATTTATAACTAAAAAACTAAAAAACAATATGTGTGTGTGTGTGGACATGGCGGCCGGGGCAGGAGCTCACCGGCGAGGCGCGGCGACGGGGGGCGGCGACAGGGACGGAGACGGGCGGTGACGACGGGGATGGGGATGGGGCGGCGACGACGGGGACGGGGACAGTCCAGGCGGGGATGACGGGACGACGGGGCGGGGCGCGGCGACGGGGACGGCGACGGACGGCGGGGACGGACGGCGACGGGGCACAGGAGAAAGAAGCAGAGGGAGAGATGAGAAACTGAATTTTTTTTTGAAGTGTTTTCTTATATAGAACACCACTTTAGTACCGGTTGGGGCCACCAACCGGTACTAAAGGTCTGTTTTGGCTAGGCCAAGCGGCGGGAAGCGCTCCCCTTTAGTACCGGGTGGTGGCACCAATCGGTACTAAAGACCCCCCCCCCCCTTTAGTACCGGTTGGAGCCACGACCCGGTACTAAAGGGGGTGCGCTGCCAGGCGAGGGGCGCAGAAGTTTAGTCCCACCTCGCTAGTTGAGGAGCGCCAAGACCAGTTTATAAGCCCCGGCGCGAGCACTGCATTGAGCTCCTCTCAAAAGCAGGCCTTCTGGGCCTACCTCTCCTACTCTACCTGTGGGCCTACTGGGCTTGCGGGCCTGCATCCTGGCCCAACTACAGGTTGGGTTTCTAGTCGTATGCAGGCCGCTCTGGCCCAGTAGGTGGGCTTTTTTATTTTCTTATTTTTTTGCTTTATTTATTTTTGGTTTATTTATTTTTGAGTTTTTTTTTGCTGTATTTAGAGTTTCTTTGTGAATATTTTTGCTTTAGGTACAAAAAATTACAAACTTTCTGTTAGTGCCGGTAGTTTTCAAATTTGAATAGTTTAAATTTTGAATTATTTGAAATTTGTGTGAATCACTAGTTTGTGAATAACTTAACTTTGAAAATAAATTTTTCAGTGATTCTTTTTTCTTATGTTTAATATTAGTGTGTTTTATCATTATATTCAATTTGGTAATGCTTAGGTTATTTAAAAATGAAATGCCTTTGTAACAGATGAGTTTTCGTCCGAAACCCTGATACTTCGAAAGAGATTGTCCATTTTGTACACAAAGTGCATTCAGTTTTTGCGGTAACCCTCTCTACTTTTTTGCACATGCTATGTGGGTGAAATTATGATACCATGCCAACTTTCAACCTTTTCTGAGTTCATTTGAAATGCTTTTCAATTTCAGGGTCATTTAGCTGAAAAATCAGTAAATGCATGAAAGAATTTGTTTGCACATAAAATTTCTTCGCGTTTCAAATGCCAAAACACATAACTACCCTAACTATTACAGAGATTCCCTCCTGGGTGTGAAACTCAGAAGAAAGTGATGATAGTGAAGCCGATCACATCCCAGATCTTTGGGTGTGAAACTTTTTCTTCGCGTGTGTCCCTTTGCGCCGTAGCCATGGAAAATCTTCATCATTTAACTAGATGCTCGGGTCAATATTCACTGTGAATGGAGCAATTTCATCAAACTTTTCATAATCTTCTGACATGTCTGTCTTGTCATCCACTCCCACGATGTTTCTCTTCCTAGAAAGAACTATGTAGCGCTTTGGCTCATCGTATGATGCATTCGCTTCCTTATCTTTTCTTTTTCTCGGCTTGGTAGACATATCCTTCACATAGAAAACCCGTGCCACATCATAGGCTAGGACGAATGGTTCGTCTGCATACGCAAGATTGTTGAGATCCACTGTTGTCATTCCGTACTGCGGGCCTTCCGTTACCCCGCCTCGTGTCATATTGACCCATTTGCACCGAAACAAAGGGACCTTCAAACCACTTCCATAGTCAAGTTCCCATATGTCCTCTATGTAACCATAATATGTTTCCTTTCCCGTCTTGGTTGTTGCATCAAAGTGGACACCACTATTTTGGTTGGTGCTCTTCTTATCTTGGGCGATCATGTAAAATGTATTACCATTTATCTCGTACCCTTTGAAAGTCATTATATTCGAAGATGGTAACTAGGACAGCAAGTACAGGTCATCTTCAATAGAGGCGTCATGCATGGTACGTGTCTGCAACCAGCCGGCGAAACTCCTGGTTTGTTCACATGTAATCCAGTCATCAGACCGCTCCGGGTGTTTGGAGCATAGAAAATTCTTGTGTTCGTCCATATACGGAGCCACCAAGGCGGAATTCTGTAGAACTGTGTAGTGTGCTTCAGTGAGAGAATGTCCGTCCATACATATTAGTTGATTCCCTCCTAGCGTGCCTTTTCCATCCTGTCTGCCCTTATGCCGCGATTCAGGAACACCAATCGGCTTAAGGTCAGGAATAAAGTCAATACAAAACTCAATGACCTCCTCATTGTGATGGCCCTTGGAGATGCTTCCTTCTGGCCTAGCACGGTTATGAACATATTTCTTTAAGACTCCCATGAACCTCTCAAACGGGAACTTATTGTGTAGAAATGCAGGACCCAAAACGTTAATCTCTTCGCATAGGTGAACTAGGACGTGCGTCATGATGTTGAAGAAGGATGGTGGGAACACCAACTCAAAACTGACAAGACATTGCACCAAATCATTCTCTAACCTTGGTATGATTTCTAGATCGATTACCTTCTAAGAGATTGCATTGAGGAATGCACATAGCTTCACAATGGCTAATCGAACGTTATCCGGTAGAAGCCCCCTTAATGCAACCGGAAGCAGTTGCGTCATAATCATGAGGCAGTCATGAGACTTTAGGTTCTAGAACTTTTTCTCTGCCATGTTTATTATTCCCTTTATATTCGACGAGAAGCCAGACGGTACCTTAATACTGAGCAGGCATTCAAAGAAGATTGCCTTCTCTTCTTTGGTAAGAGCGTAGCTGGCATGACCCTGATGTATGCCGTCTTTTCCGTGCATACGTTGCTGGTCCTCCCGTGCCTCAGGTGTATCTTTTGTCTTCCCATACACGCCCAAGAAGCCAAGCAGGGTCACGCAAAGATTCTTCATCACGTGCATCACGTCAATTGCAGAGCGGACCTCTAGGTCTTTCCAATAGGGCAGGTCCCAAAATATAGATTTATTTTTCCACATGGGTGCGCGTCCGTCAGCGTCATTCGGAACAGGTTGTCCGCCAGGACCCTTTCCAAAGACTACCTTCAAATCCTTGACCATATCATGTACATCAGCACCAGTACGGTGGCGAGGCTTCATCCGGTGATCTGCCTCACCTTTGAAATGCTTGCCTTTCTTTCTTACGGGATGCCTGCTCGGAAGAAATCGACGATGTCCCAGGTACACATTCTTCCTACAATTGTCCAAATATATACTGTCGGTATCATCCCAATAGTGCGTGCATGCGCGGTATCCCTTGTTTGTCTGTCTTGAAAGGTTACTGAGAGCAGGCCAATCATTGATGGTCACGAACAACAACGCCTTTAGGTCAAATTCTTCCCCCATGTGCTCATCCCACACACGTACACCTGTTCCATTCCATAGCTGTAAGAGTTCTTCAACTAATGGCCTTAGGTACACATCAATGTCGTTGCCGGGTTGCTTAGGGCCTTGGATGAGCACTGGCATCATAATGAACTTCCGCTTCATGCACAACCAAGGAGGAAGGTTATACAAACATAGAGTCACAGGCCAGGTGCTATGGTTGCTGCTCTGCTCCCCAAAAGGATTAATGCCATCTGCGCTTAGACCAAACCATACGTTCCTTGCGTCATCTGCAAACTCCTTCCCGTACTTTCTCTCTATTTTTCTCCACTGCGACCCGTCAGCGGGTACTCTCAACTTTCCGTCTTTCTTATGGTCTTCTCTGTTCCATCGCATCGCCTTGGCATGCTCTTTGTTTTGGAACAAACGTTTCAACCGTGGTATTATAGGAGCATACCACATCACCTTGCCAGGAATCTTCTTCCTGGGGCGCTCGCCCTCGACATCACCAGGGTCATCGTGGCTGATCTTATAGCGCAATGCACCGCATATCGAGCAAGCGTTCAAATCCTCGTACTCACCGCAGTAGAGGATGCAGTCATTAGGGCATGCATGTATCTTCTGCACCTCTAACCCTAGAGGGCAGACAGCCTTCTTTGCTTCGTACATACTCTCGGCAATTCGTTGTCCTTTGGAAGCATATTCTTTATCATTACCAGCAACTTTCCAAATCCCTTGTCAGATACACCATTCTCTGCCTTCCATTGCAGCAATTCCAGTGTGGTGCCCAACCTTTTCTTGTCAGCTTCGCAATTCGGGTACAACAATTTCTTGTGATCCTCTAACATGCGCTGCAACTTCTTCTCCAAATCACTTGCGCAGTTTCTCTTTGCATCGGCAATGGCCCGACCTAGATCATCAGCGGGCTCATCTGATGCCTCTTCTTCAGCTTCTTCCCGCATTGCCGGCTCAGCTTCTTCCCCCATTGTTGTATCATCGTATTCAGGGAACCCATGGCCAGGATAGTTGTCGTCGTCCTCTTCTTCTTCATTGTCTTCCATCATAACCCCTCTTTCTCTGTGCTTGGTCCAAACATTATAGTGGGGCATGAAACTGGACTTAAACAGGTGGACGTGAATGGTTCTTGACGTAGAGTAATTGGGATCATTCTTACAGACAGCACATGGACAAGGCATAAAACCATCCGCCCGCTTGTTTGCCTCAGCCACAAGCAGAAAAGTATGCACGCCATTAATGAACTCGGGAGAGCATCGGTCATCATACATCCATTGTCGGCTCATCTTCATTACACAACACTGAAAAGACCAAATTAATACAAGTTCATACATAAAGTTCATACATATATATAGTTCATACAACACTTAAATGCAACAAACAAATAACTCTCTAGCTAAAGCATTTAAATGCAACAACAAATGCGATCAAGATCGCAACTAAGGTAACAATTGACCAACAGCATAATGATACCAAGCCTCACTATCAATGGCATATTTTCTAATCTTTCTAATCTTCAAGCGCATTTTCTCCATCTTGATCTTGTGATCATCGACGACATCGGCAACATGCAACTCCAATTCCATCTTCTCCCCTTCAATTCTTTTCAATTTTTCTGTCAAATACTCGTTTTCTCTTTCAACTAAATTTAACCTCTCTACAATAGGGTCGGTTGGAATTTCCGGTTCACATACCTCCTAGATAAAAATATCTATGTCAACTTGATGGGCATAATTTGTCATAAACACGAAATGCAACAACTAGTTTTAAAAGAGAATATACCACATCCGAATCATAACAAGGACGAGGGCCGACGGGGACGGATATCAAAACCATGGCACTATGTATAACAAACAACGTACGGGTAAGATAATTATACGAGTAACTATATATCCAAATCACACAAACATCAATTTGGTAATGTAAAACATTCATGAACAAGAGGCTCACCACAAGGTGGTGCCGGTGACGGGACGATGCGGGCGATCAACGGTGGTTACGACGGAGATTTAGAAGGCACTAAGTAAACCACACCTACATATGCAAACTAAGTGTTATTTTTGACCTTAAATTGCATATAAATCAAATATTAGCACATATAATTCCTCCCAAATTACTAAACTCATAAATTAATCACTATACAAAGCATTGCAAGAGCTAATCTAGCAATGAGAGATGAAAGGACAAAGTTGCTAACCTTTGTGATCATTTGAATAGATGGGGGCCTTCAAATCTTGACAAATTTTGGGCAAAATGTGTGATGAGCTCGAGAGGAAGAGGGGAAGAACAGAGAGGAGAGGGGAAAGGGGAAGAACAGAGCGAGCTCGGGTGGACGAAGGGTTTATGTAGGACGACCTTTAGCACCGGTTCATGCCACGAACCGGTACTAAAGGTGCTGGAGGGGCCCAGACTGACAACATCCTGCCACCACTCACTTTAGTACCGGTTCGTGGCACAAACCGGTGCTAAAGGTTCGCCACGAACCGGTACTAATGAGAGCGGCCGGCTAGCCGTTGGAACCGGCACTAATGCACACATTAGTGTCGGCTCAAAATCAAACCGGCACTAATGTGCTTGACATTTGACCCTTTTTACTAAGAGGCCCCCCTTTTGGAAAACTTGATTGGTGCTTCACCTCAAAAGATTGGACCAACAAATACCCAGCCACTTTTGCCATCCCACTGGCTAAAACTGTCTCTCATCATGTGCCTATTAAAATTCAGATTGGATCTTCTATCCCTAGAGCCAACATCTTCATATTTGAGAATTTTTTGCTAGAACATCATCAATTTAAATAGGTAGTTAGCTCTATTTGGTCACAGTGCCAAGGTCATAACAACTAAGTTCAAGAGACTGAGAAAAGGCCTAAAAAATTGGGCAAAAAAATTTCTGACCTAAAGAAGATTATTGCAGATACTAACTTCATGATTCTATGTTATGATATCATTGAAGAGTTCAGGCTTTTATCTTTGGAAGAACACAATGCAAGGAACATTCTCAAAGTACATCTTGAAATCATCCTGGACAATTAGAGGCAATACTGGAAGCAAAGAGCCACTATTAGAAAAATCAAAGTGGGTGAAGCTAATACTAAGTATTTTCAGGCCAAAGAAACTATTAAGTTCAGAAATAACTCCATCTCCATGCTTAAAGATGAACGAGGAGAGGAACATCATGATCACAAGGCTAAAGCTGCAATCTTATACAGACCATTTAAAGAAAGAATGGGCACAACTGCTGCCCCCACCACAAACCCTCTGAATTTGCATCAACTGCTTCAGCCAATGGAAGATCTCACACAACTTGAAGTGACATTCACCAAGGAGGAGATTGATAATGTTATTAAGAATATGCCTGCAGATAAATCACCAGGACCAGATGGTTTCAATGCAACTTTCCTCAAGAGTTGTTGGGACATCATTGCTCCTGACTTCTATAAACTTATAGAAGACTTTCATTCAGGGCAAGTGAATATTCAGAGTATTAACTACTCCTTTATCACACTCATCCAAAAGAAAGACTCTACTGCCTCACCATTTGAATTCAGGCCCATCTCTTTGTTGAACTGTACACTCAAGATTATTACAAAACTGCTTGCACATAGACTGCAGAAATACATCCTGAACTTGGTGCACAAAAATCAATATGGGTTCCTCAATAACAGATGTATTCAGGACTGCCTGGCCTGGTCTTATGAGTATATACACCAATGTCATGAAAGCAAAAGAGAAATGGTCCTCTTGAAATTAGATTTTGAGAAAGCATTTGACATGCATAACCATGAGACTATCATCGAGATCCTACAAGCTAAAGGATTTGGAAACAAATGGATACAATGGATTAGAATGATCTATGGTACTGGCTTCTCTTCTATTGTGTTTAATGGGGTGCCAGGGAAACAGTTTCTCTGCAAAAAAAGGAGTCAGGCAGGGTGATCCACTTTCACCCTTGATATTTGTGATTGCAGCAGATCTTCTCGAATCTATTCTTAATGAAGCATACCATAATGCCCTGATTGAATCACCACTCATTCATGCTTCATGTCCTGACTACCCAATTATTCAATATGTTGATGATATAATCTTAGTGGCCAAGGCAGATGCTACACAACTGATGCACATTAAGAACCTCCTCTTGCACTATGCTGAGTACACTGGACTAAAAGTCAATTACTCTAAGTCCATCATGATCTCTATCAACACACCAGAACATAAAATGGTTGAACTTTCCACTCTCATTGGATGCAAGATTGGATCTATGTCACATACTTACCTTGGACTTCCACTTTTTGCTTGAACAAACAAAGAATTGAGGACTTCATCCCTATGCTGAAAAGAATTGAAATCAGGTTGTTGAGCTGCTCCACAATGCTATCTACTGGGGACAAATTAACTCTGTTCAAGTCAGTGTTCACCAGCTTACCCACTTTTGTCATGTGCACCTTGGAGATTCCAAAGACAGTGATTAAACAAATCAACAATTACATCATGGATTGCTTCTGGAGAAAATATGGTACTCAGGAAAGAGGAATGGTGCACATATCATGGGATATAGTATGTAAGGCCAAGGAACAAGGGGGTCTGGGAGTTTTAGACTTACAAGTCCACAATCAAGCTCTGCTCATTAAATTCCTTCATAAATTTTTCAACAGAGCTGATATCCCCTGGGTAAACATAATCTGGGAAACTCATTACCAGGACAACCTGCCAGGAAACAATAAGATTGGGTCCTTTTGGTGGAGGGCAGTGCTAAAACATCTTGATACATTTAAGCATCATGCAGTATGCAAACCAGGCCTAGGTAACACAGTGTTGTTTTGGACTGACAAGTGGTAAGAGCTTCCTCTTTAGCTCAAATACCCAGAGCTGAACTCCTTTGCCATCAAACAGAATATTTCATTGCAGGATGTTCTGGAGACTACTGATATTAGCCACTTAATCCACAGACCAATGTCTCAAGAAGCATTTGTTCAATTTAATGATCTGCAAGAGCTGCTCAGCAATAGAGAGGTTTCAATAGGAAAGGACACCTGGTCCTACACTTGGTCAGCACCAAAATACTCCTCCATTAAGATGTACAAAGCCATCCAAGGGAAACAATCATCTCATAACACATTCAAACTATTGTGGAAAACATCTTGCCGACTAAGACATAAGATCTTCTTCTGGCTTCTTTTACATGACAAGGTCAGCACCAGGAATTTGCTTCAAAGAAAAAGTATGTACCTAGAAGACTATAATTGTGCCCTATGCTATGAGCACACAGAAGAGACGAGTGTACATCTGTTCTGGGACTGTCCATTTGCTCTCATGTGTTGGCACTCCATTGTTCCCAACAAGCACCGAGGGATGTCCACATATGATGAATTCACCTATGCCTGACATCACTTCCCCCAGATTTTGCTATGGACTTGATTGTAATGGGATGCTGGAGTCTTTGGATGAGCAGAAATGACAAGATCTTCAGAAGAGCCACGCCAACGATTGATACTTGGAAATTCTATTTAAAGGAAGGCATGACAGAAGTAGAGCTAAGAGCTAAAGCAGACAAGGCAGTCAAGATTCACACATGGATTCAGAATAACCTTTAAATCTTTATGATGTTCCATAAAACAGGCATTGGTTAATCTTTTCTTTTTGCCTTCTTAGGCTTTTGTATGTGTACATATTTAATTAATGAAAATTTACTGTAGAACAATTGTTCTACGGTCTTGGCTTCAAAAGAAAACAACACCAGCTAGTAGAGTACTTCAGTGGAGTTATCGATATTAACTACAAAAAAACTGTCCATATCTAGCTGGGAAAATGCGGTCAGCCCTCGTTAAGTCGTGTCACCATCCTGGTTGAGTTGGACAACCGAAGATGCGGATCAACACGTCGTATCCAAGATTCTTGGCACGCTACTGGGATCTGTGAAGTGTAAAGCATGAGAGGACGGTGTATCGTTCATGGCCCCTCCCTTTCACGATGATTGTCGGGATCGAGCTCACTAAAA
The DNA here is from genome assembly GCF_002575655.3 of Aegilops tauschii subsp. strangulata. Taxonomy (NCBI): domain Eukaryota; kingdom Viridiplantae; phylum Streptophyta; class Magnoliopsida; order Poales; family Poaceae; genus Aegilops; species Aegilops tauschii. Next base: position 33,335,867 of record NC_053037.3, on the reverse strand, counting down.
GGAAAATTCAGGACAATTTCTAACTACTTACTTCCTTCGTCCGAAAAAGCTTGTAACTTAAATGGATGTATCTAGCATCAAGTTAGTGCTAGATACATCCATTTGATGGACAAGCTTGGGACAAGATTTTTCGGATGAAGGGAGTATAATTTACTGAGAGGATGATTGTCAGGATCGAATTCAAGGAAAGGAAATTTCAGGACAATTTTGACCTACTTAATTTACAGGGAGATGAATGATTGTTGAGGACAATCTTCTCGAAATAGGGTTTCCCCCCAGTTTGTATTACAAAGCAGCCATCACCGCATTGCTGGGGCGAACAACACATCAAGCCCAAAGATAAAACAAGAAGAACAAGAGAGAAACAAATGCCAACGATGGCAGCTTGACGACAAGTGGATGACCCGCCACCGTTGCACCCTCCGTAGTCGTCCCACCACACACCCAACACTCTGGAGCGCTGCATACCAAGCAACACCTTCAGGAAGGACAGCGACGACGACAACGTTGTTGCCCGGACAAGTCCTAGGGATTGCCCCGGCACGCGAAGGAGGGAGGTGAAAGGGGTCACCCGACGCCCTCCAAGGAAGGGTGGCAGCAGCCGCAGGTGTCACCGTGTCGGAGTCAAACGAGCCAACGTGGATTTCTCCCACTCCCGGAACACTACTACCCAATCGCTACGGAGTCTTCCACCCAACAAGCCACCCACCCGCCTGCGCCACCATGGTCTTGAAGCCAACCACGCTGTCTCACTGGGGCCACCATGGCGAGACCTAGAGGATGGAAAATGAGAACGCATGGAGTCGGGGCGGCAGCACCGCGGCCGAGTGGGAGGGGACAACCTCCACCGCCGTCGCACCAGAAGCCAGTTCCTCCAGCGCCATCATGGTAGCCGGCCGGACGCAGCGACAGGAGGCAAACCAGGCCACCTGGGCCCGGACGGGCTCAGATCGAGCCTGCAAAGACTCCGCCGCCACGCTGCAGCAAGCCGACGACGGCGCCGCCACCACCCAGGAAGCTACGCCGCAGATCGAAGCCGTCGGCCCGTCCCGGCCTAGATGGGGCTCAAAGGGGCCCAGATCTGGGCCGAGCGGGCACCGCCGAGGAGCTCCGCCGCCAACGGCCGCGCTGTTGGAAATATGCCCTAGAGGCAATAATAAATGGTTATTATTATATTTCTTTGTTCATGATAATCGTCTATTGTTCATGCTATAATTGTATTGTCCGGAAATCGTAATACATGTGTGAATACATAGACCACAACGTGTCCCTAGTAAGCCTCTAGTTGACTAGCTCGTTGATCAACAGATAGTCATGGTTTCCTGACTATGGACATTGGATGTCATTGATAACGGGATCACATCATTAGGAGAATGATGTGATGGACAAGACCCAATCCTAAGCATAGCATAAAAGATCGTGTAGTTTCGTTTGCTAGAGCTTTTCCAATGTCAAGTATCTTTTCCTTAGACCATGAGATCGTGCAACTCCTGGATACCGTAGGAGTGCTTTGGGTGTGCCAAACGTCACAACGTAACTGGGTGACTATAAAGGTGCACTACGGGTATCTCCGAAAGTGTCTGTTGGGTTGGCACGGATCGAGACTGGGATTTGTCACTCCGTGTGACGGAGAGGTATCTCTGGGCCCACTCGGTAATGCATCATCATAATGATCTCAATGTGACTAAGGCATTAGTCACGGGATCATGCATTGCGGTACGAGTAAAGAGACTTGCCGGTAACGAGATTGAACAAGGTACTGGGATACCGACGATCGAATCTCGGGCAAGTAACATACCGATTGACAAAGGGAATTGCATACGGGATTGATTGAATCCTCGACACCGTGGTTCATCCGATGAGATCATCGTGGAACATGTGGGAGCCAACATGGGTATCCAGATCCCGCTGTTGGTTATTGACCGGAGAGGCGTCTCGGTCATGTCTGCATGTCTCCCGAACCCGTAGGGTCTACACACTTAAGGTTCGGTGACGCTAGGGTTGTAGAGATATATGTATGCGGAAACCCGAAAGTTGTTCGGAGTCCCGGATGAGATCCCGGACGTCACGAGAGGTTCCGGAATGGACCGGAGGTGAAGAATTATATATAGGAAGTCCAGTTTCGGCCACCGGGAAAGTTTCGGGGGTTACCGGTATTGTACCGGGACCACCGGAAGGGTCCCGGGGGTCCACTGGGTGGGGCCACCTATCCCGGAGGGCCCCGTGGGCTGAAAGTGGAAGGGAACCAGCCCTTAGTGGGCTGGGACGCCCCCCTTGGGCCTCCCCCCATGCGCCTAGGGTTGGGAACCCTAAGGGGGGAGCTTCCCCCTTGCCTTGGGGGGCAAGGCACCCCTTCCCCCCTTTGGCCGCCGCCCCCCCTTGGAGATCCCATCTCCCTGGGCCGGCACCCCCGCCCCCAGGGGGCCTATATAAAGGGGGGGATGGAGGGCAGCAACCTACAGCCTTGGGCGCCTCCCTCTCCCCTTGCAACACCTCTCTCTCTCTCGTATAAGCTCGGCGAAGCCCTGCCGAGACCCGCTACATCCACCACCACGCCGTCGTGCTGCTGGATCTCCATCAACCTCTCCTTCCCCCTTGCTGGATCAAGAAGGAGGAGACGTCGCTGCACCGTACGTGTGTTGAACGCGGAGGTGCCGTCCGTTCGGCACTCGGTCATCGGTGATTTGGATCACGGCGAGTACGACTCCGTCATCCACGTTCATTGGAACGCTTCCGCTCGCGATCTACAAGGGTATGTAGATGCACTCCCTTCCCCTCGTTGCTAGTACACTCCATAGATGCATCTTGGTGAGCGTAGGAAATTTTTTAAATTATGCTACGTAATCCAACAGTGGCATCATGAGCCAGGCCTATGCGTAGTTACTATGCACGAGTAGAACACAAAGCAGTTGTGGGCGTTGAGTTTGCCAATTCTTCTTGCCGCTACTAGTCGTTTCTTGTTTCGGCGACATTGTAGGATGAAGCGGCCCGGACCGACCTTACACGTACGCTTACGTGAGACAGGTTCCACCGACTGACATGCACTAGTTGCATAAGGTGGCTAGCGGGTGTCTGTCTCTCCTACTTTAGTCGGAACGGATTCGATGAAAAGGGTCCTTATGAAGGGTAAATAGAAATTGGCAAATCACGTTGTGGTCATACGTAGGTAAGAAAACGTTCTTGCTAGAAACCTACAAACCACGTAAAAACTTGCAACAACAATTAGAGGACGTCTAACTTGTTTTTGCAGCAAGTGCTATGTGATGTGATATGGCCAAAAGATGTGATGAATGATATATGTGATGTATGAGATTGATCATATTCTTGTAATAGGAATCACGACTTGCATGTCGATGAGTATGACAACCGGCAGGAGCCATAGGAGTTGTCTTTATTATTTTGCATGACCTGGGTGTCATTGAATAATGCCATGTAATTTACTTTACTTTGTTGCTAAACGCGTTAGCCACAGAAGTAGAAGTAATCGTTGGCGTGACGACTTCATGAAGACACAATGATGGAGATCATGATGATGGAGATCATGGTGTCATGCCGGTGACGAAGATGATCATGGTGCCCCGAAGATGGAGATCAAAGGAGCATGATGATATTGGCCATATCATGTCACTATTTGATTGCATGTGATGTTTATCATGTTTTTGCATCTTATTTGCTTAGAACGACGGTAGTAAGTAAGATGTTCCCTTATAATAATTTCAAGAAAGTGTTCACCCTAACTGTGCACCGTTGCGAAGGTTCGTTGTTTCGAAGCACCACGTGATGATCGGGTGTGATAGATTCTAACGTCCGAATACAACGGGTGTTGACGAGCCTAGCATGTACAGACATGGCCTCGGAACACACGCAATACACTTAGGTTGACTTGACGAGCCTAGCATGTACAGACATGGCCTCGGAACACGGAGGACCGAAAGGTCGAGCATGAGTCGTATAGAAGATACGATCAACATGGAGATGTTCACCGATCTTGACTAGTCCGTCTCACGTGATGATCGGACACTGCCTAGTTGAATTCGGATCATGTTTCACTTAGATGACTAGAGGGATGTCTATCTGAGTGGGAGTTCATTAAAAATTTGATTAGATGAACTTAATTATCATGAACTTAGTCTAAAATCTTTACACTATGTCTTGTAGATCAAATGGCCAACGTTGTCCTCAATTTCAACGCGTTCCTAGAGAAAACCAAGCTGAAAGATGATGGCAGCAACTATACGGACTGGGTCCGGAACCTGAGGATCATCCTCATAGTAGCCAAGAAAGATTATGTCTTAGAAGCACCGCTAGGTGAAGCACCAATCCCTGAGAACCAAGACGTTATGAACGCTTGGCAGCAGCGTGCTGATGATTACTCCCTCGTTCAGTGCGGCATGCTTTACAGCTTAGAGCCGGGTCTCCAAAAGCGTTTTGAGAAACATGGAGCATATGAGATGTTCGAGGAGCTGAAACTGGTTTTTGAAGCTCATGCCCGGGTCGAGAGATATGATGTCTCCGACAAGTTCTTCAGCTGTAAAATGGAGGAGAATAGTTCTGTTAGTGAGCACATACTCAGAATGTCTGGGTTGCACAACCGCTTGTCTCAGCTGGGAGTTAATCTCCCGGATGACGCGGTCATTGACAGAATCCTCCAGTCGCTTCCACCAAGCTACAAGAGCTTTGTGATGAACTTCAATATGCAGGGGATGGAAAAAACCATTCCTGAGGTATATTCAATGCTGAAATCAGCTGAGGTAGAGATTAGAAAAGAACATCAAGTGTTGATGGTGAATAAAACCACTAAGTTCAAGAAGGGCAAGGGTAAGAAGAACTTCAAGAAGGACGGCAAGGGAGTTGCCGCGCCCGGTAAACCAGTTACCGGGAAGAAGTCAAAGAATGGACCCAAGCCCGAGACTGAGTGCTTTTATTGCAAGGGAAGTGGTCACTGGAAGCGGAACTGCCCCAAATACTTAGCGGACAAGAAGAAGGCCGGCAACACCAAAGGTATATGTGATATACATGTAATTGATGTGTACCTTACCAGTACTCGTAGTAGCTCCTGGGTATTTGATACCGGTGTGGTTGCTCATATTTGTAACTCAAAACAGGAACTACGGAATAAACGGAGACTGGCGAAGGATGAGGTGACGATGCGCGTCGGGAATGGTTCCAAGGTCGATGTGATCGCCGTCGGCACGCTACCTCTGCATCTACCCACGGGATTAGTTATAAACCTCAATAATTGTTATTTAGTGCCAGCTTTGAGCATGAACATTGTATCTGGATCTCGTTTAATTCGAGATGGCTACTCATTTAAATCTGAGAATAATGGTTGTTCTATTTATTTGAGAGATATGTTTTATGGTCATGCCCCGCTGGTCAATGGTTTATTTTTGATGAATCTCGAACGTGATGTTACACATGTTCATAGTGTGAATACCAAAAGATGTAAAGTTGACAACGATAGTCCCACATACTTGTGGCACTGCCGCCTTGGTCACATTGGTGTCAAGCGCATGAAGAAGCTCCATGCAGATGGACTTTTGGAGTCTCTTGATTACGAATCATTTGACACATGCGAACCATGCCTCATGGGTAAGATGACCAAGACTCCGTTCTCCGGAACAATGGAGCGAGCAACCAGCTTATTGGAAATCATACATACCGATGTGTGTGGTCCAATGAGTGTTGAGGCTCGCGGAGGATATCGTTATGTTCTCACTCTCACTGATGATTTAAGTAGATATGGGTATGTCTACCTAATGAAACACAAGTCTGAAACCTTTGAAAAGTTCAAGGAATTTCAGAGTGAAGTTGAGAATCAACGTGACAGGAAAATAAAATTCTTACGATCAGATCGTGGTGGAGAATATTTAAGTCATGAATTTGGTACACACTTAAGAAAATGTGGAATAGTTTCACAACTCACGCCGCGTGGAACACCTCAGAGAAATGGTGTGTCCGAACGTCGTAATCGCACTCTATTGGATATGGTGCGATCTATGATGTCTCTTACCGATTTACCGCTCTCATTTTGGGGCTATGCTTTAGAGACTGCCGCATTCACTTTAAATAGGGCCCCGTCGAAATCCGTTGAGACGACACCGTATGAATTATGGTTTGGGAAGAAACCTAAGCTGTCGTTTCTAAAAGTTTGGGGATGCGATGCTTATGTCAAGAAACTTCAACCTGAAAAGCTCGAACCCAAGTCAGAAAAATGCGTCTTCATAGGATACCCTAAGGAAACTATTGGGTATACCTTCTACCTCAGATCCGAGGGCAAGATCTTCGATGCCAAGAACGGGTCCTTTCTGGAGAAGGAGTTTCTCTCGAAAGAATTGAGTGGGAGGAAAGTGGAACTTGATGAGGTGATAGTCACCCCTTCCGAACCGGAAAGTAGCGCAGCGCGGGAAAATGTTCCTGTGGTGCCTACACCGACTGGGGAGGAAGTTAATGATGATGATCATGAAGCTTCGGATCAAGTTACTACTGAACTTCGTAGGTCCACAAGGACACGTTCCGCACCAGAGTGGTACGGCAACCCTGTCCTGGAAATCATGTTGTTAGACAACGGTGAACCTTCGAACTATGAAGAAGCGATGGCGGGCCCGGATTCCGACAAATGGCTAGAAGCCATGAAATCCGAGATAGGATCCATGTATGAAAACAAAGTATGGACTTTGACTGACTTGCCCGATGATCGGCGAGCCATAGAAAACAAATGGATCTTTAAGAAGAAGACGGACGCGGATGGTAATGTGTGTTGGGAATCGTAGCATAATTTTAAAATTTTCCTACGCTCACCAAGATGCATCTATGGAGTCTACTAGCAATGAGGGGAAGGGAGTGCATCTACATACCGTTGTAGATCGCGAGCGGAAGCGTTCCAATGAACGTGGATGACGGAGTCGTACTCGCCGTGATCCAAATCACCGATGCCCGAGTGCCGAACGTATAGCACCTCCGCGTTCAACACACGTACGGTGCAGCGACGTCTCCTCCTTTCTTGATCCAGCAAGGGGGAAGGAGAGGTTGATGGAGATCCAACAGCACGACGGCGTGGTGGTGGATGTAGCGGCTCTCCGGCAGGGCTTCGCCGAGCTTCTGCGAGAGAGAGAGAGGTGTTGCAGGGGAGGAGGGAGGCGCCAAAGGCTGTAGTGTGCTGCCCTCCCTCCCCCCCCCCTTTATATAGGCCCCTTGTGGGGTGCGCAGCCCTAGGAGATGGGATCTCCAAGGGGGGGGCAGCGGCCAAGGGGGGGAAGGGGTTGCCTTGCCCTCCAAGGCAAGGGGGAACTCCCCCCCCCCCTAGGGTTCCCAACCCTAGGCGCATGGGGGGGAGGCCCAAGGTGGCGCCCCAGCCCACTAGGGACTGGTTCCCCTCCACTTTCAGCCCACGGGGCCCTCCGGGACAGGTGGCCCCACCCGGTGGACCCCCCGGGACCCTTCCGGTGGTCCCGGTACAATACCGATAACCCCCGAAACTTTCCCGGCGGCCGAAACAGGACTTCCTATATATAATTCTTCACCTCCGGACCATTCCGGAACCTTTCGTGACGTCCGGGATCTCATCCGGGACTTCGAACAACTTTCGGGTTTCCGCATACATATATCTCTACAACCCTAGCGTCACCGGACCTTAAGTGTGTAGACCCTACGGGTTCGGGAGACATGCAGACACGACCGAGACGCCTCTCCGGTCAATAACCAACAGCGGGATCTGGATACCCATGTTGGCTCCCACATGTTCCACGATGATATCATCGGGTGAACCACGGTGTCGAGGATTCAATCAATCCGTATGCAATTCCCTTTGTCAACCGGTATGTTACTTGCCCGAGATTCGATCGTCGGTATCCCAATACCTAGTTCAATCTCGTTACCGGCAAGTCTCTTTACTCGTACCGCAATGCATGATCCCGTGACTAACGCCTTAGTCACATTGAGCTCATTATGATGATGCATTACCGAGTGGGCCCAGAGATACCTCTCCGTTTACACGGAGTGACAAATCCCAGTCTCGATCCGTGCCAACCCAACAGACACTTTCGGAGATACCCGTAATGCACCTTTATAGTCACCCAGTTATGTTGTGACGTTTGGCACACCCAAAGCACTCCTACGGTATCCGGGAGTTGCACGATCTCATGGTCTAAGGAAAAGATACTTGACATTGGAAAAGCTCTAGCAAACGAAACTACACGATCTTTTATGCTATGCTTAAGTTGGGTCTTGTCCATCACATCATTCTCCTAATGATGTGATCCCGTTATCAATGACATCCAATGTCCATAGTCAGGAAACCATGACTATCTGTTGATCAACGAGCTAGTCAACTAGAGGCTTACTAGGGACAGGTTGTGGTCTATGTATTCACACATGTATTACGATTTCCGGACAATACACTTATAGCATGAATAATAGACTATTATCATGAACACAGAAATATAATAATAACCCTTTATTATTGCCTCTAGGGCATATTTCCAACAGTCTCCCACTTGCACTAGAGTCAATAATCTAGTTACATTGTGATGAATCGAACACCCATTGCGTCCTGGTGTTGATCATGTTTTGCCCTAGGGAGAGGTTTAGTCAACGGATCTGCTACATTCAGGTCCGTATGTACTTTACAAATATCTATGTCTCCATTTTGAACACTTTCACGAATGGAGTTGAAGCGACGCTTGATATGTCTGGTCTTCCTGTGAAACCTGGGCTCCTTCGCAAGGGCAATAGCTCCAGTGTTGTCACAAAAGAGAGTCATCGGGCCCGACGCATTGGGAATCACCCCTAGGTCGCTAATGAACTCCTTCATCCAGACTGCTTCCTGTGCTGCCTCCGAGGCTGCCATGTATTCCGCTTCACATGTAGATCCCGCCACGACGCTTTGCTTGCAACTGCACCAGCTTACTGCTCCTCTATTCAAAATATACACGTATCCGGTCTGTGACTTCGAGTCATCCGGATCTGTGTCGAAGCTAGCGTCGACGTAACCCTTTACGACGAGCTCTTCGTCACCTCCATAAACGAGAAACATATCCTTAGTCCTCTTCAGGTACTTCAGGATATTCTTGACCGCTGTCCAGTGTTCCTTGCCGGGATTACTTTGGTACCTTCCTACCAAACTTACGGCAAGGTTTACATCAGGTCTGGTACATAGCATGGCATACATAATAGACCCTATGGCCGAGGCATAGGGGATGACACTCATCTCTTCTATATCTTCTGCCGTGGTCGGGCATTGAGCCGTGCTCAATTGCACACCTTGCAATACAGGCAAGAACCCCTTCTTGGACTGATCCATACTGAACTTCTTCAATATCTTGTCAAGGTATGTACTCTGTGAAAGACCAATGAGGCGTCTTGATCTATCTCTATAGATCTTGATGCCTAATATGTAAGCAGCTTCTCCAAGGTCCTTCATTGAAAAACACTTATTCAAATAGGCCTTTATACTTTCCAAGAATTCTATATCATTTCCCATCAATAATATGTCATCCACATATAATATGAGAAATGCTACAGAGCTCCCACTCACTTTCTTGTAAACACAGGCTTCTCCATAAGTCTGTGTAAACCCAAACGCTTTGATCATCTCATCAAAGCGAATGTTCCAACTCCGAGATGCTTGCACCAGCCCATAGATTGAGCGCTGGAGCTTGCATACTTTGTTAGCATTCTTAGGATCGACAAAACCTTCCGGCTGCATCATATACAACTCTTCCTTAAGGAAGCCGTTAAGGAATGCCGTTTTGACGTCCATCTGCCATATCTCATAATCATAGTATGCGGCAATTGCTAACATGATTAGGACGGACTTCAGCTTCGCTGCGGGTGAGAAAGTCTCATCGTAGTCAACCCCTTGAACTTGTCGATAACCCTTAGCGACAAGTCGAGCTTTGTAGATGGTCACATTACCATCCGCGTCCGTCTTCTTCTTAAAGATCCATTTGTTTTCTATGGCTCGCCGCTCATCGGGCAAGTCAGTCAAAGTCCATACTTTGTTTTCATACATGGATTCTATCTCGGATTTCATGGCTTCTAGCCATTTGTCGGAATCCGGGCCCGCCATCGCTTCTTCATAGTTCGAAGGTTCACCGTTGTCTAACAACATGATTTCCAAGACAGGGTTGCCGTACCACTCTGGTGCGGAACGTGTCCTTGTGGACCTACGAAGTTCAGTAACTCGATCTGAAGTTTCATGATCATCATCATTAACTTCCTCCCCAGTCGGTGTAGGCACCACAGGAACATTTTCCCGCACTGCGCTACTTTCCGGTTCGGAAGGGGTGACTATCACCTCATCAAGTTCCACTTTCCTCCCACTCAATTCTTTCGAGAGAAACTCCTTCTCTAGAAAGGACCCGTTCTTGGCAACGAAGATCTTGCCTTCGGATCTGAGGTAGAAGGTATACCCAATAGTTTCCTTAGGGTATCCTATGAAGACGCATTTTTCCGATTTGGGTTCGAGCTTTTCAGGTTGAAGTTTCTTGACATAAGCATCGCATCCCCAAACTTTTAGAAACGACAGCTTAGGTTTCTTCCCAAACCATAATTCATACGGTGTCGTCTCAACGGATTTAGACGGTGCCCTATTTAAAGTGAATGCGGCAGTCTCTAAAGCATAACCCCGAAATGAGAGCGGTAAATCGGTAAGAGACATCATAGATCGCACCATATCCAATAGAGTGCGATTACGACGTTCGGACACACCATTTCTCTGAGGTGTTCCAGGCGGCGTGAGTTGTGAAACTATTCCACATTTCCTTAAGTGTGTACCAAATTCGTGACTTAAATATTCTCCACCACGATCTGATCGTAAGAATTTTATTTTCCTGTCACGTTGATTCTCGACTTCACTCTGAAATTCCTTGAACTTTTCAAAGGTTTCAGACTTGTGTTTCATTAGGTAGACATACCCATATCTACTTAAATCATCAGTGAGAGTGAGAACATAACGATATCCTCCGCGAGCCTCAACACTCATTGGACCGCACACATCAGTATGTATGATTTCCAATAAGTTGGTTGCTCGCTCCATTGTTCCGGAGAACGGAGTCTTGGTCATCTTACCCATGAGGCATGGTTCACACGTGTCAAATGATTCGTAATCAAGAGACTCCAAAAGTCCATCTGCATGGAGCTTCTTCATGCGCTTGACACCAATGTGACCAAGGCGGCAGTGCCACAAGTATGTGGGACTATCGTTATCAACTTTACATATTTTGGTATTCACACTATGAACATGTGTAACATCACGTTCGAGATTCATCAAAAATAAACCATTGACCAGCGGGGCATGACCATAAAACATATCTCTCAAATAAATAGAACAACCATTATTCTCAGATTTAAATGAGTAGCCATCTCGAATTAAACGAGATCCAGATACAATGTTCATGCTCAAAGCTGGCACTAAATAACAATTATTGAGGTTTATAACTAATCCCGTGGGTAGATGCAGAGGTAGCGTGCCGACGGCGATCACATCGACCTTGGAACCATTCCCGACGCGCATCGTCACCTCGTCCTTTGCCAGTCTCCGTTTATTCCGTAGTTCCTGTTTTGAGTTACAAATATGAGCAACCGCACCGGTATCAAATACCCAGGAGCTACTACGAGTACTGGTAAGGTACACATCAATTACTTGTATATCACATATACCTTGGGTGTTGTCGGCCTTCTTCTTGTCCGCTAAATATTTGGGGCAGTTCCGCTTCCAGTGACCACTTCCCTTGCAATAAAAGCACTCAGTCTCGGGCTTGGGTCCATTCTTTGACTTCTTCCCGGTAACTGGTTTACCGGGCGCGGCAACTCCCTTGCCGTCCTTCTTGAAGTTCTTCTTACCCTTGCCCTTCTTGAACTTAGTGGTTTTATTCACCATCAACACTTGATGTTCTTTTCTGATCTCCCCTTCCGCTGATTTTAGCATTGAATATACCTCGGGAATGGTCTTTTCCATCCCCTGCATATTGAAGTTCATCACAAAGCTCTTGTAGCTTGGTGGAAGCGACTGGAGGATTCTGTCAATGACCGCGTCATTCGGGAGATTAACTCCCAGCTGAGACAAGCGGTTGTGCAACCCAGACATTCTGAGTATGTGCTCACTAACAGAACTGTTCTCCTCCATTTTACAGCTGAAGAACTTGTCGGAGACTTCATATCTCTCGACCCGGGCATGAGCTTGAAAAACCAGTTTCAGCTCCTCGAACATCTCGTATGCTCCATGTTTCTCAAAACGCTTTTGGAGACCCGGTTCTAAGCTGTAAAGCATGCCGCACTGAACGAGGGAGTAATCATCAGCACGCTGCTGCCAAGCGTTCATAACGTCTTGGTTCTCAGGGATTGGTGCTTCACCTAGCGGTGCTTCTAAGACATAATCTTTCTTGGCAACTATGAGGATGAGCCTCAGGTTCCGGACCCAGTCTGTATAATTGCTGCCATCATCTTTCAGCTTGGTTTTCTCTAGGAACGCGTTGAAATTGAGGACAACGTTGGCCATTTGATCTACAAGACATAGTGTAAAGATTTTAGACTAAGTTCATGATAATTGAGTTCATTTAATCAAATTATTTATGAACTCCCACTCAGACAGACATCCCTCTAGTCATCTAAGTGAAACATGATCCGAGCTCAACTAGGCCGTGTTCGATCATCACGTGAGACGGACTAGTCAAGATCGGTGAACATCTCCATGTTGATCGTATCTTCTATACGACTCATGCTCGACCTTTCGGTCCTCCGTGTTCCGAGGCCATGTCTGTACATGCTAGGCTCGTCAAGTCAACCTAAGTGTATTGCGTGTGTTCCGAGGCCATGTCTGTACATGCTAGGCTCGTCAACACCCGTTGTATTCGAACGTAAGAATCTATCACACCCGATCATCACGTGGTGCTTCGAAACGACGAACCTTTGCAACGGTGCACAGTTAGGGTGAACACTTTCTTGAAATTATTATAAGGGATCATCCTACTTGCTACCGTCGTTCTAAGCAAATAAGATGCAAAAACATGATAAACATCACATGCAATCAAATAGTGACATGATATGGCCAATATCATCATGCTCCTTTGATCTCCATCTTCGGGGCACCATGATCATCTTTGTCACCGGCATGACACCATGATCTCCATCATCATGATCTCCATCATTGTGTCTTCATGAAGTCGTCACGCCAACGATTACTTCTACTTCTATGGCTAACGCGTTTAGCAACAAAGTAAAGTAATTTACATGGCGTTATTCAATGACACGCAGGTCATGCAAAATAATAAAGACAACTCCTATGGCTCCTGCCGGTTGTCATAATCATCGACATGCAAGTCGTGATTCCTATTACAAGAATATGATCAATATCATACATCACATATATCATTCATCACATCTTCTGGCCATACCACATCACATAGCACTTGCTGCAAAAACAAGTTAGACGTCCTCTAATTGTTGTTGCAAGTTTTTACGTGGTTTGTAGGTTTCTAGCAAGAACGTTTCTTACCTACGTATGACCACAACGCGATTTGCCAATTTCTATTTACCCTTCATAAGGACCCTTTTCATCGAATCCGTTCCGACTAAAGTAGGAGAGACAGACACCCGCTAGCCACCTTATGCAACTAGTGCATGTCAGTCGGTGGAACCTGTCTCACGTAAGCGTACGTGTAAGGTCGGTCCGGGCCGCTTCATCCTACAATGCCGCCGAAACAAGAAACGACTAGTAGCGGCAAGAAGAATTGGCAAACTCAACGCCCACAACTGCTTTGTGTTCTACTCGTGCATAGTAACTACGCATAGACCTGGCTCCTGATGCCACTGTTGGGAATCGTAGCATAATTTTAAAATTTTCCTACGCTCACCAAGATGCATCTATGGAGTCTACTAGCAACGAGGGGAAGGGAGTGCATCTACATACCGTTGTAGATCGCGAGCGGAAGCGTTCCAATGAACGTGGATGACGGAGTCGTACTCGCCGTGATCCAAATCACCGATGACCGAGTGCCGAACGTACAGCACCTCCGCGTTCAACACACGTACGGTGCAGCGACGTCTCCTCCTTTCTTGATCCAGCAAGGGGGAAGGAGAGGTTGATGGAGATCCAACAGCACGACGGCGTGGTGGTGGATGTAGCGGCTCTCCGGCAGGGCTTCGCCGAGCTTCTGCGAGAGAGAGAGAGGTGTTGCAGGGGAGGAGGGAGGCGCCAAAGGCTGTAGTGTGCTGCCCTCCCTCCCCCCCCCCCTTATATAGGCCCCCTGGGGGGTGCGCAGCCCTAGGAGATGGGATCTCCAAGGGGGGGGGGCGGCGGCCAAGGGGGGGAAGGGGTATCCTTGCCCCCCAAGGCAAGGGGGAACTCCCCCCCCCCCTAGGGTTCCCAACCCTAGGCGCATGGGGGGGAGGCCCAAGGAGGCGCCCCAGCCCACTAGGGGCTGGTTCCCCTCCACTTTCAGCCCACGGGGCCCTCCGGGACAGGTGGCCCCACCCGGTGGACCCCCCGGGACCCTTCCGGTGGTCCCGGTACAATACCGATAACCCCCGAAACTTTCCCGGCGGCCGAAACAGGACTTCCTATATATAATTCTTCACCTCCGGACCATTCCGGAACCTCTCGTGACGTCCGGGATCTCATCCGGGACTCCGAACAACTTTCGGGTTTCCGCATACATATATCTCTACAACCCTAGCGTCACCGGACCTTAAGTGTGTGGACCCTACGGGTTCGGGAGACATGCAGACACGACCGAGATGCCTCTCCGGTCAATAACCAATAGCGGGATCTGGATACCCATGTTGGCTCCCACATGTTCCACGATGATATCATCGGGTGAACCACGGTGTCGAGGATTCAATCAATCCGTATGCAATTCCCTTTGTCAACCGGTATGTTACTTGCCCGAGATTCGATCGTCGGTATCCCAATACCTAGTTCAATCTCGTTACCGGCAAGTCTCTTTACTCGTACCGCAATGCATGATCCCGTGACTAACGCCTTAGTCACATTGAGCTCATTATGATGATGCATTACCGAGTGGGCCCAGAGATACCTCTCCGTTTACACGGAGTGACAAATCCCAGTCTCGATCCGTGCCAACCCAACAGACACTTTCGGAGATACCCGTAATGCACCTTTATAGTCACCCAGTTACGTTGTGACGTTTGGCACACCCAAAGCACTCATACGGTATCCGGGAGTTGCACGATCTCATGGTCTAAGGAAAAGATACTTGACATTGGAAAAGCTCTAGCAAACGAAACTACACGATCTTTTATGCTATGCTTAAGTTGGGTCTTGTCCATCACATCATTCTCCTAATGATGTGATCCCGTTATCAATGACATCCAATGTCCATAGTCAGGAAACCATGACTATCTGTTGATCAACGAGCTAGTCAACTACAGGCTTACTAGGGACAGGTTGTGGTCTATGTATTCACACATGTATTACGATTTCCGGACAATACACTTATAGCATGAATAATAGACTATTATCATGAACACAGAAATATAATAATAACCCTTTATTATTGCCTCTAGGGCATATTTCCAACAGTGTGACCATCTACAAAGCTCGACTTGTCGCTAAGGGTTATCGACAAGTTCAAGGGGTTGACTACGATGAGACTTTCTCACCCGTAGCGAAGCTGAAGTCCGTCTGAATCATGTTAGCAATTGCCGCATACTATGATTATGAGATATGGCAGATGGACGTCAAAACGGCATTCCTTAACGGCTTCCTTAAGGAAGAGTTGTATATGATGCAGCCGGAAGGTTTTGTCGATCCTAAAAATGCTAACAAAGTATGCAAGCTCCAGCGCTCAATCTATGGGCTGGTGCAAGCATCTCGGAGTTGTAACATTCGCTTTGATGAGATGATCAAAGCGTTTGGGTTTACACAGACTTATGGAGAAGCCTGTGTTTACAAGAAAGTGAGTGGGAGCTCTGTAGCATTTCTCATATTATATGTGGATGACATACTATTGATGGGAAATGATATAGAATTCTTGGAAAGTATAAAGGCCTATTTGAATAAGTGTTTTTCAATGAAGGACCTTGGAGAAGCTGCTTATATATTAGGCATCAAGATCTATAGAGATAGATCAAGACGCCTCATTGATCTTTCACAGAGTACATACCTTGACAAGATATTGAAGAAGTTCAATATGGATCAGTCCAAGAAGGGGTTCTTGCCTGTATTGCAAGGTGTGCAATTGAGCACGGCTCAATGTCCGACCACGGCAGAAGATATAGAAAAGATGAGTGTCATCCCCTATGCCTCGGCCATAGGGTCTATTATGTATGCCATGCTGTGTACCAGACCTGATGTAAACCTTGCCGTAAGTTTGGTAGGAAGGTACCAAAGTAATCCCGGCATGGAACACTGGACAGCGGTCAAGAATATCCTGAAGTACCTGAAGAGGACTAAGGATATGTTTCTCGTTTATGGAGGTGACGAAGAGCTCGTCGTAAAGGGTTACGTCGACGCTAGCTTCGACACAGATCTGGATGACTCGAAGTCACAAACCGGATACGTGTATATTTTGAATGGAGGAGCAGTAAGCTGGTGCAGTTGCAAGCAAAGCGTCGTGGCGGGATCTACATGTGCAGCGGAATACATGGCAGCCTCGGAGGCAGCACAGGAAGTAGTCTGGATGAAGGAGTTCATTACCGACCTAGGGGTGATTCCCAATGCGTCGGGCCCGATGACTCTCTTTTGTGACAACACTGGAGCAATTGCCCTTGCGAAGGAGCCCAGGTTTCACAGGAAGACCAGACATATCAAGCGTCGCTTCAACTCCATTCGTGAAAGTGTTCAAAATGGAGACATAGATATTTGTAAAGTACATACGGACCTGAATGTAGCAGATCCGTTGACTAAACCTCTCCCTAGGGCAAAACATGATCAACACCAGGACGCAATGGGTGTTCGATTCATCACAATGTAACTAGATTATTGACTCTAGTGCAAGTGGGAGACTGTTGGAAATATGCCCTAGAGGCAATAATAAATGGTTATTATTATATTTCTTTGTTCATGATAATCGTCTATTGTTCATGCTATAATTGTATTGTCCGGAAATCGTAATACATGTGTGAATACATAGACCACAACGTGTCCCTAGTAAGCCTCTAGTTGACTAGCTCGTTGATCAACAGATAGTCATGGTTTCCTGACTATGGACATTGGATGTCATTGATAACGGGATCACATCATTAGGAGAATGATGTGATGGACAAGACCCAATCCTAAGCATAGCATAAAAGATCGTGTAGTTTCGTTTGCTAGAGCTTTTCCAATGTCAAGTATCTTTTCCTTAGACCATGAGATCGTGCAACTCCCGGATACCGTAGGAGTGCTTTGGGTGTGCCAAACGTCACAACGTAACTGGGTGACTATAAAGGTGCACTACGGGTATCTCCAAAAGTGTCTGTTGGGTTGGCACGGATCGAGACTGGGATTTGTCACTCCGTGTAACGGAGAGGTATCTCTGGGCCCTCTCGGTAATGCATCATCATAATGAGCTCAATGTGACTAAGGCGTTAGTCACGGGATCATGCATTGCGGTACGAGTAAAGAGACTTGCCGGTAACGAGATTGAACAAGGTATTGGGATACCGACGATCGAATCTCGGGCAAGTAACATACCGATTGACAAAGGGAATTGCATACGGGATTGATTGAATCCTCGACACTGTGGTTCATCCGATGAGATCATCGTGGAACATGTGGGAGCCAACATGGGTATCCAGATCCCGCTGTTGGTTATTGACCGGAGAGGCGTCTCGGTCATGTCTGCATGTCTCCCGAACCCGTAGGGTCTACACACTTAAGGTTCGGTGACGCTAGGGTTGTAGAGATATATGTATGCGGAAACCCGAAAGTTGTTCGGAGTCCCGGATGAGATCTCGGACGTCACGAGAGGTTCCGGAATGGTCCGGAGGTGAAGAATTATATATAGGAAGTCCAGTTTCGGCCACCGGGAAAGTTTCGGGGGTTACCGGTATTGTACCGGGACCACCGGAAGGGTCCCGGGGGTCCACCGGGTGGGGCCACCTATCCCGGAGGGCCCCGTGGGCTGAAAGTGGAAGGGAACCAGCCCTTAGTGGGCTGGGGCGCCCCCCTTGGGCCTCCCCCCATGCGCCTAGGGTTGGGAACCCTAAGGTGGGGAGCTTCCCCCTTGCCTTGGGGGGCAAGGCACCCCTTCCCCCCCTTTGGCCACCGCCCCCCCCCCCCTTGGAGATCCCATCTCCCTGGGCCTATATAAAGGGGGGAGGGAGGGCAGCAACCTACAGCCTTGGGCGCCTCCCTCTCCCCTTGCAATACCTCTCTCTCTCGTATAAGCTCGGCGGAGCCCTACCGAGACCCGCTACATCCACCACCACGCCGTCGTGCTGTTGGATCTCCATCAACCTCTCCTTCCCCCTTGCTGGATCAAGAAGGAGGAGACGTCGCTGCACCGTACGTGTGTTGAACGCGGAGGTGCCGTCCGTTCGGCACTCGGTCATCGGTGATTTGGATCACGGCGAGTACGACTCCGTCATCCACGTTCATTGGAACGCTTCCGCTCGCGATCTACAAGGGTATGTAGATGCACTCCCTTCCCCTCGTTGCTAGTACACTCCATAGATGCATCTTGGTGAGCGTAGGAAATTTTTTAAATTATGCTACGTAATCCAACACACGCCCCACGCCTCCGACCACCGACGCCAACGGCGAGCCAGCCCGCGGCTAACGGTCGCGCCATCGCTGCCTGGAAGCACCTCCTGAAGCAGCGCCGCCCTGCGCAGGATCCGCCGTAGGAGGGGAAAAGTCGCGGGCCGCTGCCGCCCGGGCCGAGCCTGTCGATGCACGTCGGCGACGACGGGGAGAGGGGGGAGGGACGCTGGGGAAGAGGGATGGACGGCGTGGCCGGCGGGCCACGGGGGACGAACGCGGTCGCGCAAGGGGGCGTTTTTTGGTTCTCCACGTCACACTACTCTAGCTTCGCACATTGTTTTTTTTAACACAGTACTGACGCAAGCGCTCATATACACGCGCATACACTCACCCCTATAAACGCACACACCCACACCCTACCTCTATGAGCACCTCCGAAAGACTGAGCCGGCATATTATCTTGAAATTTACGAAGTCACCGTAGTCATCTCATCATCAACGGGAACGTCTCCTCCCATTAAATGCGCATCGCCGAAAATTCTGAAATAAACGTTGAGGACAATACAAGAGTGACATCAGTTCCATAGGTGTCCAACCTATTTACATCCCTTCTGTATGGCCCATTCCGCTAGACTGTAAATTTCACTCTGGCTCCTAACTAACCGTAAACTCATGACCAGAGATAATCTAGAGAAACGCCACGTGGGCAAGCCTTTAGATTGTGTGTTCTTCTCTGAACCCGAACCAGAGGCAATAGACCAGCTGTTTTTCAAATGTGCGGTTGCTAGGAAAATTTGGGAAGCAGTTGCAATATACGATGATAAACCGTAAGGTGTAGATTTTATCTCCTTTGCTACATAGTGGACTACAAATGATAATCATGTTGCTTCCAATCTCTTTTGTGCTTGCATCCTTTGGCGCATTGGGAAAACGAGAAGTGACCACATCTCTGGTCACTTCTTTTTTTTGCGAGAAAACTTTCAATCTATTCATCAACTGTCAAAGTAGTACAAAGAACACCAGAAGTAAAAATTACATCTAGGTCCGTAGACCACCTAGCAACGACTACAATCACTGGAGCAAGCCGAAGGCGCGCCGCTGTCATCGTCCCTCCCTCGTCGAAGCCGGGCAAACCTCGTTGTAGTAGACAGTCGAAAAGTCGTCGTGCTAAGGCCCAATAGGACCAGCACACCAGAACAGCAACCGCCGCCGATGAAGAGAATCGTAGATCGGAAGGATCTAACCTACAGACACACTGACATAGACGAACAAAGACCGGATCCAAGCAGATCCATCTAAGACAAACGCCGACCGAATCCCACGAGATCCGTCGGAGACACACCTCCACACGCCCTATGAAGATGCTAGAAGCACCACCAGGACAGGGGCTAGGCAGGAAGAACTTTATTCCATCTTCAAGAAGTCGCCTCCGCCTCATCTTCCTGAACATGGCACAAACCCTAATAAAACAGGAAAAAAAATCTAAAAACGGATCTCTCTCGCCGGCAAGTGCCGGGATCCGCCGCGCCTCCATGGTCCTAGGACCATAGGAGACGAAGCGGACCAACGGCGGCGCCGGCGAGAGGCTAAGGAAACCCTAGACGAGTCGCCTGGGACTTCGCCTGGCTAGCACGAGAGAAAAACGATTCGCTAACTGTAAAGTGACCACATCTTTAATAATGCTATATGGTCTGATGTCAAGCATATATGGTGGATGGTCGCAGTTACTGTCAAAAAATGGAAAAACATGTTCAAGGAAAACAGAAAACAGTTTTCATTGGTTTTCTTTTATGTTCAACACATGTTAAGTTATTTTCAGTACACATCAATATTTTCCGTATACATCAGAAAACAGTTTTCATATACATACATGTTAAACATTTTTTAAATACATGATTAACATTTTTTGAAAACTTTGTCTACTTTTTTTTCATACACAATATAAATTTTTAATTGACGTTTAACATTTTTTTCAATACAAGATTAGTTAATCATGTATTCAATTTATTTAATCATATTACCAAAATTTGGAAAACTATCTGAACATTATTTACATTGTATAAACATTTTTTTAAGAAATGTTATGAACATATTATTGAAGCTCATGAACATTTGTTTAAATGCAGCATACATTTGGTCTTTTCTGTTTTTCTAATTTTGTTATTTCCTTTGTTTTTTTTTCATTTTCGCTCTTTGATTATTATTTTTCCTCTTTTAATTTTTGTATTTTATTTTAGATTTATTTTTCATTTTTCATTTTCTTTATTTTTTTAATTATTTTTCCTTCTTTTTCTCCTTTCCTTATCATTTTGTGTACCGCGTGAAATAGGAAGTCCCCTAAAATGCCTCGTCCTCCACTTTCTTTCGGCCAGCAAATTTGTTTCCAACTCACTAGGCAATGACCACCACTAACCACTTTCTTACCTTTTCAAAGAAAGGCTCTCCGAATCTTGTCAATCTAAACACCCATGGAGGGGGGGGGGGGGGGGGGGGGGTCAAATGACATTAAGTGAAAAGTCAGAACGGCCGACAACACAAGTTGGAACGACCACTTTGGTACAGAAAACCAGTACACCATGGCCCAAATCTATCTCTTAATTTATCAATAAGCATTGAAAATTCTCTCTCCTTTTTTGGGGGAAAAAGACAGTTGAAACCCAGCCTCTGCATCAAAAGATGCACACGGGCACGCTGAAAATTCTCTTTGCCAGTTTGACAGTTCAGCATACTTCCGAATTCACCAATCAGATCCTCCTCAGCAAATCTCCAGAAGAAGCTTAGCAGCATCAACATCATTGTGTTTGGCTATTAGGAAGACAATCACATCATCTACGTATACGGACGATCCCTGCGGGATGGAGTGTTTATTTCTGAAAAGGGTACAAAATCCCACACTCCTCGCCATTTCAAAAAGCTTGCATAAAGAGTCCATGATGACTATGAAAAATGGGCGAGAGGGCATCACCCTACCCAAGTCCACTACCGTTGAGCAAAACTGTGACGTAGAAGGAGCTATTTAGCAAGTCTTGTAACTGAATCTGCCTTTCTTTTTTTTTTGAGAAAATGTAACTGAACCTGCCAAGTCTAATGAACCCCCCACAGCTCCATGCCGCCTGCCGGCGAGGGGATATTCCACCACGCCCCCACCGCGCACGGCGGCACCACCAGCACTCCTTTGACTAACCAGCACGGAGGACCTCGCCGGCGCTGAACATGGAAATGCAATGGAAGGCTTGCCACTTGTGTTAGAAACTACTGTGAACTGGAGATGATTCATCTGGAGCAAATTGAAATTCAATGCACGTCGTTTCTAAAACCATTTTTGTAGTCGTTTGCATACCATCTTCATGCGCAAACACCAAAAGGCCCGGCCAACATTCAATGTTCAAACCGATCCTGATGCACTCACCGCAGGTGGCGCCACCACACGTGCATTAAACTTACTTGGACAGTGATTAACCTAACCAAAGATCCGTTGAGCATATATATTACACTAAGATAGGAGGCTTCAAGCGCTGGAAGAAGCCGAGCCCAAAACATCTCCTGACAAGGCAACATCGGATCACCCGCGCTTACGCCTTCCCCTTCTTTCCCTGCAGCATTGTTTTCAGCTTAGCTAGGTTAGTAAGCAGCAGGAGAATCATCTCTTCAGCTTGCGCTTGTGCTGGACTGACTGGCAAAAAAGGATTGCTTGGACATACCGAGCCCAGGAAATCATCCATAAGGGACTGCCGCCGCTTCTTGGATGAGGTCGCTGGAGCCGTCTCACCAGCTCGCTTTGTAGGTGTCATTTTCTGCTTTGTTGGTGTCTTATTCTGCATGACAAAGGAATGATCGCCAAGATTAGTAATGTCACAAGAACAAAATCAAGACCAGTGATGTTCAGCAGTAAGAAACTGCTACCTTCTTGGATGGATTCGCTGGAGCCGTCTCGCCGTCTGAAACCCTTGATGCAGCTTGCTTTGTTGGCGTCGTCTTCTGCTTTGTTGGCGTCATCTTCTGCTTTGTTGGTGTCATCTTCTGCATGACAAAGGAATGATCAGCAAGATTAGTAATGTCGTAAGAAGAACAAAATCAAGACCAGGACGTTCAACAATAAGAAACTACCTTAGCAAGCCTTTTCTCTTTCCGTGCCTGCCTCTCTCGCTCATCGTATTCTTGGTTCTCTTTCTCAACTAGGCGGACAAGCGTGTCGCACCGCCTAGCCAGCTCTTGTGCACTTCTCGCCTTCACAAACCAATCGAATCGGAACAAGGGTGACTTGCGGAAGGCAGATCTAAGTTCATCCCACTTCCCGTAACCAAGCTTGTGCGCCATGCATAGCTGAAACATAGCAGGTTGTTGTTATGATCATGTCACAAACTTGAAGCCATATGCATTAGAAGGGAGAGGGCATACCATAAAACGGTCACATTCCTCGTTATAGAACTTCCCTTTGTTTGTGCCATACTGAACTTTCAGCTCTAACCATGGGTTCTTATAGCGGTCCAACTTTTTCCCAATTGCTGTCATAATCTCATCCTTGCGAGTTATCCTTGCCTCCCCCCTTTCGATGTTTTTGATAATTCTCTCATGATCTGATTAGACAGGGACAAACACACAGATTAGTCAGGGTGAACATTCATTTACAGTTGACCACTCACGCAAGCAAAACAGTCAGTTGTTGAGGCAAGTTGCCTGATGAGGATTTACATAATAACCCTATATTTCATGATGTCTGATGAACTGACTCAATTGCTTACCACTCAGTTCCGTGTATCTCTCCTTGAAAACTTCAGCATATCGTTGAACCTCTTCTTCTGTTTTCCCTTCCATTTCAGAGGATATACCCTTTATGTCATTGCGACCATATTTCTCACATGCACGAATAAATGTGTTGAAGTCTCTCTTAGTCCATGTTGCAAAACCCTAAATTTTGTATCATAGTAAACCAGAATGTCAGGAGAGTTAAAAAGATGATTGATGTTTCTTTCATATTGCATATAATCCTACCGCTTCCAATAACCGCTGCTTCTCCTCCAGCTCCTCTGCAGTAAAAGGCTCCACCTGATCTGAGTGTTGCAGAAGAATAATATCATTAGCATGGTGTAGTTAGATGCTGTAATGCACTTAGAGAAGCAAGAGTTAGCAGTACCAGTACCTTCATCTTCACCGTCAATGGTATCTTTCTTCTGGTTGGTTTGCTGCATTGTAAAGATATTATAAAGTTGGGCAACAATTATCAATGACAACTGGGAAACAATGGACTGGGTACTGGGGCAAGCACAAAAGAAGCAAAAAATGTTTAAGCTGTTCCTCAACATATATCTAGCTGAGAAATTACCACAAGGTGTCGGACTTCCTTTTCATACAACTCATTTAGCCTTTGACTGTTGAAGAACTGGAAATCATGCCTAACATAAACACATAAGTAGTGAGCAGGCAATACCAAGCAACAAGCAGGATTGATTTTTCTTTTAAGAAAATCAAAATAGATAGTAACACTGAAAGAACTTACAAAGTTGGCATTTTTGGAATCCGTAGTTCCTTGGGTTTAGCTGGTGCTGCTTGGCGAAGTGCTTGCTTGAAGTATTCAGACTCATTGTAACTACAACAATAAGTCAAAGTTAGGTAAATACAAGTAAATAGTACATAATGCAACACCCCAAATATGAGTGGCATACTTCCTTATCCTTTCTCTCCTAGGTAGCTCGACCACCAAATTCTCAGCAACAATTTTCTTAAAATCAGCCTCGTTTTCCTCCTTTAAGCAATCGAAAAGCAGAGTCAGTTGGTGCTTGATAAGACATTTAACTAAATTTCAAGTGCATGATCAAGTGAGCAGATCATTACCTTATCACCATCAAAATCATACAATTCAGCAGCTGCAGAGAAAAAAAATGATTTGAGAGATATTAGTTAGGGGTGCATACTATCACCCATGTTACATTTAGAGAGAGAGAGAGAGGTGCATACTGTCATCCATTTTAAACTTAATGGCATCCTCTGTGAATTTTTTCATCTTTGCATCCAGCGCTGCTTTTGTCTCTTCTCCTTTAGCTATAATTCTGTCAACATCCTCATCTGTTATTGTGCTATCCTTGGAACTGAACACCATTTCCGCACCATATCTAACCATTTGCAATAAGTCATCCTTATTGACAGCTGCATAGAAAACAATAAGGTCAAACTATTACATATCCTACTTACAACAACAACATCTTCCAAAAGATAGCAATAACAGGCAGCAAAAACTCACTTTTCTGCCCTGACAATCGTCCTTGTTGAATAACCAAAGCATCCAATGCGAGCTTCTTGTATGCTCTCTCAATCACTTTTTCCTCAATGGTATACTGCAATTTAGTTTCATTGTTAGACAGACACCTGCCAAAAGCAATATTTTGATATTCTCAACATAACTTAACAAACCTCGGTGCAAAATCGGAAAACTTGAACTTCTTTCTTTTGACCTATCCTATGCGCACGGTCTTGAGCTTGAAGATCAGCTTGTGGATTCCTGCAGATACATTAGAACCATAAAAAACATCAGATTCAACTTATAGATGTATAGTTTGCAGTCTAAAATACCAGCTTACCAATCACTATCATAAAGAATCACAACATCAGCAGTGGCAAGGTTGATACCAAGTCCACCAGCCCTGGTTGAAAGCAAGAAAACAAACTTCTCACTTCCTGGTTTGTTAAATGCATCAATGGATGCATCACGATCTTGTCCACCTGTACTTCCATCTATTCGGCAAAACTGATACCCTCTGTATATAAGATAATCTTCCAAGATATCCAAAAGCCTGGTCATCTGCAGATAGTGATATGTCAAACAAAGCAAGGTACTTTGGGGGGAATCAATGAACTGTAACAAGGTGCATGTGTTTAGTAACTCATGTGTGACCATGATTTCCTAATATGGGATATTTAAATCTGTATGGTAAATGATAAATGATCACCTGTGAGAAAATAAGCACTCTGGAGTCGCGGTCCTTTAATTTGGGCAGCAATTTATCTAAGAGCACCATTTTCCCTACAGTATATATCACAAGAGTTGTTATTAAGCAAAGCAGGATTATAGAATTGCAACAACAAAATGGTCAGCATGAAAAACATACCTGCAGTCTCAATGAGATGGTCACCAGTTGTGTAAGGTGGGCCCGGTTCTGCCCCTTGGAATAAATATGGATGGTTGCAGCACTTTCGTAACTGCATGGCTATGTTAAGCAATCTTTTACGTTCGCCACCAGCATTAATAACCTCCAAATCTTTCTGAAGCAGACCTCGATAGTACTGCTTTTGCATCTGAGACATCCCAACTTTAAGGATAATTTCTTTCTTTGGAGGTAAACCCTTTTCGACATCAGATTTAAGCCTCCGGAGAAGAAATGGGCGAAGAACCTTCAAAAAAATTACAAACATGAATTATAATGCTAATTCAAACATACTGGCACTCATTGAGCATGAGTGTTATATCCCTACCTTATGAAGCTGCTGAACAACCTCCTGTTGATCATTTTCACCAGTAATTTGGAACCACTCATCAAAGGTGTCTGCAGAACTAAATATCTCAGGCAGCAAGAAATTGAGTAGAGACCAAAGCTCATGGAGATTGTTCTGCAATACATTACATCAGTAAGTGATGAAACTGAAAATAAGATTGACGAATATAAAACAATATATTCAGTGGTTGCAATGCATGCTGTACGTATATAATAAAAAGAAATAGCACTGCCAAAGGCAACCTACCTGGAGTGGAGTGCCTGTGATGAGTAGACGATAGTTAGTGCTAAAAAGCCTCATCGTCTTAGACAGAAGAGAGTTCTCATTTTTTATCCGATGAGCTTCATCAATAATAATGTAGCGCCAGCTGAAACGCTTCAATGCATTTTTTTCTTTGATTGCCATTTCAAAACTGGTCACACACACATCGAATTTTCCTGGCTGTAGCAATTTCTCCCTTATATGATTCTGATCAAACAGTAATAAAGTATAGTTAACATGCCAGCTGAAGTAACAATTATAGTTGAAAAAAAGCAGGGATGTAAGACCAACCCTCTCTTCTGGATTTCCCAAGAATTTCACAGCACGCAAAAGGGGACAAAAACGAGCAATTTCGTTCATCCAGTTACCAAGAGTAGACTTTGGCGCAACAACCATGTGAGGACCAGTTATTCCTCTGAATTCATGCAGATAGCCCATCAGTGAAATAGTTTGAAGAGTTTTCCCAAGACCCTGAGTAAATATAATAAAAAGACAAGGTTAGTAACTTGCATTGAACATTACCACCATACTGATTGAATAAAATACTGAAAGGGTTTTAGCGTCTAGCCTATAGTGTGGTTAACACATCAAACATACCATCTCATCAGCCAATATTCCATTAATGCCGTTTTCATACAGCCGTATGAGCCAATTAAGCCCAGCTAGTTGGTAATCTCGCATTTGTCCATTTATGCCTGCAAAGCAAACATAATAAGTGTGCAACCATTTGGTAGTTAACATATGCTAAACAAAATTGAAGATGTCATCCTATTAGAAAGGACTTTGGTGCCATTAGCTGATTTTAACAAGAACAGGGTCAGATAGCGTCAGCATGTTTTTGACTACATGAAATAATTGGTGGAAATAAAACAAAAGATCCATCCATTATAAATAGTTCACATTTAGTTAGAAATCAAAATACAATAATAATTAAGTTTCATGGAACTAGAAGTCTAGAACTACAGATAATTTGGTCAACCTATCACAAATAAAATATGATGTTCTTTTTACAAAACGGAAGTCTTTAGCATACATTCACTTACACAATTTTAAACAAAATCATGTTAGAATCAACAGGCTAAGTTGCTAACCAACCCAGCCACTTGTAACACATGCTCATTTGTGCCTGTCACAGACTCACAGTGAATACATAGATTGCTACAAGTCAAAAAAACATGTTCTCATATGGATGCACAGCCCCAAGGGGAACTGAAGGGGGCTCTTCTATACCCTAACTTCGCCACATCAACCAAAACTTTTAAAGTTCTAGTTGGCGTGGTACATAAAGGTCTCTTAAAAGTGTAACTTTATGATGTTTAATCTAAGTACAAGGAGTTCCACTCAAATAGATGCACTGCTGATTTATAGTTTATTAAGCCATCAAATATATGTTTGCTTGGTTTGGAAAATAATGTTGCTGATAATCAACTACAGAACAAAGTTGGTTCATTGCCACAATAAACTATTCAGTTATGTGGTTTTTGAATGTATGTCATATTTCATTGTCATTTTGATCTTATGGAAAGAAATCCATGTAGCTAGCAAGAAAAGAGTAGCATATGTCGGCTTAAGTTGGTTATTAAGGTGAAGTGAAGTGTAATATAAATCAGCTACCAATGGTCAACAAGGAAAGGCTCACATGATGGCTGCACAAGCAAGTGTGTTCCGACTGAACTAGCAAGTGCATCTTCCTCCTCTTGGAGGTACTCTTCATCGTCCTCCTCTACTGCCCTCCTCTTTGATGCAGGGCGTCCCCTACAATGTAACCCACATTAGCAACAAATAGAACAAAGGGACAAAGGAATCTAGAAGTAAATGGGCTACACTCGCAGACCAGAATGGAGAATAACAGGAGCGCCCACAACATTAAGCTAAAAGCTATTGCTAATTTACTACTCCCTCCGTCCCATAATATAAGAGCGTTTTTGACACTAGAATTAACAGGTCTACTTAGAATCCAAAATAAACGCACAGCTAGAAATACAAATAAGAAGTAAATGAATTCCCTCAGAAGAAGTGCGCTCCTGGAAATTCCATACTATTAACCAGAAAAGGAGACAAGATTTTAGGTCGCCTCATCGTTCTGCAATATGATTGAAGATGGATATTGACCCTGTACCGTGTGTGCATCTGCACTGCAGTCACTGTACAGTGACACGCTGCTGTTGCAACACCACCAGTGCAGTAGGGCTAGATGCTGCTGCTGCAGTGGTGGAGCTCAATGGGAAGAGGGACCGCAAGCTGCTGTTAGCAACCCTATAACTTAATGATGGTTATTAGGGAAGACAGGAAATGAGGATGGACAGAACCGTATGCTTGGGGAATGCAAATAGAAGTAGTGCTATGAGAGCAATTTTTTTCAATTTTCACCGATGTTTCAAATTAGATCGGTGCACATGTGGCTGCAATTTCTATTGGTCATCCAAGATGGGTGTTCATAGTAAAGTACTATATAGTGGCACTAACATAACCAAGGATTGCTTTCAAAAGAAACATAACCAAGAATCACCTTCCACGTGGCTTCTTCTCTTTAGTCTGGCTTCCTTCTGCAAAGTGGGCAAATATTTCTGTCTGCTGCAGTAGGTACTTCAATCGCCCTTTCCCTTTCTTGTTCTGTGATCAAAACCATGATGAGAATGCAATATACACCAAAGAATGTGTATCAAATGCGCACATGATGTAAATCAATTGCAGAAGGGCATTTATATTCAGGGGGATCTCACAGAAGGAGAAACACACCATGTCAGCATTGATGGCAGCATTCTGGGTCTGTAATATCTCTTGGATCTTCTGCTTCTTCAGTTTCTGAAGTTGTTTGAGCCTGGCTCGTTCCTGCTTCCCTACCTCTGGAATTCCAGCAGGGTCTTCGGCCTGCAACGGAAACAGTTAGGCAGGCGCAAATAATGCAAATTTTACCAAAGCAGGTGAACTGATAAAGCTCAAACACCATTGCGGCCACCTTTGCCATGCTTCTTACTTTGCACAAGAATACAAGGACTGCAAGCATCTAGACAACTAGTGCATTGCATTGTCACACATGAAAAGGGCCACTTCTTCAAAACAGTAGCTTCATTTCAGTCCAGATCTAAGGTATATTCAAACCTGGTAATGTCTCGAAATTATTACTAATACTACTGCTGCTCCTATTTATGATTAAAAATATATGTTTTATTTTGTTATTATCATTATTATTACTAGTACTACTATGCGGGAATGCTTCCAAATTATTATTGAAGCCGGAACGGGATGCCGATAACTACTACAAAACAATCTAGTAATAATTATCATGGAAACCCTGTAAATCGAGCACCCAGACCCTGCCCCCCACGCTTACCTCGTCGTCCTCGTCGGACTCCGGCTCCTCCTCATCCTCCTCCCCGCCGTCCTCCTCCTCCTCCTCGTCCGCGCCCGCGCCGGTGGTGACGGCCTCGATCTCCTCCTCGTCGACCTCCTCCTCCGCCTCGCCCCCTCCCGCCTCCTCGCCGGATCCGGACTGGTCCTGCTGCTCCTCGCCGGAGGAGGAGGACTCCTCCTCCTCCACGACGCGGCGCCTCGCCGGCCTCGCCATCGGAGCTGGGGCTGGGGGCTGGGGTTAGGGTTTCTGGGCGATGGGGATTCGAGGTGCCGGGCGATTTGGGGGGAGAAAGGGTGGGAGCAGGGGAGTGGTGTTCGCTTTTATTTATGTGGTGCCTGGAAATGAAGCCCGTTCCCGCCCAATAGGCGGGATGCGTTTGGTGCTTCCCGCCTCTTTCTTTTGGGTTTGGGTTTGGGCCCGGCCGAGTAGAGATGGTTGGGCTCGGTAAAGACTTTTTTTTACGTGTTTATCTGGAGAACGTTCGTTGGGGACGAATTGTCGGCGAACTCCCCGCTTGCCATGCGAAATAACTAAAACTGCGGCGCATATTTTAAAACAAATCATGAACACTTTCGAATCCACGAACACTTTTCGGATTCACGAAAAAAATTCTCAAACCGCGAAAACAGTTTTTCAAGTATGTGAACATTTTTTGAATTTGTGGACTTATTCAAATTCGTGAACATTCTTTACAAACATGATCATTTTTTCAGATTCATGAATTTTTTTATATTTTTATAAAATTCATGAATTTTCTTGGACATTTTTAGTCTTTGATTTTGTGGAAAACTAAATAGAAGAAACCCCCCCCCCCCACCACCACCACCACCACCACCACCGCACACACACAAATCAAACCTATCGCTTCCATACAAGTGCTTGATCCAAAGTACTGGGCCGGCCTACCCGGTGCTTGCGCACATGAGCAATCGCTCCCTTCACGGTCGCAGCAAGGCATTATACCAACTCTCCTCGCAAATTGGGCCCCTGCAAATCCGGGGCCTGTGCGGCGGCCACACACCCCTATGCCTGAGCCTGGGTAGCGGTCTCGGTCGTCGGACCGCTGCACGGGGGCAGTTGCTTGGGCGTTGAAGTTGTCGAGCTGTTGCACGGGCTCGGGTGGTTGGGCACCGATGCTGGCCTCAACCATGGCCTCCACCTCCTCCTCCCGCCGTCGAGCCGCTCTGGTTGTGCGGTCGGCGAAGGGAGCTGGCGGCTTAACCCAAATGAGCTCTTTCGCGCGGTTTTGATTTTTTTTTTTCTTGCAACAAACAATGCTTAGTTTTTCGCCTACGTGCAATTTTTGTGATAAAAAGACAATCCTGATGATCCGGTTAAAAAAAGAAAAAAATAGTGCTGCAAAATGCTTTCAAAACAGCTTTCTTGAAGCATCATTTTTTTCACCATGAGCTTTACAAATGTTTTTACTAATGAAACTAACTACCCATGTGAAACACTCAATAGTGTTTATCACACACACAAAAACATTTTTTGAATTTATTTGCTATTTTCCCCTTAATTAAATGTTCCTCTAGTTCATGAAATCCATGTTGACTATGATGGAAAGGCGAGACAATGGCTCCAGGGTTGTCATCGATGTGGAAGGTGGTGGACGTGAAAAGAGGGCATTTGTGTCTGAGAAGACGGATCGACTACGGGGGAAATTAGATAGAGCTTGGAGGGGCGCCCCTATGTCTCGCATTAAGTGAGACGGTGGGAACCCTCGCTGAAGAAGGGTGGTGCCAGTTGGGCCAACCCAGGCGCGCGGGAACAACAGCCTCAATTTTGTATTTTTCTCACGTTTTTTTGTTTTGTTTTTGGCTTTCCTTTTTACTTTTGTTTATACTTCAAAATATTCCAAATTAATATATTAAAAAAATCACTCTACATAAAACATTTGAAAACTGTTGACCAAGCATTTGAAAAGGTTAAATGTGTATAGAGAAAATGTTTATCACATGTACGAAAAATGTATAATAAAAAAATAATTTTTTTATGAGACAAGTTGATCGTGTATTTAAAAAATCTTAATCAAGCATTTGAGAAAATGTTGAACAAGTGTTTGAAAAATGTTAATAACGCATCTGGGAAATGTTAAATGTGTATAGAAATAATGTTGAACATGTATTAAAAAATGTTGACTTTTTCTATCATGTATATGAAAATGTTAATTAGGCATTTGAAAAAAAATGGAGAACAAGTATTTGAATCAAGCATTTAAAAAATGGTAAATGTGTATAGAAAAAATGTTAACCATGTATTAAAAAATGATGGAAAATTTTGATATTGTATATAAAAATGTTAATCAAGCATTTGAAAAAATATTGAACAAGTATTTAAAATAATGTGAATCAAGCATTTGAAAAATATTAAATGTGTTTAAAAAGAATGTGACCATGTGTCAATAAATGTTAATATTGCATTTAAAATATGTGAACCAAGCATTTAGAAAATATTAAATGTACATACAAAAAATGTTGACCATTTATTAGAAAATGTTAGTATTGTATTTTTAAAATGTTAATGATGCATTTGAAAAAGTTTAAAAGTGTGTATAGAAAAAATGTTGACTATGTATTAATATATGTTAATATTGTATTTGAAAAATATTAATCAAGCATTTGAAAAATGTTAAAAATGAGTATATAAAAAATGTTAAGCATGCATTAAAAATGTTAAATTTGTATTGGAAAAATGTTAGACATGCATTAGAAAAATGTTGTTGACATATATACAAAACATATAGAATGAAAACCAAATGAACAAATAAAACCAAAAAAGAAACAAAAAAAACAAAGAAAAAGGAAAATGAAAAATGAAAAATAAAACCGAAGAAACAAATGCAAAAAATAATGAAAAAGAAGAGAAGAAAAAAGAAAAGAAACAAAAGAAAACTAAAAAAGAAGAAAACTGGCTCAAATCGCCTCAAGGGTGGCTAGGGATCGATCGCTGCTTCTCCTCGCGTGCGGCCCAATTACTGTAGAACCTTCAGCAAGACTACCTACCGGCTTGGAGGGGCCGGTATAAACCTTGGCATGGGTAGTCCGGGACGATGACATGAGCCTGAGGCTAATTCTTGGGCCCATGCCCAGGCTCTAGTTTTCCGTTTCATAGAAGCCAAAAAAGTTGAATACTTAAATCCAATATGTTGTTGTTTGAAAAAACAGGCTTAATAATACATTTTAACATTTAAAAATGAATAAGAATAATAAATATGCTCGGTCCAACTAGCATATATAACTTGCTGATGACCAGTGACCAATGAAAAATGCTCAAACAATAGATCACAAACTTAATTGTGTGCAGTGAAAAAAGAAGAACTGTACAAACTTATGGTGATTGCAGTTCGTCCATGAGTGCAGCCGCTTGATTAACCTTTGTCCTAAGGACAAGATGGATCATCCATGTGGGACCATTCATGCGTAAACAAATACTTCCTCCGTCCCAAAATAAATGTGGTTGATTTAGTACAAAGTTACTACACAAGAGACACACCTAGCTTGAGTTTAATCATAGCCAGCAGTCTACTTAATCTGTATTCCCAGAAACAGTTGCAGAACAGAGCTTGCCCTTCATACTTGATGCTTTTTCCACGGACAACTGCTTCAAAGTCATCTTCCGCATTTCCGCCCTCCGCTGAGGTTCCCGTCATTGTGCTCCCGAAATTCACCGCACTGCACACGTCGTGCCGTGTTCAGTCTGCAGCTCTGTCACCGACATCCACCAACCACTTCCTGCAACAACCAGGATATATGCACTATTATTGCTTATCATTTACAATCTGACCCAAGTTCAGAAACAAACAAAACAAAACTCATCACTTCTACTCAAAGAATTCAATCATGCCAAAGTGAGAATCATCTGTTACATTCAATACAGGTTCAGTACAGCAAAGGCCTCTGCCCCCAAGTTCAGAAATAAATAAAACGAAATCGGTTGGGCACATCCAAAGAACGAAATCATACTAGACATTTTCAGTACAGCAAAGGTCTCGCTCAAGTTCAGAAAAAAAAATACAAGACCATTCGATACATTGCAGGGCACTTGCCCTAAGAGAAAGAAACAGGACACTTCCTTCACCAGCTTGATACAGATCAAGGTACTTGCACATCTTTACCATTGACAGGCTTAGTACATCTCACGCACTTTTTGCCCGTCAAAGTGAACTGTGGCATCAGTCCAGGCTGCCACAATTTTGTTCAGCATATAGTTTGAATTAGGGAACAAACAGTAATCAAAAGTAATAGCATAAGTGTATACGGTACATGCATGTGGACATCTACTAAAGCTCATTTGGACATCTGCAACCACAATAGATCTAAGCAATTCTGTTGCATAAGTTTAATGATCCAATATGTACGGTTTATGCAGCTATCCAATATGATGAGGCAGAAAATTGTGTTGTAAGAAACTAAGAATACAAATTAATTGTGGTTCACACAATCAAAGACACAAAACAAAATGTGCAACCAGTATACATGCAGTGTTCATACCTTGTGCTTTCATTGCCATCTAACCGGTAGACAGTGTGTAGACATCCAGGTCTTCACCATGAAGTCGCTGGCGCTGGTTCTGAAGCCCAGGCACCCAACGGGAAGATATCTCCTGCGTATCCTCACCCAACCCCAGCTGCTGCAAATTGCCCAACCCTTCTACATGGCTTAAGTTTGGACAACCACGTACTTGTAGTTTTGACACTTGAGGGAGGTTGGAGACCTTCTCCAGGCCTTCACAATCCTCAATCACAAGGAGCTCGAGCACTGGGAGCTCCTCCACGGCCTTCAAGTTGTTCACTCCAATTAACAATAGCTCCTTCAAGCTGGCGGTGTCCTCTCCAAGATGTCGCGGGAGAGCCCTCAGCTTTGGGCAACCTTCGACTTTCAACTTCACCAAACGAGGCAGCAGTTGCAATCGTATAGATTGGGCATCACCGTTACAAATTTCCGCACCACCATCCTCTCCTCCTTCATCAACAACATTTTCCACTCCCTTAAAGAAAGACCACTCCTCCCAGTTGGGCATATCCTTGACGAAGAACCATTCAAGTTTAGGGAAAGCAATGAACTCATTGCTTATGGGTTCACCCACCCTGTAGCCAACAAATTCAGGTCCAACCTTGGTAACTGCATGTGCTCCATCAATTCTCAGAAACTTCAAGTTTGGTAGCTGTCCGACCGGTGGAAGATCCACGCATGATCGTAGATTTTTTAGGAACAAGTGTGTTACTGAAGACAAACAGGTGGTACCAAACCATGTGGGATACCTCTGACCAAAGAATCCAAAGATATAGAGGGTTTCCAGGTTGCGTGGAGGTACTAGCAGCTCAAAGACCTTCTCAGCATTGCTAACATCTTCTGAATATGGTCCCTCTCCATGTGTGGTCCACTCTAGCACCAGTTCTTTTAGATGCTTTTTGTCCTCCAGCACTACATTTGTACGAGAATGAGCCGTTCTTTCCAATTTAACAAGATTAAGATACATCATTTGCGGCAAAGAAGACAACTCTTCCAACTTCCACCCATCTTGTATATCAGCATTATCACTTATGTCGCCGACAAGAAATCCGCGTAATTCAGTGAGCAAGTTTAATTTTCCTATCCCTTCTGGAACCTGATTTACTTTCGTACCAGTAAGACGAAGACATCGTAGATTGCACAATTGGGTCATCGTCGACGGAAGACTGTGCAGAGCATCACAATTTATCAAGCTCAACACTTGAAGGTTCTTTAGGGATCCAATGGATTCTGGAAGATGAGATATGCCAGTATGACCTAGATCGAGTAGGCGTAGATGGATCAATTTTCCTATATAATCTGGAATTTTTTGCACAATTGAGTAATTCAGGGCCAGAACACGAAGAAGTAGAAATCTCTTGAAGAATGTATCCTCAATTTTCCATGGACCATAAAAAGCAAGGAATGTCCTCACCTTAACTACCATGTTATCCATGCTAGTTAACACTAATTTATCCTTCTTATTGACAACAGAAAGGCGTCGCAATTTTGACATATTCTCACCCCTCAATGTTTCAACGTCTCCAATAAAGCATTCGTCCCGTGATAATTTGCAAGCAAGCTGTCTTAAGAGGTCATGCATTCTGCATTGAGCCTGGTTAAAAATTGTGTTATCTGGTTGGAGGAGATTCCGATGGATTAGCTCATAGTAGTACCCTTCTGCTGTGTCTTCTAGTAGCTGACCTTGTTGCTCCATAATGAAGCCTTCAGCAATCCATAACTTTGTAACTACACCACGGTAAATGATAGAATCTTCAGTATACAAAGCACAGTAAAGGAAACACTGTTTCAGACGATGCGGTAACTCGTCATAGCTTAGGTATAGAGCGCCCTCTATTTCATCAGAGAGCATCCTATGGGAGCCAGAGTATTTGCCTAAAAACTTTCTCCACTCATTCTCTGTTAGATCTTTGCTTGCCAAAGCACTAGCAGTAACCTTAATTGCAAGAGGGAGGCGACCACATTTATCAATAATCTCCATGCCTGTGTTTCTCAAATTATGCACTTCTTTCTCTTCGGCAATGTTCATGCTCTTCCAAAGTAGCTCCCATCCCACCTCTGCTGACATGAGATCAACTTGATGGGTATGTTGTATGCCTATTCTCATTGCTATTTGATCATCTCGTGTGGTTACCAATATTACTCCAGAATTTGTTGTATGGAATGGGGTTCTTAATAAATCCGTCCAGACATTGGGATGCCACACGTCATCTAAAACCAGAAAGAAACTCTTCCCTTCAACTGTTTCTGCAAGCTTTCTCTGTAGTTCTGCTATGGTTTCGCCTTGCTCATGATACACACCAATATTTCGAAGAACCTCTTTTGGAACAGTTACTTCATTGTAGTCCCGCGAAACACAAATCCATGCCTGTAACTTGAAGCTTCCTTTTATTTTTTGGTCATTGAATATTTTCTGAGCTAGAGTTGTCTTACCAACTCCTCCTGTTCCAACAATAGCAAGCTTATAAGACTTATTTGCCTTGTGAGCAAGTGCTAAGTCTACCAACTTCTTGCTAGAATGTATGATCTCCTTACCCACAAGGTTGGGCTCAACAAGGTTGGAACTTCTTATCAATTTGGATGTTGGACCATTTCCAGTAGGTTGAGTACTAGTGCTGAATGTTAAAAATGTTGTATCTTTTGAAATGTTCTCTATCCTTTTGTTCAGACTTCTAATCCGAACAGCAACATCGTGGCGTGACCTGATGTTACAAAAGCAAGAGGAAACTGAAAGGCCTTTATAGGAAGCTGATATGCTTGATGATGATGGATGGTCAGGCAGTAGCTTGCTTCCTTTGCATCTAGCCACGTCCATGATTTCATCAACATCATATATAACATCTCTCAGTTGACCAAGCCAATTGTTCACTGCAAGCTCTTTTGTCCTCCTTTTCTCAGCATCATATATACAACAACGTATTAGTTCTACCCGTCGCAACACTTCTGCAAGCTCTTCTTCCACCCCTAGGATTAGTATGGCCTCATCACTAATAATATTTTGCAACTTATTGGCACATGATCCAAGCAAAGATTCTAGTATGGTTGCCATTGATCTGAGGCACTCAGCTCAGGAGGCCCACCAAAAACACCAGGTTGACCTGTCGGGGGATGGCAGCAAAACTAAAAGCGTGAAAATGAATTCACAAGGTAAACATGCTTTCAAAACTGAGAGTCTGACACAAGTCTTACAAGGTGTGAAAGATATCACTAGTGACTTGCTATTTACGTTTTCAATAAATTTAGCATAATGAAGCTCTGCAACATACATACAAATTCAGCATCCTGAGTAGTGCCACGTATTGTGGTCTAAAAATCCTGTGTTGGCATTATATATTTTCACTCTTTGTGTTTTACAAATTTACATGTGCTTTATTTTTGTAAGTTAAAATGAATTATTGGTATGCTTTTGTCAGTTGAAGGGCCATCACATGACAGCTGCATAACAGTGTACATATTGAACCAAAGAAAATGTTGCATTAAGTGTTATATTTCAATCTATTAAACAGAAAGATTAGTCTTTACCTTGGAAAGCTGTCTTCCAACAAGGAAAAAACCATCAACAGTACGAATCAATATTGATGACCTTGAAGACACGGTTTCTTCGACCTCACGATGTTGAACGCAAGCCAGGATAAAAATAGAGAAGAGAAGATCATCAATCAAGTCATGAAGAATAAAACCATGCTGCCATCACCTGCAGTAGATCATCTAAAAACTAGTGAACAAAAGGAGTGCCGGACAGTGCGATTATGGATCGAGGTGCAGACCATTGAGATGAAATATTTACCTGATTACAGGTCAGTAACTAAACTGATAAGCGTGCTGCAGGAGGAGAGAGGGACGTGCGTGTTAGCACAGAGCCACAGACTGTTTTCTGTCTCCACCGGACCACCTGAATCCAGCCTGCGTTAGTGATCAATGGACGAAGAGCAAAGGAACGAGAACGCGCGCCAAGACAAAATTTCCTCGGAGTGAAGTAGATGCATACCGCGATCAACTGGCGAGAATAGGGCAAATAATATCTTCAAATTCTCTTCTTGATTTCCTGATGCCTTATCAGCAGCGTACTGGGTACAAGCCAGAGAGCAAATAAAGCACTGGTTGGATACCCAGAGAGACAAGACTAGGTGGTAAAAATAAGCCCCCCTCCTCTGCTTCTGTAGAAAAATGCAGGCTAAAACAAACAGCCTATTCAACAAAGGCGGCGAGCTGCGATGGTGTGCTGAGTCTTGTGAAAGAGACTGGCGAGCTGCTCAGCATTAATTCATTGCTGTGTAGTAATTTAGTGGTAGCATTCGTCACTGCCAACTGCCCAATGACGATTAGATTAGGCCAAGTAGCATACTTCTTTTGATAAAGGGGATTCTGTCGACTTATGCCTAATGTGAGTATACAAATTGTTGTACCTAATGTGCCCACCTCATTGTCTAGACAGATAGTGCAATCTTTCTTGCGCAGAGAAATCCTCCCAATGCATTATTATAGTATTCAACAAAAAATTGTGTAGTTGAGGTTACCTGGCTGGCTAACCCAAGGGATGAGCGAAACAGAGAGGGCTTGGCGACATCACGACAGCGGTTGCGCCCTCTCCTGTTCCTGATGTTACCCTCATCCCGGCCCTCCGCTTCTCTCCAGCGACGGCGACGGCGTCGACGTGCGGGCAGTCGGAGCCCAGCCGCCACCCCGCCTCCTCTCCCTCCTCTCGGCCGCCACACCGCCGAGCCGAGCCGCGACCCGGCCACGGCCACTCCTCTGGAGCGCAAGCACGCCGACGCCCGGCCGCCATCCCGTTGCCTCCATCTCCCCTCGTGGATCCCAGCGGGGCGACCTCGCTGACGTCCACCAGCTGTCACCACGTCGCCTTCCTGGTCCTGGGCTCCTTTTCCCTGGCCCGAGCTGCGCTGCACAGGCCAGCGTCCCGAAAAGGGTGTGACTCTATAGCTCGCTTCTTGTGAGCTGTAAAAATGCCGAGCGTGTTCTAAAAAAGGTTCATGCGCAAAAATAAAATCATCACGTATTTAAAAATTATTCAATATGTATCTAAAAATTCTCCATTATGTTTAAAAAACTATCTCATATTTTTAAAAATATTCATCAAGTTTTTCAAAAATGTTCCTCATGTTTTTCAAAAAAGTGTTAAAAGGGGAAAAGTCCAAAAAAAAAGAGCAGGCCAGAGTGAAAAACATAAAAATAGTAAATGGAAAAATAAAAAACGTAGGAAAACATAATAAACACAAAAAGAATAGAAGATGTTCACTTATCTACATTTTTTAAATGTTGACGTATTTTGGGGCCAAAAAATATGTACTTTAAAAGATGTTCATCATGAAACAAAAACATTGTGCTGCACATTTTTTTAAAACTGTTCATGTATACATAAAATATATTCATGAAACTAAAAAATGCTCATGCCTTTTTAAGAAAATGTTTGTGTGCTTTCAAAAGTGTTTGCGCAATTATAGAAAATTGTGTATATTTTTATAAATATTTATTTGTTTTATGTATCAAGAAACCAAAAATAAGGGAATCAAGTAAAGAAGCATAAAATAGAAAAGAGAAAATAGGAAAGAAACAAAAATGTCAGCAATTAGAGAAATAAAAAATATAATAGCATAGAAAATAAAAAATTTATCTACCACCAGTGATAGTTACCAACACTTGAGTTTTCTATGTTGTATGTAGTATCTATTAAATCGGAGGAGTACATGCATATATATATTACGGTTTTGCTGAAACTCGGCTAGATGAATTTCAAGTTTGGCATCATTCACTGTATCAGCCGTTGGATGCTTTTTTGCTTCGCGATTCGTGCAACTACTTTTTTAGACAATTTTTTTCGAGGAAAGGCCATCATGGCTAGCTTTATTAACTTAAAAATCAATTACATTGTTTACTAGTTGGCTAATTAAGAAACCAGGAGGCTCATTAGACCAACTATCATCACGCTTATTACAAAAACTGAACTTAGCTAGCTCATGTGCTGCAACATTTGCATCACGAAAACAATGCTTGAAAGTGACCTTTCCTATTAACGTTGCCAAATCTATGCATTCCGCAAAGATCGCCACTGCTGCATCCCACCATTGGTTCTGTCCTTGGCAATAATTCACCACATTAAGAGAATCAGACTCCGCTTCAATCCTACTGAAACCCATAACATTTGCGAAGGCTAGCCCGTCACGCATAGCCATTTCTTCTACTGTCGTCACATCCGCTGCATTCTGAATGAATCTGCACTGCGCTGCTATAAAGCGATCCTTATCATCTCTCAAAACAGCCCCTGTTGCGCCCGTACCTTCATCAGAATGGTACGAGGCGTCAACATTCAGCTTAGTAAAGTTCAGTTCAGGTCTAATCCACTTATACCTTCTACTTACTGCCTTCTGGATTGATCCTTGATAATTTGCAACAATAGCCAGTACTGAGCTCGGCCATCGGAAAGGGGAAGGGCAAGAATCATGGTGAGTATGTCGTCGACGTAACCACCAAATGTACCAAGAACCTGCTGCAATGACCTCTTCAGTTTATGCTTGGCATAAGTTCCAATGGCGAATCTTGTTCTGTCAACAGAAACTCCAATATCGCCGACCCCGACCTGTCAACCTGTAGACCAATGTTTACACGCTCCAGCAGCCCCAGATTTGTCCACAGGTTCTTCGCCAACTCACACTGAAATAGGAGATGTCGTATATCTTCTAGCCCTTGGCGACATATTGGCACTAGTAGAAAAAGGGGCTTTCGTTCGGGCCTGGCCAGCCCATTAGTCCCGGTTCTGCCACGAACCGGGACAAATGGAGGCATTTGTCCCGGTTCGTGAGCCCAGGGGGCCGGCCGGGGCCTCGTGGGCATTGGTCCCGGTTCGTCTGGGCCCATTTGTCCCGGCTCTTGGCACGAACCGAGACCAATGAGCCTCGCTCCTGGCCCACAACCATTGGTCCCGGTTCGTGGCAGGAACCGGGACAGAAGGATGGCCTTTAGTCCCGGTTCCAGCCACGAACCGGGACAAATGAGTTGCCTATATATACCCCATCGCCGGCGAGCAAAGCACTCCATAGTGCTCTGTTTTTTGCTGGCCGGCGAGGAAGGGCATTTGGGTGCTCTAGCTCACCTCTTATGCATGTGAGGTGTTCGATGAAATGCCCGAGCCACACTAGTTAAGCTTTCTCCTCTCGAAGCTCGACCTCCGAGCTCCATTTTTTCCAAGATTTGTCTAGGTTAAGCGGTCCGTCACGCCCCGTCCTCGTCTTCACCGCCGTCGATCGCCCGCGCCGATCTCGTCGCCGGCACCACCGTGGTGAGCCTCTTGTTCTTATCTTCTTTCTGAAAGAAAGAAAGAAGATCTTACTTTAGATAGATACTTGTCTAATTTTCTTACTTTTGACACACATAATTATATATAATGCACGCAGATGAACCGGCAATGGATGTACGGTGACAGACACACCTCTGAGTACATTAAGGGCGTGCATAATTTTCTCGAAGTGGCTGAGGCAAACAAGCAGAATGGTTTTATGTGTTGTCCATGCCCTAATTGTGGGAATACGAGGTCTTACTCTGACAAGAAAATCCTTCACACCCACCTGCTTTATAAGGGTTTCATGCCACACTATAATGTTTGGACGAAGCATGGAGAAATAGGGGTTATGATGGAAGACAGCAAAGAAGAAGAGGACGATGACAACTATGTGCCCCCCCTGAATACGGTAATGCTGCAACGGGGGAAGCTGAAGATCAAGAGGAAGCTGAACATCCAGAGGAACCAGACGATGTGCCCGATGATGATCTCCGCCGGGTCATTGTTGATGCAAGGGAAAAGTGTGAAAGTGAAAAGGAGAAGCTGAAGTTCGATCGCATGTTAGAGGATCACAAAAAAGGGTTGTACCCCAATTGCGAAGCTGGCAACACAAAGCTCGGTACCGTACTGGAATTGCTGCAGTGGAAGGCAGAGAATGCTGTGCCTGACAAAGGATTTGAGAAGCTACTGAAAATATTGAAGAAGAAGCTTCCAAAGGATAATGAATTGCCCGACAGTACGCACGCAGCAAAGAAGGTCGTATGCCCTCTAGGATTGGAGGTGGAGAAGATACATGCAAGCCCTAATGACTGCATCCTCTACCGTGGTGCGTACAAGGATTTGAACGCATGCCCGGTATGCGGTGCATTGCGGTATAAGATCAGACGAAATGACCCTGGTGATGTTGAGGGCGAGCCCCGCAGGAAGAGGGTTCCTGCGAAGGTGATGTGGTATGCTCCTATAATACCACGGTTGAAACGACTGTTCAGAAACAAAGAGCATGCCAAGTTGATGCGATGGCACAGTGAGGACCGTAAGAAAGACGGGAAGTTGAGAGCACCCGCTGACGGGTCGCAGTGGAGAAAAATCGAGAGAAAGTTCTGGGCTGAGTTTGCAAGTGACCCAAGGAACGTATGGTTTGCTTTAAGCGCGGATGGCATTAATCCTTTCGGGGAGCAGAGCAGCAATCACAGCACCTGGCCCGTGACTCTATGTATGTATAACCTTCCTCCTTGGATGTGCATGAAGCGGAAGTTCATTATGATGCCAATTCTCATCCAAGACCCTAAGCAACCCGGCAACGACATTGATGTGTACCTAAGGCCATTAGTTGAAGAACTCTTACAGTTGTGGAATGGAACAGGTGTACGTGCGTGGGGTGAGCACATGGGGGAAGAATTTGACCTAAAGGCGTTGCTGTTCGTGACCATCAATGATTGGCCCGTTCTCAGTAACCTTTCAGGACAGACAAACAAGGGATACCACGCATGCACGCACTGTTTAGCTGACACCGAAAGTATATACCTGGACAGATGCAGGAAGAATGTGTACCTGGGCCATCGTCGATTTCTCCCGACCAACCATCAATGTCGAAAGAAAGGCAAGCATTTCAAAGGCGAGGCAGATCACCGGAAGAAGCCCGCCATGCGTACCGGTGATCACGTACTTGCTATGGTCTCTAATTTACACGTAATATTTGGAAAGGGTCCCGACGGACTAGCTGTTCCGAATGACGCTGAGGGACGCACACCCATGTGGAAGAAGAAATCTATATTTTGGGACCTACCCTACTGGAAAGAGCTAGAGGTACGCTCTTCAATCAACGTGATGCACGTGACGAAGAACCTTTGCGTGAACCTGTTAGGCTTCTTGGGCGTGTATGGGAAGACAAA
Source organism: Aegilops tauschii subsp. strangulata (assembly GCF_002575655.3). Lineage (NCBI taxonomy): Eukaryota > Viridiplantae > Streptophyta > Magnoliopsida > Poales > Poaceae > Aegilops > Aegilops tauschii. The sequence continues at coordinate 33,292,417 of NC_053037.3, read as the reverse complement.
AGATACACCAAAGGCACGGGAGGACCTGCAACATTTGCACGAAAAAGACGGCATGCCTCCAAAGCAGTACGAAGGTCCTGCCAGCTACGCTCTTACCAAAGAAGAGAAGGAAATCTTTTTTGAATGCCTGCTCAGTATGAAGGTCCCGACTGGCTTCTCGTCGAATATAAAGGGAATAATAAATATTCCAGAGAAAAAGTTCCAGAACCTAAAGTCTCATGACTGCCACGTGATTATGACACAACTGCTTCCGGTTGCATTGAGGGGGCTTCTACCGGAAAACGTCCGATTAGCCATTGTGAAGCTATGTGCATTCCTCAATGCAATCTCTCAGAAGGTGATCGATCTAGAAATCATACCAAGGCTAAGGAGTGACGTGGTGCAATGTCTTGTCAGTTTCGAGTTGGTGGTTCCACCATCCTTCTTCAATATCATGACGCACGTCCTAGTTCATCTAGTTGACGAGATTGTCATTCTGGGCCCCGTATTTCTACACAATATGTTCCCCTTTGAGAGGTTCATGGGAGTCCTAAAGAAATATGTCCGTAACCGTGCTAGGCCAGAAGGAAGCATCTCCATGGGCCATCAAACAGAGGATGTCATTGGGTTTTGTGTTGACTTCATTCCTGGCCTTAAGAAGATAGGTCTCCCTAAATCGCGGTATGATGGGAGACTGATTGGAAAAGGCACGCTAGGAGCGGACTCAATAATATGCAGGGACAGACATTCTTGGTCTCAAGCACACTACACAGTTCTACAGAACTCTACCTTGGTGACCCCGTATGCCGATGAACACAAGAACAGTCTGCGCTCCAAACACCCGGAGCAGTGTGACGACTGGATTACATGTGAACACATCAGGACTTTCAGCAGTTGGTTGGAAACACGTCTCAGAGGTGACACCACTGTTTGTGATGAGATGTACTCGTTGTCCAGGGGACCATCTTCGACTGTATTGACTTACAAAGGATACGAGATAAATGGGAATACATTTTACACGATCGCCCAAGATCAAAAAAGCACTAACCAAAACAGCATGTCCGCTTTGATGCAGCAACCGAGAGGGGAAATGACACATATTATGGTTACATAACGGACATATGGGAACTTGACTACGGACATGATTTTAAGGTCCCTTTGTTTAAGTGCAAATGGGTCAATCAGTCAGGAGGCGGGGTACAGGTAGACCCACAGTACGAAATGACAACAGTGGATCTGAACAATCTTGGGTACACTGACGAACCGTTCGTCCTAGCCAATGATGTGGCACAGGTTATCTATGTGAAGGACATGTCTACCAAACCGAGAAAAAGAAAAGATAAGGAAGCGAATACATCATATGATGAGCCAAAGCGCCACATAGTTCTTTCAGGAAAAAGAGACATTGTGGGAGTGGAGGGCAAGACAGACATGTCTGAAGATTATGAAAAGTTTCATGAAATTCCTCCCTTCAAAGTCAAGGCTGACCCAAGCATCCTGATAAACGATGAAGATTATCCATGGTTACGTCGCAATAAGCAAAGCACACAAGCGGAAAAAAATTGAAGACTTTCTCTCCACAACTATTATGATGATACCATGCCAACTTTCAACCTTTTTGTAGTTCATTTGAAATGCCTGTTGTAACAGACGCGTTTTCGTATGAAATTCTGATACTTCGAAACAGATTGTCCGTTTTGTACACGAAGTGCATCCAGTTTTTGCCGTAACCCTCTCTACTTTCTTGCACATGCTATGTGGGTGAAATGATGATACCATGCCAACTTTCAACCTTTTCAGAGTTCATTTGTAGTGCTTTTCAATTTCATGGTCTTATAGCTCAAAATAATCAGTAAATGCATGGAAAATAACAAATGAACTCAGAAAGGGTTGAAAATTGATATGTGGCTTTGAATGGTGCATTTTGAACACAGAAAAACTATGGAGTTCAAATAAGTTCTAAAAAATGAAATCCCTTTGTAACAGACGAGTTTCCGTATGAAACCATGATACTTCGAAAGAGATTGTCCGTTTTGTACACGAAGTGCATTCAGTTTTTGCTGTAACCCTCTCTACTTTTTGCACATGCTATGTGGCTGAAATGATGATAGCATGCCAACTTTCAACCTTTTCAGAGTTCATTTGTAGTGCTTTTCAATTTCAGGGTCTTATAGCTCAAAATAATCAGTAAATGCATGGAAAATAACAAATATCATAAAATAAATAAATAAGTAATTAGAAACAGAATAAAATAAAATTTAATAAAATATATAAGTAGAAACAAAATAAAATAAACTTTAACATAAATAAAATTTATGAAACTAAAATTGTCAACGTATTTTCTTTTCAAAACATTATAAGCAACCTCTAAAATTACTGAAACTAAAATTATATAAAATTGATGCAACTAAAATTATCTAAGTTTTTCTGTTCAAAATCATTAAAAGAAAAAAGAATTTTCATAAAGAACTTTTTTTGTTAGAAACTTTAATAGCAAAAAGAATTATCATAAAATAAATAAGTAATTAGAAACAAAATAAAATAAAATAAATAAGTATTTTGTTGTAAGTAGAAACAAAACAAAATAAATAAAGCAAAAAAGAAAAGAAATAAACTGGGAAAAATTAAAAAAACGCCACCTACTGGGCCACCACGGCCTGAATACGACTAGAAACCCACCAATGGGCCAGGATTTAGGCCCGTAGAAGGCCCAATAGGCCCACAGGCAGATACAGTGTGTTTAGGCCCGAAAGCCTACATTTGAGAGGAGCTCGAGAGGGCAGCGGGAGTGGGGCTTATAAACCACTCTCAAGCTCCCTCAGCTAGCGAGGTGGGACTAAACTTTCGTGCCGCGATGCGGGCAGCACAAGGCCTTTAGTCCCGGTTGGTGCCACCAACCGTTATTAAAGGCGTACATTGGTTTCGGTTCATGCCAACAACCGGTACCAATGCGCACCCTTTAGTCCCGGTTTGTGGCACCAACCGGGACCAAAGGCCTCTGCTTCCCGCCCTTTGGGCTGCTGAAAAGCGACCTTTGGTCCCGGTTGGTGGCTCCAACGGGACTAAAGGGGTGCTTTGGTCCCGGTTGCTGCCACGAACCGGGACCAAAGGTCTGTCTATATAAGCCACACTTGTGAAATTTTCGGTTCAGTTCTTCTTCCCACTGCCCCGACGCCGTCGCCGCGTGCGCCCCTGCCCCGACGCCGTCGCCGCGCCGCCGCCCCCTGCCCCAACGCCGTCGCTGCGCGCCGCCCCTGCCCCGACGCCGTCGCCGCCCCGCGTCGTCACCGCCCCGGTCCGCGCCGCCCCTGCCCCGACGCCGTCGCCGACGCCGCCCCCAGTGAGCCCCGGCCCCCGCGCCCCTGCCCTGCCCCCCCCCGCCGCCGCCGTGGCCACCGTAGTTGAACTAGTTGATTTAATAAAACTACTTTTTTACTATATATAGAAGTAGTTTATTTTTAGTAAGTACTACTTTATTTTATTTATAGTAAGTGCTTAATTAGTAGTTGAACTAGTTGATTTAATACAACTACTTTATTTTACTATAGAAGTAGTTTATTTTTAGCAAGAAAATTAATAGAACTAGTTTATTTTTTTAGTTCAAGCAATTATTCCCGCATCGACGTCGATGATGCCTATCCCGCATCCTCGTCGTCGACTCGGCGGAGGAGGCGCTTGATCAGAGGGGCCATGTCCGGGACTGGGCTCCGCCGGGCTGGTATTGGGAGGTGCTACCTTCCGAGGGGCGTAGGTTGGTGAGGAGCCAGCCCGTCGTTGACCCGATCCTTGTTTGGTGGCAGTCGCGTGGGCCAGTGACGGTGCCTAGGCTTCCGGACACCGCGGAGGTGGTACATCACCGTGTCAGCGAGGAGGACGAGCACGTTCGTCGCTACATGGTTGCGCTGGAGGGCAGGTTCGACAATACCTGGCAGGTTCTTCAGGGATCTCACTGGAGCTATGATCCTGTGATGGTTCCTTCCCTTTGGGTGTCCACCGCCCGCGCCAATACCCGTCGGGCGCTACGGTTCTAGCTGTACTAGCGATGCTATATATATATATGTATGATAGTATTCGAGGTGTATTAGTGATAATATTCGACGATGTACAAACGGAAGAGATGATGTAATTTTGCTTATAATTGAATGCATGCTAATTTGAATACTACTTTATTTTACGATTTGGTTTTGCTTATTGAATGCTCAAATTGGAAAACTACTCCTACTTTGAATGCTAAAATTGGAGAGCACTATGCAAGGCGTATGCATATGATTAGTTGATAGCTTATAGTTTTGTTGTCGCAGAAATCTAGGAGCCCCCCTCCATCATCCCCGCCGTCGTCCCCGTCACCGACCCCCTCCGACCTCGAGGTGAGACCAGTCAAATCCTTTTTTAGAAAGATAATTAAACGATATTTCGGGTTGACTTTAAGTCTGTCGAGTCTCCACCATATATGAGAGGACAAAGAATCCCGACTATTGTCATGGGGTAGCTTCTCCTTCGTTTCCGTGTGCTAGACAATTTGGTGTAATGCACTCAGGAACGAAAGGAGGAGCTACCATCACCGACAGTCACAAATGTCAGAGAGGAATCAATGAGGGAGAGTTCCACCATATATATATGAGAGGACGAAGAATCCCGACCGTTGCCGTGGGGGTCGCTTCTCCTTCGTCCCCGTGTGTTAGACATTTTGGTGTAATGCACTCAGGGACAAATGGAGGAGCGACCATCACCAACGGTGGAATGTATACACCACGTGAGCTGAGAGTTTTCAAGAAAAGACTCGACAAACCGATTGTCAACCCGTGATGAATAATAATGATCTAATTTAGTTTTTGTAGTACATATATTTAATTGTACAAGTTTAATCTTTGAATTATGAACGTAGGAAATGTCGTCATCGAACGACGCAAGTCTCCCGGGGGAGTGCGGCTGGTGCCACGACGATCGAGGTTTGTGTGACAGGCCTCACCTGGACGATGATCAGCGCTTCAGCATTAAGCTCGAGGAGACCTTTGATGTTGAAACGGTACGCAACGGCGACAAGTGTTTTTTTCGTAATTAAGCATGACTTCAACTATTTCAACGTGTAATTTTCATCTTTTACAATTCGAGTATAGCTTATCCCATGCCATGCAAGACGCTATGTTTTGGAGAGGATGGACTTTGAAGACCATGAAAATTTTGAAACAAAGAAAATTCACCTAAGGACCCATCATGATGTAAATTTTGAAGTAAATCTTTATAATGTTGAGAGCGTAACCCATTTTGGTTGCAAAAATTGGGAAGCATTTTGCAAGATGTATGGTTTTGATGAGGGTATGCTTGTCACCATGGATCTTGGTGATCCTGACATCGACCAAGACAATATGGACATTTGGGTCCTTGTTGATACGCCTCCAGTTCTACCGCTATGTGAGTTTCTCAAACATAGTTAATTATTAACTAATTTATATTGTTTATTTCAAAATAGTTGATAGCTTATTTACATTGACAGCTTATTTTGATTGTTCAAACAATGTGCAGAACATGGTAGACAAAACCCACTACACCGATGGCTCCGAGTTAACTTATCAGGAGAAAAATCATCTGGTCGGATTTTGTACTGATCTTGAGAATTACAATATGTATAATCAAACTCCTCAACATTATGGTCAATACGTGCCACTAGTCCACGTGTTGAACTACGGTAACTACCATGGAGATACCCTGGTAAGATTTTTTACTATTACGACATCCGTGCATCTTTTGCATACTTCTAAAACTAGTACATCATTTCTGACTATGAAGTTATTACTATGTTTTTCAACAGAGAATCCCAGAGGATTGTGTGCCTCATTTGATGTATCAGAATGGCAGCCTTCGTGTTTTGAACATATATCCAGGTCATCCTACGAATCTCAACTGTCTATACCGGATTTCTAAAAGAAGTGGAGACATGCTAATCAGAGAATGGAAAAAAATGTATGGACAGTCGTAAGGAGGTCCTTGGAAGCAAAAGGAAGCGCTGCGCAAGAATTGGAGACATGATGATCTCCATTCTCCATAATGGAGAGTCAGGGTCTATATTGTTTTATGCTATTTTACCTTAAATAGGGTATTTAGGTCCTGCATAATACTGATGATCATGTGCTAAGAACAATTAAGTAGGGTTGGTTCGATGACTATCAGGATGATGATCGTATGACTTGTTATTAATAACGAGTAGAAGTTGTATGATGATGATTAGTATGACTTGTTATTATGATGATGCATGATGCGAGCATGAAGAGTTATTATATATCTGTGGGTGGAATGAACATGGATTGGATTGAAGTGAAGGCAACATGCATGTGGTGCATGTCGAAAGTAGTACAATCCAAACTTGATCAAGTTAGGATTAGTATTACTTTCGACATGCACCACATGTTGCCTCACTTCAATCTAAGTCATGTTTAGGCATAGCAGTAGCAGTAGCACGGAGATAAGAGAGGACACATCTCTCTATTAGCTACCTATATAACAACCTAAATTAACCCCCAAAACCCCTAAACCACCTCCTTTAAAAAAAACAGCCCCTGAAATGCTGACGCGTGGAAGCTTATTGGTCCCGGTTGGTGCTACCAACCGGGACCAAAGACCCTCCTGCCTGAGCTCGCCGGAGCGGCCACATGGAGGCCCATCTGTCCCGGTTCTTAGAACCGGGACTAAAGGCCTAGGGCATTAGTAACGACCCTTTAGTCCCGGTTCCCCAACCGGGACAGATGGGCCTTATGAACCGGGACAAATGGCCCTTTTTCTACTAGTGTGGACACTCTCCACTTACAGGAATATGCTTATTAGCAAGTATCGATTTCAGAGGAACTATACCACGTAATGCACGCCAGCAAAATATCTGGATCTTCCTCGGTACTTGCAACTTCCAAAGTTGATTCCAAATTTCAGGTTGCAAGGTATTACTTGACGTGTTATTCTCTTGAGTCTGCCCCCTGTACTTGTGCAACCATTCTACCTCATATGCGGTTTTTACAGAGAAAACACCATTGGTAGTAAGATTCCATGCAATGAAATCATCAAAAGCCTGATAGTTAATTGGGATTTGCAGGATCCTCGCTGCATCCACCGGCCAAAATAGATCTCTAATTAACTCCTCGTCCCATTGGCCATCAGTAGGGTTTATCAAATCATTCACCATTGTAAGCACAGTATTACCTCTTGGAGTCAAAATTCTCCTATCCGGACTAGATGGGACCCATGGATCAGTCCATATGTTAACTTTCTCCCCTGATCCAATGCGCCAAATGTACCCATGTTTGAAAGTAGCAATTCCCGCAACAATGCTTTGCCATGTAAAAGAAGAGCCCTTCTTTGGACCGGCTTGGAGGATATCAGTATTTGGGAAATACTTCGCCTTAAGGATCCTGGCACAAATAGAATCTGGGTATATAATTAATCTCCAGCATTGTTTGGCAAGGAGTGCTAAGTTGAAAGAATAAAGGTCTCTGAACCCCATTCCACCATCAGATTTCGGGACACAAAGCTTCCACCAAGAAAACCAATGTAATTTTTTATTCTCCTCCTCATCTCCCCACCAAAACTGGGCAATCGCATCTGTGATATCTTTGCATACTCCCTTCGGCAGACAAAAAACAGACATAGCAAATACAGGTATGGCCTGAGCAACAACCTTTAACAAGACTTCCTTCCCACCTGTAGAAAGTTGTTTTTCCATCCAACCTTTCAATAGTTTTTTAATCTTCTCACAAAAGTGCTTAAAACAATCACTTCTATCTGCTCCAACCATAGCCGGCAGGCCCAAGTATTTATCTGAAAGTGCTTGAGTGGTGATGTGTAGCATCTCACAAATTTCATCTCTAGCTTGATCATTAGTATTTGGGCTAAAGAAAACACTGGATTTACCCAAACTTACCAATTGTCCTGAATATTCACAATAGATATCCAACACATGCTGTAAGGAAGTTGCATTTAACATGTCTGCTCTCATGAGAATCAGAGAATCGTCAGCAAATAAAAGATGTGAGACTGACGGCGCATTCCTGCACACTCTTATCCCATCGATGCCACCAACTTCTTCTTCATACTGCAACATGCTGGATAGGCCTTCTGCACAAATCAGGAACAAATAAGGTGATAATGGGTCACCTTGCCGAATTCCCCTTGATGGTGTAAACATGTCAGTCTCTTGTGAATTGAAGCGCACTCTGTATCTGACTGAGCTAACACAAGCCATTATAAGATCAATCCATTGGTCATCAAAACCCAACTTATGCATCATGTTCTTCAAGAAAATCCATTCGACTCTATCATAAGCTTTATGCATGTCTAGTTTTACTGCACACAAGCCCGCCTGACTATTCTTGGTATTTTTTGATTTTATGAATACATTCATAGGCAACAAGGATATTATCAGTAATCATTCTACCAGGAACAAAGGCGCTTTGAGTGGGAGATATAATATCTGGTAGAATACTCTTTAGTCGAAAAGACAACATCTTCGATATGATCTTATATAGCACATTGCATAAACTAATAGGACGATATTGAGTTATTAATTCTGGAGAATCTACCTTGGGGATTAAGACAATGGATGTATCATTCCATTCTGGCGGTATCTCCTTCGAATTAATCGCATTCAGAACAGCCACAGTAATTTCCTCATCAAGAATGTGCCAGTACTTTAAAAAAAATATTGCATGTAAACCGTCTGGGCCAGGGGCTTTGAGGTCACCTATACTAAACACTGCTTTACGTACATCATCCGCAGAAAATGGAGCCAGGAGCATGCTATTCATCTGGTCTCTTACCTTCCTATGCACCCTTTGGAGTAATTCAGGGTTGGTTTGCTGCACTTCAGACTCAAATAGGTTAGTAAAATAACCTTGGACATGTGGGTTTAATTCTGCCGTACCTTCCATAATATCACCATTCTCATCCTTCAATTTTTTTGATATAATTTCGTTTCCTCCTTGCTGCCGCAAAAGCTTGAAAGAAAGCTGTATTTCTATCACCAAACCGGAGCCAGTCTACTCGAGAACGTTGAGTAAATTGCAGAAAACCACCAGTTTGAGGGCTAGGTTAGCAGAAATCACTACGTTACAGTTTCTTGGCAAAAACTGTCGCCATCGACGAGCGCCAAGGACGTCGCGTCGTGGATGCCGCCGCCATCGACAAGCGCCACGGACGTCGCGGCCACGCTGCCCGCCCCGGCGTCGCGCCAATCGCTCTCCGCCGTCTCCTAGTGCCCGATGGCGCGCCCCCGCCTTGTCGGCGTGGCCACCTATGGTCTGGCACCCCGAAGACCGCCCGCCGTCGCCTCCTCGGCGTCCTCGATGCCGTAGTCGAGGATCCTGCCCATGCCGCCGCGCCAGAGGCGCTGCACCCGGGCCGCGGCCTCATCGGCGGTCTCCCCGGCGCAGAAGTGCTTGTACGCCGTGGCCCGCGCCGCGGCCTGGACCACGGGGCTGGCGGCCACCGCCGGAGACCGCAGCGCCGCGAGGCCCACGTCCACCAGCGGGCCCGCGGACATCAACTGCATTGCCGCGAGCGTGCGCACCAGAGCCGTGGACGGCTCCCCGGTGAAGAGCCTCTCGGTGTCCTCAAACTCCAGGACCTGCTGCTGCTGCTGGTGCTGCGCGGACGACGGCGGGCACCGCCTCGGCGCCGGCGGCCGCGACGGCCGCCTCCGGGAGCTTGGCTGCGGCGGCGAAGGTGGAGAGCGCGCGCTTCGTGATGCGGGAGGCGATGGCCATGGAAGGTCGGACTCGGAGGGGTCGCTAGAAAGCAACGAAAAGAGGCGCCGGCGTGCTTGGATAGGCTCAGGGAGCTGATTGCTTTTTTGGTTTTCATCTAAGGGGGTTCCTTCAAATTACAAGGACTTGTTTGTAAATCTAGATAAATACATCATCTAACGCTGTCTCGGCCGAGCCGTTATGCCACGTCGGCAAAATCTGGACCCACCTGTCATAAACACACTTAAAGCGCTCCAATCCGCCGATCAGTGTTATTTGCAAAAAGATTACGCTAGACATAGTGTTTTTTGTCAAGAAACTGTAACGTAGTGATTTCTGCTAACCTAGCCTTCAAACTGGTGGTTTCTTGCAATTTACTCCGAGAACGTTGCATGCATTGGATCTCCTCAAGTTCCAGTAAATATTCTATCAACTCAGCTAACTCCTTCCTCTTGGTTTCATTCTCGTCCGTCATCGGACCCGCCATTGCTTCCTCTAGTTCCCGTTGTGCTTTTCGAAGCCTTTTCTTTGGTTTTTTGAGCACCCTTTGATCCCAGTCGTGAAAAGCTGAGTGCATACGCGAGAGTTTTTCGAATATTCCCGAGACATTGGGATCAGTACCAAGTTTGTCCCAGGTTTCCTGTACCAGCTCAGGGAAAAGATCTTCCCGTAGCCACCGCGCTTCAAATCTCTTAGGACCCTGCTGATTCGGGTTGACACCAACAAAGTAATCGGTATCAACAAGCAGTGGTCTATGGATTAAAATTCTGGTGTTCTCAATTTGCATTAGGAAATAAGTCCGCCCATGCATCATTGATCAACCCTCTGTCGAGCCTCTCCCTTATTCTCCCACGGCGCCAAGTAAAAATATCACCAACATATCCCATATCATGCAAATTACAGTCATCTATCGCTTGCTGGAACGCCGTCATATACTGCGACGGACGTGGATTCCCCCCTTCCTTTTCATGCAAATACTGTATTTCATTCAGGTCCCCTATCAGTAGCTACGGCAACATATTATTTTGGTGCAAATTACGCATCCGCTCCCAAGTGAGATGCTTGTTTTCCCACCGGAATTCCCCATACATTCCGGTCAGCTAGCCGCCATGTTGCATCACCATCACTTGTAATCTGGACATCAATGAACATTGGATCCAAACCAAGACGCTGGACCCTAACCTCATTATTCCAAAGCAATATCAATCCTCCACTTCTCCCATTACTAGTACATACCATTTTCTGATCCATCTTTAACCGTCGTCTCAAACATTCAGCCGGATAGCTATCGAGGTGTGTCTCCGACAAGAACATCACATCGGGATGGGTACTTCGCTGGACGTCCAGCAAAGCTCGAACTGCCGGTTCATTCCCGAGCCCCCGACAGTTCCATGATAAGAGTTTCATTGCTCCCGGCGATCACCCTCAAGGGGTGTCGCCGATCCTAAATCATTTGTAAGACTTGACACATTATTAACTACCTGACCGTCCAAACCTCTCAGTTTCTTCTTATTCAAACTCTTCTGTGGCGTATTTGCATCGGTAGGTTCTAACTCCTTTTCATCCACTTCCCCTCCAAAATGATGAACTTCTTTTGCTACTGTCGCCAACTCCGGGTGCTCATCTGATTTCGATCCAACAAAAGTAACTAGTGCTGACTTAGGATCTGAAACTATGATACTTTCATTCTCCTTGACCGAACCTGAATTGGTGTCCTCAGCAGACCTTTTTCCCAAGATATGTTCTGATCCAGTTCCCATTCGCACATCTTGACTCCCCCAACAGATGTCGGATTATTAGCATTTTCTGTGTAGACATAATTATGCCTCCAACTAACAGGGCTAGCCAAACCATCATTAGAACTACCATGCTGATAGTGTTGCATGTTGTTTCCACGTCCTCTCATTGGGACTTGACCGAACCCTCTTCCACCCCCTGAGTTATCATCATCCCCATTCTTTTGGCGGTCGCCTCCACCGCGGCCACCCCGGCCTCCACCTCTACCTCGCCTTGAAGCAAGGATGAAACTCCCCCATTCAAACTTTGTTTTGTCATGCTCTCCTGTCCCGCACTCTTCATGCCAATGCCCCATTAGACCACATGCATTGCAGAAAGTTGGCAATTTCTCGAACTTAACTAAATATTTCTCAGTTTCTCCTGCCTTTGTAATACCAACAGCTCGTGTCAGTTTCTTGTTCACATCCAGCTTCACTCTCGCCCGGATGAATTCACCAATAAATCCGTTTGGTAATGTCACCTGCACCTCCTGGACCATGCCCACTCGAGATGATAAATTCTCTAAGGCCCTCTTGCTCTTCAAGACCCCGTCAGGCAATCTATGGATCTGACACCAAGTTTCAATAGTATCTAACTTGACCTTTTCTGGGTTTGAGAAGCCATCATACTCAGCCAATATTAGTGCAGCTCCATGAAAATCCCAGGGCCCTTGATGCATCGCCTTATTCCAGTCACCTAGGCAATTAAATTGGATTGATAAAAGGTTTGCGTTTATCCTTCTCCACACCACTGTTTGGGCAGGATTCCAAGCAGCTCGCATGTCCGCGATCAAAGCACTCTGACTAAAGTTCTTGTTCGTCAGGAGTCGGCCTAGGGCTAGCCACTTGGGCTTAATCTCCTCAACATCTATTTCGTCTTCCCAAACCAGATCATCCACTTCCTCGTCCTGCAGATTCAACCTCTCCAACAGTTTACCTGTATCCTCCATCCCCTGATCCATCAACCCACTGCCTTCTCTTGCTGCCGCCATGGAGGTTTCGAAGCTTCAAAACCCTAGATCGCCCACGGATTAGACAAATTCGTGCAACTATTGGAGCGCCTCGCTTAGCTGTGTAGTCATACCTCATTTCATCGCTCCTCTTTTTCGTTTTCACGGTTGTCCAGTTATGGGCCTGTGTCGCGCACTATTTCCTCTTTTTTTTTTTCTTTTATGTTGTCCAAATCCACTTTTAGCTCAAAGTTTATGGGAGGGAACAGCTGGAACAAAGTTTACCTCAGTCATAGGAAGCTTCTTAATCTGGTTTTGAGAAGCTTCTAGAACCTTCCTATCAGTTTTTGAAGGTTTTTATTTTTATTTTTTTCTGTTTTCATTGGGTTTTCTTGTTTTCTTTCGGTTCTTTGTTTTCTATTTTCTCTCTCTTGGTTTCCTTTTGTTTTTACTTTTCAATTTGTGAACATCTTTTATCTTATGAATATGTTTTTAAATTGAAGAACATTTTAAGTTCAGAAAATATTTTTGAAATTCATGAATATTTTTTTATTTTATAATGTTTCTCAATTTCGTAATTTTTTAGTATGTGTTGTAACTGTATAACCCCAAACACGGCAACAACCATGTCGACAAGGGAGTTGTTGGGTGCCATTTTTTGTACCATCTCAATGTTAAGAAGACTACGGGCTGAGTTGGGGGGGCTAACTTATCAGTGTTGGATACGATTTTTCTGTAGCATGCTTGCCTGTTCAGAACCTTTTTTGTTTATATATGTATGTGTGTCGAACCAGAAAAGAAGCTTGAACCATTTTTAATAGTTTTTAAGTGAATGGTAAGTATTTCTTAGTATAGTATACTGTGTGGATATGTTATTTTGTTTTGTTAGAGTCTATTTTTGATACGCAGGTTCAAATTTAGATTAGGCTTGTTGCTAGCTTGTGTGTGTGATAATATACAAATCGGAATTTTTCTGAGAGATTTTGATGCATGTGTAATTCAATATAATTTTTAGTTTTTAGTTTTTTGTACATTAAAAATCACATTTTTAGTTTAGTTTTGAACATTTTGATCCATGTGCCACTTCAAAATTTTCTCTCCGTAAATCACAGTTTTTCCATGATCCTAGTTGGGTTCTTTTTTTCTTTAGTTTAAGAAAATGGCTCAATCTACTTTTTTGGTTGCCAAGTTTTTTGTTCTTTTTTGTGTGTTGAAGGTACACACCAATGTATATGTAATTCAAGTTTTTAAATGAGCAGTTGCAATTGCAAGTTTGCAAAAGTAGTCACAACTGCAAGTTTTACAAGGGTAGTCGCAACTGCAAGTTCTTTTAACTTGGGGTCGCAACTACACGTGTCTCTAGGGGTCGTCGCAGCTCCAAGTTGTCAATGGAGGGGGTATTTGCAATCGCAAATTTTCAAATGTAGTCACAATTGTATGTTTTCAAGGCTTGCAGTTGCATGTTTTCCAAGACCAGTCGCAACTTCAAGTTTTTTAACGGAGGGTCGCAACTGGACATGTTTCTATGGGGGGGGGGGGGGGGGGGAGGGTAGTCGCACTTGCATGCGTTTTTAAAGGCAAATCACAATTGCAAGTTTTCCATGGCCAGCTACAACAGTAAGTTCCTCTAGGGTTGTTGTAACTACAATTTTTTTCGAAGGAGGAGGGGGGGGGGGGAGGGGGTCGCAACTGCATATTTTCCAAGGTCGGTCGCAAATGCAAGTTTCTCTATGGTACTCACAACTGAAAGTTTCAAGGAGTTCGCAACTGCAGATTTTTCAAAGGCCAGACTCACCTGTAAGTTTTCTAGGGTAGTCGGAACTACAAATTTCCGGGGGTGAGGGTAGTCACAATTGTAACCTTTCAAGGCCGGTCGCAACTGCAAGTTTCTCTCGGGTAGTCGCAATTGCAAGTTTTTTTACGGCCGGCGCAACTGCAAGTTTCTCCAGGGTAGTCGCAATTGCAACTTTTCAAGGCCGGTCGGAACTGCAAATTTCTCTTGGGTAGTCGCAACTGCAAGTTTTTTGAAGGGCAGCCGTAGCTGCAAGTTTCTTCAAGGTAGTTACAATTGCAACTTTTCAAGACCTGTCACATCTTCAAATTTCTCTAGGGTAAGCGCAATTGCATGTTTTTAAAGGGCGGTCGCAATCGCAAGTTTCTCTAAGGTAATTGCAATTCCAAGTTTTTAAAGGCCGATCGCAACTGCAAGTTTCTTTAGGGTAGTCGCGATTGCAAGTTTTTTCAAGGGGGGGGGGGGGGGGGGTCGTAACTGCCTGTTCTATCCCTTTTCTTTTTTCTTCTTTTTCTTTTTTCATGTTCTTTTTATTAAAAAAATGTTCACAATTTTCAAAAACTATTTTATAAATTTCAATAAATGTTTTTATTTTCATAAATCTCTCAATATTTAAAAATTATTCCTTCTTTACATTTTTCACGCATTCAAAAGTGTGTGTGAAGTTAAAAAATTCTCTTGCTTTTCATACGTTGTTCAGAAATTGAAAAAATAATTATTGTATTCAAATGTTTTTCACTTATTTTTATTTTGTTCACAGTTTTAAAAATGTTAGTAAGAGGACAACCTGTTGTTCTTGCTCCTCCTTCTTCGAAATCCCCTTTTTTTTCAAAATCGTTTCACAACTTCAAAAAATGTTCATGTTTTCAAATTTTGTTCGCAATTTAAAAAAAACAAAATTCGGGTGAGTTCAAAAGATGTTCGCAAGTTTAAAAAGTAACAATTTTTAAGAAACGTTTTGAAAAAGTGCTAAATTGTTTGATCTGTCATGGTATATGGTTATTTAAAGTTTCATGGTATTTAGTAAAGACTAACGTCCATCAGCTATAGTGGCTTGCAACAGGCAATCAACAGTGGGTGATCGTGAGTTTGAGATCCCATGTGTCGGTTTTTTTGGCAATTTTTTATGACCCATGTGATACAGCGCCGCGTCTGCCAATGGTCCTTCTATTTTTTAACACCAACGACTTGTGAAAAGGCCCAAAATCCCAAACAGGCTGTGCGGAAATTATTACAATTTGACAATCTCCTATACAAAATCTCTAATTGAGAAGTACTCCCTCCAAAGACCACTCTCCCAAAATCGCGACAAATGGCACACGCAACTGGGAGTTTTTCCTTTTTTCTTAGATCCATTTATTCAAAATGTTTTATCTCTTAAACCGTTTATCCACATCTCGAAACATTTTCCCCAGTGGATTCCTCGCGTCGAGATCTTCAAAACCAGATCCCCATGTTAATAGGTTTTGATGAACTTTTATTTTCACAAAATAATCGGACGGAAAAACCACACCCGAAGCACATTTTTTTCCTTTTCGAAACCCGTTTCTGAGAGGCATGGACGTGCCTCTCGCGGAAACAAAATAATAATAATAATAATAAAGAAAACCTATTTTTTTGTTTCTCGCGCAAGGTAAAAAAAGAAAACGTATTTTTTCCCGTTTCTAAGAGGCACAACCATGCTTCTCGTGGAAGCAAATCGGTGCCTCTCGCGGAAGCAAAACCATGTCTCTCACAGAAGCAATGAAAAAACATATTTTTTCCACTTCCGTGAGGCGCGGCCATACTTCTCGCTGAAGCAAAAAGGAAAAGGAAAATACTTTTATTCGCGCAATTTTTTTCTATCGAAAAGCTAAAAAAGACCTATGGAAAGCCGAAAAACCCAGAAAAACCATCTAAAAAGCACAAAACGCGTGCGGAAAAATAAAATAAAAACAAAATCCAGACGGAGCGCCCAGAGCGCGACACGCGGCGGCGGCTGCTGAGTGGCGCGGTCTCAGCCCACCCCAAATGGACGGGGCTTGCCTGCTTCCGCGACATGCTCCCATCGGTGCTCCCCGCTCTCTCTTTTCCATCCAACGACACTGCTTTCCCGTATCTTTTTCTAGCATAAAAAAGGCAAACAATTCTGTATTTTTTTATTTCTCACGTTACGAAAATACATTCACTTGTCGTCTTTCCCATGGGCTCATCTCCGCAGCTCATCAACGAGCCCCGCCGCCATTAGCATCGCGCGCCACCGCACACCCTGGTAGCACGTGATAGTACCTTGTCAGCTTTCAGCCCTCCTTCACCATCTTGTCACTGCACGCCTAGTCACCACGGCGGCGGCGCACACGCACACGGCCATAATCGTGGGGCACGAGGTCCCAACAGCGTGCGTTGCGCAAGCACAGCTGCAGACGGGCGTCCCGCGTGAGCACCAGGTGTCGGCGTGGAGCAGCTTGCTGGGTGCGTGCCGGCTGCACCAGAATGTGGAGCTCGGCGAGATCGCCGCCGAGTGGCTCTTCGAGCTGGAGCTCGGCGAGGCCAGCCACTACGTGCTCCTCTGCAACATGTACTGCGCCGTCGGGATGTGGGAGAAGTCGGTGGCGGTGCGGGTGAGCATGCGGCGGCAGGGCGTGGGCAAGCTAGGAGCCCGGGTGCAGCTGGGTCGAGCTCGACGGCTCGATCCACCGGTTCATGGCCGGCGAGTCGTCCTCGTCCCACCCGGCAAGCGCCGAGGTGCACGCGCACATGGACGCGCTCTGGGAACTGATGCGGTGCGAGGGGTACGCGCCCGACTGGTCGTGCGTGCTCCACGACGTCGACGAGGCCCAGAAGGCGGCCATGCTCCAGTACCACAGCGAGAAGCTTGCCATCCCCTTCAGGCTACTGCGGGCGCCGCCCGGCGCGGCCATCAAGGTGGCCAAGAACCTAAGGGTGTGCAACGTCAGAGCAAAGGTCCACACGTTCAGGGCCTTCCCTACAACGTTTGCCTTGCCGCCAGCAATGCGTACACAATGTGCACCATGATAGGTGACAGAGCGAAGGGCGTGCCAAAGAATCAATCTAGAGCAAGCTAGTTCCTGCTGCTGCTTCTTCCAGCAAGCTTAGTATGTGTGTATTGCTGCGTATATGAAACCTACAACCGATGAAGTTTCAAGCTTTGTACGGTCAGGCTAAGCGACCTGCGGTAATGGTTGTGGTTGTGGACGCGTATGAACGACGGCACGGGACATCACCTTGGATCCCGAGGCAGACGGCGCCGCCTAGAGTGCGGGCGGCTCTGACGATGGCCTCAGAGTGATGCGACCGGAACTATGTCGACGGCGTTACGGGGCTGGAGGAGAGTACGTCTCACGCGTTGGCCGATCAGACTGAAAAAGAGGAGTAGTTCTTGTCTACATGAAGGAGAAGGGATTAAGGACGAAATTATACGTAGCCTGATTTATCTTTGACGTAAAAGGAGACGCGGGAGAGAAAATAAAGGAGGCCGTCGGATGGAAAAGAGAGAGCGGGAGCACGGATAGGAGCATGCCGCAGGAGCAGGCAAGCCCCGTCCACCCCAAATCACCCTTGGGGAGGCTCCGGAAGAGTGCTCCTCAATTAGTTGCACTCCCCTGTACATGCCCACTATAACTGTAAACGGCCAGGGACAACAATAAACAAGCTGGGACAACTAACACATGACATCAGCTTACATCAGATGAACGAGACCATAATATAACTCAACTAGATGAGTTCTAGGCACCCCTATATATTATTACCTCAGTAAAAATTCTTGTCTTAAATTTGTCTAGATCTTCATGGCAGGTCATCCACACAGGTTTGGCCATACAAGTTAAACATGCAAAACCTCAGGCCTATGTTTAGAAACAAAATAATACAAAATCCATCACTTCCATTCCAAGAATAAAATCATGCCAAAACGAAATCCACCGACTAAATTAGAAGAACGAAGACCCTCCATTTTGTACCAGACCAGAAAAAAGCAATAATAAAGGGATTAACGAGAGCGACTCTGCATCATGTATAGGTGAGTTCCGTAGCCGGCAAGATCGATCAATGAAGGCTGCCAGTGTACGTGCGTGTAGTTAGAGTGTGTTTGGTAGCATGTATGGACCTAACCTAGTTGTTCTCCTCTCATACATGCTGAGTATAGACATGTTGAGTCCATGTATTTGCTGTTGTTTGACAGCGGTGTATGCAACGAGACATGCTGAGCTGAGACTTTGTTTGGCAGCCTGCATGTGTTTAGACATGCAGAACAATTTCGAATTCCGAATAATTATTTTAAATGGTGAACAAAATTGAAAAAACATGAAAAAAATAAAACATATTTTGAAATTCTGAACTTTTATTGAGAATATTTTTTTTTGAAATTCTACACATTTTTCAAAATTTAAATAAAATTTAAGATTCTGAACATTTTTTGAAAATTTAAACATATTTTGAAAGTCTGAATTTTTTTGAATTTTCTTAAAAAATTGATTCTTTAATGTAAACCAAATTTGAAATTCTGAACTTTTTTGATATTCTAAATATTTTTGAAAATTTAAACGAAATTTGATTTTTTTTGAAATTCTATTTTTTTGAAAATTTTAAAAAATTAGAAATTCTGAACATTTTCGACAATTTAAACAAAATTTGAAATTCAAAACCTTCTCAAAAAAGTTAAACAAAATTTAAGTTCTGAATGTTTTTTGAAAATTTAAAGAAAAATTGAAATTATGAACAAATTTTAAAATTTTAAACATATCTGAAAGGGATCTGGTGGGTGGGGACGAAGGTCGGTGCCAGCATGGCTGCCTCGATGCACCCTCTCTCTGGGGTGCATGAGATGGGCATAGCTGAGGTCCCTTTTTTTTCATCAATTGAGCATAGCTAGTACAAGCTAGCTTCACGTGCTAGCCAGCCTGAAGAGAAATCGATCAAGCACTTGTATCTCTCGGTGAAATCAAGTCCCTGTACTACGTACCATATAGTTTGCGTACTGCTGGAAAGTACTCGGCCGGTTCAGCGACTATGTGTGTGCTCTCAACGGAAAGTAATCGTGTACGAGCGACGTACAAGGGACCTGGGGCAACAGCCAGAAAGTGCGACTTGGCCAATGACAAGTATTTATAGGCCGTTAGGGGGACTCAGAAGGCCGTTTCCACCGCCTGCCGCCGCAAGGCTGTGCCGGCGGCGCTCCTGCTAACGTCCACACCATCTACATGCTGCCCTTCTTCCCCGGCCATATTTAACTACCGGCGACCCCAAGATGCAGCCATGGGCTACCCATTAACGATTTCTGCCAGTCAAGTTAGTCCCTAATTTTCTATATAAGAGGTGTTCTAATCTTGAGTTTATGATCCTATTATGTTAATCCTAAAAGATTATTCCTAACACAAGGGACCTGGGCCAACATCCAAAAGTGCAACTTGGCCATGACAAGTGTTTGTAGCACTAGACTAGTGGACCGTGAGTCGTCATTTTGTATGCCCCAATTAGGTTGCCAAAGTTGCATCAATAATAGATTGATGGGTACGTGATCCATATGCTCATGGTGCCTTGCTAGAACTGATGTAGTTAAGCAGTAATACTAGCGTTAATGAAGAATCCTCGATTTCGCTAATCACTAACTTAGTGTCAAAAACGCTCTTATATTATAGGACGGAGGGAGTACTTCATTTGGTGCCCTAAGCTTTATCTAATTGTGATTGAGGCGTCCAACTATTGTGGCTCTTGAGTTGAGTAGCATCTGGCAGGCATTTGACATGTACTACGTGGTTATGTGGTTGCTGACTGGGAGCTCACAAAACCTACAAAGTAGAGGAAATTGATTACCTCACATGCTATTACTTACCGACACATAAGCTAGCTGCATACGTCGACTGGAACTCAGGTTCGTTGAATCTGGTCTATTAGTTAACTTTGGGCAGGAACACCTCCATGGGGAATAATTCTTGTCCACTTAATGGCGTTTTCCTCGTATATAAGGCTTCCGGCTTCCCAAATCTTGTCTTGGGAGATCTTGGGAAAGGAGCCATGGTTTCTTAGCTTGTGTACTTGTCCTTCAAATGAAGGAAAATGTAACTTTATCTTGAGAATCACCTTGTTTTCTGTAAAGTAGAAAAAAAATGCATACTTAATTTATATACACAAGCAAATCATGCATACCAATTTCTCGATTGTAAGCTTACATATATCATAGAGAACAAAAAAATTGCGCATGTAAAATTGAGTTAATAGATCGTGTTCGGTCATAGAATAATAAAAAGAAGTCAAGGAATCGGCAAGAGCAATGCCTTTTCATTTAGAAGAAATAGAGGGTTAATGTACAGAGGTGCCATGTTTTGCAAGTAGGAGCGAAGCTTTAGCAAGAATTAAGAGAGAGCTAAATTAGTCTTAGGAAGAGTCGAGGGGGCTAATTGAGGTTAATATGTCTTCGAAGGCAAGAGCCGCCATCTCAATGCATGTAAGACGGATCCCGTTGAAAAATTGGACGGTTAGGTTCCTTCCAAATGTTCTTGATCAGGAAGTCAGACAACAGCGGTGAGGGTGTGCTTCTCTCTTTTTCCTTTTGTGTAAAAAAAGGATAAGGGAGCCCCACGTGTCATAAACATCTAACTTAACAGAGCCAACTTTTCATGCCATGTCAGCCTTGGCGAGTAGGCCACGACTGTCATAATCCAGGTCAGATTTAATCAAAGCAATCATCAATATTTTTTAATACAAAAACCAAATTTTTGGTAGGTATATGAAAAAAAAGATAGTCATACGTGACCCTAACCTAAAATGTGGTAGCTTTACGCAATTTACTCACTGGCGCAAGAATCGGCTATATATAGACGTTTTCGTTCCATGGTCCGTCGGCGACTTCTTGTCAAATTTCCGCCACGACGGAAGGCGTGTGTGTATAGCACGCATCTGTCACCTAGTACCACGCGGAACGCACCATGCTAGCGAAGGCTGTTCCTCGGCCGTGCTCCGGCGCTGGCCGCCATGGCGCGCCAGCGGCGAGGCTGTGGTCCGTCGGTGTCGCCGGAGGTCCGAGGAGGGGAGGAGCCGGTGGCAGGCTCGTGGCGGCGGACGCAGGGGAGAGGATGACGGGGTCAGAAGCCGTGCCGGTGGTGGCTGTGGCTGCCGGGAAGCAGCCCGTCAATGGATCAGCCATGGCAGGTGACTTAGTAATTGATTGCGAGTCTTCTTCCTGCTCGTTGCAGTTAATACTCCCATTTAAACATATTGCCATCTGTTAATACATCTTCTTTTGACAACGCCGGGAGAAATCTTCTAGTAGTATTGTTTTGTGTTGTATAACCGAAATGCCATCTTTTCTAGATGGTGGCTATTGCCTAGAGAAGTATACATGGTTTTGGTTAGAAACTAGAAAAACAAACGGAATTAGAAAAATGATGGGAGCCTTCTTCTTCATCTTCTTCTCATACATAAAGTAAAAGTTAAAAATCATATGAACTACTCCCTCTGTTCATTTTTATAAGACCTTGAAGACATTTCAGACAATGTGCAAAACAACCTATTTTAAATTGTCTGAAATGACTTATTGAACGAAGGGAGTAGTTTTTTTTAAAATGAGGAGGTGCCCGGGGTGATGCATGCAACCATTTCTTCGATTGTTCATCAAGACCTTACAAAGTAATACATCAATAAGTCTAAAGCCATCATCTTGGCGGCAACCATCGCTACTCCTATCCAGTTAAAGGGTGCAGATTGTCGGGGCTGCATACCCATACATCACACCAAAGCCCAACATCTAAAGCCGGAGGGCCCAACCAAGCTGAATTGCCGGGTCTGGTGACAGACCAGTCCGTCGCGCTCTCAGCGAACACCGCATGCATAGGCCGCAAAGGCCGTCACCACCATTTTCCACCAATCCATCTTCAGAGCAGGTACTGATGATCGACATTTCCAGGCCTGTCGTTGACGCCCCCACGGCGCCAGACAACGCCATCTCCCTACGCGCGTCCATCATCACGCATCTGTCATCGAGATCCTGCAGCGCCATGCTGCCGAGACTCCATGTCATTGAGGCATCACAGGGAACGCCGCTCCACCGCAGAAGCCGCCCACTAGTCCCTCGAGTCTGTGCACACTTCCAAAAATGATGCCCCCAAGGAGGGTACGACACAAGAGCACCGTCGTCATATGAACTGTTAGCATTGAAAAGTTAATACTTCCAGTGCGAGTACCTAAAATCATTTATATTCCCAAAGTAAAAATATGCCACGCATACTTCTGTTATTGTAAAACTAGTGAATGAATCACGGGCACTGAAATTTATTTTTCTATCATATTTTTCATTGCTTGAATCATAAATGAGTGCTTCCAAATAATTGCTTGGACGTACTAACTGACCTGGAAATTCGATGCTTACAACTACTCCCTCTGTTTCTTTTTACTTTGCATATAAGATTTGCTTTAAGTCAAAGTTTATTAAGTTCGACAAAGTTTATATTAAAGTATAGCAATATCTAATGACATTTTTCTATAATCTTGGTCAAATTTCACAAGTTCCATGATGCATCTAATGACATTTTTCTATAATCTTAGTCAAACTTTGTGAAATTTGACTTGAAGACAAAGCTTACGTGCAGAGTAAAAAAGAAACAGAGGGAGTACCATTCAATCCTTTTCTGTTCAGGGAAAAGGAAATTCATTCAATCCATTTTATTAGTCCCTAGCTGATTTTTCAGATAAATTTCTCACCATGTGCAACACATGGTGCATTAACATATTTGTGGATGTCCAATCCTCAAAACCAACCCCACCAACTTGGTCCCTGATGGAGTATGAGCAACAACCAGGACGAAAGCCATGCACGGATAAGAACGGTTTGGGTGAGTATGACAGAACAACAGCTGAGTTTGGCTTGTCAGTAATCCTCTGTTTGACGATACATAGTGTAACAGTTTCTCCGTGGGGCTTGCAAAAAGGGAGGCAAAAAAGTTTTTTTAAACGACAGGGGTTTATTTGGAATTTTAATGCAGTTAAAAAAGGCTGCTCGCTGGTATAAAACTAAGACAAATAACCCCTGTCATTTTTCGAACATGTCTCAAGTTTTTTTTTAAACAGCACATGGTGCTGCGAGGAACAGTTGGTGCTGACAAAACCATAGTTTGATGATACTGACATAGAGAACTTCAAGAAGAAAATGGAAAACTTGATATACTATTAAGACAGCACATGGTTCTCTGTGGACTGGTTGGTGCTGACAAAATCATAGTTTGCTGACACTGTCTGGAACTGGGACCCTGAAATGGGATGCTCACCTCGATGACATGTCCATGCAACCAAACATTTTCAGTTTTATCATGTCTCCTGTTTTACAAGCTTTAGCACTCTTCTTCTCTGTATGGAATCAATCATGGCAGAGTGCATGAATCAGCACCTTTCTTAGATCTTCAGTCATGAGAAATCACAATCCTGGAACACTATACACCAAATGTGATTATCTTTGGCAGCATTATACAATACAAGATTTATCCTTTCAAGATCCTTACCTTACAAGCCTGAAATTACCAGGTATCGACAAGCTTGTGACCTCAACTGTTGGGAAATCGACAAACGTTCTTTGGCATGACTGTCCAATAGGTCAGTTTGAGAGGCAGGAACTGCTAAATCAGAAGGGTTGTGTTGTGTGGATAACAGGGTTAAGTGGTTCAGGTATTTATGAGCTGATCAAGCCATCATAGTCATACACTAAACTGTGGAGCCTCTATTATATTTGTAAGATCTCAACATATACTTCAGGGAAAAGCACACTAGCATGCGCGCTAAGTCGCGAGCTGCACTCCAGAGGTCATCTGACCTACATTCTAGACGGTGACAATCTAAGGCATGGGTTAAACCGAGACCTCTGTTTCGAAGCAAAGGACCGTGCTGAAAATATACGCAGAGTAGGTATGTTTTGTCCGTTCAGAAATCCCCCTTGCAGTTATACCATTTCTAAATGTGTTCATGTCCAACTTTTCAGGAGAAGTAGCAAAGCTGTTTGCAGATGCTGGTCTGATCTGCATTGCTAGCTTGATATCACCCTACAGAAGTGAACGCAGCGCTTGCCGCAAATTACTGCACAATTCTACATTCATCGAGGTATATTTTCACACACTGTAGAATTCCTTCAAACCATATATCTGGTCGATCTTATTATCAAGGTAACCGGCATAGAAAAGTGTATTTTCTCTAGGTGTTTTTGAATGTCCCACTTGAAGTTTGTGAAGCTAGGGATCCAAAAGGCTTGTACAAGCTTGCCCGTGCAGGAAAAATCAAAGGTAAAAGAACCAACTGACCACCATCTTTATTATGTTTTGCAAATCTTACTTTGTAAATCATCCGCAGGGTTTACTGGAATTGATGATCCTTATGAAGCACCTTCTGACTGCGAGGTTAGCAAGCGCAAATATTTGAACACCCAAATGTTATCAAAAGCGACATAGTTTTATTATTACCATCTGCTCTGTAAGAGGTTCCTAGTTCAATAATGATGGGTATTCATTTCGCTGAGTGAGCCATTTAACTGCTCCTTGCAGATAGTGATACAGTGCAAAGCTGGTGACTGCGCCACGCCTAAATCGATGGCTGATCAAGTTGTGTCATATCTTGAAGCAAATGAGTTCTTACAGGAATAGAGACGTATGCTATGGATGAAAAAACATTCTGAAATTGGATCGCCAAGGGATGTGAAATATGAGGTAGTATTTATGTCTAGAAAGAGTGATGATAGTATGAGAACATATATATTGACATAAAGATCGAATCTGTACATCATTATAATAAATTGAAATGTTTTGACGCAACAAGAATGACTCGTGTGGCTGTGTGCATTGAGCGATGGGAGGGGGAGGGGCACCCACTTGCATTTTGTAAAGTTCTAAACACACACAGGAAAAACCATTTCTTTCTTAAAGCCACCCTGAAAATGTACCCAGCCTGATTAGCACCGCTAGATTGGCCATTAGCAATTTAATATGACTGAGCGCACTCCACCCGCAAAGGAATATTCCGCCCGCTGTGTCCCACTGATCCCATCAATTGCGCTAATCCCTCCACATCAATTCCTCCCCTACCAACATTCCCTAACCCAGCGCCCCACCGGAGGCACGCACGCCGCCCCATTCATTCATCGCTAATCGCTCCTCCGTTCCGCTTGCCCTCCACGCCCACGTAACGCCTCCTTTATCGGAGTAATCGGAGGTCGCCGCTCCTCCCTGTTCTGTTCAGGAGCTCGCCGGAAGCACGCCGTTGGTTCTCGAGGTATTTGAACAGAGCCAAAACAACACGCACCAATGGCCACTGCTCACTAGCATAACCAGCAGCATGTGGGTGCCGCTTCGTAGCCGACGACTAATAGAGGTGAGCCACACGTCCGCCTGAGCGCCGGATCTACCTTTCTCGCCGCTCCCCGGGTTGGACGATGACGACGCTATCGGCTTTGCTCGGTGTCGTGTCTCCTCTTGAGGACATTGTCTTGAAGATAGACTCGGTCAGAGGGACTCAGTGCTCGTGTAGGTGGGTTGGCGACGGCTTGTCTAGCATCTCCGTGAGAGGGCAGAGGCACCCTCCACATGCAAGTGTGTCAGGCAAGTTATGTCGGCCAACCTCGTAGGATTGAAGCGGCATATGTTTGCTCTATCGGACATAGCGTTCCTCTTTGATGTCGTTGAGTTTTGTGGATATGCTTGTGGCAGCCTGGATTGATACACCGGTTTCGGTGTGCACTAGTGCCCGGCCGGGTGTGTTTTGGGGAGTTGGTCTTTTGATGTGTTGTATGTATTGTGGTGCTTTAGGCCTAGTCTTGTTAGGCGCTACTTAGGTTTTTGCCCGTTTTCCCTCGATAAACCAAGCAACCCCGTTTCATTTCTTCTTTTTTTAGCACTCGTCTTATACAGTGCATTCCTCCTCTGGTGGTGTTATTTGTAATACCTTTTTCTGATCAACGAATTTGGCAGCTCTTCTGCCCACATTAAAAAAAAAAATTTGGTCTTGACTGCGCCGTTGGGTTTCTCTCTCGATCTCCTGTCCATTTGATTTTTTTCTATGTTTCCCACCAGGACAGTCTGATGTGAGCGAGTTTGTTGCCTGGTCGGTGTGTCAAACAAGCATCTATACTCATGTTTCTCTTTGGGATGTGTGTAAACAACACTCTGTACTCTGGACCTCCTCCTTCCGCCATTCCAAGGCGATCCGGGGGGGGGGGGGGGGGGGATCAAATCCTGCCGCCGGCATTGGCCACGGTGGCGGCAGCGCCTGGTGCCAGTGGCGCTAGGGCAGGACGATGTGGTGGTAACCCAAGAAGCGACTGGGGCGCCTCGGGTAGGGTGCTTCGCATGACGGCCAGGGCGGCTTCCTGGCCGTGCGGCGGCTACGCAGCCCCATGGCCGGCGGGATTCTCCAGTGGGTTCCCTGGCTCTACGATGGGCGGTGGAAATGGTCGTGGATCTGGCATCCCGACCAGTCGACCAGATCCGTTGTCGATCCTTCACGTGGATGGTCGGTGGCACGATGAGGGCTCCGGTGAGGGGATGGAGGATCTCTGCGGGAGTACCGGCGATGCCATACATCTTCATGGCGAGGCTCCGCGTAGTTCCAGCTAGCCGCGAGATCGGGACGACGCGGCTTCCGAGATCGGAACGGATACGTGCAGGATGGTAGTGTTGTCTGGCGCCGTGGTAGCTCCAGGGTTGTGGTTGATGTGGAAGGTGTGGACGTGAAAAGAGGGCATCTGTATGTGAGAAGAGGGATTGACTAGGGGAAAAATTAGATGGAGCTTGAAGGGACCGGTATAAACCTTGGCATGGGTAGTCCGGGCTGACGACGTGAGCCTGACAGGCTAATTGTTAAGCCCCTAACCATGGGTCCCCTGTCGTCTATCCCATTGACCGGATTTGAAAGGGGCTAGACCATGGGAGTTTGCTTAGGGAATCAAAAAAACAAAATTGAGCCAAACTTTTCAAAAGATTCCCTCCCTCCAGTTGCTTCGAAGTGGGGGTTTTGAATAGACGAGAAAGAGTGAGCGATACAGGCAAGAAAAATTGAGATGGAAAAGCACATAAAAAAATTCTTATTTAAAGTCATATGAAAACAAGAAAAATGTCTATCTCCCCAAGTGTCACACTCGGCAAACATACAGCCCTGGAGCTTTGGCCCGATGTTGTGCCAAGCGCCGTCTGTTTAACGAGCCGAGCGTCCCGATAATTTGCCTTGGCGTACAGAAAACGCTCCGCGTACAGATGCTTTGATTCCGACAGCGAACACACCTAAAGCTCATGAATTGACTAGTCCGCGGTGTCTATATAACAGAATAATTTATGGTTGAAGATGCCCCGGCCAGGTCATCGCCCGTTTTATGTGGCATCTTTTGCAGGCAAATCGCAAGTTTCATTTATGCATACAGGACGAAATACCACACTAGGTACTTCCAGAGCTACGGACGAGACCATACGTATAGCTTTCTGGCCAACCTAGAAGAGGACGAGCGATACAAACTAGCCGCGCTGTGTTTCTTGTTAGTACTGCTGTCCTCTTGCGTTTGTCAGCACTTCAATAACAACGTGGGCTACGGGGAGCTGGTTTCCTCAGCTCGGCTTTAGCTTTGGCGCTCTTGTGCGTGCTCTTTGTCTCTTGTTCCGGCGTCCTCATGTGGATGCTGTTGTTTCCCATGGCGTGGTTTGCTAACTCTGACGCTCTCGCAGACTCGCACATGCGCTACCATCATCCTTTCACCTCAAGGGGAGAGAGATCTAGAGGTATATGTGCGCGTAAGTACTACTCCACTGTATATAAGAGCTAGCCTACGGCGTACAAACTACCAACCAACCTACACCGCTACTATAGATCAGAAGGATGAGCATAGCAGCTTAGCTTTGGGAGCCAATTACCGATCGAATGCAAATGTCTGAAGGTAAGCAGTAAATAAAAGATCCATGTTTTTCTTCAATGGAGATAGTCCATTTCGATTATTATTACATAGAGAAATGTGTAATTTATATTTGAGCACCGATAATTTTATGATTCTATTTTTCTTAGATTTAAACACCGACATTTTTTTCCAAAAAAATATTTTTTTTAGAATTGAACACTCTATTTCCGGCTGAGGGGGAGTGACTTCTGTCCAATCGGTGTAGCATCATGCTGATGGATGTTACTAGTACTGTCTTTCTTTCCTTTTTGGTTTCCGTGAAAAAATCCAATGGGAAGGGGCAGATGGCTTTTGAAAGGACCAGGCAATCTTTGCTTCAGTAGACCTTTAGTCTAAGATAAGTCTACAGTACCTTCATCAACTCAATCCGATGGATGATGAATGTTATCACTCGAGTCGACAAATAAACTTTGTTTATATGCTTTAATTGAAAAATAGAAACTTTTTATGATATATGATCTGGAATTACATGCCTCGTTTAACCTAGTGAAACTGCAAGTAAAACACTACCATGCATGAATAATATTTGCAATCCAAGTCAAACTCTCTTCTGGTTGTTCTTTTTTGCCATAAGACATATGTATGAGTTGGGTATATGATATACACTTTCTAATTCTGTCATG
Source organism: Aegilops tauschii subsp. strangulata (assembly GCF_002575655.3). Taxonomy (NCBI): domain Eukaryota; kingdom Viridiplantae; phylum Streptophyta; class Magnoliopsida; order Poales; family Poaceae; genus Aegilops; species Aegilops tauschii. The sequence goes on along the minus strand of NC_053037.3, from coordinate 33,263,667 downwards.
TGCACCATGCATTAGCCTCACACGAAGACTAGAATACTAGAATGCCTAATCTTTTATGTGCTCGTAAACTTGGATGAGACTAATTCTTGAAGCTTCTAAAGTTCAGACGTTTGCGCTCCCCACGGAACTCACAAAAAGAAATTAGAACTTTTTTTTTTTCATACCTGCAAGAGATTATATTAGGTCAAATGGGATTCTACACCCTGCAGTTTCTTGGTTTAGTGCCAGTGACTTAATATCTAGAATATTTCTCTGACTGAGAAATTGATCCATATTATATTTTGTACCATACGAGCTAGTTAGTATGTCCTACTTTTGAACGATCTTGTTGGCAAGATTAAACTCTAGTTCCTCTTTTGAACTAATGCTCTGATCCCTGAGCATGCGTATACTTTCCCTTTTTACCAGGCTGCTGTCAAACATATAATACTTTGAATACCATTTTTTCAAATAGTATTGCAAGATTTGGCCACTCTACAGAACAAGCAATCTATGTTTCAGTATACCCATATTGTAAAATAAGAGTACAACACCTTCATACAATATGTCCAATAAATGATGAACATTATTCCTCGAGTAGACCAACGAACGTTATTTATAAATATAAAATAAAAACTAGAAATTATGTATGATAAATGATCATGTTAAGCTTGTGCCTCCTATCATGTAGCGAAATTGTAAGTACTAAACTAGCGTATCAAATCTACAATAGAACTCTCTTCAACTAGTTCGGACCTTTAGAATTCTGTGTGAGCATATGCTATGCAATGCACAGTTCTTTTATGTGAATTAGACTCATCTAATGACTAACACTTATTTTTTTGCATCCTAGTCAACTTGGTTGAGATTAATTCTTGAGGCCTCAAAGGTTCAAATGTTTGCATTCCCCATTAGACGCACTAATAAAAGAAAAAAGAGAACTTTCTAATTTTCGTTCCCTCAAGAGATTAGGTCAAATGTTATACAATGCTCTGTTCTTTTATGTGGATTGTCCTGCCTTGATGACTAACACTTTTATTTTTGCGTCCTAGTCAACTTGGTTGAGATTAATTCCCGAGGATTAAAAAGTTCAAATGTTTGCATTCCCCATCGAACTCAGTTTTTTTCTTTCTATTTCTAGTTTCCTTGAGAAATTTGGCAAATGTACTTCTTCAACCCGTGGTATCTTCGTTCAGTGCCAACGATTTATTATCTTGAATATTCCTGTTTGTCAGAAGTTTATCCATACCATATGTGGTATCATAGATAGTGGCATTGACAGTGACTTAAAATCTGATAGAACTGATGATGAATCTTTATGTTGTAACTATAATTTTTTAATTATTATTTGTCATGAGGTAAGACCTGCAACGCAAATAAAATATATTAAGTAAGGCATTAGCATTGTACTGATAATATCTCAAGCCAACATTCAATATGTTGCAACGTATTAGTTCTAGGAAGAAAAGTATCACACAAAATTAAGAACATAGTGTTTCCAAGATTTAAATGGCACACAGTTCTATTTTTCGTCGCATATTTCATCAAGAAATGTTCTTTTGATTTTTCACAGATTTCATACCCCTCACCTATTGAACGATTTAATTTAATCACAAAAATATTCACATGCATATAAGTTAAAATCGTTACATGTAATACTAATCCTCAATCTGTGCACTTGAACGGGCTTGTTAAGTCTCATAATTTCTAATAAGTTATTTTGTAAATGCATATTGGAACTTCATTTGATACCAGTAAAGTAGATACTAAATTAACTTATTACCATATGTTTAAGAAAATGCAACCAAAAGTTGCATTTGGAATAATTATGATGTGAAAATGGAGAAGACAAACTTATTTTACAACATGTCTACACTCCTGATTTGCTCAAAAACAATGCAACAAGTAATGGAGCAAGAAGCAAGGAAAATTTGTAAATTGCAATAGGTAGATATCTTTATTTGACAAACAACTATATAGATGTTATCATGTATTTATAAAAAAAGGTAACACTGGTTGGACCAATATACTTAGATCACATTATGTGTCATGTTACTTCTTATTAGTGAAACTGTAAATGGATTAATATCCTTATGATAAAGGCATGTTGCAATGCGAATCAAGAATATTAAGTATTAATTTATCAAAATAGTACAGTAAGGAATTAATCTTGTATTGATGTGTGTTCAAACCAAGGTTCAATTAGGTGGAACATTCTAATTCTATGGAGAAACGAATCATACAAAATTTGGAACCATGGTGCTTCCATGATTTAATTCACACCCACCAATTTTTCTCTTGACATGTTCATCAAGAAAAGTTCTTTTGATGTTACAAAAGATTTTTTTAAGTAGTTATAATACGACTTGTTGCTATATTTTTCCCATCGTTACATGTTGAAACAATATTTAAAGGTATGGTGTATTTCAACACAGCAGAGAATTAGTATGTAACTTTATACCAGATACAGAATCTATATACACCCTCTTGTTATGTTTATGTTGTATATTTTGATGAGTCACAAGTTTTCAGAGAGTCATTGAACATAGATAATATCAATGGAAAAAATGACATCATCTTGGTGTTATGTCTTGGAAATTACAGAGACAATAGGAATTCATTTTGGCCCTAGATTCTGTATACATAAAGAAGTCAATGGAATGCAAGGCATAGAGGATTATGGGTAAATTTGAAAAGGATTACTCAGGCAGAAATTTATTATGTTACAAATTCCAATTTATAGAAACATAACAAACACATAGTTTTCCAACAAAAGCAGTTTCAACTTCTGGTTTTTATCTAATGTTCTGCCTACTTCAATATTCTTGAATACATATGTTACAATTGGATAGAAGCACCTTTTGTTGTTATGCTGTTAACAAATTAAGTGTGGCATCTTCCAACAGAAATTTCTTCTGCTGCCAATCCCGGCGAACAAAACGGAAATAGCGACATACGAGAGTCCTCACAATCGAGGTGCTTCCACTCCTCTCGTCGCACCACCCGTCATGTGGAAACAGGGCCCAAGATCGACCAGACATGTCCTGGTAAATGTTTGTAGAATCTACCCTTTTGTTGCAATGAATTGATAATGTGGTTACAAATTATATCTAGTACTGAACAATTACAATTTAAATTTTAGCAGCTTTTCTCCTTAAAAATGGAGTTTTCATATTATTCATTCTGTATAAAATGTAATGATGTCGTAATAATAATAATAATATAGATGTTGGTAAATTTATAGTATATCTAAATATATTTGGAACTACGCATATTGCTCGAATGCGAGGAGAACAAAGAAAGTGTTACATAAATCCGATGCACAGATAATATTCCGGGTGCATGGAATTTTTTTTGACTGTTTTCGTGGTGTTGTACTTTGTGGTGGGGGGGGGGGGGGGGCAAACTGTTTTTGTTTCTACATTTTATTTTTGAACTATCCCAAGCACCTAGAAACATGCTACATGTTCTACTAATTTTTAATTGACCTACCTATAGTGGAATGGGTTTTATGAATTCTTTGAGTATGTTTAGTACATCCTCACAATAAATTATAAAAAGGAGAGCAACCAAGAGAGAATAAATTTTGTGTAAACAAGCTATGGTCTATAACTTTTATCTACTCACTTTTTTTGAATTATGATAGTTTTTAGTTTTATCCTGTGTCAAACTTTTTTAAAGCTTGATTAAGTGCATAGAAAAATATACCAATGTTTACACTATCAAATACGGTATACTCTAAAGATATACATTATGGTCGACTTAATAACACTAGTTTGGCGCTAAGATTTTTAATACATATTTCCATAAATTTTGTCAAATTATTATAAATTTGAAACCAAGGAGGTAGTAACCTTTCCCATTTGTTGTAATGACTATATGACCCATTACGTCAATTGGGAAAATAGGGAGTTATGCCAGTATTTATTTCCACAATAGAATGTGAACTAATCCTAAGATCACTACCTAAATGTAAAAAAATAATAGGGCAAGCTAATCTGTTTGGGCCTCTAAGTGCAGAACCTTCGTGTGGGGTACTATGGTTTGTGAACGAGATCACACTTGTGAGTTGTGTATTGGCTATTTCCGCCTTCCACCACCCTTATATACATATTAGTACGCCTCGCAAGATTAAGAGGGTTTCAAACGTGATCACACTTGGGAATTTGTCTACCCACCAGTAGGAGAAAGCCCGTCGGCAGGGGTGTGAAATTGGCCCTTAGTGGCGTGTATTGGACAAGCCACTGTTTATGCGCCACTCATAATTATTTGTGGTGGCGTGCAACACTGCACGTCACTGATAAGAAGTAGCTAGTGGAGCGCACCACCGCATGCCACCATAGCAAAAGGATGGTGTGTCAAAGTGCATGCCACCAGTAACTTCGTCGCCGGTGAAACACAAATTCGTCGTCGGGGATCACCGCCAGTACGGGCAGCTTCAATAATGCATCCATCCGAAATATGTTTAAATAGCGGCAGGATTATGAATTTAACTAAGATACCAATTTTTTCATTCATTTTAGATATCATTTACAAAGTAACCAAAATTAAACCCTAACCTAAACCCTAGGCTTAACATAATCTAACCGGTGCATTTGCCTCCGGCCGAGAGGAACTTGGTTGCTGCTTGGCAGTGGCTGAGATGGAGGTTGCGGCGCAGCGACTACCAAAGCTGCACCAACGATGCCTCGGCGGCTAGCTGCATGCCACGTCCAGCGCTCTTGTCCCACCTGCTTCCTCCTCTTCTACCTAGCTAGGCGACAAGCGGAGACCAAGGTGGTCAGTGGAGCGATCACGGTGTCGGTACTAAATCCGACATATCTCGAGGTAGGAGTCCTAAGCTAGGCATTTTGGAGCGATGGTAACATGGACACATGATTCACCCAGGTTCGGGCTCTCTCGAGAAGATAATACCCTACGTCCTGCTTTTGATTATATTGATATGGGTATCGTATAGAGTACATGTATCTACCACGAGATTGTTCTAATGAATATGAGATCCGATGATCTATCAACTAACCTAGCCTCGGCTTATATAATGTACTTGAGACCTTGGATAACAGGAGTCCTAGTCGGCTACGCCGGTGGAGAGGAGTCCTTGTCTTGAGCACCAAGTCTTGTGAAATTTTCCTCATTGGCTATCCGAAGTGGCCCATTGGTGAACCACCATGGGGGTCCTCGGCCTGACCCACCTGGCCGGGAGACGAAGTGGTGAGGACACCCTAGTCCAGGACTCCATCAGTAGCCTCTTGAACCGGTCTTCAAGTTGGGGACGCTCCTCAGTTCTTCTGAACTGTCCTTCGTCTTCGGCCACCAGTCTTGAAAGCTGGTTCAACAAATCTTTCCATCTCCAATCTCGAGGATTGCCGAGGTGTATCCAAAGAGTTCACACGTCGGGTATCCGAGGAGTTCACACGTCAGGCATCCGAGGAGCCCCTTTTAGTTCATGGCTTTTATCAATACCTTGTTATTTTTACTCCACACCTCGGGTTCAAAGTGTTTCCCGAGCCGCGGTGTCTTCTTGCATCTGAGCTCCAACACCAGACCGCATCCGAGGTGTCCTTTTGCAGCCGATCTCCAACGCTGGTCGGCATCCGAGGTGTCATAGATTACCTCGGTCCTGAAATGGTTGAAGAAGTTCAGCCGAGCTTAATACCGAAATTGTCCTCTAGGGAGCCATCCACTCGCATCCGAAATTTATGCCGTACTACTTCCAAGGTGGTGCACCACCTCGGCCTTTTTGTGGTTTTTTTATCGGTGTGATTTATTCTCTACCGAGATGTATAACCAGTAGCCCTCAAGGTGTGTGCCGGCCTAAAATGCGAGATGCACCTGAAGGATACGATAAAAACTTTTGATCCCAGGATCCTCTAAGACTTAGGCCGATTTCACAAAATCTGCCTAAGGAACAAGTCTTTACTCGGCATCATACTTCGATACTTAGGAAAGGAAACATAGTGCGCAATAGCTCCTAAGACCCAGGTTGGATGCGGTCGACCGAACTGAGGATCTTAATCTCCTTGGAAACTCTATTGCACTTTAAATTTCTGTATGAATACACAATGCATTAGCCCCCGAGACTTGGGTTGGGCCACATGGCAGACCCTGCGGGATGGAAAAGATTTCCCAAGATGAACCATCACGCAGGACACCTCGATCAAGAGGATGTTCTGTCATATGAAAGAAAATCATCAAATAGGTTAACGGTGCCAAAAGCTCGGAAAACCAAAAAACTCATGTAAACACTTTACATCTGAATTGAATCAAGTTTTTGGTACCAACCAAAATAGGGCTTAAAATTAATTTGTGCTTTTGTCATGCTTTAACATGACACATCCGATCTCTAGAGTTCAAGTGGGTCAGCCCTTGGCTTCAACCTCCCTTCCTGAAGGTGGACTGCTTCTCATGCCAGTTTAGCGAAGTAGACTCGAGCAATTTTAGAGAGAAACCAGGCCATTCGTCTATTGACCATACACTCGGGTCGAAAAAAGAGTGTTAGAAAAAGATTTTGCAACGACTAAGAAGAAAACATTTATTATAAAACGGCTCATATAAATTTAAGAGCCACCAGTTAACATGGGAAAAAGAAGAGTTTTTAAGAAACAATTTTTTTGTTTACCAAAAATATAACACTGGGTCAAATCGAACAAAAATAAAAATTGAAAAAAGTTGATCATGAAAGCGATTTAGTTGGTGAATGTGCTCGGTGTTGATGACGTGGTCCGAGCTTGCGATCGGGCGAGGTCACAACCCCAAGCCGGTCCCAAGGTGCCTGAGCCAAGAGGTCGACTTGATGATGTGACAGCACAACACTACCGATATGTCGAGCCGAAGCCCCCAGTCCAGCCGAGGTGATGAAGCAAGTCGGCAGGGTGACGCCAAAGTTCCCAAAATAGGTCGATGAAGTGATGGCGAAGCCCCTGGTCCCTCCCAGGTGTCGGAGCGGGTCGGTGTGGTGATGTCGGAGCCCCCATGCAAGTCGGTGTGTTGAAGCAGGTCGGCGAGGTGGACATCGGCTCGATGAGGCGATGCCGAAGCATGTCGAAATTTGTGACGTGGTTGATGCCAGCTTGAAGAATTAACAGTGCAGCAATGACGACGCGACCGACCTGTGCACTCCTCAGGGCAATGATGTTGTCTTGGTGATGATTTAGGTTTTGCAATGCCGACCTCTATGTTTCGCTCTCCGAGGTGGTGATCGTCAACTCGATGAAGCGCCGACGCAGTTGATGCTCGTGCTAGTCGGCATCCGTGGAGCAACGTGGTCGGACTGGTTTGACACCGACACGACGGTGAAGATCACCTCGAAAAAGGCTTAAAATTTATGGGCATGTGTTTAAGAACAAAACACAATACTCTAGAAAAAACTTCCTTCAAAAAGACTTCCGATAATCCATTCAACAAAGATATGAACTCGGGCCGGATTCGTTTTTGCGCAAAAAACAGATCAAAAAATTGATGCATTCATCGGACGTTTTTAGGAGTTTCAACGGTCGGATCGAGGAGAAATTTTGAGGGTTGGTCGATATATTAATTCCGCAGCCGATGAACGGTTGGCTATTCAAAAAGATGTCTGAGCTTACCGCAAGATTGCCTGCCCAAATTTCATTCAGACTACCGTCCAGATTCAAGACGCCTTGGTATGTCGGAGATTGCTGGAGATTCCTCCCTCTGAACGCGATGAAATTTTCTAGGGTTGTTTTAGACTCAATTCCGTAAAATTCTACCAAAGCAAATGTCAAAGCGACACTCAAGGAGGCGGGGATGGCAAACACGAATCCGCTGTTCATAAAAACTGCACGGTCGCATGAGGGCAATGTTGAGGTTGAGCCCGCGAGCTTCATAGTTGATTCTTCCATGATCTCGTTTGAGATTTTGAGTTGATGATCTAAGCACCCGTTCGAACTTGATGATCCGACGTGGAGTGTAGTCCTCGGTCCAGCCAAGATGACCAGTCGAGCCGGCGACGAAGAAGTTCGATTCCTACGTGTAGATCGCGTCAGAGCCGATCTAAATTCCCATTGCACCACGACGTCTCCCAGCGAGGACCTGCGCGTGCCACCAATGTCGGTTCTAAATCAGTCATATTGGAGGTACGGGTCCTAAGCTATGCATCTTGGAGATTTGGTAACATGGACACATTATTTACCCAGATTCGGGTTCTCTCGAGGAGATAATATACCTATGTTCTGCTTTTGATTGTATTGATATGGTGCATAGTACATAATACATGTATCTACCACGAGATTATTCTAATGAATATAAGATTCGATAATCTATCGACTAGCCTTGTCTCGGCTTATATAATGTATCAGAGGCATAGGATAATAGGAGTAGTAGTCGGCTATGTCGGTGAAGAGGAGTCCTTGTCTTAATCACCAAGTCTTGTGGAATCTTCCTCGAATATGTCATGGGTTGTCTGAAGTGACCCATTGATGAACCGCCATAGGGGTCCTCTACCCAACCCACCTGGTAGAAGACGACGTGGTGAATACCCCTAGTCAAGGTATTCATCACATGGCACGTCTCGTACTCCGACTTCACGGCTTGGTCCCAATAGGGCTCCGACATGGAGTACTCAGGGCGAGCCCGTAGCCTCGAGGTGGGGGTTTCACCATCTATCCGCTACATATTTCTGCGGGACAGTGCGGTTTGTGAATGAGCTCACAATGTGAGTTGTGCATTAGCTTTTTCCACCTTCCACCACACCCTTATATACACAAGTTAGGACCCAACACACGACTCTGAGGGTCTCCAACACCTCCTCATCCTGAAAACAGCCATACCCAGCCCTGAACCATGGGCCCCATGCCGTCAACCCTTTTTACCGGCGTCAAAAAAGGGATTGAGCAATGGACTTTTCTACTTTCCGTGTTGGAACATGGAACCAAATTGGAGTCCAAGTTCTCACAAGATTCCATACGGTGGCCTTGTGGTGGGGGTTTCTTCCTCTAAGTGGAGAATCTTTCTGTGGTGTGGTGTGGTGTGGTTAGTGAACCAGGTCACACTTGGTGGTTGTGTATTTGCTATTTAGACTTTCCACCACCCTTACATACATATGTTAGGACCCCACACAATATTCGATGTGTTTTCGACACCTCCTCGCCCCGACAATGGACAAACACTAACCCGGGGCCAATAAGATTCCCTTCGGTGTCGTTGAAGTGTGAGTTTAGCCCTATAAGTGATTTCATGCACAAATTTCCCATTTTATTTATTTATTTAATTGCCTTTGGTTGAATTCATCATTCGGTCAAAACTTTGAGGAGTGTGCTGAGCGAAACACACTCGGGAAAGCTTCTGATTCGCCCGTATTTTGTGTGTGTTCAGTGTAACAGTCAGCAAAGTTTCTGATTTGCTGAGCATTATTTGTTTGCTGACTGTTATAATCAACAAACGGAAGTAGATTTGTTGTTTGCCGAGTTACGAAGATAATATAGTCGGCAAAGCACTGGATACACAACGATGTTGAGTTTTCCCATAGTGATTCCTCATAGAAGAACACGGGAATCAAAAAACATGGATCTGGTCGACAAGATTTTAGGCTAAATGAATGTAATATCAAGTCGAAGTAGTGCTTAAATAAATTTTTTCTTCTTAAAAAGTCCACACTGCACTTGTAAATCAGGGGTTGGATTTTATTTTGTACTAGTCACCTCCAGTTGGTAGTAATGGTACGATCAAAAGAGCCTTATTTTCATAGGATAGGAGTAATATATGTATGATAGACATAGTCGGGTCCTATAAAAACGTACTCCCTCCGTTCCTAAACATAAGTCTTTAGAGATTTCAATATGGACTACATACGGATGTATATATACATATTTTGGAGTGTAGTTTCATTCATTTTGCTTCGTATGCACTCCATGTTGAAATCTATAAAAAGATTTATACTTAGGAAAGGAAGGAGTATTTGCCTTGTTTGTTGTACATAGCTTAACGGTGGTGAGTAGATTTATCATCCGGAACTACGTGTAGGGATGCTTTGGAGTAATTAACTCTGGCTTGTAGTAAGATAACGTTGGGCTGTTTGTGTTTTGTAATTCAAAGACGTCAGCAGGAGCAATTCAGTGTTGCATGTTAATTCACACACCGCTCTAATGCATGGTGCTGGCAGGACCACACAATCTTGGACTAATTAACTGTGCTGTTGCATTGCATATGTTGGTGCAGCTGGAAGTACTACTATCCATATTGCGAAGATTCGAAGAGCACTCCGCATGGTCGAAGAAGAACGATTCACACCATTCACGGTGCGGATCGGCCCTTACCATGAAGCGTCAATGGTGCAACCCTCGGAAAACAACCCCCATGATAAAAAGGGGAAAGAAGTCATGGAAAACGAGCAGAATAAGAGCGTCTTGGTCGACAGGTTAGTGAGTGTGCTTCTTGAGCAACCTGGAGAGCTGGAGAATCTGATGGCAAGGGCGATGGAATGCTACGCAGAAAAAAAGGGGAAACAACCATGTGATAACGAACTACATATCACAGAGCAGGAGAAGAGCTTCTTCGTCGACAGGTTTTTGAGTTTGACTTTCGAGGATAGGAAGGAGGAAGCCCCGCAATTGACTCTCCAAGAGCACAAGGTTCAGGTAATCGAAGATCTGAAGAACCTGAAGACGATGAAATGCTACGCTGGTAATCCGAGAGCTGAAGAAACTGAAGAAGCCTTCGCGGCTATGATGATGCGCGACGGGATATATGTTCTCTGTTTACTTGTGGACATGGTAGAAACATCCCCTGGAGAAGGAGACGTTCGCCCGGACGAGATTGATTTGTTACGGGACGTGGTGTTCCTCCTTGAGAATCAGATACCTTGGATCGTCCTCAAGGAGTTGCAAAGCCTAGCTGGCTACAGCAACGAGCCAGGCCTCCTCTGCACACGTGTCCGGGATCTGCTGGCCGAAGGGCGCTACATCACAAAGGCAACGCCGGAGTCGCCAGCAAAAGAACCTGCTCACCTGCTGCACCTGGTGCACACCTACTTCGCCCCACCCAAATCTGGTGAAGCAGCAATTGACATCGTCAGGAACAAGGGAACAGGTGAAATTTTGCATTAGCATATAGTATATAATTAAATTAGGATGCATTTTTCAACATAAATTTTCTTGTTTTAACAACAGCTACGCGGTGGCACAGGTCCATGGAAACGGGCGACGCTGTACCGCAGGTGCGCCTACGTGCAGTTCAAGCGTCGGGAGTTCGAGGCCGGGGTGGAATCCATCCTTGACGTGAGCCTTCAGGGAGGCACTCTCCTCATCCCTTGCTTGCAGATCGACGGCAACACGTGGACCATCCTACGCAACCTGATGGCGCTGGAGGAGCAGATGCCGGAGAGGCCGGTGACGGCATACTGCGTTTTCATGTCGCAGTTGGCACGCCAGGCTGAGGACGTCGAGTTCCTCGAGTATGAAGGTATCATCATTAATTTCCTGGGCAACAACGAGGTGGTCGTACAAGGCTTCTCCAACCTATGTGAGGGAGTGATCAACGACAAGCCAAGCTACCTCTACGACATTTGGCACACGCTGGACAAGCGCTCCAAGAGTGCATGGAACAAATTCATGGGATCATTCATGGAGAGGAACATGCTCGACAATGTGCAGTTCGTGGCATTCATTGGCGCCGTCATTCTGCTTATTCTTCAAATAGCTCAAGTAATTATTGGGTCCCTCTCCTTAATTAATAAGCAGAAATAGTTGCACAAATTTAGTTCCACGTGTCTGCCCGAGCAGTTTCGGTGCCACGATATGTCGGTCAGTTTGGTGTCAAGTTTCAGTTATCTGAATATAAGCCATGTAGCGTGAGTCTAGTTCACGTTTTTTATTTTTATTTTGCGACTTAGTCTTGTTGAGCTAGCCTCTGTAACCGAGTAAAAATAAAGAAGGCGATTGAAATACGAAGTTCTTCCATAGTAATTCTGTATGGCGGGCTCGAAAGAACAAGATTAAGAAGCTAAAATATGACGAGGGAGTATGGCAGTCTAACCCCTCGGTCATGGAGTTGATGGCCTATTCTTTTTTCAAGGAGTTGTTCACTAGAGACCCATCTTTGAATGCAGACGAAATCATTAGCCTACTGGAGAAGAAAGTAACGGATGAGATGAATGATTCACTTTGTAAAGAATTCTCTGAGGAAGAAATCTCTGATGTGCTGTTTCCAATAGGCCCCCTAAAGGCTCCGGGGTTCCCGGCGCGTTTCTATCAAAGGAATTGGGCAGTCTTGAAGGACACGGTTGTTGCGGCGGTCAGACAGGACACATGCCGTCAGAGACTAACTCCACGGCAATTGTGTTAATCACAAAATCAGACCAGCCGGAGACCCTAAGAGAATTCGACCGATCAGTTTATGTTCAGTGCTCTACAAAATAGTGGCTAAATGCTTGGTGAACAGACTTCGACCGATTCTTGGTGATATTATATCCCTGAACCAAAGCACCTTTGTCCCCGGGCTTATGATTACTGATAATGCTTTGGTAGCATTTGAATGCTTCCATGCAATTGAGCACTGCAAAAAGGAACATAAATCTTTTTGTGCATATAAGCTGGATTTGTCTAAGGCATATGACAGGGTTGATTGGGACTTTCTTAAAAGAACGATGCAGAGTTTGGGTTTCGCTCCCTGATGGATGGAATGGATAATGTCCTGTGTAACCTCGGTGAGCTACTCGGTAAAATTCAAAGGAACCCTTCTTGATTCGTTTGTCCCATCCAGAGGTCTTCGCCAAGGTGATCCACTATCTCCCTTTTTGTTCTTGTTTGTTGCTGATGGACTTTCTGCTCTCCTGCACCGTGAAGCAATCCAGGGTACTATCACTCCGCTCAAAGTCTGCCGTCGAGCTCCGGGGATTTCTCACTTGTTGTTTGCTGATGACACCTTGTTGTTCTTCAAAGCTAAAAGTGAACAGGTCGAAAGGGTAAAACATGTTCTGGAGGTGTATGCTAGAGGGACCGGCCAAGTGATCAACCCTCATAAATGCTCCATGTTATTTAGTCCTGGTTGTCCAGCCATAGTTCAGGAAAGTATTAAAGGTACACCCGAAGTTACCCAGACGACTTTTGAAGCGAAATACCTCGGCCTACCAACGCGGGACGGAAGAATGAGTAAAGGGAAACTTAAAAGTCTCCAAGAGAAGTTAGCAAAGAGCTTGATGGAGTGGGGCGATAATCATCTGTCCCTAGGTGGAATGGAGATAAAAATTAAAGCTGTTGCTCAAGCTCTCCCAGTTTATCTCATGAGTGTGTTTAAGGTACCAGCTGGCCTCTGTGACGAGCTTACGAAGATGATTCGCCGCTTTTGGTGGGGCGCAGAAAAAGGTAAGCGCAAAACCCATTAGGTAAGTTGGGATAGTATGTTGCGACCCAAGGGAAGAGGGGGGATGGGTTTAAAGATCTAAGATTGTTCAATCAGGCCTTGTTAGCACGACAGGCGTGGCGTCTAATTCAGTACCCAGAAAGTCTTTGTGCACAGGTCATGCGAGCTAAGTACTACCCGGCTGGTTCCATCACAGACACGGTCTTCACGGGTAACGACTCCTCGATGTGGAATGCTATTGAGTATGGCCTTGAGCTAGTAAAGCAGGGCTACATATATATGGCGAGTCGGTAATGGCACAGACATTCGCATCTGGCGAGATCCTTGGATTCCAAGGGGCCCAACCTTTAAACCAATTACAGAGAAGCGTCGGTCTAGACTGAAGTGGGTTGCTGATCTTCTGACAACCGACGGGTCCTGGAATACCACACTTCTTAGGCAACACTTCTTCCCAGCAGATATCACGGAAATTTTGAAGATCAAACCATCTCGCCGTTCGGCAGCGGACACGATTGCATGGCAGCCGGATAGACATGGTCGATTCTCAGTGAGGTCTGCGTACAATATGGCTCGGGATGCGATCATGGCCGGACAAGGAATTGGGGAGTTGAGTACTAGACCTGATGGATCAAGACCGGCATGGAAGTTGCTATGGATGTGTGGAGCTCCACCCAAGGTCTGCGTTTTTGCATGGAAAGCAGCTCGGGAGGCGCTAGCTACTCAAGATAATAAGAGGCGTCGCCATATGGAACCCGTGGGAACTTGCACCATATGTGGGCAGGAAGATGAGACGGTTCACCATGCACTGATTAGATGTCCTCATGCCCGAATTCTATGGGAGGAAATGAGACTTGTTTGGGATCTACCGGATGTTGAATCTCTTCGGAGGAACGAGCCAGATTGGTTGTTGATGCTGATGCATGAGCTGAATGAGATACAGCGCATGCTTGTTCTAATGGTGCTATGGCGGGTTTGGCACGTTCATAATGACCTTACACATGATAAACCAATGATTCCAATTGAAGTTTCCAAACGCTTCCTGTGTGGATATGCTGAGTCTCTACTTATGATAAAACATTACCCACGTTCAGACCCCACCAAAGGATAACATCTGGCCCTGTTAGATGGCTGCATTCTTCAGAGTTCCAGCGAGATGATCCGGCCAGCCGTGGAAGCTTCCTGGGAACCCCCGCCTGATGGCCACGTCAAGCTGAACTTTGATGGGTCGTATGTTGTAGCAGATGGGTCTGCGGGGGCTGGAATGGTGCTTCGCGACCACAATGGCGAGGTAATTTTCACAGCATGCTGGTGGATCTTCAACTGTCCAGGGCCACTGGAGGCTGAGCTTGCTGCCCGTGAGGAGGGGCTAAGACTGGCCCTTCATTGGTCCGACAAGCCGCTCATGGTGGAGTCTGACTGTGCTGAGCTCATCTCGCTAATTAGTGCGGGCACGGCGGATCGTTCCAGTAACTTGTTTCAGGCTGCAGAAATTTTGGAGCTACTCAAGGAACGATAATCGCAAATCCAAAAGATTAGTCGGACTCGGAAGAAAGCTGCAGATGCCATGGCAGCTATAGGACGTAGACAGCAACGCACAGCATGTTGGCTTGCAAATATCCCTCAGGAGATTAGCATTATCATCATGAATGATTGTAAAATGTTTATCAATTAATTAATGAAATGCTTTCCCCCCGCAAAAAAATAAAATAAATAAATAAAATGAGCGAAAGGATAAGACATGCACGTTTAACACAGCGCCAAATACTTTGTCAATTCGTGTCTTGACTCTTGAGTGATTTTGCAGAGCAACTGGTTGATCGGGTCGAGCTGATTATGGGGTTCTAGGAATTGTGTCCAGTAATAAATTTCCTAACGGAACCATACAAGATTTTTACGGTGAAAAAATAGACCTACTATGAACCAAAACAAAAACAAACATAAAATAAATAGTTGACGGATTATGTTATGCATGTAAGCCTTGAATAATTTTTCTTATTGAAGCCAATTCTTTTCCATCATATGGAATGGATGATGGTCCTAGGGTTTCCAGCCTCTCCTTCTGATCTCCGTCGCTTCCGCCTCCCCATTCCCATTTCCGTAGATCTTCTCCTCCTCCTCCCCTCTCCCTCTCCTTCACGACCGTCGTGTCCATGGACCGCTCGCGTGGCTCCTCGAGTGAGGCCATGTCGGGCCAGAAGTGGCGGCGGGAGGAGTCGGGCGACGGGGCGGCAGATCGGGAGCTCGAGGCGTCCTTCCGCTCAAAGCTTGAGGCCGAGCAAGCTGCTCGGTCGCAAGTGGCCCGCGACCGCGAGGCCTGGGCAGCGGGACCCGAGTGGCTCCAGAGGGACGAGCGGGCGCGGTCGGCGACATCGTCTGCGGCGGCTTCTGGGTCAGAGGCGCGTGGATCTGGCGGATCTGGGGTGGATCCTTGGGAGGCCACGGCGGCAGCTGGCGGATCTGGTCCCGCTCCCCGTCCTTCCCCTCCTCCTCCGCGCGGGCCGCCTTCCCTTGGCCATGGTGCTGGTTGTTCGTCTGGTCCCTCGTCGGGGTTCGGCGGTCGCCCGATGGGTAGTAGCGGCTCCGGATCTGGTGGCTTCGGCCGTCGCCCTCCTCCCTCTGGCCCTCGTTCTTCCTCATCTGGCCAGGGCGATGGGATTCTGCCTCCTCCCCGTCCTCCTCCTGTCCCTCCATCCCCTCCACTGACCCAACCTCCAAACCTCAACCCAAATCTCACCTGCTTCGCATGCCACCAGCCCGGACACTTCCAGTCCCGGTGCTTCAACCCCTCGTTCGGCCTCATTTGCAGAGAAGATGGTCACCTTACCGTGGATTGTCAGAACCGTCGCAAGCCCGCCTCTTTTGTGCTTTATGGCCAAGGTCTCCCTGGATGCTCTTTCTACGCCCTTGATAGCGAGATCCCACAGGTGGCTGTTGCGCCTGACTTATCCAACGCTGCTATCATCACCATCAAAGACCACAAGATTTCTCCTCAGATCCTCCTTGATGAACTAAAGCTTTGGGATGACGGAGGCTGGGACTAGCAGATCCGGCAGCTTTCTGACTTCGAGTTTGCGGCCGTTTTTCCTTCTAAGGGTAGCCTCAGAATGATCTCCTCTTGCACCAGCTTCACCCTTCCTCTCAACCAGCTCGTGGTCTCGGTGAAGGCTGCCTCTAATGTCGCCAAACCCATCTCCCCTCTCTCAGAGGTCTGGGTCCTGATTGATGATATCCCTCCTGCCCTACGCTCTTCTGAATTGTGATGGCTTTTGGTGTGTTGATTGGCAAACCTATCCTGGTTGATCCAGAGTCTCTCCTTGTTCTTGGTCCTATTCGTCTCAAGCTTTGGTGTGTTGACCCTTTGTGGATTCACGGTGATGTTGATGTGTTCCCCTCGTCCGATGGATTCAGGCTGTGGGTTCATGTTGAAGGGGGAGACAACTCCAATATCCCTCCTCCTCCTCCTCATCCGCCGGCTGATAATCGTGGGGAGGATGGGGATGACGCTGCGAACCAGAGCGGGGGCTCTCACCTACACTTCACAACCTCGGAATGGGATGGCATGGGGTCTGAATCTCGAGAAACGTTCAAGGATAACGCCCCGATGGACAAGGCCAATGGGGGGGGGGGCTGCTGAGACTGTGATGAAGGCGGCTCAGGATGCTTCGGCTCCCATTCCGACCGGCACGCCTTTCTCTGGTGTCTGCTCCAATCTGCCGGCTCGCCCTCGCTTTCTGGAATTGAGGATCTCCCTGCCGCCCCCCTCGTGGTTCAGCTGGTGCTCCCCCCAAGCGAAAGTCTTCAGTGAGGAAGTTCTCGGCACGTAGCCGCACATCCTCGGGTACCAAGTTATCCACGGCGGGGCTGTGTCGCCGCCTGGATGCTGATATGGGTGAGGCGGTGGCTCATTCCTCTCCGGTGGCGCCGCGCTCTACTCCAATATGCTCTCCATCCTCCACGGCGCGTAAAAGCGGCTGGATCCGCGACAGTGGCATTCGGGTGGCGGACAAGGCTGCTCGTCGTGCGGCAGCTCGTGATCTTCCGGCCTCAGGTATTTCCCCACCCGACCCCGTCTATTGTTGTGCATTCTCATCCTTCCCTGTTCTTCCCTCTTACTCGGATGATCACTTGACTAAGGTTCTTTCAGATGTGGGTATATCTTTGAACCACAATGTTGGCTCCGCTTCTTCTTCGCTTGCTCTGATTAGAGCCAATGAGGTGACTCAGGCCGCCATTGCCAAAGCATAAGGGCTTGCTGCGGTCCCTCCTCCCCCTTCGGTTGTGGCTGAAGTGGGATCGGGGGGGGGGGGGGTGGGGGATAGGGATGCTGCCCCTTCTGTTCCATTCAAAAAGTGTGCTTCTAAATGTGCAAAATCTTGCTTGGCACTGATGTCTACTACGCAACCTTCTTCTTGTAGACGTTGTTGGGCCTCCAAGTGCAGAGGTTTGTAGGACAGTAGCAAATTTCCCTCAAGTGGATGACCTAAGGTTTATCAAACCGTGGGAGGCGTAGGATGAAGATGGTCTCTCTCAAACAACCCTGCAACCAAATAACAAAGAGTCTCTTGTGTCCCCAACACACCCAATACAATGGTAAATTGTATAGGTGCACTAGTTCGGCGAAGAGATGGTGATACAAGTGCAATATGGATGGTAGATATAGGTTTTTGTAATCTGAAAATATAAAAACAGCAAGGCAACTAATGCTAAAAGTGAGCACAAACGGTGTTGCAATGCGTTGAAACAAGGCCTAGGGTTCATACTTTCACTAGCGCAAGTTCTCTCAACAATAATAACATAATTGGATCATATAACCATCCCTCAACATGCAACAAAGAGTCACTCCAAAGTCACTAATAGCGGAGAACAAACGAAGAGATTATGGTAGGGTATGAAACCACCTCAAAGTTATTATTTCCGATCAGTCCATTGGGCTATTCCTATAAGTGTCACAAACAGCCCTAGAGTTCATAGTAAAATAACACCTTAATACACACATCAACCAAAACCCTAATGTCACCTAGATACTCCAATGTCACCTCAAGTATCCGCGGGTATGATTATACGATATGCATCACACAATCTCAGATTCATCTATTCAACCAACACATAGAACCTCAAAGAGTGCCCCAAAGTTTCTACCGGAGAATCAAGACGAAAACGTGTGCCAACCCCTATGCATAGGTTCATGGGCGGAACCCGCAAGTTGATCACCAAAACATACATCAAGTGAATCACGTGATATCCCATTGTCACCACAGATACGCACGGCAAGACATACATCAAGTGTTCTCAAATCATTAAAGACTCAATCCGATAAGATAACTTCAAAGGGAAAACTCAATCCATTACAAGAGAGTAGAGGGGGAGAAGAAACATAAGATCCAACTATAATAGCAAAGCTCGCGATACATCAAGATCGTGCCAAATCAAGAACACGAGAGAGAGAGATCAAACACATAGCTACTGGTACATACCCTCAGCCCCGAGGGTGAACTACTCCCTCCTCGTTATGGAGAGCGCCGGGATGATGAAGATGGCCACCGGTGAGGGTTCCCCCCCTCCGGCGGGGTGCCGAAACAGGGTCCCGATTGGTTTTTGGTGGCTACAGAGGCTTGCGGCGGCGGAACTCCCGATCTCTTCTGTGTCCCGAAATTTTAGGGTATAATGATATATATAGGCGGAAGAAATACGTCAGGGGAGCCACGAGGGGCCCACGAGGGTGGAGGGCACCCCCCTGCCTCGTGCCTTCCTCGTTGCTTCCTTGACGTGGACTCCAAGTTCCCTGGATTGCTTTCTTTCCGAAAATAACTTCTCCAGAAGGTTTCATTCCGTTTCGACTCCGTTTGATATTCCTTTTCTTCGAAACACTGAAACAAGGGAAAAACAGGAACTGGCACTGGGCTCTGGGTCAATAGGTTAGTCCCAAAAATAATATAAGTGTATAGTAAAGCCCATAAAACATCCAAGATGGATAATATAATAGCATGAATACTTCATAAATTATAGATACGTTGGATACGTATCAGCATCCCCAAGCTTAATTCCTGCTCGTCCTCGAGTACGTAAATGATAAAAGAAATAATTTATGAAGTGTGAATGCTAGCAGGTGCATAAGTTTGATCAATGATAATTTCAATCACCTTTTCTAGCATCATTATATGCCATAAAAGTAGCTCAACTCATAGAACTTTGCATGATCAAGTAACAAGCTATTCACATGTTAAAGTATAGATCATAAACTTTCTTGAAAACTAACAAACTATGTTATTAGTCATCAAACAATTACAATTCATCTTATTTTCAGGAAGAGTCTATGTCAGAGCTTTCATTCAGCAAACTTCACATAGTCAACTATCATTTAGTCTTCCATGATTGCTACCACTCAAAGCATATTTTTAGAACAAATAGTATTCATCGAACACAGAGAAAGATAGGGGCTTAATGTTTCGCCTCCCAACCTTTTACCTCAGGGGTAATGTCAACAGTAATAATTCATGCTCAAATATATTTGAATGGCCATATATGCCTAGATCTTTCCATCACATGATGCTTGCCAACTAAAGAGTAGGTTGGAATGAGAAGGAATACTACTGACTCTTGCATAGATGTAAAAGATAGGCCTTTCGCAGAGGGAAGCAGGGATTTGCAGAGGTGCCAGAGCTCGAAGCAAAAACAGAGATGAAAATAATTTTGAGAGGTATGCTTTCATTGTCAACATAACGACCAAGAGTTCCCAATATCTTCCATACTACATACATTATAGGCGGTTCCCAAACAGAAAGGTAAAGATTTTTACTCCCCCTCCACCAACAATCATCAATCCATGGCTTGCCCGAAACAACGGGTGCCTCCAACTAACATCAAACCTTGGGGAGTTTTGTTTGCAATTATTTTTGATTTGATTTCGATCTTTTGATCATGGGACTGGGCATCCCAGTTACCAGCCATTTTCTCGTGAATGATGAGCGGAGTCCACTCATCGTGAGAATAACCCACCTAGCATGGAAGATACTGCTAGCCCCTAGTCGCTACATGAGCGATTCGGGCATACAAAACAGATTATTATTGGAAGGTTTAGAGTTTGGCATGCAAATTTACTTGGAACGGCATGTAAATACCGCATATAGGTAGATATGGTGGACACTCGTGGAAGAAACTTGGTTCAAGGAATTTGGACGCACAAGCAGTATTCCCGCTTAGTGCAGATATTTTGGCTAGCAAAGGATTCTAAATAGCAAGCACCACATGTTAGAGGATCCATAACAATATAACTTCTATACAAATATACCCAAGCATAACTCATTATGTTGTCTTCCTTGTCCAACTTCAACTAATTTGCTTAGGTTTGAAAATAATTAATGGGGCTCACAATCATAGAAGATGTCCAAGATAGTATATTTATATGTGAAATCTCTCTTCCTTCAATATTCTTTCATGAATTGTTCAAGTGACCAATACAACGTTTGCTAACCTTCAATAAATTTACCACCTCTACTTCTTATATGTAAAGTCATTACTCCCCATGGGATAAGCATATGCAACATATATAATTTCAGATTTATGACATTCAAATCATTCAACTATTTACTCATAGGATATAAGTGAAGCACACAAGTAAATGACAAACTACTCACAAAAGATATAAGTGAAGATCAATGAGTAGTTAAATAATTATGTAGCTATGTGAAGACTCTCTCTCATTTAAGAATTTCAGATCTTGGTATTTTATTCAAACAGCAAGCAAGGCTAAAGAAAATAAAATGACGCTCCAAGCAAAACACATATCATGTGGTGAATAAAAAATAGCTCCAAGTAAAGTTACCGATGAACGAAGACGAAAGAGGGGATGCCATCCGGGGCATCCCCAAGCTTAGACGCTTGGTTATCCTTGAATATTACCTTGGGGTGCCTTGGGCATCCCCAAGCTTAGGCTCTTGCCACTCCTTATTCCATAGTCCATCGAATCTTTACCCAAAACTTGAAAACTTCACAACACAAAACTTAACAAAAAACTCGTAAGCTCCGTTAGCGAAAGAAAACAAAACACCAATTCAAGGTACTGTAATGAACTCATTATTTATTTATATTGGTGTTAAACCTCCTTTATTATAACTTCTCTATGGTTTATAAACTATTTTACTAGCCATAGAGTCATCAAAATAAGCAAACAACACACGAAAAACAGAATCTGTCAAAAACAGAACAGTCTGTAGTAATCTGTAACTAACACAAACTTCTGGAGCTCCAAAAATTCTAAAATAAATTGGTGGACCTTAGGAATTTGTCTAGTAATCATCTGCAAAAAGAATCAACTAAATATCACTGTTCAGTAAAAAGTTTTAGCTAATCTCGTGAGCGCTAATGTTTCTGTTTTTTACAGCATGATCATAAAGACTTCACCCAAGTCTTCCCAAAGGTTCTACTTGGCACAAACACTAATTAAAACATAAAACCACATCTAAACAGAATCTAGATGGATTATTTATTCCTAAACAGAACCAAAAAGCAAGAAACTAAAATAAAATGGGTTGCCTCCCAACAAGCGCTATCGTTTAACGCCCCTAGCTAGGCATGATGATTTCAATGATGCTCACATAAAAGATAAGAATTGAAACATAAAGGGAGCATCATGAAGAATATGACTAGCACATTTAAGTCTAACCCACTTCCTATGCATAGGGGTTTTGTGATCAAACAATTTATGGGAACAATAATCAACTAGCATAGGAAGGCAAAACAAGCATAACTTCAAAACTTTAAGCACATAGAGAGGAAACTTGATATTATTGCAATTCCTACAAGCATATATTCCTCCCTCATAATAATTTTCAGTAGCATCATGAATGAATTCAACAATATAACCAGCACCTAAAACATTCTTTTCATGATCTACTAGCATAGAAATTTTATTACTCTCCACATAAGCAAAACTCTTCTCATTCGGAATAGTGGGAGTATCATAAGAGACTTGAATACTATAAATTGTTTCCACATTAAAAGAGTAATGTTCAGAGAAAGGGTACTCATAATCATGACAAGTTTTATAAATATAATCATCACTACTCTTTATAGCATAAGTTTCATCACAATAATCATCATAAGTAGCAACTTTGTTCTCATCATAATCAATTGAAACCTCTTCCGAAATAGTGGATACATCACTAAATAAAGTCATGACCTCTCCAAATCCACTTTCATAAATATTATAAGATTCAGCATCCTCCAAAATAGTGGGATCATTACTTCCTAAAGTTGACACTCTTCCAAACCCACTTTCATCAATATAATCATCATAGGTAGAAGGCATGCTTTCATCATAGTAAATTTGCTCATCAAAGCTTGGGGGACAAAAAATATCATCTTCATCAAACATAGCTTCCCCAAGCTTGTGGCTTTGCATATCATTAGTATCATGGGTATTCAAAGAATTCATACTAACAACATTGCAATCATGCTCATCATTGAAATATTTAGTGCCAAACATTCTAATCCATTCTTCTTCTAGTACTTGAGCACAATTTTCTTTCCCATCATTCTCACGAAAGATCTTAAAAAGATGAAGCGTATGAGGTAAACTCAATTCCATTTTTTTGTAGTTTTCTTTTATAAACTGAACTAGTGCTAAAACAAGAAACAAAAAGATTCGATTGCAAGATCTAAAGATATACCTTCAAGCACTCACCTCCCCGGCAACGGCGCCAGAAAAGAGCTTAGTTGACGGGGTGTGAGTGCCGCTTACCTAGCCTCCCCGGCAAAGGCGCCAGAAACTAATTGATGTCTACTACGCAACCTTCTTCTTGTAGACGTTGTTGGGCCTCCAAGTGCAGAGGTTTGTAGGACAGTAGCAAATTTCCCTCAAGTGGATGACCTATGGTTTATCAATCCGTGGGAGGCGTAGGATGAAGATGGTCTCTCTCAAACAACCCTGCAATAAAATAACAAAGAGTCTCTTGTGTCCCCAACACACCCAATACAATGGTAAATTGTATAGGTGCACTAGTTCGGCGAAGAGATGGTGATACAAGTGCAATATGGATGGTAGATATAGGTTTTTGTAATCTGAAAATATAAAAACAGAAAAGGTAACTAATGATAAAAGTGAGCACAAACGGTGTTGCAATGCGTTGAAACAAGGCCTAGGGTTCATACTTTCACTAGTGCAAGTTCTCTCAACAATAATAACATAATTGGATCATATAACTATCCCTCAACATGCAACAAAGAGTCACCCCAAAGTCACTAATAGCGGAGAACAAACGAAGAGATTATGGTAGGTTACGCAACCACCTCAAAGTTATTCTTTCCGATCAACCCATTGGGCTATTCCTATAAGTGTCACAAACAGCCCTAGAGTTCGTAGTAAAATAACACCTTAAGACACACATCAACCAAAACCCTAATGTCACCTAGATACTCCAATGTCACCTCAAGTATCCGCGGGTATGATTATACGATATGCATCACATAATCTCAGATTCATCTATTCAACCAACACATAGAACCTCAAAGAGTGCCCCAAAGTTTCTACCGGAGAATCAAGACGAAAACGTGTGCCAACCCCTATGCATAGGTTCATGGGCGGAACCCGGAAGTTGATCACCAAAACATGCATCAAGTGAATCACGTGATATCCCATTGTCACCACAGATACGCACGACAAGACATACATCAAGTGTTCTCAAATCATTAAAGACTCAATCCGATAAGATAACTTCAAAGGGAAAACTCAATCCATTACAAGAGAGTAGAGGGGGAGAAGAAACATAAGATCCAACTATAATACCAAAGCTCGCGATACATCAAGATCGTGCCAAATCAAGAACAAGAGAGAGAGAGAGAGATCAAACACATAGCTACTGGTACATACCCTCAGCCCCGAGGGTGAACTACTCCCTCCTCGTCATGGAGAGCGCCAGAATGATGAAGATGGCCACCGGTGAGGGTTCCCCCCTCCGGCAGGGTGCCGGAACAGGGTCCCGATTGGTTTTTGGTGGCTACAGAGGCTTGCGGCGGCGGAACTCCCGATCTCTTCTGTTTCCCGAAGTTTTTAGGGTATAAGGATATATATAGGCGGAAGAAATACGTCAGGGGAGCCACGAGGGGCCCATGAGGGTGGAGGGCGCGCCCAGGGGGGGTGGGCGCGCCCCCTGCCTCGTGCCTTCCTCGTTGCTTCCTTGACGTGGACTCCAAGTCCCCTGGATTGCTTTCTTTCCAAAAATAACTTCTCCAGAAGGTTTCATTCCGTTTCGACTCCGTTTGATATTCCTTTTCTTCGAAACACTGAAACAAGGGAAAAAACAGGAACTGGCACTGGGCTCTGGGTCAATAGGTTAGTCCCAAAAATAATATAAAAGTGTATAGTAAAGCCCATAAAACATCCAAGACGGATAATATAATAGCATGAATACTTCATAAATTATAGATACGTTGGAGACGTATCAGGCACCCTGCAGGTCGAGCCTCCGTATTAAGAATATTTCTTCCAAATGAGAGACTTATTTTGGAATGTGAGGGGATTCGGCGCTAAGGGGGCGCCGGGTTCAACTCAAAGATGTGGTGAGGGGCGATAACATTGATCTTGTTGGTCTAGTCGAGACCTTCAAGACTTCCTTCTCGCCCAATGAGCTCGCGGCAGTTGCGGGAGCTGGCAGATTTGACTGGAATTTTCTCCCTTCCTTAGGCCATTCGGGTGGCATTCTAATTGGCTCCAAACGTGAAGTTTTTGACTTTGTTGCATTTGATCATGGGATTTTTTGGCCCAGCACTCTGCTGTATCATCGTCAATTAAATGTTCTCTGGGAGGCCATGGTGGTTTATGGTCCGACCGACCACTCCCTTTCCACTCTATTTCTGGATGAGATCTCTATTAAAATCGAATCTTGCGCTCTCCCCGTCCTCGTTGGAGGTGATTTTAATCTTCTCCGATAGCCGTCCGATATGAATACCAATTACTTCTCCTGGCCACTAGCAGAGGCTTTTAGCGACTTCATTAGTAGCTATGCCCTTCCTGAGATACCCAGGGTGGGCACTAGATTCACTTGAACCGACCATCAAGTGTCCCCTATTCGCTCTGTCCTAGACCGTGTTTTTTTGTGCCCTAATCGGGACTCTCTTTTTCCACTACCTATTCTCAATGATAAGGCCATTGTGGGCTCGGATCACGCCCCTCTCATCCTTGATGCTGGCCTCCAGCTCTCTCCCAACTCCCCTCGGTTCCAATTTGACCCTTCCTGGTTACTGATTAATGGCTTCTGCGATCTTCTCTCCTCTAAAATCTCGGCTATTCTCTCAACGGATCGTCACACCTTTGGGCCTATGGATGACTGGCACCACTGCTCCTATTCTCTTTGTAAATTTCTTCGTGGATGGGCTCGCAACCACGCGGCTGAGGAGCGCCGGGATAAGACCTTACTTACGACTCAGATCAATGCCTTAGACCTTCGTGCTGATAGTTCCGGTCTCTCTGACCCGGAATGGGTGCTGCGCTTCTCTCTAGAGGAAAATCTTGTGCAGTTGCACCGTCAAGCCGAAATTTACTGGCGCCAGCAGGGCACGATCAATTGGTTGCTTAAAGGAGATTCTCCCACTGACTACTTCTTTGCTATTTCCAATGGGAGGCGTAGGAGATGCACGATCGACAGCCTGCTGATCAATGGGGTAAAGGTCTCAGACCAAGGCATTATCCTGAACCATGTGGTGGAATTTTTTTCCTCCCTCCTCTCTGCTAAACCTGATCTGGGCTTTAGAATTTCCTCTTCCTTCTGGAATAATTGCGACAGGGTCTCTGCGGATGAAAACACAGCTCTCATGCTGCCACTTTCTAAAGAGGAAATCTTCCTCTCCATCAGTAAAGCCAATGCTAATTCTGCTTCTGGCCCGGATGGATTCTCAATCCCTTTCTTCAGGAAATTTTGGCCCCAACTTAGGGTGCTTATATGTGCGATCATTCAAGGATTTTGTTTGGGGACGGTAGACATCTCTAGACTTAACTATGCTGTCATTTCCCTCATTCCTAAAGTCAAGGGCGCGGAGCTCATTTCTCAATTTCGGCCTATTGCCCTGATAAATAACTTTTCTAAATTCCCTGCCAAATGTTTTGCCACGCGCCTCACTCCTGTGGCCCATCGTACTCTTTCTCCTACTCAATCCGCCTTTGTTAAAGGTCGTTTTATCCTTGATGGGGTATTGTGCCTTCATGAGATCATCCATGATATTCGTAAGACTGGCAACAAGGTAGTTATTCTTAAGCTGGATTTTGAGAAGGCATACGACTCGTGAGCTGGGGTTTTCTAAGGCAGGTCCTTTTGTCCAAGGGCTTTGATGGTGGATTTGTTCACAGAGTGATGCAGATGGTCTCGGGGGGCCATACCGCTATTTCTATCAATGGGAGGGTTAGCAACTTCTTCAAGAACTCCAGAGGCCTCAGGCAAGGAGACCCCGTCTCTCCCATTCTCTTTAATTTTGTTGCGGATGCTCTTTCTAACATTCTGTCCAGAGCTGCTTTGGCTGGACACATCTCCCCTGTGAGCTCACATCTCATCCCAGAAGGCATTACTCACCTCCAGTATGCTGATGACATGATTATCATGGTGGAACTTAATGACGCTTGTCTCTCTCATCTTAAGTTTCTGCTTCTCTTCTTCGAAGCTCTATCGGGCCTAAAGATTAATTTTGCTAAAAGTGAAGTGGTCGTCACTGGGGTTCCGGAGACCGAGGCCTTGCGTGTTGCCCATCTGCTCAACTGTTCTTTAGGCTCTTTCCCTCTCAAATACCTCGGTCTTCCTATCTCTTCCGACAAACTTTTGGCCAAAGACTTCGCCCCTACGGTGGCTAAAGTGGGCAACCATGTCATGCCATGGAGGGGCTGATATAATACTCAAGCTGGAAAGGTTGCCCTAATTAACGTCTGTCTTTCCTCCCTCCCTATGTTTGTGATGGGGTTCTATCTTCTTACTAATGGTACACACGCTGGGTTCGATAAACATAGATGTGCCTTTTATTGGAATGCAGCAGATAACAAGCGCAAATATCGTATGGTCAAGTGGGACCAAATTTGTAGACCCAAGAGCCTTGGGGGGCTGGGCATTATCAACACTTTAGTCATGAACAAGTGCTTGATCATCAAATGGTGGTGGAAGATCATGTCCACCCCGGACAAGCCCCTCTGGTACAACATCCTCAAGGCCAAATACTTCCCTTCTTCTAGCGCTATGTTTGCCCACGCCACAGGTTCTTCTTAGTTCTGGAAAGATCATGTCAAACTCAGGCCCGTGTTCCAAGGCCTAGTCAACTTTGTAGTGCATAATGGTAGATCTACTAGATTTTGGCTTGATTGGTGGTGTGGTACGACCACTCTTGCTGTTTCTTTCCCAGTGCTTTTTTCTTATTGCCCTGACCCCGAGATCTCGATCTCTGAGCTCTCTAACAATAACTGGGACCTTCAGCTGCGGCATTCTCTGTCTCCTGAAGAGTTGGTCGATTGGCAGCGTCTTGTTGCCCACTTCCCTGTGCTCTCAGAGGAGGAGGATTCGGTGGCATGGCCCCACTCTTCGTCTGGTCGGTTCTCTGTTAAATCTCTATATGGCAAGCTGATTTATGGCTCGAACACTGATGTCAGCTAGCACTACGTCGGTATTTCCCCAAAGAGGAAGGGATGATGCAGCACAACGACGGTAGGTATTTCCCTCAGTGAACAAATCAAGGTTATCGAACCAGTAGGAGAACCAAGCAACACAACGTAAACAGCCCCTGCACACAGATAACAAATCCTCGCAACCCGACGTGTAAAAGGGGTTGTCAATCCCTTTCGGGTAGCGGCGCCCCAAGATGGGCAAATGAACGTGAGGAAATTTGTAGTAGATTGATAGATCGAACATCAGATAAAATAAATAAGAATAAAACGCAACAAGGTATTTTTGTATTTTTAGTTTAATAGATCTGAAAATAAATGCAAAGGAAAAGTAGATCGCAAAGGCAAATATATGAGAAAGAGACCCGGGGGCCGTAGGTTTCACTAGTGGCTTCTCTCGAGAAAAATAGCAAACGGTGGGTGAACAAATTACTGTTGGGCAATTGATAGAACTTCAAATAATCATGACGATATCCAGGCAATGATCATTATATAGGCATCACATCCAAGATTAGTAGACCGACTCCTGCCTACATCTACTACTATTATTCCACACATCGACTGCTATCCAGCATGCATCTAATGTATTAAGTTCATGGAAAAACGGAGTAATGCAATAAGAACGATGACATGATGTAGACAAGATCTATCTATGTAGAGATAGACCCCATCGTTTTATCCTTGGTAGCAATGATACATACGTGTCGGTTCCCCTTCTGTCACTGGGATCAAGCACCGTAAGATCGAACCCACTACAAAGCACCTCTTCCCATTGCAAGATAAATAGATCAAGTTGGCCAAACAAAACCCAAATATCGAAGAAGAAATACGAGGCTATAAATAATCATGCATAAAAGAGATCAACGAAACTCAAATAATTTCATGGATATAAAAAGATATAACTGATCATAAACTCAAAGTTCATCGGATCCCAACAAACACACCGGAAAAAGAGTTACATCATATGGATCTCCAAGAGACCATTGTATTGAGAATTCAACGAGAGAGAGGAAGCCATCTAGCTACTAACTACGGGCCCGAAGGTCTACAAAGGACTACTCACGCATCATCGGAGAGGCACCAATGGAGGTGGTGAACCCCATCCGAGATGGTGTCTAGATTGGATCTGGTGGTTCTGGACTCTGCGATGGCTGGATCAATATTTTGTTGACTCCCCTAGGGTTTCTGGAATATTGGAGTATTTATACAGCAAAGAGGAGGTCCGGGGGCAACCTAGGTGGGCACAACCCACCAGGGCGCGCCTGGGCCTCCCGGCGTGCCCTGGTGGGTTGTGCTCTCCTCGAAGCACCCCCCAGGCGCAGCTAGGGCCCATTACGTGTCTTCTGGTCCATCAAAAATCTTCGTAAAGTTTCGTGGCATTTGGACTCCGTCTGATATTGATTTCCTGCGATGTAAAAAACATGCAGAAAATGGGAACTGGCACTTGGCAGTATGTCAATAGGTTAGTACCAAAAAAGATATAAAATGACTATAAAATGATTATTAAACATCCCAGATTGATAATATAACAGCATGGAACAATAAAAAATTTAGATACGTTGGAGACGTATCCGCATCCCCAAGCTTAACTCCTACTCGTCCTCGAGTAGGTAAGTGATAAAAACAGAATTTTTGATGTGGAATGCTGCCTAACATGTCATATCATATTCTTTTCTTTAAAGCATGGACATTTGGACTTTTATGTGGTTCAAAGCAATAGTCTAGTTTTGACATGACAATTTAAATACTCAAGCATATCAACAAGCAACCATGTCTTTCAAAAAATCAACGCTAAAATAAGTTATCCCTAGCCCATTTAGCTCAACCATTGATTCATTCATGAAACACACTCGCAAATTAGCTACACCCAATACGCAAGTACGATCATATTGCCTCCTAGTTGGTGCTTGTATAAGAGAAGATGGAGACTCAAATTCAAAATAAAAATTGCATAATGTAAAAGAAAGGCCCTTCGCAGAGGGAAGCAGGGATTTGTAGAGGTGCCAGAGCTCAAAGCGAAAAACTTAGAGATAAAAACATTTTGGGAGGTGTATCCATCCCACCAACGAAAACGACTTAGAGTTCCCAACACTTTCCATGCTAGATATATCATAGGTGGTTCCCAAACAGAAAATAAAGTTTATTCCTTTTCCACCATACTTTCACTTTCCATGGCTAGCCGTATCCACGGTTGCCCTCCATACCAACACTTTCCAAGGAATTTATTATTTGACAACATAAAGTAAATTCATTTTTTTCATTTCGGGACTGGGCATCCCTAAAACCTTTGCCTTACTCTCGTGCAATGACAAGTGAATAAATACTCATCGTGAGAATAACACATCCAACATGGAAAATATTAGCCACCCCTCACCGCTCGCGAGCGAAACAAACACACAAAAGTGAAGTTTATTTTGAAAATTAGAGATGGCACATGCAAATTTGCTTAGAATGGCGAAAGAATATCGCATATAGGTAGATATAGTGGACTCATGTGGCAAAATTGGTTTAAAGGATTTTAGATGCACAAGTAGAGATCATACTTAGTGCAAAATGAAGGCTAGCAAAAGATTGAGAAGCGACCAACCAAGAAACGAATAATCTCATAAGCAAGCATTAAGCATAATTAACACCGAATAATGCACCATAAGTAGGATATAATTTCATTGCATGAATATTGACTTTCGTTCTTGCATAGGGAATCACAAACCTTAACACCAACATTCTTACTAAAGCACAATTACTCATCAACATAACTCACATATCACATCATCATATCTCAAAACTATTACTAAGAATCAAGTTTATTTTATCCAGTGATCTTCATGAAAGTTTTTATTATATCCTTCTTAGATATCTATCACTTTGGTACTAATTTTCATGTGTTTCTTTTCATAAGCTCAAACAAATATAAGTGAAGATCATGAGCATAAATTCTTCTTTCTCCCAAAACAATTTAAGTGAAGCAAGAGAGAATTTCTTGAAAATTTTACTAACTCTCAAATAAATCTAAGTGAAAAGAGAGAATTTCTTAAAAAAATACTAAAGCACACCATGCTCAAAAACATATAAGTGAAGCACTAGAGCAAGTCCATAGCTCATAAAAATTTAAGTGAAGCGTAGAGAGCAATTCTAACAAGTCATGACATAATTTTGGCTCTCTCAAATAGGTGTGTCCAGCAAGGGATCAAGACTTAAAACACAAAATAAAACAAGCAAAGACTCATATCATACAAGACGCTCCAAGCAAAACACATAGTATGTGACCAATAAAAATATAGCTTCGAGTAAAATACCGATTGTTGTTAGACGAAAGAGGGGATGCCACTCGAGGGCATCCCCAAGCTTAGTTGGTTGCTCATTTTTGAATAATAGCTTGGGATGCCGGGGCATCCCCAAGCTTAGGCTCTTCTATCCTTCCTTCATCCATCGTAAGATAACCCAAAACTTGAAAACTTCAATCACACAAAACTCAACAAAACCTTCGTGAGATCCGTTAGTATAAGAAAACAAGCCACTACTATAAGTACTGTATCAAACCAATTCATATTTTATTTTTTCATTATATCTACTGTATTCCAACTTTTCTATGGAAAAAACTCATTAAAGAAAACCATAGAGCCATCAAAACAAGCACACAACGCAAAGAAAACAGAATCTGTCAAAACAGAACAGTTTGTAGCAATCTGAATATTTAGAATACTTCTGTAACTCCAAAAATTCTGAAAAATTAGGACGACCAGGGTAATTTGTATATTAATCTTCTTAAAAAAGAATCAGGGAAAAATCACTTTTCTGTGATATATGAAAATTATTTTCGTGAGTGCATAACTTTCTGTTTTTCAGCAAGATCAAACAACTATCACCCAAGAAGATCCTAAAGGCTTTACTTGGCACATACACTAATTAAAACAAAAAAAACACAATCATAACAGTAGCATAATTGTTCAAACACTCAAGAACAGAAATCAAAAAGCAAAAACAAATTTTATTCATTGGGCTGCCTCCCAACAAGCGCTATAGTTTTATGCCCTTAGCTAGGCATAAAGCAAGGATATAAGTATTGTCATCTTTGGTTCGAGATCCATAAGATGCTCTCATGATTGATTCATATGGTGGCTTAATTCTTGTTCTAGGAAAGTGTTCCATACCCTTCCCCAAAGAAAATTGGAACTTGATATCGCCTTCTTTCATATAAATCACGGCACCGATAGTGCGTAAAAACGGTGTACCAAGAATAATTGGACAAGACGGATTGCAATCAATATCAAGAACAATAAAATCCATGGGCACATAATTCCTATTTGCAAGAATAAGAACATCATCAATTCTTCCCATAGGCTTTTTAATAGTAGAACCCGCCAAGTGCACATTTAAAGAACACGATTCAATATCGGTAAGACCAAGCACATCACATAAAGATTTCGGAATTGTAGAAACACTAGCACCCAAGTCACACAAAGCAAAACACTCATAATTTTTAATCTTGACTTTGATAGTAGGTTCTCATTCATCATGCAATTTTCTAGGAATTGAAACTTCTAATTCCAAATTTTCTTCAAAAGCTTTCATCATAGCATCAACAATATGTTTAGTAAAAGCTTTATTTTGTTCATAGGCATGTGGTGAATTTATCATGGCTTGCAACAAAGAAATACAATCAATTAAAGATCAACTATCATAATTAAAGTCTTTGTAATCCAAAAGAGTGGGCATATCACTAGTTAAAGTTTTGATCTCTCCAAACCCACTTTTATCAATTTTCTCAACAAGATTTTCACCCTTCGAACCATCGGGACGCCTTCTAACTAAAGTTGAGTCTTCTCCAGTCCCTTTTTCATCAATCTTAACTTTAGTAAACAAGGAATCAATAGAAGAAACACCAATCATTTTAAGATCTTCATCACTTTTGCGAAAGTAGTCACTAGTAAACGCTTTTTCTAAAAATCCTCTTTTAGCTCTAAGCATAGCGGTTCTTTTCTTACTTTCATCAACATAAAGAGATTTACTTGATTCATCAACTTTAGGTACAAAAATTATCATCTTGAGATTTTCCACATCATGAGAAATTCTATCAACACTTCTAGACAAGTCATCAATCTTATTCAACTTTTCTTCTATAAAGTGTTGAAAACTTTTTGCGTATTGATAAATTCTTTAATATTATTCTCAAGATAGAGGTGTTCCTATTATTATTGTAAGATTGATTTCCAAAGGAATTACCATAATTATTGGAGGAACTACTAGCAAAAGGCCTAGGATTAAAATTACCTCTATAATCATTGTTATTGAAATTATTTCGAGAGATAAAATTCACATCTATGGCATCACTATTTTGCTCAATGAAAGTAGACAAAGGCATATCATTAAAATCAATAGGAGCACTTTTACTAGCAACCAATTTCATAAGAGCATCAACTTTTTCACTCAAAGAAGAAATTTCTTCAACCGAATTAACTTTTTTACTAGTAGGAGCTCTTTCGGTATGCCATTGTGAATAATTTACAATGATATTATCAAGCAATTTGGTGGCTTCACCCAAAGTAATTTCCATAAAAGTACCACCCGTAGTAGAATCTAAAAGATTACGAGAAACAAAATTCAACCCCGCATAAATTTTTTGTATGATCATCCAAAGATTCAACTCATGAGTTGGGCAATTCCTTAGCATCATTTTCATCTTTTCCCAAGATTGTGCAACATGCTCATGTTCAAGCTGCTTGAAATTCATGATCTGGGTTCTAAGGAAAATAATTTTTGCTGGCAAAAAATACATAGTGATAAAAGCATCTTTGCACTTATTCCAAAAATCGATACTATTGCGAGGCAAAGAGGAAAACCAAATTTTGGCTGAATCACGCAAGGAAAACAGAAATAATTTCATCTTCACCACATCATTGTCCACATCTTTTTTCTTTTGCATATCTGATACGTCTCCAACATATCTATAATTTATGAAGTATTCATGCTATTATATTATCTGTTTTGGATGTTTATGGGCTTTACTAAACACTTTTATATTATTTTTGGGACTAACCTATTAACCGGAGGCCCAGCCCAAATTGCTGTTTTCTTGCCTATTTCAGTGTTTCGAAGAAAAGGAATATCAAACGGAGTCCAAACGGAATGAAACCTTCGAGAGAGTTATTTTTGGAACGGAAGCAATCCACGAGACTTGGAGTAGACGTCAGGGAAGCTTTGAGGAAGCCATGAGACAGGGAGGCGCGCCTTACCCTCTGGGCGCGCCCCCACCCTCGTGGGCCCCTCATGGCTCCCCTGACCGACTTCTTTCGCCTATATATGTCCATATACCCTAAAAACATCGAAGGGCAGAATAGATCGGGAGTTCCGCCGCCGCAAGCCTCTATAGCCACCAAAAACCAATCGGGACCCTGTTCCAGCACCCTGCCGGAGGGGGGATCCCTCACCGGTGGCCATCTTCATCATCCCGGCGCACTCCATGACGAGGAGGGAGTAGTTCACCCTCGGGGCTGAGGGTATGTACCAGTAGCTATGTGTTTGATCTCTCTCTCTCTCTCTCTCACTCTCTCGTGTTTTTGATTCGGCACGATCTTGATGTACCGCGAGCTTTGCTATTATAGTTGGATCTTATGATGTTTCTCCCCCTCTACTCTCTTGTAATGGATCGAGTTTTCCCTTTGAAGTTATCTTATCGGATTGAGTCTTTAAGGATTTTAGAACACTTGATGTATGTCTTGCATGTGCTTATCTGTGGTGACAATGGGATATTCACGTGATCTACTTGATGTATGTTTTGGTGATCAACTTGCGGGTTCAGTGACCTTGTGAACTTATGCATAGGGGTTGGCACACGTTTTCGTCTTGACTCTCCGGGAGAAACTTTGGGGCACTCTTTGAAGTACTTTGTGTTGGTTGAATAGATGAACCTGAGATTGTGTGATGCATATCGTATAATCATACCCACGGATACTTGAGGTGACATTGGAGTATCTAGGTGACATTAGTGTTTTGGTTGATTTGTGTCTTAAGGTGTTATTCTAGTACGAACTCTATGATAGATCGAACGGAAAGAATAGCTTCGTGTTATTTTTACTACGGACTCTTGAATAGATCGATCAGAAAGAATAACTTTGAGGTGGTTCCGTACCCTACAATAATCTCTTCGTTTGTTCTCCGCTATTAGTGACTTTGGACTGACTTTTTGTTGCATGTTGAGGGATAGTTATATGATCCAATTATGTTATTATTGTTGAGAGAACTTGCACTCGTGAAAGTATGAACCCTAGGCCTTGTTTCAACGCATTGCAATACCTTTTACGCTCACTTTTATCATTAGTTACCTTGCTGTTTTTATAATTTAAGATTACAAAAACCTATATCTATCGTCCATATTGCACTTGTATCACCATCTCTTCGCCGAACTAGTGCACCTATACAATTTACCATTGTATTGGGTGTGTTGGGGACACAAGAGACTCTTTGTTATTTGGTTGCAGGGTTGCTTGAGAGAGACCATATTCATCCTACACGTCCCACGGATTGATAAACCTTAGGTCATCCACTTGAGGGAAATTTGCTACTATCCTACAAACCTCTGCACTTGGAGGCCCAACAACGTCTACAAGGAGAAGGCTGCGTAGTAGACATCAAGCTCTTTTCTGGCGCCGTTGCCGGGGTGGTGAGTGCTTGAAGGTATATCTTTAGATCTTGCCATCGAATCTTTTAGTTTCTTGTTTTATCACTAGTTTAGTTTATAAAGAAAACTACTAAAAAATGGAATTAAGGTTGTCTCATATGCTTCATCTTTTTAATGTCTTCCGTGAAAATAATGGGAAGGAAAATTGTGCTCAAGTACTAGAAGAAGAATTACATAGAATGCTTGGCATAAAATATGTGAATGATGAGCATGATTAATGTTGTTAGTATGAATTCTTTGAATGCCCATGATGCTAATGATATGCAAAGCCACAAGCTTGGGGATGCTATGTTTGATGAAGATGATATGTTTAGTCCTTCAAGTTTTGATGAGCAAATTTATTATGATGAAAGCATGCCTCCTGTTTATGATGATTATTGTGATGACAGGTATGCTATAAAGAATAAAGATAACCATGAAACTTTTCATCATGATTTTAATTTTCAATTGGATTATGCTTCACATGATAGTTATTTTGTTGAGTTTGCTCCCACTACTACTCATGAGAAGAAATTTGCTTATGTGGAGAGTAATAAAAATTCTATGCTTGTGGATCATGAAAAGAATGCTTTATGTGATAGTTATATTGTTGAATTCATTCATGATGCTACTGAAAATTATTATGAGGGAGGAACATATGCTTGTAGGAATTGCAATAATATCAAGTTTCCTCTCTATGTGTTGAAAATCTTGAAGTTATGCTTGTTTTGCCTTCCTATGCTAGTTGATTATTGTTCCCATAAGTTGTTTGCTCACAAAATCCCTATGAATAGGAAGTGGGTTAGACTTAAATGTGCTAGTCATATGCTTCATGATGCTCCCATTATGTTTCAATTCTTATCGTTTATGTGAGCATCATTGTCATCATCATGCCTAGCTAGAAAGGCATTAAAGAAAAGCGCTTGTTGGGAGACAACCCAACATTTATACCTACTGTTTTTGTGTCTTCACATGATTATGCTACTGTAGTAATCATGTTTTATAGCTTTTGTTTCAATAAAGTGCCAAGTAAGACCTTTAGGATAACCTACGGTGATAGTTAATTTGATCTTGCTGAAAAACAGAAACTTTTGTGCGCACGAGATTCGTTTTCATAAATCACAGAAACGTGCTTTTTAGTTGATTCTTTTTGCAGAAGATAAATAAACTAATTGCTCAGGTTTTCCTAATTTGGTAGGATTTTTAAAGTTACAGAAGTATTCGAGAGTTACAGATTACTACAGACTGTTCTGTTTTTGACAGATTCTGTTTTCTATGTGTTGTTTGCTTATTTTGATGAATCTATGAGTAGTATCGGAGGGTATGAACCATAGAGAAGTTGGAATACAGTAGATATTACACCAACTAGCAGAGCTACCTGCGCATTTGCGCCGCTAGATTTTTTTATATCTTTATAAATGTTATTTTAGATCTGAGATAATCTGTAGTATGCTTAACTTCATAAAATTATGAATGATTTCACTATAGAAAATCGTCCATGCCAGATAAAAATAATGATATTATTATTTATGTTGGTAGAACAATATGTGATGTAATAAATGGTTGACGACACATACTCATCTTAATTTAAGTTTTTATGATTCATCCAAATAGGGAGTTCTAGACTAAGGTTGAAAACCTCACTGCTATATCTTCTAGAGTGAACGATCAACCATGTATAAGATATGACCATTTTTGTTCTCCTTCATCGTCCGTCTCATCATTAGCAATATTGCACATACATTAATACAATATCTTGCATCTAGCTAATTTGTCGCACTCATCCTACTCTAATTCCTGTTAGATATGTATAACAATGAATGTGCTATCCTAAATATCTTGCATGCCCTCTGTGATATATGTATCTAGGCACGTACTCTTTGTCCATTCCAAATTTACCAAATCACATTCATTTTCAGTAACCATGAATTCGATCTACCATTAATTAAGAAATCATGAATGTTTCCACTCATCTCCATTCCACTCCTTGAACTCTTTTCATATATTGGCAAAACCATTCACAATAATACATCTAACGCATATTTCTTACTTTGGTCATCGTTACAATGAACACATGCATGTCAAGAATTCCGAGGCAGGTTGCGTTGACCTTTTTCCCGATATTACATATTGCTTGTTATCAATAGAATATCAAAATTGTTTTTTATTCCATTTATATTTTGACGTTTGAATCTCATATATAACTCAGTGTCTATAAGGAAACCAAATATGAACATCCTTTTAGTGTGAGCCAATTTACCGTCGGCTTTTCTTTTATCAAATTTCATATAGAGAAAATATTTTATGCTTTATTATCCCATACAAATTTTAGTACATGAAATATTATTAGATTAGCAATAAGCATATGAATTCCAAAATGGATTTATTACATATTATTCCAAAGTACTAATATTTTTTCCTGATCATGACTATGTTATTTTACATTATCTTATATTTAATACATTCTTTGCACATATGTTGCTGATAAACTTTAGCCAAATCATTCACTCTTGGCTACCTCTCGTTATTGCTTTTTGTTATGATGGTGTGGAATATATTTTATTTAACTATCATGTTTTCTTGCCAATGAAAATGTAGTTAACGATGGGATTGAGCCTAACTCGCTTGGATATAATTCACATGATCATGATTCATTTACTCGCAAATATGATTTTGAATTTCATATTTAGTATACTGTCATGGCTATCATGCAAAATTATATATTGATTGAAAATGTCTAACATATCTGATTTTTTACTTTGCTAATATCAAAATTTACATTCTTAATGTGTACATGTCAATATCTAATTTACTAATCCGATTGGTAAGGGCGATTGCAATCGCTCTTAGTAGCATTTTTTGCTTTCTAATCAGAACATGAAGGGTGACTCATATAGGCATTGGACTCTAGTACGTGCCTATGCATGTGTTGCCTGATATGAGCTTAATCACAAAAAAAAGCATGTAGTGTTGGCTCATATGTGTTGGACTCGGTCAGATTAGGCTATTCGGGGAATTTTTTTTTTCCAATGTTGTTTGGCCTACACATACTTTTGTTACAAAAGCCTCTCTTTAAAAAAAAATCTGTGTACGATCTAGTTCTATATGCGGTGTCAAAACTGGACTCAGCTCGTACGTGAACCTGTTTTGTTATTGTTTCGGACAGAACTTTATGTAGGATTTTTTAGAGGTAGTTTACCTTTTTTTCTCCCTCTATTTTTTAATGGACGTGTCTATAATGATTGTGTACGTGACTTTTATTCCAAGCAGGCCTTCACATAATTTCCTTTTCCAGTAATACGTACTATTGTATGCATGTTGGACTACCGATTGACGCCCATCAAAAACCTCCCATAGACCTGTCAGTAATAGGATCTGCACGTTGTTTATTTTTACGTAATGTTTCATCTTTTAATCTCAACCATTATAATTAGAATCAACGAATTATATATTTTTGTCTTATGTGTACAATTTTTCATACCATCCAATATAGTTCTATTATTTATCCATCACTAAGTGTATCTATATTTACAACTGAATTCATATATAATATTAATAAATTGTACACGGATTTAATGTAAAATTTTATATATGTTTCTAATATTATTGGTTTAAATAAAAATGCTTGTTTTTCTAATAATATTTTATATATATATATATATATATATATATATATATATATATATATATATATATATATATATATATATATATATATATATATATATATATATATTGTACTCCTTCCGATCCGAAAAAAGTGTCGTGGTTTTAGTTCAAATTTGATCTGGTAAGCATCATTGATTGGACGGATCTGTGTGTCTCACGCTTCTAACCGTTACCACCTCGCTTGATTTTTTTATCCTTTGATGGCCCACTACTATTTGACATAAGCTTTTCTGATTTCCTGGAGTGTGAAACTGGGGCCAAATGTGGCAGGTACTTGGAATAAAAAAAAAGGTGGCAGGTTCCTCACGTAGCCTCTAGCTACGCAAGATTCTTTTCTTTTCTTAACAGAATTCAAACCGAAATTATTTAGGTGTCCGTGTACTTCACACATATAAAAAAATATGACGTTGGCTTTCCAAACTTTGAGTTGTCCTTCTACTATACGTGATTCCTTTATTTATTTTTCTCCACTGTCTACATCATAGGTACTTGTACGTGACAGATGCAAAATAGTGCATGTCCAGAATATTTGTATGTAACGTAATATCGTTAAATCACAGCCATAAATATTACTAATCAACGATGTATATTATTTTAGCTTATGTGGAAGAACTTGGTGTCTTATTTGACTTCTGTCTTAATTATATAATAGATATGAATTTAGAATGAGTTCACAACAGTACCTAAGTGGTGGTTTTATTTTCTTATACTAACGGAGCTTACGAGTTTTCTGCTGAGTTTTGTGTTGTGAAGTTTTCAAGTTTTGGATAAAGATTCGATGGACTATGGAATAAGGAGTGGCAAGAGCCTAAGCATGGGGATGACCAAGGAACCCCAAAGCAATATTCAAGGACAACCAAGAGCCTAAGCTTGGGGATGCCCCGGAAGGCATCCCCTCTTTCGTCTTCTTTCATCGGTAATTTTACTTGGAGCTATATTTTTATTCACCACATGATATGTGTTTTGCTTGGAGCGTCATTTTCTTTTGTCTTGCTGTTATTTATAATAATGTTTTGAATCTCTATTTTCAATAAAAATGTCAAGGATAGCCTTTACCATGCTTATTTTGCAAGTATACATGTTGCTGTTTCAAAACAGAAAGTTTATCGCTGTTGCAAAAATTCCCTAGAAAAGTCAGAAAATGATAAAATGTTGAAACTTTTTGCATATTGAGCTCTGATAAATTTTCTACAGTGTGGTATAATTTCATAATGTTTGGAGTTTGGAAGTATGATGAATCTTGCATTCTTTACAGACTGTACTGTTTTGGCAGATTGCTGTTATGTTTACATTGTTTGCATATGTTTGCTTGTTTAATGATTCTATTTGAGGATAGGAGTATTAAATATGCAGAGGCATTTAGTATGCAATGTTGAATAATAATTTTAGTGATTTTTTACAGTAGAAAATGATAAGGTTTTTGCATTGGTTTATACTAACTTATCTCATGAGTTCTTGTTGAGTTTTGTGTGGATGAAGTTTTTGAGATTTAGGGAAACCGAGATATAAAAGGAATTAAGGAGACGCAAAAGCTCAAGCTTGGGGATGCCCAAGGCATCCCAAGATAATATTTCAAGAAGTCTCAAGCATTTAAGCTTGGGGATGACCCGGTAGGCATCCCACCTTTGTTCTTCAACAATTATCGGTTAGTATCGGTTAAGCCTAAGTTTTTGCTTCTTCCCATGATGGGTGCTATCCTTGAAATGTCGTTTTATTTTGTTTTGCTTGCTGTTTGAATAATATCCCAAGATCTTAAATTCTTAGATGAGAGAGGGTCTTCACATAGCTACATAATTATTTAACTACTCATTGATCTTCACTTATATCTTTTTGGAGTAGTTTGTCATTTACTCGTGTGCTTCACTTATATCCTATGAGTAAATAGTTGAATGAGTTGAATACCATAAATCTGAAATTATATATGTTTCATATGCTTATCCCATGGGGATTAATGACTTCACATATAAGAAGTAGAGGCGGTAAATTTATTGAAGGTTAACAAACATTGTATTGGTCACTTGAATAATTCATGAAAGAATATTGATGGAAGAGAGATTTCACATATAAATATACTATCTTGGACATCTTTTATGATTGTGAGCACTCATTAAAATATGACATGCTAAAAGTTGATGTTGGACAAGGAAGACAACGTAATGGGTTATGTTTTCTTATATTTGAAATAAAGTATATTGTCATGGATCATCCAACATGTTGAGCTTGCCTTTCTCCCTCATTCTAGCCAATTCTTTGCACCAAGTAGAGATACTACTTGTGCTTCCAAATACCCTTAAACCCAGTTTTGCCATGAGAGTCCACCATATCTACCCCTGGATTGAGTAAGATCCTTCAAGTAAGTTGTCATTGTTGCATGCAATAAAAATTGCTCGTTAAATATGTATGATTTATTAGTGTGGAGAAAATAAGCTTTATACGATCTTGTGATGTGGAAGAAATAAAAGCGATGGACTGCATAATAAAGCTCCATATCACAAGTGGCAATATAAAGTGACGTTCTTTCGCATTAAGATTTTGTGCATCCAACCATAAAAGCACGTGACAACCTCTGCTTCCCTCTGCAAAGGGCCTATCTTTTATTCTTGTCTTATGCCTTATGCAAGAGTCATGGTGATCTTCACCTTCGCTTTTTACATTTTATCCTTTGGCGAGCACGTTGTGTTGGAAAGATCCTGATATATATATCCAATTGGATGTAAGGCATCATGAACTATTATTGTTGACATTACCCTTGAGGTAAAAGGTTGGGAGGCGAAACTATAAGCCCCTATCTTTCTCTGTGTCCGATTAAAACTCAATACCCATAAGTATCGCGTGATTGTTAGCAATCATGGAAGACTATATGATAGTTGAGTATGTGGGATTTGCTAAATCAAAGCTCTTACATAGACCCTTCCTGAAAATAAGATGAATTATAATTGTTTGATGACTGAGAACATAGTTTGTTAGTTTTCAAGAAAGTTTATGGTCTATGCTTTAACATGTGAATAGCTTGTTACTTGATCATGAAAAGTTTTATGAGTTGAGCTACTGTTATGACATATAATGATGCTAGAAAAGGTGATTGAAATTATCATTGATCAAACTAGTGCACCTGCTAGCATTCACACTTCATAAATTATTTCTTTTATCATTTACCTACTCGAGGACGAGCAGGAATTAAGCTTGGGGATGCTGATACGTCTCCAACGTATCTATAATTTATGAAGTATTCATGCTATTATATTATCTGTTTTGGATGTTTATGGGCTTTACTAAACACTTTTATATTATTTTTGGGACTAACCTATTAACTGGAGGCCCAGCCCAAATTGTTGTTTTCTTGCCTATTTCAGTGTTTCGAAGAAAAGGAATATCAAACGGAGTCCAAACGGAATGAAAACTCTGGGAGAGTTACTTTTGGAACTGAA
The DNA here is from genome assembly GCF_002575655.3 of Aegilops tauschii subsp. strangulata. Lineage (NCBI taxonomy): Eukaryota > Viridiplantae > Streptophyta > Magnoliopsida > Poales > Poaceae > Aegilops > Aegilops tauschii. The sequence goes on along the minus strand of NC_053037.3, from coordinate 33,220,991 downwards.
GCAATCCAGGAGACTTGGAGTAGACGTCAGGGAAGCTTCGAGGAAGCAACGAGGCAGGGAGGCGCGCCCCCACCCTCGTGGGCCCCTCGTGGCTCCCCTGACCGACTTCTTTCGCCTATATATGTCCATATACCCTAAAAACATCGAAGAGCAGAATAGATCGGGAGTTCCGCCGCCGCAAGCCTCTATAGCCACCAAAAACCAATCGGGACCCTGTTCCGGCACCCTTACGGAGGGGGGATCCCTCGCCGGTGGCCATCTTCATCATCCCGGCACTCCCCATGACCACGAGGGAGTAGTTCACCCTCGGGGCTGAGGGTATGTACCAGTAGCTATGTGTTTGATCTCTCTCTCTCTCTCTCTCTCTCTCTCTCTCTCTCGTGTTCTTGATTTGGCACGATCTTGATGTACCGCGAGCTTTGCTATAATAGTTGGATCTTATGATGTTTCTCCCCCTCTACTCTCTTGTAATGGATCGAGTTTTCCCTTTGAAGTTATCTTATTGGATTGAGTCTTTAAGGATTTGAGAACACTTGATGTATGTCTTGCATGTGCTTATCTGTGGTGACAATGGGATATTCACGTGATCTACTTGATGTATGTTTTGGTGATCAACTTGCGGGTTCAGTGACCTTGTGAACTTATGCATAGGGGTTGGCACACGTTTTCGTCTTGACTCTCCGGTAGAAACTTTGGGGCACTCTTTGAAGTACTTTGTGTTGGTTGAATAGATGAACCTGAGATTGTGTGATGCATATCGGATAATCATACCCACGGATACTTGAGGTGACATTGGAGTATCTAGGTGATATTAGGGTTTTGGTTAATTTGTGTCTTAAGGTGTTATTCTAGTACGAACTCTGTGATAGACCGAACGGAAAGAATAGCTTCGTGTTATTTTACGCTCGTGAAAGTATGAACCCTAGGCCTTGTTTCAACGCATTGCAATACCTTTTACGCTCACTTTTATCATTAGTTACCTTGCTGTTTTATAATTTAAGATTACAAAAACCTATATCTATCGTCCATATTGCACTTGTATCACCATCTCTTCGCCGAACTAGTGCACCTATACAATTTACCATTGTATTGGGTGTGTTGGGGACACAAGAGACTCTTTGTTATTTGGTTGCAGGGTTGCTTGAGAGAGACCATCTTCATCCTACAGCTCCCACGGATTGATAAACCTTAGGTCATCCACTTGAGGGAAATTTGCTACTGTCCTACAAACCTCTGCACTTGGAGGCCCAACAACGTCTACAAGGAGAAGGATGCGTAGTAGACATCAATATCGCATAATTCCACGATGGTATTAAGATGGGACGCGGCATCGTCATTAGGAGTACCAGAAAATTGATCTTTCATAACAATATTCAGCAAAGCAGTATTAATATCTCAAGACTCCGCACTAGTGGCGGGAGGAGCAATCGGAGTGCCAATAAAATCATTGTTGTTGGTATTTGAGAAATCACACAACTTGGTGTTCTCTTGAGTCATGATGACTACACAACAAGATTGCACTCAAAAATAGATCCGGTAAGAAAACGGCGAACACAAAAAGAGAGGCGAATAGAACTGCAAATTTTTGTGAAGTTGGGGAGAGGAAAACGAGAGGAAAATGGCAAATAATGTAAATTGCGACGAGTTGAGATTGTGATTAGGAACCTGGTATATGTTGAAGATCCTCCCCGGCAACGGCGCCAGAAATTCCTTTTGATGTCGGCTAGGACTACGTCGGTATTTCCCCAAAGAGGAAGGGATGATGCGGCACAGCGATAGTAGGTATTTCCCTCAGTGAAGAAACCAAGGTTATCGAACCAGTAGGAGGACCAAGCAACACAAGGTAAACAACCCCTGCACACAGATAACAAATCCTCGCAACCCGACGTGTAAAAGGGGTTGTCAATCCCATTCGGGTAGCGGCACCCCAAGATGGGCAAACGGACGTGAGGAAATTTGTAGTAGATTGATAGATCGAACGCCAAATAAAATAAATAAGAATAAATTGCAGCAAGGTATTTTTGTATTTTTAGTTTAATAGATCTGAAAATAAATGCAAAGGAAAAGTAGATCGCAAAGGCAAATATATGAGAAAGAGACCCGGGGGCCGTAGGTTTCACTAGTGGCTTCTCTCGAGAAAAATAGCAAACGGTGGGTGAACAAATTACTGTTTGGCAATTGATAGAACTTAAAATATCATGGCGATATCCAGGCAATGATCATTATATAGGCATCACGTCCAAGATTAGTAGACCGACTCCTGCCTGTATCTACTACTATTACTCCACACATCGACCGCTATCCAACATGCATCTAGTGTATTAAGTTCATGGAAAAACGGAGTAATGCAATAAGAACGATGACATGACGTAGACAAGATCTATCTATGTAGAGATATACCCCATCATTTTATCCTTAGTAGCAACGATACATACGTGTCGGTTCCCCTTCTGTCACTGGGATCAAGCACCATAAGATTGAACCAACTACAAAGCACCTCTTCCCATTGCAAGATAAATAGATCAAGTTGGCCAAATAAAACCCAAATATCGGAGAAGAAATACGAGGCTATAAGCAATCATGCATAAAAGAGATCAAAGAAACTCAAATACTTTCATGGATGTAAAAAGATATAACTGATCATAAACTCAAAGTTCATCGGGTCCCAACAAACACACCACAAAAAGAGTTACATCATATGGATCTCCAAGAGACCATTGTATTGAGAATTCAGCGAGAGCGAGGAAGCCATCTAGCTACTAACTACGGGCCCGAAGGTCTACAAAGAACTACTCACGCATCATCGGAGAGGCACCAATAGGTGGTGAACCCCATCTAAGATGGTGTCTAGATTGGATCTGGTGGTTCTGGACTCTGCGGCGGCTGGATCAATATTTCGTCGACTCCCCTAGGGTTTCTGGAATATGGGGGTTATAGAGCAAAGAGGTGCTCCGGGGGGGGGGGGGGGACCCGAGGTGGACACAACCCACCAGTACGTGCCTGGGCCTCCTGGCGCGCCCTGGTGGGTTGTGCTCTCCTCGGAGCACCCCCTAGGCGCAGCCAGGGCCCATTACGTGTCTTCTGGTCCAGAAAAAATGTGCGTAAAGTTTCGTGGCATTTCGACTCCGTCTGATATTGATTTCCTGTGATGTAAAAAACATGTAGAAAACAGCAACTGGCACTTGGCACTATGTCAATAGGTTAGTACCAAAAATTATATAAAACGGTTATAAAACATCCAAGATTGATAATATAACAGCGTGGAACAATCAAAAATTATAGATACGTTGGAGACGTATCAGCATCCCCAAGCTTAACTCCTACTCGTCCTCGAGTAGGTAAGTGATAAAAACAGAATTTTTGATGTGGAATGCTACCTAACATGTCATATGATATTGTTTTCTTTATAGCATGGACATTTGGACTTTTATGTGGTTCAAAGCAATAGTCTAGTTTTGACATGACAATTTAAATACTCAAGCATATCAACAAGCAACCATGTCTTTCAAAATATCAATGCTAAAATAAGTTATCCCTAGCCCATCATGCTCAACCATTGATCCATTCATGAAACACACTCGAATATTAGCTACACCCAATACTCAGGTACGATCATATTGCCTCCTAGTTGGTGCTTTTATAAGAGAAGATGGAGACTCAAATTCAAAATAAAAATTGCATTAAGTAAAAGAAAGGCCCTTCGCAGAGGGAAGTAGGGATTTGTATAGGTGCCAGAGCTCAAAGCGAAAAACTTAGAGATAAAAACATTTTGGGAGGTGTATCCATCCCACCAACGAAAATGACTTAGAGTTCCCAACACTTTCCATGCTAGATATATCAAAGGCGGTCCCAAACAGAAAATAAAGTTTATTCCTTTTCCACCATACTTTCACTTTCCATGGCTAGCCGTATCCACGGTTTCCCTCCACACCAACACTTTCCAAGGAATTTATTATTTGACAACATAAAGTAAATTCATTTTTTTCATTTCGGGACTGGGCATCCCTAAAACCTTTGCCTTACTCTCGTGCAATGACAAGTGAATAAACACTCTTCCTGAGAATAACACATCCAACATGGAAAACATTAGCCACCCCTCATCGCTCCGCGAGCGAAACGAACACATAAAAGAGAAGTTTATTTTGAAAATTAGAGAGGGCACATGCAAATTTGCTTAGAATGGCGAAAGAATACCGCATATAGGTAGATATAGTGGTCTCATGTGGCAAAACTGGTTTAAAGGATTTTGGATGCACAAGTAGAGATCATACTTAGTGCAAATTGAAGGCTAGCAAAAGATTGAGAAGCGACCAACCAAGAAACAAATAATCTCATAAGCAAGCATTAAGCATAATTAACACCGAATAATGCACCATAAGTAGGATATAATTTCATTGCATGACCGTTGACTTTCGTGCTTGCATAGGGAATCACAAACCTTAAAAAATTCCTCGGAGCACACCCCAGGCGCAGCCAGGGCCCATTATGTGTCTTCTGGTCCATAAAAAAGCTCCGTAAAGTTTCATGGCATTTGGACTTCCCCTGATATTGATTTCCTGCGATGTAAAAAACTTACAGAAAACAACAACTGGCACTTGGCACTATGTCAATAGGTTAGTACCAAAAAATGATATAAAATGACTACAAAATGATTATAAAACATCCAAGATTGATAATATAACAGCATGGAACAATCAAAAATTATAGATACATTGGACACGTATCAAACACTTCCAAATTCAAGTGGATCTGGAGGGCTTGCATCCTTCCGAAGATTAAGATTTTCTTATGGCAGGCATCTTGTGGGTGATTGTCGGCTTGTGACCAGATTCGTAAATGTAACGGTCCAGGTTCTGATCGCTGCGCCCTGTGTGGCCAGCGAGAGGACACGACCCATATCTTCTTCAATTGTGTCTTGGCTAAACTATTTTGGTGATGTATCAGATCATGACTACTTGTTTCTTGGAGACCGATTTCCTTCTCAGACCTTCGTATTCTGGCCTCTAACCTGGTTGGGGCCCAGAGAAGAATGTTCTGGGTGGGATTTACAACGGTGTGCTGGACCCTCTGGACAACTAGGAACAAGTTTACCATTGAACATGTCTTTCGTGCTAAACCTGTCGATTGCTTATTTAAAACTTGTATATTCCTGCAGCAGTGGAGATTATTGACTAAGGAGGAGGATAGGGATGCTTTCGATGATATGATGTCCAAGATTCGGGCTACAGCTACCTCCCTTCCTCAAGCTCAAACCGGCAGTTAGGAGTTGTTGGCCCTGCTATCATTGTTTTTGAGTCTCTGGCCTGCGTGCCGTGTACTGGCCTGGGAGCCATGTACGTTAAACCTTAGTTTGGTTGGGTGTGTCACTGATACTTTGTTATTGCTGTGGTGGTTTGCTCTTGTGGTTTGTTATGACTCTGCCTGGTGGCTTTATCTATAAAGTCGGGCTCTGGCCTCTTTTTTATTATATAATGGACGATGGTACGATAATTGATCAGATCATGGCCTAAGAAAATCGGTCCTTGTTGACCTAAGTGGGAGGGCAAAGAAGAAATCAAGGGTACCCACTCAAGTTATGTTTGTTTTAGTTGCAATTTTGTTTGTTAGCCAACCTATCACATGACCACTAGGCCACGTGGTTCATCTCGACTCGATCCCACATTGGCATAAACAACTAGACCAACTCAATGATAACAAGAGATAATGGGTTATCTAAATCGTTCTACCAAAGTGATTGAACATACCATGCTAGCTAGTAAGAAAGTGCTAGATCCATAGTCGAACTTAGCTGGCAGTCAATGCTTGCACGGTGTGGCCTGCCTCCGGTGCTCTTCGTTAGCTAGTTGGTGTAGGCGTAGTGCTGGTCGTTGGAAACGGTGTTGTGCTTGCTCCAATTGTTGCCATTGTGTTGTGATACGTCTCCAACGTATCTATAATTTTTGATTGTTCCATGCTGTTATATTATCAATCTTGGATGATTTATAATCATTTTATAGTCATTTTATATCATTTTCTTGGTACTAACCTGTTGACATAGTGCCAAGTGCCAGTTGTTGTTTTCTGCATGTTTTTTACATCGCAGGAAATCAATATCAGACGGAGTTCAAATGCACGAAACTTCACGGAGATTTTTTATGGACCAGAAGACACCTAATGGGCCAAGTCTGCGTCTGGGGGGGGGGGGTGCTCCGAGCAGAGCACAACCCACCAGGGCGCGCCAGGAGGCCTAGGCGCGCCCTGGTGGGTTATGCCCACCTCGGGTGCCCCCCGGACCGCCTCTTTGCTCTATAAATACCCCAATATTCCAGAAACCCTAGGGGAGTCGACGAAAATCAATTCCAGCCAGCGAAGAGTCCAGAACCACCAGATCCAATCTAGACACCATCACAGATGGGGTTCACCACCTCCATTGGTGCCTCTCCGATGATGCGTGAGTAGTTCTTTGTAGACCTTCGGGTCCGTAGTTAGTAGCTAAATGGCTTCCTCTCTCTCGCTGAATTCTCAATACAATGGTCTCTTGGAGATCCATATGATGTAACTCTTTTTGCGGTGTGTTTGTTGGGATCTGATGAACTTTGAGTTTATGATCAGTTATATCTTCTTATATCCATGAAAGTATTTGTGTTTCTTTGATCTCTTTTATGCATGATAGCTTATAGCCTCGTATTTCTTCTCCGATATTTGGGTTTTGTTTGGCCAACCTGATCTATTTATCTTGCAATGGGAAGAGATGGTTTGTAGTGGGTTTGATCTTACGATGCTTGATCCCAGTGACAGAAGGGGAACCGACACATATGTATCGTTGCTACTAAGGATAAAACGATGGGGTCTATCTCTAAATAGATAGATCTTGTCTACATCATGTCATCGTTCTTATTGCATTACTCCGTTTCTCCATGAACTTAATACACTAGATGCATGGTGGATAGCGGTCGATGTGTGGAGTAATAGTAGTAGATGCAGGGAGGAGTCGGTCTACTAATCTTGGACGTGATGCCTATATAATGATCATTGCCTGGATATCGCCATGATTATTTGAAGTTCTATCAATTGCCCAACAGTAATTTGTTCACCCATAGTTTGCTATTTTTCTCGAGAGAAGCCACTAGTGAAACATACGGCCCCCGGGTCTCTTTCTCATATATTTGCCTTTGCGATCTACTTTTCCTTTGCATTTATTTTCAGATCTACTCAACCAAAAATAAAAAAATACCTTGCTGTGTTTTATTCTTATTTATTTTATTTGGCATTCAATTTATCAATCTACTACCATTTCCTCACGTCTGTTTGCCAATCTTGAAGGCGCCGCTACCCGAAAGGGATTGACAACCCCTTTTACACGTCGGGTTGCGAGTAGTTGTTATTTGTGTGCAGGTGTTGTTTACGTTGTGTTGCTTGGTTCTCCTACTGGTTCGATAACCATGGTTTCTTCACTGAGGGAAATACCTACCGCCGCTCTGCTGCATCATCCCTTCCTCTTTGGGGAAATACCGACATAGTCCTAGTAGACATCAAAAGGAATTTTCTGGCGTCGTTGCCGGGGAGGATCTTCAACATAAACCAGGTTCCTAATCGCAAATCTCATCTCCTCGCAACTTACATTATTTGCCATTTGCCTCTCGTTTTCCTCTCCCGCACTTCACAAAAAATTTCCGTTTTATTCGCCCTCTTTTTCGTTTGCCTTTTTCTCGCTCGATCTTTTGTTTGCTTGTGTGACCATGTGTCCTCTATTTGCTTGCACCTTCACTTGCTAAAAGTCTATTGGTATGGATCGTCATCCACTAGCAAATCCTTTTAAGAGATCTAATTATGTTGAACCAGATGCTAGTGGTTTGATTGCACTTGATTATCTCTATGAAGTTTCGCTTGAAATTCGTGAATCTGAAAAATTGTGATGAAGAAATTTATGAAGTGATTCATGATAGCTCCTTGAATGAAAAGCATGATTGCAATGATTTTACTATGAATTCTATTAATGTCAATTGTGATAATAATATGACAAACCCCAATCTTGGCGATGCTAATTTTGCTATGTCCATTACTTATTGCAATGATCATGATTGGGGTGATTCTTCTTATGATCTTGAAAATTTATTTAAGCCTCATGATGAATATGACATTGATAATAATGTTGACAATAATATTGAAAGTCGGTTTGGAAGAGCATCAACTTTAGGTAAAAATAATCCCACATATTTGGAGAGCGTTTAATCTTATGAAAATTTTGACAAAATTGGGTTCGGAGAGGTCATGAATTTAGTTGATGTTAATCCCACTATCTTGGAAGATTATAAGACTTTTATGCATGTGGATCATGAAAAGAAAATTTTATATGATTGATATATCGTTGAATTTGAGTATGATCCTAGATGTAATTATTATGAGAGAGGAAAATATGGTTGGAAAATTTTTCATGTTACTAATCTACCTCTCGTTATGTTGAGATTTTCAATGCTTTATTCCTCTCCTTTGCATATGCTAGATATTTCTTGTCTTGATAATTTGTTTACTTATAAAATTCCTATGCATAGGGAGTATGTTAGACTTAAATGTGTTTGTCACATGTTTTAGGATGCTCTTTTTGTGTTTCAATTATTATCTTTTATGTGAGCATCAATAAAATCTTATGCCTAGCTAAGGGCGTAAAACGATAGCGCTTGTTGGGAGGCAACCCAATGAATAAAATTTATTTTTGATTTTTGCTTTCTGTTCTTGAGTGTTTGCACAATTATGCTACTGTTATGATTGTGTTTTTTCGTGTTTTAATTAGTGTTTGTGCCAAGTAAAGCCTTTAGGATCTTCTTGGGTGATAGTTGTTTGATCTTGCTGAAAAATAGAAACTTATGCACTCACAAAAATAATTTTCATAAATCAAAGAAAGGTGTTTTTTCCATGATTCTTTTTGCAGAAGATTAATATACAATTAACCCAGGTCGGCCTAATTTTTTAGGATTTTTGGAGTTCCTCAAGTATTCGAAATAGTCAGATTGCTACAGACTGTTCTGTTTTGACAGATTCTGGTTTCTTTGCGTTGTGTGCTTGTTTTGATGTCTCTATGGTTTTCTTTAATGAGTTTTTGCCATAGAAATGTTGGAATACAGTAGATATAATGCAAAAATAAAATATGAATTGGTTTGATACAATACTTATAGTAGTGGTTTGCTTTCTTGCACTAACGGATCTCATGAAGGTTTTGTTGAGTTTTGTGTGATTGAAGTTTTCAAGTTTTGGGTAATCTTACGATGGATGAAGGAATAAGGAGTAAGAAGATCCTAAGCTTGGGGATGCCCCAGCATCCCAACCTATTATCCAAAAATGAGCAAACAACTAAGCTTGGGGATGCCCCCGAGTGGCATCCCCTCTTTCTTCTAACGACCATCAGTATTTTACTCGAAGCATATTTTTATTCATCACATACTATGTGTTTTGCTTGGAGCGTCTTGTATGACCTGAGTCTTTGCTTGTTTTATTTTGTGTTTTAAGTCTTCAATCCTTGCTAGACACACCTATTTGAGAGAGCCAAAATTATGTCATGACTTGTTAGAATTGCTCTCTATGCTTCACTTAAATCTTTTATGAGCTATGGACTTGCTCTAGTGCTTCACTTATATCCTTTTGAGCACGGTGTGCTTTAGTATTTTTGAAGAAATGCTCTCTTGCTTCACTTAGATTTATTTGAGAGCTAGTAAAATTTTCAAGAGATTCTCTCTTGCTTCACTTAAATTATTTTGAGAGAAAGAAAAAATTATGCTCATGATTTTCACTTATATTTGTTTGAGCTTATGAAAAGCAACATACGGAAATTAGTTCCAAAGTGATAGATATCCAAGAAGTATATAATAGAAACTTTCATGAAGACCATTGGACAAAATAAACTTGATTCTTAGTAATTGTTTTGAGATATGATGATGTGATATGTGAGTTATGTTGATGAGTAATTATGCTTTAGTAAGAATATTGGTGTTAAGGTTTGTGATTCCCTATGCAAGCACGAAAGTCAATAGTTATGCAATGAAATTATATCCTACTTGTGGTGCATTATTCGGTGTTAATTATGCTTAATGCTTGCTTATGAGATTATTCGTTTCTTGGTTGGTCGCTTCTCAATCTTTTGCTAGCCTTCATTTTGCACTAAGTATGATCTCTACTTGTGCATCCAAAATCCTTTAAACCAGTTTTGCCACATGAGTCCACTATATCTACCTATATGCGGTATTCTTTTGCCGTTCTAAGCAAATTTGTATGTGCCATCTCAAATTTTCAAAATAAACTTCTCTTTTGTGTGTTCGTTCTGCTCGCGGAGCGGTGAGGGCTGGCTAATATTTTCTATGCTAGATGCGTTATTCTCACGATGAGTGTTTATTCACTTGTCATTGCACGAGAGTAAGGCAAAGATTTTAGGGATGCCCAATCCCGAAATGAAAAATGAATTTACTTTATGTTCTCAAATAATAAATTCCTTGGAAAGTGTTGGTATGGAAGGCAACCGTGGATTCGGCTAGCCATGGAAAATGAAAGTATGGTGGAAAAAGGAATAAACTTTATTTTCTGTTTGGGAACCGCCTATGATATATTTAGCATGGAAAGTGTTGGGAACTCTAAGTCGTTTTCGTTGGTGGGAAGGATACACCTCCCAACATGTTTTTATCTCTAAGTTTTTCGCTTTGAGCTCTGGCACCTCTACAAATACCTACTTCCCTCTGCGAAGGGCCTTTCTTTTACTTTATACAATTTTTATTTTTGATTTTGAATCTCCATCTTCTCTTATAAAAGCACCAACTAGGAGGCACTATGATCATGAGTGAGTATTGCGTGTAGCTAATATTCGAATGTGTTTCACGAATAGATCAATGATTGAGCATGATGGGCTAGGGATAGCTTATTTTAGCGTTGATATTTTGAAAGACATGGTTGCTTGTTGATTTTCTTGAGTATTTAAATTATCATGTCAAAACTAGACTATTGCTTTGAACAATATAAAAGTCCAAATGTCCATGCTATAAAGAAAAGAATATGATATGACATGTTAGGCAGCATTCCACATCAAAAATTCTGTTTTTATCACTTACCTACTCGAGAACGAGTAGGAGTTAAGCTTGGGGATGCTGATACGTCTCCAATGTATCTATAATTTTTGATTGTTCCATGCTGTTATATTATCAATCTTGGATGTTTTATAATCATTTTATAGTAATTTTATATCATTTTTTGGTACTAACCTATTGGCATAGTGCCAAGTGCTAGTTGCTGTTTTCTGCATGTTTTTTACATCGCAGGAAATCAATATCAGACGGAGTCCAAATGCAATGAAACTTCACGGAGATTTTTTATGGACCAGAAGACACCTAATGGGCCAAGGCTGCGTCTAGGGGGGGGGGGGGGGTGCTCCGAGGAGAGCACAACCCACCAGGGCGCGCCAGGAGGCCCATGCGCGCCTTGGTGGGTTGTGCCCCCCGAACCGCCTCTTTGCTCTATAAATACCCCAATAATCCAGAAACCCTAGGGGAGTTGACGACATCATTTCCAGCCGCCGCAGAGTCTAGAACCACCAGATCCAATCTGGACACCATCACGGATGGGGTTCACCACCTCCATTGGTGCCTCTCCGATGATGCGTGAGTAGTTCTTTGTAGACCTTTGGGTCCGTAGTTAGTAGCTAGATGGCTTCCTCTCTCTCGCTGAATTCTCAATACAATGGTCTCTTGGATATCCATATGATGTAACTCTTTTTGCGGTGTGTTTGTTGGGATCTGATGAACTTTGAGTTTATGATCAGTTATATCTTTTTATATCCATGAAAGTATTTGTGTTTCTTTGATCTCTTTTATGCATGATAGCTTATAGCCTCGTATTTCTTCTCCGATATTTGGGTTTTGTTTGGCCAACCTGATCTATATATCTTGCAATGGGAAGAGATGGTTTGTAGTGGGTTTGATCTTACGGTGCTTGATCCCAGTGACAGAAGGGGAACCGACACGCATGTATCGTTGCTACTAAGGATAAAACGATGGGGTCTATCTCTAAATAGATAGATCTTGTCTACATCATGTCATCGTTCTTATTGCATTACTCCGTTTCTCCATGAACTTAATACACTAGATGCATGCTGGATAGCGGTCGATGTGTGGAGTAATAGTAGTAGATGCAGGCAGGAGTCGGCCTACTAATCTTGAACGTGATGCCTATATAATGATCATTGCCTGGATATCTTCATGATTATTTAAAGTTCTATCAATTGCCCAACAGTAATTTGTTCACCCACCGTTTGCTATTTTTCTCGAGAGAAGCCACTAGTGAAACCTACGGCCCCCGGGTCTCTTTCTCATATATTTGCCTTTGCGGTCTACTTTTCGTTTGCATTTATTTTCACATCTACTAAACCAAAAATACAAAAATACCTTGCTTCGTTTTATTCTTATTTATTTTATTTGTCGGTGAACAAAAGTAGGGGCTCTCCTTTTGACCCCTTACTTGTGCACGGGCAGTCAGAGCCACACCTGCGGCCTCACTTAGCAGGGCAGAAGAGGGAAGCCGGAGCACAAGGCAACCAAGGCAACGCCAAGACCAGAGACACAAAGAGCAAAGGGGACGAAGCAGGCTCCCCCGGCAAGACCCTTGCCGGGGCAGCTTCAGCGGCCCTGGCAAGAGCCTTGCCGGGGAAGCTCGCCCAACACCAGCAGAGCGCGCCACCCTTAAGTCCACGGTTTCCGACGTAATCAACCACATTGGAACCAAGGCTCGGGAAGCGCCTCCATGGTGGCATGCAGATCTTTGTCAAGATCACGAATACACAAGATCAGATGAGGACCAGAAGACGACGATCCTCGGCAAGATCCTTGCCGAGGAAATCCACGAGGCCCCCGGCAAGATCCTTGCCGGGGACGACTACGACGCCCCGGCAAGACCCTTGTCGAGGACATCGGTGGGGCCGCTGCTACCTCTTGAGCACTGCGTTGGTTTTCCCTTGAAGAGGAAAGGGTGATGCAGCAAAGTAGCGTAAGTATTTCCCTCAGTTTTTGAGAACCAAGGTATCAATCCAGTAGGAGGCTATGCGCGAGTCCCTCGCACCTATACAAACAAATAAATCCTCGCAACCAACGCGATAAGGGGTTGTCAATCCCTACATGGTCACTTACGAGAGTGAGATCTGATAGATATGATAGGATAATATTTTTGGTATTTTTATGATAAAGATGCAAAGTAAAATAAAAGCAAAGTAAAAAGCAACGGAAATAACAAAGTGTTGGAAGATTAATATGATGGAAGATAGACCCGGGGGCCATAGGTTTCACTAGTGGCTTCTCTTGAGAGCATAAGTATTTTACGGTGGGTGAACAAATTACTGTTGAGCGATTGACAGAATTGAGCATAGTTATGAGAATATCTAGGTATGATCATGTATATAGGAATCACGTCCGAGAGAAGTAGACCGACTCCTGCCTGCATCTACTACTATTACTCCACACATCGACCGCTATCCAGCATGCATCTAGAGTATTAAGTTCATAAGAACAGAGTAACGCCTTAAGCAAGATGACATGATGTAGAGGGATAAATTCATGCAATATGATAAAAATCCCATCTTGTTATCCTCGATGGCAACAATACAATACGTGCCTTGCTGCCCCTACTGTCACTGGGAAAGGACACCGCAAGATTGAACCCAAAGCTAAGCACTTCTCCCATTGCAAGAAAGATCAATCTAGTTGGCCAAACCAAACTGATAATTCGAAGAGACTTGCAAAGATAACCAATCTTACATAAAAGAATTCAGAAGATTCAAATATTGTTCATAGATAAACTTGATCATAAACCCACAATTCATCGGTCTCAACAAACACACCGCAAAAGAAGATTACATCGAATAGATCTCCACAAGAGAGGGGGAGAACATTGTATTGAGATCCAAAAAGAGAGAAGAAGCCATCTAGCTAATAACTATGGACCCGAAGGTCTGAGGTAAACTACTCACACTTCATCGGAGAGGCTATGGTGTTGATGTAGAAGCCCTCCGTGATCGATGCCCCCTCCGGGGGAGCTCCGGAACAGGCCCCAAGATGGGATCTCGTGGGTACAGAAGGTTGCGGCGGTGGAATTAGGTTTTTGGCTCCGTGTCTGATCGTTTGGGGGTACGTAGGTATATATAGGAGGAAGGAGTACGTCGGTGGAGCAACATGGGCCCCACGAGGGTGGAGGGCGCGCCTGGGGGGGGGGGGGGGGGGGGGTAGGCGCGTCCCCTACCTCGTGGCTTCCTGGAAGCTTCCTTGACTTTGGGTCCAAGTCTCCTGGATCATGTTCGTTCTGAAAATCACGTTCCCGAAGGTTTCATTCCTTTTGGACTCCGTTTGATATTCTTTTTCTGCGAAACTCTGAAATAGGCAAAAAACAACAATTCTGGGCTGGGCCTCCGGTTAATAGGTTAGTCCCAAAAATAATATAAAAGTGAATAATAAAGCCCAATAATGTCCAAAACAGAAGATAATATAGCATGGAGCAATAAAAAATTATAGATACGTTGGAGATGTATCAAGCATCCCCAAGCTTAATTCCTGCTTATCTTCGAGTAGGTAAATGATAAAAACAGAATTTTTGATGTGGAATGCTACTTGGCATAATTTCAATGTAATTCTTCTTAATTGTGGTATGAATATTCAGATCCGAAAGATTCAAGATAAAAGTTTAATATTGACATAAAAAATAATAATACTTCAAGCATACTAACCAAGCAATTATGTCTTCTCAAAATAACATGGCCAAAGAAAGTTATCCCTACAAAATCATATAGTCTGGCTATGCTCTATCTTCACCACACAAAGTATTTAAATCATGCACAACCCCGATGACAAGCCAAGCAATTGTTTCATACTTTTGACGTTCTCAAACTTTTTCAATCTTCACGCAATACATGAGCGTGAGCCATGGACATAGCACTATATGTGAAATAGAATGGTGGTTGTGGAGAAGACAAAAAGGAGAAGATAGTCTCACATCAACTAGGCGTATGAACGGGCTATGGAGATGCCCATCAATAGATATCAATGTGAGTGAGTAGGGATTGCCATGCAACGGATGCACTAGAGCAATAAGTATATGAAAACTCAACAAAAGAAACTAAGTGGGTGTGCATCCAACTCGCTTGCTCACGAAGACCTAGGGCATTTTGAGGAAGCCCATCATTGGAATATACAAGCCAAGTTCTATAATGAAAAATTCCCACTAGTATATGAAAGTGATATCATAGGAGACTCTCTATCATGAAAATCATGGTGCTACTTTGAAGCACAAGTGTGGTAAAAGGATAGTAGCATTGTCCCTTCTCTCTTTTTCTCTCATAATAATTTTTTTATTTGGGTCTTTTCCTTTTTTATGGCCTTTTTTTATTTTGTCCGGAGTCTCATCCCGACTTGTGGGGGAATCATAGTCTCCATCATCCTTTCCTCACTTGGGACAATGTTCTAAAAATGATGATCATCACACTTTTATTTACTTACAACTTCAGCAATTACAACTCAATACTTAGAACAAAATATGACTCTATGTGAATGCCTCCGGCGGTGTACCGGGATATGCAATGAATCAAGAGTGACATGTATGAAAGAATTATGAACGGTGGCTTTGCCACAAATACAATGTCAACTACATGATCATGCGAAGCAATATGACAATGATGGAGCGTGTCATAATAATCGGAACGGTGGTAAGTTGCATGGCAATATATCTCGGAATGGCTATGGAAATGCCATAATAGGTAGGTATGGTGGCTGTTTTGAGGAAGGTTTATGGTGGGTGTATGATACCGGCGAAAAGTGCGCGGTATTAGAGAGGCTAGCAATGGTGGAAGGAAGAAAAGTGCGTATAATCCATGGACTCAACATTAGTCATAAAGAACTCATATACTTATTGCAAAAATCTACAAGTTATCAAAGCAAAGTATTATGCGCATGCTCCTAAGGGGATAGATTGGTAGGAAAAGACCATCGCTCGTCCCCGACCGCCACTCATAAGGAAGACAATCAATAAATAAATTATGCTCCGACTTCATCACATAATGGTTCACCATACGTGCATGCTACGGGAATCACAAATTTTAACACAAGTATCTCTCAAATTCACAATTACTCAACTAGCATGACTCTAATATCACCATCTTTATATCTCAAAACAATTATCAAGTGTCAAACTTCTCTTAGTATTCAACACACTCATAAGAAAGTTTTTACTAATCTTGAATACCAAGCATATTAGGATTATTTAAGCAAATTACCATGCTATTTAAAACTCTTAAAATAATCTAAGTGAAGCATGAGAGATCAATAGTTTCTATAAAACGAATCCATCACCGTGCTCTAAAAGATATAAGTGAAGTACTAGAGCAAACTATATAACTCAAAAGATATAAGTGAAGCACATAGAGTATCTATCTATACCTCTATACCTATACTAATGTCTGACTCCCAAAAATTTCCACGTTAATCAGAAAATTAAAGCCGTTTATCTGGTGGGACCAAGTTATTACCTATGCCATCGGTTTATTTTAACGTCATGTAATAACAAAAGTTATTCGCCTATGCAATCAGGTTATTTGCCCGTCACGTGTTATTATAGCAAACAAAAGTTATGTGTATTTATCTGTTTTATTTATCTCAATGGACCACAGAGAATTTTAAAAAGAAGCCCAACGAAGCTGATGTCTTCACGTAATCTCTTCTCAATATATGACCACCCCTCAAAAAACAATATGTAGAGATGAATAATCCCAATAGATCAGCTAAGGAAAAAGGTCCAGCGAGGCTGCCGGCCAGCCGTCCTCAGGCCGCCGCCATGCCTGCCTTTCAGGTTTTGGTGGGCGCCATCTGTAGCAGCTTCTTCTCGCCAACCTTGAGCGATTGATCCACTATTCTCCTATGCAATCACGGCATCCTCACAGACGCCATTGTGCCCTGCAGCTCCATCCACCCCCTCTCCATTACCAATCTACGGATCATACAGTGATGGTCGAGTAAACAGGCTAGCGCCAGTGGTCAGCCGATTCCGGCGTGGATTCTAGCCAAACACGATGAACATGTATCAGGTTTGCACATCGTCCATGGCTTTGTGTGGCTGGGAGTATGATTTCCTCTTACAAACATATCGTACTTAGAAGGTGGAGTTAACAGCCCAGTGCAGGTGGCCAGCCATATTCCGGTGAGGAATCCGCCCAAACACGATGAACAAGTATCAGCAGGTTTGCACTGCATCCATGCCTTTGCGGGGATGGGATTACGATATCCTCTTATAGATTACCTACAGTTACACTCCCAAATTATATTGCTTTACTAATGTTCTAGATATGCAGGATGATGATTAGTTTAACAACTACGATTTGTTGTCTTTATTTCAGAACGTATTCCCTACATTCGGACTATGTAGCAACTAGCAACTGGCCTATAACCTGCATGTGGCTACTTCTGTACTTTCATATAGCCAGGACGTCCTCCTAACCACTTGGAGGAATTTGGTTCGTTTCAACTTTCAACCATACCTTCATTGCTGCCCCCCTCCTACCCTCTCGCGACCGCGTCGCCCCCGCGGGCGACCGGCCCCGTCCCCAACCCCTCGCCCCCGAGCTCCCCCCCTTCCCTCCCTCCTTGCCGCCGTCGCTGGCGTCCGGCGCTGGGCCTGGCCCGGGCGGTGCTGGCGGCGGCGGCCCCTGGCCTTTCCCCTCTCGGGTCGCACTGACGCGGGGCGATGCGGCGCCGCGGGGTGCTCCTAGGCGGCGACGGTCCGGCGCGGCGGCGGGGCTCTCCGGCGTGGTGGCGGGCGATCTACTGGACGGCGGCGCTGCCGTTGGTGGAGACTTTTCTGGCTCTCCTCCTATCCCTCCCGCGACGCTCCCGCAAGCGCGGGGGGGGGGGGGGGGGGGGGGGGGAACCCTAGCGCCGCCTCCAGCTCCCCCCTCCTCCTACCTCCCTCCCCTCGCCGCCGCCTCGACGTACTGGCGGGCAAACCCCGGCTAGTGCTGGCGGCGGCGGGGCACTTTCCTTCCCCTGCTCGGCCCCGCGGGCGCGGGCCTCAGGGCCGGGCAGCGGTGCGACGTTGGCTCAGGGCGTGGCGGCGCGGCGGCAGCAGACGGCGGCGGAGACGCGGGCTGTGGGCGGCGGCGTGAAGGGGCTGCAGCAGCGGTGGTGCGCGGTGGGCTCCGGCGGCGACGGACGGCCAGATCTGGGCCCAGGCGGCACGGGCCGAGGGCGGCGCGGGCTGCGGGCGTCCGCTCCTACCGTGGCCGCGGCTGGTGGTGGTGGAGGCGCAGCAGCGGTGGCTGGTGGGCATGCTGGCCGAGATCCAGGCGTCCCGCCGGTTGGACGACGGCGGCAGCGCAGATGGGCTCCCCGGTGAGTTTTCTTGGTGGTCAGTGGCGGTCCTTCGGGGTCCTCCTTGCCGGTGGCCGGGTTTGCGACGGTGGCTTTGCGCTATTCTGTGACGGCTGCTGAGATGGGGCGGCACAGAGGTGTGTCCGGGGGGGGGGGGGGGAGGTTGCTGGAGGGATGGGTGGCGCCAACGTGCTCGGGTCACCCGTGACTGGCACAGGGGTGTGCCGGTCCGGATGCGTCCGCTCCCTTACCTCCCCCTTTCCCCAGCCACGTGCAGGTTGTCGCACTCCGGCGATGCTCAAGGCGGGTCGTCTGCCGCGGGACATCGGTCGGGGGTGTCCCTCTAGTACAAAGCTGGCCTCTTTGGATGGTCTTGGGGGTGCTTGGTTGTTGGGTGGCGGCCCTTGTGGAGGGAGGCGTGGAGTTCGAGGGCGGAACCTGCGTCTCAGGTGCGGGCGGGTAGCCATGGCTTCGTGGGAGGCTTGGCTGCGGGTGGTGGGCGGAGCGGGGGTGTCGGAGGGGTGTGATCGCCGGGGTCCATCACTTGCCCAGTCCTCACACTGGCCGGCGGTGGCGGCGTCCACGGACGTCGTATCCTTCTTGAAGGCTCCGTCGCGGTGCTCCCACTCCTCCGTGTGGCTCCGGGTGAAAACTTGATCTTCAGATCGGATGGTGGCGGCTATCCGTGGTCGTACCCTTCTGGGAGGCACCGTCCTGAAGTCCTTGCTCCGTCTTTGTCCGTCTCACCCCTCCTCGGTGGCTCCAAGTAGTTTTTCTTGGTTCATCTCTAGTTTGATTGGTTGTCGTCCGAGTGGTGTGTCGGTGCCCGACACCTTTGTATCTTGCCTTGGGTGTGTGCTGTGTGTCGTGGTAGGTGTGTTTGTATCGGTTCGCTCGAATGTTTGTGATGATGTTGGCTTTATAATATAAAGCGGGGGGCAACCCTTTTTCGGTAACCATACCTTTATAATTCAGTTTCGAAGACAGGCAGAGAACAGGGGTTACAAATAACAGCACCGCTATGTCCGGCAAGCCGTGCTACAGTTCTTCCTATAACCAATAAACCAAGAGCAATTTTGGTCTCTTTGTTGTCTACTCCATAAGGAAATTTCACACATCCTTTTGATATAATTTATTAAATTTGTTCACATTCTCTTTTTCCAGTATATATGCATGGTTTGTTAGTCAAAAAGTCAATCAGTGATCTATGGTTGGATGTTCGCCGGAGTCACCAGCATCAGTCAATCAACGCCTGCAGCAGGGACATGCGTACACGGGTCAAGATTCCAGGCTAATGTGTCCAACTGTAGGTATGTAAAGGCATATAATTAGCAGTTTTACATTAGGCATTTCTAAGCATATGGAGATGTGTTGCCTTCATCAGGCCTGTGCTGAGGTTGTGCAAGCAGCCATATATTTTTATCTTATTGGCTCTCTTAATTTCCACTTCAACCTTCAATTGAGTCTGCACCAATACGTGGTAAAAATCCACGTCTTTTCATGGTATCCTTAATTTTTCTTATCCTTTCAGCATATATGGGTGATGGCGCACAGAATTTTTTTGCTTGCACTATGTCGTGGCCAAGGATAAATAAACAACATGGTGAGGATCGATGCTTGATGAGGTATGTGTTCGTAATTAATGTTAGATGTGACACTATATGAAAAACACACGTTGCCAGGTGAAGAATAGAATGAATATTTTCTCTGATATGAGTTCTTTGAAAATTGCTTGCATATGATTGTACTCCATAAGGAAATCTTACACATTCCTTCTCATATAAATTATTAAATTTGTTCACATTCTCTCTTTCCTGTATATATGCATGTTTTGTCCGTTAAAAAGTCAACCAATGATCTATGGTTAGACGTTCGCCAGAGTCACCAGCGTCGATCAATCAACGCCTGCAGCAGGGTCATGCGTACACGTGTGAAGACTAAAGGGAAATGTGTCCAACTGTAGGTATGTAAAGACACGTAATTAGCAAGTTTACATTAGACAATTCTAAGCATATGGAGATGCGTTAGCCTTAATTAGAGTTGTGCTGATGTTGTTCAAGACGTACATATATTTTCTATTATTGGCTATCTTAATTGCCACTGCTACTTTCTATCGAGACAGCACTGATATGTGCTACAAATCAGCGTCTTTCCAGTATCGCATTATAATTTCTCTCTTCCTCTTCAGCATATATGGCTGATGGCACACACAAAGTTGTTTCTTGCAAAATGTAGTGGCCAAAGATGAATACACTTCAATGCGAGGATCGATGCTTGATTAGCTATATGTTCGTATTTAATGTGAGATGTAAATATTTATCTCTGTACTAGATGAGGAATAGTCTAATTTGAGCTGGTCATTGAAAACTGATTGCCTATGATTATCAATAGTCGTACAAGGACAATGCTCACCAACTAAATAAATTTTGTAATTATAATTTGTATTTTGGGCTGTTGCAGAAAAGGGTGATGGGAACAACTGAACCATGTTATAGTTATGCCAAGCAACCGAGCAACTTATATAAAAGGAAAATCCGGGGCCCTCATCCAGGCCCAACATGGAAGTAAATTTGTCACTTACGTCCATAGTCAATGTTGTGCATCTATAATATCTATGTTCCAACTTGAAAATATAAACATACTTGAATAAGTAATTCCAGTGCATCTGATACAAATAGTAATATGTAAGGATCTTTGCTATGATGTTCAACATAAATTTTCTAAAATTGTGGCATTCTTCAAATTCTAAATGCATTAAGGTTGTTTGCTTAATTCCATCTTATTTGTTGTATCATTTTGGTTATGATACAAAGCAACAACCCCACGCTGTATAATTTCTTAGTTTCTTATCCCACTTGAATAAGGTATCTTCTTTCTTTCCCAACTGTTTTTCCTGGCCTAATTAATATGAAGGATAGTTTGAACTAGTGTCAACCATGTAAAGTATCTGAGAATATTCTTCTTATTGTTTTTCCCATATTGAGTTTACAAGGAAAATAATCATCTATTATTAACGAAAACATAAGATTAGCTATGTTCGCCATATGAGTAGGTCTAAGTAAGTAGGCTATAATTAGGTGAATTTGCATACTACTGAAATGAGACAAATAATAATATAAAACTCATTTTCTTATAATTGACAAATTATATCATGTTATCTTAGCAGTAGCTGTTTTTAGGTGCCAGGTTGCATCCAACTAACATTTGTGAAAATACACTCTCCAACAAATCCTCATGTTTCAAATCTTTGAGGTTTGAGTACATGGGTCATTCATATGTGATTTAATAAGACACATTACTATACGATAATGATATAGATTCGAATGCAATATTAATTTTCTAGCCCATGCGACGCACGGGTTCACGACTAGTTCTAATAATTTCCGAATTATGTGTGTCTCTCTCAAATGGTGTGTACAGCAAGGAAGATTGTGGTAAACTAAAAAGCAAAGACTCAAATCATACAAGACGCTCCAAGCAAAACACATATCATGTGGTGAATAAAAATATAGCTCCAAGTAAAGTTACCGATGGAAGTAGACAAAAGAGGGGATGCCTTCCGGGGCATCCCCAAGCTTTGGCTTTTTGGTGTCCTTGGATTATCTTGGGGGTGCCATGGGCATCCACAAGCTTTGGCTCTTGCCACTCCTTGTTCCATAATCCATCAAATCTTTCACCCAAAACTTGAAAACTTCACAACACAAAACTCAACAGAAATTCTCGTGAGCTCCGTTAGCGAAGGAAAACAAAAGACCACTTCAAGGTACTGTAATGAACTCATTCTTTATTTATATTGGTGTTAAACCTACTGTATTCCAACTTCTCTATGGTTTATAAACTCTTTTACTAGCCATAGATTCATCAAAATAAGCAAACAACACACGAAAAACAGAATCTGTCAAAAACAGAACAGTCTGTAGTAATCTGTAACTAACGCAAACTTCTGGAACTCCAAAAAATCAGCCAAAATTGGACGACCTAGAAAATTTGTTTATTGATCAGCAGCAATTGGAATCGATATTTGATCACGTTCTGGTGATTTTTAACAATTATTTTAGTGAACTGAAAGTTTCTGGAAATTACAGCAAGATCAAATAACTATCATCCAAGAAGACCCTATAGGTTTAACTTGGCACAAACACTAATTAAAACATAAAAACATATCTAACCAGAGGCTATATCAAATATTTATTCCTAAACAGCAGCAAAAAGTAAAAAAAACTAAAAATAAAATTGGGTTGCCTCCCAACAAGCGCTATCGTTTAACGCCCCTACCTAGGCATAAAAGCAAGGATAGATCTAGGTATTGCCATCTTTGGTAGGCAATTCTTCAATGAGACATCTATCATCCTTAGGAGTTTCTTTCTTTTTATTAATTATCAAACTTTTAGGCACAAGATCAAAAAATTCATTTGTAGCAAATGGTTCCTTAATGATAGCGAAAAGATTGGGATGAATACTTATAGATTTGAGATCCGCAGTTTCCTTACTAGAGGATTCACCCTTATTTTCAGGAACATACATAAGCTTGGCAATTTTAGTTGGAGGACTTGGAGTATTCTTTATGGAAGAAAAAGCGGTTCCCAAGTTGGTAATGATACCCTCAAGTTTATCGATTCTAGTGGAATCTTGATTTATTCTTTCATTAACTATGGGTTCCTTCTCCTTAATATTTTTCAAAGTGACTCCTACCTTGGATCCATATTGGGTAATTTGATTGTGGATCTTTTTATCCAAATTTTCGATTAAATCTACAGTAGCAAATTTATTTTCAATAATTTCAAGTCTTTGCATTACATGCTCCAAAGTTAACATAGTTCCATTAACCAAAAGAGGTGGTGAGCCAAACAAATCTATCATAGCATTATAAGAATCAAAAGTATGGCTACCCAAGAAGTTCCCTCCGGTAATGGTGTCAAGAATATATCTATACCAAGGATTGGCGCCTATATAAAAATTGCAGAGAAGAATGGAAGTAGATTGCTTCCTGGTAGATCTATTTTGAGCATTGCAAATTCTATACCAAGCGTCTTTTAGATTTTCTCCCTCCCTTTGTTTAAAATTGAGAACTTCATTTTCGGGAGACAATGGAGAAGATAAAGGACTAGCCATAACAACAAGCAAATGGAAAAGAGGCGAACGAAAAAGAGAGGGCGAATAAAACGGCAAGGGTGAAGTGGGGGAGAGGAAAACGAGAGGCAAATGGAAAATAATGTAATGCGGGAGATAAGGGTTTGTGATGGGTACTTGGTATGTTGACTTTTGCGTAGACCTTCCCGGCAACGGCGCCAGAAATCCTTCTTGCTACCTCTTGAGCACTGCGTTGGTTTTCCCTTGAAGAGGAAAGGGTGATGCAGCAAAGTAGCGTAAGTATTTCCCTCAGTTTTTGAGAACCAAGGTATCAATCCAGTAGGAGGCTACGCGCGAGTCCCTCGCACCTACACAAACAAATAAATCCTCGCAACCAACGCGATAAGGGGTTGTCAATCCCTACACGGTCACTTACGAGAGTGAGATCTGATAGATATGATAGGATAATATTTTTGGTATTTTTATGATAAAGATGCAAAGTAAAATAAAAGCAAAGTAAAAAGCAACGGAAATAACAAAGTGTTGGAAGATTAATATGATGGAAGATAGACCCGGGGGCCATAGGTTTCACTAGTGGCTTCTCTCGAGAGCATAAGTATTTTACGGTGGGTGAACAAATTACTGTTAAGCAATTGACAGAATTGAGCATAGTTATGAGAATATCTAGGTATGATCATGTATATAGGCATCACGTCCGAGACAAGTAGACCGACTCCTGCCTGCATCTACTACTATTACTCCACACATCGACCGCTATCAGCATGCATCTAGAGTATTAAGTTCATAAGAACAGAGTAACGCCTTAAGAAAGATGACATGATGTAGAGGGATAAATTCATGCAATATGATAAAAACCCCATCTTGTTATCCTCGATGGCAACAATACAATACGTGCCTTGCTGCCCCTACTGTCACTGGGAAAGGACACCGCAAGATTGAACCCAAAGCTAAGCACTTCTCCCATTGCAAGAAAGATCAATCTAGTAGGCCAAACCAAACTGATAATTCGAAGAGACTTGCAAAGATAACCAATCATATATAAAAGAATTCAGAAGATTCAAATATTGTTCATAGATAAACTTGATCATAAACCCACAATTCATCGGTCTCAACAAACACACCGCAAAAGAAGATTACATCGAATAGATCTCCACAAGAGAGGGGGAGAACATTGTATTGAGATCCAAAAAGAGAGAAGAAGCCATCTAGCTAATAACTATGGACCCGAAGGTCTGAGGTAAACTACTCACACTTCATCGGAGAGGCTATGGTGTTGATGTAGAAGCCCTCTGTGATCGATGCCCCCTCCGGCGGAGCTCCAGAACAGGCCCCAAGATGGGATCTCGTGGGTACAGAAGGTTGCGGCGGTGGAATTAGGTTTTTGGCTCCGTATCTGATCGTTTGGGGGTACGTAGGTATATATAGGAGGAAGGAGTACGTCGGTGGAGCAATGTGGGGCCCACGAGGGTGGAGGGCGCGCCTGGGGGGGGGGGGGGGTAGGCGCGCCCCCTACCTCGTGGCTTCCTGGAAGCTTCCTTGACTTAGGGTCCAAGTCTCCTGGATCATGTTCGTTCTGAAAATCACGTTCCCGAAGGTTTCATTCCGTTTGGACTCCGTTTGATATTCTTTTACTGCGAAACTCTGAAATAGGCAAAAAACAGCAATTCTGGGCTGGGCCTCCGGTGAATAGGTCAGTCCCAAAAATAATATAAAAGTGAATAATAAAGCCCAATAATGTCCAAAACAGAAGATAATATAGCATGGAGCAATCAAAAATTATAGATATGTTGGAGACGTATCAGCCGCAGCCAAGCCCGCACCTGCCAAGACTCCACCGCCGTCCCCATGCAGCTGCCAGCCCAACCAGCAGGGCAGACACCTGCATGGCGGCGTGCGGCCTCTACGCCAACTCAGCAAGCACCTGCGTGGTGGCATGCAGATCTTCGTGAAGATCCTCCCACCACACCACCTCAGCTGCCTGCCAGCCTACATGGCACCGCACGCATCGCTGGCCTGGACACGTGTCAAAGCGAGGCGGAGCGGCAACGGACGGGACGGGCCCCGTTCCCGTCCCCGATAAAGCAAGGGGACACCTAAGTAGCACACTTAATGCGTCTTGTCCCATAATGCCAGGCGATAAGCTTGCGCACTGTACACCTTTCCACCTCCTGTATGCCACTGTGGCAGCCCCTTCGACTATAAAAGGAGGCCCGAGGCATACTGGAGGGGGATTCGGCTCTTTTGGACTATGCAGCCACCATAGCTAGTTCAGGAGCTCAAGAAATCTCTCAAATACACACCAAAGCAGGACTAGGGTATTACGCATCGTCGCGGCCCGAACCTGGGTAAACGATCTTGTACGGACTCCTAATCCCGATCTTCTCACAACCCCGCGCCCGCCAACTGTAGAAGGGATTACAGTGATCCCATAGGTGTCGTTTCCCCCAACATCTTTGGCGCGCCAGGTAGGGGGGCGCAGTTGTGATAATCTGGTTTAGTAGCTCTCCATCGCCATGGCTCCCAAGAAGAAGACGATCACGATGACCGGTTCATCTGGAGCCGAGCGGCCCGTGCCAGTGCGGGCGGGCGACGGGGTGGTCGCGGATGGAAGCCGAGGCGCGGCCCGCGAACACCCACGTCACTCTAGCAGCCGAAGTCTGGCGAGCGGCGTCGTTCGTACACAGAACGACGAGCCGCACGCCACCAAGTCCAAAGACGGAGCCGCCCCCCCGCAGGCGGCGCGGGACCCTCCAAGGGCGCCATCATGCCGCATACAGGCGGCACGGTGACTTCCAAGACGCCTACACCGGCGCCCACATTGTGCTCTTCTCAAGCCGTGCGCGACGAACAGCGTCACCGCACCAGTGACCCCGGGCACCGCCGCGGGAAGAGCCCTATGCAGCACTCAAGGGACGTAGAAGGCCAACATGCGCACCGAGGCGCTGGCAAAAAGGCGCGCAGCCGCAAGGCCATGGTAGAGCTCCTTCTAACATGGTTAGAAGTTGAAGCGTGTCACGGTCGACGCAGCTTTCGTTGCCGCCCACGCCGGCAGAGGCCTTAGCGTGCGCAGCTGCTGCTCGACTTCCCTCCTCCTGCTGAAAAGCTCGACGAGTGGAGAGCCACCATCCGGAGCCTCGTCGGCGTCGCCAACAAGGACGAGCCGCAACCAGCGGGGCCCTCTGGCCGGCGCTCCGTCGAGCTACCGCATGCCAGCACTGGAAGGACCGGAGGTGCTGCGCCCACGGTGCACTCTCCTCCTCCGCGCTAGCCACCGCGAGTGCCGGACCGTCGAGACGACGCTTGCGATGACATATCCATATCATCGTCCGATCCACAGACCCACCGCGATCAACACCAAGTTCTCCAAGAGCGAGCCCGTGAAGACGCTCAGACCACCATCGAGCGGCGACGCGACGCACGCGATCAGTCAGATAGGCGAGCGGGACCCGCTATGGACCACCCAGCGTTGCGGGGCTCCGGTGGCCTACCTTACGAGATAGGTTGCCCAGCCTTTACCCATGAGCTGCGGCAGTTCCAGTGGCCCACTCACCGCACTTTCAAGCCCGACGTCGGCGACAAGTACACGGCAAGACACACCCGTCAGAGTTCCTTAGCATCTACACCATCGCGATGCAAGCGGCCGGAGCTCCCGACGACAAGGTGCTCGCCAATTACTTCCCGTTGGCGCTCAAGCCCAACGTTATGTCATGGTTGATGCACTTGCCAGTGGATTCTATTTCTTCCTGGTCGGATTTGTGCCATGATTTTGTTGGTGCCTTTACGGGAGGCCACCAAGCTCATGGCCAAGCAAGCGACTTGCATGTCATCCCCCAGAAAGAAGGCGAAAGCCTGCGCAAGTACATACAGAGGTTCAGCTGAGTGCAGTACAACATCCCAGACGTTCATCCCGCTGCGGTCATCAGCGCGTTCCATCAGAATGTACGGAACCGCAAGATGTGCGAAGAGCTGGATGAATAAGGTTAAGGATGTGGCAGAGCTTTATGTTCTGGCCGATCACTGTGCTCGGGCTGAGGAGGGAAGGAAGTACCCCGGCGAAGACGCCGGTGTGGAAACCGATTATTCAGATGAAGACGCCGCCGCCGCAGCGAAGAAGGGTCGATGCCGCAACAGAAAGCGCAAGGGCAAGGCTGTGCTTGCCGTCGAGGGATCCGATGATGCCGGCACTGCCAAAAAGACCAAGGCGGGCGACCCCGGCAAGGAAGTTGCCGGGTGCGCCGCCTGCCGGGCCATGGCGGCCGCTGACAAGCCAGGAGGCTCCGACAAGCAGTATTGCAAGATCCACCGCACCAAGGGCCATGACCTCCAGAACTGCCGACAAGTTGAGCAGCTCGCAGAAAAGCAAAAAGCTGAGTATGAGAGGCGGGACAAGGAGAAGGGTCATGACAGTGCCGAGGGATCCGACAAGAAGCGTGGCGGCCAAGGGGGTCACCGCGGCAAGGACAACCAGCAAGAGAGGCCTGCTTGGGGCCGCGACAAGAAGCAAGAAGACGATGGCCACGAATAGGACGACGAGTCCGGTGACCACGAGTTCCAGAAGGCTACAGAGGCTATGTGCGTCGACGGCAGCACCTCGGCTTTCACATACTTTTGGCAACTTTTTATACTATTTTTGGGACTAACATATTGATGCAGTGCCCAATGCCAGTTCCTGCTTGTTGCATGTTTTTTGTTTCGTAGAAAATCCATATCAAACGGAGTCCAAACGGGATAAAAACTGGCGGAGATTTTTTTTGGAATATATGTGATTTTTGGGAAGAAGAATCAATGCGATACGATGCCCGAGGGGGCCACGAGGCAGGGGGGCGCGCCCTGGGCCCTTGTGGCCACCCCGTAAGGCGGTTGCTGCCCTTCTTTCGCCGCAAGAAAGCTAATATCCGGATAGAGATCGTGTCGAAAATTCAACCCAACCGGAGTTACGGATCTCCGGGAATTTAAGAAACGGTGAAAGGGCAGAATCAGGGAGCGCAGAAACAGAGAGAGACAGAGAGACATATCCAATCTCGGAGGGGCTCTCGCCCCTCCCACGCCATGGAGACCATGGACCAGAGGGGAAACCCTTCTCCCATCTAGGAGAAGGTCAAGGAAGAATAAGAAGGAGGGGGGGCTCTCTCCCCCTCGCTTCCGGTGGCACCGGAGTGCCGCCGGGGCCATCACCGTCACCGCAATCTACACCAACAACTTCACCGCCGTCATCACCAACTCTTCCCCCTCTATGCAGCGGTGTAACCCCTCTTCTACCCGTTGTAATCTCTACTTAAACATGGTGCTCAACGCTATATATTATTTCCATGTAATGTATGGCTATCCTATGATGTTTCAGTCACTACAAAAAAAACACTTCCGTGATGATACGTGTTTGTCACAGTAGGTCGCGTTTTCTGTCATGCATGTACATCCATGACAAATTTATGACAGAATCAAGATAGTCATACCTGTGATGTCGTAGAAGTGTTCCATGACATTGCCAAAATTATCATCACGGAAGTGTCCACTTCCATGACGATAAATCGCGCGTCACAGAAGTGCTTTCGTCAAGGGTGACCGACATGTGGCATCCATCGTAACGGAACGCCGTTAAGCTATCGGGTCGGGTTTTGGATCCGATAACCCGTTAACAGCCCCGACCAATGGGGAGTTTCCACGTGTAAAATCATCATTGGCTAGAGGAAACACGTGTCGGCTCACCGTTGGGACAGATGTCATCCGCTCATTGGACCGAAGGCGCCTATGATATGGCGACACGTGGCACGGCCCAACAGAGGCCCATTCTTGTGAAAAGGCCGGCCCGTTCGACTTGGTCAAAAGGTGGCGGGCTGGCCCACGGAAAGCATGTTAACGGCCTGTTCACATATAGCCCATTTACAGCCCGCTAACCCAAGGCCCGTTATGCCCTATCCGAATTAGGCCCAGTAGCGTCATCTAGGCCGTCCAACATGATTCAGCCCGTTTTAACTTCCGGCCCATGTGTGGCCCATGACTTCTTTCGGCCCATATGAGGACCTTTGTAACTCTTGGCCCATTAACGGCCCGTGGTGAAACTGGCCCGTAATGAACAGTGTATCACTTTATACCCATTAACGGCCCGTTATTCCATTGGGCCGTTTCCAGCCCAAGTTATCTTTCGGCCTTCTCAGGGCCCATTGATTCTTGGGCTCATTTGCAGCATTCGGTTACATACGGCCCGTTACTGTCATTTTCTGCTTGTGGGCCAAATTCAGCCCGTCGTTACAGTCGGCCCGTTTGCGGACCGTTAATACGTTGGGCCGTTTTCATGTCAAAAAAACCCGTTGGGCTGTTTTCATAGTTATCAAATACGGCCTATTAACGGCCCGTTATGGTCCACGAATAGTACGGCCCATGATTGGCAAAATGATGATACGCCCCGTAGAAGGCCCATGGATCCTACGACCCCTATGAGGCCCATGGATAGTACGGCCCGTAGAAGGCCCATGGATCGTACGGCCCGTAGAAGGCCCATGGACCCTACAGCCCGTAGAAGGCCCATGGACCCTAAGGCCCGTATAGAAGGCCGATGGATCCTACGGCCGGACGAAGGCCCATGGATCATACGGCCTGCAGGAGGCCCATGGTTACAACAGTCCGTGTGTTGCCATGATTATTTTGGCCTAGTTGCCAGAAATAGGCTATTGTGGCCACTAGAAAAAAACAGAAAAAGAACTGCAGTGACTACAACCAAACAACTAAACAAGACAATAAGGAAATAAATAATCAAGCAATTAACGCTAGCCTATTACCGCTATTACACATATTACATCCACTGGGCATCAAAGTTCGCCACCAGTGCAAATATAGGGAACAAAGCAGCACATTACATACACTGGCCGTCAAAATTGGCCACCAGTGCAAATAAACGCGGCAGCAAAACAAGAGCATAACTGAAACAACTTCAGAAGAGCTCAAGAAACGTTATCCTGGGTATCCACCATGCTGGCAATAAGCTTAGCAAGCTGATTAGCTTTGTCCTGTTTGGCGCTAAAATCCTCCAACACTTGCTGTTGCACCAGAAAGTATGCATCTGAATGCTCCAGGGACTTCCGCAGTCCTTCCGCTTCTTGTCGCAGCACAGCTGATCGATATCTTTCAGCTTGTAGTTGAGACTCAAGAAACCGAACTGATTCAGACAGTGAGTTTGAATAGCTTGTGCAAGCGGTAGTGGCCAGTAACTCGAACACTAAACCAAGACAGGACTTTGGGGTTGTCTCGCTGTCTTCAAGATAGTCTTCCTTAGCTGTTTTATCAGCTTTGTTGGAGACCAACACGGATGTGTCACTATCCTAAACCTTATCTGCATTACTTCCTTTATCATTGCTTAATAAAAGAAGAAACAAGCAGACACATAACAAGTTTAGCATGTACTAGTATATGAAACTCATTTCGGTGAACCAGTTCATTAGTAAGGTGGACAGGATTAAACTACCAAGTCTTCTATTGCCAAGTACTAGTACATAATAAAAGCATCAAACAAACATATATCTCTGTCCTATGGTCACTGCATTGTCTTGCCAAATCAAAATAGAGACACGGTTCAAATCATATCAGTTCAAGACAAAGCAGCAGTGAAAGAATACAAAGCGTGGGAAACTACACGACACAACAAGATTTCAGATGGGTACCACGGGTCTACATGTACAACAACACTATTGGCTCTGTTGTGATGCTAGTAATGTGCATGATATGAAAGTCAAATGTATACACAATTGAAATTGAAATCAACAGAGCTATTGATAAGAGCAAACCTGTTAAAGAAACATGTGTGAACATACCTACTGTGCCATTGGAGTTTCGATTGGATCCTTCAATTTAAAAATAAGTTTGTATGAGTAAATACAGTGATACAAGAGCAAAGCAATCATAGTTAAAAAAGGCGCACCTAAGCGAGCGCTTAAGCGCGCCTAGGCTCTAGGCGTTGGCAAAACGCATTGCGCATAACTACGCATAATCTGTGCATAACTGCGCATAAGCATGCGCTTTGGTCAGTAAAGCGCAAGGCGGTGGCAAAACACACAATTAACGCCTAGCACTTTTTTGAACTATGATAGCAATGGAATCTTAAATTAGAACAGTTGTTCTTCAGGTTTAGGCACTTGTTCTACATGAACAGAGTACAGTAAGACGCAAGAATATAATACTTAAAAATAGAAAATGAGCTCATAGACCTTACCACATTCTTGGTTCGGGACCAGTACAGAACAAGGCGTTCCCAGTCATCGTCCAGTAAATGTGTCTCAGGAGAACGTAAGGGAATTTGATGAGTTTCTTTGCCGGTGAAGTACGTTTTCTTCAGGTAATTCCGATACTGCCACCAAGCATTCTTGAAGATAGCAGAGGTATTAGCACAGGTTACCTCATCCTGAGTTTCCAAATTGGTCCTTCTCTATAGAGAAAAATGGGAAAATTTGCTGTATTATAACCATCATGGAGGTAGGATGTATGGGACGAAGCAAAGTAATTGCCATGAATAACATTACTTACACATAACTCCTGGACAAACACCTGCAACTGGCATTTTCCTTCATCTTCAGTATAATATTTCCAAGATGGGAAGATACGCACATACAATTTAACAACATCAAATGCGATAGATGCTAAACTACGACTAGCTGGTTGTGCTTCCTCCACAGGAATAGGCGTACTAACTGGTGGAGTTGGGGTTCGCCGTGATAGTACTGGCCCTTTGGGCACTCGAGCTGCCTTACTAACTGCTCTTGTTTGGGAGCTCTGTGGTGGAGATGGTGCTGTGTCAACAGGAACTGGGTTACTATCGGCTGGGGTTGGGGTTAGATTGGATGAAGCTGGTTCTCTGTCCATCGTAGTAGGGGTACAATCTGCGAGAGTTTGGGTTATGTGTGGTAGGGCTGGTTCTTGTGCATGTACAACCAGGGTGCTATCTCGACCAAGAGGTAGCACTGTTTTATTTGAAGACCGTGTTTTTAGTCCGCTAGATACTGGCATCACCCGCTCCAATTCAAATGGCTGATAAACAGGAAACATAGTTGAATGTACAGACATTGTATGAGAGACAGATGCAATAGATAGTGTGGAAAAAAGAGGGCATGAAATAGTTGACATGTATATTGTTTAACTAAAACGGATAGCATGACATAATTTCACATATATGATGTCTATCTAAACTGGATAGCATAGCATAACATAATTCAAAGATATGATGAATAACTAAACAGGATCGCATGACATAATTCACCTACATGTTATCTAAGTAATCAGGATCGCATCATTTAATTCACATATGTGATTTATATGCTAAACAGAGGGCATTCCATATGATGTCTGAACTAAGAACATGGTGTTGAATATTGTGTATATGATGTCTAAACTATGCAATGCAAGACACCGTATGCATGATATGAGCAGTATAACCATGCCAAGTTAGAGCATACACCTCAGTGGGGGAATAGGACTGGTCATCTGTCTCTGGATCCATCTCTGAGGAGCTATCGGGACCCAACAAGAGATCTGCTTCGACAGGTAGCACTGTCTGCTCTGAAGGCCTTGTTTCCACTCCAGATTTTTCCATCTCCCACCCAAATGGCTGATTCACAGGAAGAGTAGTTTAATGTACAAACATTGTCGACAAATGGAAATGTAATGAAGAAAAGGATGGGCAAGATATCATTCAAATATATGATGCCTAGTTAAACAGGATGGCATTGCACATTTCACATATATTATGGCTGGCTAAAAGACATGAGACTGCATAATTCCCATATATGATATAGAAACTAAACAGGTGGCATTACAGAACATGTCTAAACTAAGCAGATGACATATATGATGTCAAAAGTAGGCACTGCAAGGCAACATATGCATGATATGACTAACATCATCATGCCAAGGTAGAGCAAACACCTTGGGGGGTAAATAGGAGTGGTTAGCAGCGTCTGAATCCGCCTCAGAACAGATATCTTCCTCTGGATTACAATCTGGAGAGGGGTGGGGAGGGTTTGCAATTGAACCCACCATGGAGCGATGTCTGCATGACATTGTATTGCCGCGCAAAACTCTTCTCTTTTTCTCTACATGTTCAGCATGACTGTGTACAATATCTGACATGCATACGAAAAAAATATGGTGAGATTATGTAAGGAGAGCATGCAGAAATTTAGAGTGATGGTAACAACCAGTGGATCGACGTTTTTCTGTTGAACCAAAATAGCCCTAATGGATCGACGTGAATGTATAGTAATAAGTGATGCAACAAGTGTACAACCTCTTTGCCATAGCCATGTCGACCTCAGCATCATTGGGTTGGTCGCTGAAGCAGTTGAGGCAGAGGTGGCTGTCGGAGGTGTGGAGGAAGATCTGAGGAATCTATAGACGGCGTCCAGGGCACTGCTCTGTTGTGATGGATCGTTCTGTCGTTGGACCAGCTCCGGTGAGCCGTAAGACGTCAAGGCTGAACCAGCACAAGACAGACATCGTCAATCTCAAGTGGGATTCTAATAGCATCTCCAATAGATGATGTAAAATGGATGTAAAATTAACATCACCAAAAACCACCTGACTACAACAGATGAGGTAAAAACTGTTGACTCTGAACTTAACTGTCGAAACTGAAATTTACTGTGGAATCTGAATGCTACTGTCGAAACTGAACGCAATGGTAGCAGAGAGGCACTTGACATGTAGTTTAGGGAGGGCTGCAGTTCATCTTCAACCTGCACCCCCCTGAGCCGCCAGCCACCACCGGCCGAACCGCCGGCCCCAGCGCCGCCTCGCCGCCCCGAAACAACTCGCCACCGCCGCCCCGGCCAGCCCTCTAGGCCCCCCGCCCCCACCCTGAACCCTAAGATAGATAGTGGAGTACCTCTCCGGCGAGCCCCCGTCCCCGCTGCGGGTGGTTCTTCCTTAACTCCGGCGAGCCCCCCAACCCCTGAAAATTGACTAACCCAAAAGTCGATTCAGTCGACTGAAGTGTGGCTTAATCGGAGCAGAGCAGCAGCACGAGCGAGGGGGAGAGGAGCAGCAGCAGCTGGGCGAGCGAGAGATCGAGCAAGAGCCGGAGCAGCAGCAGCAGATCCGGCTGGTATGGACGCCGCCGCCGAAGGGGCCTCGCACCGGGGGAGAGCCGCCGTGGAGATGTCGCCCGTGCTGCCGGCTTCAAGGTAGCCGCTCCATGGGGGTGCGGGATGGAGCACCGTCGGCGCCGGGAGGTCGAGTTAAGGAGAAGGTGCGATGCGATGAGTGTACAACCTCTTTGGTGGCGCCGAGTAGGCCTCGGCTTCGTTCGAGGAGTCGGTGAGGATGCTACGGTTCCGGTGGAGCAGGTTAAGGCGGCGCTGTGGGGATGGAGCAGCCGCGATAGACGAGGCGATCGTCGGAGCAGCTCCTTGGAGGTGGAGGACGGGGCGGCTGAACCGGTAGGATGGCGAGATGGACGACGGATCCTCATCCGGGGAGGTGGACGAGGGACGTCGAGCTATTGCGGTGGACGACGTGGCGGACGGAGGAGGGTGGGGTTTCGCGGCTGGAGTGGAGAGGTTATGGCGGCCTGGGATTTCGAATGGCGAAAAGGGGGCGATGGGAGGGGGTGAAGCATGACTTAGGGACGCACTTGTCCAAAATGTAGGGTGTGTTACAAAAGTACCCCCACAGATTTGAACTAGCGGCTCTTTCGGCTCAGGGTTAGAAGGGGGATTTCGCGTGTCGAGATTTGGCAGCTGGAGGGAGTTTTCGCGCGCGTTGTAATTTCGGGATAGCAAGGCGCGGGTTGTGAAGGCGCCAGTTTTGGGAGCACGATATCTGAATTTTCGGGATATAACAAGACGCGGGTTGAATTTTAGGGACAAGCCTAACGTGTAGTAATATTGTACTTGTACGTACCAAATCAATTCGCACTTCCCTCAACCAAAAAGAAAACGAAAAAATAAAACTATTCACACCACACAAAGAGAGAGTCTTGCCCCGTTTTACTATACAAATGCTATTCAAAGCTACTCCCTCCTTCCCTCTATATAGGGCCTAATGCGTTTTTCGATGCTAAGTTTGACCAAATATTAGAGCAATGATATATGACATGCAACTTACACAAAGCACACCGTTAAATTCGTCTGTGAAAGGTTCTTTCAATGATATAATTTTCACATTGTGCATGTCATGTACTATTAATCTTGTCAATAGTCAAAGGCGGTCTTAAAAATCTCATTACGGCCTATATAGATGGAAGGAGGGAGTATGAATCCATGTTATGTCCGATTAATTTTTTTTGCTTGCTGTATAATGCATGTAACCTACTCATACCAACATTTTAGTGCATTCCAAATGTCTATACTACCGCTGCAATTCGAACTAAATTTGAATTTGTTTCTCTATTTGAATAAGAATCTACAGTCATGATTGTTGCCAACTTCAACCATCATAGTTTCCTTGCTATCCGCTAGATATAAATCGGACGGCCTATATATAATGCATGATGGCAGGCACACCATCATCAACAACTCCGTTTTTATAAGAGTAGAGATAAAATATATTAAATGTAGTATACATGTTCATAACCACACCATGTGTATCACCGTTATATATATTCACACATGCGTCGGTTTGAAACACTATGATAAATTCTTCAAATATCCGAATTCGCTTTTCCTAATGAAGTATATATGATCTCTATTCGTCTTTTACACCCACACAACCCTCTTATCTTTGTAGCTAGCGCTAACTTTCTCTTGTGCATGCACACGCCCGCATCCCTCTCACCCTCCCTCAGCATTCTCTAGCTCCATCGCGCAAATTCGTCTTTTCACTTTAGGTCGTTCACCCACGGTGTGTGTAGGCCCCCCAGCTCCTTCTTTATGGCACACATCGATCGATATGCTTCTCTAGCCAGGTGTGCCTAGCACAAACACCAGCTTCCCCTCTTCTCTTGTCACCGTCCATGCCTCACTCCCACCACTCTTTTCATCGTTCTCGTACTCGCACACTCCTCCCCCCTCGATATAGTATGCCTCTCGTACCACCTCCTACATGCATCCCTCTCTCTCTATCCTTCTCCTCGTGCCTCATTTGCTTCTAACACACACATGCATGTATACCGATCGATCTCCCAACATATACCTAGATCAACTTTAACTACCCCCCCATCGATCGACGTACCTCACAAGTTATGTATCTCCTTTCTCTAACAAAGGGCGATTGATCTTCCTATGTAGTTACGTCTGCTTACCACAGCCACATCGTCCCCCCTCATCATTCGTGCATGCCTCCTGACCCGTCTCTCACACGCACGTGCATAGACAACAAGCAGCCATCTCCTCTCTTATTGATATTGCGGGCGTGCCCTCTGTTTGTCTAGCAAGCCTATCCCACCATTTGTTAGAAGCAACTCCACTACCACCCCCTCCAACACTCTAGCTCTGTCTCTCTCCCAACCTTATTCCTCTCCTGCACATATGCATGGATGCCGATCGATCTCCCTTAATACATGAGGCAGATCGATCTCCTTAATACATGAGGTAGGCCTCTCTCCTCCTCCACACATATACCAGCCATTGTACCTCTATAGTTAATTGGGCCTCCCTCTTCCCCCACCACACACCGATAGTCGAGCGCTGCAAGTAGGTATCCATGCCACAGATACAAACCGCACATGTCCCATCTCACGTTCCAGTAGGCCAGCCACTCTATATCTTTGACGTGGGCACACACAAATTCGATGGCACTCTTTATCGATCGCGCGCGCACACACACACACACACATCATCCCTCTCTTCGATTCTATGGACACCTCAAGCCGATGATACCTCCACTCTCTTCTCGTGGATCGCCCCCTCTATATATATGTTATATCCAGGACTCTATTTCACACACATTGCATACGTTACATTTTTTGATTGACCCCCCCCCAAAAAAAACTCTCAAGAACCCACACACTATATCTCTCTAGGTTTGTATCTCTCTCACACAACCCCTTGTAGGTGGTGTACGTATACAAGAAGAGAATAGGTGCACTGTGCACGTACTCACGCTTCATGCCTAGCCACACCCGCGCGGGTACACGGTGGAGCTCATTTCTTTACGAAATGGCAGCCCACGTGCTAATTTGAACGCCTGTAGCGGTTGTTTACCTAGGGAGGTCGTGTACCACGCGTGCACGAAACAAAGTTCGACTTGACGCGTTGCCACGTTATTTTTACATAAAGTTATAGCGCTCAATGGCACGTACACAGAATATAAAACGATTTTTATGGAGAAAAAGGTAGTCCGCTCACTATATACAATGGAGCCTGCCTGCCTGGTTTGTCGCTCTTCAGAGTATCTCACACAAGGCTGCGGTGGCCTCTCTCTCTCTCACCGTTGGTCACTGATCCGGCCGCATCCCGTCCGCCGGGGGAAGGGAGTGCGGTGGCCTCTCTCTCTCTCACCATTGGTCACTGATCCGGCCGCATCCCGTCCACTGGGGGAAAGGGAGGAAGTGCATCATTTCTCCATTTGACGGCGCCGAGGCAGCACGTCCTGATCTGCGGTACACGCCGTTCTCTCTGACCAAGCTCCGGCGGGGCAGGGCCTACGCCACCTGCTCGCAGATTCCACCCGCCGCCGCTCACCTAGTTACTTCCCGACGACCTCCAGGTATCCCCTCCTGCCTTGCTCCACTGCCCGTCTTCCCACGTCGCTACATGTGGATCTTCCATAGTTCTTTGCCCAAAACGTAGCTCGTCCGGCGTACTTTCCATATTGCATTCTCGTCCTCACACCGTTTTAGACAAACACAACCGTGTTGTTATCTTCCCTTAGGACAAGGAATATGCTTCCTTTTTGTCGTCGCATGTGTCATCAACTGTTATTGGCCAGTAATTGTTTCCTTTCTACTCGTTGCTATTGCGACCTTTTGGTGAACTGCACAAATCACTTTTTTCTTAAGAGTGTTTTGTGCAGTTGTACTAAAATGTCACACGGGCAACGTCTCTACATTTCAGTGCGACTGCACAAAGGGAGATTGGTTTTGCTCTATCCTCCTCATCCAACTCCGAGCCTAATCTTCTCCAACTAGTTAGTCTTAAGAGAGACTGCAAAGGTGACCGGCTTCTATTTGTGTGTTTATTGTTTCATCAGCAGTCCTCTATTATCGTAATCACACTTAATATCTTTGGAACAGGGACGCTCAGCTCTATTTTAGTGGAACTGCACAAAATGATCGGAATGTTGCATGCTCCAGACAGCTACTTTTTTTCCCAACATGCCTTGTTGATTTAGACAGAGCTGGGGGGACGTTGCTGCCAATGAAAGCATGGATCAATTTTAATTTAACACCTTCTCACAACTCTGTCTTCAGTTGTGATGTAATTATTAGCTCTGATCTGCTAATAATTGACATGCATTAGCAAGGAAGTTAGTTTTTTATTGTTTCCGAAAGAGCATCGATGGCAAGACACGTGAAACAAAAGCTGAAAGCTCACACCATTGTACAATTTCATGTCGCCGGAAAATTATTTGTATAGTACATCAATTATGTAAACAAATGATGGAAGCTTGATAGCATTGCCAGAAGCCTCTTCATCATCCGGGTCCATGTGCCATGCACAAAATTATACTCCCTTCGTTCCTAAATATTTGTCTTTTTACAAATTTCAAACGGGCATATTTTAGAGTGTAGATTCACTCATTTTGCTTCGTATGTGTACTTCCTCTGTTCCTAAATATTCTATTCGTCTTTCTAGAGATTTCAACAAGTGACTACATACGGAGCAAAATGAGTGAATCTACACTCTAAAATATGTCTATATACATCCGTATGTGCCAGTCCATTTGAAATCTCTAAAAAGACAAATATTTGAGTAGTCACTCGTTGAAATATCTAGAAAGACAAATACTCCGGAGTATATTTAAGAACCGAGGGGGTAAGTGCACAACCGCATGGGAGACTCAGCCCGGTCGTTGCGCCGCATTAATAGTGAGTAATGAGCAGTCAAATCATAAGCCCCACCTTTCCCACTGTAAGTTGCTCTGAAGAAGCAACCATCAATATGCTCTTCTTTGAATCCGCTCATACTACTCCATCCGTCACTGTTTATACAGCGCGCTTCAGAAAAAAGAAAAAAAATCTGTGGGACCAAGGCGACTAGCGATCGGCCTGAAAAATAGCACTGGTAGTTATAGCACAGCGTCTATTACTAGAGGGAATAATGCATACACACATGCATGTAGTGCTTCGACCCCGGGTACACACATGCATGCACTTACTCCACTCCGTAGTAGTACAGTACATGGAGAGAAAATTGTGGACTTGATTGCGATTACCACGCCCTAATTAATTGAGCATTAAACCAAACACGTCTAAAGTCTCTCTGGTGGTGGAAATGCATTGAGAGAAATGCATCATAATGAAGCGCGCCCTGTAAACTATGATGGAGGGAGGAGTAGTATGAAGGTGCAAAACCAAGTACGTGTATGGCCAGTCGGTCAACGCACCTCCTCTTGGCATATCACTGACATGTGGGACAGGAGTGTGAGCAAACCGATCTCAATTGACGGCAAAGAGCCAACCCGCCGTTCCTTGAGAGAGACGAGGAGCGAGAACACAGAGACGGGCTCGCACGGAGGCCAAGATATATTCGAGCATGGTTGGTTGATCGATATCATTCATTACATGTTGGGCTGCCGTTTTCCGCCCTTCTCCGGAATAAACGTGTACTTTATCAGATAAAAAAATAAGAGTACAGACGCTCCACCATGCGGTTCTAGTAGTAGTACTACTCGTACTACTGCGCTTGGCTCTTCGCCTCTTCGTGAAGTCGAACAATGATGGTACTCCGCATGTTGGGTACTACAGTGTATGCCTCTGACAATCTGACACCAAATGGACTGATGCATGTCCACCGAGGGTAGGTTGCATTAGTCAAAAGGCGTAAGCGAGCTTCACCTTGTCCTGCAAGCTTCTCCTCGTTCTGCGAGTTGACGGGACACACCAAAAAGTAGTGCTAGTCCATACTCCCTCCTTTCCGGTTAATATAGCTTAATCTTTTTTGCGGGTAAATGAGAGAGCTTTATTCATATATATGCATTCTTAGGACGATCAGCCAAGACACTGGTCACTAGGAAGCAAGGTACCCCGCAAAAAAAGAAGTAGGAAGCGAGGTGTTTCATCAAGCCAGCTCTCGGCCACATTCAAAGTGCAGCAAGCACGGTTCGCACGAAGATGCGCCGCAAGGTTTGCTGACCTGTTTACATGCTGAATAACAAAAAAAGAGGAAATATTACCGAGCGCTACTATTTGTAACAGGATATGAGCCAGAATTAAGTGAGAATTGTGGCGAGTATTCCATGCAATCAACTTCCATTATCACATGCGAGAACCCTCGAAGAGAACCAAATGTGTTGAAGATTGCTTTATCACATTTTAAAATTATAATAAGAGTGCAGACGCTCCTCCATCCGGTTCCTAGTACTAGTATAGTACGTACCTTTATAGACTATAGTAGTAGTACTAGTAAACTTTGCGCTAGGCTGTTCGCCTATTCGGGAAGTCGAACAATAATAGAACTAGTAGTATAGTGTATGCTTCTGGCAATCTGACAGCGAATTAACTGTTGCACGTCCACCGCCTGAGCGAGGGAGAGCTTGCATTAGTCAAAAGTTTCTCCTTGTCCTGCGAGCCACCGCGCACAAGCTTCTCCCATCCTGCAACCTTCTCCTCGTTCGGCAAGTTGACGGGACACAGCAAAGTAATGCTAGTCCATACTGCCTCCTCTCCGGTTAATATGGCTTAATTTCAAACGAGATAAATACACTGTCTGTCAGTGTATATTTGTAAAAATACGGTCAGTGGACTTCATAATACGCTCATTGCGCTCAATATATATATTTTCCGGTGTTTATACGGTCACTAGCTCACCCTGACTGAGTATGTGTGTGCATGCACGTGTAGGTTGAGCACTTGAGAGTGACCGTGTGTGTTCCGTCGTGTGCTCGGACATGCATGCATTAGGGCGTTGCGCATGTTTTCGCGTCCATGTGTACGTGTGACTGTTGCATACACGTAGGGGGAGTACGTGTAGGGGCCACTAAGGACCAGTCAAATCACACAGTAAGTTAGTCGGAAGAAGCAACCATCATTTCACTCTTGAATGACACGTACGCATATAAAATGGTTGATATGGAGATAAAAAGAAAACCACTATATATACACTAGCAGGAGCCTAAGCTACAAGCCTGCTTGCTTAGGTTGCTCTCTTCACAAGCATAGAACGACGGGCCTGATCCCGCAGCTGGGGGAAGGGAACAATGTTCTGCGTAGACGCGGTCGACATCGGCGAGGGAGAAAACCCACAGTCGGTGCGTCCCAATCGGGGGTCACCGCGGTATGGGCCGATGCCGCGTCCCAACCGCCCTTCTAGCTACAGCCCGACGTCCCAGATAGTCCATCTTCCTTTTGGAGCCGGCTTGCTCCACTGCCGTAGCTCCATCTCGATGTCGATCTTTCTCTACTTCTACCGGCTTATACTTGTGATGAGTTTATGTCTCATGAACTAGTGCCAGTACTATTATTCTAATCACACTTCTTCAATATCTTTGCCATCAGGGATGCTCAGGTTGATTTTAGTGGAACTGCACAAAAGCATCGTATGGTCCGAGGGTGCCAGCCGTCTTTCCTTCGACAGGTTCTACCTGGCCAGGAAATTAAATCATGTTTAGGGTTTAGGGTTTAAGTCGTAGTGACCCCATCAATAGTTTTTCTTTCGTACACGCTCTCACAACTTTTTTTTAGTTGTGAAGTGAATATTGGCTATGATCTGTGAATCATTGAGATGCATCAGCATGCGTGTTAGTTTTCCTTTGTATTTGATGGAATGTTGTAACGGGGCAACTGTTGGGGATCGTAGCAGAAATTTAAAATTTTCTACGCATCACCAAGATCAGTCTATGGAGTCATCTAGCAACGAGAGAGACGAGTGCATCTACATACCCTTGTAGATCGCGAGCGGAAGCGTTCAAGAGAACAGGGTAGATGGAGTCGTACTCGTCGTGATCCAAATCACCGATGACCGAGCGCCGAACGGACGGCACCTTCGCGTTCAACACACGTACGGTTGGGAAGACGTCTCCTCCTTCTTGATCCAGCAAGGGGAAGGAGAGGTTGATGGAGATCCAGCAGCACGACGGCGTGGTGGTGGAAGTAGCGGGATCCCGGCAGGGCTTCGCCAAGCGCAAGCGGGAGGGAGAGGTGTCACGGGAGGGATAGGGAGGCGCCAGGGGCTAGGGTGCTGCTGCCCTCCCTCCCCCCTTTATATAGGGTCCCTGGGGGGGGGGGGCGCCGGCCCTAGGAGATCCCATCTCCAGGGGGCGGCGGCCAACGGGGTGGCTTGCCCCCCCAAGCCAAGTCGGGCGCCCCCCACCCCCAGGGTTTCCAACCCTAGGCGCAGGGGAGGCCCAAGGGGGGCGCACCAGCCCACCAGTGGCTGGTTCCCCTCCCCACTTCAGCCCATGGGGCCCTCCAGGATAGGTGGCCCCACCCGGTGGACCCTCGGGACCCTTCCGGTGGTCCCGGTACAATACCGGTGACCCCCGAAACTTTCCCGGTGGCCGAAACTGGACTTCCTATATATAATTCTTCACCTCCGGACCATTCCGGAACTCCTCGTGACGTCCGGGATCTCATCCGGGACTCCGAACAACTTTTGGGTTACCGCATACTAATATCTCTACAACCCTAGCGTCACCGAACCTTAAGTGTGTAGACCCTACGGGTTCGGGAGACATGCAGACATGACCGAGACGACTCTCCGGTCAATAACCAACAGCGGGATCTGGATACCCATGTTGGCTCCCACATGTTCCATGATGATCTCATCGGATGAACAACGATGTCGAGGATTCAATCAATCCCGTATACAATTCCCTTTGTCAATCGGTATGTTACTTGCCCGAGATTCGATCGTCAGTATCCCAATACCTTGTTCAATCTTGTTACCGGCAAGTCTCTTTACTCGTACCGTAATGCATGATCCCGTGGCTAACTCCTTAGTCACATTGAGCTCATTATGATGATGCATTACCGAGTGGGCCCAGAGATACCTCTCCGTCACACGGAGTGACAAATCCCAGTCTCGATCCGTGTCAACCCAACAGACACTTTCAGAGATACATGTAGTCTACCTTTATAGTCACCCAGTTATGTTGTGATGTTTGGTACACCCAAAGCACTCCTACGGCATCCGGGAGTTACACGATCTCATGGTCTAAGGAGAAGATACTTGACATTGGAAAAAGCTCTAGCAAACGAACTACACGATCTTTGCGCTATGCTTAGGATTGGGTCTTGTCCATCACATCATTCTCCTAATGATGTGATCCCGTTATCAATGACATCCAATGTCCATAGTCAGGAAACCATGACTATCTGTTGATCAACGAGCTAGTCAACTAGAGGCTCACTAGGGACATGTTGTGGTCTATGTATTCACACATGTATTACGATTTCCGGATAACACAATTATAGCATGAACAATAGACAATTATCATGAACAAGGAAATATAATAATAACCATTTTATTATTGCCTCTAGGGCATATTTCCAACAATCTCCCACTTGCACTAGAGTCAATAATCTAGTTACATTGTGATGAATCGAACACTCATAGAGTTCTGGTGTTGATCATGTTTTGCTCTAGGGAGAGGTTTAGTCAACGGATCTGCTACATTCAGGTCCGTATGTACTTTACAAATATCTATGTCTCCATTTTGAACATTTTCACGAATGGAGTTGAAGCGACGCTTGATATGCCTGGTCTTCCTGTGAAACCTGGGCTCCTTGGCAAGGGCAATAGCTCCAGTGTTTTCATAGAAGAGAGTCATCGGGCCCGACGCATTGGGAATCACCCCTAGGTCGGTAATGAACTCCTTTATCCAGATTGCTTCCTGTGCTGCCTCTGAGGCCGCCATGTACTCTGCTTCACATGTAGATCCCGCCACGACGCTTTGCTTGCAACTGCACCAGCTTACTGCCCCTCCATTCAAAATATACACATATCCGGTTTGTGACTTAGAGTCATCCAGATCTGTGTCGAAGCTAGCGTCGACGTAACCCTTTACGACGAGCTCTTCGTCACCTCCATATACGAGAAACATATCCTTAGTCCTTTTCAGGTACTTCAGGATATTCTTGACCGCTGTCCAGTGTTCCATGCCGGGATTACTTTGGTACCTTCCTACCAAACTTACGGCAAGGTTTACATCAGGTCTGGTACACAGCATGGCATACATAATAGACCCTATGACCGAGGCATAGGGGATGACACTCATCTTCTCTCTATCTTCTG
Organism: Aegilops tauschii subsp. strangulata; assembly: GCF_002575655.3. Lineage (NCBI taxonomy): Eukaryota > Viridiplantae > Streptophyta > Magnoliopsida > Poales > Poaceae > Aegilops > Aegilops tauschii. The sequence continues at coordinate 33,176,236 of NC_053037.3, read as the reverse complement.
CTGTGGTCGGGCATTGAGCCGTGCTCAATTGCACACCTTGCAATACAGGCAAGAACCCCTTCTTGGACTGATCCATATTGAACTTCTTCAATATCTTGTCAAGGTACGTACTCTGTGAAAGACCAATGAGGCGTCTTGATCTATCTCTATAGATCTTTATGCCTAATATATAAGCAGCTTCTCCAAGGTCCTTCATTGAAAAACACTTATTCAAGTAGGCCTTTATACTTTCCAAGAATTCTATATCATTTCCCATCAATAGTATGTCATCCACATATAATATGAGAAATGCTACAGAGCTCCCACTCACTTTCTTGTAAACACAGGCTTCTCCATAAGTCTGTGTAAACCCAAACGCTTTGATCATCTCATCAAAGCGAATGTTCCAACTCCGAGATGCTTGCACCAGCCCATAGATTGAGCGCTGGAGCTTGCATACTTTGTCAGCATTCTTAGGATCGGCAAAACCTTCCGGCTGCATCATATACAATTCTTCCTTAAGAAAGCCGTTAAGGAATGCCGTTTTGACGTCCATTTGCCATATCTCATAATCATAGAATGCGGCAATTGCTAACATGATTCGGACCGACTTCAGCTTTGCTACGGGTGAGAAAGTCTCATCATAGTCAACCCCTTGAACTTGTCGGTAACCCTTAGCGACAAGTCGAGCCTTATAGATGGTCACATTACCATCCACGTTTGTCTTCTTCTTAAAGATCCATTTATTTTCTATGGCTCGCCGATCATCGGGCAAGTCAGTCAAATTCCATACTTCGTTTTCATACATGGATCCTATCTCGGATTTCATGGCTTCTACCCATTTGTCGGAATCTGGGCCCGCCATTGCTTCTTCATAGTTCGAAGGTTCACCGTTGTCTAACAACATGATTTCCAGGACAGGGTTGCCGTACCACTCTGGTGCGGAACGTGTCCTCGTGGACCTACGAAGTTCAGCAGTAACTTGATCCGAAGCTTCATGAGCATCATCATTAACTTCCTCCCCAGTCGGTGTAGGCACCACAGGAATATCCTCCCGCGCTGCGCTACTTTCCGGTTCGGAAGGGGTGATTATCACCTCATCAAGTTCCACTTTCCTCCCACTTATTTCTTTCGAGAGAAACTCTTTCTACAGAAAGGACCCGTTCTTGGCAACAAAGATCTTGCCTTCGGATCTGAGGTAGAAGGTATACCCAATGGTTTCCTTGGGGTATCCTATGAAGACGCATTTCTCCGACTTGGGTTCGAGCTTTTCAGGTTGAAGTTTCTTGACATAAGCATCGCATCCCCAAACTTTTAGAAACGACAGCTTAGGTTTCTTCCCAAACCATAATTCATACGGTGTCGTCTCAACGGATTTCGACGGAGCCCTATTTAAAGTGAATGCGGCAGTCTCTAAAGCATAGCCCCAAAATGAGAGCGGTAGATCGGTAAGAGACATCATAGATCGCACCATATCCAATAGAGTGCGATTACGACGTTCGGACATACCATTTCTCTGAGGTGTTCCAGGCGGCGTGAGTTGTGAAACGATTCCACATTTCCTTAAGTGCGTACCAAATTCGTGACTCCAATATTCTCCTCCATGATCTGATCGTAAGAACTTTATTTTCCTGTCACGTTGATTCTCAACCTCACTCTTAAATTCCTTGAACTTTTCAAAGGTTTCAGACTTGTGTTTCATTAGGTAGACATACCCATATCTACTCAAGTCATCAGTGAGAGTGAGAACATAACGATAGCCACCGCGAGCCTCAACACTCATTGGACCGCACACATCAGTATGTATGGTTTCCAATAAGTTGGTTGCTCGCTCCATTGTTCCGGAGAACGGAGTCTTGGTCATCTTACCCATGAGGCATGGTTCGCACGTGTCAAATGATTCGTAATCAAGAGACTCCAAAAGCCCATCAGCATGGAGCTTCTTCATGCTCTTGACACCCATGTGACCAAGGCGGCAATGCCACAAGTATGTGGGACTATCGTTATCAACTTTACATCTTTTGGTATTCACACTATGAATATGTGTAACATCACGCTCGAGATTCATTAAGAATAAACCATTGACCAGCGGGGCATGAACATAAAACATATCTCTCATATAAATAGAACAACCATTATTCTCGGATTTATATGAGTAGCCATCTCGAGTTAAACGAGATCCTGATACAATGTTCATGCTCAAAGCTGGCACTAAATAACAATTATTGAGGTTTAAAACTAATCCCGTAGGTAAATGTAGAGGTAGCGTGCCGACGGCGATCACATCGACCTTGGAACCATTCCCGACGCGTATCGTCACCTCGTCCTTTGCCAGTCTCCGTTTATTCCGCAGCTCCTGTTTTGAGTTACAAATATGAGCAACCGCACCGGTATCAAATACCCAGGAGCTACTACGAGTACTGGTAAGGTACACATCAATTACATGTATATCACATATACCTTTGGTGTTGTCGGCCTTCTTGTCCGCTAAGTATTTGGGGCCGTTCCGCTTCCAGTGACCACTTCCCTTGCAATAAAAGCACTCAGTCTCAGGCTTGGGTCCATTCCTTGGCTTCTTCCCGGCAACTGGCTTACCGGGCGTGGCAACTCCCTTGCCGTCTTTCTTGAAGTTTTTCTTACGCTTGCCTTTCTTGAACTTAGTGGTTTTATTCACCATCAACACTTGATGTTCCTTTTTGATCTCTACCTCCGCTGATTTCAGCATTGAATATACCTCAGGAATGGTCTTTTCCATCCCCTGCATATTGAAGTTCATCACAAAGCTCTTGTAGCTCGGTGGAAGCGACTGAAGGATTCTGTCAATGACTGCGTCATCCGGGAGATTAACTCCCAGCTGAGACAAGCGGTTGTGTAACCCAGACATTTTGAGTATGTGCTCACTGACAGAACTATTTTCCTCCATTTTACAACTAAAGAACTTGTCGGAGACTTCATATCTCTCGACCCCGGCATGAGCTTGGAAAACCATTTTCAGCTCTTCGAACATCTCATATGCTCCGTGTTTCTCAAAACGCTTTTGGAGCCCCGGTTCTAAGCTGTAAAGCATGCCGCACTGAACGAGGGAGTAATCATCAGCACGTGATTGCCAAGCGTTCATAACGTCTTGGTTCTCTGGGATGGGTGTGTCACCTAGTGGTGCTTCTAGGACATAATCTTTCTTGGCAGCTATGAGGATGATCCTCAGGTTCCGGACCCAGTCCGTATAGTTGCTGCCATCATCTTTCAGCTTGGTTTTCTCTAGGAACGCGTTGAAGTTGAGGGCAACGTGGGCCATTTGATCTACAAGACATATTGTAAAGATTTTAGACTAAGTTCATGATAATTAAGTTCATCTAATCAAATTATTCAATGAACTCCCACTCAGATAGACATCCCTCTAGTCATCTAAGTGAAACATGATCTGAGTCAACTAGGCCGTGTCCGATCATCACGTGAGACGGACTAGTCAACATCGGTGAACATCTTCATGTTGATCGTATCTTCTATACGACTCATGCTCGACCTCTCGGTCTTCCGTGTTCCCAGGCCATGTCTGTACATGCTAGGCTCGTCAAGTCAACCTAAGTGTATTGCGTGTGTTCCGAGGCCATGTCTGTACATGCTAGGCTCGTCAACACCCGTTGTATGCGAACGTTAGAATCTATCACACCCGATCATCACGTGGTGCTTCGAAACAACGAACCTTCGCAACGGTGCACAGTTAGGGGGAACACTCTCTTGAAATTATTGCGAGGGATCATCTTATTTAAGCTACCGTCGTTCTAAGCAAATAAGATGTAAAACATGATAAACATCACATGCAATCAAATAGTGACATGATATGGCCAATATCATTTTGCTTCTTTTGATCTCCATCTTCGGGGCGCCATGATCATCTTCGTCACCGGCATGACACCATGATCTCCATCATCGTGTCTCCATGAATTTGTCACGCCAACGATTACTTCTACTTCTATGGCTAACGCGTTTAGCAATAAAGTAAAGTAATATACATGGCGTTATTCAATGACACGCAGGTCATACAAAAAATCAAGACAACTCCTATGGCTCCTGCCAGTTGTCATACTCATCGACATGCAAGTCGTGATTCCTATTACAAGAACATGATCAATCTCATACATCACATATATTTCATTCATCACATCCTTTTGGCCATATCACATCACAAGGCATATGCTGCAAAAACAAGTTAGACGTCCTCTAATTGTTGTTGCAAGTTTTTACGTGGCTGCTATAGGTTTCTTAGCAAGAACGTTTCTTACCTACGCCAAAACCACAACGTGATATGCCAATTTCTATTTACCCTTCATAAGGACCCTTTTCATCGAATCCGTTCCGACTAAAGTGGGAGAGACAGGCACCCGCTAGCCACCTTATGCAACTAGTGCATGTCAGTCGGTGGAACCTGTCTCACGTAAGCGTACGTGTAAGGTCGGTCCGGGCCGCTTCATCCCACGATGCCGCCGAAACAAGATAAGACTAGTAGTGGCAAGAAAATAGACAACATCTACGCCCACAACAAGTTTGTGTTCTACTCGTGCATAGAAACTACGCATAGACCTAGCTCATGATGCCACCGTTGGGGATCGTAGCAGAAATTTAAAATTTTCTACGCATCACCAAGATCAATCTATGGAGTCATCTAGCAACGAGAGAGAGGAGTGCATCTACATACCCTTGTAGATCGCGAGCGGAAGCGTTCAAGAGAACGGGGTTGATGGAGTCGTACTCGTCGTGATCCAAATCACCGATGACCGAGCGCCGAACAGACGGCACCTCCGCGTTCAACACACGTACGGTTGGGAAGACGTCTCCTCCTTCTTGATCCAGCAAGGGGAAGGAGATGTTGATGGAGATCCAGCAGCACGACGGCGTGGTGGTGGAAGTAGCAGGATCCCGGCAGGGCTTCGCCAAGCGCAAGCGGGAGGGAGAGGTGTCACGGGAGGGAGAGGGAGGCGCCAGGGGCTAGGGTGCTGCTGCCCTCCCTCCCCCCTTTATATAGGGTCCCTGGGGGGGCGCCGGCCCTGGGAGATCCCATCTCCAGGAGGGGCGGCGGCCAAGGGGGTGGCTTGCCCCCCAAGCCAAGTGGGGCGCCCCCCCACCCCCAGGGTTTCCAACCCTAGGCGCAGGGGAGGCCCAAGGGGGGTGCACCGGCCCACCAGTGGCTGGTTCCCCTTCCCACTTCACCCCATGGGGCCCTCCGGGATAGGTGGCCCCACCCTGTGGACCCCCGGGACCCTTCCGGTGGTCCCGGTACAATACCGGTGACCCCCGAAACTTTCCCGGTGGCTGAAACTAGACTTCCTATATATAATTCTTCACCTTCGGACCATTTCGGAACTCCTCGTGACGTCCGGGATCTCATCCGGGACTCGGAACAACTTTCGGGTTACTGCATACTAATATCTCTACAACCCTAGCGTCACCGAACCTTAAGTGTGTAGACCCTACGGGTTCGGGAGACATGCAGACATGACCGAGACGACTCTCCGGTCAATAACCAACAGCGGGATCTGGATACCCATGTTGGCTCCCACATGTTCCACGATGATCTCATCGGATGAACCACGATGTCAAGGATTCAATCAATCCCGTATACAATTCCCTTTGTCAATCGGTATGTTACTTGCCCGAGATTCGATCGTCGGTATCCCAATACCTTGTTTAATCTCGTTACCGGCAAGTATTTTTACTCGTACCGTAATGCATGATCCCGTGGCTAACTCCTTAGTCACATTGAACTCATTATGATGATGCATTACCGAGTGGGCCCAGAGATACCTCTCCGTCACACGGAGTGACAAATCCCAGTCTCGATCCATGTCAACCCAACAGACACTTTCAGAGATACCTGTAGTGTACCTTTATAGTCACCCAGTTATGTTGTGACGTTTGGTACACCCAAAGCACTCCTACGGCATCCAGGAGTTACACGATCTCATGGTCTAAGGAAAAGATACTTGACATTGGAAAAAGCTCTGGCAAACGAACTACACGATCTTTGCGCTATGCTTAGGATTGGGTCTTGTCCATCACATCATTCTCCTAATGATGTGATCCCGTTATCAATGACATCCAATGTCCATAGTCAGGAAACCATGACTATCTGTTGATCAACGAGCTAGTCAACTAGAGGTTCACTAGGGACATGTTGTGGTCTATGTATTCACACATGTATTACGATTTCTGGATAACACAATTATAGCATGAACAATAGACAATTATCATGAACAAGGAAATATAATAATAACCATTTTATTATTGCCTCTAGGGCATATTTCCAATAGCAACCTTGGAATAGGAATGAAAATGCAGTGGAAAGTTTCCGTTTTTCCGGAGAAAAAATGGAAACGGAGAGAAACCAACGTTTTGTTTCGTTGGATCGCGCCATCGAGCAAAACCAACGTTTAAATCACGCCTGTCGTGTTCGTGTCTCACCCTCCTCCATGGCTCGACCCCACACGGTCGCTCGGCATGCCACTCACCGTAAACCGAGTATACGATAACTTTCCCGCCTGCTTGTCGATGTATCGCACCATGGAGTACTAGCACTACTGGAAGAGATTGACGAGTTGGGGGAGGACAGCTAGCTGTAGAACGGACTCCCAAGAACTTTTTACACGCATGCTGTAGCCGGCTATTGCGACCTTTGAACGCAGAGCAGCCGCGTGCACCCGGAAGCGACGCGGGCGACGCTCTCTCGGCCGGCGCGCCGCTTCAATGCCGGCGCCAGTGAGAGGTCGCGTCCGCTCTAGCCGGGCATGAATGCGGCACTGACCGTTTCGGGCGGGAAGCACGCGCGGGTGATGAAGAGGGTTCGGGTTGGTCAGGACCGGCCGTGGCTGCGGTCCGGACGTGCGCAAACAAGAGATGTTGTATGTTAATATTGCTGCGTATATAATTAACAACGTAAATAATGTGCCAGTTGGACAAATATGATTGGAGATGGAGATGGAAATGGAATTTTACATAAACACAGATATGCATGTCTATGTCTATGTGTGTGTGCGTGAGGACTCTCGCGACCTGGAAGCGGGGGCGTGTTTTTGATCGAGTTTTCTTTCTTGGTACGTTAGAAAATCAGTTTGTCTAATTCACATCTAGATGTTATTTACTGAGAAGAAACAGACCACAGTGAGGATTTGTCGAACTTCATAGGTGCCTCACCCAAACTTGATGCCAAATGGATGATGCATCACCATGATGACCTATCGATGCTCATGGTTGCGCCTCATGGTTGCGTCGGCTGGTGAAGCTGATCGATTTTCAATGAAAAACAAGTTGTCTTCCATCAGTGCTCTTTGCTTGTTACGCACAAAGATGATATCCTTCATCAGTTCACCTTGGCTGCGTTGGAGACGCAGTCGTCTTTCACGTTGGTGCAATTTTATCACACAATTGGCTATGAACCAAATGTTTCCTCGAAGAAGGATCGACGTTGGTACTAAGAGCATAAGTTTTGTATTGATTTCTAAGCCTTCTCACAACTTTGTCTCCAGCTCCCCTGTAATTTCATTTGTCCAGCTATTAACTTTGATTTAAAAAATGGTGTGGACTAAAAACCCGGATGGACGTAGTAGCCCTCCATTTTTATTTACTCCGCATATTAGATTTGACTGAAGTCAAACTTTGTAATACTCTCAAACCTTTCCGATAATTGAAATTAAAATTCTTTATTTGTACACACTCTCACACGTTTCCGATAATTTGGCGCATGTGTGGTTGTTCACTTAAGGGAGGGTAGTGTACCACACGTGAAGGACAGGAAGTGCGACCAGGACGCGTGGGCGTGGATCGTTAGTTCATCGGAAGTAGTACTAGTTTTCTTCACTGTACATTAAATAAAGAGTTTCATTTCATACTTACACAATTTAAAATGATTGTTATGGAGAGAATAAGAAAACCACTCCACTATATATTAGTCGTATACACGCGAGTACTATATGGACGCAGCTTCATTGACTTAGTGCACCTGCCTTTGGATTTATGACAGGTGGGCCCAAAATGTGGCTGGCTCACCTGTCATACAGCCAAAAGTAGGTGCAGTGAAGGCACCGAAGCTCAGTCCGTACTACAGTAGTATATATATAAGCGGGAGCCTCAGCGCTTGTTCTCTAGGGTTTGCACTCTCCACACGCTCGCCGCACTACATATATGTTACACGCTGGAGGCTCAGCGTTCATTTCTAGGGTTTGCTATATTCACAGTCTCTCACCCTCTCTTCACCAGATCTAAACAAGACTGCGTTGGCCTCTTGTCTCTATCTCCCCCCTCACAGCTGGTGACGGAGGCGTCCGTATCCCGTCGCACCAGGAAGGGGAGGAGGTGCAGCGTTCACTCTATCGCCTTCACCGAGGGAGGCAATCCATTGCTGGCTGCGTTGTTCTCTTTCACCCAACGCCTGTGTGGGAGGGCCACCGACCCTTTCTTCCTCGCTACCGTGTGTAGTGTGGGCAGATCCGGCCTCCCGCCGCACGCCTTGCCACATCCCGACGACCCTAAGGTATAAGTTTCTTTGAAACCGCCGTTGCTCTAGCTGCATGTGGATCTTTTTCGATCTGTAGTCGAATCTAGGTCTTGGTTCAAAGAGGAAAGAAGGGTGCGGTGGGCTGGAGCAAGAATCTAGGACGTGGTTCAATGAGGAAAGGAGGGGCGGAAAGTAGTATAGACTGGCTATCCAGCCGCTTTGTAGGTCCAAAAGGGAAAAAGGGGGTAACCCAGTACACACATCTGTAAGGAACCGATCTCTTTGTTGAAAAGGGAAAGAAACTGGGGGGTCGGGTAGTTTGTGCAGGACTAGATTTGCTGCCCTCACATAGGAAGAAGGTTCAAAGAGAACAAATATGTGACCAGCGCATATATGCTGCTTGGCTACATACTCTGCATCACCCATTTATACGTGTGTACGCACATGGTGCTGGCATGTCCCATACAGCTATTTTGCTGTTGTTAATCTAAGAATGCCGCCGGAAAATTGAAGCAATGCCACTGTTAAAAGTAAATTACATTTTTTTTAACGAATGTTGTTTAAAGAGAATGTCTCTGTTAATATGAATCAATGCGACCGTTTTAGAAATGCTACTGTCCTACTTTGTTTTCCATCCAAGATAAGTTAGATGCTTCTTTCTGTCACCGTTTGTTTCATCCTCCTTTATCGGCAAGTAATTGTTTCCTTTTTTGCCTCTGTTAAAACAGGGCTATCGATTCAACTTGTTGCTATTGCGACATTTTGCTTCGCTACTCGAAACACTTATGTTTTAAGAGTGTTTTGTGCAGTTCAACTTGAATGTCACACCGGTGACTTTGCTTAATTTTGGTGGAACTGCACAAAAGGAGATCGAGATTTGTTTCCAGTCTTCGTGGCGAGTTGTTTCAAATCTTGGTCTCAACCACATGATGTGTAGTGTGCTTTGAGATGTTGTGCTACTTGTTTTGGTACTATTTTAAATAAATGTTGAATTGAAGCTATTGTATTGCTGTCTTTTCCCATTAAGTAGTGAACAAAAATGGGACCAACCCAGACATGATGCTTGTTGCTTTGTTACAACAAATTCAGCATCACCCCCTTTATAAGCCAGTAATTGATGCCACTCTCAGAATTAACTACTGAATCTTATTTCAAAACTGCAACACTTGTTAGGGATTGGCGGGATTACCATTTTTGTGGCCGCATGTTTCATCCTCCTTTATTAGCCAGTAATTGATTCCTTTTTTGCCTCTGTTTAAACAGGGATATCCATTCAACTTGTTGCTATTGTGATATTTTGCTTCGCTACGCGAAACACTTTGCTTGATTTCAGTGCAACTGCACAAAACGAGATTGGATTTCCTATTCGTGTTGGCAGATTCGTATTTTATCTTGTCGGTCTCATGAAATGTCAGTACAGGCCTTCATCCACATGATTGTGCAGTGTGCTTTGAGATGTTGTGCTACTTGTATTGGTACTGTTTTAAATAAATGTTGAATTGAAGCTATTGTATTGCTGTCTTTTCCCATTAAGTAGTGAACAAAAATGGGACCAACCCAGACATGATGCTTGTTGCTTTGTTACAACAAACTCTACATCACCCCCTTTATAAGTAGATGGAAGCACATACTGTTGTTGCGCCCACTCTCCCTGGAACTGTTTATGCTTTTTGTTAATCTAATGCCACTGGTAAAATTAAGCAATGCCACTCTCAGAATTAATTAACTACTGAATCTTAGTTCCAAACTGCAACACTTGTTAGGAATGGTACTATCCTGCTTTGTAGTTCTTTCTACATGTTTAACCAAGGTATTGTTAAGATAATGTCTCTGTTAAAATGAATCAGTTGCATTGTTTTAGGAATGGTACTTTTTTGCTTTGTCGTTCTTTATACATGTTGGAACAAGGCATTGTTAAGATAATGTCTCAGTCGATATGAATGAATCACACTGATGGAGAATTGCTACTCTCCTGCTTTGTTTCCCATTAAGATAAAGTAGATCAGTAGATGCTTTTCTTCTGGGAGTACAAGTCATCAACCGTTATTTCTCAGTAATTGTTTCCCTTATACCTATTGTTGCTTACAGGGATATAAAAATTAAAGCTCGGTTTTATTCCGACTTCCATTTTAGTTGAACTGCACAAAAGGAGCCAATGTGTCCAAGGCAAACTGTTGCATTACTGGGTCCAGTTGGTCGTTCCACTTTGCAGAAAGAAGCAGTCACTGTTTGCGCTACATTACAGAAAGAATGACCGAGATGCTTTACAGAGTATTATTAGACACCGGTGACATGACTAGTCTGCAGAGACCATTGGCAATTTAACAACATGTGGAGTGCCCTGGGCAAAAAGTGCCCAAACAAGTACAAGAAGCTACGAGAGGACTCCATGATCATAGGCATTACATATTTTGAATGGGAAAAGCTTGTCAAAGTTTAATCATTGATGTTAGCAAGAAGACGTTAGTTTAATATATTGGAATTAGAAAACCTTGTCAAGATTTGCTCATTGATGTTAGCCAGAAGACATGCATTTGATATTTTTGAGTGGGATGCCCTTGCTGTGAGCAGCGTCGAGTGTTTTTTCCTATTCCTGTGTTCAGTTTAGAAGTAAATAGTTACTCTGCTGAGATATTTCTGTATTAAGAGTTTGTTCTGAATATTGTCTATGTAATGCCAGGCCATGTGTTTGATTGCAAAGTTGAGATTGGAATGTTGTGGCATGCGGCATCACGAGCTGTTCACCGTGCCTCCTAAGAATAATTCTTCGTATTGTTTTGCATGTCGATCTAATGCCAGTGATTTGCTTGTTAAGAAGATCATCCTCTTTTGTTGTTTCCGTGCTTAAGAAGTTCATCGTCTGATGTTTCATTCATAGCCTATACGAAAAGTCGGGTAGGTTAGACGTGAAACCATATGATCTTCCGACCAACTCATGATATTAGGCCATGATTGGATCGTCATTTTCCAACCAAAACTGCTTGTAAAAATGACGCTTGTAAATTAAAGCAGATGGTCTCGGGCGAAGGCGCTTGGTTGGTCGATTTCGACTAGTAAAATATCGGAAGTACTTCACACACGATAAAAACGCTGAACGACACTCGGACGATTGCTAATCCAGCCGTTAGCTTCTGTTTCAGCCTTGCCCATGGATGGCATGATACGCATGTCGTGCATGTATCGTCTGGTAATGTCATCCATATAGAAGTGCTCGTAAAATATACACTGGTCTCTCAAATTACACGCGTAACCCGCCGGTTTTACTTACAGACCTCGGGCCCTCGTTTCATTACGCATGTATTTTACGCGTTGTTTCCGATGACGAGTAAATTACACTTGTATGTTAATACAGGTTTGAAATAAACCAGAGCTCTCATGTGCGGCCTTACCGTTTCATGCCGTCTCAGTTTCTCGAAGGTGCTCATAGGTGTCCGATGATCCTGGCTTCCTGAATGAGCAGCGGGCGCTGTATCAGACCATCCGTAGGGCCCGCGAGGCCCTCTCCATTGTCCTTCGAGTTGTTGTGCTCGCCGTGGCGTCGAGCATTGTTAACATCGTCAACGAACATGAGGATTCAGGAGATGACTTTATTTTGACTGGATGACACTAGGGACCCACTAGGGTCATAGTCGTACGTACGCAAGTGCCTCCTTATTATGTACAACTATATTTTTTTTGCTTTCTCCTGGTTTCCTGACATCACGGTCCCACACCATTGTCAACCTATGTAGTCAATATAAACGAGAGAATTGCACAAGGTGCGGCCGACAGCTGGGACCAAGCAGCTCGAGCAGTATTTGTGTTTTTGAGGCGTGAGCACTGCAGAGTTTTTCTTGGCGATGATTTGGTTGTTGTTCAGAGGAGAGCAGGGTATTAACTGGGCGGGCTGTGGCCCGTCTAGCCCAGGCCACATATCCAGCCCAGATACTAATTTTTTCAAGATGAAAATGGCTAGCCCAGCTATACGTCTTTTTGAGGAATACCCAGGCAAGGTCAACTTGTTATTCTCCGCCCCGCTGGGCTGCAAATCTTTCCTAGGAGGGATGCATTAGGCTTAACAGGAAAATGGGCTTTAAAAATAATAAATGGGATGTAATTATAAAAACTGGGCAGTAACTATAAAAAAATGCACCAAACACGAAATTAGTTAATAAAATATTATTTATGGATTTTGAAAATCTTAAATTTTCATTGTTGCGCGCGCAATGTTTCGTTGGATTTTTACGTAATACAAATTTATATTTAACCTGACTAGAAATTTCGGGATAAAAATATTTCGGATCCCATCAAAATGTGGGAAATTTTATTGAATTCTGTCTTCAACGATTGGTTGAAATTATTAATCGTTGTCCTAGCTAGAAAATGGGCTGTACTTTTAACAAACTGTAAATGGGCTGTTGTAAATTCCATTAGAATTCAAAAATGGGTTGTACATTCTTACAAAACGCAAATGGGCTATAAGTTCTCTGCCACACACTTGTGGGCCTACTAAGTGACGCGTCCCCTAAAAAAAATAAGTTAACACGTATGCAAGGCTTTGTCAACTTATTATAGTCAACACACGGTTCTAGCAGCAGTGGCCGTTGGATGTCTATCCAACGGATGTCGTGCTTCTTCTTCAATCTCGGATATTCTTAGCTTCGGCCGCCCAAAAAATGATTCCTCCCCCTGACAACTGGGGCGCACCGTTTCGGAGGCTGACCTGTAGGCCTACTAAGTTGGAGCGTACCAAGGGCTTTGTCAACTTAGTCAATATAAACGATTCTAGCTTCAGTGACCGTACGATGTCCATCCAACGGCCGTAGTGCTTCTTCAACCTCTGGTCTTCTTGGTCCAGCCGCCCAAAGCAGCGCCGGTCGTGCCGCCTGCTCCTGCCTCCCGTGGCCGGCTGTGCTGCCGCGGAGGCCTCACCGCCCCCATACTACTCCCACCGCTGGCCAGGCCATCCCTCCACTCACCCACACCCCCTTTTATTCTGCGGCGACGGCAGCCTCACACCGCAGCCGAACCGGTGAACCCTCGTACTCCTCTCCGCGTGGGCTTCCACTGCTGCGTCTTCCCCGGTTCCGCGTCATCCCCTTCCTAGGCCTCACCGTCGTCCACCGCCCTGGTGCTCTCGGCGCGGCGTGGTCAACGTGGTCAACAACCAACTTCCATCGGAAGAGTATTGTACGTGGAGAGGCTGACAGCTGGGTCGACGGCGGCCGCAAGGAAGTGCCTCCTTATTACGCGCAAAATAATTATTCCTCCACCTGACAGCGGGGACCCACCGGACGGGCCACCTTATTTCGCGAAAAAAAACGTTTCCCCCCTGACTGCTGGGACCCACCGGATGGGCCACCGTATTTCGCGAAAAAACGTTCCCCCCGCTGTCAGCTCGGACCCACCGGAAGTGCCTCCTTATTACACACAAAAAATGAACACTCCCCCTGCTAGCTGGGACCCACCTTGGTGGGACGCTGACTTGTGGGCCTACTAAGTTGACGGGGACGGAGGGCTTTGTCAACTTAGTCAATATGAACGATTCTAGCTCCAGTGACCGTACGATGACCATCCAACAACTGTAGTGCTTCTTCAACCTCTGGTCATCTTGCTCCAACCGCCCAAAGCAGCGCCGGTTGTGTCGCCTGCTCCTGCCTCCCGTGGCCGGCTGTGCTGCCGCGGAGGCCTCACCGCCCCCTACTATTCCCACCGCTGGCCAGGCCCTGCGGCGACGGCAGCCTCACACCGCAGCCAAACGAGTGAACCCTCATACTCCTCTCCGCGTGGGCATCCACTGCCGCGTCTTCACCGGCTCCGCGTCGTCCCCTTCCTAGGCCTCGCCATCGTCCACCGCCCTGGTGCTCTCGGCGCGGCGTGGTCAACGTGGTCAAGGAACGACTTCCATCGGACGTGGACTGTACGTGGAGAGGCTGGCAGCTGGATCCACGGCTGGAGCAAGGAAGTGCCTCCTTATTACGCGGAAAATAATGATTCCTCCACCTGACAGCAGGGACCCACCGGACGGGCCACCGTATTTCGCGAAAAAAATGTTTCCCCCTGACTGCTGGGACCCACCAGCTACACCTTCGCACGCAAGGAAGTGCGTCCGGAAAAAAAAAATGATTCGCCCCCTGACTGCTGGGACCCACCAGCTACATCTTCGCACGCAAGGAAGTGCGTCCGGGCAAAAAAACCAAAACGATTCGCCCCCCTGACTGCTGGGACCCACCAGCTACATCTTCACAGGCAATGAAATGCCTGATAGTCGGGACCCACCTGGTCGAAGCGTACGTAGCATTGTCATTCTTGTCGCGAACATGTACGTACATATATACTGGTCGATGTAGAGGCGCGCACGTGTCGTAGTAGAGGCGCACACGTAGCATGTACACGTACGTACAACGGCCAGGGTGCAAGAAAGGAAATATGGCCATGTACGTACATACGGGCAGGGTCTCGAACGCCTACTCGCGCATACGTACGGCGAGGGCTCGTGTATATGGCTGGGTCGGAACGGAGAAACAGCGTCGTCGTCGTGTTCATGGGGAGGCAACGGAATGCGTCGTGTTCATGGGGAGGCAACAGAATGTTTCGTGTTCATGGGGAGGGGTGTGGCGTACCGCAAAACGGAGGAAACAGACCTCCTACGGTCGAAACGGGGGTCCTGTTGATCGAGAGGAGTGTGGCGTATCGCAAAACGGAGGAAACGGACCTCCTACGGTCGAAACGGGGGTCCTGCTGATCGGGAGGGGTGTGGCGTACCGCAAAACAGAGGAAACGGACCTCCTACGGTCGAAACGGGGGCCTGTTGATCGGGAGGGGTGTGGCGTACCGCAAAATGGATGAATTGGACCTCCTACGGTCGAAACGGGGGTCCTGTTGATCGGGAGGGGTGTGGCGTACCGCAAAACGGACGAAACTGACCTCCTACGGTCGAAACGGGGGTCCTGTTCATCGGGAGGGGTGCGGCGTACCGCAAAACGGGACTCCACGGGATACTATTCATCTCCACCGTCGACCTCCTCCAGCCTCCACGGGCTCCTGTTCATCCAGCCTCCACCGCATGCTACTCCACCGGCTACTGTTCAACCACCCCTCCACGGGCACCCCTCCACCGTCTACTGTTCATCCAGCCCTCCACACCACGGGGTCCTGTTCAAGCACCCCTCCATGGGCACCCCTCCATCGTCTACTGTTCATCCAGCCCTCCACACCACGGGATCCTATTCATCCAGAGGCAACGCCACCGCTCACTATTCATCCAACCCCCCTCGCAACGCTCACTGTTCTTCCAATCGATCGGCATCAGTTAGCAGCAGTAGCGAAGGAATCGCTCGATCGGGTTCAGTTAACAGCCATCGATCGATCGCTCGGGTTCAGTAACGCGTAGCCTGCAGTGCAATCGCTCGGGTTCAGTTAGAGCCCAACGCCTCGCTCGGGTTCAGTTAGAGCCAATGCCTCGCACACACGCGCGTACGTGTACGAGAGAAACGCGCATCGCTCGGCCCCCGACCTCCCACCGTAACCGGGAACTCCCCGAAATTTTCCTCGCCCTCGCGTCTACCACGGTTTTTTCCGTCATGGACGGCCCAAAGAATGTCATGTAGCTTCGTCTCCGGCCCGCCCAGGACGAAAAGCCCATTTTCTGTCATGATTTTTTTCCATAGAAGTAGGAGCCCACCACATCTATGATGATACCGGGTTTTGTCACAATTATCGTCATAGAAGTGTCATATGTATGGCAGGAAAAAATTTCGTTCGGCCCAAAATGTCACGGATGTGTCTTTTTTTGTAGTGAGTAGATCCGTTTTGTCCTATGGGTTAATTGATGATCGTGATTGGTTTGAGTTGCATGTTTTATTATTGGTGTTGTCCTATGGTGCTCTCCGTGTCGCGCAAGTGAGGGATCCCTGCTGTAGGGTTTGCAATATGTTCATGATTTGCTTATGGTGGGTGGCGTGAGTGACAGAAACACATACCCGAGTAAGTAGGTTGTTTGCGTATGGGAGTAAAGAGGACTTGATGCCTTATAATGCTATGGTTTGGTTTTACCTTAATAATCTTTAGTAGTTGCGGACGCTTGCTAGAGTTCCAATCAAAAGTGCATATGATCCAAGAAGATAAAGTATGTTAGCTTATGCCTCTCCCTCAAATAAAATTGCAATAACGATTACCGGTCTAGTTATCGATTGCCTAGGGACAAATAACTTTCTCGTGACAAAAAGCTCTTTACTAAAACTAATTTAGTTGTGTCTTTATCTAAACAGCCCCTAATTTTTATTTACGCGCTCTTTGTTATCTTACAAACCTATCCAAAAACACTTCTAGTTTTATACTTGTTCTAGGTAATGCGAATGATAAGCGAGCGTAGAGTTGTATCGGTGGTCGATAGAACTTGAGGGAATATTTGTTCTACCTTTAGCTCCTCGTTGGGTTCGACACTCTTACTTATCGGAAGAGGCTACAATTGATCCCCTATACTTGTGGGTTATCAAGACCTTTTTCTGGCGCTGTTGCCGGGGAGCAATAGCGTGGGGTGAATATTCTCGTGTGTGCTTGTTTGCTTTATCACTAAGTAATTTTTATTTGCTGTTCTTAGTTGTTTTCTATCTTTATTTATGGGTAGGAAACGCAAAATACCAAAAAAATAGTTGTACCGACTGCACCAATGGTTGAAGAACCACTCAAAATCTATCACACTCCTGAAGCTTTTTACTTGGATCATCTTCGATCCCTTTGTGCTCATGCTGAAACCCCAACTAGCTTAGTTGAGGGCAAATCCTTAGATGAGCATGCTTGTTATGTGCGACACCGCTTATCTCAAAAAGGGAAATTTTTACTGGATCAAATTCATCGTTTGCAATGCTATGCTTGGAACTTATGTGAAATATATGATGTTACTTGTTGTTCTGAAAACCCTAAGAAACACCTTCCCTACCAATGTGAGTTTAGTGATAATGGAATCGTGTCTTCTTATGCTAAGGGTGTTTATAATTACTATGATGTTCAACAAATTGAAGAATTTGTTGGTTTTAAGGGTGCTTATGAAATTGCTTCTTTGATTGAAAAGTATGATGCTACTCTTTACAAATCTGAAAATTTTGCCATACTTGAATATTGTTATGATAATTATGCTTCTAATGCCTATGTTAAACCATATATTGAGGACTCCCCCGCTGTCCAAGAAGAGACTAATATTTTGCAGGAGTCTATGGAAGAAGAAATTAATGACATTGTGAGCTCATTGGATGAAAAAGATGAGGAGGAGAGTGAAGAACAAAAGGAGGAAGAGAGGATTGATCACCCGTGCCCACATTCTAATGAGAGTAACTCTTCAAACCATACATTGTTTAATTTCCCTTCGTGCTTACCGAAGGATGAATCCTATGATGATTGTTATGATCCCGTTGATTCTTTTGAAATATCCCATTTGGATGATGCTTGCTATGCTTGTGGCCAAGATGCCAATATGAATTATGCTTATAGAGATGAACTTGCTATAGTTCCTTTATGTTAAACATGAAATTGTTGCTATTGCACCCACGCATGATAGTCCTATTATCTTTTTGAATTCTCCCGACTACACTATA
Source organism: Aegilops tauschii subsp. strangulata (assembly GCF_002575655.3). Classification (NCBI taxonomy): domain Eukaryota; kingdom Viridiplantae; phylum Streptophyta; class Magnoliopsida; order Poales; family Poaceae; genus Aegilops; species Aegilops tauschii. The sequence goes on along the minus strand of NC_053037.3, from coordinate 33,158,197 downwards.
TCGGAGAAGTTTGCCCTTATTAAGGATTATATTGATGGGTTGCCTTTTACCGTTGCACATGATGATTTTGATGAATATAATATGCATGTGCTTGCTGCTCCTACTTGCAATTATTATGAGAGAGGAACTATATCTCCACCTCTCTATGTTTCCCACATGATAAAATTGCAAGAAACTGTTTATACTATGCATTGGCCTTTACTAGGTGTGCATGAATTGTTCTTTTATGACATGCCGATGCATAGGAAGAGAGTTAGACTTCGTCATTGCTTGATATATGTTGCTTTGTGCTCACTACTAAATCACAAATCATTGTTAATTAAAATTGGCTTTGATATACCTTGGGATCCGGGTGGATCCATTACTTGAGCGCTATATGTCTAGCTTAATGGCTTTAAAGAAAGCGCTGCCAGGGAGATAACCAGGAAGTTTTAGAGAGTCATTTATTTCTGTTGTGTGCTTTTATAAAGTTTAAAATAAAAAATAATGTGCCAAGGTTTGCCTTTAGGATGTTTAGATTGCTTGTTGGTTTGTGCGGTGCAGGACAGAAACTTTAGCTGTAGTGCGCGATTTTACATTTTTTACTGGAACGTCAAACGGTTCTGAAACTTTTTGCACTGTATTTCTATACAAATTGTTTATTTTTCCTAATTTGGGTAGAATTTTTGGAGTATCAGAGGTATGGTGAATGTTCAGATTATTTCAGACTGTTTTGTTTTAGACAGATTCTGTTTTTGATGCATAGTTTGCTTGTTTTGATGAAACTATCGATTTCTATCAGTGGATTAAGCCATGGACAAGTTATATTACAGTAGCTAAAATGAAAAAAAAAATATGAATATGTTTGCAACGGTACTTAGAGTAGTGATTTGCTTTATTATACTAACGGATCTTACCGAGCTTTCTGTTGAAGTTTTGTGTGGATGAAGTGTTCGAGGATCGAGGAGGTCTCGATGTGAGAAGAAGGAAGAGAGGCAACATCTCAATCTTGGGGATGCCCAAGGCACCCCAAGTAAATATTCAAGGAGACTCAAGCGTCTAAGCTTGGGTATGCCCCGGAAGGCATCCCATCTTTCTTCAACAAATATCGGTATGTTTTCGGATTCGTTTCGTTCATGCGAGATGTGCAAATCTTGGAGCATCTTTTGCATTTAGTTTTCACTTTTTCTTTTATGCACCATGCTGGTATGAGATAGTCCTTAGCTTTATAGAATGCTTCATGTGCTTCACTTATATCATTTGAAGTTTGGATTGCCTGTTTCTCTTCACATAGAAAACCGCCATTTGTAGAATGCTCTTTTGCTTCACTTATATTTGTTACAGCGTGGGCATACCTTTTGTAGAAAGAATTAAACTCTCTTGCTTCACTTATATCTATTTAGAGAGTTGACAGGAATTGGTCATTCACATGGTTAGTCATAAAATCCTACATAAAACTTGTAGATCACTGAATATGATATGTTTGATTCCTTGCAATAGTTTTGCGATATAAAGGTGGTGATATTAGAGTCGTGCTAGTTGAGTAATTGTGAAATTGAGAAATACTTGTGTTGAGGTTTGAAGTCCCGTAGCATGCACGTATGGTAAACGTTGTGTGACAAATTTCAAGCATGGGGTGTTCTTTGATTGCTTTCCTTATGAGTGGCGGTCGGGGACGAGCGATGGTCTTTTCCTACTAATCTATCCCCCTAGGGGCATGCGTAGTAGTAGTTTGCTTCGAGGGCTAATAAACTTTTGCAATAAGTATATGAGTTCTTTATGACTAATGTGATTCCATGGATTATACGCACTCTCATCTTTCCATCATTGCTAGCCTCTTCGGTACCGTGCATTGCCCTTTCTCACCTCGAGAGTTGGTGCAAACTTCGCCGGTGCATCCAAACCCCGTGATACAATACGCTCTATCACACATAAGCCTCATTATATCTTCCTCAAAACAGCCACCATACCTACCTATCATGGCATTTCCATAGCCACTCCGAGATATATTGCCATGCAACTTCCATCATTATCATATACATGACTTGAGCATTTATTGTCATATTGCTTTGCATGATCGTAAGATAGCTAGCATGATGTTTTCATGGCTTGTCCTTTTTTGATGTCATTGCTATGCTAGATCATTGCACATCCGGTACACTCCTGGAGGCATTCATATAGAGTCATATATTTGTTCTAGTATCGAGTTGTAATATTGAGTTGTAAGTAAATAAAAGTGTGATGATCATCATTATTAGAGCATTGCCCGAGTGAGGAAAGGATGATGGAGACTATGATTCCCCCACAAGTCGGGATGAGACTCCGGACATTAAAAAAATAAAAGAGGCCAAAGAAGCCCAAATAAAAAAGAGGCCAAAGAAGCCCACCAGAATAACAAAAAAAAAACAAAAAAATAAGAGAAAAAGAGAGAAGGGGCATAGTTACTATCCTTTTACCACACTTGTGCTTCAGAGTAGCACCATGTTCTTCATATAAAGAGTCTCTTGAGTTATCACTTTCATATACTAGTGGGGATTTTCATTATAGAACTTGGCTTGTATATTCTGATGATGGGCTTCCTCAAATGCCCGAGGTCTTCATGAGCAAGCAAGTTGGATGCACACCCACTTAGTTTCAGTTTGAGCTTTCATACACTTATAGCTCTAGTGCATCCGTTGCATGGCAATCCCTACTCCTCACATTGATATCAATTGATGGGCATCTCCATAGCCCGTTAATTAGCCGCGTCGATATGAGACTTTCTCCTTTTTTGTCTTCTCACACAACCTCCATCATCATATTCTATTTCACCCATGGTGCTATATCCATGGCTTGCGCTCATGTATTGTGTGAGGGTTGAAAAGGCTGAAGCGCGTTAAAAAGTATGAACCAATTGCTCGGCTTGTCATCAGGGTTGTGCATGATGGGAGCATTTTGTGTGACGAAAATGAAGCATGGCCAAACTATATGCTTTTGTAGGGATGAGCTTTCTTTGGCTATGTTATTTTGAGAGGACATAATTGCTTGGTTAGTATGCTTGAAGTACTATTGTCTTAATGTCAAATGATAGACTATTGCTTTGAATCACTCGTGTCTTAATATTCATGCCATGATTAGATTATGTGATCAAGATTATGCTAGGTAGCATTCCACATCAAAAATTATCTTTTTTATCATTTACCTACTCGAGGACGAGCAGGAATTAAGCTTGGGGGTGCTGATACGTCTCCGTCATATATATAATTTTTGATGTTCCATGCCAATATTATACAACTTTCATATACTTTTGGCAACTTTTTAAACTATTTTTGGGACTAACATATTGATCCAGTGCCCAATGCCAGTTCATGTTTGTTGCATGTTTTTTGTTTTGTAGAAAATCCATATCAAACGGAGTCCAAACAGTATAAAAACTGACAGAGATTTTTTTGGAATATATGTGATTTTGGGAAGAAGAATCAACGCGATGCGATGCCCGAGGGGGCCATGAGGCAGGGGGCGCGCCCTGGGCCCTCGTGGCCACCCCGTAAGGCGGTTGGTGCCCTTCTTTCGCCGCAAGAAAGCTAATATCTGGATAGAGATCGTGTCCAAAATTCAACCCAATCGGAGTTATGGATCTCCCGGAATTTAAGAAACGGTGAAAGGGCAGAATCAGGGAGCGCAGAAACAGAGAGAGACAGAGAGACAGATCCAATCTCAGAGGGGCTCTCGCCCCTCCCACGCCATGGAGACCGTGGACCAGAGGGGAAACCCTTCTCCCATCTAGGGAGAAGGTCAAGGAAGAAGAAGAAGGAGGGGGGCTCTCTCCCCCTCGCTTCCGGTGGCACCGGAGTGCCGCCGGGGCCATCATCGTCACTGCAATCTACACCAACAACTTCACCGCCGTCATCACCAACTCTTCCCCCCTCTATGCAGCGGTGTAACCCCTCTTTTACCCGCTGTAATCTGTACTTAAATATCGTGCTCAATGCTATATATTATTTCCAAGTGATGTATGTCTATCCTATGATGTTTCAGTAGATCCGTTTTGTCTTATGGGTTAATTGATGATCGTGATTGGTTTGAGTTGCATGTTTTATTATTGGTGCTGTCCTATGGTGCTCTCCGTGTCACGCAAGCGTGAGGGATCCCCACTGTAGGGTTTGCAATATGTTCATGATTTGCTTATGGTGGGTGGTGTGAGTGACAGAAGCACATACCCGAGTAAGTAGGTTGTTTGCGTATGGGAGTAAAGAGGACTTGATGCCTTATAATGCTATGGTTGGGTTTTACCTTAATGATCTTTAGTAGTTGCGGACGCTTGCTAGAGTTCCAATCATAAGTGCATATGATCCAAGAAGAGAAAGTATGTTAGCTTATGCCTCTCCCTCAAATAGAATTGCAATAACGATTACCGGTCTAGTTATCGAGTGCCTAGGGACAAATAACTTTCTCATGACAAAAAGCTCTTTACTAAAACTAATTTAGCTTTGTCTTTATCTAAACAGCCCCTACTTTTTATTTACGTGCTCTTTATTGTCTTGCAAACCTATCCAAAAACACTTCTAGTTTTATACTTGTTCTAGGTAAAGCAAACGTTAAGCGTGCGTAGAGTTGTATCGGTGGTCGATAGAACTTGAGGGAATATTTGTTCTACCTTTAGCTCCTCGTTGGGTTCGACACTCTTACTTATCAAAAGTGGCTACAATTGATCCCCTATACTTGTGGGTTATCACTGCACACTTCTCACCGCCAGCTCAAGCAGTGGGCGCGTGAGGTCTCAGTGGCAGAACCGTTGTTCGATGCCCAGAAACCACTGAAGTGGTCCAGCATGCCTATCATCTTTGACACTGAGGATCACCCTGATCGCACAACTGCGGTCGGGTGCTTGCCGTTGTTGGTTTCACCAACAATACGCAACCTCAAGGTGACGAAGATGCTAGTTGATGGCAGAGCCGGTCTGAACTTGATCTCGCCCGTTGTGATCAAAAGGCTGTAGATTCCTGATGGAGACCTCGAAGAGACGGGCACGTTTCAAGGGGTCAACCCGGGGAGGAGTCAGCCAAAGGGAAAAGTCACGCTGCCCGTAACATTTGGAGGCGAGCTGAACTACTGAACATAGAGGATTGTTTTTGATGTTGCCGAGATCCCCTCTCCCTATATAACGGGATCCTCGGCCGCCCAGCGTTAGCCAAGTTCATGGCAGCATCACACTACGCCTACAACACGTTGAAGATGCCTGGGCCAATGAAAATCATCATCGTCCCCTCCGACAAGAAGGATGCACTGATTTGCGCTGACCAACTCTACCGGGAAGCAGTTGCAGCAGCTGTCACTAAGGCACTTGCTCGTGCCGCTGAAGCCCCGGGAGGGAAGAAGAAGACCGGTAAGACCTCTCGCACCCACTCCAGCAAGCGCACCTCTTCGGAGTGTAGTGCTCCCGTCGAGGACGTGCCAGAGAGCTCCACCGGCAAGAGCAAGAAATCCAGAGCTGCACCACGAGAGACCAAGAAGGTGTCCGTCAAAGAGGATGGCACGGGAGGGGCTTTCACCATAAGCTCCACCCTCAATAGCAAATAGGAAGGCGCGCTCGTCACCTTCCTGCGGGCGAATGTCGATGTGTTTTCTTGGCAAGCATCCGACATCCCCGGCGTTCCAAGGGAGGTGATTGAGCACCACCTTGCTGTCTGCTCTCATGCATGGCCCGTCAAGCAGAAGGTCAGGAAGCAGGCTCTGGAACGGCAAGAGTTCATCACAGAGGAGATCAGGAAATTGGAAGCAGCAGGCTTGGTGAGAGGAGTGCCCCACCCAACGTGGCTGGCCAATCCGGTGGTGGTGCGCAAGGCAAATGGGAAGTGGAGGCTGTGTATTGATTACACGGATATCAATAAGGCTTGTCCCAAGGACCCTTTCCCATTGCCGCGCATCGACCAGATTGTTGACTCCACGGCCGGGTGTGATCTGTTATCATTCCTTGACGCCTACTCAGGGTACCACCAAATCTTCTTGACGAAATAAGATGTAGAGAAGACAGCATTCATCACCCCATGTGGTACGTATTGCTTTATACGGATGCCTTTCGGGTTGAAGAGTGCTGGCTCGACGTTTGCAAGAGCAGTCCAAGCCGGTTTTGAGCCTCAACTGCATAGAAATATGGAAGCTTATATGGATGACATAGTGGTCAAAACCAAGGACAGGGCCACGCTCGTGCAAGATTTCGAAGAGACGTTTGCAAATTTGCGCAAGATCAACCTCAAACTGAACCCTGAGAAGTGTGTCTTCGGCGTTCCGTCCGGAAAACTTCTCGGGTTCTCTGTGTCACAACGGGGGATCGAGGCGAACCCAGACAAGATCAAGGCTATCGAGCAGATTGAGGCGCCCAAGCGGATTAAGGATGTGCGTCGGCTCACTGGCTGCGTTGCCGCCATGAGCAGGTTCATCTCCAAGTCTGCCGAACGCGGTCTTCCCTTTTTCAAAATCTTGAAAAAGGAAGGCCCAATGGAATGGACCCCGGAGGCCGAAGCAGCGCTACAGGATTTGAGGAGATACCTCTCCTCTACACCAATACTGGTTGCACCTAAACCACAAGAGTCGTTGCTGCTATACTTGGCGGCAATGAATCAAGTGGTCAGTGCTGCGCTGGTGGCGCAGAGGGAGGTTGATGAAGAGGCAGTAGCGGCAACAGAAGTGATAGATGGCAAGCTAGAGATCCCCCCGGCAGAAGCTGATGCCGGCAAGCCCAAACCCACACGACCGACTGAAGTGGTGCCAAAGAAGAATATGATGCAGCACCCAGTCTACTTTGTTAGCTCCCTCATGCAGGGGGCTAGTTCAAGGTACTCCGGTGTGCAGAAATTGCTCTTCGACATCCTTATGGCCCCGAGGAAGCTACGTCATTACTTCCAGGCACACGAGATCACCATCATCACCCGCCTCCCATTGCAACGGATATTGCATAACCTAGATGCGACTGGGAGGATTGTGGAATGGACCTTGGAGCAGTCAAGCTTTGGTTTGAAGTTTCAAAGCACTTCGACGATCCAGAGTAGAATCTTGGCAGAGTTCATTGCAGAATGGACTGCGACACCCGACGAAGAAGTTCAAGAGACTTCCCTCCCCGGCAAGGAGGCAAGTTGCAACTGGGTCATGTACTTTGATGGGGCTTTCTCGCTGCAAGGCGCCGGTGCTGGTGTACTGCTTGTCGCACCCATCGGAGAGCACCTCAAGTACGTAATCCAGATGCAGTTTCCCTGGGAGAGGTCGACGAATAACACTGCTGAGTAGGAGTGATTGCTTGCCGGTCTCAGGATCGCGGCAGACCTCGGAATTAAAAAGCTCATCGTCAGGGGTGACTCACAGCTTGTCGTCAAGCAAGTTAACAAGGACTACCAGAGCCCGTTGATGGAGGCATACGTGGATGAAGTGAGGAAGTTGGAAGAGCGTTTTGATGGTATACAAGCGGAGCATGTTCCCCGAGCGGAGAACGACATCGCTGACTACCTGTCGAACGTGTTGCCCTGAAGCTGCCTATGGAACCAGGTACTTTTGTGCTTCGATTAACTCAACCATCCGTTGAACCATCGAGAGAGCAGAACAAGCGGAGGAAATCAGGCCCCGGCAAGTACTTTCCTGCCGAGCTCCCAGGAGCCGCCGGCAAAGATATTGCCGCGGACACTGAGCCTGCCGAAGAGCAACAGACTCCGGCTGGGCGTCAGGCCCTGGCCGTAGAGACCGCTGCTCCCACGGCAGAAGAGATGCCTTTAATCCTTGCCGTCGAGCCTCAGGCTCCAGCATGGGCACATCATACCGTTCGATTCCTTCAAACAGGGGAGCTTCCTGAGGAGCAGGAAGAAGCGGAGAAAGTAGCCCGTCGGTCTTCCATGTATCAGTTCGTCAATGACGTCCTATACAGGAAAAGGCCGAATGGTGTGAAATTGAAGTGCATTCCCCGGGAGGAAGGACTGGAGCTATTGGTGGAAATACACGGAGGCATATGTGGCTCCCACATAGGGTCGACAGCCATTGCCGGCAAAGCATTCCGGCAAGGTTTCTTTTGGCCCACAACCCTCTAGGATGCGACGGCGCTAGTAACCAAGTGTGAAGCGTGTCAGTTCCATTCAAAACAATCCCTCTCTCCTGGCCATTCTCGGTCTGGGGGCTCGACATACTGGGCCCCTTTCCCCACGCTGTCGGGGGTTTGAGTACTTGTACATTGCAATCGACAAGTTCACAAAGTGGCCAGAGGTGGAAGCGGTGAGAAAGGTGACAGCCCAGTCAGCCGTCAAGTTCTTCAAGGGACTGGTTTGCCGTTTTGGCGTACCCAACCGGGTCATCACCGACAACGGCACGCAGTTCACGAGCCGCATCTTCATGCAGTACATCCAAGACCTCGGCAGCAAGGTCTGTTTTGCTTCTGTTGCTCATCCACGGAGCAATGGCCAAGCTGAGAGGCCAAATGCTAAAGTACTGCGAGGCCTCCGGACAAAGACTTTTGATAGGCTGCACAAGTGCGGAAGGCGCTGGATTGATGAATTGTCGGCGGTTCTTTGGACGATCAGAACGACACCAAATCGAGCCACCGGCCAGACACCCTTCTCCCTCGTTTATGGGGTAGAAGCAGTTCTCCCCACGGAACTCATATACGGGTCACCCCGGGTGCTCGCTTATGATGAGCTTGAGCAACAGCAACTGCGGCAAGATGACGCAACGCTCCTTGAGGCAGATCGTCTTCGGGCGGCTGTGCGAGCAGCGCGCTACCAACAAGCCTTGCGCCGCTACCATAGCCGCAAGGTTCATGCCTGAAGCTTTGAGGAAGGCGACCTTGTTCTTCGGCGCGTTCAGTCGGCCAAGAATTCCAACAAGTTGACGCCGAAGTGCGAAGGCCCTTATCAGGTAATACGAGTCACCAGGCCCGGCGCAGTCCGCCTGGAGACCGAAGATGGTATTCCAGTGAGCAACTCCTGGAACATCAAACATCTTCGCAATTTTTACCCATGAGGCGCGGTTGCCGGGCCCCCCGGCAAACCACCTTTTGTACAAGCCTTGCCGACAAGGCATGTAACCCTCTGTACAAAGCCAGGCGCAGACCCTGAGCATAAATAAATGAAGCGCTGGCGCCCTAAGTTTTAGCATGCCTGCTAGGTTAAGTCTCTCCCTCGGGTAGGGTTGATAGTGCTTAGCGGCGACTAACCCCTAGCATAGAGGTCGAGTGTGCGTCTCTCTGTTCCTTTCTGTCCTCTTTGGTTCACATGATACATGGACACTTCTGCGGAGCTGTTTGGAAGAAAGAGAATGAGCCGGCGCTCCGGCCCCGGCAAGCCAAGGGTGCTGGGGGCCACAGACACAAGAATCCAACCCCGGCAAGCAAAGGTTGCCGGGGGCTGCAGATTCAGATAAGTCCTTCATCCCCTGCCGTGCATTTCTGTATGAAATTGGGACGTATGAAACCTTGGTTTACTCCTAGATCACCGTGCTCCCCTTTTCCTATACCCAAGAACTATTTCTTGGGTCGGAAGTTGGTCCAAGTCGCAGTGACAAGGAAACAAACGAAGGGCCCGACCCTACTTCGTCCCTGCCTCCGCCAAGAGTGTGAGAATGGTCGGACGGAGTGAGGAAACGGCAAGGCCTATTGCCGGGCGACAATGTTTATCTTACCAATAACAAGGATTCACTCCTTGGCATGGGCCTCGCTCACGCACAAAGAACCCGGCAAACACCCTTTTTCATTAAAAAACATCCCATACAGGTACAGTTCATATGGAATGAAAAACATGAGCAAGGGGGTTACAAGCTTTAAATTCTACTAAGGCCCGAAGGCTTACAAACTAAAAAGAGATAAGGTGCCCGTAATCCCTTTCTTGTCCCTCTCCTCAGGAAACGGAGCAAGATGGCGGGAGGGCAAAAGGGGTGCCTAGGCGAGGTACAAGCAGCAGAAGACACCAGGAGAACATCTCGGTGGCCGTCCAGAAGAGGCTGGTGATGATGGTGTCGGGAGAAGAGCCGGAAGATGAGGCAGCGGGCCGGCAATACACGACGAAGGCGTCCGTGCCCGCGTACTCCGACTTGACGGCCCGCTACCCGCCTTCTTCGTCTTCTCCGGGCCTTCCAACGCCAGCCGCCCAAGGAGACAACCCCGAGAAGTTCAAGGAGCTGGCCCTGCCCCCGGCAAGCTACCTTGCCGGGAAGAAGGGCCAGGTGCAGATGATGGTGCTGCCACTGTCGCCCGAGGACGGCGCGTCCGACCCCTAGTCGGACTCTTCCCCGTCGTCATCCCCGCCGATGTCCTCCTCGTCACTCTCGCTCGAGGAGGAATCTTCATCATCGGAGGAGCTCTCCACGCAACACTTTAGGCGAGTTCCAAGATCTCCAAAGACCTTGACGAAGAGCAGGCCGTTCTCCATTAACTTGAAGTAGATAACGAGCCCCGCCGTCAAGCTGTGGATACAAGCGAACGTCTTCCACCCATGACGAAGGTACATGACGTGGGGAGCAGGGAAGTCGACGTCGGCCTGCGTGCCGCCGTTCCCGCAGCCCCTCATGTGCAACCGGAGGGTCTGGGGCGGATCAAGCTACATCTCCCGAGCGAACAGGGTAGGGAGACGAAGGCGACGACGCGGTGGCCGGCGCAGCCTGATGAAGAACTCACGGGGCTGGTCCCCGACATGGCCCTCCATCGGGGGGCATCGCCAACGGAGGCAAGGCCGGTGCGCCGCCCCATCCCCCTCTTCCCCAAGCGCCACGGTGACCTCGGCCTCGCCCCCTCCCCCTTCCTCTCGTGGCCGGCTCCACCGCCGCGAGCTCTTGGGAAGGAGGGACGCGCTGTCGAGCGGCGACCCTCGCCACCACCGTCGAAGGGCCGGCGCTCCCTCTCACCATGGCAAATGGAAGAAAGAAGCGGAAGTGGAAGGAGATGGATGATAGAAGCATGTGGGATGACATCCCCCTCTCCCTTCTTATGAAGGGGGCGGGATCGGGGCTTGGCCGCCCCACTCAACCAATCCTGCCATCGGGGGCGCAGGGAATCAGGACTGACCCGCTGCCCCAATCAGCGACGGCCCGGTTTCCCGCCTCCACCGCCTGCCACTTTAAGGGCATGGGGGACACATGGCGAGCAAGCAGAATCAAGGAGACGGGTGAGGCGACGGTTCTCCACCCCGTGATCGTAGAGGCGCGGACGCCTCGAAAACCCCGACCCGAGTCCGCTCCGTAAATGAGCCGTGCCTCTGCATTTTCCTCTTTTTACAGGGAGGGCGCGAGCTGCCTCTTTACTACGATGAGACGCATGCTGGCGGCAACCACCCCACGCATGCCCCCCACATCACACACGACCCTCCATGACGCGCATTCAATGCGGGTCATGGGGGAAGCGCAAGCAAGAGAAGGAGTTACTGTGGTAAAAATCCTCCCCACCTGCCCGCGCACCGTTCTGGGCCTAGCCCAACAACGCGTCGCGCTTATGTGTGGCCCAAGCCTGGGGGCTCCTGTCGGTGTACAAAAGTAGGGGCTCTCCTTTTGACCCCTTACTTGCGCACTGATGTCTACTACGCAACCTTCTTCTTGTAGACGTTGTTGGGCCTCCAAGTGCAGAGGTTTGTAGGAAAGTAGCAAATTTCCCTCAAGTGGATGACCTATGGTTTATTAATCCGTGGGAGGCGTAGGATGAAGATGGTCTCTCTCAAACAACCCCGCAACCAAATAACAAAGAGTCTCTTGTGTCCCCAACACACCCAATACAATGGTAAATTGTATAGGTGCACTAGTTCGGCGAAGAGATGGTGATACAAGTGCAATATGGATGGTAGATATAGGTTTTTGTAATCTGAAAATATAAAAACAGCAAGGTAACTAATGATAAAAGTGAGCACAAACGGTGTTGCAATGCGTTGAAACAAGGCCTAGGGTTCATACTTTCACTAGTGCAAGTTCTCTCAACAATAATAACATAATTGGATCATATAACTATCCCTCAACATGCAACAAAGAGTCACTCCAAAGTCACTAATAGCGGAGAACAAACGAAGAGATTATGGTAGGGTACGAAACCACCTCAAAGTTATTCTTTCCAATCAATCCGTTGGGCTATTCCTATAAGTGTCACAAACAGCCCTAGAGTTCATACTAGAATAACAGCTTAAGACACAAATCAACCAAAACTCTAATGTCACCTAGATACTCCAATGTCACCTCAAGTATCCGTGGGTATGATTATACGATATGCATCACACAATCTCAGATTCATCTATTCAACCAGCACATAGAACCTCAAAGAGTGCCCCAAAGTTTCTACCGGAGAATCAAGACGAAAACGTGTGCCAACCCCTATGCATAGGTTCATGGGCGGAACCCGCAAGTTGATCACCAAAACATACATCAAGTGGATCAATAGAATACCCCATTGTCACCACGGGTATCCCACGCAAGACATACATCAAGTGTTCTCAAATCATTAAAAGACTCAATCCGATAAGATAACTTCAAAGGGGAAACTCAATCCATTACAAGAGAGTAGAGGGGGAGAAACATCATAAGATCCAACAATAATAGCAAAGCTCGCGATACATCAAGATCGTACCACCTCAAGAACACAAGAGAGGGAGATCAAACACATAGCTACTGGTACATACCCTCAGCCTCGAGGGTGAACTACTCCCTCCTCGTCATGGAGATCACCGGGATGATGAAGATGGCCACCGGTGAGGGTTGCCCCCTCCGGCAGGGTGCCGGAACTGGGTCCCGATTGGTTTTCGGTGGCTACAGAGGCTTGCGGTGGCGGAACTCCCGATCTATTCTATTCCCCGAAGGTTTTAGGCTATATGGATATATATAGGCGGAAGAAATACGTCAGGGGAGCCATGAGGGGCCCACGAGGGTGGAGGGCGCGCCCAGGGGGTGGGCGCGCCCCCCTGCCTCGTGCCTCTCTCGTTGCTTTCCTGACGTGCACTCCAAGTCCCCCGGGTTGCTTTCTTTCCAAAAATAACTTCTCCAGAAGGTTTCATTCCGTTTTGACTCCGTTTGATATTCCTTTTCTTCAAAACACTGAAACAAGGGAAAAAAACAGGAACTGGCACTGGGCTCTGGGTCAATAGGTTAGTCCCAAAAATAATATAAAAGTGCATAGTAAAGCCCATAAAACATCCAAGATGGATAATCTAATAGCATGAATACTTCATAAATTATAGATACGTTGGAGACCTATCATGCACGGGCAGTCAGAGCCACACCTGCGGCCTCACTTAGCAGGGCAGAAGAGGGAAGCCAGAGCACAAGGCAACCAAGGAAACGCCAAGACCAGAGACACAAAGAGCAAAGGGGACGAAGCAGGCTCCCCCGGCAAGACCCTTGCCGGGGCAGCTCGCCCAACACCAGCAGAGCACGCCACCCTTGAGCCCACAGTTTCTGACGTAATCAACCACATTGGAACCAAGGCTTGAGAAGCGCCTCCGTGGTGGCATGCAGATCTTTGTGAAGATCATGAATAGACAAGATCAGATGAGGACCAGAAGACGACGATCCTCGGCAAGATCCTTGCCGAGGAAATCCACGAGGCCCCCGGCAAGATCCTTGCCGGGGACGACTATGACGCCACGGCAAGGCCCTTGCCGGGGCCCCGGCAAGACCCTTGCCGAGGACATCGGTGGGGCCGTAGCCAGGCCCGCACCTGCCAAGACTCCATCACCGTCCCCATGCAGCTGCCAGCCCAACCAGCAGGGCAGACACCTGTGTGGCGGCGTGCGGCCTCTACGCCAACCCAGCAAGCACCTGCGTGGTGGCACGCAGATCTTCATGAAGATCCTCCCTCCACGCCACCTCAGCTGCCTGCCAGCCTACATGGCACCGCACGCATCGCTGGCCTGGACGCGTGTCAAAGCGAGGCGGATCGGCAACGGACAGAACGGGCCCCGTTCCCGTCCCCGATAAAGCAAGGGGACACCTAAGTAGCGCATTTAATGCGTCTTGTCCCGTAATGCCAGGCGATAAGCTTGCGCACTGTACACCTTTCCACCTCCTATATGCCACTGTGGCAGCCCCTTCGACTATAAAAGGAGGCCCGAGGCATACTGCAGGGGGATTCGGCTCTTTTGGACTACGCAGCCACCATAGCTAGTTCAGGAGCTCAAGAACTCTCTAAAATACAGACCAAAGCAGGACTAAGGTATTACGCATCCTCGCGGCCCGAACCTGGGTAAACGATCTTGTACGGACTCCTAATCCCGCTATTCTCACAACCCCGCGCCCGCCAACCGTAGAAGGGATTCCAGTGATCCCATAGGTGTCGTTTCCCCCGACATTATTTGGCGTTCGATTTATCAATCTACCACAATTTCCTCACGTCCGTTTGCCCATCTTGGGGGTGCCGCTACCCGAAAGGGATTGACAACCCCTTTTACACGTCGGGTTGCGAGTAGTTGTTGTTTGTGTGCAGGTGCTATTTACGTTATGTTGCTTGGTTCTCCTACTGGTTCGATAACCTTGGTTTCTTCACTGAGGGAATTTGACTACCATCACTATGCTGCATCATCCCTTCCTCTTTGGGGAAATACCGACGTAGTCCTAGCAGACATCATGTTGTTCTACCTAGTACCTTGTATGTTCTTTCCACTTTGCTTTGCATTCATTTCCTTTGTAATGTGGTGCCTCTGTAATCCTAGTCGATTGATGGCTTTGTTGTTCAAAGCCGGGCTAGGTTCGAGCTCTTCTCGGGCTCAGCCGACGCCTTTTGTCTAAAAAACATAGCCGGAAAGCCCTTGCTGGCATTAAAAAAGATGTCAAACAACATTCATTTCACACAATATTCCCCAAGCAAAGTTGCATGAATGCATGATGATTCACAGTAGAAAGTTCTACATGAAAGCTTGACACTTTTATTACCTGACAAGTAAAGGAAATAAGTGAGGTTCTATAGAAAAGACCGCTGCTCTACCCTATACAAGTAAATTCTACAAACATGGCAAGCCAGCACACTAATGAAGCCCTTGTTACGAGGATTCTAGAAAGGTCAAGTCCATTGATCGGGGAGTTACCACACATTTGTTAAAAGTTATTCAAGTTTTAGCATTTAATTTTATAAAGAAGCATGCACTTGTTTGGATTGCTTACCACATGTATCATGTGTAAGCAAAAGACACTAAATTAAGGAAGCATGCTCCATAATTTCAAACATGGCAAGCAACACTACACTAGTAGAAAACATGGTGTTGGTTTTTGCCAGATCAGAGCAACAGTCCTGGTCGACTTACGAACCGACACTAATGCATGCATCAGTCCCGGTTCGAGCAGCCAGGATGCCGGCCGGGCCTCGGCAGGCACCAGTCCCGGTTCAGCTGGGACCTTTAGTCTCGGTTCCAGCCACCAACCGGGACTAAAGGGCCTCGCTCCTGGCCCAACCTCTTCAGTCCCGGTTGGTGTCTGGAACCGGGACTAAAGGTCAGTCTTCAGTCCCGGTTCTAGACACCAACCGGGACTAAAAAAAGTGCCTATATATATGCTCCTCCCTGCCCGCTCACTCCTCTGTTTTTTGGCCGGCCAGTGTGTGGGAGGTGTGTGCTACTCTGTTCTCACCTCCTATGCACATGAGGTGTTCGATGAAATGCCCAAGCCACACTTAAGCTCTCTTCTCTCCAAGCTCGACCTCCAAGCTCCATTTTCCTCAAGATTTGTCTAGGTTTGGCGGTGCACCAACTATCCAAGTGTTCTAAAAGGTTAGCAACATCATCCTTTCATCTCTCACTGCTAGTTTACCTCATTTCAAATGCTCTACAAGTAGAGTGGTTTGTGGGTTTTAGTGGAGGAGTGTATGTGAGAGTTCTTTTGATTTAGATGCACAATTCGAGCTCAGATTAACTTCTTAGATTTTTCACATGTGTAGGGTGCCGTCTCGTCCCAGTTCCCGTCCTCACCGCCGTCGATCGCCCACGCCGATCTCGTCGGCGACACCACCGTGGTGAGCCTCTTGTTCTTATCTTATTTTCTTTTTTAAAAATCTTACTTGTATGATTTATATAGCTACTTGTATAATTTTTTACTTGCATTATTGTTTGTTATTATATAGTGCCATGGTTTTGGTATCCGCCCCCGTCGGCTCTCGTCCGGTCTATGATTCAGATTTGGTATATTATTTTTTATAACTATTTGTTTCACTTAGAGTTTATGACAATTATGCCGACCAACGTGACATAGATGTTTTTATTTAGGAGGTATGTGAACCGAAAATTCCAACTGACCCTCTTGTCAAGAGGTTAAATTTAGTTGAAAAAGAAAAATAGAAAATAATTGAAGAAGAGAAGATGAAATTGGAGTTGCATGTTGCCGATGTTGTCGATCTACACAAGATCTAGATGGATGCAATGCGCTTGAAGATTAGAAAGATTAAAAAATATGCCATTGATAATGAGGCTTGGTATCTTTATGCTGCTGGATCAATTTTACCTTAGTTGCTATTCTGATCGCATCTCTTGTTGCATTTAAATGTTTTACATAGTTGTATGTTAGTTTCAATGTATGTTTAATTTAGATGCTCTAGACAGCTGTATGTTGTTCTATGAGAACTATGTATGAACTTTATGTATTTATTTTTTCAGTAATAATAATTGATCACTGTTGTACTTTGGTTTGAATGTGATGATGAACTTGTATTAATTTGGTCATTTCTCTATTCATGATGTTTTGTAATGGTTTTTGATATACCTAATTATTTAATGTATGCAGATGAACCGGCAATGGATGTACGGTGACCGACGCACCTCCTAGTACATTGCAGGCCTGCATAATTTTCTCGATGTGGCTGCGGCAAACAAGCGGAATAGTTTTATGTATTCTCCATGTACTGTCTGTGGGAATACGAAGGATCACTCTTCCATGCAAACCCTTCACTTCCACCTGCTTGAGAAGGGTTTCATGCCACACTATAATATTTGTACCAAGCACGGAGAAAGAGGGGTTATGATGGAAGACAGTGAAGAAGAAGAGGATGATGACAACTATCATGTGTTTCCTAAATACGGTGATACTGCAACGGGGGAAGCTGAAGATCAAGAGGCACCAGATGTTCCCGATGATGATCTTCGTCGGGTCATTGTTGATGCATAGAAAGGATGTGAAAGTGAAAGGGAGAAGTTGAAGTTCGATCGCATGTTAGAGGATCATAAAAACGGTTCTACCCAAATTGCGAAGATGACAACACAAAGCTCGGTATCACACTGGAATTTCTGCAATGGAAGGTAGAAAATGGTGTATCTGACAAGGGATTTGGTTTGCTACTGAAAATAATGAAGAAGAAGCTTCCAAAGGATAATGAATTGCCTGACAGTATGTACGAAGCAAAGAAGGTTCTATGCCCTCTAGGATTAGAGGTGCCGAAGATACATGCATGCCCTAATGACTGCATCCTCTACCACGGTGAGTACGAGAATTTGAACGCATGCCCGGTATGCGATGCATTGCGGTATAAGATCAAACGAGATGACCCTGGTGATGTTGAGGGCGAGTGCCCTAGGAAGAGGGTTCCTGCCAAGGTGATGTGGTATGCTCCTATACTACCACGGCTGAAACGTCTATTCAGAAACAAAGAGCTTGCCAAGTTGTTGCGATGGCACAAAGAAGACCGCAAAAAAGACGGGAAGTTGAGAGTACCCGCTGATGGGTCGCAGTGGAGAAAAATCGAGAGAAAGTGGCAGGAGTTTGCAGATGACGCAAGGAACGTATGGCTTGGTTTAAAAGTAGATGTCATTAATCCTTTTGGGGAGCAAAGCAACAATCATAGCACCTAGCCCGTGACTATATTTCAATAACCTTCCTCCTTGGTTGTGCATGAAGCGGAAGTTCATTATGATGCCAGTGCTCATCCAAGGCCCTAAGCAACCTGGAAACGACATTGATGTCTACCTAAGGCCATTAGTTGAAGAACTTTTATAGTTTTGGGATATCAAAGGTGTACGTGTGTGGGATGAGCACAAACAGCAGGAATTTGACCTACGAGCCTTGCTGTTTGTAACCTTCAATGGTTGGCCTGCTCTTAGTAACCTTTCAGGACAAACAAACAAGGGATACCACGCATGCACGCACTATTTAGATGAGACTTAAAGTATATATCTGGACAAATGCAAGAAGAATTGTGTACTTGGGACATCGTCAATTTCTTCCAACCAAGCATGCCTTAAGAAAGAAAGGAAATCATTTCAAAGGTGAGGTAGATCACCGGAAGAAGCTCGTCCTCCATACTGGTGATGATATACTTGATATGGTCAAGGATTTACAAGTAATCTTTGGAAAGGGTCCTGGAGGACAATCTATTCCGAATGACGCTGAGGGACACGCACCCATGTGGAAGAATAAATCTATATTTTGGGACCTACCCTATTGGAAAGACCTAGAGGTCTTCTCTGCAATCGACGTGATGCATGTGAGGAAGAATGTTTGCATGAACCTTCTAGGCTTCTTGGGCGTGCATGGGAAGACAAATGATACATCGGAGGCACAGGAGGACCAGCAACATGTGAAAGAAAAAGATGACATGCATCCAAAGCACTATCAAGGTCCTGCCAGCTACACTCTTATCAAAGTAGAGAAGGAAATATTTTTTGAATGCCTGCTCAGTATCAAGGTCCCATCTGGCTTCTCGTCAAATATAAAGAGAATAATAAATATGGCAGAGAAAAAAATCCCAGAACCTAAAGTCTCATGACTGCCATGTGATTATGACGCAACTGCTTCCGGTTGCATTGAGGGGGCTTCTACCATAAAATGTTCGATTAGCCATTTTGAAGCTATGTGCATTCCTCAATGCAATTTCTCAGAAGGTAATCGATCCAGAAATCCTACCAAGGTTACAGAATGATTTGGTCCAATGTCTTGTCGGAGAGTTGATGTTCCCACCATCCTTCTTCAATATTACGACACACGTCCTAGTTCACCTAGTCGACGTGATTGCCATTCTGGGTCCTGTATTTCTACACTATATGTTCCCCTTTGAGAGGTACATGGGAGTCTTAAAGAAATATGTTTGTAACCGTGCTAGGCCAGAAGGAAGCATCTCCACGGGCCATCAAACAAAGGAGGTCATTGGGTTTTGTGTTGACTTTATTCCTAACCTTAAGCCGATTGGTGTCCCTCAATCGCGGTATGAGGGGAGTCTAAGTGGAAAATGCATGCTAGGAGCGGATTCAATAATATGTAGGGGTGGGCATTCTTGGGCGCAAGCACACTACAAAGTTCTACAGAATTCTACCTTGGTGGACCCGTAAATCAATGAACATAAGAATATTCTATGCTCCAAACACCCGGAGCAGTCTGACGACTGGATTACATGTGATCACATCGGGACTTTCGGCGGTTGGTTGCAAACACATCTCATGGGTAACAACATTGTTGGAGATGACCTGTACTTGTTGGCCAGGACACTATCTTTGACTGTATTGACTTACCAAGGGTACGAGATAAATGGGAATACATTTTACACGAACACCCAAGATAAAAAGAGCACCAACCAAAACAGTGGTGTCCGCTTTGATGCACCAGACACCAATAGGGCAAAGGATACATATTAAACTTGACTATGGACGTGAATTTAAGGTCCCTTTGTTCGGTGCAAATGGGTCAATCTGACAGGAGGCAGGGTACAGGTAGACCCGCAGTACGGAATGACAACAGTGGATCTCAACAATTTTGGGTACACAGACGGACCATTTGTCCTAGCCAATGATGTGGCGCAGGTTTTCTATGTGAAGGACATGTCTACCAAACCGAGAAAAAGGAAGATAAGGAAGCGAATACATCATACGATGAGCCAAAGTGTCACATAGTTCTTTCAGGGAAAAGAAACATCGTGGGAGTGGAGGACAAGACAGACATGTCTGAAGATTATGAAAAGGTTCATGAAATTTCTCCCTTCATAGTGAAGACTGGCCCAAGCATCATGTTAAATGATGAACATTATCCATGGTTACAGTGCAATAAGCAAGGGACACACGCGAAGAAAAAGTGAAGACTTTCTCTCTAGTGAAGACAACATATCAGATGGTACGATTGTTCAAGTAACTGTTCGACATATACAAGATAACCGAATATTTTGCACCTTTGATTCTGGGTCGAAAGCCATAGTTATGCTCCACAACTATTCTGATGTTGGCTTTGATCAAGAATATCACTACAGTTATATGTCAAAAAATGAAATCGATCCCTTTGTAATAGATGAGTTCTCGTATGAAACCCTGGTACTTCGAAAGAGATTGTTCAGTTTGTACACAAAGTGCATCTATTTTTAGTTGTAACCCTCTCAACTTTTTAGCACATGCTATGTGGGTGAAATTATGATACCATGCCAAGTTTCATCCTTTTCACCGTTCATTTGTAGTGCTTTTCAATTTCAGGGTCATTTAACTCAAGAAAATCATTAAATGCATGAAGAATAGCAAATGAAGTCAGAAAAGGGTTGAAAATTGATGATGTTCTTTTGAATGGTGCATATTGAACGCACAAAAAGTCTGGAGTCAAAATAAGTTAAAAAATGAAATCCCTTTTCTAATAGATGAGTTTTCGTCCGAAACCCTGATACTTCAAAAGAGATTGTTCAGTTTGTACACAAAGTGCATCCAGTTTTTGCCGTAACCCTCTCAACTTTTTAATACATGCTATGTGGGTGAAATTATGATACCATGCCAAGTTTCAACCTTTTCAGAGTTCATTTGTAGTGCCTTTCAATTTTAGGGTCATTTAGCTCAAAAAAATCATTAAATGCATGAAAAATAGCAAATGGAGTCAGAAAAGAGTTGAAAATTGATGATGTGCCTTTGAATGGTGCATATTGAACGCACAAAAAGTATGGAGTCAAAATAAGTTAAAAAGTGAAATCCCTTTGTAATAGATGAGTTTTCGTCCGAACTTTGATATTCGATACAGATTGTCCAGTTTGTACACGAAGTGCATCCAGTTTTTGCCGTAACTCTCTCACCTTTTTAGCACATGCTATGTGGGTGAAATTATGATACCATGCCAAGTTTTAACCTTTTAAGAGTTCATTTGTAGTGCTTTTCAATTTCATGGTCATTTAGCTAAAAAAATCATTAAATGCATGAAAAATAGCAAATGAAGTCAGAAAATTGTTGAAATTGATGATGTGCCTTTAAATGGTTCATATTAGGTTAACATAAAAGAAAAATACTAAACTAATAACTTAACAGAAAAGAAAAATATAACAAATATAACATTGTAGGTTAACAAAAAAATACTAAACTAAAACCTAGCTTTAGTCCCGGTTGGTGGCACCAACCGGGACTAAAGGCCTAACGCACATTTTTCACTCCTGTATTTAGTCCCACCTCGCCAAGTGATGAGCCAGTCAACCACCTTAAATATTCTTCATTTGTAGTGCTTTTCAATTTCAGTGTCATTTAGCTCAAAAAAATCATTAAAATAATCAACTAAAAAGCTTTTATAAAACTCTAATAGCAAAAAGAATCAACTAAAAAGCTTTTATAAAACTCTAGTTATGATCAAAATAATATTAACTTAAAATTATACAAAATTTATGCAACTAAAATTTTCATAAAGTATTTTTGGTTAAAAAGTTTAATAGCAAAAAGAATTAAATGAAAATTAGGCATGTATGCATCTGTTTAAAAGAAAACTAAAACTAAAATATTCTAGAAAGGTCTAAAACGAGAAATAGGAAAAAGGTCTAAAACCAAAAATTAGGACGTGATTTGAAGAAGGTCAAAAAATTGACAAAACATATGCAAAAAATAACATAAAAAATGCCCGCCTACTAGGAGCAGAATTCACACATCACGGCCTGCATACGACTAGAAACCCAATGGGGCAGGATGTAGGCCCGCGGGGAACGAATATCTGCTATCAGTAGGCCCCACAGGGCAGAGAGGGGCTGGCTTAGACGATGAGCTGTGCTTTGAGAGGAACTTGCAACGGTAGCCGCAGCCAGGTTTATAAACCGGTGCGAGCGCCTCTCGCTTGGCGACGTTGGACTAAACTCCCACCACCCCTCGGCCATGCCAGGAACAGCCTTTTAGTCCTGGTTGGCAGCTCCAACTGGGACTAAAGGCCCCCATTTAGTCCCGGTCCAAGCCACCAACCGAGACTAAAAGCCTAGGTTTCGCGCCCTTTGGGCTGGTGAAATTCACCTTTAGTCCCGGTTGGTGGCTCGGACTTGGACTAAAGGGGGCCTTTAGTCCCGCTTGGAGCCACCAACCGGGACTAAATGGTGGGGTATATAAGCAGGACTTAGGGAATTTTCCAAAAGTCATCTGCAGTTTCCCACGACAATGTCGAAGACCACCTCGACGCCGCCAGGCTGACGTACCTCGCCGTCGCCTTCCCAGGCCTGCTCCTCGTCGCCGCCCCCGACGCCCTCCCTGAACCCTGCCCCGACGCCGTCCCAGATCCCGCTCGCTCCTCGTCGCCGGACGGACCACCCCGAGCATCGCCGCGCCCCCAAGAACCGCCCGTCCTCGTCACTGACCGGACCTCCTCGCCGGCCCTCCTCCCCGATCCCGCCGCCGTCTGCTGCTACTAGTCCCTCAATGAGCCTTCGCGTGCTCCTCGGTGAGCACTCTTTCCCCCTCTGTTTATGTCAATTTTCTGTCAGGTTTTTGGCATAGGGAGAACAATTTATGCTCAAGTTCAATAGGATTTCCACTGAGCATATTATCAATGTTGAAGAAGGAGTGATCTTAATGGTGATAGAAATTAGTCATAGAATTTTTTGTGAAATTTTTGTTCATAGAAATTAGTGGGAAATTTTTGTTCATAGAAATTAGTGTTCATTTTGTCTTTTTTGTCATAGAAATTAGTGTGAAATTAATGGTGATAGAAATCCAGTGATCATATAAACTAGGTCATATAAATTAGTGTGGAATTTCTGTGCATAGAAATGGTGACAGAAATCCAGTGAGCATATAAACAAATTGAAGAACAATTTTTTTGCATTAGAGTTCATTTTGTCTTTTTTGTATGTTTTAATGCAAGCATCTTTTGGGCAATCTTTGAACATGAAGTAGGAGCATTTTGATGTCATCTTGCTAGTAGATTTTAGTTCATGCCATGTTAGGACCTGTAGTGAGTGCTATAAGCTTCTAAACTTGCTATCTATTCATTTCTGCCATGCCATGCTATTTTTCTCCCAAGTCTGAAACTGGTAGTATTAATACTTTGCATTTTGCCTTGAGGTTTGCAACAAATCTGTGCATCTTTGGATCATGATCAGTAAGGGTGTATTGTTGAGGGTAATTAGTACATGCTTGCCATGCTCTTTGTTGCCATGAAAAACTGTTGTAGCATATATTTTACTTGCCTCAAGGGTTGCATCATGAATCTGGTTTCTACCACTATGCAAATATCACTGTCTGAAAATCTCTTAATACTTGTCAACTTGATCACGATGATTACCATTGATCTAGGGGTCATTTGAATTAGATAAGTAAGCCTATTTTGTC
Source organism: Aegilops tauschii subsp. strangulata (assembly GCF_002575655.3). Classification (NCBI taxonomy): domain Eukaryota; kingdom Viridiplantae; phylum Streptophyta; class Magnoliopsida; order Poales; family Poaceae; genus Aegilops; species Aegilops tauschii. Next base: position 33,134,798 of record NC_053037.3, on the reverse strand, counting down.
ATGTGTTACATGCACATTCATGTCATGCCATTTGTTGCCATGTAGATATTATGTAGCATGTTCAAATCTTGTTTTCAAATTGGTATCTAGCTATAATGGACAGATTTGCATTGCATTGCTTTGATCACCATTTGAGTTCCGTGCATCCGTTTGCCATGATCTTTAGGTCCATTTCAACTAAAATCTTCCATCCTATCCAGTGGCATACTGGGCTTTGCCTAATTTTTTCACTCGGTGAAATTACAGGTTGTGGTGTTGCATCTCCGTGGAGTTGGTCCGTGATCGCCCGTCCATTGTTCGACAAAAGGTGTCCATTTGTTGTATGTTGAGTTTTGTTTATAGGATGATGGATGGTTCATTTGTTGAGTTGTGTATTCATCTTATGTATAAATCTTGTATTCATTTTGTATTCATCTTGTGTATAAATCTTGTACAAATATCGTCGTAACTTTGACAGGAGGGGGCGTCATTAAAATGTAACCCCGATAACTTTGATTTTGAGGCATATGAAAACATGATTTGCACATCGGACAAGCATGAGAGAGGCGGTCCTCAAAGTTTTCAGAGTTGCTCATTGACTTAGAAATTTTCATGTTGTTCATTGGCTTCGACATGAGGTGGGGGGGTCGTTAAAACATAAGCTCGATAACTTCGGTATAACTTCGACATGAGGGGTAGTAGTCCTCAACGATCTCCGGAGGAGGCCCCGACGATCACCAGAGTAGTTGCCATGTTGTGATTATGTCTATTTTTCCACTAATCCATATCTCATGGTTGTATATTGCCATGTTGTAATATTTGCAGAAACTATGGAACACGACAGAGACTTACAACAGGAAGAGATGTTGGGGAATATAATCTGCGACGGAGGTGATGATATCATCTTGTCATTTCTCAATGACACCGATGGTGAGGGAAGAGAGGATGACAACTCCGGTGATCGAATGGAGGGAGGAGATGACGACCCCGCAGGTGTTGGATCCTCAACTGTTGCAAAGTCCGGCGAGGTATATATATATTAATTAAGCCTTAGCTGACTAGATGCATTAATTGTTTTGTGTGTACATATATTAATGCTTCTTTCTTCTTTTAGCCCTCCATATCAAGCCAAACTTCCATAAGGAGACGAGGCCCGAAGAAAAGGTTGGGCGAGAATGAAAGGTTCACGATCGAAGAAGTTGCTTCAGACGGCAAACCGACTCTTCCCAAGCGGTCCTCAGACAAATTTATACATCAGTGCGGAGTTGTTGTTAGGGACAACATCCCGATCAGCATCCAAGAATGGAATAAGAAGGGCAATGAAGTTTCTTATGTCGATGATAGACAGAAGGATGAGCTTTGGAACTCGCTCATGACAAATTTTAGCCTACTGCCATAGGAGCATCCAAATAACCCAGTTATAGAGAGAAAAGTCAAGGCATGGGCTCTTAAGAAGACGGTTGAGCTATTCAAGAACTGGAAAAAAATTGAACGAGTTTGTCGAGAAAGCGGAGACTCCAGAATTCATCGGTCAATATGCAAAGATAAAAGATCACTGGCCCGCATTTGTGGCATACAAGAAATCGGTGAAAGCTAAAAAAAGGTCACAGATAAATAAGGAAAATGCTGCAAAGAAGCTATATCACCATGTTACGGGGTCAGGTGGCTACAAGGTTAACTGGCCTACATGGGACAAAGCTAAGAATGATCTACTTCATAGAGGGATCGAACCAGAGACATTGAATTGGCCCGAACGGGCAAGGACTTGGTTCTTCGGGCATGGGGGAACTTTGAACCCAGAAACAGGGAAGTATGTTTATACGAAAGCTCAACTTGCAACACTCGTCGAAAAGATTAAGAAAGCAATGCAGGACATGCAGGAAGGGAACTTCCATCCCGACAGAGAGAAGGACGAGTTGTCACGTGCCCTCGGGAATCCTGAACACCCTTGACGAACACGAGGCACATCAGGCTCCGTTGCATGGAGGCATGGGTTTCGCGATAACACTGATTATACAAGCCGAGGGAGAAAGAAGAAAGAGGAAGCAGACCTGATGCAGAAGCTGGAAGAAAGATTAACATTGCAGGAAAAGAAATTAGAGGCATATACCAGTCAGCGAGCTTCTCAGCAGCACGAAGATCCTTCATTCGATACTGCCCACGAAGCTACCCCGCCATCTCAGCGGAAAAGCAGTGTGGCTTCCACAGAGCTACCCCACCATATTACGGCTCCTCGCTACCCCGTGGATGATATCACGGAGAATGAACATTGTGAGCTAATTGTGAAATGCATGAACATAACCTTGAAGGCGGCGGTCGGCTATGTCTTACCTCATGGACCTGATGGAACTTGGCATTGTGCTCCGATTCCAGATGGCTGTGTTGTTGTTGGGGTGGATGAAGTTGCCAATGAATTTTATGGGCTGGACCTTGATTATCCTACAGGTGAAGGGGAGACTCATCTGGGACATCTGGGAGCTGCCCTAAGGACTACCATTCTATGGTGAAAGGAAAACATCGTGCTTCCACAATGGACGTCGCGTCAGTAGACTCAGCCGGAGGAGGCCCGTCAGCAGACTCCTCACAGTCTAGCTCTATCTCCGCAGCCTCATCCTTGTCCGCTGCGTCAGCACACTCCGCCGCCTCAGCTGTCTCCACCGCGTCAGCGGACTCCGGCGGAGGAGGCCCCTCAGCAGAATCCTTCGTCGCCTCAGCTGTCTCCGCCTCCTCCGGCGCCTCAGCGGACTACGCCTCCTCCGTCGCGTCAGCTGACTCCGCCTCCTCTGCTGCCTCAGCACCGACGGAAGACACCCGCCGCCGCTCCAATGGCTAGTCGATGTGAAATTCCAGCTTGCACCGAAACGTCCACCTCCAAAGGAGAAAATACATCCGGTAAAAGCGAAGCGCTGTCTGGAAGCCCTAACACGACCACCACCGCCTCCGCCGCTATCACACTATGACCGCTGTATTGAAAAGAGATTTGATCAAGTGAAGCGGTCGGGAAGTACCAGTGGTGCAAAAAGTGGGAAAACAATTCCCCAGCTCGGCGAACAGGAAAAGGAATCGTGCCCCCCGCTCAAGGTGTTTACCGATATCGCTAATGATCCGGGGGTAGCGGTCGGTGGTCTTGGTATCACTCTTGGTGATTACTTAGGCGATTATGTACAGTTTGAAATGGCTGAGGTAGAAACTTTCAGATACGAGCACGCGAAGCCTGGCATCAAACCTGAGCAGCTCCCGCATCTATCAATGATGATGCGAAAATTCCATGACTGGTGCTTGAAAACCTGCAAGGATGGGACCGACAGTATCTTGGTGGGAATTGAAGATGAGCACTACTTCAATGGAGTCGAGGCGTTGTACATTGAATTTGAAGAATTATTTCAGTTATACAATCAAGACCCTCTCGACAAAACTATCGTCAGTTGCTATTGTCTGTAAGTATTTTTTCTGTAATTAAGTCTCTAGCTCAGTTCATTCAGTGCATATATAATTATCCTCGCCATATTATGCAGATTGAAGATCCTCGAATGCAAAAGAGGACAAATCTATGACATTGGGTTCATTAACCCAAATACCATAAATGAATATACAGTATAGAAGAACCCCGACGAAACTGAGAAAAACTTGCTAAACGCGCTACTTTGACAATAGAACAGAAGGGAAATACTCTTTCCTTACAACTTCAAGTCACTGTTACTGTCTTGTGCATATTCTGTTTCGCTTACTCAAGGTTAAGTGTAATTGATGAGTTATGCGTGCGTATCTTCCACTTTATTCTGCTAGCCATTCAGCTTGGCGCAGGACTAGTAATTGTCTTGGACTCGAGACGTAAAGAGCCTAAGGAGTGGGCAGACATGAGTGAAATGCTCCAGAAGTAAGTTCAATCATTACCGCACTGTATCGGCAACTTTCGTTCATTTCCTGATATCAAGTAATCTTTTTCTTTGGCGGGCAGGGTCTGGAAAAAGATCACTAGCAAGGTTAGGGGTGAATGGAAAAAGGAGCTGCAATTTCAACACCCCAAAGTAAGTAGTACTAGCTAGTTCCGCGCATCTCTCATTGATTCTAATTTCAATACAATTATCATGCTTGATTATCATTTTGATTGAACTATATTCTCGTAAAGTGCTTGTGGCAGGCACGCGGGAATAATTTATGTGAATACTACGTTTGCGAGTTCATTTGCCACTCGACCTGTGAGCGGGGCTTATCTTCACAACAATTGAAGTACGTAAACAATATTCACAATTTTATTTTATTACCATCAATTGTGCTGAGTTCCATATATATATATATATATATATATATATATATATATATATATATATATATATATATATATATATATATATATATTTATTTATTTATTTATTTATTTATTTATTTTATAGGGATAATCCATCCTACCATCCGGTGGTAGTTACCCCACATATCTCATATACTACCATGTGGTACTATATATATACTATTTTATTATTTTAAATATGTTCATATACTATATCTAAGATATTTCAAAGCAAGTTACATGAAAAAATTGCATATGAGCCCATAATTTTTGTTATATTTGTGAAATACGTACATATTTGTACGTAAAAAAGAGTATACTCAAAACATGGTACATACTACCTAAAAATTAGTATATATACTACCTAATCATTGTTATATACTACATACTACACATACATACTCTCGGTTTCGATAGATACTACATACAGCATACAAAACGCAAGTGGTGGTAACTACCCCTGCTTGTAGGAACATTTGTCCTTTTTATATATATATAGCAGGTATATTCTGCTAATATTAGCAGAATAAATATTTTTGTAACACTTCCGCAATGTACGTTCAACGCAAGTGCACGTCATTGTTTGAACCAAGTGTGCTGCAGTACTAAGGCGAGTGAACTTCGCTCGGAAAAAACTGCACGCGGTGTTTTTGGTACCTTTTTGCTCTAGTTTTTTAACCGTTTATCGGGACGAGGCGTGTAATATACCGCTGAGAAGCTATGGATTAGGCGCAACGTCTCCATGTTGAACACTTTTCCAGATTCCTCACGGTTTAAGAGGAGTTTCGAAAACGGTGCGGTGCACGATAAGTGGCAGCGAGCGTTTTTTGCGCTTTTTCTAAACCACTCGTCGGCATGAAGCAAATGATACACCATTGGAAACATATCGCCATGGCACATCTTTTTCTTATCTATTATTTTCTCTAATTCGTTACGGTTTAAGAGCAGTTTCAAATTTACTAAATCGCGGAACTCTGTTTTTTTTTTAAATCAAATTTCCGGTACTGTTTTCGCTCCAGTTTTTTAACCTTTTTTGAAACGACGCGTGTAATATACCGTTGAAAAGCTATGGACGAGGCACCACTTTCATATGTTAAAATGTTTTTGAGATTCCTTACGGTTTTAAGTTAATTTTGAAAATCGTGCGGCGGACGACGAGTGGCAGCGGCCGTTTTTTCGTAAAAAAATTCAAACCGCTTGTCGGAATGATCCAAACGATACGCCGTTGGAAAGATATCAACAAGGCGCAACTTTTTCGTGTAGAACACTTCCTATAATTCCTTACGGTTTAAGAGCAGTTTTGATTTTACCGAAATGCGAACACTGTTTTTCGCGACACCGAAATCGACGAGGGAACTGCATCAGAGAGAAGAACATACTGCTTTTAGACAGAAAATCGCACTGCATCAGACAATCAAGTGAACTTCATGGTTTCCTTTGTCGGGAGTAAACTTTGTCACACGGGTTTTTGTGAGTTTTTTTCAACATTTTTTATGAACGCACTGCTTTAGATAGAAAATCAGACTGCATCAGACAGTCAAGTGAACTTCATCGTTTCCTTTGTCGGGAGTAAACTATGTCACACGAGTTTTTGTTAGCTTTTTTCAAAAAAAATATGAACGCACTGCTTTTAGACAGAAAATCGCACTGCATCAGACAGTCAAGTGAACTTCATGGTTTCCTTTGTCGGGAGTAAACTTTGTCACACGAGTTTTTGTGAGTTTTTTTCAACATTTTTTATGAACAAGAGTGTACCGCGGGTACAAGGGCAAGTGGACGGCGACATATGTCGAAGTGAACCGCATTACTATCATGTTGTTTCGCTAAATTTTCGTACTTCCATGTCGCGCGTAAGTGAACAGCATCACTCTCAAAAATGAACCACATCCAAGGACCAAACGCACTGCAAATGTTAATGTAGTCGACTGAATTTTGAGACACACGACGCACTTCATACGAAGGGGTAATGAGCTGCCACACAAAATGAGCGATGGGGGTGTACTGCACACATACACACACCGCATTGCAAGCATATACAAAAGGAACTGCATGCGCATGATGCTTTGCGGATTGTTGTCTCGTCTGCAAGTGGGGTTTTAATTATGTTCCTTTTTCCAAAGAAGTGAACTGACCCACTTAATTTCCTTCCTTTTTCTGCCATCACGGCTCGCCCGAACTTCACTGCACGCGGAGTCGAAACATACTGCAGTTGCATGCAAAAAAGACTGCGAGTGCACTAGCACCGAATCGCATCATGCGTGCGCACGAGCTGTGCATGGCGGGCTGGAGCGCTGCAGGATCTGCATGCCCACTCAGAGCAGCAGTAGAAGGCATAGGAGGAGGCGAACTTGACCGATGGTCTCCGTCAACAGCCAAAACTGGGAGATGGAGGTGTCGACAGCCAAAAAGCAAGTGCCTCACCCCTAAAGGGTACTGCACGCACACTCGTCGGAGGACCAATTCTCCGTGCTGATGATGGGTGCAGTCGCCCGCTCATGGTGGCCGCTAGGACACTAAGGGTAGGGGGCTAACTGCAGGTCGCCCCCCGAAGCACCAACGATGTGGACGTAGTGACCTGCAATTGAACCCAAAAAACACCGGACGGGGTGAGCTGCACTACTGCGATTTCACCTTCTTCGTTGATGCAAGGAGTGCTGCCGGACCTACAAAATAGAGGAGGCGTTGGGAATTATTCGAGGAAACAACAGAGAGGGAAGTGACGAGCGAGGAGAAGGGGGAAGAAGGAGAAATTACCTGAGTCATCCGCCGGCGCGACGGCAAGGATCCGCGATCGCGGGCGGCCAAATCTCACGCGGAGGGGCTCCGGTAGTGGTCGTAGGGGGGCGGTGGCGGCCGGATCGGGCGGGTGAGGCCGCGCCGGGGGCCGGTGGCGGCTGGATCCGGTGGTTGAGGCCGCACCGGGGGGCGGTGGAGGCGCAGGTCCATGGTCGGGGTAAGAGCAGCGACGGGGCCCCGTCGAAGGTTGGGACGCGGTCATGCGGATCCAGACGATGGCGGATCCGGTGGTAAGGGTCCTGGATCCGTCGTCGGTGGCAGCCGAGGGGGTTGGGTGCGCGCCGGCCATGGGGAGATAGGTGGGTGCGCGCGACCATGGGAGGGGGTTGGGGCCGTGCCGGCCTTGGTAGGTGGATGAGAACCGGCCGGCGGTTGGAGTGGGTTGGGGCGCGCCGGCCATGGAAGGTAGTGGGGGCGAGGACACTGCGGGTCGGGGTGGTGGTTTGACATGGCAGGGTGTGGGGAGCGGGCGCTTTTGTTTCTTTGTTGTGCCGGTTTGGTTCGGGGTGTTAGCAGAATAAGGTCTTAAGGGTGTTATCATAATAGACCCCCTTCTTTAAATTAGATCTGGCAGAAGCGGGATGAACTCCTACCAAATTATCGCATATGAGGAATTCAAGAGGAGTTGGCGGGATTCTTTGTTGAGCACGTCATACCTACAGACGGAGAATACCATCGAAAATTGCAATGCGATTTTGGTAGATAATGTTAGGGCTCGTAAGAGATGTTATATTGTATATATGCATGATCGTGTATTATATGTAGTAGCGTCGAATAGATAGACGAAAACTTGTGGTTCGACCAAGCACGGAGAAAGAGAGGTCATTTCTCTCTATATATGTTCATGACGATGTTGTGTAATTAATGGTTCCTTCATTGCTATATGTAGTAGCTAGCGTCGAGTTGAATGGAAAACATAAAATAAAAATGAAACCCTAAATGTAAAAAAATTGAATGGTAAACACAAAAAGAAAAGCGGGAAACACAATATGAAACCCCTAAAACCTCCAAAACCCATAACACCTCCTTAAAAAATCCCAGCACTTGGCAGGTGTTGACGCGTGGCTGCCTTTTAGTCCCGGTTGCTATCACGAACCTAGACTAAAGGTCCTCCTGCCTCGGCGCCCCGCAGCGGCCACATGAAGCACCTTTAGTCATGGTTCGTAACACGATCGGGACATGTGGGGGGCTTTAGTCCCGATTGATTAGTCTCAGTTGCAGAACCGGGACTAAAGGCCCTTTGAAACCGGGACTAATGGCCCGTTTCCTGCTAGTGGAGCACCATTTTGAGTTCAGTGGATATTCTGGAAAGGTAACATTCGCCTTTTTGTTCCAGCTTGCTATAGAGCCACTACAACGTATCTTCGCGTCTGCAACTGAAGCAGGGATCTTGAAGCCTATCACGCACATTTTGGCCTCCATCGGAGTAAGCCTTTATGCCGATGATGCTGCCCTCCTTCTGAACCCGTGCAAGTCCGAGATGATGGCCACACAAGCAATCCTGGAAGCTTTTGGGAGAATCTCTAGACTCTACACCAACTTCAACAAGTCCTCGGCTTTCCCTATCTGTTGTGATGAGCTGGCAACTAATGAAGTGCTCTCCGAGTTCGCGGGAACAACTGACTCTTTCCCTTGCAAATATCTCGGACTACCACTTAGCCTGCACAACTTAGGCATGCCGACCTCCAATTCTGATTGACAAAAGATAGCTGCGGAACTGGCAGGATGGAAAGGAAAGCTCATGAACAAAGCGGGAAGGCTAACGTTGATCAGCTCAGTCCTCACCTCTATCACCACCTATCTTTTGACCTTGTTCGCTCCTAGCAAGTGGCTGACCAAGAGGATCGACAAGCTGAGGAGAAGTTTTCTATGAAAGGGCAGTGTGGAGGAGTCCACATGTGGGAGTTGTGCAGTCAACTGGTAGCTGGTTTGCTCACCAAAAAAGTACGGTGGACTGGGCATAAAAAACCTCTCCTCTTTTAGTAGATCTCCACGGCTGCGGTGGGCCTGCTTCGCGTGGCAATGCCAACCTAGGCCCTGGTTTGGAATGAAACTCCCCTGCTCTGAAGCTGATATGCAGCTCCTTCATGCCTCCAGCAACATTCACCTTGGAAATGGGCAAACTGCAAGTTTCTGGAAGTCAAAGTGGTTGGATGGGGCAGCACCACGTGACCTTGCACCCTCCCAATTCAAGCTGGCGTGCAGGAAAAACTACACTGTGGCTCAAGCCATGCATGACAGGAAGTGGATGAAGGGGCTTGAAAGAATCAGCTCCCATGATGATCTACACTCCTTTCTGCTTTTGTGGGAGAAGATTCAGAGTGTCAACTCATCTGAAACAAGAGATACCATTGATTGGATCTGGACGAGGACAAGAAATACACGGCCAAGTCTGCATATTCCTGTCAGTTGATTGGTCCTATTGCCAAGCCTGATGCTAACCTGATCTGGAGGCTCAAGATTGAAAGAAAGGTGAGGTTTTTTCTTTGGACCTTGGCTCAAAACAGACTCCCGACCACTGACAGGCTACGAGAACACGACGTGTTCTCTCTGCCTCCAACTCCCTGAAACTGCACTCCACCACCTCAACACATGCCTTTTTTTCCAAGGCTGTTTGGAACAAGCTAAGCTTGGCACGCCCCTTGTGCTACCCTTCCCTGCCTGCTAACGTTCAGTCCATCTCTCATTGGTGGAGTGTTTGGTCCCAGCGCAATAAAGTGCAGGCCGCCGCCGCTGCTTATTTCGCTTGGCACATTTGGAATGAGCGGAACAGGAGGGTCCTCAACGCCAAGTCTACCTCGGCGGACGGTGTGGCTTCTCTAATCAAAGCTGACTTAGACTTGCTGTGAGTAGCGTTGTAATTATTTTGACGACTGCCCCCTCTTATGTACATTCCTACCCTTAAATGAAAAGGCAGAGCACCTGCCGTTCGAGTCAAAATAAACATTCTGCTTACACTTAATTTTAAGCATTAGATGAGCATATGGGTTGTCATTAACCATCAAAACTGACTATAAAGCTAGATATATTTTCAACCCCTCGGAAGGACCGCGGTCCCAAGTTAAACCAATTTTCACATGATCCATTCATTTGGCCCTCTACAGCAACGCACGTATCATCGTGTGTTTTAGTTTTTCAATCGAGCGTGCATGCTAGTGGGCTCACATTGTACCGCCGCCCGAGGGAAACAAGAGCGAAGGCGTTGTCTAAAGAAGTGGATACTTAACAAAAAAAAAAAAAGAGGACGTACATGCTAGTGGACTGCAAAGGATTCAACTTTCCAGCGGCACGTACTATCAATACCTGCATGTCACAGCATCACGAGAACCATCCGAGAAAGCAGCACGCCTCATTGATCTACCTAGTTTTTAAGTCCGGCGTGCAAACGAAAGGGCTAACACGTAACCTATGGCTGTCCGAGGGAGGGGAAAAGTAGAAAAAGGCTTCATCCTCACCTTCGCGGGAAGGTGCAGCACAATGAATTTACATTGCTTGTACAAAAGAGGACGTAATCACGAGTACCATGAGTCTCGAATTACCTAATATATAATTTCTGATTCTTTGTGTTGTAAAGTAGGTTAGGAAGGCCACCACACCTTAGACAATATTTACCTTTCTGGGTGCACACACTGTACAGTAGCATACTTGTTTGTTTTTTTTGCACACACTGAGTACAAGTCAAGTCATGTACATATCGACCTGTCAAAACTAAAAAGATAGCAAAATGTTAGCCTTTGCATAAAGGAAAACTAGCCAACAAGTAAAATTACAAACAAGACTGAAACTTACTCTAAGCTTGACACTGAAGTCCACCACCTGTCTCTGACACCACCACAGCAGTCACCAAAGAAAAAAAATGATGGATCATCTCCACACCCGAGTCGACGCGACTTCATTGCTGATATGCCACTTTGCGCACCTCCCAGGTGGCTCGTCAAAGACGAAACCATTACCGTTGAAACGAATCAAATCGGGGCAACACCCCAGACACGCCATCAAACTCCAGATTTGGCACCCCCACACGACTAAGACATCGGAGGAGAAAACCATACCTGTCATTCACGAACCATGAACCCAGGACACGACCCACCATCTTCTAGATGCCACTGATGTACACCACAATCTGCATCTGCTCCTAGACTACCTCCCAAGGTTCTCGCTGGCACAATAAAAGAGTAGACCACAATAAAAGAGTAAAGTTTCATTCATATGTTTTGGGGTTCTACTCATATATTTTTTGAAAATCTTCCATAATGTTGTTGATAAAGCCATTTGAAAACCTAAAAACATATGAATGACACTCTACTCAAGTTGTCAGGAAGCCATCACAAACATCTTTCTGCGCAACTCAGTCTTGATGATCTTTGTCGCGTATAACTGTTTTCCTAACCATTAGTAAAAGCAATGCCAGCTAAATCACAAAATGATTCTCTAGAGTCAAGGCAAGAGAATTCCAAACAACTCTGAAGATAGCTCATCTAAGCAATGGTAAAATCAGTGCTAAAAGATATTGACTGAGCTAATAGAAATATAATTTTTGCCCATAAAATATACCAAGCCAAAATAAAACCTTAGAATGTTATCTATTGCATAGCTAGAGTTGGTTTCGGCCACTCCCCCATATGCCGCCCAAAGTACCCTCAAAGCCTCCTTAAATACCACACCCATGACATGTTTACAGTTCGATTTTGTTAGATTCAGAATTGGCTATTGCAACAGAAGACTTGGTTTCCGACTAGACTAGATCTAGTATTTTTTGGTTTCGGATCGATTTTGCGCAATGTTTACTAAAACAAGCATACCTTTCTCATACAAAGTCGCTTTTTTACGTACGACCACCCAAATTGTTCAGAAAAAACACGTGCATAAGAATTTTTTTTTAAAAAAAATCAAGGTAGGGCAGCCTCCCTACCTTTCCCTAAGGGGAGCTTTGCATTTGTCCCGGTAGCTTTTATCCCTGGGGCGTAAGTTCTTCAAGAAATCATGGGGATCGGGCGCTCCATCATAGGACTCGTAGGTTCTTGATCCCACAAACGGAAGAATCTCAATGTATCCCCACCTTTGCACCACTGGGCTAAGGTTGCGCCCCATGATATGTGGATATGCATATTTAATTCAAGAAAATATGGTAATCAATACACAAACTTGACCAAAGGGCTACAAATGGGTCACAGGCTCATCTTGGCATGATTTTTTGTTATTACCAAGCGTAAGATAATCGATGGTTCTTTATATTGCAACAAAAGACGTAAACTAAGGCACCGAACTTGAGCGGCTCCACTCCACAGGCATCTGCCTGGGCTACGGATCCTCGCACTATCCCAATGACATCTTCTTTACAGAGTTCCTCGACTAAATTCTGGTATAACAACGCTGGTGTGAATACAATAATGTACTCGCAAGTAACGTAACACAAATTATAAGTTCCAGGCATGTCAACTTAAGAACGACTAGAATAGCATCTAAACATGGCAAGCTCTCGTTAGGCGAATTCCCAATAACAACAGGGGTATCACACATATAGACCAGAACTTGCGCTTGCGCCATACATAACAATCAATCAACGGGACACCGGGTATGAAATTCCCCGTGTTTGCACGAATTTCTTCCCATTGATTCATAAAGTAATTAAATGTATGCAGACAGTGTTGGACGGCGGCCTGTGGCGAACGAATGCGGGAGGAAATTTGCGGGTCGCCGTGGGAGATGCCCTTAACCATCAAAACTGTCCATAAAGCTAGATGCACACTTCCACTTGAGCACCTAAGATGGGACCGCAGCTAACGGCCTTTGGTTCATGTTGCTTTTGGTTTTCAATCGAGCGTGCATGCGAGTGGGCTCACACACTGTACGCATGGCCGTCTCCGATGCGAGTGGACTATCCAATACTACTAGCATAGCCAGTGCTCACGATGAGAACCATCCGAGAAATCACCTCGGCACATTGATCTAGGCTATAGATTTTTAAGTCTGGCGTGCAATCGAAAGCGCAAACACGGTGAGGCTGTCCGAGGGAAAAAGTCTGACAAAAGCTTCATCATCTCCTTTGCCTAAAGGTGCAGCACAATGAATTTATGTTGTTAGAAAAATTAATTGCTCCGAAAATTGGCTAAAGGTGAATCCTGACAGTAGCATACTTGGCCTCTAAGCATCATATAACCATCGTTCTGAGGAAAAAAGAAACATATACTGAGCCACTGAGCCACTGCTCCGTTCTCGTAGTAAGCCTTCATATATATACACCACCGTATCTCCCTTCCCAGCAAACGCAGTCGATCTACAGGTGCCAGTGTTACTAACTCAGAGGACCATGTTGAGCGGTGCACCTAGCAAGCCACAGATGCGTATAGGTGCAAATCGAGCAACACGGGAAGCCAAAGGTAAGTAATTCATATCCGGCGAAGAGGAAAATGTTTGTACTCCCTCTTTAAACTAATATAAGAGCGTTTAGATCACTACTGCTTCATAGTGAGAAGTAGTACTGTAAATTTCTAGATGCTTCTCTCGAATCAGATTATTTGCAACAAGTGTCTTGCTCAACTTTCGTTACCAGGGTTAAATTTCATGAATCATGCATCTTGCTGCATAATATCTATTTGAAGTAGTGGAAAACGTACATCGCTCTAGTAAAGTACTTCATTTTGGAAAGACTGTTGTTATCGCAATGCTATTGTCTTGGCTGATGATCATATGAAATTGTTGAACTAAAGCATACTTTGATGTAACCTCCCGAGCAGAGTTCGTGTTACACTTTTTTTTTCCTTCATTAATTACTGGGTATGGTTGCCTGCAGGCGCCCAACCTGATGAGTTTACTCCGTTGAATGACGAGGATGTGACTAGTAATAATGAAGACGAAGCAACAACAGAGATTGCCGGTGAGTACGTCATACTGATAGTTTCTATTGATAGCAGATAGCTTATCTTGCGAACATAGTACTGTTGCAAAGCTATAAATACAAGTAATATAGTGAGCCATTCCACAAAAGGTAAGTAAATAATGAGAACTAGCATCTTTGTTTTCCCAAGATTGTTCATAAAGATATACCCGTATCAAATCGTCTCATGTTGCACTTCATGGTATATATGAGGATGAAGGCTAGCTTCGCTGTGAAATTGGGGATTCTAATTTTTGGATGTGGTTGAGCGGAGAAAATCTGGAAAACTGGAATAGTTCCATATCTTCTATTTTACATATGGCTAATGCCTGATTATATTTGTTGGGTTTTCTAAGTGGCTAGTTTGCTATCATCAATCAAATATACAAAGTAATGTAAACTTCTGTTGACCCAAAAATTTATCATATTTGGTATGTTAAAACGGCCCTCTCGCCCGAAAGATTCAGATTTTTATTTGTTTTTCCATTGTTAGTGTTGTTCCTACCTGCTATTAAAACGTGGTTAAGAGAAATTTTCCTTCTATCGAGTCCATGTTGCTTGTTTTGCCAATAAAACTGATTCTCTTCAATGTTTATTTTCCTGCCTAATTCTGAATGTGGTGTAAGGTGCAGTGGTCCATAGCTTTGTGACTTTTGGGGTCATACGAAATTGTCGAACTAAAGCATAATTCGATGAAGTGGTTGTTCTACACCCCAGCTCGGTGCACCCACTCTACACCCACGCAATAAAACATAGCAAAACATTTCAAAAAGATCTGAAATTTTGTAAGAACTATGATGAAAATGTTATAGATGCTTGCAAAGTTAGGTGGTCAAATGACATCCGAGGAGCTCTGTACAAATTTTTTTTACTGAAAATTACCCAAAATGTAGGTGCACTGTTTGAACACAACTTGTAATTTTTTGTGTGCAGAGCTCCCGGATGTCATTTGAGCACCAAATTTTGCAACCATCTATAACATTTGTTCATAATCATTCCCACAAAATTTCACTTTTTTTAAATATTTTGATATGTTTTTTTGCGTGGGTGTAGCGTGGCTGCACCGAGCTGGGGTTCAACCATTACTTTCCCTACTTGAATTTAAGAGGATAACCTCTCCTGCAGAGTTTGTGTTTCACATTAATTTGTTCATTAATTAATTACTGGATATGCCAAAGGTGGTGCAATGGGAACTGAACCTAATAAGTCAACTCTGCCGAAAGACCAGGATTTGTCGGATAAAATTGTCATCGAAAATCCACCTTTGCCACTTGATCAAGTAATAGTAAGCCATTCCACCAAAAGTAAGAAACATTCTGAAATTCGCATGGGTTCCAATTTCAGCATCACTATATTATTTTTGGACAATCGAAGAGATCGCTCCCATAGTGTACACACCGAAACCTCTTTATCTATATTATTGCAGCTAAGTGTTGCACCTTGTTTTTATACTATAGTTAATCTAATACAATCGTCCATACGTAACATGCAGATTATATCCAACTGCGCGAAAAATTCCATGGCTTAATAGTAAACATCCTAAAGGGGATTGATATTTTCATTGCCTCCGGTGATGGTAGAGCTCCAATGGAAGCATCTGTCATGTCGTGCAACGTTAACGTTACCATTGCGTTTGGGGATCTTGGCAGTGTGAGCTTGGTCACCAATATTTTCTACTCACGACTCAAAATTGAAGCGTATTAGTTGAATGTAATCTCATATCTCTCTTTCAACTTAAAGAAATTCAGGTTTACTTGTGAAGACAAAAACCCTGCGATCCCTTCTTCAGCGGAACAGGTACCTCCCTCCCACGGTCCTTCTTCAGCGGAACAGGTACCTCCCTCCCACGGTCCCACGACCCAACTTCTCTCCCTATCATTACGTAGCAAACATATATATGTCCCGACCCAATGATCCTGACATGTCGTTTCTTTCCTTCACTAGGGCATGAACGACTGTGGCACCCAAAATTTCCACGTAAAGTACTTGGGCAACATCAACGGAGCATCAGCTGATGGTATGGAGGACGAAAACGAATCGCTGGACCCAAAGGACTAAAAGGAATCGCCGAAGTAAAAGGGAAAAACTAAGAATATGGATTTGATAATAACGGAGAAAGGTTGCTCTGTTCACATTCGTCCCTATAGGACATCATGTTGGCCAATATATTTGTACTTTATCATTCTATCGTGTGGATTCATGTTTGACTATTATTACTGTTATGATATGTAATTGTGATGAATAAATGATGCTTGTAAACTTGATATAATATATGTATTGGTGTGGTTTTCTTATTATTTTCTGGAGAGGATCGTGGTTCTGTTTTTACTAATGTGCTTTGTGGTTCTTACTAACAACGAGAAGACCTACAATCTGCACTTGAGTCATAGTCATTTACATACATGCCCTCCCATCAACACCACACTCCACTGTCTCCTCTCCTCGCTCTTGCCACTTCCTGTTTGTGGCAATGCTCTAGAGATAGAAGACAAGGAAGAGGAGCAGCCCTGCTGACCTAGGCACATGGGAAGAACTGCACTTCGTTAATCAGGAGCACGCCAGCAGGGCAAGAAAGAATCTTAGCAGTTGCAGCCGATCCTCTCCATCAAGCAATGTCCATTGCCTCCCACGGTAGGCGTGGTAATGGTTCTCTATCTCTTGAAACTCATGTTTATTGCACCATGGTTTGCTGGTAGTCAAAGGGAATCGCTCATGCCAATTTATCCAAAAGTCTCATGTTTTGCATGCATAGAAAGTAGGCGTTATGCAATTGATTGCATTGTTGACGTATGTATTTATTGTGATATGGCAACACACGTGTCCCAGGAGTGTCCTCTGTTGACTATGCCAAAACCAACACCGGCGATGTATGGCATGGACATCGATAAATTTGTTGTTTCTTTGAGATTCCAAAAACTCTGGGAATTCCAAGAGAGTGGAAAGATTGGTCATATCAGTGTTTCTGTCAAGTGATGATAGCCCGGGAGATTGTGCATCACCTATAATGGCTCGTGCTTGATGACATCCAAAGGGATATTCAGTCTATGGTTTTGTCCTATTCTCCTTGACAACTGATTCGTCAACCAGCATCGATCACTCTGTGGTAGATGCTTGAGTTAATCTTCAAACCTTCACAGACTTTGTCTTCGTGAATCATAATTACTCTTGGTCACTGAAAGACTTGTCATCTAACCGTCTAGAGACTTCATAGCTCTCTAGAGTAATAGGTGAATCGTACGAAACTTAGATACCGGTGATGCTAAACCACTATCTAATTTTTCGGCTCTGGATTTTTTCTCTCTGTGGACTTTGAACTCAAATCACTCGGGAGAGGGTGCTCACACAATCTTCTCGGAATCACACGAAGCAGCCCACGATGCACGTTGGACGGGGTGGGCTATTTATACCATGGTCTTCCCGAGGGAGAAAAGACCATTTTTAAACATGACAATTAGTCAATATCCAACCGACACGTATCCAATAGTTGGATTTTGAGCACAACGGTAACATTACATGAGGAACAAGTAATGCTAACTCTCCAGTCCGAATCAAATCTCTCACAGCGAAGAAGAACTGCGTCTCTTGCTAGCAAGTATCTATTCGGAACACGATTTCTCTCAACTCACATTAGATTTGGTTTAGCATGAGAGCATATGTTTCGAACACTATACTCCTCTTAGTAGTATAGTGGTCCTATGCCTCAAGAAAGAGAAGAACAACAACGAAAGAAAATACTATGTCTTTTCTCTGTCTTTAAACTTCTCGGCTGCAATCAATTTCTTTGCACAGGCACCGAACCAATTGCTTTTCGTCAACAATTTTTGGGGGTCACTTTAGACAGGCATAATCTTCGGTGATAATCCTTGTTGTCTCGCAGGAGATTATCTTCGGAGTATGTTCCAAACTCCACATGACCTCAGGGACTTGTCACTCTGTGTGCACTATCAAACACATTACTCTATATTCTGTATGACAACAATCTCCAAAATGCAAGGAGGCAAACTATTGCACCAACACAATCACACGAAGTGATGTATAATCAGGTTTGTCATGGAGAAGTCATTCTACCGGAGTTGCATTGTTAATTACACGACTAGGCAACATGTTAATAGTGTGAAGTGCGGATTGAAAAGCTTCATCCCAAAATTTTAAAGGCATGGATGCACTAGCTAAGAGAGCTATGCCAACTTCAGCAATGTGTATACGTTTGCATTCAGCAGACCCATTTTGTTGATGGACATGTGGGCATGACACTAGATGAGAGATGCCAAGAGTTTGAAGAAGAAATTTAATTTTTTATATTCCTCTCCCCAATCAGAGTGAATAGCAATGATTTTGATATTGAAATTCCATTCAACGAGAGCTTGGAAGTTTTGAAACACTTGAAAAGCATCGGGTCATTTCTTAAGTGAATAGATCCAAGAGTATCTGATATAGTCAAAAGCTAACATGGTATGTATGTCTACCAAAAGAACTTGGAGAAGGGCACCACACATCAGAAAATATGAGTTGTAAGGGCTTGATAGAAATAGTAGTGGAAATTGATTAGGGTAATTGATGACTTTTAGCTCTCTGACAAGAATCAAAAATAGTTTCAACATCACGCTCTCCAACATATGGGAGCTGATTCTTCCTAAGCAATCCTTCAGTAAAGAAAAAGATGCATGCCCTAGTCTATTGTGCCACCTTGACGATGAGAGTTTGGTGGCACCATATGCTTGCTTATTTGATCTTCTAAACTCCAGAATCAATGGATAAATCACTCGAAAACATCTACCTCGGTAAAGAACCGTCTTCGTTGCTTGATCCTTGATCAAAAAGAAAAAGGGGTGAAAGTCGAGGAATACGTGATTATCAATGGCAATACTCCCTCCATTTTTATATACAAGGCCACAAACTCAAATTACAGGTACCAAGGTAAAATTTAATACATGTTTTGCAGCCCAACTTTTTTTCTTGTTTACTGGGATGATTAATACACCGAATGCATGCAAGAAAACAGAATGGGGGAAGTAGCTAAGTGTCATTATAACTGCATGCATGCAAGTATTAAACAAGTTACTAGTACGAAAAAACATCATTAATTTTTGCCTCGATTATTGTTGGTGGCCTTGTATAGATGCAAAATGTATATTCCATAGTGGCCTTGTATAAGTAAATGGAGGGAGTATGATGAATGGAAAGAAGATTCTTAGATGCACGAGCGACATGCAAAAAAAGTTCAGAGGTGAATTGGTCGGTGAGGGGTTTTAACAACTGAATGGCCAACATGTTTGATCCGCACACCTAATCCACTTGCGGTGTGCACTTTATCTTGACCGCAGTATTTTTCCCGTATAGTCACTTTCTCCAAATCACCGGTGATGTGGTCTGTGGCACCACTACCCACATATCAGTTCCTGTCTACCCCGTATGAGGCTTCAGCGGCACCAGCAACTTTCTCATCTTACAAGGAGTCACCATCATCTTCCTCGAAATGTTGCCAGCAGTCCTTGGCGGAGTGCCCTGGATAGGGATGCAAACGAGTTAAGTTCGAGCAAGTTGGATTAGACTTAGCTCAACTTATACTAATGAGTGAGCTCAATCTGAGCGAAGCTCAAGGTCGAGCCATAAAAATGGCTCATGCTCAGCTTGTACCAATCTTGAGTCGATCTCGAGCTAAATAAGATGATCTTTTTTAACAATGTAGCACAAATTTTCAAGCAATGTAAGCCACAACACAACATAAGAAACTATTATATAATTCAAATTTGGGCTTATTCCATATGTGCCCCCAATTCCTTAGTTGTGCTCAGTTTTCCCCACGCTTCAAACTTTTGCTCACTTTTCCCCACTCCCTTAGCTGAAACTCTCACAAATGTTCATAACAGACGTTTGCCGTCTTGGCTGTTAACTGACTTGTGGGGCCATGTTGGACTCTGTTGACTGTGGCTGTGGCTTCACTGGTTGGGCCGTGTTTGTGTTCATAGGACGGGCCCGTTGGTTTGTTGGTAATAAATTAAAAAAGCCTGCTATCGATGGATGCAGCCTGCTATGCATGCCCGGCTTTGGCATCGATGTAGCCTGCTATGCATGCGAACACCGCCACGCACGCATCTAGTGACCTAGACCTAAACGCATGCATGCACGCCGACACGCACACATCGATACATGCCGCACGGTTGCCGGTGGATTCAGTCGCTCCGCAGCGTCGTTTCACGCGTCGCAGGCATACGTGTCGGTGGCTGAAGGGGCAGGCTGCACGCACGCTCGCGTCCATATGTCGAGGCATCGGTTCATGCCGCACGGCTGCCGCTCGATTCAGTTGTGGGAGGCAGGCAGCCGCCAACGCAGAGCACGCAGAAGGGGGAGGCAGGCAGGCGCCAACGCAGAGCACGCGAAGCACGCTCGCATCGATTCACGTTCACACATTGATGATCGCATCGGTTCACGCACGCACTGAGTCACGATCTATGCCGTTTGCGCATGTACCCACTTCGTCTCCCCCGGCTATTTAAACTGCCCTTCATTGCCTCTTCTTCTACAGATCCATCTGCGCCTCCCACTTCTCTTCTTCCCCCCAAAGCCAAAGCCGTTCCACTCAGCGAAGCGTTCAAGATGCAGTACAGCGGGCCGACGTTCCAAGAGCCGCCCACCGTGCCGGAACGACGGTACCCCGCCAACGTCGTCGTCGAGGCATCGCTCCGCGTGTGGGCGTTCTCACGCTGGAGAGGTAGCACTGAGCTTGCACGGGGATTCCTCCGTGCGGGCTTCCACCACCTCCCGGCGGGCTCGCCGCCCATGTTCAACCTCTCGTGGAGCAGCGTCCCCACGCCAACGCTCCAGTGGTAGGGCTCGTTGTCCACTTCACCAACAGGTTCGATGCCTACTACCTGCTAGGCAAGGTGTATTGGTGTGGGTGCGAGTTCATCGCATTCACCACCTATAACATCTTCACCGACTTCGAGGGCGTCTTCCCCGCTCGCAACCGCATGCACAGCCTCCCGTACTACCTCGGCGACAACGGCCTTGAGGAGGAGCAGTACTGAAGCCGGCGGCGAAGAAGACGGTGAAGCCGACGGTTAAGGTGAAGCCGGCGGTTAAAGTGAAGACGACGGTGAAGACATGGCCGTGTTGCCCTAGCTACCCTATCTACTATGTACTGTGAGTTTGGTGTGTGTGTTGCCCGACCTAGCTACCCTATCTATGCATGTAAGGTTAATTATTATTATCTATCGGTGTCATGTTATATGTAAGAACTTATGTTGCCCTAGCAACCCTATCTAAGTTAAGTTATGTGTGTTATATTAATGCTTTGTTATGTTTGTATTTTGTTTGTCCCAAGTTTAGACACGGCTAATTGGCGTGGGAAAAATTAAACATATTGTACATTTGTACACGGCTTTGGTTTGAGAGCTCTGTATTTTTTAGGTATTCCAAGAATACTTTGGTTTTCGGAAATATTGAAGTATCAAATACTTTGAGATGTTTGGCTTTAGTCAAAGTGTAGTTTTATATACTTTAATATGTAGAAAACTACACTATGTTTGAAGTATATAAAAAAGAGGGTTGGACCTCTTTTTCCAATCATGAAGTATTGGTTCACTAGGCATAATAATACTGCGGTTGGCAAATACTTTGATTCTAAAAAATGAAGGGACCCATAAAGGAAAGCCAAAAAAATTCCTCAATGAGATAGAAGAGATTGGGCAATCAAATTAATGAAAAAAGCATTCAGAAACAAAAAAGAACAAAGCAATCGTTCCTAAACAAAAAAGGAAACATCGCTTGTTTCTGGGCCTCATTTATCCTTTGTGGGCCTATTGCAGCTTGATTCTCTTTGGGCCCGCGAACTAGGTTTTTTTTCTAGCAGAACTGACGAACTCGAGGACAAAAGTTTGGCATGTGCGAGAGAGAAGAGATGAACTTGATGTATATCCCTTGTGCTGCTCAAGTACTGCTTACTGTCATCTAACGAGCTAGGGTATGATCCAACACTCGAGGTTATTAGCTAACAAAATAATCCTATAACTGAACTGGTAGTTGTCTTCTGCCGAAACTGAAAGTGTCGAAACTTAACAGTAAACTGCATACATTCAGAGATCGACAGTTGCACTAAACAGAGTTGCATTTGAGATAAACATACTTGGATTGCTAAACATTGGCAACAACAGTAGACAAACATCTCTAATGAGAGATGGCCATCAAGTAAAAAATTCCTAGAGCAAGTATTCCTAAAGCTATCAGATTGGATTGCTTCTTCAACTCAATCAGCTGCTTGAAGTTCTTGTTCATCTTCTTCAATTCCGTCTTCAGTTCGACATCTACCACCGTCGGGTATTCCAGACGCGCTGCTGCTGCCGGAGCGGCACTGTCATGGGGCAGATTGAACTCGCGGATTGCATTCCCCCTCGAATCCAGCGAGCCCAACCCTTGAAGCCTCTGGATGTAATCATCCATCCACTCGAAATGGTGGCATTTCTTCACGATCTGAAAACGAAATCATGTAACCTAAATCCAAATCTGACAGATTTTTTCAGAAATTAGAGATAAAGGATGCGAGGAAAACTCAGATCTAACCTGCCCCTCCGGGTTGCTCTCGCATTTGACGAACTCGCGCCCAAAGTTACCATTCTTCTCCTCCTTCGAAGCAACCGCTTCAGTGGCGCAGTCCGTGGGCAGTCAGTGCATCGAGTCATCGGCACTGGACCATACACCGGCCACGTGGAACGGGGGGCTGACGAGGAGGTCGACATATCGCCTGAGAGGAAGAAACAGAGGAATTGCTCGAGAGGAAGAAGAACGAGAAGATGGGGAAAGAAATAGAGGAATTGCTCGATCTGCTCGATGCCTTTGTCTGTCAGATGGAGAAGAGGAGAAGGGGAAGCTATATTGACGATTTGCCACATTGTATTTTGCAGTTTGAATATTTGAACCAACTCTTAACACTGACATGTGGTGGTCATGTGCGAAAAATACAATTTCATATGTAAAGTGGGGCAGATCATAAAAACCCGAGAAGGACAGTGCAGTAGCCAATCAGGATGCATCACGCGGATCGCGCATGCCTGCCCCACATCTGACGGGTGGTGTTTGGCGCTTGGTAGGATTCGACGGCGGACGTTCGACGCTAGGGTTTGGAGCATTTCTGCGGGGTTATGAGCGAGTCAACGGGGTTATTAGGGTTTGACCAGATTTCAAATGGCCATAACTAAATTAGAAAAAATCGCAAAAATATAAAACAAACATAGTTCGTCCGTTTATGAGACCTAGTTACCATAAAAAATATAAACTCGGTATAGGGGCGTTTTTTTGAAAAATCATTTTTTGAAGTGATCTGTCGAAATCAAGTTCAAATGTTTTTAAGAAGTTCAAAAAAATCAAAATGTTGTAATTCTTGCGCACATAGCCGTCATATGTGACAAGGCTATGAGAAAAAAAATATAAACTTGGTGTAGGTCATTTTCATGAAAAAAGGCTTCACACAAATGAGCTATCACCTATGAACATGTTATTTTCATAGTTTCATAGTTCGTAGAATAGGGAGAGAGGGTTTAGGGTTTGAAAAAAATCAAAATAATTCAAAAAAAAATCAGAAAAATCTCCATAGCTTCATTTTGGAGTGAATAAGAAGGATCTGAACTTACTTTTTCATTTTCATATCTAAAACATGTTATTTGACGGTTTTGAATTAAAAGCATATTTTTTCAAAAAAATGTAGTAATATGAATATTAATCAATAAATAGTGAGACTTCCTTTTTACCCTATATATATGGAACAAGTGTTAATAAAAATATATATGCCTCATTTAGGCAAGGTCAAAAAAAACTTGATTTCAAATAGGGTTGTTTACCCTAGCTTTCGAGCTCGTTTCTAGCACATTTCTCATTCGGACTGTTCACCTACGAATATTGGACTTCAAATGCTCGATCAAATACACCGCACAGAGCAATGAACCTCCAATGTTCAACTTCAACTTTGGCTCGAATCCAAATTTGGGCCCAAATTCAAATATTGATTTAAATTCAAATTTTGATGGAAATTTGAATTCTGACTCAAATAAGAAACCAAAGTAGAAGCAACATTATTACAACTGATAAGTTTTCACAGTAGCTCAAATCTACCAAGTTTTAAGATGCCAACATCTTAATACAAATCTACCAAGTTTTAAGCGATCGACTCGCCCTCAAATTGACAACACAAACATTTCCCAACAACTTAATTCAAATTTTCGACTTGCTCCTTGTGTTTGCAGCTGGCTTCACCGTCTTGCTCCTGGTTTCCCTAGTTGATATGCTCTTTTCTTTCAGACTCTTGTTCCTTTTGATCTTGGGCTTTACTTGGGGTTTTCCCCGTGGAGGTGCTGATGGAGTAGTTCCACTCGCCGAGCACTTGATGACCATTTGACGGTCATCTATGGGTTCAGTAATCTTTAAAGGCACAATTGGAAAAATTACCCCCTCCTCTTCCTCTCTTATAGCTTCAAAACCATCAAAGGCCATGGTTTCAAAATCTTCTGCTTCTTCATCTCTTGGCCTTTTCTCCCTAGAGCTGGTAAATAAAATTATAAGCCATAGGCAAAAAAGAGAACAAATGCAAACAAAAGGGTAGCTGCATTCTACAAAGGGTGCAATCACATACCAAGATTTTGCTGCTGCATTCTCCACTGCTTCATTTGCTGCTACATTCTCCATTGCATCTTCAGTCTCCATTGCTGCTGCATTCTCCTCAGCATTGGCTGCTGTCCATCTTTCCTCCTCTCCAAATGATGCATCCACTGCATTGGTACAAAGCCTAGCAATATGCCCCAGAACTCCACATTTTTTGCAAGCACGCTTCTTTGGTAGACGACCCTCCTCACCTGCTCTAATCCTCTGGTTCCTTGGTCTTCCTGGTGGTCTAGTAAAGATAGGAGCGTGGAGTTTGAACCCTGGATCTACTATGTTCCATTGATCTTTCCCCAATAGTGCAGGCACATTGTCAGCATAAGCAGCCATAAATTTGGCAACAGAGAAATACTCAGAGCAATATTGATCAAGTTCACCATCTGCACCCCCGATAACGGTCATCAGATGTAGGGCATGTATGCATGGCTTCCCACGGATCTGCCATTGCCTACAAGTACATTCTCTAGTACTTAGGTTCACAGGATACCTCCATACCCTATTTTTAGTGTCAGTATAGGTAACCTCTCCCTCATATGTACCAGATCGAATACATTTCATCTTTAGTCCTCTTGCCTTCAAGTGCAATGCCTTAATCAGTGATGGGAGCATTTGATGACCAACATATTGTGTTTCTGCAATCCTTTTGTGAAGAGCCATCTTTATCATGATCATTTCCCTCATCGTGTCAAATGTTTGCCACAACAAGAGCCCTTTCACTGACTTGAACTTTGAATTGAAGCATTCTGCAAGGTTACTGGTCACATAATCTACTTTGCAGATTTCGTTGAATTTGCTTCTTGACCACACCTTACCATGATGTGCATCCATGTACTCCTTCACAAGAGGATTTTGAGCATACAACACTCTCAAATGGTGTTCATGCTTCCTTTTGCTGCATGTGTATGATGCTGGCCATAAGTTCTCATCATAAACTTTACCTTTGAACTTCCTTTTGAAATTATGCGCTAGGTGTCGCATACATTCCCTATGCTCCACTCCAGAGAATACAATTTCCACTGCACTCTCTAAACCCTTGCAAGCATCTGTGTGTATAGCTAAACCTGGGGGTGTGCCTATAATGTTGCGCAACTGCTGCAGAAACCAGACCCAACTTTCCTCAGACTCTGCCTCCACCACACCAAATGCAACTGGGAATAGCCAGTTGTGTCCATCAACTGCAGAAGCTGCTACTAGCTGTCCTCTCCATCTTCCAGTCAAATATGTAGCATCTATAGCCAAATAGGGCCTGCAACCATCTAGAAACCCCTGCCAGCAAGCCTTGAAACAAACAAAAGCCCTTCTGAAGCACTCCTTCTGAAATGACTTCCCTTTTATTTTGAATGGAACTGTATGCTTGTCAATCTCTACAACACTCCCTGGACTTGCCATCTCCACTTCAGCTTTCAAAGTGTAAAGCAGCTGAAAACTGTCATTCCATTGACCATTGAGCAGCTGAAAACTGTCATTCCGTTGACCATTAATTCTGTCAAGAGCCTTTTCCCTAGCATTGAAAATTCTCATGTAAGGAATTTCTATCTTGTACTTCTCAAAAAGCTTCCCATGGAGTGCTGTTGGACCAAGTCCAGGTTCTTCTCTCAGCCAATCCAATATAGCCGATCCAATATAGCATCTCCCACCCACCTAGTTTTTGCTAGCTTGGTTTTGGCCTTCCTCCCTCCCCCTCCAGGTGGACAGGTGTGCTTGTGTGGGTTTTTCTTTATCTGAAACAAAATAAAACGGTAAAAAACAGTTAAGAAACCTTACTCAACGATCTGAAACTAAATTACTAACTGAACTTGGATTACCTGAATATATTTGCTCTTTCTCATACGAGATGCATGCAACTTCCACCTACACCTAGGATATGGACAAAAAACTGTGAACCTTGCTGGCTCACTCCTTTTAATCTTATAGGTGTTTTAAGATATAATGCACCATGTTGTCACTGCATTCCGACAGTCCACCATTGATTGGAAAATGGTACCTACACTAAGCTCAGGTTTTTCCCTGTTCCACTCAATTGTTGGCAATGTTATCACCATCGTATTCATCCTCAATTAAGCTGTCCATGTTCTCCACCTTCTCTTCATCGTCAGTGTCATCAAACCTAGCTTGGCTGATGGGCTCCTCCATATATTCGTCATCACTGCTTGCTGACTGGCTATATCGACCAGTTCAGGAAACATCATCTCGTCTTCATCATCATTTGTAGGCACAGCCTCGTCAGGTTCTGCATCTTCTTCTACACCAACTGCAGAAGGTACACGCGAAGCAGCAGCTGAATTGGAACTAGAATTGGCAGCAGGCATGTTGTGGCTCCATGAACCACTTGCTTTACTTGGTGTCGACCTACAAGGAGTGCCGGGGTGCTGGCTATTAGCACAGACAGATGATGTCTGAACTCCCTTCCCCTTCGCCCGTTCTGCGCGTGGCTGAAGCACATCGATTTGGAGTTTACCGAATCGGCAGCCAGCAATCCCAGCAAAAAGCAACGGCATATGATCGTCGCAAGTTAGTGGGAGAAATCTTTGCTCGTCACTGCTGAAGTAATTCAGTTCAACAGCATCAGCATCACTCCAGGGATAGGTGTTTCGGATCTCAGCTCGGAAATCTTTGAAAGATATGCTGGTTTCTACCACTTTGGGATAGAAAAATGATGAAATCAAATGCGGTTTAGTACCACGTAGCACACTAGTTTCCATTCTAATCGCCAGCCGGAAAGCCAGCGCGGGATCAATCCTATTTTGTCGAAGGAAACAAAGGCTTCAGTTAGCCAGGTAAAATCGAGCACAAATTCGAACGATTAGAGCAAACAGAAGTCAAATACGGCCTACAATATGACTTAGAACGTCAATTCGAGTGGAAACAATGCTTACCCAGGCTTAATCCATGAATTATCTGCCGCGGATTCGACCCAATCCTCTCCACGGTCGACTGCATTCCGGGCGTCCTCACTCAACATCGCTATGTAGTCCCAGATGGGGAGGTGGGCTATATCTGGCGGAGACGCGGCGTCGCCGACGAACGGAATAGGGGCATAGGGTCGAGGAAACAACTGCGGTGGACGCGGCACGACGCCGGCGGAGGGGGCGGGGCGGCGCGGTGCAGTGCGGCCTGTCTAGATCTGTTTCAGATTCAGACAAGCTGCCCAATACGTGTCTCCTTGCAGTCCCACCCGTCAGCAAGCAACAGTCAGACGAAGACTTGGCCCCACTCGTCAGCAATTAACGGTCAATGGACGGTCAAGACGGCAAACGCCCGCTATGAGCATTTGTGAGAGTTTCAGCTAAGGAAGAGGGGAAAAGTGAGCAAACGTTTGGAGCGTGGGGAAAAGTGAGCACAACTAAGGAACCAGGGGCACTAATTTAAATATCCCTTCAAATTATTATCTCTGAACTGAAGACTAGTAATTAAAGCAAGAAATCATGGATGAATTGGAAAGAGAAGAAAACGATGGTGCATCTGCTATCAAACTTTAGACAAAATAACATGATATTTAACACATGTCTGACCACATACCATAACGGGCTAAATTTTCTCCGCACTTAATTACGCTTTCATGTTTGGTAGTAGTAAAAACGAAAAACAAATTGTACACAACATATATGGTATTGTAAAAGTTATCCCATTTATTTTTAATATTTATCAAAATAATATAATATAATTGTAGTATATCTGGCTATCGAGCTAAAATCAAGCGAGCCAGCGTTGGCTCAAGATCAACTCGTTTCTCGATCGAGCTATATAAACTGTCCATACTCAGCTCATTTCTTTTCTAGTCGAGCCACAATAGGAGTAGATCTCGAGTGGCTCATGAGCCTCGAGCTTTTCGTGCAGCCCTAGCCCTGGCTTGCGGCAAATTTGACACAGGATGGCATCAAGATGATTTTTTGTGGAGGTGCGATGGCCTTTGTTGTTGCTGGAGGAGGGTCGTCCACCGGTGCCACTACTAGGGAAAACCCTAGCAGTAGCGCGGGTATTTTGCCTATTAGTAGCGCGGGACGACGCGCTACTGATAAGGCGCTACAGCTAACGTGTAGCAGTAGCGCCTGTCGCCTCCCGCTACTGCTATACATGGCTACCAGTAGCACGCTTTAGTGCAGAGCGCTGCTGCTAATATCTGCAGCGCTTTTTAGTAGGAAGCGCTACTGGTAAGGCAGCACTACTGCTAACTTTGTTCCCCTCGCTACTGCTAGTTTTATTAGTTTCTGTTTTTTTTCTGCATATTTGTTTTGTATTTGAATAGGCTTTATACAATAATCTTTAGCATATCATACACATACAAATCATAGCATATACATACAAATAGTCTCATCAAATCATGTCATCATCATAATCATCATCCAACACAAAGTGGTCTCTCGTCATCATCTCGAAAATAGCGATACAAGTCTCGATTACTTGCAACTACATCGTCATCCATCTAAACAATGATATACGCGAGAAGAGTTATCACTTTGAGTGAGAGCGAAACTATGCAGTACATGAGTTCGTATCCCTCTCTCGCATTAGCGTGAACCTAAACTAACTACTGCTTGTCGCTCGGAAACCGGAAACCGGTACACCTGGGCCTGACACTCCGGCCACTCGTCGTATATATACTCCTGGCGTAGCACTTCTTCGCCATCAATGATCTATGCACCTGCATCGTCACATGAGTCGATGATATGCAACATATATAGTTGAGCAATAGAAAGACACAGACTTGGCAAAAATAGAAGCAACATATCATAAGCATAAATAACAAAGTTGATCGTACCCAAAATGCCCTAACTAGAGTGATCGTCGCTAGTCGAGGAGGACGGTTTAATTACATCACAAATAAAGTTTCGTCGTGCATAACTCAAAGTTTCGTCATACAGAAAGTATGGACTAAACGGACACATTGTCATATATCGACAATCACTCCAACATGTCGTGCCATCCATCCAAGTCAGGGAGATAGTCCCCGAGCCTAGTGAAAGGCTTCAGGTCGAGACGCTGAGCGGATACCCGTGTTCGGACATCTTCCCGTGACATTTGTCCTTCTTCGTAGAACATCCTTATTTTTCCGACGACCTCCTTCATGATGATTTGGGCAAGTTCGCGCTGGATGTGATAGAACTCAGCTCGAAGTTGATGATCCTCGATATCTCCTACATTCTTTGCCCATTGCAGAATATGGGCATCGCCGGATGTAGGTGACATGCGAAGGTTCTGGTGATCCCGTCTGTACTCCGGCATGTGGTGTAGGACATAGAATCCATCATTAAGAGAATCACTCGGTTGCTGGATGCGGCAGAAGTCGGTCTTATGGCCGAAGGCGGGCCTGCCGTCCCTTCTCTTCTTGTCCTTGACCTCTCCACCCCGTGCGTCGTAGTAAAACATAGCACTGTCGAGAACATCCTTGATGTGGGTGTAATACTTTTTGTTAATGTCCTTCGATGAGTCCAAGTAGAGAGCGTGGGAGTATCGGGGGTAGAGGATGATGAGGACGGCGCGCCCGCCGCTGCGCAAAATAAGTACACCTCAAATTAATTAGCCTCCACCGTGCAAATGAATGATTGAAATCGAAGGGAGGATATCCGCGCGGATGACTTACAGGGGATGATAAGGCACGAGAATCGCCTCCTTGTCCTTATTGGCGAGCATGAAATTGACGATGTATTCCCTCGCGTATTCACGGTGCTTTGCGCAGACTCCCAAGAAGCCCTCGTGCATGAAGTACGGGTAAGCGACACAGATATGAGGTATCTGCTCAACCCCGATGATGTAGTTCATGTGCAAGGCATAAAGGCGGACAAACGTAAAATCCAGCTTCTTCACGTGAAACATGTCGAATATGTAATCGAATCGAAGGAAGAACTTCTCCGCCGGGAATGTGTCGACGTACGACAATTGCCGCGGAACGTTAACCACGTAGAGTGGGTATCCTGGATCTTTCGAGGCGATGAGGCCTTTCTCTATCCGTAGCACATCGTCATGAAGTCTCCTTAGATCGCCGAATCTGGCCCCTAGCGCTGCTTCAGGTAGGATTGGTTGACCGGGGATATGCCATTTTTCAGCACCGGAGATATCTATACGGTCTTGAACCCGAGGCTGCTGAGGCAGCTGGATCATAGAAGCAACTTTTTTGCCTTTCCTCAATCTCTTCCTAGACTCTTTACTACCGGAAGGTCGTCCATAATACATTCAGCCTCCGGAGACGGCAATTCAGGCACCGACTCATGACGCTCAAACCCTAAGTAGGTGCCAGTATTGACATACTGTTGAGTTCCATCGTCATCCTCATCCTCATCTATGGCGACGTCACCAGTGACTAATGGAGCCTTTTCCTCACCCCCTCTGCTATCACCCAGCACGACAGCCGACGCTAATTGGGTAGGTGAGGTGTTGATGTTCATACCTAACTGCGTGCTCGTGGGTGTGCTCCCGGCCGCCTCCAGACGAAGCAGACTCTTTGGCCACAACAGGACCCACCCATTGCAACAATCACCAAGCCGCCGCGGGGTCTCGTTGTCATCCCCCACTAGTACCAGAGGAGGAAAATTCTCGTGGCTCGGTTTGACACTGGCCACGGAAACCTTGAAGATGTCCGGGGGGATCGGCCGGCTGTGGAACAATGGTTCCTTCGGATCCATTATCGTTGCCTTCCCCACGTCCACCTTCTGGTCGCCGATGGTGTATAATATGGTGCACGGGGTTTCGTTGGCCTGCAAAGAAAAGTCTGCGACGTGAGACATCCGAAAGGCATGGAAAACGTGAGATTATACATTTATTGAAGGGGGGCAGTGTGACAGATACCGTGAGGGCGTCGAGCTCAGCCAAAGAAGACGCACCGCCGAGCACGTCCGGTGCCGGAGCCGGTGCGGGAACAGGTGCGGGAGCCGGTGCGGGAGCAGGTGCAGGAGCCGGTGCGGGAGCAGGTGCAGCTGCAGGTGCTGGTGCAACGCTAGTCGAGCTGCTCCCCAAGAAGTCAGCAAGGGGAAAGTCTGCTGCATTTTTTTCTGGATTTTGCCTGCTCCAATTGAAAACAGCCGGAACCAAGGAAGTAGACATATCTACAAGCACCTGTTTTACGGTAGCTACCGCTGTTGCGACTGTCTCAGATGATTTCTTCTCAACCGCAATCTCAACCTTGTCGATGTTTTCTCCAGTTAACCTCCGTCTTTCCTTTCTCTCATCCGTGGTCTCACGGTAGTACTTCTTCCACGTGGCGCCGTCTCCGACACCGTGCACGCGTCCATACGACGGTCGAGTCTCCACCGGGAGTCGTTTCAATATGTTCAACGCCCGGTTGAATGGAGTGTCCCACTTGGGCCTCGCCAACGCCTCAGACGGCGAGTCGCTTTCGGCCGCAATCCTGTGCTGCTCTCTCTGCAAAAGGCACAAGGATCGTTTACAAATATGACTAACGTGCAGTCGAATTGATCAGAAACTAAAATTACCAGCAGTCTCATGAACTCCGTCGTGACCACGTTCGTCTCGAAAATCTTCTTCACTGGGTCCCAACGTTGCCGGGCCCTGAGGACGTCACGCTCCTGCGGGACGGTGAACTCCACCAAGGGGTCTGGGATGCCCAGACTCGCGTCTTCCGCGTCCTCCTTGGCCCATATGGACCTCTTCCCGCCGTAACCACGGCTTCCGAGGTGGTGGCACCCAATGTTCCTCTGTTGAAGCCCCTTCATGTACTTTGACCTTTTTTGGCAGCTTCGGCCTCGCAAGCCGCCTTGAATATTTCAAAGTGCTCTGCCATGATTGTCGGATTATCCTTTACAATCTCGGAGTAGGGTTCCTTTTTGTTGACGATCCGATATTTCACCCTTGATTTTCAGGCGGCCAATGCGTCGCTAAACTTGGTCATGGTGTGTTTGTTTATGTTCTTCATTGCCGGGTCCTTATCTGGATCTTTATAATCCTTTTCATTCCGGCCCGGGAACAAGAATATCTGGTGCAACTTCTTTAGGAGGGAGGGCCTCATATTATCTATCTTCTGTAGTTTCTCATCGTTGATGGTGGCGGTTGTCCGTATGATGCAGCCTATTTGATTGTCGTAGCACGCGCGCTTCCTCGGGCGCGTTTGGCTCAAAATTGCCGTCGTCCACCTCCGTGACCACCAGTCTATTAGTCCTGAGCTTGTTAGGAAGTCGTTGCCTCTTTGCTTTCGGTTCTATACCGGCTCTGCTAGTCTCGGCGCCGGTCTCAGTCTGAGCGTCGGTCTCGATGCCGGTCTCAGTCTCAGCGCCGGTCTCAGTCTCAGCGCCGGTCTCGATGTCGGTCTCAATCTCCGATGTGACAGGTGGACCCAGCAACATCAACTCTTGATCGTTGGCTTCCCTCAAAAATTCTTCTGCCGCCAGGTAGATGTTGTCGCAGTCACCAGAACCCTGTCCTTCATCGTTGCTAGCCATGTTTCCTACGATTAAATCTAGTCAATTAATTCTAGACCTAATAAAATGAATAATGACATAAAAAAAGGCCTATGCTTTGCAGGAACATGGACTCCTTCCTGGTGCGGCAAATCGCGGGCACTCGATATGTCCTAGTTTGTAGCACAAGCCATGCCGAAATTCATGAAAAATTTCAGCATGACCTTTGCTAAAAAGTGGACAAATTGAGCACCTGAAATTTGCCGGAACGGAAATGAATCAAGATTCCGACAAAACATAGGCCACCCGCGCTTCATTCCCTGGAAACAACAAAAGGCCACATGGGCACAATTGAACCACACTTCAATGAAAAGATATAACATGACCACTTCAATGAAAAGATAAAATCAACAATAAAAGTCTAGGAAGGATCATCTTTAAAATAAAACTTGCCTAAATTCTTTTCCTAGAAAAATAGTGGTCTTTTCAAAAATCAAAAACCTTTGCAAAATGACCTCACTAAACACTTCTCTGCCTAGGACAGAACCCAAATTTTGTTCTAGCTATTCCTCTCTCTCACACACACAGACACATTATTTTCTCTAACGCTTCTCTGCCTAGGACAGAACCCAATTAAATTGCAAAGGAACTCAATTTCTCTAACCCTTCTCACCTAATGCTCTAAACTAAATTTTTCCTCTAACCTAGCGAACCTAGTTAACCTAGCTTGTTAACCTAACGAACCTAATTAACCTAGCTATTTAACCTAGTTAGTTAACCTAGCTAGTTAACCTAGTTTACCTAGATAATTAACCTAATTAAAGTAGTTAACCTAGCTAGTTCTCTGTCAAAGCCCTAACTAAATTTTTGCACTAACCTAGATAATTAACCTAATTAAACTAGTTAACCTAAATTTTTGCAGTGGTGGCGAGGGAGGCAGTGGTGACAAGGGAGGCAGGGGCGTCTCTGGTGACGGCGAGGGAGGCAGGGCGTCGAGGATGGCTCCACTGGCGCCGAGGGCGGCTCCGGTGGCGTTGATGAGGCCGCGCGGCTCCGGTGGCGTTGATGAGGCCGCGCGGCTCCGGTGGTGTCGACGGCGCGCGACTCTGGTGGCTCCGGGGGCGTTAACGTCGGCAAGAGACGGCGGCGAAGTAGGGCGACGGCGAATTGGGGAGACGGCGGCGAAGTGGGGCGAGAGATTTGGGGGAGAAGTGGTGGCCGGGGGGAAACCGCTTTTGGGTTAAGTCAAACTTAGCGGTAGCGCGTTTCTGTAAAAGCGCTATAGCTAAGCTAAGTTAGCTATAGCGCTTTTCAGTAAACGTGCTACTGCTATAGCTATGTATTTTCCTTTTCTTTTCTTATTTTCTTTTCTCTTTCTATAGCGGTGGTCTAAACAAGCGCTACTGCTAAGTTATCTATAGCGCCTCTGATGAACAGACGCTACTGCTATTCCTTTCTCCTTTTTCCCTTTTTCATTTATTTTTCTTTACATTTTATTTTTTTCCTTTCTCCTTTTTTATTTCTTTCATTTTCATTTACTTTTCTATTTGTTTTTCATTTAATTTTCTTTTCATTAACAGTAGCGCGTTTCACAGTAAATGCGCTGCTAAAATAAACTTAGTGGTAGCGCTCTTTCTAGAAGACCGCTACTACTATATGTAGCCTATCGGCTTAGTAGTGAGAATTTTAGTAGTAGCGCTTTTAAAAGTAGACGCGCTACTGCTACGTTTGTGTCTGCAGCGCGTTTATCCTGCACGTGCTAATTTAGCAGTAGCGCCGTTTTTTAACAAACGCTACTGCTAAAGTTCTGTGCATAAGGTTTTCCCTAGTAGTGTGCGAGGGGCACCATCTCCGTTGTTGTTGTTGCTGAAGTTGCCACCATTTGTTGCCCTTGTTCTTGCCGCGTGGCGGGCCACGGTGACGGAAGCCACCACGGCCACCATGAACGGCAGAGTTGGCGGAGGA
This sequence comes from Aegilops tauschii subsp. strangulata, assembly GCF_002575655.3. Taxonomy (NCBI): domain Eukaryota; kingdom Viridiplantae; phylum Streptophyta; class Magnoliopsida; order Poales; family Poaceae; genus Aegilops; species Aegilops tauschii. Next base: position 33,099,898 of record NC_053037.3, on the reverse strand, counting down.
CTTGAACTCGGCGCTGTTGCTGCTGCCATGGAGCATCGCCACATGCTGATCAAAGTTGGTCATCTGAGCAAACAGATCATGGAGTGTGACTGGTTTGGTGCGGGAGTCGAGGGCCCACACCAGGGGCTGGTACTCCATGTCCAACTCAGCGGTGATGTAGGAGATGACCTCGTCCTCATCCTGCGGCTTGCCGGCAGCAGCTAGTTTGTCAGCGAGGGAGCGCATGTAGGCAAAGTGGGCGCCCACAGATTGCATGCCCTTCTGTGCATTGGAGAGCGCAATGCGGATATTGTTCACCCGCTATCTGGACTGCGATGAGAACATGCTCACCATGACAGTCCGAGCTCGTGCACCTTGCGGATGTTGGTCACCTGGAAAGGTTATTCAACAAATATGCCAATACCTGCTGATCTTCCTGAACCCATACTTGATGGAGAGGGTTTGACGAGGCTTCCCCCTTGCCTTTTTTGTCCTTGGTGACAATAAACTTCTCTGGTTCCTTGACCGTTTGCAAAAGGACACCTTTCTCTTGCCATACAGCGACAAGTAAGTTGTTAACATTCACTCATTTATTATGAAACATATAGAGTTGACCTTCTGGTTTGATTTCATCCATGCTAATTTCTTCGTTTTATTGCGCAACGACCAACATTGGATCGTAATCGCATTATTGTCGACGCAGGGCTTGGCTTATTTCTTCGATTCGAAGAGATTCCCTCAGAAGCAATGGACAAAATTGAAGGAGGTTCTAAATGATGCTCTATGCAAGCGTAACAACTTCAACAACACGGTAATACGATATTAAGAATTTAAGCTCATCACTAGCGCTTGTTGCTATCAAGAACCAAATGTCAAAACCTCTCATATGTCTAGCTACTTTATCATGGCTGTCATGAATGACTTTTTGAAGAAAAGTCCATATTTGTGAAATCATAGCTAGATCGTCAACTGGTCCAAGGAGATGGAGAAGGACATGGACGTAGGAGAATTATTAAGTGAGCCTGAGCGCATCCAAAAGGTGTCGGCCAAAATCATCAACAAGGAGGTTGTAAATGAGGATGGGAAGTTCCACTGTCAGCATGAAGAACGACTTCACCGAGTCGAAGACACATTTCGGTCATCGATTGCCAGTGACTAGCCAAGTCGATATAGACAATTTTTCAAAACAGCTTCAGAAACTATTGATTATGTGTTGAGACATGCATGTTTGTTTCCTCGCACTTCTTATACTCACTACTTTGCTTCACTATTACTCTTATTTATTGTGGCAACGTTCTAATAATATATTGTATGCGTCTGCATGATTGTTTGAATGCTGAGACAACATTCTATATTTGTATTGCAATGTGATGATCAAGTGCAAAATAATGTAACCGTGTCATTAAAAGGCTGCCATGGCAGCAAAAAATGTTGCCACAGCAGCAATTCTTCTATAGGCCTAGACCACTACCACTAGTGGGTGCCAATGTTGACTGCCACTGCTGCTACGCACCACAGTGACGGGCAGAGAGTACTGACACAATTGCTAGTCACAATAGTTGTGGCGGGAACTGGTTCCGCCAGCCACCACAATACACCCACCAGTGGTGGAAGGTCAGTGGCGGGCGGCCCTGAGAGCCTTCCCCGTCACTGCTGGGTTTTTCCCACCCGCCGCTGCTAGGCATTCCTGCAGCAGTGTTCTCTCGGCATGGCCGAAGACATTGGACCCAAGAAGCTGTGGCGTGACTTGCAATGCCAGAGGACATAGTTCGTCCTGGTTAGCTTCTCTTAACCTCACCACTGAGGCCAGCCAGAGGAGCGCTCGTGGAGGAGGACATCGCGAGCTAGTGGATGGAGAAAACTTGATGGAAGCTAGATGAAACGGAAAAGGGAGGCTCTGATTACCATGTGAGAAGATTAGCTTAAGCGTCTTACCGCTTTGGAGGGGACGCGCTGCGTGTTTATATGCAGGGGTGCACCTCCCTAAACAGCGCATACAAGTTGTTTGGATTACAATCTTGGAGATCAAGAAACAGAGGATAAGGCTAGCTATTGTTACAGAAGATAGAGATGAATCACGGCGGCCTAACAGTCTAACAACCTAGCCAAGGCGCACATGTACTACGTTAGAATGTTACAATGTGTAGAAGCAGGATTAGCACTGTATTTGCACGTCGGTCAATCACGTCGACGTGCTTTACGCCTATGGACAAGATTAGCACCGTATTTGCACGTTCGCGTCAAGTTTTAGAACCAGTTCGACGTATATTTCAAGTTCAGGCACCAAAGTTAACATCGGTGACAAGTTCAGGCACCATCATTGTGTTTACCTCTATATAATAGTACAAGATTATGGGCCAACTAGTGAACAGAAGGAGTACCTCCCACCGTGTTACAGATCAAGAAGTTCAGCACACAGATGAAATATATACCTGAACACGGGCCCGTAAGTCCACAAGATCACTTCAATCAGTGGTGACCAGTGGACCAACGAGGAAGGAACGGCGAACATGAGCGGATCAAGACAAACTTTTCCTCTGTGTGTGGAGAAGAGGAAGAACAGAGCAAACAATATCTTCAGGAAATCGGTGAAAAGCGCAGTGGAGAAGGCTAATTCAGTAAATTGGCTGTGTGTGGAGAAGAGGAAGAACAGAGCAACCAATATCTTCAGGAAACTTTTTTTTTTAAAGGAAACTTTTCCTCTGCATGCTGTCTGGAAGAGAAAGAGGTGAAGATGGCTAATGATGCTTATCTTAATCTTAATTTGTTTACTTGGACATGGAACCCACTAATTATTCCTTCCCTCCCACCCACCAGTGCAGCAAAAGGCAAAAGCAAAAGCACTCAAGGTGGCTCACTTTTTCTTTCTTGATGATTGAACCTGATGCCTTACCTGAGCCAGTAGCAGCATATATATATATATATATATATATATATATATATACTGGAAAGCCAAGCAACAGCATGAACTCCCAAGAGGACCGCAACAGCGGCACCATATATTGAAAATCGGCGAGAGAAACAAAGCGGAATCTGCACACGCCACAATTGCCAGTACAGAACTACGGATCCCCTCAAGGAGATTTGCGATACAGCTTAAGAACGACTATGTCGTATCCATCACAGTTAATCCAAGCAGTCAATGAGGTTCAACTCGGGGTTACTACAGAGTAACTAGAGCACACTTGCCAACAAAATTTCAAGTTTAACTGCACTAGCTAGCTACTCATCGTCCTTAATTCTCTTGAGCAGCTTGACAGCCCACCGGCGCAGCCTTCTCTTCAAGGTGAAGCCAACCACGACGCCAAACACAAAGCTGACCTTCGTGCATGTCGACAGAAACACCAACTGACTGCAATAACATAACTTGAGTCAGGGGGGTTACACACTTACAGTAGAATACCTACAGGTTTACACCAACACAAATTTTACGATTGCAAATTTAACTTACTGACCAGCGACCAATGAAGATGCTCACACACTAGATGTCTAGATCACACAATTAATTGTGCCCACTGAATAAAAAGGACGCTACACACTCTTGGCTAACAGCAACGTACTTTGCATTCAGTAACCTGATCTATATATATTCAGTTCAGCCTCTGCACACGGTGAAGAGGCTATGGAGGATAATCGTTGGACCAGACATTCCAGAACATTCCTAAGCACAAGATGATTCATTCATGTGTTCTCAAAATATTTCAGGGTTTTGTATGGCAAAAATGAAATAGACGAATGTTTGAATTAATCAGAAAACTGGCTGAAGTAGTAAACAAATACTACAACACAAGAGAAACACCTCGCTTCAGTTTTGGTCACAGCCAGCAGTCAAATTAATCTAATATATGGAGTAGTATCCGATTCCTTCCAACGAAATGGCCACTGCACTTATCGGTAGCCAAAAACAGAGTGAATGGAGCGCATTCCCATAGGCCATATAGCTAATTAACGCAGGTAAGATGCATCCATCGCAATCACACATTTTCAGTACAGCAAAGGTCTCCATCTCAAGTTCAGGAAAAAATATTACGAGACCAAATTCGATACGTTGCAGGGCACTTGCCCTAAGAGAAAGAAACATGACGCTTCCTTCACCAGTTTGCAGTAGATCAGGGTGCTTGCACGTCTTCACCGTCGACAGGCTTAGTATGTTGCCCGTCAACGTCAAGGCGAACTGTGGCATCAGTCCAGGCTGCCACAATTATGTTCAGCATATAATTTGAATGAGAGAACAAACCATAGGAAGAAGAGTTTACGACAAGCACATAAGACCAAGGCATCCATTACAAGAAATCTATTGTATTCCTCAGTTAATCAAAGCATCACAAACATGTGGCAGTCCAGAATGAGTAGGGTAGCTTCAGTTTTGGAATCTTGCACTTCCGCGCATACAAAACAGGGGTATTGTTTGTCTCAGCAAGAGGTCAAGGCCTCAAAAACTATTACTACTAATATCAGTTTATGGAGGCACACATGTCAGAGTGTATGTGCTGCATGCATATACACGTACATACATGTAGACACAAACTAGATTTAGATACAGAATTTATAAACTCTTAAAGATTTGAGAATCTAAGCAACAGTACTGGTTTCCAATGCACACATAAGCAGCAACTTACAGCAGTGCTATACAACACTTAATACCTTTTGTACGACTGCAATCTACAGCCATGGGCATCTACTAAAGCTAGCTCTTTAGGAACATGTACAATCACAATTGATCTAAGCAATTATGTTGCATAAGCATAATGGCACAACATGTACAATGTATGCATCTACCCAATATGATGAAGCAAAAAATTGTGTTGTCAGGATACGAATTATGGTTCAGAGAATCAACGATAGAAAAAAAATTGTCCAATCAGTATATATGCAGTGTCATACCTTGTGCCAGTGTTGCCATCTAACTGGTAGACAGCGTGTAAACATCTAGGTATTCGCCATGAAGTCGTTGGTGCTGCACTTGAAGCCCAGGCACCCAGCGGGAAGAGACCTCTTGCATATCCTCACCCAGCCATAGCTGTTGCAAACTTCCCAGCCCCTCTACATGGCTTAAGTTTGGACAACCATGGACATGCAGTTTCGTCACTTGAGGGAGGTTGGAGATCCTCTCCATGCCTTCACATTTCTCAATAAGGAGGAGGTCGGCGAGGTGTGGGAAATCTTCGACAGCCTTCAAGTTGTTTGCTCCAATTAATTTGAGCATCTTCAAGTTGGTGGTGTCCTCTCCAACCTGCCGCGGGAGAGTCCTCAGCTTTGGGCAATGTTCGAGTCTCAACATCACGAAACGAGGCAGCAGTGACAACCTTGCAGATTGGGCGTCCTCTGGACGAGTCTCAGCAGCTCCATCCTCTCTCCCTTCATCGACAGCAAATTCTTCTACTTCTTCAAAAAAAGACCACTCCTCCCAGTTGGGCATATCCCTGATGATCAACCATTCAAGTTTAGGGAAAGCAACTAACTCACTGCATATGGGATCACGATTCCTGTAGCCAACAAATTCAGGTCCGACCTTGGTAAGTGCATATGATCGAACAATTAACAGATATTTCAAGTTTGGTAGCTGCCCAAGCGGTGGAAGATCCACACACGATCGTGAATATCTGAGGGTCAAGTGTATGAGTGAACACAAATAGGTGGTACCAAACCAGGTGGGATACCGCCGACCAAAGTATAATCTAATAAACAAGGCTTCCAAATTGCGTGAAGGTATTAGCTGCTCAAAGACACCCTCGGCATTGGAAACTTCTTCTTCTTGGTATTTTTCCTCTCTTTGTTCAGTCCACTCTAGTGACAATTCTTTTAGATGGTTTTTGTCCGCGAGCACTGTATTTGAACTACAATTTGCCGCACATTTCAATCTGTTCAGAATAAGACTCCTCATCTGTACACACAAGACAACTCTTCCAACTCCCATCCATCTTGTGCATCAGCATTATCACTTCCATTACCAACAGGAAATCCTCGTAAATGACTCAGAAACTTCAGTTTTCCTATACCTTTTGGAACATGATTTATTTCTGCACCAATAAGACAAAAACATCTTAAACTGCACAATTGGGTCATCGCCGACGGAAGACTGTGCAGAGCTTTGCAGTATCTCAAGCTAAGCACTTGAAGGTTTTTTAGGAGCCAATGGATTCTGGAAGACAAGATATGCCAGTATAATCTACATTCAGTAGGCGCCATGGTTTTGGATCCCAAGCGGCCCTTTTTTCTCGAGGGGCAGCGAAATTCACGGTTACCACGGTAACTATTAGAGTAGTCATTATGGTATACGACTTCTAGTCCAAGTCAGTTTTGTACCCCTACCCCAAGTCGGTTTGTACCCTCTTATATACTCTTGTATGCCGTACCAAATCATTAATAAGCAACAGTTTTATTCAGCTTTCATGGTATCAGATACCGGTCCCAGGGTTTAGGGTATGGCTCCGCCAACACCACCGCCGCCGCCGCCGCCCGGCTACTTCGAGTGCCGGGCCGCACTCATCGCCAAGGCTGCCAACGCCGCGGCCGCTTCTCTCTCGGCCCTCACCATAGCTCCACAAAACTACCCTGCACCCATCCTCGCCGCACCAATATCTCTTGCTGACACAATCTCCGACGTCAGCCCCTACATCCCCATAGTTCTTGATCTCGCCGCCCACAACTACTACCATTGGAGACATCTCTTCGATCTCCACCTCGGCCGCTGCAACCTACGCTCGCATGTCGCTGCCAACTGTCTTCCCCGCCCCGACGATCCGCAATGGTTGAAAGACGATCTCGCGATCGTCCAGTGGTTCTACACCCGCATCACCACCGAGATCTTCAACATGCTCGATCACGACGGCGCCACCGCTGCCAACATCTGGCACTCCCTCCGTCAGCTCTTCCAAAGCAACACCGACGCTCGGAAAAACGCTCTCCACACCGAACTTCGCAATATGGTGCAAGGAGACGCCCCGGTGAACCTGTTCTGCCAGCGCGTTAAGACCATTGGTGATGAGCTCCGCGAACTCGGCGATACAGTTAGCGACTCACAGCTAATCAATATCGTCGTCGTCGGCCTCAGCGAAGACTTTGACAAGCAAGCCTCGTTCACACCAATGATACGGCCCCTCCTACCTTCGCTGAAGTTCGTTCCTTGCTACAACTCGCGGCGGAAACACAAGCTCGCAAGGACTCTCGCCCCAAGGTCCTTCATGCTGCGGCTTGTCCTCCTCTGTCGTCTACACCAGCGCCGCCCTCCATGCCGGCTCCTGCCGCCGGGCCGTCCGCATCGTCATCTGTTCAACCGCCCCCAGGCTGGCGTCCTAGTCCGAACTACCGCGGCAAAAACCCTATCTACAGGCCGCCGTCGACTCGTTCGGTTTCGCCTACGACATCACCAGCACCGAGTCCTGCACCACCCACCAGTGCTCCATCTGCGGTTGCATGGCGGCCTCCTCATGATCCTTGGACGGGGCTTGTTCAAGCATGGCCCATGCCCTGGTCCGCTCCGTCCACCCTCGGTGCTCCGCCGGCATACTCAGGTGCCTGGCAACCCGGCCTTCGGCCGCCTACTGGTGCTCCCGGGGTTCTCAACCCCCGACAGCCGGCCACTGCCTATCACGCCGCCCCGACGTATGCTCCTTATGGTCATTACACCACCGACGGCGGCGCCTACTACACACCTCAGCCGGCCCTGCTCCCGATGCCACCCCCACCACAGCCGGCCAATGCCTACTACACTCCCCAGCCGGCCCTAATGCCTTCACCATCGTATCCGTCGGCACTGCTTCCGACGCCACCCTCACCTGCGACGCCGAGCTGGGATCAAGCTGCCTTTCTCCAGGCCATGAATAACTTTGCTGCACAAGGAAACTCAGGTACGGATTGGATCTTTGATTCAGGGGCCTCTAGTCATATGCCTGCATCTAGTAATTGGTTATCTTCTTGCACTAAATCTCCTTTCCCTTCCATTATCCTTGGAGATGGATCATCTATTCCTATATATTGTGTTGGTCAGGCTCAACTTCCCTCTTCCATCAAACCTCTTTTACTTCGCGATGTTCTAGTTACACCCGCCCTCATTAAAAATCTTATCTCTGTTCGCCAATTTACTTGCGACAATCTAGTTTCGGCTGAATTTGACCCTTTTGGTTTATCTGTGAAAGATTACCTGACCAAGGCCGAGATCGCTCGCTTCAATAGCTCCGGTGATCTTTATTCTCTTAATGGAGTTCCTGCCGCCACCCCTCCAACATCCATGCTGGCCTCCGTCGATCTCTGGCATCGTCGCCTGGGCCATCCCAACCCCGCCGTCTTAGCTTCTATGCTTAGTGAATTTACCATACCATGTAATAGGGACTCTCATAATTCTGTGTTTTGCGAGTATTGTCAATTAGGCAAACATGTGCGTCTTCCCTTTAGTTCCTCTAATTCTTGTAGCACTTATCCCTTTGAATTAATACATTGTGATTTATGGACCTCTCCCATTGCAAGTGTTTCGGGTTTTAAATACTACCTTGTTATCCTAGATGATTTCACCCACTTTGTCTGGACTTTTCCTCTACGCAACAAATCCGAGGTCCATTCTCTTTTCCTCAATTTTCAACGCTATGTGTCTGTTCACTTCTTCCTCCTAATTCGTTTTATCCAATGTGACAATGGTCGCGAGTTTGATAACATTAAAAATCATACTTTCTTCTTACAACATGGCATCCTGCTTAGGTTCTCCTGTCCCTACACCTCCCCTCAAAATGGTAAAGCAGAACGCTCTCTTCGCACCCTCAATGATATAGTTCGCACTCTCCTCATTCAATCATCTATGCCTCCCAAGTTTTGGGCTGAAGCCCTACACATGGCCACCTTCCTTCTAAATATTCGACCTTCTACAACTAAACCCAACACTACTCCCTATTATTCCCTCTTTCTTTCCCACCCCGACTACTCCGCGGTTCGTGTTTTCGGTTGTCTCTGTTTTCCCAATGCCTACGCCACTTCTGCAAATAAATTGTCACCACGCTCTATCCCATGTGCTTTTCTCGGCTTCTCTGACGAGCACAAAGGCTATCGCTGTCTCGACCTTCACACCGGACACGTTCATGTCTCTCGTCATGTCACGTTTGCTGAGCACATTTTTCCTTTATCACAACGCACTACTACACCATCCAACACCCCTAGCTCCGCAAACACCCCCTCTCCCCGTCCTTTCCAACTATATACTCACCTACCTGCCGAACACAACTTATCACCACCACCATTAACACCCACCATAGCCAATCCCAACCATACACTCACCCCACCCGAGACGTCCCCAACACCCCTGACCCCTGCTCCCTCCCCAACACCCAGCCCTGCTCCCACTCCACCACCCAGCCCTGCTCCCACTCCACCACCCAGCCCTACTCCTTCGTCCGACTCTTCCGCTGCGCCGGACTCACCAGTACCCACCTTACCCCCTCGTGCTATTCCTACAACAGCCCCGATTAATGATCATCGCATGCGTACTAGGGCCAAATCAGGATTTCATCAACCACAAGACCGCCTAAACCTTCATACCTCCATATCTCTCACTTCTCTTCCAAAGAATTACAAAACTGCTCTACTTTATCCCAATTGGGCCGCTGCCATGCAAGAAGAATATAATGCTTTACTTCAAAACAACACCTGGCAACTTGTTCCTCGTCCTCCCAATACCAATATTGTTTCTGGCAAATGGATTTTTCGCCAAAAGTTCCACTCCGATGGGAGCCTCTCACGATATAAAGCCGGGTGGGTTTGTCGTGGCTTTTCTCAGCAACAAGGAATTGATTACGAAGAAACCTTCTCTCCTGTTGTTAAACCTAGCACCATTCGCACCGTTCTTAGTGTTGTTGTCTCCTCTTCATGGCCCATTCACCAACTTGATGTTAAAAATGCTTTCCTCCATGGTTCCCTTCAAGAAACTGTCTACTGCCAGCAACCTCTGGGTTTTGAAAATCCATCCTTTCCAACTCATGTATGTCTTCTTCAGAAATCTCTCTACGGTCTTAAACAGGCCCCACGAGCTTGGTTTCAACGCTTCTCCTCCTTCATTCAAACAATAGGCTTCACTCCATCTCTCTCCGACACCTCTTTTTGTGTATCATCAAACTTCTGACACTGCCTATTTACTTCTCTATGTAGATGATATCATTCTTACCGCCTCCTCCCAAAAGTTCTTAGATCATATTGTCTCTCTTCTTAGATCTGAATTTTCTATGACTAACCTAGGACTCCTTCATCATTTCTTAGGCATTGCTGTTGTTCGAGATTCCACCAGCCTTTTTCTTTCCCAACGCCAGTATATTCTTGATCTTCTTAATCGTGCTGGTATGCTTGACTGTCAATCATCTCGCACTACTGTCGATACTAGTTTTAAACTTTCAGCTACCGGTGAACCCTTTTTCGATCCTACTCTCTATCGTAGCCTAACAGGTGCTCTCCAATATCTCACCATTACTCGTCCTGAAATCTCTTTTGCTGTTCAACAAGCATGTCTCTATATGCATGATCACCGGGTTCCTCACTATAATCATGTTAAACGCATTCTTCGGTATTTAAAAGGAACTCTCAATCATGGTCTCCGCCTCAATAATTCTTCTCCAAACTCGCTTACCGCATACTCTGATGCAGACTGGGCTGGTTGTCCTGACACTCGAAGGTCCACTTTCGGTTTTTGTGTTTTTCTTGGTAACAATTTGATTTCTTGGTCTTCGAAAAGACAGGTTACAGTCTCACGTTCGTCGGCCGAGGCTGAGTATCGCGCTGTGGCACATGCCGTTGCAGATACAATCTGGATTCGGCAGTTACTCTCCGAGCTACACAGGCCTATTGAGCAGGCCACTATTGTCTACTGTGACAACATATCAGCAGTCTACATGACCAGCAATCCAGTTCAACACCGACGCACAAAGCATATTGAGATTGATATTCATTTTGTTCGTGAAAAGGTTGCTCTTGGTCAGGTTCGGGTGCTTCATGTTCCCTCTACGGCTCAGTTTGCTGACATTTTCACCAAGGCACTGCCTACTAAGCCGTTTCAAGATATCTGTTTCAGTCTCAACGTCGTCGAGCCTGCCGTTGATACTGCGGGGGGGTGTTAGAGTAGTCATTATGGTATACGACTTCTAGTCCAAGTCAGTTTTGTACCCCTACCCCAAGTCGGTTTGTACCCTCTTATATACTCTTGTATGCCGCACCAAATCATCAATAAGCAACAGTTTTATTCAGCTTTCAGTAACCACGAAATACCGAAAAAAATTCAGACGAAATTTAAAATTAAATTTTGAATTCAAATATTTCTAAGTTGATATAGATACAATTTTAACTATGTGAGATCAGTAAACATCCCCTAGCGTAGCGGCTGTTCACACGCACCAACCGCTGTGCTAGCTCTCAGATGCTGAGTTCGATTCCTGGCCACTTTCAGTTTTTTTTCTTTTGCACTCTAAAAAAGAATTAAAAACGGGAGGAAGAAAGACTCGAACCCGCAACTCGCAGCTCCGGAGAGCATGCCTTTTGCACTCTAAAATGGAATAAAAAACGGGAGGAAGAAAGACTCGAACCCGCGACTCGCAGCTCCGGAGAGCATGCCTTTTGCACTCTAAAAAAGAATAAAAAAGGGAAGAAGAAAGACTCGAACCCGCGACTCGCAGCTCTGGAGAGCATGCCTTTTGCACTCTAAAAAAGAATAAAAACGGGAGGAAGAAAAACTCGAACCCATGACTCGCAGCTCCCCAGAGAGCATGCCTTTCCCACTACGCCATCACCATTTTACTTATACATTAGAGATACCATCTATTTAACTGGGTCAGCGTTTGAACTCAAAATTTTCCAAAGAACTCGATTTTTTTTGCTCGGTATGAGTGTTTTCCGTGGGGTAGCGGTAAACGCGATAACCGCTCAGGATCACGAAATTTCGAGCGGTACCCAAAACAATGGTAGGCACTGATGTATCAGTTCTCCTATACAATCCGGAATGCTTTCCACAAGTGAGTAATTCAGTACCAAAACACGAAGAAGCAGAAATCTCTTGAACAATGTATCCTCAATTCTATGTGGACCACGAACAGTTAGGAAAGTCCTGACCTTAACTTCCACATTATCCATGCTAGGCAACACTAGCATATCCTTCTTAGATACAACAGTAAGACGTCTCGGTTTTGACATATTTTCACCCTTTAATGATTCAATATCTCCAACAAAACATTCTTCTCTTGATATATTACAAGCAAGTTGTCTTAATAGATCATGCATTTTGCATCCAGCCAGGTCAAAATAATTCTTATCTGGTTGGAGGAGGTTACGATGGATTAGCTCGTAGTAGTACTCTTCTGCTATGTCTTCTAGTATTTGGCCTTGTATCTCCTCAATGAAGCCTTCAGCAATCCATAACCTGGTAATTACATGACGGAGAATGGCAGAATCTTCAGTATACAAAGCACAATAGAGGAAACACTGCTTCAGATGATACGGTAACTCATCATAGCTAAGATACAGAGCTCCTTCTATTTCATCAGAGAGCATGCCCTGGGAGCTAGCATATCTGCCCAAACACTTTTTCCACTCATTCTCCGTACAATCTTTGCATGCCAAAGCACTGGCTGTAACCTTGATTGCAAGCGGAAGGCAACCACATTTACGAACAATCTCAATCCCTATGTTTCTTAAATTCTGCACTTTTTTCTCTTCATCAATGTGCATGCTCTTCCAAAGTAGCTCCCATCCCACCTCTGCTGCCATGAGATCAACACGATGGGTATGCTCTATACCTATTCTCTTGGCAATTTGATCATCTCGTGTGGTTACCAATATTACTCCAGCAACTGTTTCATGTAATGAAATTCTTAGTAAATCCATCCACACATTGGACTGCCACACATCATCGAGAACGAGAAAGAAACTCTTGCCTTTCATTGTTTCTGCAAGCTTTCTCTGCAACTCTGCTATGGTTTCACCTTGCTTGCGATGCACACCAATATTACGAAGAACCTCTTTCAAAAGACTAATTTCATCGAAGTCTTTCGAAACACAAATCCATGCATGCATCTTGAAGGTTCCTTTTATTTTCGGGTCATTGTATATCTTTTGAGCTAGTGTCGTCTTACCAACTCCTCCGGTTCCAACAATAGCGAGCTTGTAAGACTTACTTTCCTTGTGTGCAAGCACTAAGTCCACCAACTTCCTGCTAGAATATAAGATCTCCTTTCCCACAAGGTTAGGCTCAACAAGGTCAGAACTTCTTATTAGTTTAGATGTTGGAGCATTTCCAGTAGGTTGTGTACTACTGTTGAATGTTACGAATATCTTGTCCTTTGTAATCTGCTCTATCTTCTTGTTGAGTGCTCTAATCTGAACATCAACATCATGACGTGGCACGATGTTGCAGAAGCTAGAGGAAACTGAAAGGACTTTATATGCAGCTGATTTGTTTGTTGATGATGAAGGATGTTCAGGAACTAGCTTGCTTCCTTTACATCTAACCACGTCCAAGATTTCATCAGCTTCATATATAACATCTCTCAGTTGACCAAGCCAACTGTTAGCTGCTGGCTCTTTTGTCCTTTTCTCAGCATCATATATACAACACTCTATTAATTCTACTCGTTGCAATACTTTTGTGAGTTCTTTTTCCACCCCTAGGATCAGTATCACCTCATTAGTAATGATATTTTGCAACTTAGTGGCACATGATCTAAGCAAACATTCTAGTATGGTTGCCATCAACCAGACAAACTCAACGCCAGATATCCAACAAAAACACCAGGGTGACTTGTTTCGGAGAATGACAAAATAGAAAGCTGAAAATGAATGCACAAGGTTTGTTAACATTCTTCAAAAATGAGACAAGTCCCGCTAACATATACTGATATAGAAGATATTAACAGATATCACTACTGTTTTTTTTTTGCATATGAAGCAATGCGATTTAGAATTTCCGCAGGAGGGCCAAACCAAGTACCGAGGCCTGAATTCCCGAGTCTGCATTATGTCCTTTCATTCTTGTGCTTGCAAATTGACGTGTTCTTCAGTTTTGTATATTTAAATGATTGATTAGTTCACTTAGTTTGCTTGCTTAAAGGGCGGTTATCAAATGGCAGCTGCATAGCATCCTATGCGCTGAACTAAAAACATGTTGCATTGAGTTATTTTTGGATCAATTACAACATATACATATACTAATCATCGTTTTATTTGTGTGGTTAATCCAGCTTGTTGATCAATAAATATATTTGACTTTCCTCATGCTAGCCTAGGAATCATGGCATGAATCTCCCAGGGTGCAATGGTGGGCACTCATGGTTGTGAACCCACCAACTCCCTGTACTCATTCATTAAAGTAAAGTTGACTGCAAGTTTGTACCTTACGAAGCAGTCTTCCAACAAGGAAAAATCTGTCTATAGCGGTTATCAATATTCATCTTGAAGACCCAGTTTGCTTTGATGGTCATTAAGATCTAGCAAGGTTGAGCTCAGAACATAGATCATGGAAGATTATCGGTTAATCACCCAGAGAATAATTGACCATGCTACTGCAGAGCTGCTAGACCTGCAATATAGATAGTACAAGATTATAGATCAACTAGTGTACAAAAGAAGTACCATCCACTGTGTTATAGATCCACAAGTGCAGAACAGTGAGATTGAATAGAACATATACCTGGATACGGTGTGTGTTAGCACAAACTGTTTCCTCTCTCCACGGGATCACTCGTTGGATCTTGCTTGAGTAATTGATCAGTGAACCAAGACGAAAGAAATGAACAGATGCGACAAAGACAAAACTTCCTCCGCATGGAGTAGATGGATATGCTGATTATGTGGAGAGAATGGCAGTGTACCAGAGACAATCAAGAGCAAATGAAGCACTGGTTGGACACCCAGACAACACTAGGTGCTAAATTCGTCCCCCTCCTCTGCTTGGGTAATAGAATGCAGGCTATGGCTGGGCGTGCAGAAAATTCAACAAAGGTAGCGAGCTGCGATGGCGTGCCGAGTCTTCTGAAAGAGACTATAGAAAACTGCTTAGTGTCATTGATGTGCAGTAGTTTACTAGTAGCACTCGTCACTGTCGGAACCGCAGCCCTCTAGTTACCTCTCCTCTCACTCAAACGGAGGTGAAAGAAAAAAAACGATGGACACAAGATTTTTCGGCCGGCGCACGAACGCCCCAATCCTTTTCTTCCTTATAGTGGCTACATGGCTACAAACTGGAGGCGCACACACGCGCTACCGTAACAAGCTCAGCTGGGGGGTTTTATACTTGGCCGATGCTTACACATCGCTCCCCACCTCCCCCGATCTGGCGCACGATCCTTCCGCGCAGCACGGACGCCCCTCACAACGATTTCAGGCGTAGGACTCGCTGCTCTCAACAGCCCCTACATGCATGCACGACTCAGCACGTAGCTACACACCTAACTAGCTTATCCATCGGATGCATGCACGCACTACACTGGTAACTAACCAATCTACATGCATGGCGCAGCTAACAAACTTATGCATATCAAGATTATGTCTAACAGTCACTGCCCACTGACATTAATTTACTGGCAGCATTCATCATCCTGATGGGAATATCTAATTACAAGCTTATTAATTGGAGAGAATAGAATGAAAATAACCTTCGTATTCTCTGCTTGATTTCCTTATGCCTTACCAAAGCCCATTGGCAGGCTATTGGAGACAAGCCATAGTGGAAATGAAACACTGATGGGATGCCCAGAATCAAACACTAGTGCTAAAGCAGTCCCGCTCCTATGCTCGCGTACAAAAATGCAGGCTAAAAGAGACAGCATATGCAACAAAGGTGGTGAACTGAGAAGTCTGGGATGGTGTGCAGAGTCTTGTGAAAGAGACTGCCAGTCTGCTTATTTACATTGGTTTGTAATTTAAGCCAAGTAGCACTTAGAGTAGTCCTAAATCCTAATGGGAGTATCTAATTGCACTGTTGTACCTGACATGCCCAGCTCATCCTCATCTAGATAGATACTACTGCCTCCGAGCACAAATATAATATGTTCGGGCCACCTCTTGCGACCCGCTCCCTTGCCCCGCCCTTCCTTCCCCGCCCCTCTTTCCCCCCTCGCGCCGCCTCCCCGGGAGGTGGCCGGGGCGGCTCCCGCGCATCTGCTCTCGGCCTCGCCCCTCTTCCTCTCCCCTGTCGTCGCCTGCGGGCGCCCCCGGCTCCGGCCCGGGGGTTGCCGGCGGCGGCAGGATCTCCTCTCCCCGCGCGCGCGTCCTCCTGGCCCGGGGCCGGGGGGGGGGGGGGGGGGGGGGGGGGGGGGGGGGGGGCGGCGGTGGTGTCGCTCGGCAAGGTAGCAGTCTGGTGACCCGGCGGGATGGCCGGCGGCGCTGCTCCTTGGCGGCAGGGTGGCATGGTAGCGTGGGGTGGCCGGCGGCGCGTCCCCGGCTCAGATCTGGGCCTTGCGGGCCCCATCTGGGTCTTAGCGGGTCGGTCCCCGGCGTGGCTTTGTTGTCTCTTGCATGGTGAGGCAGAGGAGCGGCTTGGACAGGGGCGGCGGCGCCGACGGCGTGCCGGCTGCAGCGCGAAGGCAGGAACTTTACGGGTCTCGGAGATCCCTGCCGGGCCTGGTATGTTCCTGCTATTGCGCCTGGTCAGCTATCATTTTCGACGGTGGAGGTGGGCCCCTCCCGCGTGCCGTCAGTGTTGCTGCCCTAGTCCCGACTCCTCTTCTTCATTGTGCAGGCCATGCTTTACGGTGTCGTGGTGAGACAGCATGGGAAGCTTTCGTAGATCTTCTTTCAGCTACGTTGCAGGGAAGACTGCACTTCATACTTAACATTTTAGCGCAAAATAGCTGCCTCCATATGCAGTTGAGCGCATCTGTTGTAGTCCCCTTCCTCCCTTTGCCAAGTTCCAGAGCTCCGGCGCAGGGTACCTCCCAGAGCTCAGCAGCAACAACCTTCACCGCTCTGCCACACTGCCGCACTGGGCACATCATCGTCGTCTTTACTCCGCCTATATACTACTTCCTCCGTCTGGAAATAAGTGATGTTGTTTTAGTTAAAATTTAAATTAAACCAGCGTCACTTATTTCCGAACGCAAGGAGTATTACTGTTGGTTCTGGAATCTGTTATGATCGGTATATTAGGGGCTTAGCCTAGTGGGTTTTGGCCCAAGTTATCTTATCGTTATTAGGGGCTTAGTCCAATTATCTTATCGTTATTAGGGTTGTTTGCTTAAGAGTCAAGTAAACCTCTCTATATAAGGAGAGGAGATATATCAATCTAATCAAGCAAGAAGCAATCAGTATTTGCTCGGCTTCCCTTATGGAGTCGGAAGCCCTAGCCCTAGCCGCCTCTTGCGCCGCCGCCGCCTCTTCTCCACCACGCAAGAACGGCGCCCAGCCGCCGGCCGCCGCGCCCTCGTCCTCGTCTTCCTCCATCTTTCCCCTACAATCTCCGCCCTAAAACCGACAGTACCCTAGCTCCTAACACCTTGGTATCAGGTAGCTCAGTTCCGATCATGTCTTCGCCGCCGCCCATCCCGTCACTTCCGCTGGCCTTCTCCATCGCGCCGCTGCCCTCCTCGTCCGCGCCGCTGGTCGCATCCTCTGGCGCCGCCACCACCCAGATGACGGCACCCCCCATCGCACCACCGGCCGCTGTCTACTCCCTGACGGAGATCACGGGGGTCCTCAACGATCTCGTCACCGCCGTCCAGGGGATACGACAATACCTAGCCGCCCCCTACGGGCTGTCGCCGGCCGGCGCAACCAGGCCAGCCGCCCTGCTGTGGTATTCAGCACCCGTGGCGCCGATCGGGCCTCTACACCACCACTAGCCGCTTCAGTCGCCGCCCACCGCCGCGCCCCAATGGCCGCAGTGGCCGGCGCCGGCCCTCGTCGTGTCACCCACGCCACCCGGGTCCTCGCCGCCACCGCCTTGGCAGCCCTGGCAGCCGCCGCACCCCAGGGCCACCGCGACGCTGGTCGGGCTGCTGCCGCCCTCGCTGCAGCTACAGCCAGCCCCCGCCACCGCCCCGATCTGGCCACAATGGCCGGCCGCGGCCATCGCCGCGCCCGCCGCCTCTGCCGTTTCCAGGCAGTAGATGCTGCTGCTGCTGCCGGCGCCTCCGCCGCCCAGCACCGGGCTGACTACAACCGCGCCGGCGGGCGTGCCGATACAGCAAGTGCGGTTCCTGCCCTCGTCATCCTAGCTTTCGGCCTGGTTGGCCGGGACGTCACTGCCACCAGTCTATACCATGGCCACGGACCAGCCGGCGCCCTCCCTGCCGTACGACGCTCTCCGGCTCCGCGGGTTTCCACGCTGGCTTCGACGAACCACCGCTTTCCTGCAGACCACCTGTGCACACTGGACCAACGCCATCCTCTTCGCTGCTCCATACCGCCGAGCCGTACACTCACGGTGGTCATGCTCAGACACCGCCGTGCTTCGCCAAGCTCGCCTTCGCCACCTACAACGGCGCCGATGACCCCCTCAACTGGCTCAACCAGTGCGCGCAGTTCTTCCGGGGGCAACGGACGCTCGCGTCGGACCGCACCTGGCTCGCCTCTTATCACCTCCACGGCGCCGCACAGACGTGGTACTACGCCCTCGAGCAGGACGAGGGCGGCATGCCCCCATGAGAGCGTTTTCGTGAGTTCTGCCTCCTTCGATTCGAACGCCGATACGTGGGAGCCGGCTGGTAGAGTTGGGCCGCCTTCCCTTCACCTCTACGGTGCAGGACTACACCGACCGCTTTCAGGCCCTAGCGTGCCACGCGTCCCGCGTGATGGCTCACCAGCGGGCCGAACTCTTCATCGGCGGTCTGTCAGATCATATTCGCGTGGACGTCGAGCTGCAGGGACCCCAGGACCTCCAGACGGCCATGTACTACGCCCTCGCGTTCGAGCGTCGCGCGGTGGCCATCCAGCAGGCATCACCATCCGGGCCGCTGGGCCGCCACCCTCGCCGGATGTTCCCGCGCAGGGTCGGCCTACTCAGGCTTCCGCGGCACCCCTTGCCGCGACCGCGGCGCGCCCGTTCCGCCGGCTCACCTCGGCCAAGCTACTCGAACGTCGCCGCCAAGGGTTGTGCTTGAACTGCGACGAGATCTACATGCCCGGCCACGTTTGCCCCCGACTCTTCTACCTGGAGGCTGCAGACTACATTGAGGAGGATGCCGTTGCCGCCGAGCTCGGCGACCTGGCCGCTCCAGCTGTCGCGGAGGTGTTTGACGCTGGTTGATCACCTCGATGAGTTCAGCAAGCGCTTCCGCGCCTTACAGCTCGAGGACGAGCTGTTTGTGCAGGCGGGGAGAAGTGTTATGACCGGCATATTAGGGGCTTAGCTCAGTGGGCTGTGCCCCAAGTTATCTTATCGTTATTAGGAGCTTAGCCCAATTATCTTATCGTTATTAGGGTCGTTTGCTTAGGAGTCAAGTAAACCTATTTATATAAGGAGAAGAGATGTATCAATCTAATCAAGTAAGAAGCAATCTGTATTTGCTCGGCTTCCCTTAGGGAGCCGGGAGACCTAACCCTAGCCGCCTCTTGCGCCGCCGCCGCCTCTTCTCCACCACGCAAGGACGGCGCCCAGCCGCCGGCCGCCGCGCCCTCGTCCTCGTCTTCCTCCATTTTTCCCCTACAATCTTCGCCCTAGAACTGGCAGAACCCTAACTCCTAACAGAATCGATTTAAACAATCCTTCTAATAATGTAGTTTGACGATACAATACAAGACAGGTTTACAGGTTACACAGGCAAAGCCTCAATCCCAATTTCAGAAACAAAATTAAACGAAACTGAACACCTTCATTTAAAGAACAAAATCATGCCAAAACGAATCCACCGGTTCAATTAAAAGAACGATACCATGACACACTGGTTCAGTAGAGCAAAGGCCACCAGCCCCAAGTTCAGAAATAAAATAAGTGAAACAATACCACACAGGCAGGAGATTCAGTACGGCAAAGGCCTCTGGCCCAAATTCAGAAATAAACATAAATGAAACTCGATACAGTATTTCCAGGGCACGTGCACAAAGGAAAACAGGACAATTTCTTTCTTCACCAGCTCATTACACATCCGTCATGGCACATGCGCATCTTTAGCAATGGCAGGCTTCCTCAACTTGGTACGTCTGATGCTTTGCCCGTGGAAGCGAACGCGCCATCAGTCCTACGCTGCCAACCTAAAATACCGAAATAATTAGCAGCTATGACAATTGACAAGCACTTGAACGCATATGTAGGACTGAGGCATCTATCACATAAAGAACTTCGTCATGTTCATACAGTTTCACAAACAGGCTGGTACAGTTTTGTCTGTGATGAGATCTAGGGTATAGTTTGAAGCTACAATTTTGTAGTCTTAGACTACGTCACATAAGAACTGGTGGTACGGTTCGCCTGAACTCTGAATAAGAGATCAAATGCCTCAAAAACTACAACAGTACTACTCAATACTCATACCTGTGAATGGTGATGCCAATGTTATAAACTCTACCAGGATAATTATGAGAATGTAAGCAACACCATGGGGTTCCAAATCATGTTAGCTAGAGAAGGAACACACATAAGCAACTTAAGAGCAACATTTTACAACAGTTAATAACTTACACGCTTGCAGTCTGCTGCCAATGGACATGTACTAACTTTCGAATAGTCTGTGAAAGGTCTAAGCATTTCTGTTGCATATAGGCATATATAATGGCACAACTGAACAAAGATGCAATTTGTGCATAAATACACCGAGTGAGAAAACTGAATTGTTAGAACATGAATCATGGCTGCTAAGAGAAAAAAAATATCCAACCAATACGCAGTATTCATATATACCTTGAGCCATCTAACTTCTGAACCACGTGTAAACATCAAGGTCTTCGCGATGAAGTTGTCGGTGCTGCTGTTGAAGCCCAGGCACCGAGCAGGAAGAGACCTCTTGCATATCCTCGCCCAGCGACAGCTGCTGCAAGCTGCCCAGCCCCTCTACACGGCTTAAGTTCAGACAACCACGTACTTGCAGGTCTGTCACTTGAGGGAGGTTGCGGATCCTCTCCAGGCCTTCACAATCCCCAAAAATAAGGACCTCACAGAGCATTGGACGATCCTCCACGGCCTTCAAGTTGTTCAGTCCTCTTAAATTGAGCTCCTTCAAGTAGACGGTGTCCTTTCCAAGCTGTTGCGGGATATCCCTCAGCTTCGGGCAACCGTGAAGTTGCAATTCCAACAAACGAGGCAGCAATCGCACCCTTGAGTATGTCAGATATTAATGAACTAAAAAAGCAATTGAGTAATGAATTTGAGATGAAGGATTTGGGTGCAGCAAAGAAAATACTTGGCATGGAAATATCCAGAGATAGACCGTCTGGAAAAGTATATCCAAGTCAGAGATGATATATTGATAAAGTTCTTCGACGTTTTAATATGCATAATGCCAAGCCGGTGAGTACTCGGTTAGCTGCACACTTCAAATTATCATCAGCCTTATGTCCTAAGTCAGATGCAGATATTGAGTACATGTCTAGAGTTCCCTATTCAAGTGCAGTTGGTTCACTTATTTATGCCATGGTTTGTTCTCGTCCGGATTTATCATATGCATTGAGTGTTGTTAGTAGATACATGGTTAATCCTGAAAAAGAGCATTGGAAAGCAGTTCAGTGGATTTTCAGATACCTGCAAGGTACTTCTAATGCTTATTTACAGTTTGGAAAAACTGGAGATGGACTTGTTGGTTTTGTTGATTCTGATTTTGTTGGTGATTTGGATAAGAGAAGATCGCTCATAGGTTATGTTTTCACCATTGGTGGTTGTGCCGTGAGTTGGAGAGTAACTTTGTAGTTTATTGTGGCTTGTTCCACTACTGATGCCGAGTATATGGCTATTTCTGATACATGCAAAGAAGCTATCTGGTTGAGAGGTTTGTACACTGAGCTTTGTGGAGATTCATCTTGCCCCACCATATTTTCTAACAGTCAAAGTGCTATATATTTTTACAAAGAATCCAATGTATCATGAGAGAACAAAGCACATTGATATCAGATTTCATTATATTCGAGATGTTGCTGAAGGCAACTTGAAGGTATGCAAGATAAGTACTCATGATAATCCTGCTGATATGATGACAAAGCCAGTTCCTACCAATAAGTTTAAGCTTTGCTCAGGCTTAGTTGGTATTTCTCACTAGTCCTATGGAGTTTGACGCACAAGGTGTTTATACTGATTTGAATGGTGTTATTTACTTTCTTCGACTACTGGAGGAAATTTGGATCAAGGTGGAGATTGTTAAATTGTGATCCAAATTATACCGTATTGGACTAGACGTAGTACATACGGTGTGGGCGTTTGTGTTGGTACCTACGCGTACGAGTATAACTCGTTTACTTGTCCTCCAAGGACTCTCATGTATTGCCCTCTTATATACCCATGTAGTCGCACCTAAAGATATTCTGTCGTCTCGTGCTTGTAATACTCCTTCATCATAGTGATTGCGCCTTCGTGCATCCGTGGTTTTCTCCCGTAAGGGTTTCCACGTAAAAATCCGTGTCTCTTTATCTCGTTTATTTTTTGTTATTATCTAATAGATGGGAGCATGGGAAAGAAGCAGGCAAGCCGGATCCGAGATGATCACCCTTCTTGCGGCGGCTGGCGTGCACGAGGCTGAGCCAAGTCCTCTGGACGTTGTCGATCACGCGGTTTCCCGCCACCCGGGAACAGCAACAGGAGGAACTACCAGGTCTCTTTCATGGTACACTTTGTGGTCATGCCGGGTGTGTTCTGCTGCACGGCTGACGCGATGTGGACCTGTGAAATGCAAATGCCAGCGTACGTACGTACGTCGGTATTGCTACGAAAGATAGCATGTTGCACGTAGGCAAGGGCATGTACAATGGAAGCATCACCTTCCTAGTGCTTCCTCTCTTCGGCATAAGTAAAGATGGATGGGGCACTATTTAGTTTGTCAAACACCCAACGCGTGGAGCTGCCCCATCAGGCCAATGTATGACATATACATCCTCTTTTCCTTGTACTTCACGTGAACGTGGATGGCTGGCTCGCCTCATCTCTCTTGCTTTTGCCCGCTCTCTCTTATTTTTGTCTGCCAAGAGCCTACCTTCTTTGCAGGATCCCGTCTTAGCCTGCAGGCTACAGGTTAAGCTGAGCTGGACAATTACAAGTGACGTATAGGGCTGGGGCACCCGTTCACAGTGGAGCGTTGGCCATGCCCTAATGCGCTCTCAAGGCTGGAGCCCTTTGTTTACTGTTGAATTGTATTTTGTGTTGCATGTATTACGTGTTATGATCCATTTTTTAATTGTATACAGTTGAGATTGAGGCTTATCCTGTATTTATATATACGTGCATCAGTATCCCATTAATACAACGATTATTGTATTGCAAAACATCTCTCTACATGGTATCAATTGCAAGTCGATCCTAACCCTAGCTAGCCGCCGCCGCCGCCGGTTCTCTCCCGCCGCCGCCTTCCGCTACACTCGCCACCACCGCCGCAGGTCCTATCCTCTATGCGCCGCCGCCGCCGCAGGTCCTATCCTCTGTGCGCCGGCGCCGCCGTACCCAGCCACTGCCGCCACTCATCCCCATCGCTGCCGCCCTCTTGCAGCCGCGCCAACCCGTCTTCTCCAGCCGCCGCCGTCGCATCGGGCCACCGCCGCCGCATCCAGCAGCCGCCGCCATCGTCGCCCATCCCCACCACATGCCGCCGCTCCTACCTGGCGGCCGCCATGACTCCTCCCCCAGACGGCGCCGCCGCCGCTGCGATGTCTTCTGCCGTGTTGTCTCTCTTCGGCTGCATGTACGCAGACGCGCCGGCTCTCCTCACCCACATGCAGCTGGCCCCGCCAATGGCTGGCAGCCATGCTCCGCCCGCCCCGTCGATGGATTCTCTGGGCTGGTGTTACCCGTTGCCGCCACCCGCGCCTTCCCAGCAGCAGCTGCAAGGAGGAGGGGGCCAGCAGCTGGCCCAGGGCGCCGGCTGGGCACCACACTACCCGCAGGCTCTCCCCGTGGGCCACCAGGCGTTCATTGGCGCCCCTTACCAGCCGACTGGCGCCGGCTACGGCGCCCTCCGTGCGCCGCCGCCCGTCGGCGGTTATGGTCCACCGGTCCCGGCGCCGCCCTATGGGGGCCTCCCGCCGCCGCCTTCCCTCGGTGGTTATGGCCCGCCCGCCCCGCCACCGCCGATACCTGTGTCATGGGACCCCACCCTCCTCGCCGCCCAGCACTCCGCGTCGTCGCCGAGTAGCTCTGTCGGTGGAGGCGACTGGTACATGGACTCAGGTGCTACTGCGCACATGACAGCTCATCCCGGTAACCTAACCTCCTCCACTCCTGTTCGCACACCCACTCGTATCACTGTCGGCAACGGCTCCTCCTTACCTATTACTCATATCGGTAGCACTAGTTTTCCCTCCACTTCCACACCCATTACTATGTCTAATGTTCTTGTTTCACCAGAATTAGTCACAAACCTAGTTTCCGTTCGTCGTCTTACTCGTGAGAACCCACTTACTGTTGAATTTGACGGTGTTGGCTTTTCTGTGAAAGACGCCCATACCCGGATGATCCTTCACCGATGTGATAGTCTCGATCAGCTCTACCCCGTGCACGTCGGCGCCTCCACCTCCACACAAGTCGCCCTCGCCGCCGGCGTTGACCTCTGGCATGTTCGCTTGGGCCACCCCAACCCCACCGTGTTACGTCAAATTCTTAGGAGTTTCTCTTTCTCATGTAACAAGCTCGACGAGCACTCTTGTGAGGCATGTCGCTTAGGCAAGCACGTTCGTCTTTCCTTTAGTGTGTCTACTTCAGTTTCCACTTTTCCGTTTCAATTGGTTCATAGTGATGTTTTGACGTCTCCCGTTGCGAGTAAAACGGGCTATCTATACTACTTGGTGATTTTAGATGATTATTCTCATTATGGATGGACTTTTCCTCTTCGTCATAAATCCGATACTTTAGCCACACTCACCGCCTTTTATTCCTATGTCACCACCCAGTTCGGTCGCCCCATACTCGCACTCCAAACTGATAACGAAAAAGAGTTTGACAATGTCGCTCTTCGCACACTTCTCGCCTTGCACGGCACCATCTTCCGTCTGACTTTCCCTTACACTTCACAGCAGAACAGCCGCACAGAGCGCATTCTCCGCACTCTTAATGACTGTGTTCGCACGTTACTCTTTCACTCTAACGTGCCCGCTCGGTTTTGGCCTGATGCTCTCGCCACCGCCACTCTGTTAGTTAACATTCGTCCGTGTCGTCCTCGGTGGAACTAGGCCCCTCACCACCTTCTCTTTGGTACACCACTATCCTATGATGGTCTCCGCATTTTTGGGTGTCTCTGTTATCCCAGCACCGCGTCCACCACGCCACACAAGCTCGCACCGCGTTCCGTTCCATGCATCTTCCTCGGCTACCCTCCTAACACTAAAGGTTACCGGTGCTATGATCCTGTCACTCATCGTGTGTACACCTCGAGGCATATGTATTTTGTCAAGACGGTGTTCCCTTTTTTCAGGTTCCTCCGGCTTCAGCCCCTTGGGCGCCCCCTTCCTGGAGCGATGCGCGGCGGCAGCCCCCGGAGGCCCCCCCCCCCTCGGCACGGTGCCTTCTGCCGCCACCACCCAGTTTTTCGACTCCCTCCCCAGAGGTCAAGTCTGACCGGGCCCCTGGATCCCCATCTCCCTCCTGCGAGGTTGAGCCGGTGGGTACTCCGCCCACCACCTCGGCTGGCCGCCACCCCGGCGACGGGCTCGACATCCTCCTCGCCCGTCGCCCCCTCAGCCGCCGGCTCGGCTAGCGCCGCCGCCGCCGCTGCGGCCCCCATCACCGGCACCGCGGCCCCTGTCGCCACCGCGGGTGCCCCCGCAGCCGCCGGCGCCCCTGTCGTGGCCGCGGCCCCTGCCACTGCCACGGCCCCCGCCGCCATCGCCGGCCCTGCTGCCCCGCTACTTGGCGTGACTACCCGTGCCTGTCCAGGAGTGCTTCGGCCGAGCATACGCTAATCCTCCGACGAGTATGTGTGCGCTGCCTCGACGTCGACACCATCACCCGTTACCACCTCAGCTCGTGCTGCCCTTCGGGATCCCCATTGGCTAGCTGCGATGCAGGAGGAGTTCGACGCCCTACAGCGCAACCGCACGTGGCAGCTTGTTCCACGACCCCCTCATGCCAATATCATCACCGGCAAGTGGGTGTTTCGCCACAAGACTTGCCCGGACGGTTCTCTCGAGCGCTACAAGGCTCGGTGGGTGGTTCGTGGATTTAGGCAGCGCGCGGGCGTGGACTTCACCGACACCTTCGCCCCGGTTGTAAACCGGGCATGATCCACGTCGTGCTCCAATTGGCGGTCTCGCGCGCCTAGCCTGTGCACCAGTTGCATGTCTCCAACGCCTTCTTGCACGGCCATCTTGCCGAGCAGGTGTACTGTGAGCAACCCACTGGCTTCGTCGATGCTGAGCACCCAGACTTTGTGTGCTTCCTCTCCCGTTCTCTATACGAGTTGAAGCAGGCGCCTCGGGCTTGGTACCAGCGTATCGCAGCCTTCCTGCAGTCCCTGGGATTTCGGTCCACTCGCTCTGATGCCTCACTCTTCGTGTATCATTAGGGAGCTGACACTGCATATCTGCTGCTCTATGTCGACGACATCATCCTCACGGCGTCCACCCCCGATCTCCTTCAGCGGCTGACTGCTCGTCTTCATGATGAGTTCGCCCTCAAGGACTTGGGGCCCCTGCACTACTTAATTCCTCGGCATCGAGGTGGTCCGCCGGACTGACGACTTCTTTCTGCATCAGCAGAAGTATGCCCACGAGCTCCTGGAGCGTGCCGGTATGCTTAACTGCAAGCCGGCGCCCACCCCCGTCGACACGAAGGCGAAGGTCTCTACTCTGGAGGGGTCTCTTGCGTCCGATGGAGCGTTTTATCGCTCCATTGTTGGTGCTTTACAGTACCTGATGCTGACTCGACCCGACCTGCAGTTCGCTGTTCAGCAGGTGTGCCTCCACATGCATACTCCGCGTGACTCCCACTAGACCTTGGTGAAGCGTATTCTTCGGTATATACGCGGCACCATGTCTTTGGGGCTCACCCTGACGGCCTCCGCCTCCACCGACCTCGTGGCCTACTCGGATGCCGACTGGGCTGGCTGCCCCGACACTCGACGCTCCACGTCAGGCTACTGCGTCTACCTTGGGCCCTCGTTGATCTGTTGGTCATCGAAGGGGCAGCCCACGGTCTCCCGCTCCAGCGCCGAGGCAGAGTATTGCGTCGTGGCTAATGTCGTGCCCGAGTGCTCTTGGCTCCGTCAGCTGCTCTAGAAGTTGCTTTGTGATGTTCATAAGGCAACTCTTGTCTACTGCGATAACGTGAGCGCGGTCTACCACTACTAGAATCGACCTGTACGCCGAGTGCCACAAACACTCGGCAAAGCCTTTGCCGAGTGTTGCACTCGGCAAAGGACACCTGGCGTACACCTCTTCGGTAAATAGAGATTTGCCGAGATGCAGGACACGGGCACTCGGCACAAAAAGTTTACCGAGAGCCAAACAATACCACGGGCGACGAACGGAGACGGCGCAAGAGGTACTCGTCAAACGGACAAGGCATTGCCGAGTGGATGCACTCGGAGCTGAATTAAAAAATAAACGATGACAGGGCGCTGCTGCCACCGCCGCCCGGAGGTCGTCGCACTCGGTACTGACAATGGATACTGCTCGCTACCTAGCTCTACGTGTTGCTGCTGCTTGTTCTTGAGCTAGCTAGCTCCACGTACGGCTGCTGCTTGTGCTCTGCTCGCCGCTGTCACCGCGTGCGGCTGCTTGTGCTCACCGCCGGCGCATACTGCTGCTCGCGCATGCGTGCGCCCTTCAGCCTCCCTGTGCCGGGGTCGTCGACTCTCGTCGTGCTCGCGCATGGGCTTGGTCGGAGCGGCAGGGACGACGGCCTCAAGGTGGCGGCCTTGGCGGAGTACTTCGGCATCCGCATGCGGGCGAGCCGAGTCCGGATGGCGCGCATGTGAACCTCGAGTCGTGCCTCGAGGTGGTCGCCCTGGCGGAGTCCGCCGCGGCGTGCTGCGGCTGCTCAAGTCCTACGCCGGCGTGCTTCGAGCCCTTCATGGACGCGTGTGTGTTAGTGTGTGAGTGCGAGAGACGAGAGAGAGAGGGGATAAGGAAGTGTGTGGCTGTGTGTGTGTGAGATGCATATATATAGGTGAGTGTGTTTGTGTTTGTGTTTGTTGTGACAACGACGTGTGTGTGGCTGTGATCTCCAGAGTGATACAAGATGTGTGCAGATGTGTGGTTGTATACTTGCCATGTCACCGATCCGTGGCAGGGTCTTCCTATCAATCACAGGCAAGTAAACTTTACCGAGTGTTGCACTCGGTAATACATGTTTTTTTTATTGTCCATCAAATATGGTCTACTTTTTTTGAAAATTAGAGTGGTGCCATTTTGCACCTTGGTTTGTACTTCCTTCACAAAAAGTACTCATTTGTGACACTTAGAAAATAAAAAAATAATTTTTTTTACAAAAAGTTGAAAACTCTATTTGACAACATTGTTTCTAATGGCGAGATGCACCTATGTGCCTAGTTTTGGCACATTATCATAAACTACCACACATTTACTGTTCAAATTTGAATTAGATTTGGAAAATTGGCATAAAGTCATTTAAATGTACGAAAGTAGCTAGAAAACTAGAAAATCTATGAAAATTTAGAATTGAGCATAAAATATGGTCTGCTTACTGTGATAATTGAAGTGGTGCCATTTTGCACCCTGTTTTATGTACTTGCTTCATAAAAGACACCCATTTTTGACACTTAGAAAATGAAAATTGACTTCTTTGTACAAAAAATTTGGAAACTATATTGGGCAACATTGTTTCTAATGTCAGGACACACCTATGTGTCTAATTTGGGAACACTATACTAAACAATGCAATGAATATGGCTGTCATCTTGGCCCTTTGACTTGAAAGCCATGAATGTTCATACACGATAACCCTTTTGTGAAGGATTTTTTTTTCAAATTTGTTATATTGAAAGTTTGGTATTTTTCCTCGCAACTAGTACACATAAAAGGACTCCATGCGAAAGTATTGCATTTTTTGAACTTGTATTCTTTTTCTTTCAGTTTTTCCAAAACGGGGTCAAAATGGTCGGCATGGCTATTCATCACAAGGGGTTGAATCTCTCAAAAATCTAAGTGGTTCTCCCATATAATGACTATTTGTGTACCTAAAAATAATTTTTGCCATTTTTTATGACAGAGCTATCACACACTTGCAGTTCAAATTTGAATTAGTTTCAAGAAATTGACCTAAAGTCATTTAAATGTGCGAAAATAGCTAGAAAACTAGAAAATCCATGAAACTTGGGAACTATGCATAAAATATGGTCTACTTATTGTGATAGTTGGAGTGGTGCCATTTTGCACCCTGAGTTTTGTACTTGCTTCACAAAAAATACCCATTTTTGATACTTAGAAAATGAAAATTGATTTTTTTAACAAAAAAGTAGGAAACTCTATTTGACAACATTGTTTGTAATGTCAAGATGCCCCTATGTGTCTAATTTGGGAACATTATAATAAACTATGCAATGAATATGATTATCACCTTGGTCATTTGACTTGAATTTCAGGACTGTTCATACACGATAGTCCGTTTTGTGAAGGATTATTTTTTCAAATTTGTTATTTGAAAGTTTGGTATTTTTCCTTGCAACTAGTACACATAAAAGGAATCCATGCGAAAGGTTGCATTTTTTAAAACTTTTATTCTTTTTCTTTCATTTTTTCCAAAACGGGTCAAAATGATCGACATGACTATTCTTCACAAGGGGTTGAATCTCTCAAAACTCTAAGTGGTTCTCCCATATAACGACTACTTGTGTACCTAAAAATAGTTTTTGCTTATTTTTATGACTGAGCTATCACACACTTGCAGTTCAATTTTAAATTATTTTTGGAAAATTGCTATAAAGTCATTTAAATGTGCGAAAGTAGCTAGAAAACTAGAAAATGTATGAAACTTGGGAATTGTGCATAAAATATGGTCTACTTACTGTGATAATTGGAGTGTGCCATTTTGCACCCTGATTTTTGTACTTGTTTCACGAAAAACACCCATTTTTGACACTTGGAATATGAAATTGATTGTTTTGCACAAAAACTTAGGAAATTTTATTTGGCAACATAGTTTGTAATGTCAAGATGCACCTATGTGTCTTATTTGAGAACATTATAATAAACTATGCAATTAATATGACCATCACCTTGGTCATTCACTAGTAGAAAAAGGGGCTTTCGTTCGGGCCTGGCCAGCCCATTAGTCCCGGTTCTGCCACGAACCGGGACCAATGGGGGCATTCTTCCCGGTTCGTGAGCCCAGGTGGCCGGCCGGGGCCTCGTGGGCATTGGTCCCGATTCGTCTGGACCCATTTGTCCCGGTTCTAGGCACAAACCGGGACCAATGGGCCTCGCTCCTGGCCCACATCCATTGGTCCCGGTTCCAGCCACGAACCGGGACAAATGAATTGCCTATATATAGCCCATCGCCGGTGAGAAGAGCACTCCACTGTGCTCTGTTTTTTGCTGGCCGGTGAGGGGAGGGCATTTGGGTGCTCTAGCTCACCTCCTATGCACATGAGGTGTTCGATGAAATGTCCGAGCCACACTAGTTAATATTTCTTTTCTCGAAACTCGACCTTCGAGCTCCATTTTCCCCGAGATTTTTCTAGGTTTAGTGGTCCGTCACGTCCCATCACCGTCTTCGCCGCCGTCGATCGCCCGTGCCGATCTCGTCGCCGGCACCACCGTCGTGAGCCTCTTGTTCTTACCTTCTTTCGGAAAGAAAAAAAAATTCTTACTTCAGATAGATACTTGTCTAATTTTCTTACTTTTATTATTCATTGTTATTATATAGTGTGCGATGGTTCTGGTATCCACCCCCGTCGGCCCTCGTCCTGTCTATGATTCGGATGTGGTATATATTATCTTTTTATAACTATTTGGTTCATTTATTGTTTATGACAATTATGCCGACCAACGTGACATAGATTTTATTTATTTGGGAGGATGTTGAACCAGAAATTCCAACCGACCCTATTGTCGAGAGGTTAAATTTAGTTGAAGAAGAAAACAATTACTTGAAGGAAAAAATAAAAAAAATTGAGGAGGAGAAGATGATATTGGAGTTGCATGTTGCGGATGTCGTCGATGATCACAAGATCAAGATGGATGCAATGCGGTTGAAGATTAGAAAATATGCCATTCATTCCGAGACTTGGTATCATTATGTTGTTGGATCAATTGTTACCTTAGTTGTGATTATGATCGCATTTGTTGTTGCATTGAAAGGTTTTACATAGTTTCAATGTATGGTTTAACTAGATGCTCTGGAGAGCTATATGTTGTTCAATTTGAACTATGTATGTACTTTGGTTTTAATGTGATGATGAACTACAATTAATTTTGAACACACAAAAAGTCTGGAGTTCAAATAAGTTCAAAAAAATGAAATCCCTTTCTAACAGATGAGTTTTCGTCTGAAACCCTGATACTTCGAAAGAGATTGTCCGTTTTGTACACGAAGTGCATCTAGTTTTTGCCGTAACCCTCTCAACTTTTTACAACATGCTATCTGGGTGAAATGATGAAACCATGCCAACTTTCAACATTTTCAGAGTTCATTTGTAGTGCTTTTTCAATTTCCCGTTCATATAGCTCAAAAAAATCAGTAAATGCATGAAAAATAACAAGTGAAGTCAGAAAGGGTTGAAAATTGATGGTGTAGCTTTGAATGGTGCATTTTGAACACACAAAAAGTCTGGAGTTCAAATAAGTTCAAAAAAATGAAATCCCTTTGTAACAGATGAGTTTTTGTCCGAAACCCCGATACTTCGAAAGAGATTGTCCGTTTTGTACACAAAGTGCATCCAGTTTTTGCCATAACCCTCTCAAATTTTTAGCACGTGCTATGTGGGTGAAATGATGACACCATGCCAACTTTCAACCTTTTTAGAGTTCATTTGTAGTGCTTTTTCAATTTCACGGTCATATAGCTAAAAAAATCAGTAAATGCATGAAAAATAACAAATGAATTCAGAAAGGGTTGAAAATTGATGATGTGGCTTTGAATGGTGCATTTTGAACACACAAAAGGTCTGGAGTTCAAAAAGAATCAACTAAAAAGCTTTTATAAAACTCCAATAGCAAAAGGAATAAAAAAAGCTTTTAGAAACCTCTAGTATTATTGAAACTAAAATTATATAAAATTTATGGAACTAAAATTATCAAATCATTTTCTGTTCAAAACATTAAAGGCCAAAAGAATTTTCATAAAGAATGTTTTTGTTATAAATTTTAATAGCAAAAAGCATTATCATAAAGATTTTTTGTTAGAAACTAAAATAACAAAATCTGTTTTTGAATAGAATCATAAAACACAGTAATATTAAATAGCAGGAAAAATAATCACTCCAAAAATCTATTTTTATAGTAAAGTTAATCACAAACTAGTGATTCACACAAATTTCAAAGAATTCAAATTTTAACTATTCAAATTTGAAAACTAATGGCACAAACACAAAGTTTATAATTTTTGTGACCTAAAAGCAAAAATAATTAAAAAATAAACTTTAATAAAATAAATAAAAATAGCAACAATAAGTATTTTGTTCTAAGTAGAAACAAAATAAAATAAATAAAGCAACAAAAAAACAAAAAAAAGTGCCACCTACTGGGCCACCACGACCTGAATACGACTAGAAACCCAACCATGGGCCAGGATTCAGGCCCGCAGAAGGCCCAGTAGGCCCATCAGGCATAGCAGTGACAATTAGGCCCGTAAGCCTGCAATCGAGAGGAGCTCGAGAGGGGTGTGGCAGTGGGTCTTATAAACCACTGCGCGCCCTCTCAACTAGCGAGGTGGGACTAAAGTTTTGGCCACGGGAAGCACAAGGCGTTTGGTCCCGGTTGGCGGCACCAACCGGTACCAAAGGGGGGCATTCATACCGGTTGGTGGCACCAACCGGGACCAATGCCCCCCTTTAGTCCGGTGGCACACCAACCGGGACCAATGCCCCCCTTTAGTCCGGTTGGTGCCACCAACCGGGACCAAAGGTCTCTGTTTTCCGCCCTTTGGGCTGCCGAAAAGAGACCTTTGGTCCCGGTTGGTGGCACCAACCGGTACCAAAGGTGGCCATTGGTCCCGGTTGGTGCCACGAACCGGGACCAATGACTTTGCTATATAAGCCAGCACTTAGCAGTTTCCCCAAAATCCATCACTTTCTCCTCCGCCCAACGCCCCCTGTTCCTTGTCGCCGTCGCCGGCAAGCCCTGCCCCGACGCCGTCAGGCTGGTCCACCTCGCCGTCGTCGTCGCCGCCGCCGCCGTCAGGCTGCTCAACTTTGCCGCCGCTGATGCCCTCGACGCCATCTGCCCCGACGCAGGCGCCGCTCCCCGCGCCCCTGCGCCCGCCCCGACGCCGCCTGCCGTGCCCTGCCACCCCCTGTGAGCACCTACCTCGCACCCCTGCCCTGCCTCGCTCCCGCACCCCTGCCCAGCCTCGCGCACCTGCGCCCCTGCCCTGCCTCGCCGGTGCCGCCGCCGCCATGCCCCTCTGCCCGTCCCCTATCTAGCTTTCCTTTATTTTTTTGTTATATATATGCTATTTGTTTAGATGTTCTTATATGCTGTTTTCAGATGGTTTTAGTTGTTCATAAAAGAACTTTAGATGTAGGTATGTATGTGTGAGGGATCATATATGTATTAATTTTTTTAGATGTATTTTTTGTATGTATGTATGTATGAGGGATCATATATGTATTTTTTTAGATGTATTTTTTGTATGTATGTATGTATGTATGTAAGAGGGATCATAGATGTATTTTTTCAGAATTTTCTATCGTGCATAGACCGATTTTAGACCACGGGAGAACCCCCCTATCGTTCCAAAAGTGCTAAGTGATATTAAGAAGGAAGAAGAAGAAAAAGAAGGAGAGGAAAAAGGAAAATAAGAAGAGGAAGAAGGAGAAATAAATAAGAAGAGGAAAAAAGAAGAAAAAAAAAGGAGAAGAAGAAAGGAATAGAGGAGAAGAAAAAAATAGAAAATATTCTATTTTTTCTTCTTCTCCTCTATTCCTTTCTTCTTCTCCTCTTTTTTTTATTCTTTTTTTTCTTCGATCTTCTCCTCTATTCCTTTCTTCTTCTCCTCTTTTTTTCTTCTTCTTCTTCCTCTTCTTATTTTTTATCGGGTATGTTGTTGTCGATATACCCCCTCCCTGATAACTTCGACATGAGGGGGGGCCAATATACCCTCTCCCCGATAACATTATTTTCCCATATATGTATGTATGTCGTCGTTGTCGATATAACCCCGTCTCCCCGATAACTTCGACATGAGGGGCGGTCGATATATATACCCCTTCTCGACCGCGATAACTTATACCACGGGAGAACCCCCCCCCCCCCCCCGACCCTCTCGCTCGACCAAAACTCTCGAGGACACCCAAACCCTAGAAAAAAACGATGTCGGTCTCCTACCCCCTCCCCCGCGCCCCTACCCGACAAACTCTCTCGAGGCCACCTAAATTTACCAAGTTAAAAGAGCGTTGTCGTCGAGGCCACCCCAAACCCTTGAAGCGTTGTCGAGGCCACCCCAAACCCTTGAAGTGTTGTCAAGGCCACCCCAAACCCTAGAAAAGCGTCGAGGCCACTAATATGATTCCTTATTGTGCTTAGCTAGCTAGTTCTACGTTTGCCACTAATATATCCATCTGTCATGTTTGAATAATAATTGCCATGTTGTAAATATTTGCAGAAACTATGGGGCACCCTCGAGACGAAGCAACAAAAGCGGTGTTGGGGGAGATAATCGCAGCCGGAAGTGATGTTGTCTTGTCGTTTCTCAATGACACATGCACCGATGGTCTGGAAGGACAGGGTAAAGAAGCAGGCTATGATGATCGAACAATGGAGGAGGAAGGACATGATTATGATGGCTCCGGTGACCGAATGGAGGAGGAAGAACACCGTGATGACGGCTCAGGTGACCGAACGGAGTCCGGCCAGGTATATATATTAATTAAGCATGTGCTGACTATAGCTAATTGATGCATTAATTGTTTTTGCTATGTAGACATATTAACTCTCTTCTTTCTCCACTAGTAGAAAACTGGGCTTTGGTCATAAGGCAATATTCACATTAGTCCTGGTTCAGTCACGAACCGGGACTAATGTGAGCATTGATCCTGGTTCGTGCGGCCAGGAGCCTGCCGGGCCTCGTGGGGGCATTGGTCCCGGTTCGTCCGGCCCCTTTGGTCCCGGTTGGTGGGACAAACCGGGACCAATGGGCCTCGCTCCTGGCCCACCACCATTGGTCCCGGTTGGTGGCATGAACCGGGACCAGAGGCTCACCCTTTAGTCCCGGTTCATACCACAAACCGGGACTAAAGGGTTGGTCCTAGTTGCGGTCAGAGTTTAGTCCCACCTCGCCAACCGAAGGGCGCTCACACCAGTTTATAAGCCCGTCCCTCTCTGCCTTGTTGAGCTCCTCTCAAAGTGAAAATAGATGCCCTTATACAGGGAATTTGACCTAAATTCAGAGTAAATTTCTTTGAATTTCATAGAAATTTATTATGAATTTAGGTTGAATTTTCTCTATAGGCGCATCTATGTTCATTTTTTTATAGTAAATAAAATAAATAAACCTTAATAAACTAAATAAAAATAAATAAACCTTAATAAAATTAAATAAAATAAACTATAGTAAATAAAATAAATAAACCTTAATAAAATAAATAAAGCAAAAGAAATAAAGTAAAATACATAAGTAATTAGAAACAAAATGGAATAAAATAAATAAGTTTTTTGTTGTAAGTAGAAACAAAACAAAATAAATAAAGCAAAAGAGAAAACAAAAAACAGGGAAAAAATTATGCCACCTACTGGGCCACCACGGCCTGAATACGACTTGAAACCCATCCATGGGCCAGGATTCAGGTCCGCGGAAGGCCCAGTAGGCCCCACAGGCAAAGAGAACGGTTAGGCCCGAAAGCCTGCAGTTGAGAGGAGCTCAAGAGGGTGGGCGCAGCAGCGCTTATAAACCACTCTCGAGCTCTCTCAACTAGCAAGGTGGGACTAAAATTTTGACGCGGGGCAGCACAAGGCCTTTGGTCCCGGTTGGTGCCACCAACCGGGACTAAAGGGGGGCATGCGTACCGGTTCGTGGCACCAACCGGGACCAATGCCCCCCCCCCTTTAGTCCCGGTTGGTGCCACGAACCGGGACCAATGTATTTCCTATATATACCCCATCGCCACAGCAGTGCTCTGTTTTTTCTGGCCGGCGAGGGGAGGGCATTTGGGTGCTCTAGCTCACCTCCTATGCACATGAGGTGTTTGATGAAATGTCTGAGCCACACTAGTTAATCTTTCTCCTCTCAAAACTCGACCTCCGAGCTCCATTTTCCCCGAGATTTGTCTAGGTTTAGCGGTCCGTCACGTCCCGTCCCCGTCTTCACCACCGTCGATCGCCCGCGCCGATCTCGTCGCCAGCACCACCGTGGTGAGCCTCTTGTTCTTATCTTCTTTCTGAAAGAAAAATTCTTACTTTAGATAGATACTTGTCTAATTTTGTTACTTTTATTATTCCTTCTTATTACATAGTGCGATGGTTTTGGTATCCGCCCCGTCGGCCCTCGTCCTGTCTATGATTCGGATGTGGTATATATTATCTTTTTATAACTATTTGGTTCATTTATTGTTTATGACAAATATGCCGACCAACGTGACATAGATTTTATTTATCTAGGAGGTGGTTGAACCGGAATTCCAACCGACCCTATTGTCGAGAGGTTAAATTTAGTTGAAGAAGAAAACAATTACTTGAAGGAAAAAATAAAAAAATTGAGGAGGAGAAGATGATATTGGAGTTGCATGTTGCGGATGTCGTCGATGATCACAAGATCAAGATGGATGCAATGCGCTTGAAGATTAGAAAGATTAGAAAATATGCCATTCATACCGAGGCTTGGTATCATTATGCCGTTGGATCAATTGTTACCTTGGTTGCGATTATGATCGCATTTGTTTTCGCATTGAAATGTTTTACATAGTTTCAATGTATGGTTTAATTAATTAGATGCTCTGGAGAGTTATATATATGTTGTTAGATGAGAACTATGTATGTACTTTGGTTTTAATGTGATGATGAACTTCTATTAATTTGGTCACTTGATTATCTATTCATGATGTTCTGTAATGGTTTTTGACACACTTAATTATATATAATGCATGCAGATGAACCGGCAATGGATGTACGGTGACAGACACACCTCCGAGTACATTAAGGGCGTGCATGATTTTCTCGAAGTGGCTGAGGCAAACAAGCGGAATGGTTTTATGTGTTGTCCATGCCCTACATGTGGGAATACGAAGTCTTACTCTAATCGGAAAATCTTTCACACCCACCTGCTTTACAAGGGTTTCATGCCACACTATAATGTTTGGACGAGGCACGGAGAAATAGGGGTTATGATGGAAGACGGCGAAGAAGAAGAGGACGATGACAACTATGTGCCCCGTGAATACGGTGATGCTGCAACGGGGGAAGCTGCTGAAGATCAAGAGGAACCAGACGATGTGCCCAATGATGCTGCAAGGGGGGGGGGAAGCTGCTGAAGATCAAGAGGAACCAGTGCCCGATGATGATGATCTCCGCCGGGCCATTGTCGATGCAAGGACGCAATGCGAAAGTCAAAAGGAGAAGCTGAAGTTCAATCGCATGTTAGAGGATCACAAAAAAGGGTTGTACCCCAATTGCGAAGATGGCAACACAAAGCTCCGTACCGTACTGGAATTTCTGCAGTGGAAGGCAGAGAATGCTGTGCCTGACAAAGGATTTGAGAAGCTATTGAAAATATTGAAGAAGAAGCTTCCAAAGGATAACGAATTGCCCGACAATACATACGCAGCAAAGAAGGTCGTATGCCCTCTAGGATTGGAGGTGCAGAAGATACATGCATGCCCTAATGACTGCATCCTCTACCGCGGTGCGTACAAGGATCTGAACGCATGCCCGGTATGCGGTGCATTGCGGTATAAGATCAGACGAGATGACCCTGGTGATGTTGACGGCGAGCCCCCCAGGAAGAGGGTTCCTGCGAAGGTGATGTGGTATGCTCCTATAATACCACGGTTGAAACGTCTGTTCAGAAATGAAGAGCATGCCAAGTTGATCTGATGGCACAGTGAGGACCGTAAGAAAGACGGGAAGTTGAGAGCACCCGCTGACGGGTCGCAGTGGAGAAAAGTCGAGAGAAAGTACTGGGCTGAGTTTGCAGCTGACCCAAGGAACGTATGGTTTGGTTTAAGCGCGGATGGCATTAATCCTTTCGGGGAGCAGAGCAGCAATCACAGCACCTGGCCCATGACTCTATGTATATATAACCTTCCTCCTTGGATGTGCATGAAGCGGAAGTTCATTATGATGCCAGTTCTCATCCAAGGCCCTATGCAACCCGGCAACGACATTGATGTGTACCTAAGGCCATTAGTTGAAGAACTTTTACAGCTGTGGAATGGAAATGGTGTACGTACGTGTGATGAGCACAAACTGGAGGAATTTAACCTACACGCGTTGCTGTTTGTAACCATCAACGATTGGCCCGCTCTCAGTAACCTTTCAGGACAGACAAACAAGGGATACCACGCATGCACGCACTGTTTAGATGACACTGAAAGTATATACCTGGACAAATGCAGGAAGAATGTGTACCTGGGCCATCGTCGATTTCTTCCGACCAACCATCAATGTCGAAAGAAAGGCAAGCATTTCAAAGGCGAGGCAGATCACCGGAAGAAGCCCGCCATGCGTACCGGTGATCACGTACTTGCTATGGTCAATGATTTACACGTAATCTTTGGAAAGGGTCCCGGCGGACTAGCTGTTCCGAATGACGCTGAGGGACACGCACCCATGTGGAAGAAGAAATCTATATTTTGGGACCTACCCTACTGGAAAGAGCTAGAGGTCCGCTCTTTCAATCGACGTGATGCACGTGACGAAGAACCTTTGCGTGAACCTGCTAGGCTTCTTGGGCGTGTATGGGAAGACAAAAGATACACCTGAGGCACGGGAGGACCTGCAACGTTTGCACGAAAAAGACGGCATACCTCCGAAGCAGTATGAAGGTCCTGCCAGCTACGCTCTTACGAAAGAAGAGAAAGAAATCTTCTTTGAATGCCTGCTCAGTATGAAGGTCCCGACTGGCTTCTCGTCTAATATAAAGGAAATAATAAATATGCCAGAGAAAAAGTTCCAGAACCTAAAGTCTCATGACTGCCACGTGATTATGACGCAACTGCTTCCGGTTGCATTGAGGGGGCTTCTACCGGAAAACGTCCGATTAGCCATTGTGAAGCTATGTGCATTCCTCAATGCAATCTCTCAGAAGGTGACCGATCCAGAAATCATACCAAGGCTAAGGAGTGATGTGGCGCAATGTCTTGTTAGTTTCGAGCTGGTGTTCCCACCATCCTTCTTCAATATCATGACGCACGTCCTATTTCATCTAGTCGACGAGATTGTCATTCTGGGGCCCGTATTTCTACACAATATGTTCCCCTTTGAGAGGTTCATGGGAGTCCTAAAGAAATATGTCCGTAACCGCGCTAGGCCAGAAGGAAGCATCTCCATGGGCCATCAAACAGAGGATGTCATTGGGTTTTGTGTTGACTTCATTCCTGGCCTTAAGAAGATAGGTCTCCCTAAATCGCGGTATAAGGGGAGACTGACTGGAAAAGGCACGCTTGGAGGGGACTCAATAATATGCAGGGACGGATATTCTTGGTCTCAAGCACACTACACAGTTCTACAGAACTCTACCTTGGTGACCCCGTATGTCGATGAACACAAGAACAGTCTGCGCTCCAAGCACCCGGAGCAGTGTGACGACTGGATTACATGTGAACACATCAGGACTTTCAGCAGTTGGTTGGAAACACGTCTCAGAGGTGACAACACTGTTTGTGATGAGCTGTACTCGTTGTCCAGGGGACCATCTTCGACTGTATTGACTTACAAAGGATACGAGATAAATGGGAATACATTTTACACGATCGACCAAGATCAAAAGAGCACCAACCAAAACAGCGGTGTCCGCTTTGATGCAGGAACCGAGAGGGGAAAGGACACATATTATGGTTACATAGTGGACATATGGGAACTTGACTACGGACATGATTTTAAGGTCCCTTTGTTTAAGTGCAAATGGGTCAATCTGTCAGGAGGCGGGGTGCAGGTAGACCCACAGTACGAAATGACAACAGTGGATCTGAACAATCTTGGGTACACTGATGAACCGTTCGTCCCAGCCAATGATGTGGCACAGGTTATCTATGTGAAGGACATGTCTACCAGACCGAGAAAAAGAAAAGATAAGGAAGCGAATACATCATACGATGAGCCAAAGCGCCACATAGTTCTTTCAGGAAAAAGGGACATCGTGGGAGTGGAGGGCAAGACAAACATGTCTGAAGATTATGAAAAGTTTCATGAAATTCCTTCCTTTAAAGTTAAGGCTGATCCAAGCATCCTGATAAACGATGAAGATTATCCATGGTTACGGCGCAATAAGCAAAGGACACAAGCGAAGAAAAAGTGAAGACTTTCTCTCCTCAACTATTATGATGATACCATGCCAACTTTCAACCTTTTTGTAGTTCATTTGAAATGCTTGTTGTAACAGATGAGTTTTCGTCCGAAATCCTGATACTTCGAAAGAGATTGTCCATTTTGTACACGAAGTGCATCCAGTTTTTGCCGTAACCCTCTCAACTTTTTAGCTCATGCTATGTGGGTGAAATGATGACACCATGCCGACTTTCAACCTTTTCAGAGTTCATTTGTAGTGCTTTTCAATTTCACGGTCATATAGCTCATGAAAATCAGTAAATGCATGAAAAATAACAAATGAAGTCAGAAAGGGTTGAAAAATGATGATGTGGCTTTGAATGGTGCATTTTGAACACACAAAAAGTCTGGAGTTCAAATAAGTTCAAAAAATGAAATCCCTTTGTACCTGATGAATTTTC
This sequence comes from Aegilops tauschii subsp. strangulata, assembly GCF_002575655.3. NCBI lineage: Eukaryota > Viridiplantae > Streptophyta > Magnoliopsida > Poales > Poaceae > Aegilops > Aegilops tauschii. The sequence goes on along the minus strand of NC_053037.3, from coordinate 33,058,844 downwards.
GTTCGAAACCCTGATACTTCGAAAGAGATTGTCCGTTTTGTACACGAAGTGCATCCAGTTTTTGCCGTAACCCTCTCAACTTTCTTGCACATGCTATGTGGATGAGATGATGATACCATGCCAACTTTCAACCTTTTCAGAGTTCATTTGAAATGATTTTCAATTTTAGGGTTTTATAGCTCAAAATTATCAGTAAATGCATGAAAAATGGTGCATGAAAAATAATAAATAAAATAAATAAGTAATTAGAAACAAAATAATATAAACTTTAATAAAATATATAAGTAGAAACAAAATAAAATGAACTTTAATAACATAAATAAAATTTATGAAACTAAAATTATCAAAGTATTTTCTGTTCAAAACATTATAAGCAACCTCTAGTATTATTGAAACTAAAATTATATAAAATTAATGCAACTAAAATTATCGAAGTATTTTCTGTTCAAAATCATTGAAAGCAAAAATAATTTTCATAAAGAACTTTTTTTGTTAGAAACTTTACTAGCAAAAAGAATTATCATAAAGTAAAATAAATAAGTAATTAGAAACAAAATAAAATAAAATAAATAAGTTTTTTGTTGTAAGTAGAAACAAAACAAAATAAATAAAACAAAAAAACAGGCAAAAAATAAAAATTATGCCACCTACTCGGCCACCACGGCCTGAATACGACTAGAAACCCATCCATGGGCCAGGATTCAGGCCCGCAGAAGGCCCAGTAGGCCCACAGGCATGTACACAGAGGTTACGCCTGTAAGCCTGCTTTAGAGAGGAGCTCGACAGCTCAGGCGCACCGCACCTTATAAACAGGTGCGACTCTCTCTCAGCTAGCGAGGGGGGACTAAACTTTTGACGCGGGGCAGCAGAAGGCCTTTGGTCCCGGTTGGTGCCACCAACCGGGACTAAAGGGGGGCATGCGTACCGGTTCATGGCACCAACCGGGACCAATGCCCCCCTTTAGTCCCGGTTGGTGCCACCAACCTGGACCAAAGGCCGCCGCTTCCCCGCTTCCCGCCCTTTGGGCTGCTGAAAAGAGGCCTTTGGTCCCGGTTGGTGGCACCAACCGGGACTAAAGGGGGGCATTGGTCCCGGTTGGTGCCACGAACCGGGACCAATGCTCTGAGTATATAAGAAAACACTTAGCGTTTTTCAGATTCATCTCTGCATCAGTTCCCCCGCCCCGACGACGCTGCCAGGCTGCCCGAGCTCGCCCCGTCGACGCCGTCGCCGCCCTCTGCTGCCTCGTCGACGCGCAGCCGCCCCTTCCCCGAGCACGCCGCCGGCGGCCCGCCCCGACCACGCCGCGCGCCCCTACCCCGACCACGTCGTCGTCGCCCCAGCTGCCCAGACCACGCCGCTGTCGCCTCTGCCTCGCCCTGCCCCGACCACGCCGCCGTCGCCTCTGCCTCGCCCTGCCCCGACCACGCCGCCGTCGCCTCTGCCTCGCCCTGCCCCGACCACGCCGCCGTCGCCTCTGCCCCTGCCCCGACCACGCCGCCGTCGCCTCTCATCCTTTGGTCAGGGCCGGCACTGCCCCCTTCCTCCCTGTTTTTTCTGCACATATATATGGTGTTTTTTTCCTGATTATATGTATATGTATGAGTATATGTATGTGTGTATATTTGTTTATATGTCCTTTTTTTAGATCTTTTTTTTGCATTTTTATAAAAATGTATATATGTATGTATATATGTTCTCTGTGTATATATATGTTCATGTATATATGCAAAAGATAGATTTTTAGAAAAGTTAGGATTTTTTTCTGTTCATAGATTTTTTTGGTGATATTAATTATTGTAGAATATGCAAATGTTTGTATATTCATATGAACAATGCATTAGGCAAAACCTTTACTTTTTTTCGAAATTTTCTATTTGAACATTGTTTTATGAATGAGAGGAAAAAGGAAAATAAGAAGAGGAAGAAAGGAGAAGAAGAGGAGAGGAAGAAGAGGAGAAATAAATAAGAAGAGGAAAAAAGAAGAAAAAGAAGAGGAGAAGAAGAAAGGAATTTCTTCTTCTCCTCATTTTTCTTCTTCTTTTTTTTCTTCGATCTTCTCCTCTATTCCTTTCTTCTTCTCCTCTTTTTATTTCTTCTTTGTTTTCTTATGTTTTATCGGGTCTGTCGTCGTCGATATACCCCTCTCCCGATAACTTCAACACAAGGGGGGGGTCGATATACCCCCTCCCCGATAATATTATTTTCCCATGTACGTATGTCGTCATTGTCGATATAACCCCCTCCCGATAACTTCAACACGTGGGGGGGGGTCGATATACCCCCTCCCCGATAACATTATTTTTCCATGTATGTATGTCGTCGTTGTCGATATATATAACTCCCTCCCAGATAACTTCGACATGATGGACGGTCGATATTTATACCCCCTCTCGACCGTGATAACTTATACCACGGGAGCACCCCCCGGCCCTCTCGCTCGACCAAAACTCTCGAGGACACCCAAACCCTAGAAAAAAACGATGTCGGTCTCCTACCCCCTCCCGCCGCGCCCCTACCCTTGAAGCGTTGCCGAGGCCACCCCAAACCCGGAATAAGCTAGGGCTACGTTTGCACTAATATATCCACCTGCTGTCATGTTTGTGTAATAATTGCCATGTTGTAATATTTGCAGAAACAATGGAGCACGGACGAGACGAGCAAGTAGAAGAGGTGTTGGGGGACATAATCTTAGCCGGAGGTGATATCTTGTCGTATCTTAACGACAATGATGGTCTGGAAGAACAGGGTGAAGAAGCAGGCTACGGTGATCGAAGAGTGGAGGAGGAAAGACATGATTATGATGCCTCCGGTGACCCAATGCTGGTGCAAGAAGGAGCCCGTGGTGACGGCTCCGGTGACCTAAAAGAGTCCGGTCAGGTAAATATATTAGTTAAGCCTATGCTGACTAGCTAATTGATGCATTCATTGTTTCGGTATGTACACATATTAATTAACTCTCGTCTTACTTCTTTTTTCTAGCCCTCCGGATCGAGCACAACTTCGGTAAAGAGACGAGGCCCAAAGAGAAAGTTGCGCTCCGATGAAAGGTTTGAGATCACAGCAATCGCGCGCGACGGCCAACCGATTGAACCCATCCGGACAAAGGAAGCATTTGCTGCTCAGTGCGGGGTTCTTGTTAGGGACAAGATCCCGATCAGCATCCACCAATGGTATAAGCCTAAGAAGGAAGACCCTGAGGTGTCTTATGTCAATGATATGCAGAAAGATGATCTTTGGACTGAGCTGAAGGCAAATTTCACCCTACCGCCAGAGGAGGATCCGGAGAAGCCAGTTAAAGAGCAATTAATCAAGTCTCATGCTCTTAAGAAGATGGCAGACCTATTCAGGAGGTGGAAGAATGAGCTGAAAACGTTTGTCGACAAAGAAGAGACACCAGAATTCATCGGCCGGTATGAGAAGATCAGAGATCACTGGCCCGCATTTGTGGCCCACAAGACATCGGAAAAGAGTAAGAAGATGTCAGCGACAAACAAGAAGAATGCTGCGAAGAAGAAGCTTCACCATCGCACGGGGTCAGGTGGCTACCTCAAAGCCCGGCCTAAGTGGGCCAAGGCTGAGAATGATCTGCTTGATAAAGGGATCGAACCACAGACAATGAACTGGCCAGACCATTGCCGGACTTGGTTCTTCGGGGCTGGCGAAAAATTGGACCCTGTATCAGGGAGGTGTGTTTGGACGGACGAGCTTTTGAGAATACCAGTCAAGAGGCTTCAGCACTATATCGATGCAGCGCAGCAAGGGACGTTCGTTCCAGACAGAGAGAACGACGAGCTCACAATGGCCCTCGGGAATCCTGAGCACCCTGGACGGACACGAGGCACGCCAGGCTCCGTTCCGTGGAAGGCTGGTTTTCCGGACGCGGGCGGTTACAAAAGCTAGGAGAAGAGGAAAAAAGTGGAGCAGATCCAAATTCAGAAGCTGCACGAAAGGGTTCAAGCGCTAGAGGAACGAGACGGCAATCGACATGCCGAAACTACCCCCGAAGCTACACCGCCATCTCAGCGGAGAAGCAGCGTGGCTTCCACCGAGCTGCTTCAGCCGGAGCATGTCTTGACGGCTCCTGCTAGCTACCCCGTGGATGCTATCACGGAGTCTCAACATTGCCACCTTATGGCGCAATGGCAGAACTTCAAAGTCAAGGCGGCTGTTGGCCCTGTTTTACCTCCTGAACCCAGCGCAACCTACCACTGCCGGCCGATTCCAGAAGGATATGCTAGGGTGATGGTGGATGAAATAACGGAGGGATTTGAGGACCTCCAGCTTGACCACCCTACCGGTGAAGGGGAGACTCGGCTGGGTTCTGCTCTGAAGACTCCATGCCTATGGCGGAAGGAGCTCATCAACCTTCCGAACTGGACGGCTCCGACGAGTAAGGGCACTCCGCCTCCTCCTCCGCCTCCTCCTCCGGCGAGTGATCAGGGCACTCAGCCTCCTTCTCCGGCGCGTGGCGGCACTCCGCCTCCTCCTCCGGCGAGTGATCAGGGCACTCAGCCTTCTTCTCCGGCGCGTGGCAGCACTCCGCCTCATTCTCCGCCTGCGCCGACACGCCAGAGCAACCAGCCTCCTCCTTCTCCGCCCCGTCAGCAAGGGCGGAAGAGACCCACCGCCGCTCCGGCTGCTCCGGCGCGTCGTAGTCCTTCTCCTCCGCCTCGTAAGCAAGGAAAGAAGACAGCCGCAGCCGCTCCGTCTGCTCTGCCTGCGTCTAGCAGTACAGCTGCCAGAGGGGGGAGGCAATACAGATTCGGTCCTTCTCTGAAGACTCCAGAGAAGTTACCATACAGGAGGACCGAGGAGGAAACGAGGAAGATCGTGCGAACCGAAGTGACAAACTTCTTTGAAGGGGTGAAAGCAAAGAAACATCCACCTCCGGAGGAGAAGGTAGATCCGGTGAAAGCAAAGCGCACTCTGGCTGCCCTGACAAAACCACCAAAGTCTCCGCCGAGAGGCAACTATGAGCGCATTCTTGCAAAGACATATGCCGAAGCGGAGCGGTCGGGAAGTACTGTCAGTGATCAAAGGTTAAAAGAACGACGAGCTGGGAAAAAATTGCCCAGCTCGGCGAACAAGCGAACCAATCGTGCCCCCCGCTCAAGGTGTCAAAAGACATCGTCGCTAATGATCCGAGGATGGTGGCCGGTTATAGCAATCTTGGAGATTACCTGCCCGACGATGTACATTATGAAATCATGGAGGTGGACGAACACAAATACCAGTACGGGAAGCCTCTCGTCAAAGATGAAAGATCTCTAACAACGATGATGCGAAGATTCCATGATTGGTACATGAAAACCTGCAGAGAGTCTGATGGGATGAATACTTTGACGCTGAGAGTTAAAGAGGAGCATGACCTCGTTGGAATTGATCTGTTGAATGTTCCATTTGAGGAGTTCTTCGAGTTTTTCAATCAAAAGGCCCTCGATAAATTAACGGTCACCTGCTACTGTCTGTAAGTACTACTTCTGTCATTAAGTCTCTATATATAGGTTAGCTCTTTCATTGCATGTATTTTTAATTATCCTCACTATATTATGCAGGTAGAAGATCGCCGAATTGAAGAAAAGACAAATCGGTGATATTGGGTTTATTAACACAAATCTCATAGATGCATATACGGTTGAATTTCATGCCAAAGAAGCCAAGGCCAACATGCTACGATCGTTGGTATTAAATCAAAACAAAGCTATAATACTCTTTCCTTACAACTTCAAGTGAGTGTTACTGTCTTTTGCATATTCAGTTTCCCTTATTACTCGAGGTTATAGTAATGTAATTGATGAGTTATGCATGCGTGCGCAGGTTCCACTATATTCTCCTAGAGATTAAGCTTGAGCAGGGACTAGTAACCGTCTTAGACTCGAGACGAAAAGATCCCCAGGAGTATGCGCACATGACTCAAATGCTCGAGAAGTAAGTTAAATCGATCATTATCGCACCATATTGGCAACTTTGTTCATTTCCTGATATCAAGTAATTGTTTTCTTTGTCTGGCAGGGTTTGGAAAAAATTCACCTCAAAAGCTCCGGGACTGCCGAAGAAGCTGCAATTTAAACACCCGAAAGTAAGTACTACTAGCTAGTTCCGCGCATCTCCTAGTGATTCAAGCGCTAGTTTCATCAATACCATTTAGCATGCTTACTTATCAGTTTGATTGACCTCTATTTCTTGTAAAGTGGTTGTGGCAGGAAGCTGGGAATAATTACTGTAGATACTACGTTTGCGAGTCCATCCGCCACACGACCTGTGAGCGGGGCTACTCTAACAAACAATATGAAGTGCGTAAGCAATAATATTCACAATTTTATTTTATTACCATCATTTGTGTTGAGTTTCATTCATTCATATATATGTATTGACCCCCTTCTTCAAATTTAGATGTTTCAGATGCGGGATGAACTCCGAGCACCAGATCGCACGCGAGCAATTCAAGAGGAATTGGCAGCATTCTTTCTTGACCACGTGATCGATAAAGACGGAGAATACCATGTGGACGCTAAGTTCATATATAATTAGGGGATTATATTGTAAGAGATCTTATATTGTATATATGTAGCCAGTAGCGTCGGATAGATATACGAAAACTTGTTGTTCGACCGATCTCTTGGAGAAGGAGAGGTCGATATCACTTCTCTCTATATGCATTTGTTCATGACGATCTTCTGTTTCCTTCATTTGCTTACTAGCTAGCGTGTCAAGTCCTCTCTATACGTATAGTACGTAGCGTCGACACGTATTTCTCTCTATTAATTAGTTAGCTAACACAATATATGAAACACCTAAATTAACCACCCCCCCAAAACCCCCTAACCCCCCCTTTAAAAAAAACCAAAACCCCAACCCCTGAAATGCTGACGCGTGGACGCTTATTGGTCCCGGTTGGTGCTATAGACCGGGACCAAAGGCCCTCCCGCCTGGGCTCGCCGCAGCGGCCACGTGGAGGCCCATCTGTCCCGGTTCGTATAAGAACCGCGACTAAAGGCCAAGCGCATTAGTAACGACCCTTTAGTCCCGGTTCGCCAACCGGGACAGATGGGCCTTACGAACCGGGACAAATGACCCTTTTTCTACTAGTGATTTGAGACTATATTAATATTTGGCATGCCAAAAAGTGTAATTAATAAAGCCTCAAATGAAAAGTTCTCAACATGGAAGTTTTCCGTCTTGTCAAAATGAACAACATTGATTTTTGGATCATCTTCATCCAAGATGGTATGCAACCTCTACAGCCAAAACCATGCAGTTTAGCGAAGACCCCCTTTTGCCGAGTGGGAAACTCGGTAAAGACCCCCTTTTGCCGAGTTTTATTGTTTTACCGAGTGTTTTGTCCACGACACTCGGCAAAGTACTTGTTTGTCGAGTTTCGCGTTTTTTCCGAGTTAGGTACTCAGCAAAGATACTATTGCCGAGTGCCCGAGAAAAATTCCAGTAGTGTACCTTTCCGCCAACCCGGTGCACCATCGACATATGAAGTATATTGAGATCGATATTCACTTCGTGCGCGAGCAGGTTGCCCTTGGCCGTGTTCGGGTTCTTCACGTGCCGATGTCGCAACAGTTTGCTGATATGATGACTAAGGGTTTGCCTACTTCCGTCTTCGAGGAGTTTCGGTCCAGTCTCTGTGTCTCTGGCGACGCTTCGACTGCGGGGGGGGGGGGGGGGGGGTGTTGAGTTGTACTTTGTGTTGCATGTATTACGGGGCTGTTTGGTTTGTGACTAACTTTGCCAAAGATTGCCACACCTAAGGTTAGACAAGTTTGACCAACTTAGGTGGGTGTTTGGTTCAAGCCACACCTTAGGCAAGCCATACTTGGCCCCACATGCCATACACACAAAAAGTGTGGCAAGATTCCCTTAGGCTTGCCAACTTGTGGCTCTCATTTTGATAAACTAACCTTAGGCAAGCTTGAAAAAAATGTGTGGTAAAGTGTGGCAATACTAGTCCTAGAACCACCCCTACGTGTTGTGGCCCACCTCCTAGTTGTGTATAGTTGAGGTCTTATATATACATGCACCAGCACCCCATCAATACAACGATTATTGTATTGCAAAACATCTCTCTACATTTATTTTTGTTTCTTGTGAGAACTCTATTTGCACTTCACAAAAAAAATCTAGAAAAAGTGTGCTTGTACATATACATGTATAGTTCGTACTTTAGTGATCTATTATTGTTTTTGAAGCTGGAACACCCTTCCAGTATTGAGAAGTCATGTACAAGACGACCGAGGCGACGTGGAACCGTTAAAACAACACAATGTTGATGGGGGTGGTTCATTCAGAGAACGCGGAGAATAATACATATATACACCTCATACAAAAGAAATACATAAAGCCTGTTCAACACAAGGCGCAACTGTTATGTGCTTTGAAAAAACACAAGGCGTAATCACTATGTTATGTTAGAAAAAACACAAGGCGTAATCAAGAAATGAAAGGGGTTCCACTTGCGGTTAGTTAGAGAGTAAGCAGAGTTCCTGATGCTAGTGAAGATCAAGAAAAAAAAACTCTGGAGATTGGGTTAGCTAAGCTAATAACCGTTCCTGATACTCTTGAACAACATAAAATTAATAGTATAACCTGCTTGTTTCAAAGCCACATGACGTCTCAACTTATGACTGAATTTTCTTCAGCATGCATTTCAACCAGGAAGTTTGATACTATAACTTTAAACTGGCACCAAATCAATACTTTTCAGCTAAGCAGGGCGAACCTTTCACCCCTTAATTCTGCACTGCATTGCACTAATTAAGTTGAGGAAAGAAAAATATGGCACTGAAGAGCATCTGCATTGGACTACCTCCATGGAAGATCGTGTACTGATAGTTTCTGCAATTTCCCATTCATAGATGTTCTTCAGCTCCACTGCAGGGAAACAGAGCTTGCCCATTCATAGATGATAGATCACACTTCTCACACATAGCTGCTTCAAGACGTACTTGAGCACCACTGGCTTCGTCATCTTTCGCCATTCGCCCAAATTCCAGACCTTCGTCCCTCACTCCGGGCTTGTGCTCCTGGATCGCCGCACTGCACACGTGGTGCCGTGTTCATTCTGCAGCCGTGTCAGTCAGTTTGACATCACCTTCATCGTCTGTCTTTTGAATGATGCAGTTTGTCGATACAGTGGAACACCTATAGGTTTTCACTTCCATTCGAAGAAACAAAACCAAACTCCCCACTTCCATTCAGAGAATCAAACCATAAAGAAACAAAACTCAATAGTGATACAGCCTACACAGTTTCAGTGTGGCAAAGCCTCAGACCCAATCTCAGAATGAAACACAACCAAATTCGTCACTTATACTCAAAGAATAAAATCGTGCCAAAACGAAATTCATCGATTACATTTAAACAACGAAACCGTGCCATGCAGGTTCACTACAGCAAAGGGCCTCCGGCCCCAAGTTCAGAATGGAATAAAATGAAATGCGTGGGTTACAGCCAAAGAACGAAACCATGCCATGCAGATTCAGTACAACGAAGGTCTCCGGAAAAATTCAGAAAGAAATAAGACGAAATTCTATACAATAATTCCAGGGCACCTGCCCAAAGAAAAACAGGACACTTCCTTCAGCAGCTCGCTACAGATCATGGCACTTACACAGCTTTAGCATGGACAGGCTTCCCCAGCTTGGTATGACTCGTGCTTTGCCAGCCGAAAAGAACCGCACCACCAGTCCTAGGCTGCCACAATTTTGCCCAGGATATAATATGAATTAGCAAACACAATTTGATTTTTGGAAGCAAATACTGAGAAGTTAGGTTTGGATGCCAATATTATAAACTCTAAAAGGACATTATGATAATCTAAGGAATTGTATGGCGTTCCAATGCATGAATCGAATGAGTTGAAAATTGTCTTGTGAGAATATGAACCATGGCTGAAATCAAAGACATACTAAATAAGTAAATATCCAGCCAGTTTGCAGTGTTCAAATATACCTTGAGCCAGCTACTCCCTAAACAGAGTATAGATATCCAGATCTTCGCCATGAAGTCGTTGGTGCTGCTCTTGAAGCCCATGCAACCAGCATGAAGAGATCTTTTGCATATCCTTGTCCACCCCTAGTTGCCGCAAACTGCCCAGCCCCTCTACATGGCTTAAGTTTGGACAACCACCTACATGCAGTTCTGTCACACGAGGGAGGTTGGAGACCTTCTCCAGGCCTTCACAAGCGTCAATAACAAGGAGCTCACAGAGCACTGGGCGGTCCTCCACGGCCTTCAAGTTGTTTAGTCCTACTAAACTAAGCACCTTCAAACAGGCGGTGTCCTTTCCAAGCTGTTGCGGGAGATCCCTCAGCTTTGGGCAACCGTGAAGTTGCAATTTCAACAAACGAGGCAACAGTCGCACCCTTGCAGGTTGGGCATCCTCTTTTCGAATCTCAGCAGCTCCATCCTCTCCCCGTCCATCAGCAGCAGCAACTTCTTCCTCAAAAAAAGACCACTCCTCCCAGTTGGGCATATCTTGGAAGATCAACCATTCAAGTTTTGGGAAAGCAACCAACTCATCACATACAGGATCACCCTTCTTGCAACCAACAAATTCAGGTCCAACCTTGGTTACTGCATGTGCTCCCTCAATTCTCAGATATTTCAAGTTGGCTAGCTGCCAGATGGGTGGAAGATGCACACATGATCGTACATCTATGAGTTTCAAGTATATTAATGAAGACAAATAGGTGGTACCAAACCAGGTGGCAAACCGCCGACCAAAGAATCCAAAAATACATAGGTCTTCCAGGTTCGGTGGAGGTATTAGCTGCTCAAAGACCTTCTCAGCATTGCTGACATGTTCTTCTGAATATGGTCCCTCTCCACGTCCAGTCCACTCTAGCATTAGTTCTTTTAGATGTTTTTTGTCCGTAAGCACTGCATTTGTACTGCAGTGAGCTGCTCTTTCCAATTTAACAAGAGAAAGATACCTCATCTGCGTCAGAGAAGACAACTCTTCCAAGTTCCATCCATCTTGTATAACAGCATTCTCACTTCCATCACCAACAGGATAATCTCCTAAATAAGTGAGGAGCTTCACTTTCCCCATGCCTTTTGGAACCTGATTTATTTCTGTGCCAAAAAGATCAAGGCATCTTAAACTGCACAACAGGGTCATTGCCAAAGGAAGACCGTGCAGATCATGACACCATTTCAGGCTCAGTACTTGAAGGTTCTTTAGGGAGCCAATGGAGTCCGGAAGACAAGATATGCCAGTATAATCCAGATTAAGTAGACGTAGATGTATCAATTTTCCTATATAGCCTGGAATGCTTTGTACAAGTGTGTAATTCAGTACTAAAACACGAAGGAGGAGGAATCTCTTGAACAATGTATCCTCAATTCTCGTTGCACCCTTAATAGTTATGAAAGTCCTCACCTTAACATCCACCTTATCCACTCTAGGTAACACCAACATATCCTTCTTAATAACAGCAGTAATACGTCGCAGTTTTGACATATTTTCACCGCTTAATAATTCAACATCTCCAACAGAACATTCTTCTCTTGATATATTTAAAGCAAGCTGCCTCAAGAGGTCATGCATTTTGCATTCAGCCTGGTCAAAACTGTTAATATCTGGCTGGAGGAGATTCCGATGTATTAGCTCGTAGTAGTACTCTTCTGCTATGTCTTCTAGTAGTTGGCCTTGCTGCTCCTCGATGAATCCTTCAGCAATCCATAACCTGGTAACTTCTTCACGCTCAATGATAGAATCTTCAGCATACAAAGCACAATAAAGGAAACACTGCTTCAGACGATGTGCTAACTCATCATAGCTTAGATACAAAGCTCCTTCTATTTCATCCAAGAGCATGTTCTGGGAACCAGCATATTTGCCCAAATACTTTTTCCACTCATTCTCCGTTAGATCTCTGCTTGCCAAAGCACTAGCGGTAACCTTGATTGCAAGAGGGAGGTGACCACATTTACGAACAATCTCAATTCCCGTGTTTCTTAAATTCTGCACTTCTTTCTCTTCCTCAATGTTCATGCTCTTCCAAAGTAGCTCCCATCCCACCTCTACAGACATGAGATCAACTCGATGGGTATGCTCTACACCTATCCTCCTTGTAATTTGATCATCTCGTGTGGTTAACAATATTACTCCGGATGTTGTTTCATGTAATGCAAATGCAGGCCTTAATAGATCCATCCATACATTGGAATGCCAGACATCATCTAGAACCAGAAAGAAACTCTTCCCTTCAATTGTTTCTGCAAGCTTCCTCTGGAGCTCTGTTATGGTTTCACCTTGCTCATGATGCACACCAATAGTCCGGAGAACCTCTTTAAGAAGAGTTACTTCATTGTAGTCTTGTGAAACACAAATCCATGCTTGCATCTTGAAGCTTCCTTTAATTTTTTGGTTATTGTATATTTTCTGAGCTAGTGTTGTCTTACCAACTCCTCCTGTTCCAACAATAGCAAGCTTGTAAGACTTACTTTCCTTATGTGCAACAACTAAGTCCACCAGCTTCTTGCTAGAATATATGATCTCCTTCCCCACAAGGTTGGGCTCAACAAGGTTGGAGCTTCTTATCAGTTTGGATGTTGGACCATTTCTGGTAGGCTGCATACCAGTGTTGAGTGTTAAGAATACCGTGTCCTTTAAAATGTTTACTATTTTTTTGTTGAGGCTTCTAATCCGAACAGCAACATCACGGCGTGACCAGATGTTACAAAAGCAAGAGGAAACTGAGAGGCCTTTACATGCAGCCGCATTGCTTGATGATGATGAAGGATCGTCGGGCAGTAGCTTGCTTCCTTTACACCTAGCCACGTCCAGGATTTCATCAACATCATATATAACATCTCTCAGTTGGCCGAGCCAATTGTTTACTGCTAGCTCTTTGGTCCTCCTTTTCTCAGCATCATATATGCAACACTGTATTAGTTCTACTTGCTGCAGGACTTCTCTGAGATCTTCTTCCACCCCAAGGATTAGTATGGCCTCATCTGTAATGATATTTTGCAACTTACTGGCACATGATCCAAGCAAAGATCCAAGTATGGCCGCCATGGATCAGACAAACTCGGCAAGGGAGATTCACCCAAAACACCCAGGTGATTTGTTTCAGTGAATGGAAACTGAAGGCTGGAAATGAATGCACAAAATGTGTCAGCATGCTTTCCAAATGAGTCAAGTCTCCAAAATCTATACAGGCATAAAAGAGTCCATGAGTACAAATACAGATACAGTACCCTGAATAGGGCCACACATTGAGGTCTGAATCCCTGAGCTGGCACTCTGTCATTTCGTTGTTAGTGCTTGCAAATTTACATGTGTTTTAATTCTGAATGTTAAAATGGTTTACTAGTTTGCTTGGGTCACTAAATGGCAGCTGCATATTACTGAACCACGGAAAATGTTGCATCAAGTTAATAACAACAGGTAGTGCATAGAAGCCATATATTTGTTTGCCTGACCCATCTTATTCCTGATCGGTTTCCCATATGCTAGCCTAGAATATTTGATAATTTATTCCATCGTAGTTACGAAACTAAGATAGCAAGTCTTTTACCTTACAAACCACTCTTCCAACAAGGAAAACCCACTGATAGTAAGAACCAATAGTGTTCATCTTGAAGATGCAATTTGCTCCAACGGTCATCCAATTGCTATTCTTAAAATCTCACAATGCTAAAAGGAAAACAGAGGAAAGAGAATGTGATTGCTGCTTCTACACCTGCAATATGAAGAAAATACAAGATTATGGATCAACTAGTGAACAAATGGAGTTACATTCTCTTTCAATCATCAGTGAAGAAGAAGAAGAACAGGATCACTTCAATCATGGAGCAAAATCAACAAATATACCTGGGTACAGACCGATGAGAGTGCTGCAAGGGGAGATCTGCGTTAGCAACTTAGCGTGAACAGAAGAAGAAGAAGAAGAAGAATGGAACCAACAAAATCTTGAGATTTCTAAGTTTCCTTACCAGATCCAATCGGAGCATACTGGAGCCCTCCCCCCTCCTCTGAAAAATGCAGTGCAAGCTGTGGCTATGGCTCTGTATAGTGTCCACGAAGGTGGCCTTCCAGTCCAATAGCAATAATTCATGTGCCAGGACATGAACTGGCCCACTCGCCATTACTACTATGTTCGTCTTGTCATGTCACACATTAACTAGCTGTACCGTTGAACAGCTGGGCTTATTCACACTAGTTTAGCTTTTTCAGCAACTCAGGCAAAGTTTTAAAAAGTAAGGTTTATCACTTGTTAAGAGACACAGATTAAAATTGCTTTATGCAGGCCTAAAATATTAACATGCTTCCCAAGAAACATGCACGTCCATTAATATCAAACTAGTTATCGCGAAGCATTTTTGAGCCAAGCATTTTACATGCATAAGCAGTCTGACCAGAAAAAAAATGTGGAGACATATAGGACTATTTGTATCAAATAACAACACAAACTTTAAAGAAACTTCCAGTACAGAATCTTGAAATTTCCTGTCCCAATGATAAACCAGGGGATTCAAACTTTTTTTTTATCAATACCAAGCCCTACTTCAATAATTGTGCTGCAATACCAAGCGTCCAGGCTCTACTTCAATGCAGCCATCAGCATAAATGCACCCAGCTGGCCAGCGTACCTGCTCCGCTTTTCTCTCATCAGCCATGGCCTTTTTACCGTTCAACTGAAAAATATGCAATGCCACATGGATACTGAGAATGCACATTTTCAGTTTTAAAACTAGAATCTTCAAAATAATACTCCCTCCGATCCAAAATAAGTGTCGTGGTTTTAGTTCAAATTGAGTATCAATTTGCACATTTTTTGTGATAGTTAGCCAGCATGTGAAATCCATGTGCAAAGACATATACAAGATGCCAAGCCATAAAAGGTTGAAAATAATCAAAATTATTACCGGCAGAAGCTTATGCTAAATTTCTCTACCAACTCTGCTCTAAGTGACTAACAAATTCTGATTGTCAAATAGTAAAACATATTATTTATTAAGAATGCAGTTATTCATCCATGTATCATCAATGACATTACATTCAAGATTAACCCTCTACTGCAATAACAATAATCAACATTAACACAATTTTAGAAATAAAGACATTTTCATCATTGATCCATTAGTCTCTTCCTAATTATGTATAAAAAAACCCAGGTAGCAGGAACATCAAAAGGGTGTCATAATAAAAGGATGTCTGAAAATCCTCTTGATCCTGCTCTTTTATCTGAAAAATAGTTCCAGAATAATCCAATAGCACGGCAAATGAATAAATTAGACTCTTTTATTCTGCAAGAGAAGTAAAAATAATAATACAATCACATAAACTCCAACACTCAAAGAAGAGAAGAACAAAAACAAATCTCGACGAGTCTCCATCAACTCACTTCCCGACGGCATCTGCCAAGAGGATGCAAAATGTCACCATGGATTACGATTAGTGACATGTATGACAGAATTCGCACATAAGACATAACATAATTGCCAGTATAGATCACCAGGAGATTTGCGATGCAGTTTACAAACCACTGGCTTGTATTAATCCAAGCAATCTATGAGGCTCAACTTGGTGCCAGAGGTAAGAAGAGCACACTTGTGAAGAATACTTGGAGATTTCATTAGCTAGCTAGTTATCATCCTTGACGACCCATCCCCCGCTCCCCCGCTCCTAGGGTTCCCCCGCCGCCGCCGCCAGCTCCCCTGCGCGGAGCCGCCGCCGGAGCCCGCCGGAGCCGCCAGCCCCTTCCCCCTCCCGTTCCCCTTCTCCTTCCCCCCACCCCCCTCCACTCCCCTGTACCACCGCGCCGCCTCCCCGAGCGAGGCGCCCGGGGGCCCTTCCTCCGCGCTCCTCCAGCCCTCCCCCGCGCCCTTCCCTCCTCCCGCCGCCGTCAGCGTGCGCCGCCGGTCCTCGGCCGCGTGGTGCTGGCGGCGGTGGGCATGCCCTTCCCCGCGCGCGGCCCTCCCCTGCTCGGGCGGTGATGGCCGGCGGCGGTGCGCCTCGGCCGGTGGCGGTCCGGCGTCCTGGTGCGGAGGCCGGCGGCGCTCGCCGTGGTGGTGCTGCCTCTTGGCGGCAGGGCGGTCCGGTGATGCTGGCCGGCCGGTGGCGTGTCCCTGGCCCAGATCTGAGTCTGTAGGGTCCCTTCTGGGTCCTTGCGGGTCGGCTCCGGCGCGACCGCGACGCTCTCTGTATGGGGAGGCAGGGGAGCGGCTTGGACTGGGACAGCGACGCCGACGGAGTGCCAGCTGCTGCGCGGAAGCGGGAGCTGTCCAGGCCTTTGAGGGCCCGGCCGGGCCTGTGGGGCCACGGGCCCGGTAGGCTCCTGCTATGGCGTCCGGTCGGCTACCGTCATGGACGGTGGAGGTGGGGCCCTCCCGTATGCCGACGGTGCTGCTGCCCTAGTCCCGGCTCCTCTTCTTCGTTGTGTAGACCATCTTCGCGGTGCCGTGGTGAGACAGCGTGCGAAACTTCGTGTCCGTGTTGGCGCAGGGTGGTGGTCGGTTTGGTGGCGAGCTTCGAAGTGCCTGAGGTAGAGGCTGGGATCGGGAGAAATCCCTGTTGGCTTGGCCGACACCGACGCTGTGGTGCCTGAGGGTGCCGCCGGACCTTCCTGGAGGGCGTCGGGGCTACCCTTCCTCTCTCCTCGCCGCGTACTGGGGGAAACCCTTGGCAGCTGCGTCGTCATTGTCGCATCCCTTCTTGGAGGAGTTGATTGGTACCGGCGCTTCGGAGTCTCGGAGCTTGGTGGGCGATCTCCGGTGGACGCAGCGGTCACGAGGCTTCGTCGTTTTTGTCGATTCGACGTTATCGGCATTTGTTTCTTTTCTTTTTTCTCTTTCATTTCTTTTGGGCGTGTTTGTGCTGCTTCCGCCTATCGTTGGTTGTATCGGATGGTTGCTTTGTCATACAAAGCGGGGGGAAACCCTTTTTCGTATCATCCTTGACTCTCTTGAGCGTCCTAACAGCCCACTGGCACAGGCTTCTCTTCAGCATGAATCCCACCATGATGGCAACCGCAAAGCTGATGGCGTGGAAGTCGATAGAGACACAACCCGGCTGCAATAAAGATTACCAAACGTATGTTAGTTGCAAGGAGCATAATAAGAATCAAGTTTGTATTACATATTTATAGGAACAAAATGTAAGAATTGCAGCCTAAATCTAGAAATAAAGACTAGCAATATGATGCCAAAGGTGGAAAACATGGCAAGACCCCCCCCCCCCCCCCCCCCCAAGCTTTCATGCTCAATGTTTAGATTAGGGGATTTGAATGAAACTTATAACTCAAATTTGTAACATAAACCAAACTTTCAACTGTGCTGATCCAACTTTCACCTAGGTCTATGATGTACTTTTCAATCAACTAGAAGCCCAAGAAATAAACCAAAGTTTGAGTTATTATAAAAACAACTAGATCACGTTTCCACAGATTTTGGGAGCTGATTTCGCCTGATGAGCTATGCCTTTCAATCCTCTGCACGCGCTGGTCAAGGGTGGTGATCCCACTGTCCACATCGATGAAGGACTGGCGCAGCACCATCGAGGTGCACCGGTGCAGCATGGCGGGTCACAGGAAGATACATGCGAGGAGCAGTGGCACGGTGGGTGTGAAAAAGACTAACAAGCCCAGGGGTTCGCTTGGGAAGGAAGGCAGAGGGAAATTCGGAAGCTACGGTGGTAAAAGAAGGATATGATATTATTTTCCCTTTTGCAGGAATCATGGAGCAGACAGAGAGAATAAGACAGCTGCAGTCACCGAATTGGCATAACTAAGAAGTTTACACAACTTAAGTAGCTGATGGGGACATCATGGTTTACTGTTAATTAGGTGTCAGGCTGTCAGATGATTGCATATGTGATGCCAAAGGTGGAAAAGATGGTTGTGCCATACAAAATGTACAAAAAGCTGAGCAGTACATATACACAGATACATAGGGACATCTATTTGGTGGTCATATGATGCTTCGTTAAGCAGTGAACAACTGCCCCTCTTCCGTTCCATCTCCAAACTCTGAAATAAATTCAAACTAGGAAGACTCGTCACCTTGAAGTAGGTAACTCAAATTCAAAAGTTTCATGGTAGTGTAAACACCCTAGGAAGACATGCCAAATTGGTCTATCTATGCCACTACATTTTGCAAAAATAAACCAGGAATGAGAAGTAGCACTCCTGCACAACAGGGCCCCCACATCAAAGCAATGTACCCACCAACCGAGCGAGCTCAAACAGGAGGCCAGGGAGAGCATCGAGGTGAATTAGAGGATGAGAAAAATGGAGAAGCTGTGCATACCCTCAGAGAAGGCAGCGACGGAGCACGAGGAGTTGGTTGTATCCTGCGTTGCAGCCTGCACTTCTCCATCACTGAGAAAGCCAAATGCAACTTCATGGACCCTGCCTTCTCTTAGCCACGCTGGTTTGGGGCAAGTGTTTAAAAGCAAACCGACAGAAATCTCAGCCTGGCCTCTTCAGCTTCAAACTGTAAAAGACAAGTAAATTTAGGGTCATTTGTTCTTCATGATTCATTCCTGTGATTATCTATTGTGGTCTACAACATATAAGTCTGTGGCTGTGTAGCTCTGTTCGAATTTATCTTTTCTTAGAAGATACTCCATTATCCATATTATAATTGTGCTACAGAAAGTTGACAGGAAAAAAAATTGCTTTCAGTCAAACTTCTAAAAACGTTTGTCAACAAATCCAATAGGAATGCATAGAGATATATACAAGAAACCTACTCTCTCCATTGATAAACATATCAACAACCAACTTGATCTCAACTAGTTTGGACAGAAGAACACGGATCATGAAGTGATTCATAGGAGCGATACAGGGGACTGCCATTGCCTCATTGGAGACCGAATGTGTCTGTCAGATGCTACTGCAATGCAGAGTTTCAATATCTGAAAACTTCTGTAAATTATACCAATGCTCAGTTTGACAAAAATGCAGCTGCTCCCAATTTTCAATAAAGGGGATAGCGAAAATAGGCGAGATTTTCCTATGCCTCCCATTTGCCGGATAAATCCCTCGCAGAAATACATAGAGTACATTTTCATAGCCCCAACAACAACATATCGCATCAATCAGAACTAGTCCAAACGGTTCTCAGTTTCAGCCAAAGGGAAACGCCCTCTCAAATTGACTCCAAACTACATCGAAATTTGTACAGGTGAAGATGAAAGCTAGCACCCCGGCGCAATACGAGCAGCACATGGCGAGTTCAGCGCCAAATCTAAGGGGCGAGCGAGCACAAACATAAACAGGAGGAGGTCCGGCCGAGAGAGAGAGTGAGGGGGGAGGGGGGGGGGGGGGGGCACATACCCTGATGCCCTCCCTGGGCAGGAGCACTTGGTCGGAGAAGGGGGCGGCGGCGGCGAAGCCGAAGCGTGAGGAGGAGGAGGAGTTGGCCATGTCCTCGCGCCTCCGCGGATCCCGTGTGCTCCCGACTCCGCCGGCTAGTCGGGGTTCAGCGGCGAGCGGCGAAGAGGAACGAAAGTCGCACCTCGTCTGCGCCTCTGCGGGGAATTTTCTGAGATGTCTACAACGGAGACTTTGGAGACGAAGGTTGAGCGACGACACTCTGGCAGGTGGGACCGCCCGGTCAGATCTTTTATTTTTCATACTCCTACTTGTCTTCAATTATTATTTTTCTTAATAAATTCCTTTACGACATGTTCATGTAAAAAAATGGTTCCAAGACAAGGAACAAGAGTGACACGATCTGGTTTTCTCGATAACACGACCATTAAGTTCACAGTTTTTCCTTTCCAATTTTTTTTCCAATATATTAATAAAACGTACTCCAATAGTTCACACATCACACATCCAAGTTCATATGTATATAGAAGATACTAAAAAAGACTACAATCACATCTACTGATCACCTGGCAACAATTACAAACACCGAAGAAAGCCGAGACGCATCAATGCATGATGGTCATCACCCCTACCTCATGTCCACCATAAAAGTTCCGTAACAGAGAGAAAACTAACGGATCCCGCAACTAGTATATGTGCCTACTAGCATGCAACACTTTTTGTTTCCGTTGTTGAAATACTATACTTGGACAGTTGGACTAAACAAACAACCCAACTTATACATACAGCAGGAGTATTATTATTTAACTAGCTAGCTATCTATAGCTAGTTGTACCTCGCTCCTGGTAGTGGAAGCCCGGCCGCGCGTACGCTCTCGTATTTTAGGCGGGAGAATGAGAATTCCATGCGAGATCGATCAGATGATCAGAGCTTGACGGTGAGCGCGAAACCACCCATCGCCACCATGACGAGAAGGAGGACCACGCCGAACCGCAGCAGGCCATTGGCGAACGCGAGGACACGGCCGCGGTCACCATCCTCATCCTGGGCGCCGGAGCGGCGGGGAAGCCGGTAGGCCACGGTCATCTCGACGGCCACGATGCCGAGAATGGTGGCGAGGACGCCGTAGTAGGCAGTGCTGTGGCCGCCAAACACGGGGCCCCTGGCCGGCTGGAACAGCCCGGCGCTCACGTCCGCGGCCAGGGTGAGACAGCTCACTGCCCACAGCGCACGCGCGAGCTGAACTTGGATCGACGGCGCCGGTGCGCTGCCGCCTGCTGATGCCAGCTCCGTGATGTCGGCTAAGCCTTCCATTTCCATGCCCACCGTGGTGGTGTCGACTTGGAAGGTAGATGCGGCGGACATGCTGGACCTTTTTGAAGGACAGTGAGGGTGTTGGAACGATGAGGGCCGAGGGTTTATGAAGGGACGAAGGTACGTACGCATGCGAGTGTAGATATACTCCTATTTATTTAGCTTGGGAAGGCGGTGGATGCTACAAAATGGAGCACGCACGAACGGTGAGTCCTTTATGCCACTTTAAGCACCGTCTTAGTATTCCTTACTTTGCTTTCGGAACTGTAAAAGATTCAGAAATACAACTATTTCTTTTCTTTAGGGGTATTATTATGATCGTCGTACTCCCCCACACGATCACATTATTCATTAATGGATATCTCATATTTCTTTCTCCCCTCGAAATGTGGCAAGAACTTTTCTGCCACAATTTCAAAAAACCATTCACAACTCTTGTGAATTGAGGAAACTTTGAGTATCTATTTCATTTATCTGATTACTTCATATGTAATGAAGTTATCTGTTAACTGGTATGGGAGTACTTTTTCCTTATTCCATTTCAGAAACTCAACAAAGTTCTTGATCATTAGTACTTTTGCAAGACACACTTGCATATCATTCTTATCTTTAGGTTCGTCTGTAACTTTTATTCTCTTTGGATTTATTGAGTGCTTAATGATCATTACACATAAGGTGTACGATCGATACTAGGAAAGCATAATAGCTACTCCATACTTTTCTCCCAGAGTGGGACACATTAAACGCACATGAGTCATCATATCTTTGTCCTGTCATACAGGATAAGTTCTTTGCCAAAATATCTCCTGCCACAGGATTTCTGACATAATACTATGTCAACTTTACCCAGTCACGCAGGTATTTTCCCAGACTTTTCCCGCCATGCGGTTTTTATCATAATCATCTTTTCCCGCTATGCGGGTAATTCCCTGTAAGGGACATAAATGCCAGAATTGGCTCTTTTGACTGCATATTCAATCATCAAATTTAGAAATAAATCCGAATGCTCTTTTGACACACGTGCTTGATCCGACATTGGTCAAATTAAACACGCATGTTGCTTGTTTCATTTCAAATCATGTTGATTGAAAAATCTTCTTCATATAGAATACATGAAAGACATTCGTCAACCAAGACTCTCAATGATCTATCTATTTTCTTTTCTTGGATTAATATCCAAGAATTCTTTTCTTTTGAAACCATTCTTTAGAGAGAACATACTCCCTCACGTTATGACCTTTCTTGATCATCTTTCGAGTCACAAGTACCCAGCCATTCGCTTTCACGAATGAAAGCATGAAAAACTTTTAGTCTGAGAAAACTTAGCCAATAATCAACAATAATGAGCATAAAAATAACCCTACGTTGGTCTGGTTAAAAACATATGCACATTAAACTTTTGTAAAACTTCCTTTTTAAACTCTAAATCACCGTTGTGTTAGAATTAGAATAAAACTCGTTCTTCTACATTAATTCCATATCACCATTGGGCGGAAATGGAAATAATGCATATAACTCATAAACAATGTGATGATAGTATTTCTATTAAACAACTTTGCTAAGAAATAATAATCATCATCAACTTTATTGCAGCGGAAACAAGAAATATATATTTCTCTAGTTCAAGAGCAATTCTTCATCTTTAACTGTTCTCTAAAAATTGATCACTTTGATACAAAATTTATCAGAGATTTAAGCTTTCAACATAAGACTCATAGAATTATAGTACTGTTATCATCAACATTGGTTAGAAAATAACAATACCATATTTTAACTTTAAAACAAATATCTTTCTTTTGTCATAGCAAAAACTATCTGAATCTGATTTCATCCATAGGGCAAAAAACATTGCTAAGAACAGTTCTTCTAATTAAATTTTCCCGTTGGTTCCAATTTAATTGGACGATAAAACTTTACTTTGCAAGGGAAACTTTTCAATATTCTATACAGAAATAATTATGTACTCTTTTACTCTCTAAGCAATTTTAACCGGTTGGTTCAAAAAAACATTAGAGAAGCAACAATTCAATCTTTTACTTTAGCTCTATTCACTTTTAAAAGAGCACTTTTATTTTTATTTGCAGCGGAAACATGATAGAAAATTCATGAACTTTTTCTTTTTACAGAAACTTTTCTTTCACTAAATAAAAATTCATGAACTTTATTATTTTCTTTATAAAATTCATGAACATTTCTTTTTCTGAAAATTTTCTATTTTCATTTTCAGAAACTTTTTCTGTTAACTTTTCTATTTTCTAAACAAAAAATTTTGTTGGAAAAAATTGCATAGAAAATCTATCTGAAATCTGCCCAAAACCTGGACAAAAACTAAAATAAAGGAAAAGGAGCAGCAGCCGCGCCAGCCTCGGCCCAGTGTGCGGCAGCGCCTCCCGGCCCAAAAGGCCCGCAGCGAGTGCGCGGTTGCGGCCTGGTCCTCCTCTGCTTTCGGCCCAGCTGGCCCCTGCCGGCCTAGGGTTTATATCCCAGCCGTCCGCTTTGATCCGACGGTGGCCCGCTCTCCTCGCTGGATCAAAACCAGTCCATCGTGCCGATCGGGAAACCCTAATCCTTTTCTCTCTCTTTCGACTGTCTCTCGTCTATATCCTGTAGCGGGGGGTTCGGGCTTCGCCGGCTGCCGGCGATGGCGACGAACCACCGCGCCGGCCAGCGTCTTTCCCCTCCCCCTCTGCTCCGCGCTAGCCCCTTCCCTTTCCCCTTCTTTCTTCGTTCTCCTGCTTGCGAGAGAGTGATAGATGCTGCGGGTAAGAGCCACGCCGGCGGCCGGCGACGGCGCCGCGCGAGCACCCTTTCTCTTCTTTTCCCCTTCCCCTTTTTGTTCTTTAGACAGAAAGAGAGATACGAGGTCGAACCCTCCTCTGCTCCCCTTGTATTCGACACGGCGGAGCGGTCGACGGTGGCGCCGTTGCCATCCCTTTCGCCGGTCGCGCGTTCCCTTACGGTGAGCGCGCCGCCGTCGAAAGGTTTGGCCGCGGTGCCCTTTGCCCCTCTCGGGGTGGTTCTTCGTCCGGACGGCTCGGCTTGCCGATGCCCGTTCGGATCGAGAGGAACTGGCGCGGCCGGAGTGGCGGCGCACTTTGCCGGCGGGCCAAGGCCTTCTCCGATGTACTTTTGTTTTCTTTACTCTGCCCTGTTCTAGGGTTCTTCGGGGAGGGGGGAATTTCTGTTGCTACCGAAAATCCAAAACGCCAACCTGGGCTGATACCATTGATAAAATCTGTTGATCCAGTGGGCATGGGATTCCGGTAGTGGTGATAGGTATTACCTTTTCCTTGTGGCTCGAGGAGCTCCCGGTGCCGGGCATGGTGCCGGTGATGACAGAGAGTAGCGGGGTGGTGGCGGTGCTTCCCGTCAGCACTGCACTAACCCTAAATCGGTAGGGGATGTAGGTGGGGTGTACGGCATCACGACGAACCTCGTAGTGCGAGCCACCGGCCCCCACCTCTTTATATAGTGCAGGTGACAGGGGGCCGTCAACCATAGTGGGTTGAGCGCCCCCGATCAGGGCGTGGATCTAAGGGCCCGGTGGGCCGTTGGGCCCACACGGTGGAGATCATCCTAACACGAACTGCTTTGTCCTGGGCGAACTGTGAAGGGCTGGTCACTCTGGTGGTGCGCGATGAGGCGACGTCATCATAGGCTGGTGGTGAGCGATGCGACAACGTCATCTGACCCCAATTGCAATCCGCGTGCAGCCAAGCACCCTTTCTCGCCAGAACGCGTGCTCGATCGTATACCTGGTTTCCTTTATAATTAAAGCTCTACGTGAGAGAGCGATGCCTCCGAGAGCAAAGAGGGGTAATATCATCAGAAGTCGTATAACTTGCGTCGCACGTTCAGTTTGGTGCTAAAACTTTGAAAATACGGTATACATTTTTTGATTGTATGTATCATATTTTGTGCATACTCTATTTCGCATACAAATATGTACATATTTCACAAATACAATAAAACTATGAGCTCACTTGCAATTTTTTCATATAACTCACTTTGGAATATCTTAGATATACTATATGAACATACTAAAAATAATAAAGTAGATTATATACTATCACATGGTAGCATATGAGAAATGGGTGTTACTACACCCGGTAGTAGGATGCATTTTCATATGCGAAAACTAACCAACAAAAAGCATGCGCCAGGACTCGAACCCAAAAAACAATTGATTTAACATGACCCGCAAAAAAAACACGAAACACGAAACGGTCTAGGCACTAAGACATTCTAGTCGGGTTGTTTAGTATGGATAACCAGAACGACATTTTTTTAGGTGTACTAGAACGACATACATGTACTTGACGAGGACTCATGTGGAGCTTAATTGGGCTGTGGATACTACGGTTCATTTTGTGCACGCTATTTTTGTTAAAGATTATTTGTAGAACATAAGTAATAAAATGCGTTCACATATTTGTGTGTTAAAAATATTATACATACAGATATTAGTAGTTATGGACATTGAAAATGTTTATTAAATAAATATTTTAAATGGATCCAAAAAATATACACCTGCGGCTTATACTTAAATTGTACAAAATGATGAACACAAACATTTACTAAATATTTATGAATATTCACATGTGTAAAAAAAATATTCGTGACTTATATTCAAAAAAATTATATAACTTAAATGTTACCCACAACCGAATGTTCATATTAACAGTTTAAATTTTAAATTATGAATATTTTTAATTATACAAACATTCAACTATACAAATGTGCGTATATATAATTATTGAAGTGTTTGTATAATTAAAATAATATTTTTGAATTTTAATTTTGAAAACCAAATACGCAATACCATATTTACATATTACAAATATTTATAACTTAAAAAAATAGAACGGATGAAATGGGCTGAATATCCGTAGCCTATTAAGCTCCATATGGGTCCTCGTTTAATACATATACATTCGTTATCCATATTAGACATGTCGACTTGCTCGGGAGTAGTGGCTAAATTGTATCCAGTTGAAATAGTTAGTTGCTGGTTTGAGTCTTGGTAATGCTTTTTTGGTGTTAATTTTTGCATTTGCATTCTTGTACTAAAAAATAGTTGGTCGTCGAGTCTCATTTGCATTCTCGTACTAAAAAATAGTTGGTCGTCGGGTCTAGTCCTAGCATACGCTTGTTGTTGTTAACTTTGACATCTATGTGCAGTATTATGGTTCTGTTTTCTGTAAATAAAAAAGTGAGGGAGTTTTGTGCAAAAATTCATCACCGTGGTTGAATTTTTCCGCAAATAAAAAAAATCCAGGGTGATCAATGTTAAATACATCGCGCCTAGCACCATTAGTCACTGACAAGTGGGGCCATACACATGGATACGCCTGCATACACGTACTCTGACTGTTCTGGACGCTTGTGTCAAGTTAGGTGACCAGAATATCATATTTTCAAAGTTCTAGCACCAAACTGAACATGCAACACAAATTCTATGACTCCTCGTGATATTACCTCGAGAGCAAAATAGTTGAAACGTTGGACTGATCATCTTATTGGAATTTAGCTTCAATACCAGCAAGCTTCTACTACTTATTAGTTGGGGACTTGGGGTACATCCGAATATATCCTGTCAAAATCACACACTGCTCGTATTGACTTGAGCCGGCCGGTCGCTAGCCAGAGGATCCATGAGTGTACATACACATAATACTCAAACAGACGATCGCAAGATAGTTGGGCGATTAATGGGCACGTCCACGTCGGACCGACAAGAGAGAGGACATGGAGAAAGAAACCTCTGTCCCGCGCGCGAACCTTCACGCTACCAAGCTTTAGCGCGATGCTCGGCCTCGGTTGTACGCCCGCGGATGAGCGCCATCCTTTTTTTCTTGAACTGTACTAAACTTGAGATATTTATTTTGGGACGGAAGTAGTACGTACTTACATTCATTTCTATGAATGCACAGAAGCATATTTTATCCCTATAGCACCTTCGAGAGACTAAATTAGAACATCATCCTTCATATCCGGAAGACCCAAAATAAATCCAGAAAAATACGACCAAGTCTAAAACTTAAACACCGAGGGTTAGTTTCATCATAAGAAACCCAACAATCTAAGTTATGCTCAGTTTGTAAGCGTCAATATATTTGTCAAGATATAAGTGAAAAGACAAGTAATAGTCGTTCTTTATTGATGCTTGAGGTTACAAATATATAGGGTCTATTTGGATACCGTCCACACTGAATCATGCCTAAAGCCTCCCTGAAATGTGCTCGAAGCGTGTTTGGTTGTTGTCCTCAAAATGTGTTGCTAGCATGACCTGGTTACCTCATTATGTTTAGCCTAGAATCTCTCACCCAGGCAGTGCGCTTAGGCCAACTCCAGCACGTGACCCTATCCCGGCGCGAACATATACATTGCCAAATTGAAAGCATGAGAGGGGGGGGGGGGGGATTTTTTGAGATGTCTACCGCGGACACTTTGGAGACGAAGGTTACATTTTGGCAGGTGGGACCACCTGGTCTGATCTATTTTTTCATACTACTCCTGCTTGTCTTTAATTATTATTTTTCTTAACAAATTCCTCTACGACATGTTCATGTCAAATGGTTCAAAAACAAGGAACAAGAGTGACACGATCTGGCTTTTTCCATAACACGACCATTAAAGTCACTGTTTTTCCTTTCCAAAAATTCGTCCAATATATTAATAAGATGTACTCTTTTTTTGCATGGTAATACGTGTCTCATTCATATCATAAAGATTAAAGTACAAGTCACATAAGGACCGACATGACAAAACTGAAAAGATAGCAGAATATCTCTGAGCTTGACACCAACGCCCATTACATGCCTCCGGCACTACGACAACAGCCACCGAAGAAAAGATTGATGGATCACCTCCTCCCCCGAGCTCGATGCGGCTCCATCGCTGATATGCAGCTTTGCGGACCTCCAAGGTGGCTCACCAAAAGTGAAGCCCTTACCGTTGAACGAATCAGGCCGGAGCAACACCCCAGACACGCCATCGAACTCCAGATCTGGCACCCCACCGCGACTAAGACGCCGCAGAAGGAAACCATACCTGCCATCCACGAACCACAAACCCAACACATGCTGCCCGCGGCCAGCCGCGCGCGGCCGCCCAGCGTGATAATAATAGTATTACTAAAACAAGTGGTGAAAACTGGAAGCTATTA
Organism: Aegilops tauschii subsp. strangulata; assembly: GCF_002575655.3. Classification (NCBI taxonomy): domain Eukaryota; kingdom Viridiplantae; phylum Streptophyta; class Magnoliopsida; order Poales; family Poaceae; genus Aegilops; species Aegilops tauschii. The sequence goes on along the minus strand of NC_053037.3, from coordinate 33,031,061 downwards.
AGAATGGATTAATGGATGTGTCCACGTCGGATCGAGAAAAGAGAGAAAAGACAGACAAAACGGACATGCGAAGGGGTGACGCGTGCCTGTGCCTGGCGGATGGGGCTTGCCTGCTCCCGCCGCATGCTCCATACGGGGGGAAGGGACAAACGCCCTGTACAGAACGTAAGGGAGGATGGGAAAATACGGGAATTATATATTTTGGTTAGAAACGGGGAGGAAAAAGTGACGCAACCGTTGGATGTGAAATGAGCGAAGAGGGAGTACGGATGGAAGCATGTGGCGGTCCAGGCGTGTTTTGCCAATCAATACGGTCTTGTATCTGTCCGCTTGGCGGTTCGGACACACTTTTTCCCGCAAACCGGAAACAAAGTGGGGGACTTTACGGGCATCCGGACTTTGCGGCCAACCGAAAACCCTTGTAAACCAGTGAGGAACTTCAGTTTTCCTATCCCTTTCTGAACTCGATTTATTTTTGTATCAAGAAGGCTAAGACATCTTAAACTGTACAATTGGGATATCGCCGAAGGAAGATTGTGCAAAGCATCACAATAATTCAAGCTCAAAATTTGAAGGTTTTGTAGGGAGCCAATGGATTCTGGAAGACAAGATATGCCAGTATAATCAAGATCAAGTAGGCATAGATGTATCAGTCTTCCTATATAATCTGGAATGCTTTGTACAAGTGAACACAAAGAAGCAAATCTCTTGAACAATGAATCCTCAATGCTCTGTGGACCATGAACGGTAAAGAAAGTCCTCACCTTAGCCTCCACCTTATTCATGCTAGGCAACACTAATTTATCCTTCTTACTCACGGCAGTAACTCGTCGTAGTTTTGACATATTATCACTACTTAATGTCTCAATATTATCAATGAAACACTCTTCTTTTGATATAGTCAAAGCGAGCTGTCTTAAGAGGTCATGCATTTTGCATTCAGCCTGGTTAAAAGATTCGTTATCTGCTTGGAGGAGATTCCGATGGATTAGCTCATAGTAGTACTCCTCTGCTGTCTCTTCTAGAAGTTGGCCTTGTTGCTCCTCAATGAAGCCTTCAGCAATCCATAACCTGGTAATTACACGGCGAAGAATGGTAGAATCTTCAATATACAGTGCACAATAAAGGAGACACCGCTTCAGACGATATGCTAACTCATTGTAGCTTAGATACAAAGCTCCTTCTATTTCATCAGAGAGCATGTTCTAGGAGCAAGCATATCTTCTCAAAATCTTTTTCCACTCATTATCTGTTCGATCCCTGCTTGCCAGAACACTGGCGGTAACTTTTATTGCAAGAGGGATGCAACCGCATTTAAGGTCCATCTCCCTCCTCCGAGACTGCAGTATCCTCAATCTCGAGCTCTAAGATATAAGTGACTCCAGCATGTGTCCAGCTGACCACATCTGGTATATGCTCAACACTCACCACACTGACTAACAATCTCGCCGCATTTTGTGCGCGTGTGAAAGGCATGTCAACCTTTTCTGTCTTACCAATGAGACCACCCAAACTCCAACCAATCAGAAAATGTTTTACATATCTAGGTGGCACCCCATAAAAGCGAACCCATACCTTCTGTAGAGGTGTACCTTCAGGTTCCTCCTGCTTCCACTCATCGAAAGCGATAACAATGTTTGTACTCGTCACTCGGCATAAACCCCACTTAAGAAAATGCATCTGATCCTCTTTAGTGGGACAATCAACCTTATAAGACTGACCATCTAACTGCTCCAGAATCCAGTGGTGATTACCCGGCACTAACTCACGTAACTGTCTGATAATCTGAGCTTCGGACAACTGCCCATTAGTAACTCTGATAGCAACCGGGAAAGAGCTCTCAACCATCTGTGGTAGAGGATCGACCTCCGGTGTCTCAAAAAACATCAATTCCTTACAGCATACCCCAAAAATGTTAATGGCCGGCTTGGGACCGGAGAGGAGAGGGCATTCCCCAGTCACATGCTGGGAACGAAGACAATACTCGCAAAGCTCATTAGTACACTCTGCCACGAAGTGACCCGGCTCACCACATCTATAGCAAGGCAACTTCTTCTTCTTAATCGCCCACTTAGATAGTTTCTCTCCCTCCGCTTTCTCCGACCCTTTGTCAGACGTGCCCTCCCGATGTTTGGTCCCTCCCGAAGTCACCGGAACCTGCACTGCTGCCAAAGCCCTAACCGCATCAACTGCCGCTGCGGGTAACGTGGATGGATCTCCCACTGTATCTGCCCCGTGCTCGATCTCCTCACCCGACGCCTCCTCTATAGCTGGCGGTGGTGGCGGTGGGTAGTGCCGTGGCGGTGGTGGCCGTTTCCCTCTCCCACCGCGGCGATAGCCACCTCGGAAGCGATCTCTGGGTCCGGCGACACCTTCAACGAAATGACCGGGCGGCCCTTGAAATTGTCCCGCGTCCTCATCAGAATATCGAGTAAAGCCCCGGCCGCCACCGGACGAAGATCCACGGTGTATTCCCTCACCATATGCATCGTATCCGTCATCTCCCCACTGCACGTATCGATTGAAATTCTTTCCATCTCTACTGTAACCAGTATATCCACCACGCCCGTTCGCCCCGCGACCTCGTCCAAGGGCCAGAGCCTTGGCTGCCGGTGGCTGAGTTGGATCCTCCTGCTAACGTACAGTAGGCAGAGCAGCGTGCGTCGTCGCCGTAGCCCTGGCAGAATCGGTCGCCGCACCCTGCCGCACGACGGTCGGAGCACCCCGGCCAGCTCCGGCTCTGGGTTTCGTCCCCGTAGCCGACGGTCTCTGAAGATGCAGTCCGCTGCGCCCGGCATTGCCATTCACACCAGCCGGCAACGCACCGCGGCCGGCGCCACCAGCGCCAGCCATCAGCGGAACGCTACGCCCAACACCGCCCGCAGCGGCGGCTCCAAGAACCAGAGGAGCACCACGAGCAGTACCTCTCGTAGGAACGGCGCCAGCGGCACCAAGAACCGGAGGAGCACCACGACCAGTACCTCCCGTAGGAGCAGCGCCAGCAGCAGACGGTGGCCCGCGACCTGACATGCCGCATGCGCGAGAGACCCTCCTCGCCCGTCCCGAGCCGAGCGAAGGAAAACCCGAAGCCGAAACCCTAGAATCAATCGACGCTATCCCTAGCAGTGTCGATACATGCACGTCCGGATGATTTGGAGACAGAGAGGCTTGGGCCTCTGGCTGGGCCTCGCCCGAACCGAGAAACTCCACGACCTTCACTGTGTCCCGTAGTACATCCACCGCAGGCCCAAGGCCCAATAACGAACCCTTTCCGAACGGCGGCATGCTCGAGGTAGGTTTTCAATTCCATTTTGATGCGTATGCAGTGGTTGTTGGCGAGCGTGTGCAGATAGATTTACGTCCTAAGGCGCCGGAGGTGGTCGATTTGACGGCACCAACGGCTTCTTCACGACCAGGCGGACGATTTTGGGTATTTTTGGAGAGCGGGGACGAAGAACAGGTGGAGGTTCAGGTTCCCACAAGAACACTTGTGGCCTCGCAGGGTGCGCTGTGTTGCCGGAGCCTAACGCCACAACAATTCGCCGTCGATCCAAAGTTCACATTTCCAAACCGCTGATGAAACCATGGATCGGACCAATTCCTAAGGTAATCCGCGAACCTGTAACTTTGTCAGATTTTTTGCCGGAAAACTGGACTATGGTCACGAGGAAGAAGAAGAAAGGGAAGATTTTCCGGCCACCGCCGCCGCCAGGATCGCCGGTGGCGAAATCGGCGAGCGAGATTCGCGCAGCCAGAAGGGCTCGTTTGAACTCGTTATTGGGCCTTGGGCCTGCGGTGGATGTACTACGGGACACAGCGAAGGTCGTGGAGTTTCTCGGTTCGGGCGAGGCCCAGCCAGAGGCCCAAGCCTCTCTGTCTCCAAATCATCCGGACGTGCATGTATCGACACTGCCAGGGATAGCGTCGATTGATTCTAGGGTTTCGGCTTCGGGTTTTCCTTCGCTCGGCTCGGGACGGGCGAGGAGGGTCTCTCGCGCATGCGGCATGTCAGGTCGCGGGCCGCCGTCTGCTGCTGGCGCTGCTCCTACGGGAGGTACTGGTCGTGGTGCTCCTCCGGTTCTTGGTGCCGCTGGCGCCGTTCCTACGAGAGGTACTGCTCGTGGTGCTCCTCCGGTTCTTGGAGCCGCCGCTGCGGGCGGTGTTGGGTGTAGCGTTCCGCTGATGGCTGGCGCTGGTGGCGCCGGCCGCGGCGCGTTGCCGGCTGGTGTGAATGGCAATGCCGGGCGCGGCGGACTGCATCTTCAGAGACCGTCGGCTACGGGGACGAAACCCAGAGCCAGAGCTGGCCGGGGTGCTCCGACCGTCCTGCGGCAGGGTGCGGCGACCGATTCTGCCAGGGCTACGGCGACGACGCACGCTGCTCTGCCTACTGTACGTCAGCAGGAGGATCCAACTCAGCCACCGGCAGCCAAGGCTCTGGCCCTCGGACGAGGTCGCGGGGCGAACGGGCGTGGTGGATATACTGGTTACAGTAGAGATGGAAAGAATTTCAATCGATACGGGCAGTGGGGAGATGACGGATACGATGCATATGGTGAGGGAATACACCGTGGATCTTCGTCCGGTGGCGGCCGGGGCTTTACTCGATATTCTGATGAGGACGCGGGACAATTTCAAGGGCCGCCCGGTCATTTCGTTGAAGGTGTCGCCGGACCCAGAGATCGCTTCCGAGGTGGCTATCGCCGCGGTGGGAGAGGGAAACGGCCACCACCGCCACGGCACTACCCACCGCCACCACCGCCAGCTATAGAGGAGGCGTCGGGTGAGGAGATCGAGCACGGGGCAGATACAGTGGGAGATCCATCCACGTTACCCGCAGCGGCAGTTGATGCGGTTAGGGCTTTGGCAGCAGTGCAGGTTCCGGTGACTTCGGGAGGGACCAAACATCGGGAGGGCACGTCTGACAAAGGGTCGGAGAAAGCGGAGGGAGAGAAACTATCTAAGTGGGCGATTAAGAAGAAGAAGTTGCCTTGCTATAGATGTGGTGAGCCGGGTCACTTCGTGGCAGAGTGTACTAATGAGCTTTGCGAGTATTGTCTTCGTTCCCAGCATGTGACTGGGGAATGCCCTCTCCTCTCCGGTCCCAAGCCGGCCATTAACATTTTTGGGGTATGCTGTAAGGAATTGATGTTTTTTGAGACACCGGAGGTCGATCCTCTACCACAGATGGTTGAGAGCTCTTTCCCGGTTGCTATCAGAGTTACTAATGGGCAGTTGTCCGAAGCTCAGATTATCAGACAGTTACGTGAGTTAGTGCCGGGTAATCACCACTGGATTCTGGAGCAGTTAGATGGTCAGTCTTATAAGGTTGATTGTCCCACTAAAGAGGATCAGATGCATTTTCTTAAGTGGGGTTTATGCCGAGTGACGAGTACAAACATTGTTATCGCTTTCGATGAGTGGAAGCAGGAGGAACCTGAAGGTACACCTCTACAGAAGGTATGGGTTCGCTTTTATGGGGTGCCACCTAGATATGTAAAACATTTTCTGATTGCTTGGAGTTTGGGTGGTCTCATTGGTAAGACAGAAAAGGTTGACATGCCTTTCACACGCGCACAAAATGCGGTGAGATTGTTAGTCAGTGTGGTGAGTGTTGAGCATATACCAGATGTGGTCAGCTGGACACATGCTGGAGTCACTTATATCTTAGAGCTCGAGATTGAGGATACTGCAGTCTCGGAGGAGGGAGATGGACCACATGACATGGATACGAATGAGGGTGGTAGTGCGCCCGGAAACGAGGAGAAGGGCGCCGAGGATATACTGCCGGAGTCGGATAAGGGGCCTACGCCAGATAAAGTAGCCAGTTCTACCAAACAGGCGCCCTCGTCCACTACTCCGGTGAACACGCTTCGTTTTGGTTCTTTTGCACCGGGGTCGGCTCCTAGCCGGTTATGGAGCACCAGGGTTGAGGCAGACGACCCGGCCGAGCTTGAGTTACCACCAGTGCCGAATCTAGTCGGCGATGTGACGTTTGCGGAGTCCACACCCGGGGCGCGGGCCGTGTCTGAGAGGGTGGCTGCGGGAGGGGCGCCTAGACAGGAGGTCTGTGGCAGTTCCCCCATTTTGACGTCTCCGGCCGATCTGGGGGTGAGGTGCGGGAAGGAGTCCCGTGCTATAACCCCTCCACAGGATCATATCCTCCGCAGTGGCGCTTCGGGGGTGAGATGCGGGAAGGAGTCCCGTGTCGCAACTCCTCCACCATGTTGCATCGATCAGGGCAGTCGAGGGACGGCGGTGTCCGCGGGTGACAAGGGGGGCGGGATCTGTGAGCAGGCGTCTCCACGGTCCTTTTCCCCTGTGGCACAGGCGGCGGAGGTCCACTCCACAGCGCCCTCCCCTCCTTCACCGACGATAAGGGAGGGGCGTGGGAGTCCTGACCGCACCCTTGGCGGGAAGACCACAGAGGAGCTCATCGCCTTTGGCGGGATTGCGGATCCGGTGTCGGCTGGCAGGCGTGTCAGTAACCGGATCCAGGGACAGCCGGACGCGGACGACTTGCAGTTAGCGCGTGCCAAGAGGGCCGCCATGCTGCGTCATGCTGAGATCACAGCAGGTACGTCCTTTGATACAAGTTGTTCCATTTTATACTTCTCTGAGAATGAAATTGTTGATAAGGCAAATGACTTAGGCATTTCTTTGGGGTCAAATGAAACCGAGATCGTCAAATCAGTTAACGATCTTTTAGACTTGGAAGCGGAGAGGGCTTCAGAGATCATTCATAATCTTGCCTCTGTCCAACCTTTAAATGATAATGACATGAACAATTTAGGCATTAATGATCTAACAAATATTTGTCATAATCTCTTACCGAGTGACGAGGCTGAAGAGGAAGAGGATGTAGAGAACACAGATACGGTCGAAACTCTCTTGAGAGAGGACGGACTATCTGTTATAGATGATTCTTCCGTACCGCAGGGTGTTGAGGAGAAGCCCAAACGACCCTGGAAGCGGAAAATTTATCCTACTTCGGCAGTACGTAGAAGTGCTAGAGTAAAACTTAAGAAAAAATTCCATGATGATCTATGAAAGGACTCTTTTGGAATAGCAGAGGTCTAGCAGACTTGGCTAAACAAAGATTCTTAGCAGAGACAACTTTAGAGCATCACTTAGATTTCATTGCACTTTTAGAAACTGGACGAGATAATTTCACATCCCAATTTCTTCAAACATTGTCCAGTGGTATCGACTTTGATTGGCACATTCTACCCCCTAGAGGAAGATCCGGTGGGATTTTACTAGGTGTACGGTGTGAGTCGTTAGAGGTGCTTAATGTGGTGCAGGGAGATTTTTCGGTTAAATTTAGGGTGCGATCAAAATTGGATGGATTCCGATGGTCGCTAGTTGCAGTGTATGGGGCTGCGCAACCTGAATTTAAACCTGACTTTGTTGCCGACTTAGTGAGGATTTGTGGAGATGAAACTCTGCCATTACTAGTCGGGGGAGATTTTAATATCATTCGGAGAAGAGAAGAAAAGAATAATGACAATTTCGATGGCCGGTGGTCAATGATGTTTAATATGATTATTGAGAGTCTCAATTTGAGAGAAATTGAGCTCACCGGTAGACAGTTTACATGGGCTAATTCGTTACCCACTCCGACATATGAGAAGTTGGATAGGGTACTTTCTAGTGTGGAGTGGGAACAAAAATATCCCATGGTGTCGGTTCATACGATGCAAAGAGCGATCTCGGACCATACACCACTCCTTTTAGATTCGGGAGAGGCTACCCATACGATGCAAACAAGAATACCTTTTCCTTCGAGCAAAGTTGGTTTGAGCGAGAAGGATTTATGGAGATGATTGCACGCGAATGGGTTTTACCAGTTATGGGTACGACGCATGTCGAGAGATGGCAGAATAAGATTAGACATCTCCGACAATTTCTGAGAGGTTGGGCCAGGAACGAGAGTGGGATTTACAAGAAGAAAAAAGAAAGTCTAACTCAACTCATTGAGGCACTAGATGTAAAAGCTGAAACAACTCTTCTTTCTGTGATTGAGCATCGCACCAAGTCAGAGGCTGAGCAAGGCCTACGTGCTCTCTTGAGAGAGGAGGAACTCAAGTGGGCACTGCGTGCGAAATCGCTTAAAGTTGTACAAGGGGACAACAATACACAGTTCTTCCATATGATTGCAAATGGTAAACATAGGAAGAAGAAGATTATACAGCTTGAACAAGACGAAGGAACAATTGTGGGGCATGAAAATCTGAAATCATATATTTCCAATTATTATAAAAACCTTTTTGGGCCCCCGATTACTTCCACGGTGTCTCTTGATGAGTCGGTGATTGATGATATACCTCAATTACAGGCAGCGGAGAATGATATTCTCTCGGCACCGTTTACTGAAAAAGAAGTTCATCTGGCCATAACTCAAATGAAGCCGAATAAGGCACCGGGACCAGATGGGTTCCCAGCTGAATTTTATCAGAAATGTTGGCATATCATTAAAGATGATCTTATGCCTATGTTTCATGATTTTTTTTATGGCCATTTGGAGTTGTTTCACCTCAACTTTGGTACAATAACATTATTACCAAAGAGGAATGAGGCGGTCAGAATAGAACAATTCCGACCCATTTGCCTGCTGAATGTGAGTTTTAAATCTTTTACAAAGGTAGGAACCAATAGATTGACGCAAGTTGCTCACTCAGTGGTTCAACCTAGTCAGACAGCTTTCATGTCTGGACGACATATACTCGAAGGAGTGGTTGTCTTACATGAAACACTCCATGAAATTCATTCAAAGAAACTAGACGGGGTTATCTTAAAAGTGGATTTCGAGAAGGCTTATGATAAAGTAAAATGGCCTTTTCTTTAGCAGGCAATGCGTATGAAGGGTTTTAGTGAACGCTGGAGACACCAGGTGAATACTCAAGTCCAGAAAGGTAGTGTCGGAATTAAGGTGAACGATGATATCGGTCACTACTTCCAGACGCATAAGGGGTTGAGACAAGGGGATTCCATGTCACCTCTTCTGTTCAATATTGTGGCAGATATGCTGGTCGTCATTATTGGCAGGGCCAAGCAACATGGCCATGTAGAAGGTCTAGTTCCTCATCTGATTGATGGAGGAGTGTCCATTCTACAATATGCTGATGACACTATCCTTTTCATGGAACATGACATGGCTAAGGCACGTAATATGAAACTTATATTGTGTTTATTCGAACAATTGTCTGGATTAAAAATTAATTTTCATAAGAGCGAGGTGTTCTGCTTTGGGAAGGCTAAAGAAGAGGAACATACTTACAGACAATTGTTTGGATGCGAAGTCGGTGCTTTACCATTTAGTTACTTGGGTATTCCGATTCACCACCATAAGCTCTCCAATAAGGAATGGAAATGTATTGAAGAACGAATTGAAAAAAAACTCAGCTGTTGGAAGGGTAAGCTGATGTCATATGGAGGTCGACTAGTTTTGATTAACTCCGTATTGACTAGCATGCCAATGTTTTTACTTTCGTTCTTCGAAATTCCGAAAGGGGTCCGCAAGCGGCTTGATTTCTTTCGATCTCGTTTCTTTTGGCAATCTGAGGAGTCCAAGAGGAAGTACCGTCTCGCACGATGGGATATCCTTTGTCGACCTAAAGACCAAGGGGGGCTCGGAATTGAGAACTTGGAAGTTAAGAATAAATGCCTTATGAGCAAATGGTTGTATAGGTTAGAGACAGAGCCGGAGGGCATGTGGTCTCAAATCCTACGCAATAAATACTTGCACTCGAAAACTCTAGCTCAGGTTACTATCAGACCGAATGATTCACCGTTCTGGAAGGGACTTATGAGAACGAAAGATTTGTTCTTCCGTAGGATCAAATTCGTGATTGGCAACGGATGTCAACAAGATTTTGGGAGGACACGTGGCTAGGAGAGACACCTCTGGCCTTACAATATCCTACCCTTTATAATATTGTGCAACGTAAGGAAGATTACGTAGGTAAGGTTTTTCAAAATACTCCCTTGAACATCCAGTTCCGCCGTACGTTAGTGGGGGAGAGATGGACAGCCTGGATGCACCTGGTTCGGAGGTTGATCGAAGTTCGGCTCTCCAACAGGCCAGATTCCATGCACTGGATGTTAACTAAGAATGGATATTTACGGTGAAATCATTTTATACGGATTTGATTAATTCTGGTCCCCTCTCAAGATCACTTCATATTTGGAAGATTAAGGTTCCTTTGCGGATTAAAATTTTCATGTGGTTCGTTCATAAGCAAGTAATACTCACAAAGGATAACTTAATTAAGAGGCGATGGGTAGGAAACGCGCGGTGTTGTTTCTGTGCTCAAGACGAGACAATACAACATTTATTTATTGAATGCCCACTTGCCAAGTTACTTTGGAGAACGATTCATATAGCTTTTAATATCAACCCCCCTATAAATATTGCGTCTTTGTTTGGGGCGTGGTTAGCTGGGGTTGAAAAGTTCATGGCAGCCCGTATTCGGATTGGAATATGTGCATTATTATGGGCTATATGGAATTGCAGAAATGATATGATATTCACCAGACAACACAACTTAACTTTTTTGCAGGTTATCTTCAGAGCTACAGCTTGGATCCGTACGTGGTCCTTACTCACTCCTATGGACTCCAGGGAGCCTTTGGTTACTGGGTGCAACCAATGGGAGATGGTGGCTCGGGCTATATTCAACCGGTTCGGATGGCGGTCGCATAACAGAATAGGAATCTAGAGAGATTGTCCTCATCATTACCATACCGGTTGTCTTTGTCCGCTTGTACTTTTCAGTTTTTATGCCTTGTGCTTCGCTCCGTTTGCGAGCTGTAAGACCTTTGCGGTGATACTTTCGGGATTTTTAATAAAAGGGCTGCATGCATCATCATGATGCAGAGGCCGGGGGTATACCTCCATTTCAAAAAAAAATGCAGGCATCTTGAAGCTTTCTTTTATTTTTTTGGTCATTGTATACTTTCTGAGCTAGTGTTGTCTTACCGACTCCTCCGGTTCCAACAACAGCGAGCTTGTAAGACTTCTTTTCCTTGTTTGCAAGCACCAAGTCCACCAACTTCCTGCTAGAATGTATGATTTCCTTTCCCACAAGGTTGGGCTCAACAAGGTTGGAACCTTTTATCAGTTTGGATGTTGGACCACTTCCATTAGGTTGTGCACTAGTGTTGAATGTTAAGAATATTTTTTCCTTTGAAATATTCTCTATCTTTTTGTTGAGGGTTCTAATCGGAACAGCAACGTCACGACGTCGACCAATGTTACAAAAGCAAGGGAGAACTAAATGACCTTTACATGCAACCGATTTGCTTGATGATGATGAAGGGTGGTTAGGCAGTAGCTTGCTTCCTTTGCATCTAGCCACGTCCAGAATTTCATCAACATCATATATAACATCTCTCAGTTGGCCAAGCCAATTGTTTACTGCTAACTCTTTTGCCCTCCTTTTCTCAGCATCATATATACAACACTGAATTAGTTCAACTCGTTGCAGCAGTTTTGCGAGCTCTTCTTCCACCCCTAAGATTAGTATGGCTTCATTGGTAACGATATCTTGCAACTTACTGGCATATGATCGAAGCAGAGCTTCTAGTATGGTCGCCATGGATGAGGCAAACTCAGCGCTAGAGATATTCACCAAAGAACACCAGGGTCTGGGTGACTTGTTTAATTTCGGCATGGCAATAACCAAAGGCTGAAAATTAATACACAAGGTATCTTAACATGCGTTGAACTGAGACAAGTCTCAGTAAATATATATTTGTTAGAAGTGTAAACGTGTTCAGTTAGAGATAAGGAGAGATAGAGATAGAATTAGTGACTTTCTTACAATATTGACTCAAAAGATGTGAACAGATATCACTACTTAGTTGATGTTAACATTTAAGAAATATTAGCATAATGAAGCTATGCAACGTACATACAGATATAACTAGATGATACCCCGCGCGTTGCTGCGGGAATCTTGTTAAAAAATATATAAACGGGTGGTACAACAATAATTAAAACTTATGAAAAGCAAACATAGAAGTTCCCTCAATTTATTTTATTTTGAATAAAAACAATAAAATTAAGCATACAACAAAATGATGTATATGAAGTGCAAAATGTTTAAACTACAGTTACCGAAATATCATTTTCTTGCAAAAATGAAACATCAACTACATAGGTATTTTCTCCAAGCATTCAAGACATGCTGTCTAATTTATCTTAATTCATCTGGATAAATAATTCAGACCCAATAAAGCGACACTTAACATACTCAATAAAAATCAATACATATTGTTAGTTCATCAGTTCGCTTGAGTGGACTCAACTGTATGCCAAAACTAAGCTAATAAGATTCACATAGCCCTCCGTTGAGGGCTCCAGTTCGTCAAAATAATTGTACGCCCAAACAAAATATTACTAATCAAGTTTTTTTGACCTTCTCTGACCAACGCCTTTTTTGCCAAAAAAAAGGGAAGAGACACTCTCATAAGAATCATTATGAATGGGAGAAAATATCTTGACATGGATTTTCATGTGTAAGCATAACATGAATCAACAATATAACTTTGATTATGAAATTTCCTCGAATCTGGATGCATGCTCCAAATCCCCGGCGGAAGCTAGTGTAACAGTATCTGAAAGAAATGACACATGTAACTCATGATTACATAATCGATTGCACTTGCTCCCGGCATAAAACTGGTGGACTGAAAATGTGAGAGGTCAATAAATAAAACATGAGTTGAGGAGGGGCAATTGCCTCTGGCTATGGCTGCATTAAGATTTATTTCTTATTTTCCAACACCATGGGTGAAGGTCAAATTTGGTGGTCATCGACATATATAGTGTATGTTCCCATGTTGTTGAATGTTGATTCATATTAGTGACAAAGATGTCAATGGATATGAATGAGAAAAATGATCTTAAATATTATGTATTTTTCTTCTTCCTATTTTTCATATATAAGTGGTCTATGTTTGGCTCAAACTCAGAAGTAACACACACCAATATCTAACCTCACTCGCTTGCATACTTGACAAAGTAAAGCCGTATATCCTGCAAATACAATATATCTATGAGACCGACAAATCATTAGACATCTTCAATTCAAGGGATACTTGAGATCAGTTACGTTAATATGTGCCAAAGAAATTAGAACTAAGGCGCAAGCTGCGCCTGCTTTAAATTACTAAAGCCCCAACAAAAGACCAGAAAGTAACGTGCCAAATATGCATCCAGTTATGATATATGTCCTTTATCCACTAACACCTCTTCCATAGCAATGAGGTCAGTTGAATGGTACACACATCAGTTACCAAATCTTGGATTGAAATTCATTTTACCTATTTCCCTTGGCAATCCCTTATTAGCAGCATCTTCCAACATGCTATTCCCTCTGCAAAATCTGAAAACTGAATGGGCATGGAATGGAATAAGTCAATTGCTAGATGCGCTCAACAACTGACTGAAATCAAGAAACACCAATCGCTCTTGCGCCGCGCCGACAGTCTGGAGGAGGTGGAATGCTATAGTTAGCAATGAGGAGATTGTTGTGGTTGTCCGAAATTCCGAGTAGAGGAGGATGCGGCGGGAGAGGTTGTACTCATGCAGTACGCCATCACCATTGCCATCTTCGCTGAATTCAGTAAATCACCAACAGTAGTACTCCCGGAAATTAACTGCCTGCAACTATAAACTGGTGTATTTATCCATATCTTGTGAAAAAACTTTTTATTTTACTGAATTCAAAATTTTCTTTAACACTGTTTACAAAGGAGCTCCAAAAACAGAAAAGAAACAAAGTAACAGGAAACAAAGCAAGTTCGATACAAACCCCTCAGAAATATACTCACCTGTCAGTCCACATAATTCAAGTCCAAAAAGAGTTCTGCTGAGCGAAATATACCGTAAATACAAAGAGGTACCGCTATGGCATCGTTGCTACCCCTTTCCGCCCATGGTGGAGGAGCCTCGAGCCGAGTTTCTTCACATCGAGCATGGCGAAGGCTGGATAGGAAGGAAAGTCTGAGCATTTGTTGCCTTAGATGCTCCAAGCGCAACCTAAGATGATTCAAAGGCAAAAGCTTGAGGATGGGAACAATCATAGTCTGTTGCAAATAGAGAGTGTTGAGCTACCAGGACGGATCCCTATTCCCAGATGGAACACGAGAAGCCGTGCGAGCTGGATGGATGGCACTACATAGGGGTATTTAAGCACACTTTCTCCCGCATTTGCAGCGTAATGGAGGGCGAGGTAATGAGGAGCGATGAATTATGTGGTGCATGGGGGCGTTTCATGTGCATTTGTACCTACATTGTGGCTAGGAGATCATGCGTCATGGAGGTGGAAGGATTGTGGTTGCTTTGGAGCAGTAGCGGCAGGCAAAGTTAATGCGTATTTGTGGCCGGGAGATCGTCGACCGTGGCGGCTGGCCCGTCGTGGCAGCGGCTGATCGGGAGACTGGTCAAGAAGTGCCCGGCGTGGCAGCGTCTTGCCGAGGGACTGGTCGGGGAGCGTAGTAGCGGAGCCGGCGGCTGGTCAATGGGCTTAGAACGTGTCAAAATCCCCACCAACGACCAAATAGGTCAACTATATAGCCCGCGTACGAAAACCTTCCATAGCTCAGCGCAAAACAATAAGCGGTCTTGTCTAAAAAAACAATAAGCGGTTGAGTCCGGAGGCACAACGTTGGCCGGCGTGGAAGCAGGAAGCGTTACTTTTCACTTGGGTCGCGGCAGTACGGGGAATCATGCTGATTGGCTGTTCTTTTTCAAACTGAATGGTGAGGTGGCATGAAGCTGATGTGGACAGTGTGCATGTCTAAAGAATTGGTATAGTGGGGAGCAACTTCTTAAGAATGTAAGATGCACTGAGTAGAGCCAGATATTGTGGTCTAAATTCCTGAACTAGCACTCTGTAGTTCCATTTTTTCTGCTTCTCTCTGGTAAATTAAAATGATTTAATGGTTTGCTTTTCTCAGCTCAAGGGTCATAAATGGCAGCGGCTGCATAGAAGCATACATAAAGAAATAAGAAAAAAATATTGCATTGAGTTACAATATGTACAAATACTAATGAGTAAATGGCACTGGCGGTCTAAGAACTTGCACCGTGGGTGCACTTAGGTCACACAACTTGCAAACCGGAAAAACCCATCACATAACTTGCATTGCGCATGCAATCAAGTCGCGGACTGCAGCTGAACCGGTCGGGAGCTCGGTTTTCTCTGATTTGAGGTCACGCGCGACGCACATGTCGTCTGTGGACGGCCGCTTTTTTGAAGATAGCCCCCTGAACTCTCACGCAATGCCGCATTGAAACTCCCCTATGTTCTCTCTCGCTGCCTCTGTTCGTTGCCGATGGGAGTGGAGACAAGCGGCGCTGCGGCCTCATGGAGCTCGTCAGATGCCAGGCTGCCGGACCAGATGGTGTTCAATCCGACGGTGGAGTTGCCGGTTCTTCGCACTGAATGGCATGGGGGTCCGACGTATGGTGAGTTTCCCCCTCCCCCAATTTTAGTTAGGGTTTTCTCCTTCACGCAATAGATGAATACTGGTGGTGCATCTAATTAGTTTTAGGACTAAGATGTGCGCCGCGCGTGACCTCAAATCAGAGAGAATCGGGCTCCCGACCGGTTCAGCTGCAGTCTGTGACTTGATTGCAATTTGTGTGACTTAAGTGACGGTTTTTTCCGGTTTGCAATTTGTGTGACTTAAGTGCACCCGCGATGCAAGTTCTTAGACCGCCAGTGCCATTTACTCAATACTAATCATAAACTATATTTTTGTTTGTCTGATCCATTCTACCCTTGATTTGTTTTGCATGCGCTAGACTAGAATGATGACAATTTATTCCATCGTAATAATACTAGCAAAGCTCGCTGCCGCCGCGCTAGTCGATACAGTGTGTCTATATGAAGTGAGGGTACATGCAGAGTGGTATCAAGTCAGAAAAGTTGTTGCACATCTTTACTACAATTCTTGTTTGCATTGTAAATTTATTTTGTTGTGTGGTTACCTACTGACGGGCCATGGTAAACTGCCATTGCTTTGTTTATTCCTTTTTTTGAATTGTTGATTGTTTTTTGAGGTATCTACCCGCTTATTTCAAGTGGTTTGTTCGTTCCTTCTCTGTATTGTAAGGTGTTTTCTATTGCCACCTCAAGTGCATAGTAGTTGTTATCGTTAATAGTCCAGGTATTTGGGCCGTCGCATCATGTCTGACACCCTTGGGAAGCCCCTGTACGCCTACAATTCGTCTCGACGCCCTTGGGAAACCCCTGCACGCCTACAATTCAAACGGAGGGAGTAGCAGGAACCAAATCCTCATATATAAGGCCCGCGATCTCTCTAGAAGCAAATCAAGCGGATATGAGGAAGTCGCGAGGCAACACCACGCCCACACCATCGTGTCAATAGCATCAATTACCAACCCGTGCCTGCAAGAAAAAAAAAACGCCTGACACTCAACATCACCCAACCCATGCATGCGTTGTAGAAGAATAAAGATCGTAGCCGCTAAACAGACATGCAATGAGTCCCCCAAAACATATCCCAGTTGATCGAGAAACTAAATTGCCAAAAAATATGCTAAAGGCATCAGCGAGCATCCCCGACCAAATCCCCAAGTGGTACACGTGTTCTTCACCTATTAGCTAACATAACATAGAGGCAATATATTGTGCATGTAAGTTTTTGATGACCATAGATAAATGTCACAAGAAGGAAAAATAATTACCAAGTACACAAAAGAGCATACTTAGAAATATTATCTTTCCACAAACCTGCAGGAAAAAATATATTTCCAAGAATGCAACAGGTACATCATAGTCAAATCTGAAAGCATCAGATTCTTAAAGTTAAAATATGCAAATTGCAAAAAGGATTTTGCTTAATGAAGGTAAATAAAAGTTTGAAGCAGAATAAAGGGTACAATATTCACTTACTGTTTAACCCAAATTATTGTTGGAGTCATTCAACAGGACTAAAGCTTGCTTTCATTTGTTGAAACTTACTATTATCATTACATAAAAAGCATCCTAGGATGTCCATCATCTGCCGCACACACAAATGAAGACCAAATACCAACGCCAGGTGAATGGAAAAGATAGAGCAAACAAAAAAGGCTGGCTGCCATAATTCATGTAATCTATCAAAAAGGAAGACAGAACCAATTAGGCATATATTTTTTGTACTATATGCACACCCTTCAAATCTGAACTAACAATTGATATCCTTATTGCATGAAGCTCAAAACTACCAAGGGAGAACTAAAACTGCAATGGTGCATTTATGTATTACAATGAAGAAATCAGAAGACTCTCCCTTCCATAAGATTTTTTTTTACTGAATTTATGAAATGTAAATTTTTTTTAGGGGTACGTAAATTATTATGTAAGCATGTAAATCTGAGTGTGAGACGTCCTTGGGCTCATTTCCAGCCACACACATATCCTCGCGCTTATGTATAAACACCACGCCTATCGGACTTGCCATGAACCAAGAATTCAAAGCAATTTTTATTTTGCGCAAAAATTGAACCGGTGAAAAATACGTCCTCGAAATCTCAACTCAAGATTAACTCGGTTACGTGCCAATTCTCATCTCTCTTTGACCACCATAGTGTTTTTGTCATGCAAAAGAACTTGCCTATTATATTTTATTTTGCAGGAGAAAGAACTTGCCTATTTTTATTTTTATTTGACGGGAAAAGAACTTGCCTATATATGCTACAAAATAACAACACGAAACAATCAATCTATTCAAAAGCTATTCACTTAAACAATGTGTTTCCTATTCAAAGATGTACAAAGCAGTACAAAAGTCAAATTTAAAACTGCGACAAAGAAGACAACTCTTCCAACTTCCATCCATCTTGTACAACAGCATTCTCACTTCCATCACCAACAGGATAATCTTCTACAAAAGTGAGGAACTTCAGTTTCCCTATCCCTTTTGGAAGCTCATTTATTTCGGTGCCACAAAGATCAAGACATCTTAAGCTGCTCAACAGGATCATTGCCAAAGGAAGAGTGTGCAGATCATCACACCATCTCAAGCTCAGTACTTGAAGGTTCTTTAGGGAGCCAATGGATTCCGGAAGACAAGATATGCCAGTATAATCCAGATTAAGTAGACGTAGATGTATCAATTTTCCTATATACTCTGGAGTGCTTTGTACAAGTGAGTAATTCAGTACCAAAACACGAAGAAGCAGAGATTTCTTGAACAATGTATCCTCAATTCTCCATGGACCCTTAACAGTTAGGAAAGTCCTCACCTTAACATCCACCTTATCCACTCTAGGTAACACTAACATATCTTTCTTACTGACAGCAGTAACACGTCTAAGTTTTGACATATTTCCACCCCTTAATAATTCAACATCTCCAACAAAACATTCTTCTCTTGATATATTTAAAGCAAGCTGCCTCAAGAGGTCATGCATTTTGCATTCAGCCTGGTCAAAACTGTTAATATCTGGCTGGAGGAGATTCCGATGTATTAGCTCGTAGTAGTACTCTTCTGCTATGTCTTCTAGTAGTTGGCCTTGCTGCTCCTCGATGAATCCTTCAGCAATCCATAACCTGGTAACTTCTTCACGCTCAATGATAGAATCTTCAGCATACAAAGCACAATAAAGGAAACACTGCTTCAGACGATGTGTTAACTCATCATAGCTTAGATACAAAGCTCCTTCTATTTCATCCAAGAGCATGTTCTGGGAACCAGCATATTTGCCCAAATACTTTTTCCACTCATTCTCCGTTAGATCTCTGCTTGCCAAAGCACTAGCGGTAACCTTGATTGCAAGAGGGAGGTGACCACATTTACGAACAATCTCAATTCCTGTGTTTCTTAAATTCTGCACTTCTTTCTCTTCGTCAATGTTCATGCTCTTCCAAAGTAGCTCCCACCCCACCTCTGCTGACATGAGATCAACTTGATGGGTATGTTGTATCCCTATTCTCATTGCAATTTGATCATCTCGTGTGGTTACCAATATTATTCCCGCAGTTGTTTCATGAAACGCAGGTCTTAGTAAATCCGTCCACACATTGGAATGCCACACATCATCCAGAACCAAAAAGAAACTCCTTCCTTCAATGGTTTCTGCAAGCTTCCTCTGCAGCTCTGCTATGGTTTCACCTTGCTCATGATGCACACCAATATTCCGAAGAACCTCTTTCAGAAGAGTTACTTCATTGTAGTCTCGTGAAACACAAATCCATGCATGTATCTTGAAGCTTCCTTTTATTTTTTGGTCATTGTATATTTTCTGTGCTAGTGTTGTCTTTCCAACTCCTCCGGTTCCAACAATACCAATCTTGTAGGACTTGTATTCCTTGTGCGCAAGAACTAATTCCACCAACTTCCTGCTGGAATGTATGATCTCCTTTCCCACAGGCCACAAGGTTGGAGCTTCTTATCAGTTTGGATGATGGACTATTTCTTGTAGGCTGTATACTAGTGTTGA
The DNA here is from genome assembly GCF_002575655.3 of Aegilops tauschii subsp. strangulata. Lineage (NCBI taxonomy): Eukaryota > Viridiplantae > Streptophyta > Magnoliopsida > Poales > Poaceae > Aegilops > Aegilops tauschii. The sequence goes on along the minus strand of NC_053037.3, from coordinate 33,011,599 downwards.
ATGTTAAGAATATCTTGTCCTTTGAAATGTTCTCTATCTTTTTGTTGAGGCTTCTAATCCGAACAGCGACATCACGACGTGACCAGATGTTACAAAAGCAAGAGGAAACTGAAAGGCCTGCACATCTAGCTGATCTGCTTGATGGTGATGAAGGATCATCAGGAAGTAGCTTGCTTCCTTTACATCTAGCCACATCTAGGATTTCATCAACATCATATATAACATCTCTCAGTTGGCCAAGCCAATTGTTTACTGCTAACTCTTTTGTCCTCCTTTTCTCAGCATCATATATGCAACATTGTATCAGTTCTACTCGTCGCAGGACTTGTCTGAGCTCTTCTTCCACCCCAAGGATTAGTATGGCCTCATCTGTAATGATATTTTGCAACTTACTGGCACATGATCCAAGCAAAGATTCAAGTATGGCTGCCATGGATCAGACAAACTCGGCAAGTGAGATCAACCAAAAACACCACAGTGACTTGATTCTAAGAATGGCAGAAACTGGAAGCGATAAGGTATCTTAGCATGCTTTCGAAAATGAGATAAGGCTCTACAGATACACGAGAAGATATCACTATCTTGTTGCTATTTACATACAGGTCCAGCACCTTGAATAGCGCCAAGTATCCAGGACTAAATTCCAGAGCTGCCACTGAGTATTTTAATTTGTTTTTTGTTTTTGCAAATTTACACGTGTTTTAGCAAGCAAAAATATTTATTGGTTTGTCCTGCCCAGTCAAGGGCGCCATCCAATGGCAGCTGCATAGCAGTCTATATAGCGATCGAATTACAAAAAATGTTGCATCGAGTTATATATCTATCTGTTACAACAGATAGATTGATCATCCAGCCAAAATTTCCTTTTTCTGATCTATCTTCTCCGCGACTAGCTGTATGTAAACTAATTTATACGATTTTAGTAATGAAAGTCAAGTCGATTGCAAGTCATTACCTCACAAACTACTTTTCCAACAAGGAAAAACCGTCAATAATAAGAATCCATATATAGTGATCATCATGCATCTGGAAGAAGCAGTTTGCTATATATGATGATCAGTCCATCTCGCTACTTTTAAGATCACACAAGGCAAGCTAGAATCAAGATAGATAATAGAAGATTATTGGCCAATCACCAGGGAAAACGTTGTTGCTGCTATACCTGCAATATCTAGATAATACAAGATTGTCAAGTAAGGCCCATTGCTATAGACCCAGAAGTGCGAACAATGAGATCAAATATATACCTGGATACAGGCCGGTAACTCCACAGGATCAAACGAAGAACGAAAGCGGACCAAGACAAGCCTCTGGGTGCGAAGAGGAGTAAGAACAGAGCAGAACAAAATATTCAGGAAATTGGTGAATGAGGCAAACTCGGCAGGGAATTTCTTTGGTTTGATTGGTGAATGAGGCAAACTCGGCAAGGAATTTCTTTGGTTTGAAGCAAGCATTAGCCGCATAAGGCTGATGATGAAGAAGGCTTTGGTGCTGGCTAGAAGAGAAAAGAGATGGAGATGCTCATCTTTGTTTACTTGGACGTAGGGCTAACTAACGATCCCTTCCTTCAAACCATTGCAGCAAAAGCAAAAGCACTCAAGGTGGCTCACCTTTCTTTCTTGTTGATTGAACCTGATGCCTTGCCTGAGCCAGTAGCAGCATATACATACTGGAAAGCCAAGCAACAGCAAAGCATTTGGTTTGAAATAAATAAGATACCCAATAAACACTGGCTGCTACAGCCCCCTCCTCTGCTTCAATTGTTAATTCATGTGTCAGGATATTTAACCAAGCAACATTAGCTCATCATTTTCAACAGCCAGCCATGAACTCTCAGGAGGACCGCACAGGGGCACCATACACTTACGATCAGCGAGAGAAACAAAGCAGAATCTTCTCATGCCACAATTGCCAGTACAGAACTATGGATCCCAAAGAGATTTAGGATACAGCTTACAGACGACTATATCGTATCCATCAGTTAATCCAAGCAGTCAATGAGGTTCAACTCGGGGCTACTCCAGAGTAACTAGAGCACACTTGCCAACAAAATTTCAAGATTAACTGCACTAGCTAGTTACTCATCGTCCTTAATTCTCTTGAGCAGCTTGGCAGCCCACCGGCGCAGCCTTTTCTTCAGGGTGAAGCCAACCACAACGCCAACCACAAAGCTGACGGCGCCGAACTTCGCGCAAGCTGACAGAGACACCATCCGTCTGCAATACCAAAGGATCGTACATCAGTTGCATATATACTTGCAAGGATCATAACTTGAGTCAGGGATTACAGATTTACAGTACAACATGTGCACGTTCAAAACACCAAAAAATGTTACGGCTGCAGCCTAAATCTAGAAAAGAAGACTAGAGAGTAGATGCCAAATGTGGAAAACATGCATGTGCCATACAGATTTCACTATATAGGCACAGAGTCTATTTGGTAGATGACTGCAGCTTTGGTTGGCAGATGCAGACCCCAACCCTCCACATTGTCTTTGTTCCATCCCCAGCATTCAATTGCATGCCACAAAATTTCAAAGCATGCTATCTACTGGATGTTTGAACTTGCAACTGACTTTTCCAGTCTTTAACCTCTAAACTGGGAGGTTCTGATAGAACTTTGGACTAGTGCAAATCAATACTTTCAATTTCAAGTAAGAGGGGACAAACCTTTCACCTACAAGTATCAAGACAAGCAGGCTTTCAATCAACTAATGACCAAAAATAAATAAACTGGAGCCATATATCAAAATTTCAATTAGGATCAAAAAATTCGACTGGGTCAGGTTTCTTCAGATTAGGGGGCTAATTTAACATAGGGATCAGTGTACTTCAACCCCCCGCAGCCACTGCTCAAGGGTGGCAACCTCAGTTGGCGCGGCACCATAGGGTGCACAGTGGCAGCACGGCACAAAGCAGAGGATGGGCATGAGAGGGTGAGGCAGAGGCCTGGGGATTGCTTAAGGAGGAGGCACAGGAGAAGTCAGAGGGTACACTTGTAGAAGTGGGATATGGAAATTCAGCAATAATCATATAGCAGACAGCTGCATAGTGAGGCAGAGTTGCAATCTCCTAAATCAACGTGGCTAAGCATGTACATTGGCAACCAAATATCTGCTGTTTAGAAGTTCCATAAATACATGTACAACATACAGGGTATGTTCCCCAGGCTAATTCTTGTTCTCAGGTTTACGGTTTGGCATCGGTTAAGGTACAGAAAGCCATATAGCACCATATGGAACAAGAGATGTGACAGACACCCAAAATACTGACATAAGTAAACAGAAGTCGAATAATTGGCTGTCCTACCATACACAGAATGACATAACTGAAGCTTTCTTACAGACCAAATCCCTTTGGCTCGTTTAGTCAAGCTTTCAGCTCTGATGATAGCCACAGAGAAAACATGCGGTGCAGGTGTTGCAAGGGATTTCCTACATGTGCGTCAGCCACTATTACAGTGTGTACAGTATAATACGCTTGATACACCCAAACTACAGGCAGCATACCGCGAAATCCGCCCCCAAATCGAAGCAATCTACCTGGCGAGCGAGCGAAAACAGGGCGCATCGATCGAATCAGAGGAGGAGGGGGGCAGGGAGGTCGGACGTACCCTGCCTCCCTGGGCAGGAGGAGCTGGTCGGAGAAGGCGGCCGAGGCGGAGCGCGAGGAGGAGGATGAGTTGGCGGCGTCCTGCGCGGCCGCCTGCAGCCTCCCCACCGCCGACGAAGCCGAAGGCATCTCCGCGGATCCCGACCTCTCGCTGGCCTCGCCGGGGTTCGAGCTAGGGTTTAGCGGTGGAGGATTTTTCTTCCCTCTTTTCTCGGATGGGGGTGGTGGTAAATAAGAGAAGGAATTTTCTTTTTCCGCCTTTTCTTGTAGACGAAGAAGAGGAGGAGAAGGAGCGAAGGCGAGGTCGATTTGGGGATGGGCCGGGCCGGGACGGCACTGGTCCAATTTCTCTGTGATTTCTTTTTTATTTGGAACTGATGAAACATCGTCATTTCAAATTTCAAATTATTTAATAACTTCAGAGTTTGAATCCTTCGAGAAGTAAAAATGCCGGTACGTCTTGACCAGTTTGTCGGAAGAGCAGGAGACATGTCATCAACTACCTCGATGTAACTTTTATTATGTTTGAGGCGCTTGGTACTTTCGGTGAATCTTTACTATACTGCACATATGCCCGTGCATTGCAACTGGAGAGATATTTTCTGCGAGAAGTAATGGGAGAGATAACTGATTTGTCCATCAAAAAAAGTCTTCACAGTAGTGGAGCGACAAAGCGAGGAGCTGGGTCTTCTCGCGGGTCATGTTTGGCTCATGATATCTTGATAGTGGTGGGTTGGTCGGCGTGACGGCGACCACCCAACTCATGCCTTTTCTCCTCTGGGTCCGCCACTGTGTCGGGGTTGTGGCTGCCTCCTCATTTCGTGGTTGCGCGATGACCTTCGAGGTATGGTTGCTTGACCACACTCTCCTATGACAACGTAACCAAATAGATTACTAATTACAGCACATAAATCCCTTTTCATTAGCATAACCAGTGCATAATCATACATACCCTTCTTTATCAGGGTTTATTCTTATTTTAGCGCTCACATCCACATAGCTTTTAAATTAAAGCTAAACCAACATAGTTCACTCTTATTGTCACATGCCCACAATTTCTTTCAATTATAGCCAACCGACATATTCTCTTTTATCATCAAATAGTGCATGGGACGCATAACAATTCGCATCTCTGCCAGCACATTGGCAGGCACAAACATGTCCTATGTTTGTAAGGCGTGAGTAAAATTCTAAAAAAAAATGATGAGTTGAAGGACCGAACTCATGACCTCAAACACTCGACCAAGTACTGTTAGCCACTCGAACAAACAGTTCTTGCCAACCAATAGCCAGCGTGAATGTTTAAAAATAACTGCCGGCTTAGATTCAAAACATTATCTATTTTTTAATTTGCAAAAGTTATATTTATAATTAGGAATGGCCGAATATTCTTGGAAAAGCGCACATTTTTTGAAATTCCAAACATTTTACCAAAATACAATTTTTTTTTGTAAATTCCATTCATTTTTCTAAAAAGACGAACAAAACTTGAAACGGGAAGATTATTTGAAATTTACAAATAATTTTTCTGAAAACATGAACATTTTTTATATTTGTTAACAATTTTTGAAACGGGACCATGTTTTGAATATTCAGAACAATTCTAGAAAATGTGTTTTTGTAAACACGAACATTAGTTTGAATTTGTAAACATTTCATTACAACAAGAATATTTTTCGAATTTGGAACATTTTTCAAAATGCAATTTAGTTTAGAAAATCTAGAACAATTTTGGAAAGCACATATATTTTTGAAAAAGCAAAAACATTTTATGAATTTGGAATGAGAAGGAAAAAATTAAAGTGCCGTACATTTTCATAACAGGAACAACTTTTTGGAATTCTGAACTTAAAAAAAAATCTGAATGTTTTCTGAAAATTTGAAATTTACAAAAAAGGAAAAAAAAAGTTGGATGGAATAAGTAAATAATAAGAAGGAAAGGAAAAGAGAAAGAAACAGAAAAAATAGAAACAGGACACACAAAAAAACTAATACGGGCCGGTCCAGTTTTCGGCGTCCTGTGCGAAGCTCTGAATATTTGCCGCTACACGCGACAAATAGTGTTTTCCAAGCTGCATGGGTAGAAAAATAAATGGGCTGCTTTGCTGGGCCACACTGCCCAAGTACAAAATTCTGGACAAAAATTTCCCTCAAGAAAAACTCGAATAGAAAAAAAAATGATGAACAGACGAAATTTTTTTTGGAGAAACGCACCTTGCTTTATTAGTAGGTAGGTATAGATATAGATAATAGATCTGATGCTTTATAAAAATATAGTTATCGATCCAGTGGATGCACTTACTAATTATGCACGCTTCTATCTATACTTCGAAGAGCCGTAGGATTCAATCATCCATTCCTCTTTCTTCTAACCTTAGAGCAATTCTAGAAGACTCGCCCCATTCATAGTCTCCATAATGTATGAAGCACGCTTTAAAATATTTTAAAGGTTGTCGAGGTGACACGCAAACTCAGAGTCATCAAAACATAGCCTTTTTTGTCTTAGGTCACATCAAATCAATTGTCATACATTCAGTTGGAGTGATTTAAGATTTAACTTCAGATAATGTTGCATTATAATTTTGTTTGGGGGGGGGGGGGGAGAGGGGTCAATTAGCAACATTTGCATGTTATAGATGTTCAAAGTTGTCTCTTTTAGGTCTCCCACAAAAAAAGTTGTCTCTTTTAGCGACCCCATATCCTACATTTTGAGCCTGAGTTGATAATTAATGTTATGCACGGGAAACATGCATATGTGATGAGTCGGCTCGATGACTAGGCACTAGGCATAGCGTGTGACAGCCGGGTATGGTTCACGCAGAAGGGGGCATGCAGGGAACAGTCGCGGCATGGTAGACACGGCCACGTTCCCTGGCACGATGAAATTGGGCGATCTCGCCTTCATCCCATTCCGGCCACGCGCCGTCATTGAGGTAAGGTACTGCTTGACCAATGGGGGAAGGCCCAAGATGGCACAATCCATCTCGGTGAATTTCACGATTGTCGCATTGAATTTGCGCTAGGTGGCGTGTGTTGGGGATCGTAGCAGAATTTCAAAATTTTCTACGCATCACCAAGATCAATCTATGGAGTATACTAGCAACGAGGGGAAAGGAGTGCATCTACATACCCTTGTAGATCACGAGCGGAAGCGTTCCAATGAACGTGGTTGATGGAGTCGTACTCGCCGTGATCCAAATCACCGATGACCGAGTGCCGAACGGACGGCACCTCCGCGTTCAACACACGTACGGTGCATCGACGTCTCCTCCTTCTTGATCCAGCAAGGGGGAAGGAGAGGTTGATGGAGATCCAGCAGCACGACGGCGTGGTGGTGGATGTAGCGGGATCTCGGCAGGGCTTCGCCGAGCTTCTGCGAGAGGGAGAGGTGTTGCAGGGGAGGAGGGAGGCGCCAAAGGCTGTAATGTTGCTGCCCTCCCTCCCCCCTTTATATAGGCCCCCTGGGATGGGGCGCCGGCCAAGACCCATCTACATGGGGGGGGGGGGGGCAGCCAAGGGGAAGGGGGGGTGGCTTCCCCCCCAAGTCAAGTGGGGCGCCCCCCACCCTAGGGTTTCCAACCCTAGGCGCAGGGGGAGGCCCATGGGGGGCGCCCCAGCCCACTAAGGGATGGTTCCCTTCCCACTTCAGCCCATGGGGCCCTCCGGGATAGGTGGCCCCACCCGGTGGACCCCCGGGACCCTTCCGGTGGTCCCGGTACAATACCGATAACCCCCGAAACTTTCCCGGTGGCCAAAACTGGACTTCATATATATAATTCTTCACCTCCGGACCATTCCGGAACTCCTCGTGACGTCCGGGATCTCATCCGGGACTCCGAACAACTTTCGGGTTTCCGCATACTCATATCTCTACAACCCTAGCGTCACCGAACCTTAAGTGTGTAGACCCTACGGGTTCGGGAGACATGCAGACATGACCGAGACGCCTTTCCGGTCAATAACCAACAGCAGGATCTGGATACGCATGTTGGATCCCACATGTTCCACGATGATCTCATCGGATGAACCACGATGTCGAGGATTCAATCAATCCCGTATACAATTCCCTTTTGTCAATCGGTATGTTACTCGCCCGAAATTCGATCGTCGGTATCCCAATACCTTGTTCAATCTCGTTACCGGCAAGTCTCTTTACTCGTACCGTAATGCATGATCCCGTGGCTAACTCCTTAGTCACATTGAGCTCATTATGATGATGCATTACCGAGTGGGCCCAGAGATACCTATCCGTCATACGGAGTGACAAATCCCAGTCTCGATCCGTGCCAACTCAACAGACACTTTCGGAGATACCCGTAGTGTGCCTTTATAGTCACCCAGTTACGTTGTGACGTTTGGCACACCCAAAGCACTCCTACGGTATCCGGGAGTTGCACGATCTCATGGTCTAAGGAAAAGATACTTGACATTGAAAAAGCTCTAGCAAACGAACTACACGATCTTTGAGCTATGCTTAGGATTGGGTCTTGTCCATCACATCATTCTCCTAATGATGTGATCCCGTTATCAATGACATCCAATGTCCATAGTCAGAAATTGCATTTTTTTTACTTTTATTAGTTTTGTGCCTTAGTTGTAGATTTTTTTGGGATTTTACCGCATTCGCGCACCCTTTTTGTCTTATTACACCGGGATCTTGATTGAAGAGGAAATCTTGGGCATTAAAGAAAAAGATTAACGGTACGAAGAATAATCGGTACCCTTGGCGTATGCATAGAGATTTTAAAGGTGCTATCATCTTTTCTTAATGAAGACAACTGTTCTCATGTCGAGACGCTCTAGAGGCAGAATTATGTGTAGCTATGAAAGGGCTGTCGTTGGCTCTTTAAAGGTGTGATTCTCCCATTGAAATTGAGATGAATCTTTGGTTGTTGTTCAGTTGATCTATGCGAAAGGAAGTGGACAGATCATTGGACTCGTCTCTAGTCAAGGGGATTAAACATCGTCGTTCTCTCCATGCATATTACTCATGTTAGGTGCTCTCACAATAATGTTAGAGACTGTCTTGCTAAATTTGCTAGAGTAGAAGACAGAACCATGAGTTGGTTGGGTTCTGAACCCAAGAGTGCCTTAGAACAAGCCCTTGAAGATAGTAAGAACGTTATCATTGAGTAATACTACACCCCCCCCCCCCTCCCCCCATGCACAGAACCATGAGTTGGTTGGGTTCTGAACCCAAGAGTGCCTTAGAACAAGCCCTTGAAGATAGTAAGAACGTTATCATTGAGTAATACTACCCCCCCCCCCCCCCCCCCCCCCTCCCCCCAAAAAAAAGAAGAGAGGAGGAAACCTTTTCAAAGAAGATAGCACAATGTCAATTGATGTGAACCACGTCAAAGTACTAGTAATCGGGTAGTCTGGATCGGTTGAAGAAGGCATGCACCAAAGTGCAAAGAACATGGATGAGCCCATGTGGCATTGAGCGTGTACAGGCCCTTGTTGGGACTAATTCCTTTGACGTTTATTACGGCTGCCGGCTGAACGCACGGCTTGCGTCACGCATGTCAGATTGAACGGGATAAACTAGGTTTAGAGTTAAGAATAGCCACAGTGGAGTAACTTCAGCAGTAACATCGTGTCCAACTCAGCAAATTTGCTTATATGGCAATGAGTTAATGAGGAGAGAGGTAGTTTGAGTAACTTAGCTAGTTAGTGCATGGTTAATAATATAGCCAACGATCGGCTATAATAAGTTGCCATATCATTTACAACCAACCTCTTAGCCCGCATGTACAATAGTAAAATTTAAATATGTACTAGTTTATCAATAGTTGGCTCACCTTACATCTTTACAAAGCGTTTTGGGTCTCGTGTTGAGCCCACTTCTCTTCTCTCTCCTCTTCTCTCTCCTCCAACTAAGTAAAGATATATATTATTCTATTGCTTATAGTCTGCTTATGTCACCCTATTGTACTTGCTCTTACTGTAACATCACATGCCCCAATGCAATATGAGTTTATAACCTAATAAATGAAGTTTTACATGACACCACACTTATGTTACTACCCACTATGAAGGTAGTAACATAGTCTAGGGATATGTGTATGTTACTCTCTATTATGGCTAGTCTAAGCTGGCCACGCATTTTCCAATGACTCGAGGCACGGATGGCTGCCGCATACAAAAACGCCAAGAGGGGGAGTCACGCCCACGCGGCAAGACTTTTCTTTTCCGCGGACAACGATCGCGCAGGAGATGTATTTCCACACAAAACTGTTGGAGATGCTCTAAGATCCGATTGAAAGATGAATTTCTGTCCCAATCTATGGTTTCGTACAGGTAACTGAAACAAGCGCCAAACAAGCTAATCGGGCCCCTTGCGAGGAAGTATGATATGCTCTTAAATCATACTCCCTTCGTCCCAAATAAGTGACTCAGTACCGAGTCACTTATTTTGAGACGAAGGGAGTACTAGACAACAAGGCCGTGACAAAACAAAATTTTACAGTGGACGACTACCTATGAGTAGAGGGTTTTTCCATCCAAAAATTCCTACATTAGTTCCACGACGAGTAATTTTCTTTGGAGTGGCAGGTATTGACGGGCAAAAGAGGACTTTAATCCAAATTGCTACATCAGCCCCATAGGCAGTGACCGGGTACTAACCAGAAAAAGAAATTGTCGTTTCATCTAAAAAATATCCTACGCCGGTCCTATGCCCACCGCCGACGTGGAGACTGGAGAAGGTGCCCATGGATTGACACCATCGTTGCCAGGCGGAGCCATAAAATTTTGCTAACAGGTTCAATAAGGATTTGAATATGAACTAATTATTGTCTGTAGTGAGAGAGCTTGCTAATAAATCCAATCTAAGCTCTCCCAAAATTCTTCACAACCTATCCAAGGCTGGGGGCCAATGCCCCCCCCCCCCCCCCCCACCCACATACCTTTGTATTATTTGTACACTCTCACACTAACACTCAAAAGACAACATATAAGGAACAAAAAAAATGATACTCCATCAGATCTAAAATAAGTGTTGCAGTTTTGTACTAAGGCTGAATGAAAAAGTAAAATGCCCTTTTACATGTTTCAAACAAATTAGTCAAACGAACAATTTTGTAGTTTTATTGGCAGCTAGATTAGGTAATCCTGGTAAAAAAAACAAAAATGACATGTTAATTTTGTAAACTATACTAGTATGTATGCACATGCGATGCATTTCAACATAAGTGTTTTTGTTGACACGAAAAAGCATTAGGCTACGCTGCAAAAAGGAAATGCGAAATAATACGCTCTATGTATGAATGCAACAAGGAATATTATTTGTAAAAAGGAAATATCAGAAGAGCGTAATTCCTATTGATCGGTGACAGAGTTGTATAAAACAAAGAAAATAACGAGTGTGGTCAGATTCATTAATTATTTAATTTAGATTTCTTTTCTCTCCCATTCTTTTTCTAGACCCATCTCAAGCCACCCATCACGTCCTCTGCTGACCACAGCATGGCCTGAGCGGCATGCACCTTTTTATAACGCGATGGTTTTAAAATACATTGAAGTCTTTCACACAAAAAAAAGAATACACTGAAGTCAGCTGCACTGTTCATGCAAATCCTATTGCTTTCAACCGTTAGATTGTCGATACCAACGAACATGATTGATGCTCTGGACCCATTCAAAACTGATACACTATATAGCGGTATATCTTAAGTTATAAATAAGTGCAATTAAGCGAAGCATGTATAGTCACTATCATTTCAAAGTTTCTATCTTTCATCTTTTTAAAAAGATCAGTCACATCATCATTACTATTTACTAACGGTACAAAATATTTCTCTTATTCCATAGCAAATTGGAAAATCACTCATGGAGTGATCACCCATTTTCTTACATACTTCTCATCCACAACAATCATTGACCAAAACCAATTTTAATTGATTTCATGGAAACCGGCAATATCAGTACTAGCTTTACAGGTTGATAGACCAAAGGAAAAGCAATATGCTTATATGTCCTGCACCATTAATCTAGCAAGATGGTAATTCCATCAGGACCAAGATCATGCAGTTTATCTGAATCAAAAATCATATTGATAAAACTCAGCTAGCTTCAGTAAGCTCCCCACGTTACAACTAGCACATAACACTTCTCCTAATCTCAATCTTGCTTGATCAAGACTTCTTATGTATTCTGGAATTCCCTTTCGATTAGTCGGAATATGACAGTTAAGCCAAATCAATGTCTATTTGAATAAAAGGCTATGTGGGACCAGCAGTAGCAGCATCTGTTTTCTTGCGTATAAGGGTAGCCTTGAAGTACTTGCTTTATTATCTTGACCTAATGACCGTTCTTTTTGCAGAATGTTGTTCCATGACCTAGGTCAAAGTTCAGGCAAAAAAAGCAATTAGATAGTTAGGGATGGATAAGACTTCTACAAGAGGGAGCGGGTGTGCTATGCCACGTACCAATATTATGCACAAGTATGACGGCGACGAGAGAAACGATACCAATATTTTGAACAACAATTGTCGGTTTGCCACTGCTATCTGTCAGCGTGAGGGTGATGAAGCATACAAGAGTATTCCGATTTTTCTTCTTCATTTTATTGCGGCGGTGAAGCAACTCGATCTGAAGATCGTGTGGCTAGTCAACCACGGGCTACCAAATTGATTTGTTTTACTTGGTTGCTACACAACTATTGCATTGAATACATGGGCTAAGAGCATCTACAAGCACAGATAGCTAATCCAAGCCCTTATACGCCCGCGGGCGAGTCCGCATACAGTGACTGAACGGGCACCAAATCTTGGCATTTGCAACCATGGTCCCTAAATTTTAAAACATCAAATCCACGCAAACATATGCACGTCGATCATTTTGGCCTCATCATCGTCTTCAAACTCTTCTTTGAATGCTCATCATCATCATCATCATCATCATCATTTCAGCATCCTCATCATTCGAATCCGACGAAGCGATGAACTCGTTGAATATGAATTCGTCAAGCTCAGCTTTTCCATAGCCATGATTGCACGGCGAATCCATTGATGATCTACAAGTAATGCAAAAGAATAAAAAATCGGCTCAGACATTTCATTGAACATGTAGAGTGCAAGGTGAAAATACGGAGGAGTTTGACGTACCCGGTGGCGGCTAAGGAAGGGGAGGCAGATATGAGTGAATTGGCGCGGGCCCTAGCGGGCAGTCCGACGTGGCGGCTATGCCTGGACGCATCTGAGCGTCCTCATATCCGCCCCAGATATGCACCCCCATATCTGCCTCAAATATGGACCGGATATGAGGAGTGTCAGTCAGTCCGAACGTTTGTGCCGGAAATGGACGGTTGGTTGGGTTGCGTTTCTTCGTCCAGGCACTGACCGGGCAGCCCATCCGGGAGTTTGGGGTGGGTACGGGTCCGGTTGTATATGCTCTAAAAGGCTTTTGTCTAGTACAGTGAGGGAGTCACTGGTTTCAGTTATGATTGTTTGTTGGGTTTAGGCGACCGTAACATGCTACTTGAGCGGCTAAATTTCATTGGTGTCATCTGCACCCAATGCTTGTATGCTCCATCTCTGGTTGCCACCGGTGGTAACTAGGATGCATTCGGTGGTAGGATTTGAGCCGACGGCGTCATTGCTGCAAGTCTCCAAGCGACGGACAGATCTCGTGCAAGATCGGCGTCAAGTTGTTCGGCGGCAACGCTTGTGCAAATCAAGAAGTTGGCGCCAGCTTTGAGCCTGAAGACGGTGACGGGGTCGAATCGTCTTCGGAGGCTCGGATCACGTCAATCGCGCGGGAGCGGTTGATGCTCTGTAGGTGTTCGACAGAATGCGTGACTGGTAAGCACTTCTCCTCATTGGACGTGCAGCACGCTCTCGCTTTCCTCTGTATGCCTACGGTAATTTTGGACACCGTCACACCGGTAATGGCGGTGGTGTTTGTGAACCACAGGAGCAGAAGCCGAAGCTCAAGAAGCCAAGCGAGCAGGGTGCACTATCGATTAGCCTGAATCATGCAGAAGAAATCCCTCGTTCAGGGTTTCAGCCTTTCAGGTATTCTCATCAAGTTAGCTATTCTGCCATTCCTTGCTTGATTTATTTCTCTCTTTTTTTTCCACTGCCAAGTGTTAGCCATGCCTTGCTATTGTGGCGAAAGAAATACCACTAACTGTTGTCCGTTCGTTGGACAATCAACACAAACTTTTAGGATATTAGTAGATTGGAGATAATCATTTTTGTTAGATCAATAGAAAAATGTAAACGTTGAAACAAATTCAAGATAGTAGGCTGCATTCAAATGTGCCGAAAATGTACTCAGTTATCACCAAATGTACAAATCCAAAGGCATTTGGGAGTTGAGACAGCACCTCACAGGCGGTCACTTTGGTGGATTAAATTGTCAAACCTCTGTACGTCTTTATTGTGAAACAGCAAATACCTTCAGTCTTAATCGTCTTCGTCCTTGCACTCGCTTGGCTTCCATGTGGATAATGCGTAGAGTATCCTTCCCTTCCATCCCAACACTAGGCATTGGTCTTCTTCGTCGACGAAGAAATCTTTGTGATAAATCTGTCTCACCATAGATTGTATGCCTTTAACAATGGTTGGATTCAGTGGGAGCTGCTCAAACCTGGCCCTGACGCTTCTTACATTCCATTTCTTGTAACTCTCTGGCCTCTCAATCCTTTCTGATCCTTCACATGCAATGGCATTAAGAATTGCATATTTATATATATCCCTCTCTAGGATCATTCTTGTCTCGTTATCTCGTGGAGTAGTTTTGTCAAGCATATCAAACATTGAAGTGTAGTGGTACATGACTTCCTTAAAACGTGATAGAAAGAAGGGGGTGTTGTAAGATCCGTTAACAACTCCGTGTATGAAAATGTTCGGCTTCATCATCCTTATGGTATTGAGCACCCTATTCCTGGCGCTATCGATGGTTATTGTCTCATCACCAACATTCTTCATTCGGAGTATGCAATTGACTACGAGCACTTCATCTTTGTCAATGTTCAATTCTTCGATGGAGATGGATTCCCATTTTGATGAAATCTGTCGGTATTCGAGAGGTACGTGGAACATGTCGGCATATTCAGTTAATCGTAGCCGTGTGTTCTTATTCATTTCATCTGGCCGGAAACCTGGCGTGGGCAGCTCTATACCTGTAATCCGAAGCTTAGGCGGCCCACCTTCTCTATCTGCAAATTGTTTCAGTAATGATGGCCACTGAAAACCATAGAAAATGCCAAAATCAATAATGTGCACTCTTGGTTTTCCCTTTGAGACATCAAGGATTGTCTTGTTTGAGAGATAATATGATGACCTCAAATAAGGACAAACGGTGAAACACAGATGGCATAGCTTCAGAATATGTGCTGCATTCGTTGGTGTAGTGATGACCTTCTGATTTATCTGACTCCCGCTTCCAGACAATCTTATCTCCAGGCAATCTGCTAGGTAAAAGGCTAGCCTCTGGGTATCATCCCCACTTGGTGAACAATGTTGTCTTATGCTTTTAAGTATGTCACTTGCTAAGCTACGGTTGTTCACAGACACTGCTTCTGCGCAATGGATAAGGAGACTTCTGAGATCCACCACCTCTTTCTTCTTTCGTGTTTTACCTCTCTTCGTTCGCCTAGCTGGTTTTCTTCCTTGTTCTTTCTGTGCATACTTGGTGGATATATCTGCCATGGCTCGCTGCAAAATAATATCTTCATCCACGGGCTTATTCTCAGAGCAAAGCAGAACCTTGTCGAACGCCTCATTTCGGACTGGCTCATCAGAGAAAATAGCAATCTGCTTGTTTCTCCTTCCTTCTAACAAATCAAGCTCTTCTATACCCGGAAAAACTTTTCGGCTTCGATCATGAAATGGTGCGTGCTTGGTTGTGTCCTTATCATTCATATGTGGTGAATGACTCTCTGGGCTAATGGAAAGGCCATTGATGTTCAAACCAATTCCCATTTCTTCAACACCCAGAGGGAATTGTATTGCCTCTCCAACAATGGCGGATAAAGTCCATGGAGCCTGAGAAGCTTGTGAGCTGCCGTTGGAGTGATAATTATCTGAGCTGAATTTTACAGAGCAATTATTGCATAACTGTCCATTATTAAGCCTACTGACACTGCCATTTTCAAGAATATTGAGGCGATCACAGCCGCAAAGTGGTAGCAAGCCAGGCAAAACAGGGTACTTCTGTCCAAGAAGTTCATAGAAGGGCTCCTCCATAGTTCTAATGGCAGTCTCTCCATGAGGTGCTCTGACCTTGTCATCGGTGTCCTGCATCAACATCTGTTCTATGTGGCTGAGAGTTACATCAGAGTCAGTTTTTGGGTGCTCTGCCACACTGATTAGGCGCCAACCAGCTGATGTTTCATCGCAGCTGACACTGAACAGTTGGGGACTGTAGACCTTATAAGAAGAGGATGTGCCCCATGAAACGTGACCAACCTTGGCAGTACTTGACTTGATGAACTCCTGATTACAATAGGCGTCACAGCCAGCCGTGTTTGCCATGATGCCGTGAAAATCAGCAGAGCTGGACTTGTCACCGCTACCCATGACTGACTGTATCGTACATCCATTCATACAATCTTTGCAGCATGTCCAATTGCACTTTGCAACAGATTTCCCTGGATTAATTGCATCATGAATAGTTCACTCAATATGTGAAGAGCAGAACAAAGGGAGGAACTTGGAATACACGAAATACTCCTCTAGTACATCAAGCTAGCAGAACTTAATATAAAAGAAATTGACGTCTTTCCTGGGGTTTATTACAGTGATAGCAAATTTAGAGCAGTTGAACGAGATGGACATACAGGCTACTGTGTTATGGAAAAATCACAGTATCTGCAGTTCATGTTTATGGAAAAATCATTAGCAGACAACGCACCTACTTGGTTTTTTCTCAGGCGCAATAATGAGAAGAATGGGTCTTACAGAACAAAGTCATCATACTAGAATACTCTTAATTAGCACACTATGTCAAATTGTTAATCCGGTAAATTCTTGGAGAAAAACATACCCTGTCCTATTCTACCGACAATTTGCTGCACGCTAAATCATGGCATTTGGTGTACACCTGATTGAACAGAAGAGAAGAGAGACTCACCATGAGGTGAACTCGCTGGGACTCGTTGCACCCTGAGATTGTAGACCCAAATTAACAGCAAGCCAAGGGGCAAAAAAGGGGCAAGTGCGTCTGTCGGCGGAAAGAATGGCAGCTCGGTATACCAGGAAAGGACGAAACTGGCTAAGCAGAGGGATGGCTATTGTGCTGAGGGAAGCAAGAAGCGGCATGTCTGTTTTATGTGAGACGCTGGTGAGTTTGCCGAGGTATAGGCGTTGATACTAGTGATGGAATTCATCGCTGTGATGACCTGTACGGATGCCGGAGATAAAAACAAACGAGATTTGCAGATAGGCCAGCAGGCGGCATTTCGGAGGCTAATGGACTGCGTCAAACGCCAATTAGGAGTGAAGGCAGGAGATTTCTTTATATTGCAGTTGTGGAAGCTGGAGGCTTTGGATCCTCAGCGAGGACTTTGTCTCTTTAGGTTCCTTTGGCTCGGCTTGTGCTAAAAATAGTTATGTACGTCTCGTATATATGCACATAATTTCAAGGGCTTGTTGTTGTGTGCAACTGGACGCGCGGTGGTTGTGTCGCTTCGACCGCTGTCGTCCGAGGGTTGTCACCAGCCTCGTCGCGCTCTACCGGTCTTCGTCACCCGCCACCCTTCCACTGGCTTCCGCGCTGCAGATCCCAGCTTGATTTTGGCATGGGTTTGAAGTAGAAGCAAGCCACATGTGTGCATAGAATAGTGCTTGATGTGTACTGTTGCTTGCTCGTGCTTATGGATGTATTTCTTTTATCGTGTTTACATTATTGCTCGGTGGAATCAAACTTATGATGTTGTGTGATATATATTGCATATAGGATACCTATGTATATACACGTTTTACGTGTACAGAAAAATATTCTAGGATGATCTGTCATTGATATAGGACACTGTGCTTCATACTTGGGGTGAAAATCCGTGATATGACCTTTGAGGGTCGGACACTGCAGCAACAGACTTGCATTGTTACTTTTTTGAAGATGTTGTCTACACATCGATATTCTAGCCTTCACTGGTTGGACCCGATGTCCATGATGAAAATACATGTCCTTGCCGTCTCAAACTGGACATGGCAACATCGCTATGAGTGTGTTATTCCTTCTTGAAGGTGTTACGATCTCGCATATGCTTCGATCACTTTTAAAATAGGGCTACTGTAGATTTTCACATGCTAGTGCTTCTGACTTGATGGTATGGAAGATTTCTTGGCAGCTCTATATAGTGCGTACCCACGAGGCCTACAACTCCCAGTATCTAGTGTGCACATGATTGACTCACTGGCCTACAGTGGGTCAACCAAATGGCCTCCTTTAGACTGTGGTTCCTGATGTGCTAACTTTCCAAGCTTCTCAACTGACTTGTGATCCAAGTGACAATACATTTGTTCCTGCTGCATATGTTGTTGGTATCGATGATGAAAAGCTTCATTTGAGCATTCCCATCCTGGTGCTGGTGGCCCTCCTATTCATCGATATCGGCTTTGGGGCAAGCCAAATTTTATGGACGGGAGATTGTCAGCAACGTGGGCCCACCCCAAACCGGAAAGGGGAAATACGAGCCCTAGAAATACACGAAAGCAGCTACGCACATGGGGCTCGGACCGGAACAGCTGCTTCGGCCAAGGCATAGCGCTGGCTTAGGTAACTCAAGTTCATCTTCTTTCTCCTCTGATCTCCTTCCTTTGAGATTCTCCTTTGTAACTCAAGATGTAAATCAAATCTTGTCCATTGTTGAATTAGTAGCTGGATCCTAACACGGACTAGTTTTGTCATTTGTGAACCCAAACATGTTCCTTTATAAAATGATTATTCATAAAATAAATGGTAGCACCAGTTTTACTAAAAATCTGGTAAAAACTCATTTTATATAAATCTACCGCTATCCAAACAACCACACAGGGAGTGTTGCGCCAGCTTTGACCCTTGGACGACGGTGGCGTGGCCGACTCTTCTTTTTGGAAGTGACAGACCATGTCAATCGCATGGGAGCAGAGAGTGCCTTGCAGGTGTTCGATGTAATGTGACTGCTAGTACAAAAATCAACTCACTTGACCCACACCGCACTCACTTTCCTCTGTATAGTCACGGTAATCTTGGACACCAGTAATGGCAATGGTGCTTGCTAACCGCAGAACAGAAGTTGAAGTTCACAAATCACACCAACACCAGCCGGACAGGGTGAACTGTCAGTTAGCCGGAAACGTGCAAAAGGAGTCCCTCATTAAGGATTCCAGCCTTTCAGGTATTGTCAAGCTTATCTATTTTGTCATTCCTTATTAGTTGATTTTCTTTCTTCCTTCCACTATTTTACCTAACTTGCTTTTGTGGTGACAGAAATACCGCTGACTTCTGCCTGTTTGTTGGACAATTGTTATCAACTTTTAGTGCTCCTTTGGTTCACAGGATTCCAAAAACATAGGAATAGGAAAAACATAGGATTGCAATATCATGGCCATATGACTCCTACAGGGTTTTGGTTTGTTTGATTGTTTCACCAAATAGTCAAAGAATATTTTACCAAAAAGGCTTTTGTCCCGCTTTATATATAAAGCAACAACCAGAGGACAAATCGGGATACAACACACCACCAACCAGAGGCCCGTAAGAATATTTTCAAGAGATCAGAGTGGAAGATAAAATTTCTGTGGAATGTCGTACAGGAGAATCCTTAGGAAAAATTCGTGTACAATACAATCCTATGAATCGAACGAGAAAAAATCCTGAGCGTTCCAATCCGTTGAATCAATGAGGCCTGTAAGATATTGGTAGATTGAAGATAATCATTTGTAGTTAAATCAATACAAACATAGAAGTGTTGAAGCAAATTCAGGATAGTAGGCTACATTCGGATGCCCCAAAATATATTGATTATTACCAAATGTACAAATCCAAAGATATTTGGGAGTTGGAACGACACCTCACGCGACCACTTTGGCTGATTAAACCGTCAAATACCTGTCTTTGTTCTGGAACTTCAAATATCATCAGTGCCTTCATTGTCAATCTCACTTGGTTTCCATGTGGATAATGCATAGAGTATCCTTCCCTTCCATCCCAACACTAGGAATTGGTCATCTTCGTCCACAAAAACCTCTTTGTGATAAATCTGTCTCACAATATGCTGTATTCCATCAACAATGGTTGGATTCAGTGGAAGCTGCTCAAACCTGGCCCTGAGGCCTCTTACCTTCCATATCTTGTAACTCTCGGGCCTCTCAATCCTTTCCGATCCTTCACATGCAATGGCATTGAGAATTTCATATTTATATATATCCCTCTCTAGGATCATTCTTGTCTCGTTATCTCGTGGAGTAGTTTTGTCAATCATATCAAACAGTGAAGTATAGCGGTACATGACTTCTTTAAACCGTGATAAAAAGAAGGGGGTGTTGTAAGATCCATTAACAACTCCATGGATGAAGATGTTTGGCTTCATCATCCTTATGTTATTGAGCACCCTATTCCTGGCGCTATTGATGGATGTTGTCTCATCACCAAGATTCTTCATTCGGTGTATGCAGTTGACTACGAGCAATTCATCTTTGTCAATGTTCAAATCTTTGATGGTGATGGATTCCCATTTTGATGAGATCTGCCGGTATTCAAAAGGTACTTTGAACATGTCAGCATATTCAATTAATCGTAGCCGTGTGTTGTTATTGATTTCATCTGGCCGGAAACCTGGCGTTGGTAGCTCTATGCCTGTAATCCGAAGGTTAGGCCGACCACCTTCTCTATCTGCAAACTGTTTCAATAATGATGGCCATTGAAAACCAAAGCAAATGCCAAAATCGATAATGTGCACTTTTGGCTTTCCCTTTGAGACATCAATGATAGTTTTGTTCGAGAAGTAATATGATGATCTCAGGTAAGGAGATACTTTCAAACCAAGATGGAATAGCTTTAGAATATATGCTGCATTCCTTGGTGTAGCAATGAAGTTCTGGTTTATCTGACTCCCATTTCCAGACAATCTTATCTCCAGGCATTCTGCTAGGTAAAACGCTAGCCTTTGGGTATCATCCCCACTTGGTGAAGAATGTTGTCTTATGGTTTTAAGTATGTCACTTGCTAAGCTATGGTTGTTCACAGATACTGCTTCTGCACAATGGATAAGGAGAGTTCTGAGATCCACCACCTCTTTCTTCCTCCGTGTTATTCCTCTGGTAGTTTGCGTAGCCAATTTTTTCCCTTGGTCTTTCAGTGCATACTTGGTGGATGTATTCGCCATGGTTTGCTGCAGAATAATACCTTCATCTACGACGAGTTGATGCTCACAGCAAAGTAGAACCTTGTCGAATGCCTCATTTCGGATCGGCTCATCAGAAAAAATAGCAGTCTGCTTGCTTCTCCTTCCTTCTAACAAATCAAGATCTTCTTTATCTGGGAAAACTTTTCGGCCTCGAACTTCAGATGATGCATCCTTGATTGTTTCTTTCTCATTCATATGAGGTGAATGATTATCTCGGCTAGGTTTTTCTGCAATGGACAGGCCATTGATGTTCAAACCAATTTCCATTCTTTCGGCACCCAGAGGGATTTTGTTTGCCTCTCCAACAATGGCGGATAAAGTCCATGGAGCCTGAGATGCTTGTGAGTTTTCATTGGGGTGATAATCATCTGAGCTGATATATAAAGAGCAATTGCTGCATAACTTTCCATTAAGCCTGCTGACATTGCCATTTAGGTTCTTGAGGCGATCACAGCCACAAGGTGATAATATGTCAGGCAAAACTGGATACTTTTGTCCAAGAAGTTCATAGAAGGGCTCCTCCACGGTTCTGATGGCAGTCTCGCCATGAGGTGCTCTCACCTTGTCATCGGTTTCCTGCATCAACATATGTTCTATGTAGCTGAGAGTTACATCAGAGTCGGTCTTTGGGTGCTCCGCCGCACTGATTAGGCGCCAACCAGCTGATGTGTCATCACAGCTGACATTGTGGAATTGGGGACCAATCTTGTTGGAAACAATTGACACTGCAGGAGAGTAGCTCATAGGGGTTGGTGGATGCAAAACAAACTCTGAATCATTGTACTCGGCGGTGCTTGACTCGATGGGGGCGCCGCAGCCAGCCGTGTTTGCCATGATGCTGTGAAAATCAGCCGAGCTGTGCTTGGCACTACTACCCATGATTGATTTTACGATACTCATTCACACGATCTTTGCAATGTGTCTGGCTGCACTTTGCTCCACATTTTCCTGGATTAAATGCAGTGTGAACAGTTGACTTAGTATCTGAACAGCAGAATAACGAAAGGAGGAAGCTGAAATACACGAAATATTCCTCTAACACATGAAACCGAAATTAATATGCGAGACATTGTGTGGTCATGTAGTTTAATGCTTTGGGAGTAGTCCGCATGTGGTTTTGTTTGTGTTGGTTTTCACCCGGCTTTCTGTTAATTAACACAGTTAATTGACGAGGCAAATCTTTTGCCTCTATTTTGAAAAATAATAATATGAATGACATTGACATCTTTCCTGGGATTCATTGCAGTGATGGCAAATTCTTTGTGACAAACACCTAGGTGAAGGGGGCGGGGGCATCCCCCCGAATATATTAAGGATGTATGTACGGGTTACTGTGCTAGAAATCATAGTATCTTCAGTTGATGGTCATGGAAAAATCATAACCAGACATCATGGCTAGCTACTTACTATTGATTAAGAGACTGATCAGCAAAAAAGGGAAGAGGAACTTACTATTGATTATTGCCTGCAGAGGATTACACAAAATTCCACAGACGCTAGAATTCGCAGGACTGGTTTCCCGATGAGATTGTGGACTTGAAATGAATTGCAAGCCAAGGAGCCTGCGCTGTCTGTCGGTGGAAAGAAGAGCAGCTTGATATATTTCAGTTGTGCTGAAACTGGTTAAGCTGTACTATTTCAGTTGTGCTGAGGGAAGCAAGAAGGACATGCCTGCCTGTTTTATGTGAGCCTGTGGTGAGTTTGCCGAGGTATGGGCATTGATGCTAGTGATCGAATTCATGGCTGTGATAACCTCTATAGATGCCGGAGGCAGAAACAAACAAGATTTGCAGATAAGCTAGCTAGGCGGCATTTTGGAGGCTAATGGACTGTGTCAAACGCCAATTAGGAGGGAAGGAAGGAGATTTGTTTATCGCAGTTGCGGAGGCTGGAGCCTTTGGATCCTCAGAGGGGTCTTTGTCTCGTCAGGTCCTTTTGTCCTTTGCCTCTCGGACTGTGTCCCCCGGCGCTGCAGATCACAGCTTGACTTTGACAGAGCCACATGTGCAGAGAAGAGGACTTGATGTGCGCTGTTGCTTGCTCGTACTTGGGGTGAAAATCCTGATATAACCTTTGCGGGTCGGACACTGAAGCAACGGACTTGATATTCTAGCCTTCACTGGTTGGACCCAATGTCCATGATGAAAATACTTGTCCTTGCCGTGTCAAGCTGGACATGGCAACATCGCTATGAGTGTGTTCTTCCTTCTTGAAGGTGTTATAATTCGCATATGTTTCAAGCACTTTTAAAGCCCACACCATTTTCATACCTCCCCCGTCGCATATTAGTTGTCGCTGAAATGGATGTAACCAGACGTATTTCAGTGCTAGATAAATCCGTTTGATCGACAATTAATATGGGACGGGGGGAGTATGTCATTGCTGTTGGTGTTGCTACTTCCTGGTGTTCTGTACGAGATTCAGATGTGCAGTGGCATATTTTGCAGAGCACCACAAAGCACAGTGCAGAATTCTATGCTCTTTTCATGGTGTTGATATAGCAATGTTGCAGATACGGCAAGGTCACAGTGCTCTGAGTTTGGAGTTTAATGGATTCCAAGGAGCTTTGCTAGCTGATTATATTATTGTCTCAGGTTGTTTTCTGCCGTATGGTCATGAGGCTGATGCTCTTTTGGTGATAATCAGTACATGGGTGAAGGAATCTCACCATGGTTATCTAGTTGAGTGATATGTTATTTGCCAAGGTAACTGCAACTGTGCACATTATTCCATCTCAATTTCCCTTGCCCATGCCACGAAGACATATGGTTTCAGCATGTTTCTCAGTGGCCAAGCTCACCACTCCTATGAATGTTCTCTTCCTGATAAAATACATCTGCAATCGATAGCTGAGTAGACTGCTTTTGAGAAGGTGAGCTGTAGATTTTCACATGCTAGTGCTTCTGACTTGATGATTTTGGAAGATTGCTTGGCTGCTCTGTTTAGTGCGTACCGGCGAGACCTTGGATCTTGATGGCGCTCCTATTCATCGGCTTCGGCTTGGGAGCTAGCCGGATTTTATGGAGGGGAGATAGTCAGCAACCTGGGCCTTGCTGGCTCCAGTAATTGCAGTGGTGCTCGCTAACCGCCGGAACAGAAGTCCAAGTTCACACTGACACCCAGCCTAGGGAAACCAAGAGGACAGAGTGAACTGTCGGTTAGCCGGAAACGTGCAAGAGGAGCCCCTCGCTTCAGGATTACAACCTTCCAGGGTATTGTCAAGCTTATCTATTTTCCCATTCCTTATAGTTGGTTTTTTTTATTTCTTCCTTCCACTATTTACGTAACTTGCTTTTGTGGCAAAAGAAATTCCACTGACTTTTGTCAGCTTTTGGACAATCTTTATCAACTTTTAGGGCTCCTTTGATTCGCAGGATTCCAAAAGTATGAGAATAGGAAAAGCATAGGATTCCAATATCATGGCCATATGAACCCTGCAGGGTTTTTATTTGGTTGATTGCTTACAAAGAAAAACAAAGGATTTTTTTCAAGAGATTTGAGTGGATGGTAAAATTTTCTATGTACAAGAGAATTCTTAGGAAAAATTCTTGTAGGATTCAATCCTACTAATCAAACGAGCAACATAGTAAAAATTCATAAGCATTCCAATCCTTCAAAAATTCCCATGAAAATCCTTTGAATCAATGAGGTGTGTAAGATATTGGTAGATTGGAGATAATCATTTGTAGTTAAATCAATAGAAACACAGAAGGATTGAGGCATATTCCACATTAAGATGCGCCAAAATATATTGATTATTAAAAAAATACAAATCTGAAGGCGTTTGGGAATTGAGATAACACCTCACAAGCGACCACTTTGGTTGGTTAAATTGTCAAACGCCTGTCTATGTTGTGAAACTTCAAATATCATCAGTGCTTTCATTGTTAGACTCACTTGGCTTCCATGTGGATAATGCATAGACTATCCTTCCCTTCCATCCCAACACTAGGAACTGGTCTTCTTCGTCGACAAAAAGGTCTTTGTGATAAATCTGTCTCACAATATGTTGTACTCCTTTAACAATGGTTGGATTCAGTGGAAGCTGCTCAAACCTGGCCCTGAGGCTTCGTACCTTCCATTTCTTGTAACTCTCGGGCCTCTCAATTCTTTCCGATCCTTCACATGCAATGACATTGAGCATTTCATATTTATATATATCCCTCTCCAGGATTAATCTTGTCTCATTATCTCGTGGAGTCGTTTTATCAAGCATATCAAACAGTGAAGCATAGTGGTACATGACTTCTTTAAAACGTGATAAAAAGAAAGGGGTGTTGTAAGATCCGTTAACAACTCCATGTATGAAAACTTTCGGCTTCATCATCTTGATGGTATGGAGCACTCTGTTCCTGGCGCTGTTGATGGATATTGTCTCATCAGCAATATTCTTCATTCGATTTATGCAATTGACTACGAGCACTTCACCTTTGTTAATGTTCAAATCTTCAATGGAGATGGATTCCCACTTTGATGAGATCTGCCGGTATTCAAGAGGTACTTTGAACATGCCGGCATATTCAACTAATCGCAGTTGTGTGTTGTTCTTCCTTCCATCTGGCCGGAAACCTGGCATGGGCAGTTCTATACCTGTAATCCGAAGCTTAGGCGGCCCACCTTCTCTATCTGCAAATTGTTTCAGTAATGATGGCCATTGAAAACCAAAGCAAATGCCAAAATCAATAATGTGCACTTGTGATTTTCCCTTTGAGACATCAAGGATGGTTTTGTTTGAGAAATAATATGATGATCTCAAGTAATGAGATACTGTGAAACAAAGATGGAATAGCTTTAGAATATATGCTGCATTCCTTGGTGTAGCGATGAAGTTCCGGTTTATCTGACTCCCAGTTCCAGACAATCTTGTCTCTAGGCAATCTGCTAGGTAAAACGCTAGCCTCTGGGTATCATCCCCACTTGGTGAAGAATGTTGTCTTATGCTTTTAAGTATGCCACTTGCTAAGCTATGGTTGTTCACAGATACTGCTTGTGCGCAATGGATAAGGAGAGTTCTGAGATCCACTACCTCTTTCTTCTTTCGTGTTTTACCTCTCGTCTTTTGCCTAGCTGGCTTTCTTCCTTGGTCTTTTTGTGCATACTTGGTGGATGTATCTGACATGGTTCGTTGCGAAATAGTACCTTCATCTATGGGCTTCTGCTCAGAGCAAAGTAAAACCTTGTCGAACGCCTCATTTCGCGTCGGCTCGTCGGAGAAAATAGCAATCTGCTTGTTTCTCCTTCCTTCTAACAAATCAAGCTCTTCTATACCCGGATAAACTTTTCGACCTCGAACTTCAAATGATCCATTCTTCATTGCGTCTCTGTCATGCATATGAGGTGAATGATAATCCCGGCTAGGCTTTTTGGCAATGGAAAGGCCATTGATGTTCAGACCAAGTTCCATTCTTTCAGCACCCAGAGGGAATTGTTTTGCCTCTCCAACAATTGCGGATAAAGTCCATGGAGCCTGGGATCCTTGTGAGTTTTCATTGGGGTGATAATCATCTGAGCTGATATATACAGAGCAATTGCAGCTTAATTTTCCGTTAAGCCTGCTGACATTGCCATTTAGGTTCTCTAGGTGACCACATCCACAAAGTGGTAGTAAGTCAGGCAAAACTGGATACTTTTGTCCAAGAAGTTCATAGAAGGGCTCCTCCATGCTTCTAATGGCAGTCTCACCATGAGGTGCTCTGACCTTGTAATCAATGTCCTGCATCAACATCTGTTCTATGTAGCTGAGAGTTACATCAGAGTCGGTCCTTGGGTGCTCCGCCACACTGGTTTGGCGCCAACCAGCTGATGTGTCATCACAGCTGACATTGCAGAATTGGGAACCAATCTTGTTGGAAGCAATTGATGGTGCAGGATAGTTACTCATAGGAGTTGGTGGATGCAAAATAAACTCCGAATCATTGTACTTGGCGGTACTTGACTCGATGAAGTCCTGAGAACAATAGGCGCCGCCGCAAGCCGTGTTTGCCATGGTGCCGTGAAAATCAGCCGAGCTGGGCTTGTCACTGGTGCCCATGATTGATTTTATGATACACTCATTCATATGATCTTTGCGGTGTGTCTGGCTGCACTTTGCTCCACATTTTCCTGGATTAAATGCAGTGTGAACAGCAGAATAACAAAAGGAGGAAGCTGGAATACACGAAATATTCCTCTAGCACAATAAGGCGAAATTAATGAGAGAAATTATGTGGTCATGTCATTTCATGCTTTTGGAGTAATCCACATGTGGTCTATTTGTGTAGGTTTTCACCCGGTTTTCCGTTTATTAACTGGGCAATTCCCTTTTGTTTAATATATACATAATATATTCGACGAGGCAAATCTGTTTTGTAAAAATAATAATATGAAAACATTCAATCTTTCCTGGGATTCATTGGAGTGATACCAATTCTTTTTAACCAACACCTGGCCACCTGAATATATATTACTCAAAAGTGCCATTTCTGGTGTGGGTGATAGCAATTTTTGAGAACCTAAACAGGATGTATATACAAATCACTATGTTAGAAATCACAGTATCTTCAGTTCATGGCTATGGAAAAAAAAATCGCAAGGGAGACATCACGCCAACCTACTTACTATGTTTTTTCATGACATGTCAAAAGACTGATCATCAAAAGTGAGAAGATAGACTCACCATTGATTATTGCCTGCAGGGGATTACACAAAATTCCACAGACGCTAGAATTCGCAGGACTGGCTGATATTGTAGACTATAGATGAAATAGCAAGCCAAGGGGTGCGTCTGTCTGTCGGCGGAGAGAAGAAGAGCAGCTTGATATAGTATTTCAGTGGTGCTGAAACTGGCTAAGCTGTACGTAGTACGTAGTCCGTATTTAGGTTGTGCTGAGGGAAGCAAGAAGAAGGGCATGGCTGCCTGTTTTATGTGAGCCGCTGGTGAGTTTAAATGTAAGCTAGCAGGCGGCACTTCGGAGGCTAATGACGTGATGGATTGTGTCATCAGACGCTAATTAGGAGTGAAGGAAGGAGATTTGTTAATTAGGAGGGAAGGAAGGAGATTTGTTTATTGCAGTTGTGGAAGCTGGAGCCTTGGATCCTCAGCGAGGTCTTTGTCTTCCTTTGGCAGTTTAGCTCAAAGGATGCCAAAAATAGTTTCAAACGGCTCCCATGCACATATATAATTTCAAAGGCTTGTTCTCGTGTGCAACTGTGGTCCGAGGGTTGTCGCGCATCCTCGTCGCACTCGGACTAGGTCATCCCCCGGCGCCCTTCCACTGGCTTCCGCGCTGCATATCAGATCACAGCTTGATATTGACATGGGTTTGAAAGACAAGTAGTAAGCCACATATGCAGAGAAAAGTGCTTGATGCGCGCTTCTCCTTGACCGTGCCCGTGGATGGATTTATTTTTATCGTAGTATGTGCTTACATTGTTGCTCGGCGGACTCAAACATATCACGTTATGTGATATATATATGACAAATGTTTCCTACAAGCACTGGTAGTTACCATCACTTACATTTTGTATGTTGTATGTAGTATCCGTCGAAATCAAGAGTATGTACATGTAGTATGTAGTATGGATCCACGCATGTGGATCGTTTTTACTTCCTCGTAGTCTAGGTTTTTAGGTTGTCCATCGTCTTTGCTTCGGCGGCGACGATGACAGCGCCGAATAAAGATTTTTCAGATCCTTCCTTGACAAGGCCATCGGTCCTATGGTTGGGGATGGATTTAGAAACCAGTCGGTTCAAGCAAGGATGGCGTGGCGGCGGCGGCATCCTCGTGGTGGACTTGTGTCCTCGGGCTCCGCCGTTGCGACGGCGTTTGCTCCAGCGTCGGCGCGGAGCTTGGGAGGTAATCCAGGAGCGGATGCAGATTGTGGTCTGTATCAACGACATCTCGAAGACGGAACATGTGCTGGGTTTGTGGTTCGTGGATGGCAGGTATGGTTTCCTTCTGCGGCGTCTTAGTCGCGGTGGGGTGCCAGATCTGGAGTTCGATGGCGTGTCTGGGGTGTTGCCCCGGCCTGATTCGTTCAACGGTAAGGGCTTCACTTTTGGTGAGCCACCTTGGAGGTCCGCAAAGCTGCATATCAGCGATGGAGCCGCGTCGAGCTCGGGTGAGGAGGTGATCCATCATTCTTTTCTTCGGTGGCTGTTGTCGTAGTGCCGGAGGCATGTAATGGGCGTTGGTGTCAAGCTCAGAGATGTTCTGCTATCTCTTCAGTTTTGTCATGTCGGTCCTTATGTGACTTGTACTTTAATCTTTATGATATGAATGAGACACATATTACCATGCAAAAAAAAAGTACGTCTTATTAATATATTGGACCAATTTTTGGAAAGGAAAAACAGTGACTTTAATGGTCGTGTTATGGAAAAAGCCAGATCGTGTCACTCTTGTTCCTTGTTTTTGAACCATTTGACATGAACATGTCGTAAAGGAATTTGTTAAGAAAAATAATAATTAAAGACAAGCAGGAGTAGTATGAAAAAATAGATCAGACCAGGTGGTCCCACCTGCCAAAATGTAACCTTCGTCTCCAAAGTGTCCGCGGTAGACATCTCAAAAAATCCCCCCCCCCCCCCTCATGCTTTCAATTTGGCAATGTATATGTTCGCGCCGGGATGGGGTCACGCGCTGGAGTTGGCCTAAGCGCACTGCCTGGGTGAGATTCTAGGCTAAACATAATGAGGTAACCAGGTCATGCTAGCAACACATTTTGAGGACAACAACCAAACACGCTTCGAGCACATTTCAGGGAGGCTTTAGGCATGATTCAGTGTGTGGACGGTATCCAAATAGACCCTATATATTTGTAACCTCAAGCATCAATAAAGAACGACTATTACTTGTCTTTTCAGTTATATCTTGACAAATATATTGACGCTTACAAACTGAGCATAACTTAGATTGTTGGGTTTCTTATGATGAAACTAACCCTCAGTGTTTAAGTTTTAGACTTGGCATTGGTGGTCTTATTTTTCTGGATTTATTTTGGGTCTTCCGGATATGAAGGATGATGTTCTGATTTAGTCTCTCGAAGGTGCTATAGGGATAAAATATGCTTATGTGCATTCATAGAAATGAATGTAAGTACGTACTACTTCCGTCCCAAAATAAATATCTCAAGTTTAGTACAGTTCAAGAAAAAAAGGATGGCGCTCATCCGCGGGCGTACAACCGAGGCCGAGCATCACGCTGAAGCTTGGTAGCGTGAAGGTTCGCGCGCGGGATAGAGGTTTCTTTCTCCATGTCCTCTCTCTTGTCGGTCCGACATGGACGTGCCCATTAATCGCCCAACTATCTTGCGATCGTCTGTTTGAGTATTATGTGTATGTACACTCATGGATCCTCTGGCTAGCGACAGGCCGGCTCAAGTCAATACGAGCAGTGTGTGATTTTGACAGGATATATTTGGATGTACCCCAAGTCCCCAACTAATAAGTAGTAGAAGCTTGCTGGTATTGAAGCTAAATTCCAATAAGATGATCGAGTGAATTGCAAAAAACCACCACATTCGAAGTTGAAGCATCCAATTGCCACCACATTTCCAGCGCGTCCCAAAAATCCACCACTTTACTTGTAAATTTTCTCAATAAAAACAAATGACCGGTTTGCCGTAGTTAACCCGATTTCTGACAGGGCTGGCCCACCCGTCAGGTGCCACGTGGGCGAGGCCAGACGGCGAGTGGGTTGACGGCCGTTAGGGCTGTCGGTACAAAACAGAGCCCCCACTCCCCGCTGCTCCACTCCACTCGCTCACTCTCTCACTCTCTCACTCTCACTCTGCTCTGTCCCCTGTTGCCGCCGCCGGAGGCACGGTTCCCTCCCCGCCGTAGAAGATGCCGTCGTGGAAGGATGGAGAGGAGAGCAGCGATGAGGAGGAGCTGGTCGGCATGGATCTGGAGCAGCACTGGGTAAGATATCTGCTTTGCACCTAGGGTTAGGGTTAGTGTTCAAGTGTTCTTCGATTTGAGACCATGTTTGGAGCAGTTGCTATCTTTTCTGCGGTTCACTAGTGTGCTACAATGCAGGCGAACCCTGACACCACTATAGATCCATCCTTCTGTGGTAGAGCTGCGGATGCAAGCATCACATGTAGACTGCACTTGGCCCCATGCATGAAATATGTTGCATTTGAAGGAAAGGACACTGGGAGGAGGTTCTATGGATGTGCTGTTCCTCAGGTCAGTGTTATCAAACTAGGGTTTGTGTTGTTGGTAGTTAGTTTGCAGATGTTTGGAATTGCTGTCAGTAAATTCAGTTAATGAAACATGATTTGGACTGTCTGCAGATGCAAGAATCAAATTATGTCAGTAAATTCAGTTAATGAAACATGATTTGTACTGTCTGTAGATGGATTGATTAATTTCTGTCACTAAATGAAACATGTTTGCAGATGCAAGCATCAATTTATGTCACTAAATTAAGCAAATGAAACATGTTTTGAACTGTTCTAGAGCTGCAGATGCAAGCATCAATTTCTGTCAGTAAATTGAGGGGATTATCACAATTTGGACTGTGGTACTGAATGAACTAATGTAGTTTGTTGCAGTGACCAAACTTGTTTTTAACAGTGATTTTGTAATTCAGTTAATGGTAGTATTGCTCTTGTCATATAAGCTTAGCTTGAAATTAAAGTTTCCTGAATGTCTGCTGTATCTTCAAGTTGCAGTGACCAAACATGTCAGTAAATTAAGTAAATGAAACTTGATGCAGGATGGTATTGACTGTGGAGTTGCTCAGTGGTTGATGCCCCATGGCCTTCTATTCTGCAAAGATGTTTGGAGAAGATATGGGAGATGTTTCATGAGGAGAATCATGGCAGAATGATTGACCATGAGAAGTATAAGAAAGAGTTGGACAAGGTCAACAAGCAGTTGGATACACTTGGGGATCAGTACAGTCAGCTGGTTGAGGAAGTCACCAAGATGTTTGATTGGGCAGATCAGAACAACAGGGTCATGAGTGATGAAGAGTTCAAGCAGAAGCAGATGGATGTGGACAAGGACATGGAGAAGCTAGCTATCAGCAAGGAGAAGCAGAGTGCTGACTTTGGAAAGATGAAGGAGATGGAGAAGCTGGCTCAGGAGCTAAAGGAGATGAAGTGCATTCTTAGGTCTCAGGGGGAGATCATTAGGAACACAAGGAAGGAGAGGGATGAGATGAAGAAAGAGAGGGACAGGCTGGTAGAGGAGAAGAAGAAGCTGGAGTTTCTGGTGGGTGATCTTATGAAAGCTGGTCATGGCAACAAGGACAAGCTTGCCAAGATCAAGTCAATCCTTGATGAGTGAACAATGATGTTCATCACCTCAGTTATGTTAAGCTAATATGTGGCCTTGGAACAATATAGCTGGCCTTGGGGTTGTATATTTTGGGAATCCCCTAGTTATGTAATGACTGTAATGATTTTCTACAAAACTACCTCCAGTAAGAGCTATGTAATGACTAGCTGCAAAACTACCCCAGTTATGTAATGTATGTAATGACTAGCTGCAAAACTACCCCAGTTATGTAATCTTGTTAGCTTTCTATAGTAAGAGCTATGCTATTATGAATCTGCCACCTAAACAAGTAAATTGTTGATGACCAAGGTGGCCAAAATCTTTTAGAATAGAAAATCAAACAAGGCTTGGGCTCAAGGTGGCCAAATCTTTTAGAATAGAAAAAGCATCAAATCAAACAAGTAAATTGTTGATGACACAAACATGTTCTCAACCATAAAAGTTCTCATCCATAACAGTTCTCAAACTTAGCATGGTAACACAAACAAGTTCTCAAGCTAAATACTGATTACACATAGCAGTTCTCAGGCATAGTTTATGATATTTAGAAATACTTAAGGCAGGCAGTTCAAAAGACAACAGCCAAATTGTGCACTGACTAGTTGCCACTGGCATAAAAGTAACCCCTCATCCTGGTGCTCTGGAACCTCTTCCTTTTAGACCCTACTGTTACTCCCTCTGTTGTAGTTGCAGCCCTAGGTGCCATGTAGGGCCTTCCACCTCTCCTGCTGGCTGCATTGCTTGAACCTGAAGCTCTTGTGGCAGCCTGGGAAGTAGTAGAAGCATCAATGGTGATGCTTGCCCTTGTAGAAGCAGCAGTTGTTCTTCTTGGCCTTGTAGAAGCAGCAGGCTGGGCAGGACCAGTAGAAGCAGCAGTTGATTTTCTTCCCCTGGTAGATGTAGCAGGCTGGGAATGACCAGTAGGAGTTGTTCTTCTAACCCTAGTAGTTGCAGCAGGTGGTGCACTGGTTGCAGGCTGTGCAATAGCAGTAGAACTTCCCCCAGCTCCATGGTAGTGAGTTCTGGTTGTCTAAGAAAGCACACATCATAGCCCAACAATTAGGATGAATCAAATGATTAAAACAATGAAAACTGGTGAGGCTAGTTGTTTGTGCCAGTTTCATGGTAATAAGTTGAAAACAATGACAACAGTGTGCATATTCCATACCTTGTGCTTGTCCTTTCTTGCCTGCAGATGAGGCTTCAGGGGCTGAGGGCAGTAGGTGTACCTATGTTTCTGCATCTTGCAGTTGCTACATGTGATAGTTGCCATCCTTGATGTATCCTTCTTTGTTGGGACCTCAAATTGCCCCTTCCTCCTAGTTGTTTGCTTTCTGCCCTTCTTCTCTTTGAACACTGGTGGATCTATGTCAGCAGTTGGTGTCCTAGGCCAACAGTCAGGCCCTGGTACAGGGTAGATGATGTGCTTGTATGTTTCCTTATACAATGGTTTCTTGAAGAACTCATGCACATAGTCTTCTGGCTGCCCCTTCACTCTTGTAATGGCAGAAACTGCATGGTTACATGGCCAACCACATAGGTCCCATTTCTTGCAGTCACAGGTCCACTTATCAAGGTTCACACAGTAGGTAGACTCCCCACTAGTGACTTGCCAAATACCAGGACCTGCCATGTATGCAGTGCATTGCCTTGAGTACTTCTTTGACTCCTCCAACTTCTCCATATAAGTGGGTGTTATCTCCCACTTACTCTTCTCTGTCTTCTCTCTAACTGCTTGGTACTTAACCATCAACTTAGTTCTGAATCCATCTACACAGCTCCTTATTGGCTTGTTCCTCACATCTAGTATCATCTTGTTAAACACTTCACTAAGATTGTTAACTACTAGGTCTGTCTTGCATGTGTGATCCATAGCATGCCTTGCCCAAGTCTCTTTAGGGATATCACAAAGCCACTTCCAAGCATCTTCATCCTCCTTTCTCAGTTCATTCATTGCAACCTCAAAACCATTCTTGGTGTATGAATATGCAGCATTGTCCATATGCTTCTTCAACTCCTCACTCCTGAAGCCAGCTGACTGGAAATTTGCATAGATATGTCTAAGACAATATCTTTGAGGTGAGTGTGGGAACACAGCTTGAATTGCATTCAACAGCCCCTGTTTAAGTCATTATATAGATGGCAGCAAGTATTAATCATATAAGTTCATAATGGCAGCAAGTATTAATCATATAACTTCATAATGGCAGCAAGTATAACAAATTATTATTTCTAGAAATAGCTCATTCAATTGTGAAATGAAAAATATACCTTCTGTCTATCAGAGATGATTGTGTATGTGCCCCACTTGTTCCCCTCTCCAATGCAAGCTCTTAATTGGCTAAGAAACCAAGTCCAACTTTCCTTGTCCTCCTTATCAACAATACCAATTGCAATAGGGAATATGTTGTTATTCCCATCCCTACCAGTGGCAGCAAGTATCTGTTGCCCAGTAGAAAGCTTGATAAAGCAACCATCTAAACCTGTATTAAAGCATTGGGTAGTGAAATGAGTGCATTATTAAGTACAAGATATGGGCAATGAATTGGAGTAATTTAGAATGCATATAACACCTATAAAGGGCCTACACCCATTCAAGAAACCTTCTTTTGAAGCATTCAGACAGTAGAACATGTAGTGGAACCTAGGATTTGGGCTAGGATGGAGCTCAAGCTCTCTGGTAGTCACAATGCATCTGCTCCCAGGGTTGGTATCAAGCACAGCTTGAAGATAATCCCTAAACCTTGTGTATTGTCCCTTCATGTCACCTTCCACCACTTCAATGGCCAATGACCTTGCCCTGTAGGCCTTGGTCTTTGGCACTTCCAGCCCATACTTAGTCTTTGTTCTTTTTAAAATTGCATCAACACCAGCCCTTGGATTATCTCTCAGTTGCTGCTCACATGTTCTGGCCATCCAGTCAACTGTCACTTTGGTTTTTTCTCCATGTGCACCACAAGTGTGCAACAACTTCATCTTCTTGATGCAGAATGTCTTCTCATGAGCAATTGTGGATGCAGTCATGAAAAAAGGACACCCATTGTCCCTTTCTTTGCAATGCACAATGATCCTATCCTTGCAGTTCCTATGGTACTGGAAATTTCTAAGGATTCTGATATGAAAATTCCTAAGTGCTCTTCTAAACTGATACACATCAGTGAAGCACATACTCAAGCAAAGTTGGTCATGAGCATCTGGCTTGGTCTCATCATACCAGATCCTAGTCCTGGCCCTCTTGGCTTGACTCTTCCTTCCACAGGGCAGTGGTAGACCTGACTCATCATCTGAATCACTAATGCCATAGTCCCCAGGGAAACAAGCAGAATCATCAGATGGAATGAAATCAGGAATTACCTCAATGTCAGCTTCATGGTGTGATCTTGTAGTGGGGCCTGCTTTGCCTACTTTCTTGAATGTTTGAGGAAGAGGTGTCTCAGGTTCTGTGTCTGAGTCCTCTGCCTCTGGACACATCTCTTCCACTTCTGTGTCTCCTTCAAAGTGATGCATAGGATCCTCTCTCTATTTCCTTTTCTGCTTCAGCTTCTCAATGATTTCATCTTCCTCCTCATTACCTATGTCATGCTCTTCCTCCTCAATGATTTCATCTTCTTTCTCAATGATTTCATCTTCCTCCTCACAGCAGTCCTCACAGCAGTTCAAATCAACAAACACTTCATCATCAGAGGGGCCAACATCTTCCTGTAATTTCTCTTTGCCCTTTGCTTTCTTCAAATTCATGCTCTGTTGTGTGTTAATATATGCAGACTCTTCACCTGGCTCTACAACAGCAATAGGCACAGCATAGAGCTCTTCAACTGTGTCTTCAACAGCAATAGGGAACAATACTCCTGCCTCATCTATAGAAATAATGTTGGAATCCCCCACATTACTTATAGGCACTTGTTCCTCCACAATATTTGACCTGTTAAACTCTCCTGGATTAGGCTCATTAGCCTTAATTACAGTTGTGTTGAGCACCTTCTGCTCAGCATAATAGTCTAGCATCTCTTCCACACTATCTTCACTGTCAATAACCTGCATTCCTGCTGCCCCCTTTCCTTCTTCTTTCATATAGAACATGTAGTCAGCTTCAGTATATCCCTCTTCAGTCTCTAGCAGTGCTAACATGTTAATATAAGTAATTTCTGACAGAGAAATGGTCCTCTCCAAGTTGTCTCTCCCTTGAAAATGGTACCTTATTTCCCATATCTCATCATCCAAACTACAGAAAATTGAGGAGAATTAGTGCTTCATTGATTCTGTTTTAATAATGTAACATGTTATTCAGACAAGATATTAGCACTATCTTCACTGTCAATAAGGACTAAACAAAGCATTCATGCATAAAACCATAAACCCAGAGCTATATTTCCTACTGAAACATGTTGTACAGAAAATATATTAACTATATCAGCTACAACACTTGAGTAAACAAACAATAATCTTCAGTAAACAAAGCACTAAAATCAAACTGCCCTAAAATCTCCTAAAATCTAACAACCCTAAAATTTCCTAAAATCTAACAGCCCATTAACAACCGTACTGTAACATGATAGGTTTATATGCAATCTAACAACCCTAAAATTTCCAGTGAATCCAATGAAGAGAGGGGTGGAGGGGGAAGAAATCTTACCACACGCCGCCGAACCCTGAAGCCCACTGATGGCCTTCTCCCACGCCTGAAGCCCTGATCTTGCGTGCTAGGGCCGCCGCCGCACGGCGCTCTATGTCCCACTCCGGCGGCGAGGGGGGCGAAGGGGATCGCTCCGGTGAAGGAGCCCGCTGCGTCGGCAAGCTACTGCTGCCGAACCAGTTGTCCACCTCCGAGAACCCATCACCATCGCCTCCAGTCCCTCCGCCGTCTGCTGACTCGCCGCCGCCGCCGGTAGGTTTAGCCGCCGCCGCCATCGCAGGACAGAGAGAGAGACGGGGGAAAGAGGGGAGAATGGGCCAAGCAGTCAGAGCCGCGACCGCTTTGACCACGCGCGTGCCGTAACGGCCGTCAACCCACTCGCCGTCTGGCCTCGCCCACGTGGCACCTGACGGGTGGGCCAGCCCTGTCAGAAATCGGGTTAACTGCGGCAAACCGGTCATTTGTTTTTATTGAGAAAATTTACAAGTAAAGTGGTGGATTTTTGGGACGCGCTAGAAATGTGGTGGCAATTGGATGCTTTAACTTCAAATGTGGTGGTTTTTTGCAATTCACTCCAGCCCAAAAGAATGCGCGCATGCTTCGATCAAGCTCCTCGAACACCTAAGCAGGGGCGTCAGTCACCAGAAAGTGGTGGATGGGTTTAGCCGCAAGAACTGACTTCACCAGAATCAGCCTACCCGGTCGTTGAATCAGCCCTCGCTGCCATGCAGGCACCAGCTTGCGCG
The DNA here is from genome assembly GCF_002575655.3 of Aegilops tauschii subsp. strangulata. Lineage (NCBI taxonomy): Eukaryota > Viridiplantae > Streptophyta > Magnoliopsida > Poales > Poaceae > Aegilops > Aegilops tauschii. The sequence goes on along the minus strand of NC_053037.3, from coordinate 32,974,002 downwards.
CCGAGTCCAGGATTGGTTGCCATTCCGCACGAGTTAACTGTCGGATGGCAAGCTGGAGTCCAAGATATTTACACGGAAATTCAGTCAAGCTGCAGTTCAGCATAGTCGCCACCCGGTCCCTGTCAAGATCATCACCTCTGATGAGTATTGCCGATGACTTAGCATAGTTCACTCGTAGCCCAGATGCTTCACCAAAAGCTCGAAGAGCCTCTGTCACAAAACCAAGATCCTGCGCGGTGGGTCTTACGAACAGAGCGACATCGTCAGCATATATGGAAAGTCTTTGCAACTCTGCTATCCCTGTGAATGCGCTGATGGCCCCAGCTTCCTCTCCTTTGATGAAAATTTTGGTCAAGACGTCCATAGCAATCACAAATAAAAGTGGCAAGACTGGGTCACCTTGCCGCAATCCTTGTGCATGACAGAAACTCAAACCAGGTATTCCATTTACCACTACTTTGGTGGAAGCAGTACTCAGCAGAATTGCAATCCACCTTAGCCACTTTGGACCAAATCCTTTAGCATGCAAGACATCGAACAAAAAAGGCCAGCTGAGAGAGTCAAATGTGCGTGAGATGTCGAGTTTCAAAAATACACCTTTCTCCTTTCTCCCATGGATCTTCCTCGCAACTTGCCGGACTAAGAGAAAATTGTCATGCAGTGCTCGTCCCATAATAAACGCAGATTGGTTGGCTTCAACAATTTCTTTCATTCTTCTCCTTGCCCGGATTGCCAAGACTTTTGCGAATAATTTAGCTGCGCTGTGGGTCAGACTTATCGGTCGGAAGTCACCCACTTCCTCTGCATCTGATCTTTTGGGAATCAAAATTATGTGAGCCCTGTTTAGCTTCCCAAATCCTCTTCCTTCTCCAATGTAGAGCTTGTACATGACAGCCATGATATCATGCTTAATGATATGCCACATGCACGCTGGTAAAAATTATGTGCTTACATTGTTGCTCGGTGGACTCAAACATATTCTCACAGGGTACCTAAGTATATGAACGTTGTAAAGAAAAATATTCTCACAAGATCTGTCATGGTGAATAGGATACTACTTCATATTCAAGGTGAAAATCTGTGATATGACCTTTGCGGGTGACACAAACTTGCATCATTACTTTTTTGAAGGTGTTGTCCACTTATCGATATTCTGGCCTTCACTGGTTGGACCCGACATCCATGGTGAAAATACTTGTCATTTTCACCTCATGCTGGACATGGCAACATCGATAGATATTTATGCTAGCTTCCATTGTAACATATGAGCAATTATTAGTATTAATAGAAAAAACAAACTAACGAAGATGGAGTACAAACTTAATAACAGCCTTGGCGGCATGGTCAATGTCACAAGCTTTTTTTATCACCTCATCCAAACCCAATACTCTCCATACTTGCCTCACTTTCTGGCATTGAAACATGTGCATTGTATCCATGGTCCCTTGGGAACATGAAGGACGGTGAGCGAAACTTTCAAGTGTATATTAGCGAGTATAACACGACAGGGGTGAGTGTCATGCCTATTAGCGAGTATAACACGACATGGGAGAGTGTCGTGCCTATTAGCAAGTATAACACGACAGGGAAGAGTGTTGTGCCTATTAGCGAGTATAACATGGCAGGGGGAGTGCCGTGCAACGTGCGCTAGATACATTTTTTGACCTTGGCAAGGCAATATAATTTCGAAATCTTACTCCAAACTGCATTAATTGTGGACTTGTGGTATATCCCATCCCCCTGATGCGTCTAGGTTTTCTCTCATGATGATGATCTCATTCCGTAAAGTATATATGACGTATGTTGACGTGATATGCTAGCATGTTGAGATAAATCAATCATAGATACAAAGGATTACACTGAAAGGACATATGACTCCCCTAAAAAAAGGGACACGTGGCTGATGAAAAAAGCAAACGGGTTGGACAACGGTTTTTTTTTCTAGCGCTGGAGGTCGGCCCCTGATCTAACGCCATGCATGAAAAATCCTTTGTGGGCCTCTCGTGCCTCACGTTTCGGGCAAGGAGAAATTTGCCTGCCCGGTCTATAAATAAAGAAAGAAGAAATGCTCCTCGCAGCCGGAGCGAACCTCGGCGATGGCAGCGGCGCAGGCGGCCGACGAGGCGTGGTGCCGAAAGACCGTTCCCTAGGTGATGGAGCTAGTGAGCCCGCGCCTCCCTCAGCGCGACGCCTGCGCCCTTCTCTCCGTCAGCCCCTAGTGCCACCGCGCCCTCGCCGCCAACCCCAAGCTCTGGGAGGTGCGTATCGCGATCGGCCCCCGCCTGCAACCCTTGTCGGCTATCATCTCCAAAATGGACGACGGCGACATGCTCAAGCCAAGGAAGTAGACCATAATCGTCGGGAGGACGAACATAAAACTGCGATGGGACGGTGCTGCGGGCATACCAACCGAACCTACCATCCATCGCGGTCCCGGTCCCCGGCCTAAGGCATCCGGTCACCGTGTCAAGGACAGTGCCAGGTTGACTCTGTGTACCGAGTCGAGGTGCCGAGCCCGGCTGGAGTCAAGATGAAGGTCGAGCTGCTGGTGCTGGTGTAAAAGTCCGGGCGTTCAAAGCAAAGTTGTATCCCGTGTGGAAGCTGCAGGGGCGCTGCACATTTGAGACCATTATCTGACGTAGCCACTGGAAGGCGGTGAAGATAGCGGTCGCAGCCTGGATCACTCTTCACAATTGATTTGTGGTTCACTAACTAATATTATCAATTTGGATATTAATAAAGGATGCAACCATGGCGCGACGGATCGACATTTTCAAATTGTTACGAAATAAGAAAAAAAGCGAGCGGAGACTAGATCTTTAACTATGTATGAAAAGTCAACTTCTAGTTTAAATCATTCATTGGATGTTCTTCCTTTTAGTTGTTGTGCTTCAACTCCATGAAAGTGCAAGGAAATAGTGGTCCGTCGATTCGGATCCTCTGGTACCCAGGCTAACCTGTGTTCTGCAGCTGAGAATTCAGGAAATCGCCTCACAGTAAATAATTAAGGGATCTTTGTATTGCCTCAGGCTCAGCTGAGAATTCACAAAACCTGCAGCTGGCGTCACTTTATAGTTAGCATGAACAAGTTAGCAATGGCTAAAGGAATTTTGAAGACTTGTTTAGGATAAAGATACTCCCCGAAATGTGTTGCTGCTAGGTCTCTTTTCGGTATCGCTCGGTCCACTATGTTTTTTTGTTTTGTTAAATCGCTATCGATTGAGTGTCACGTTGGCATTCCTATGTCATATTTTTCTCATTCATAAATAGAAAACAAGAAGAAAAAAGTGCAGCGATTCAGTGCCAAGGTGCATCTCCACCTAAGTGTGAACAGTAAATTTAAATATAATACAAAAAATTAAACTTAAATTGTGTGTGCAAAAATGAACAGCGTTTAAACATTCGAGGAGGTCGTGGCAAAAAAAGTACAAAAATTGTTTGTGAAAGAAACTTTGAGAAAGAACACTATTTGGACCGGATTGATTTTCCTCGAGGTCCTCAAATGTCCCGACACTTCGAATATTTGCACGCTCCTTGTACTCTTGAGCAGCTTTGATGCCCCCCTCCCCCCCCCCCCCCCCAAAAAAATCAGATTTTAAGATTATTTTACTAATTTTTTTGAATTTATTACTTTTCATCAGATGTAGATGAACCTGGGCTTAGACGTGAATGACCGGACAAAACATCAATTTTTTAAATCTATTGGGCTTGCACTGCTAGTGGGTATTGCTCTGGGGACCATGTTGAACGGGGCCATGTACTAATTTAAAGTAACTGGCCATGGTATAGCCCACACCCCAGCATCCCCACACAATTGTTGCATATCGCCTATTGTGTGACCCTGAACGAGCGCTCGCCCATGGCGATCAGTCATTAGCGAGGAGGCGGACAATATTTGGTGCCGAACTTCGTCATCGTTTCGGAAAGGTTTTGGTCTTCTATTTTTTTTTCCAGTGTTTTTTGTCGATTTTATCATATTCCTTTTTTTCTGCTCGCATTTCCCTTTCCCTTTTCATTTTCTTGTTTGTTTTCATCTTATGTTTCTCAAATACACGTTGAGCATTTTTTGAACACACATTGAATTTTATATATATATATATATATATATATATATACATATAATATTTTTAGGTACACATTGATTATTTTTTATCAAATGTCGACTTTTTAATACACAACATTTATTGAAAGTGCATTGATCATCTTCCGATATATGTTGAACAATTTTTAATTATACGACGAACATTTTGTAAATGCACAGTGAACATTTTTTCATACATGCTGAGAAAAAGAATCATATGTCACAAACATGTTTTCCAAAATTGATTTAAATATTGTCATGAATAATTTTTATAAACGTGTGAGAATTCTTGAATATTGTCATGAACAATTTTGTAAACGTGTGAACACTTTTTAATGGTAAGAGAAACATTCTTCAAATGTCATGGGCAATTTTTAGACGGTGAATATTTAGTGAACCATATTTATGGTACAAATATTTTCCTTAAATTGCATAAAAAATATTTAAATGCTGAACGTTTATTTGATCATCATTTTTTCTAAAAATAGTGGAAAAAATAAAACAGAGTGTGAAAAAATAACAATTACGTACATCTTCTATTAACTATGTGTTGATGTGTTATATGCTCCCTATCTCCCATTGCCTATTGGGCTTGGGCTAATGCAGTGAAGTTGATGGCGAAACATAGTGCCACCTACCTCAACATCTACAAAAGATTTAATCCCATATAGCAATATAAGACTGGTAGCATATTTTTAGTAAAATTATTCATATTTTTAGTACAATTATTCTAGAGCTCTAAAACATTTAGGTCTCGGTAAAAAGATATTGCAACTTGTCGGTACGAAATAATTCTAACCTAGATTAATATAAAAATATTATAATTTACATCAACTAATCAGAGAGGAGAGGAGGCGGGAGGGTCGGTGGGGGAGAGCACAATAGCACGGATCGGTCCTGTTATTTAGCCATAAACCCGCACGGGGAGGGGGGGGGGCAACGCCCCTGCACACTTCCTAACATTATATCAGTCAACATCATATCTGGGTATCTATGCATGTCTACATGTAGGGGCTGTTTGGTTCTAGGCCTAACCATGCCACACTTTACCATACAATGTTGCCACACTTGCCTAAGGTTAGTTTTTCAAAATAAGAGCCACAAGTTGGCAAGCCTAAGGGAATCTTGCCACACTTTTTGAGTGTATGTGATGTGGGACCCTAGTGTGGCTTGCCTAAGGTGTGGCTTGAACCAAACATCCAGCCAAGTTGGTCAAACTTGCCTAACCTTAAGTGTGGCAACCTTAGGCAAACTTAGTCTCAAACCAAACAGCCCCGTAGTACCTATGTATGTCTAGACCGTCCGCAAAGAATTACATACAAACTCTAGCAGAGGGAAAATCGAAGAAGCTGAACAAGAGAAGGAATCTGCGGCTGCCAGGACGAGCACTGCCATCGCTATCGTCAGTTACCTGGGAGCAACTGTTTGTGTGCCGGGGCATGGGGGATGGAAAGGCTGGGGTGTTAGGGCATGTATAATGGTTGATAAAATAGTCTTATTTTAAGTCTTGCATATAATTTAGAGATGACAAAAAAACATGTCCGCAATCGGTCATCTCTTAGCCTTATTTTTAACAACTAGCTATTCCTAAAAATATGGTGAGACATATTGTGCTAAGAGATCATCTCTTGTCTTCTCTTAAATAATAGAAGACAAGCCTTTTCTTATGATTTTTCTCTCATTCACCTCATCATTTATCCTACGTGGCATTTCTAAGATAGAGCCATTGCACATGCCCTTATAGTCGCACAAGACCCGACGGAGCCACCCGTGTCCATATCAAGTTCTTTAGCGACTAGTATGCTAACGGTGGCTAAGCTATTTTTAGATACAAAGAAGATTACACTGAAAGGACACGTGGCTGATGAAAAGAAGGAAACCGGTCAGGAAACGGGCTTCTATAACAACGCTTTCGATCCGACCCTGATCTAAAGTCATGCGTGAAAGGACAAAATCACTAATTAACGAGTACTCTTTGCAAAGATCACTCCTATTATTTCAGATTGCGACACGTGTCACATTGCACTAGTAGAAAAGAGGGTTTTGGTTCAGGCCAGGTCAGCCCATTAGTCCCGGTTCAGTCCAGAACCGGGACCCATGGGGCACTGGTCCCAGTTCGTGAGGCCAGGGGCCTGCCGGGCCTCGTGGGGGCATTGGTCCCGGTTCGTCTGGCTCCTTTGGTCCCGGTTGGTGGGACGAACCGGGACCAATGGGCCTCGCTCCTGGCCCACCACCATTGGTCCCGGTTGGTGGGACGAACCGGGACCAATGGGCCTCGCTCCTGGCCCACCACCATTGGTCCCGGTTGGTGGGACGAACCGGGACCAATGGGCCTCGCTCCTGGCCCACCACCATTGGTCCCGGTTGGTGGCTTGAACCGGGACCACAGGCTGCCCTTTAGTCCCGGTTCATACCACGAACCGGGACCAATGAGGTGCCTATATATACCCCTCGCCCGCGAGCAGAGCATTCCAGTGCTCTGTTTTTCTCTAGCCGGCGAGGGGAGGGCTTTGTGGTGCTCTACCTCACCTCCTATGCACATGAGGTGTTCGATGAAATGCCCGAGCCACACTAGTTAAGCTTTCTCGTCTCGAAGCTCGACCTCAAAGCTCCATTTTCCTCGAGATTTGTCTAGGTTTAGCGGCCCATCACGTCCCATTCCCGTCTTCACCGCCGTCGATCGCCCGCGCCGATCTCGTCGCCGGCACCACCGTGGTGAGCCTCTTGTTCTTATCTTCTTTCTGAAAAAAAAATTATTACTTTAGATAGATACTTGTCTAATTTTCTTACTATTTTATTGCTTGTTATTATATAGTGCGATGGTTTTGGTATCCGCCCCAGTCGGCCCTCGTCCTGTCTATGATTCGGATGTGGTATATATTATCTTTATAACTATTGGTTCATTTATTGTTTATGAAAATTATGCCGAGCAACGTGACATAGATTTTATTTATCTAAGAGGTATGTGAACCGGAAATTCCAACCGACCCTATTGTCGAGAGGTAAATTTAGTTGAAGAAGAAAACAATTTCTTGAAGGAAAAAATAAAAAAAATTGAGGAGGAGAAGATGATATTGGAGTTGCATGTTGTGGATGTCGTCGATGATCACAAGATCAAGATGGATGCAATGCGCTTGAAGATTAGGAAGATTAGAAAATATGCCATTCATACCGAGGCTTGGTATCATTATGCCGTTGGATCAATTGTTACCTTGGTTGCGATTATGATCGCATTTGTTTTCGCATTGAAATGTTTTACATAGTTTCAATGTATGGTTTAATTAATTAGATGCTTTGGAGAGCTATATGTTGTTAGATGAGAACTATGTATGTACTTTGGTTTTAATGTGATGATGAACTTCTATTAATTTGGTCACTTAATTATCTATTCATGATGTTCTGTAATGGTTTTTGACACACTTAATTATATATAATGCACGCGGAATAACCGGCAATGGATGTACGGTGACAGACACACCTCCGAGTACATTAAGGTCGTGCATGACTTTCTCGAAGTGGCTGAGGCAAACAAGCAGAATGGTTTTATGTGTTGTCCATGCCCTAAATGTGGGAATATGAAGTCTTACTCTGACCGGAAAATCCTTCACACCCACTTGCTTTACAAGGGTTTCATGCCACACTATAATGTTTGGACGAGGGATGGAGAAATAGGGGTTATGATGGAAGACGACGAAGAAGAAGAGGACGATGACAACTATGTGCCCCCTAAATACGGTGATGCTGCAACGGGGGAAGCTGCTGAAGATCAAGAGGAACCATATGATGTGCCCAATGATGCTGCAATGGGGGAAGCTGCTGAAGATCAAGAGGAACCAGTGCCCGATGATGATGATCTCCGCCGGGTCATTGTCGATGCAAGGACGCAATGCGAAAGTCAAAAGGAGAAGCTGAAGTTCGATCGCATGTTAGAGGATCACAAAAAAGGGTTGTACCCCAATTGCGAAGATGGCAACACAAAGCTAGGTACCGTACTGGAATTGCTGCAGTGGAAGGCAGAGAATGCTGTGCCTGACAAAGGATTTGAGAAGTTATTGAAAATATTGAAGAAGAAGCTTCCAAAGGATAACGAATTGCCCGACAGTACATACGCAGCAAAGAAGGTCGTATGCCCTCTAGGATTGGAGGTGCAGAAGATACATGCATGCCCTAATGACTGCATCCTCTACCGCGGTGCATACAAGGATCTGAACGCATGCCCAGTATGCGGTGCATTGCGGTATAAGATCAGACGAGATGACCCTGGTGATGTTGACGGCGAGCCCCCCAGGAAGAGGGTTCCTGCGAAGGTGAGTCTGTTCAGAAACGAAGAGCATGCCAAGTTGATGCGATGGCACAGTGAGGACCGTAAGAAAGACGGGAAGTTGAGAGCACCCGCTGACGGGTCACAGTGGAGAAAAATCGAGAGAAAGTACTGGGCTGAGTTTGCAGGTGACCCAAGGAACGTATGGTTTGGTTAAGCGCGGATGGCATTAATCCTTTCGGGGAGCAGAGCAGCAATCACAGCACCTAGCCCGTGACTCTATGTATGTATAACCTTCCTCCTTGGATGTGCATGAAGCGGAAGTTCATTATGATGCCAGTTCTCATCCAAGGCCCTAAGCAACCCGGCAACGACATTGATGTGTACATAAGGCCATTAGTTGAAGAACTTTTACAGCTGTGGAATGGAAACGGTGTACGTACGTGGGATGACCACAAACAGGAGGAATTTAACCTGCACGCGTTGTTGTTTGTAACCATCAACGATTGGCCCGCTCTCAGTAACCTTTCAGGACAGACAAACAAGGGATACCACGCATGCACGCACTGTTTAGATGAAACTGAAAGTATATACCTGGACAAATGCAGAAAGAATGTGTACCTGGGCCATCGTCGATTTCTTCCGACCAACCATCAATGTTGAAAGAAAGGCAAGCATTTCAAAGGCGAGGCAGATCACCGGAAGAAGCCCGCCATGCGTACCGGTGATCACGTACTTGCTATGGTCAATGATTTACACGTAATCTTTGGAAAGGGTCCCGGCGGACTAGCTGTTCCGAATGATGCTGAGGGACACGCACCCATGTGGAAGAAGAAATCTATTTTTGGGACCTACCCTACTGGAAAGACCTAGAGGTCCGCTCTTCAATCGACGTGATGCACGTGACGAAGAACCTTTGCATGAACCTGCTAGGCTTCTTGGGCGTGTATGGGAAGAAAAAAGATACACCTGAGGCATGGGAGGACCTGCAACGTTTGCACGAAAAAGACGGCATGCCTCCGAAGCAGTATGAAGGTCCTGCCAGCTACGCTCTAACGAAAGAAGAGAAAGAAATCTTCTTTGAATGCCTGCTCAGTATGAAGGTCCCGACTGGCTTCTCGTCGAATATAAAGGGAATAATAAATATGCTAGAGAAAAAGTTCCAGAACCTAAAGTCTCATGACTGCCACGTGATTATGACGCAACTGCTTCCGGTTGCATTGAGAGGGCTTCTACCGGAAAACGCCCGATTAGCCATTGTGAAGCTATGTGCATTCCTCAATGCAATCTCTCAGAAGGTGATCGATCCAGAAATCATACCAAGGCTAAGGAGTGATGTGGCGCAATGTCTTGTCAGTTTCGAGTTGGTGTTCCCACCATCCTTCTTCAATATCATGACGCACGTCCTAGTTCATCTAGTCGACGAGATTGCCATTCTGGGGCCCGTATTTCTACACAATATGTTCCCCTTTGAGAGGTTCATGGGAGTCCTAAAGAAATATGTCCGTAATCGCGCTAGGCCAGAAGGAAGCATCTCCATGGGCCATCAAACAGATGATGTCATTGGGTTTTGTGTTGACTTCATTCCTGGCCTTAAGAAGATAGGTCTCCCTAAATCGCGGTATGATGGGAGACTGACTGGAAAAGGCACGCTAGGAGCGGACTCAATAATATGCAGGGACGGGCATTCTTGGTCTCAAGCACACTACACAGTTCTACAGAACTCTGCCTTGGTGACCCCGTATGTCGATGAACACAAGAACAGTCTGCGCTCCAAACACCCGGAGCAGTGCGACGACTAGATTACATGTGAACACATCAGGACTTTCAGCAGTTAGTTGGAAACACGTCTCAGAGGTGACAACACTGTTTGTGATGAGCTATACTCGTTGTCCAGGGGACCATCTTTGACTGTATTGACTTACAAAGGATACGAGATAAATGGGAATACATTTTATACGATCGCCCAAGATCAAAGAGCACCAACCAAAACAGCGGTGTCCGCTTTGATGCAGCAACCGAGAGGGGAAAGGACACATATTATGGTTACATAGTGGACATATGGGAACTTGACTACGGACATGATTTTAAGGTCCCTTTGTTTAAGTGCAAATGGGTCAGTCTGTCAGGAGGCGGGGTACAGGTAGACCCACAGTACGGAATGACAACATTGGATCTGAAAAATCTTGGGTACACTGATGAACCGTTCGTCCTAGCCAATGATGTCGCACAGGTTATCTATGTGAAGGACATGTCTACCAAACCGAGAAAAAGAAAAGATAAGGAAGCGAATACATCATACGATGAGCCAAAGCGCCACATAGTTCTTTCAGGAAAAAGGGACATCATGGGAGTGGAGGGCAAGACAGACATGTCTGAAGATTATGAAAAGTTTCATGAAATTCCTCCCTTCAAAGTCAAGGCTGACCCAAGCATCCTGATAAACGATGAAGATTATCCATGGTTACGGCGCGATAAGCAAATGACACAAGCGAAGAAAAAGTGAAGACTTTCTCCCGCAACTATTATGATGACACCATGCCAACTTTGTAACAGACGAGTATGATACCATTGTCCGTTTTGTACACGAAGTGCATCCAGTTTTTGCCGTAACCCTCTCAACTTTCTTGCACATGCTATGTGGATGAAGTGATGATACCATGCCAACTTTCAACCTTTTCAGAGTTCATTTGAAATGCTTTTCAATTTCAGTGTCTTATAGCTCAAAATAATCAATAAATGCATGAAAAATAACAAATAAAGTCAGAAAGGGTTGAAAATTGATGATGTGGCTTTGAATGGTGCATTTTGAACACACAAAAAGTCAGGAGTTCAAATAAGTTTAAAAAAATGAAATCCCTTTGTAACAGACGAGTTTCCGTATGAAATCCTGATACTTCGAAAGAGATTGTCCGTTTTGTACACGAAGTGCATCCAGTTTTTGTCGTAACCCTCTCAACTTTCTTGCACATGCTATGTGGATGAAATGATGATGCCATGCCAACTTTCAACCTTTTCAGAGTTTATTTGAAATGCTTTTCAGTTTTAGGGTCTTATAGCTCAAAATAATCAGTAAATGCATGGAAAATGATGCATGGAAAATAACAAATAAAATAAATAAGTAATTAGAAACAAAATAATATAAACTTTAATAAAATATATAAATAGAAACAAAATAAAATAAACTTTAATAACATAAATAAAATTTATGAAACTAAAATTATCAAAGTATTTTCTGTTCAAAACATTATAAGCAACCTCTAGTATTATTGAAACTAAAATTATATAAAATTGATGCAACTAAAATTATCGAAGTATTTTCTATTCAAAATCATTGAAAGCAAAAAGAATTTTCATAAAGAACTTTTTTTGTTAGAAACTTTAATAGCAAAAAGAATTATCATAAAGTAAAATAAATAAGTAATTAGAAACAAAATAAAATAAAATAAATAAGTTTTTTGTTGTAAGTAGAAACAAAACAAAATAAATAAAGCAAAAAAGAAAACAAAAAATAGGCAAAAAATAAAAAATATGCCGCCTACTGGGCCACCACGGCCTGAATACGACTAGAAACCCATCGATGGGCCAGGATTCAGGCCCGCAGAAGGCCCAGTAGGCCCATCAGGCATAGCAGTGACAATTAGGCCCGTAAGCCTGCAATGGAGAGGAGCTCGAGAGGGGAGAGGCAGTGGGGCTTATAAACCACTGCGCGCCCCTCTCAACTAGCGAGGTGGGACTAAACTTTCGACGCGGGCGCAGCAGCACAAGGTCTTTGGTCCCGGTTGGTGGCACCATCCGATACTAAAGGGGTGCATTGGTACCGGTTCGTGGCACTAACCGGTACCAATGCCCCCCTTTAGTCTCGGTTGGTGGCACCAACCGATACTAAAGGGGTGCATTGGTACCGCCACCAACCGATACTAAAGGGGTGCATTGGTACCGGTTCGTGGCACTAACCGGTACCAATGCCCCCCCTTTAGTCCCGGTTGGTGCCACCAACCGGGACCAAAGGCCGCCGCTTCCCGCCCTTTGGGCTGCTGAAAAGAGGCCTTTGGTCCCAGTTGGTGACACCAACCGGGACTAAAGGTGGCATTGGTACCGGTTTGTGCCACCAACCGGTGCCAATGGATTTGCTATATAAGCCAACACTTGTGAAAATTTCGTCAGTTCTTCGATTCCTCCGACGACGCCGCCAGGCTGCCCGAGCTCGCCGCGCCCCCGACCACGCCGCCGTCGCCCCTGCCCCCCCGACCACGCCGTGCCTCTGCCGCGCCCCCGACCCACCCTGCCGTCGCCGTCGCCCGCGCCCGTCGTCGCCGTCGCCCGCGCCCTCGCCCGACGTCGTCGCCGCGCGCCGTCCCTGCCCCGACGCGCGCAGCCCCTGCCCCGCCACGCGCCGCTCCTGCCCCGACGCCGTCTCCGCGCCACTCCCCGCGCCCCTGCTTGCCCCGACGCCGCCCGCCGCGCGCTCCTTCCTCTGTGAGCACCGCGCCTCTGCCGGCCCCGCCGCCGTGCTAATTTTTTACATGTTTTTAGATTTTCATATATGTATGTATGTATTTTTTAGATATATGTATTTTTTGATGTATGTTCATATATGTATGTATGTATTTTTTACATGTTTTTTGTATGTATGTATGTATTTTTTTCAATTGTAATGATGTTTTAAAAATACATATATGCAAAAGTTAGATTTTTAGAAAAGTTTTATCTATATATGTTCTCTGATTTAGTACATTTTAGGTTAGTTTCATTTTTAGAAAAGTTTTATATATTTAGGAAGAAGGAATAGAAGGAAGAAGAAGGAAGAAGAAAAAGTTTTATATATGCAAAAGTTACATCTTTAGAAAAGTTTTATATATCTAGCTAGGAAAGGAAGAAGAAGAAAAAGAATGAGAGGAAAAAGGAAAATAAGAAGAAGAAGAAGAAGAAAGGAGAAGAAGAGGAGAGGAAGAAGATGAGAAATAAATAAGAAGAAGAAAAAAGAAGAAAAAGAAGAGGAGAAGAAGAAAGGAATAGAGGAGAAGAAGAGAAAATAGAATATATTCTATTTTCTCTTCTTCTCCTCTATTCCTTTCTTCTTCTCCTCTTTTTTTCCTTCTTTTTTTTCTTCAATCTTCTCCTCTATTAATATCTTCTTCTCCTCTTATTATTTCTTCTTCGTCTTCTTATTTTTTTATCGGATATGTCGTTGTCGATATACCCCGTGTCCCGATAACTTCAACACGAGGGGGGGTTCGACCTACCCCCTCCCCGATAACATTATTTTCCCATGTATGTATGTCGTCGTTGTCGATATAACCCCCTCCCGGATAACTTCGACCGTGATAACTTATACCACGGGAGCACCCCCCGGCCCTCTCGCTCGACCAAAACTCTCGAGGACACCCAAACCCTAGAAAAAAACGATGTCGGTCTCCTACCCCCTCCCGCCGCGCCCCTACCCTTGAAGCGTTGCCGAGGCCACCCCAAACCCGGAATAAGCTAGGTCTATGTTTGCACTAATATATCCACCTGCTGTCATGTTTGTGTAATAATTGCCATGTTGTAATATTTGCAGAAACAATGGAGCACGGACGAGACGAGGAAGCAGAAGAGGTGTTGGGGGGACATAATCTTAGACGGAGGTGATGTCTTGTCGTATCTTAACGACAATGATGGTCTGGAAGAACAGGGTGAAGAAGCAGGCTACGGTGATCAAAGAGTGGAGGAGGAAAGACATGATTATGATTGCTCCGGTGACCCAATGCTGGTGCAAGAAGGAGCCCGTGGTGACGGCTCCGGTGATCGAGCAGAGTCCGGCCAGGTAAATATATTAGTTAAGCCTGTGCTGACTAGCTAATTGATGCATTCATTGTTTTGGTATGTACACATATTAATTAACTCTCGTCTTTCTTCTTTTTTCTAGCCCTCCGGATCAAGCACAACTTCGGTAAAGAGACGAGGTCCGAAGAGAAAGTTGCGCTCGGATGAAAGGTTTGAGATCACAGTAATCGCGCGCGACGGCCAACCGATTGAACACATCCGGACAAAGGAAGCATTTGCTGCTCAGTGCGGGGTTCTTGTTAGGGACAAGATCTCGATCAGCATCCACCAATGGTATAAGCCTAAGAAGGAAGACCCTGAGGTGTCTTATGTCAATGATATGCAGAAAGATGATCTTTGGACTGAGCTGAAGGCAAATTTCACCCTACCGCCAGAGGAGGATCCGAAGAAGCCAGTTAAAGAGCAATTAATCAAGTCTCATGCTCTTAAGAAGATGGCAGGCCTATTCAGGAGGTGGAAGAAAGAGCTGAAAACGTTTGTCGACAAAGAAGAGACACCAGAATTCATCAGCAAATATGAGAAGATCAGAGATCACTGGCCCGCATTTGTGGCCCACAAGACATCGGAAAAGAGTAAAAAGATGTCAGCGACAAACAAGAAAAATGCTCCGAAGAAGAAGCTTCACCATCGCACGGGGTCAGGTGGCTACCTCAAAGCCCGGCCTAAGTGGGCCAAGGCTGAGAATGAGCTGCTTGATAAAGGGATCGAACCAGAGACAATGAACTGGCCAGACCGTTGCCGGACTTGGTTCTTCGGGGATGGCGGAACCTTGGACCCTGTATCAGGGAAGTGCGTTTGGACGGACGAGCAAATGATAATACCAGTCAAGAGGCTTCAGCACTATATCGATGCAGCTGAGGTTATTATGCAGATTGAAGATCGCCGAATTGAAGAAAAGACAAACCGGTGATATTGGATTCATTAACACAAATCTCATAGATGCAACTGAGGTTAAATATCATGCCGAAAATACCGAGGCCAACTTGCTATGATCGTTGGTAATAAATGAAAACAAAGATATAATACTCTTTCCTTACAACTTCAAGTGAGTGTTACTGTCTTGTGCATATTCGGTTTCCCTTATTAGTCCAGGTTATAGTAATGTAATTGATGACTTATGCATGCGTGCGCAGCTTCCACTATATTCTCCTAGAGATTAAACTTGAGCAGGGACTAGTAACTGTCTTAGACTCGAGACGAAAAGATCCCCAGGACTATGCGGACATGACTCAAATGCTCGAGAAGTAAGTTAAATCGATCATTATCCATCATATCAGCAACTTTGTTCATTTCCTGATATCAAGTAATTGTTTTCTTTGTCTGGCAGGGTTTGGAGAAAATTCACCAAAAAAGCGCCGGGACTGCCGAAGAAGCTGCAATTTAGACACCCGAAAGTTTCATCAATACCATTTAGCATGCTTGCTTATCAGTTTGATTGACCTCTATTTCTTGTAAAGTGGTTGTGGCAGGAACAAGGGAATGATTTCTGTGGATACTACGTTTGCGAGTCCATCCACTACACGACCTGTGAGCGGGGCTACTCTGACGAACAATATGAAGTGCGTAAGCAATAATATTCACAATTTTATTTTATTACCATCATTTGTGTTGAGTTTCATTTATATATATATATATATATATATATATATATATATGTATTGACCCCTTCTTCAAATTAGATCTTTCGGATGCGGGATGAACTCCTACCACCAGATCGATGCGAGCAATTCAAGAGGAATTGGCGGCATTCTTCCTTGACCACGTGATCGCTGAAAACGAAGAATACTATGTGGACCATGTGTACATATATAATTAGGAGATTATATTGTAAGAGATAATTATTGTATATATGTAGCCGGTAGTGTCGGATAGATATACGAGAACTTGTTGTTCGACCAATCTCTCGGAGGAGAGGTGGTCGATATCACTTCTCTCTGTATGCATATATATGTTCATGATGATCTTCTGTTTCCTTCATTTGCTTACTAGCTAGCGTGTCTAGTCCTCTCTATACGTACATAGTACGTAGCGTCGACCAAGCACGGAGATAAGAGAGGACACTTATCTCTATTAATTAGCTAGCTAACACAATATATGAAACACCTAAATTAACCCCCCAAAACCCCCAACCCCCCCTTTCAAAAAAAAACAAAAACCCCAGCCCCTGAAATGCTGACGCGTGGATGCCTATTGGTCCCGGTTAGTGCCACCAACCGGGACCAAAGGCCCTCCTGCCTGGGCTCGCCGCACCGGCCACGTGGAGGCCCATCTGTCCCGGTTCGTGTAAGAACCGGGACTAAAGGGTTAGGGCATTAGTAACGACCCTTTAGTCCCGGTTCAACAATCGGGACAAAAGGCCCTTACCAACCGGGACAGATGACCCTTTTTCTACTAGTGTTGCATGTGCGCCACTTGTCGTAACCTGGGAGTTTTTCTTTTTTTTATAGATTTATTTATTCAAAACATTTTATCTCTCAAAACGTGCGTTCGAATCTCGAACCGTTTTCATTGTTGGATTTCTCGCATGGAGATCTTCAAAACTAGATCCATGTTGATAGGTTTCAACAAACTTTTTTTTGCACAAAAAAATCAAACTAGAAGCAAGTATTTTTTTCCTTTCCGAGAGGCATGTTCGTGGATCCCGCGGAAGCAAATCCATGCCTCCACGAGAAGTAAATATGTGCCTCTCGTGGAAGGAAACAAAAATCCGTATTTTTTCCTTTCCGAGAGGCATGGCCATGCCTCTGGTGAAAGCAAATCCGTTCCTCTCTTGGAATGAAAAAAAACCACGTTTTTCACATTTTTTTTTAATTTCTTTTTGTTCCAAAATCTAGGAAAAGTCGGAGAAAAACCATGAAGCCGAAAAAAACCCAAAAATCATCTAAAAGTTGAAAACGCATAAAAAATAACCCAAATGATAACGCCCACACGTGTGGCACTTATCAACACGCCCACACACACTAGATGTCGTTCGATCCATTTGCACAAATTTTGAAGCAGTTTGGAGAGCCACATAAGTGTTGGAAATATGCCCTAGAGGCAATAATAAATTGTTTATTATCACATTTCCTTGTTCATGATAAAAGTTTATTATTCATGCTAGAATTATGTTGATCGGAAACTTAAATACATGTGTGAATACATAAACAAATACCATGTCCCTATAGTGAATCTCTACTAGACTAGCTCGTTGATCAAAGATGGTTTAGGTTTCCTAACCATAGGCATGGGTTGTCATTTGATAACGGGATCACATAATTAGGAGAATGATGTGATGGACTAGATCCAACCGTAAGCTTAGCATCAGATCGTTTAAGTTATTTGCTATAGCTTTCTTCATATCAAGTATATGTTCCTTCAATCATGAGATCATGCAACTCTCGGATACGTCACTTCGTAACTGGGTAATCATAAAGATACTCTACAGGTATCTCCGAAAGTGTCTGTTGGTTGGCATGGATCGAGACTAGGATTTGTCACTCTGTGTGATGGAGATATATCTCTGGGCCCGCTCGGTAATACAACATCGTAAAGTGCTTGCAAGCAATGTGCCTAATGAGTTAGTCACGGGATCTTGTATCACGGAACAAGTAAAGAGACTTGTCGGTAACGGGATTGAACTAGGTATGGAGATACCGACGATCGAATCTCAGACAAGTAACATATCGCCGAACAAAGGGAATTATATACGGGATTGACTGAATCCTTGACATCATGGTTCAATCGATAAAGATCTTTGTGGAATATGTGAGAACCAATATGGGCATCTAGGTCCCGCTAGTGGTTATTGACCGGAGAGGAGTCTCGATCATGTCAACATGATTCTCGAACCCGTAGGTTAGCACGCTTAACGTCCGGTAGCGCTAGGGCACTAGTGCAGAACCGGGCTTTAGCGCCGGTTCGTAAGGGCCTTTAGTGCCGGTTCCACAACCGGCACTAAAGAGTGGGGACTAAAGGTCCCCCCCTTTAGTACCGGTTCATCACGAACCGGCGCTAAAGTGCCACCACGTGGCACGAGCCAGGCCCGGGTGCGTGCAGGACATTAGTACTGGTTGGTAACACCAACCGGTACTAAATGTTTGGGGGTGTTTTGGTATTATTTTTTATTTTTCCTTTAATTTTGTGTTTTCAATTTAATTTAGTGATTATTCTAGTTGTTAAATCATTATGTGAAAGTACCGCAGATTAGTTTCGACTGGATGCATGTGGATCCTAGCTAAGTGATCAATTATATGCCATATCCATATTATACTTGATCACCTATAATTAAGTGATCAAGTATAATATGGATATGGCATATACTTGATCACTTAGCTAGGATCCATCTAGCTGAAACTAATCTGTGGTTTCTTTTATAAATGATATAATAACTCATCATCATCATCATCATATTAATATAAAAACTCTTGCATCATATCATCAACAACAGTAAATTAGCTAGCTAAAAATCATCATAGTCGTCATTACCACTGTTTAATCATCATAGTCATTACCGCTATCTAATCAGCACCAACACTAGCTTAAAGAAAAAACATTCACTTGTACCAGAAGCAAAGATATCATCGAGTTCAACATGGTCATCATATTATAAGTGTTCATAACTGTTAGAAATATGCCCTAGAGGCAATAATAAATTGGTTATTATTATATTTCCTTATTCATGATAATCGTTTATTATCCATGCTAAAATTGTATTGATAGGAAACTCAGATACATGTGTGGATGCATAGACAACACCATGTCCCTAGTAAGCCTCTAGTTGACTAGCTCGTTGATCAATAGATGGTTACGGTTTCCTGACCATGGACATTGGATGTCGTTGATAACGGGATCACATCATTAGGAGAATGATGTGATGGACAAGACCCAATCCTAAGCCTAGCACAAGATCGTGTAGTTCGTTTGCTAAGAGCTTTTCTAATGTCAAGTATCATTTCCTTAGACCATGAGATTGTGCAACTCCCGGATACCGTAGGAATGCTTTGGGTGTACCAAACGTCACAACGTAACTGGGTGGCTATAAAGGTGCACTACAGGTATCTCCGAAAGTGTCTGTTGGGTTGGCACGAATCGAGACTGGGATTTGTCACTCCGTGTAAACGGAGAGGTATCTCTGGGCCCACTCGGTAGAACATCATCATAATGTGCACAATGTGACCAAGGAGTTGATCACGGGATGATGTGTTACTGAACGAGTAAAGAGACTTGCCAGTAACGAGATTGAACAAGGTATCGGGATACCGACGATCGAATCTCGGGCAAGTAACATACCGATTGACAAAGGGAATTGTATACGGGATTGATTGAATCCCCGACATCGTGGTTCATCCGATGAGATCATCGTGGAACATGTGGGAGCCAACATGGGTATCAAGATCCCGCTGTTGGTTATTGACCGGAGAACGTCTCGGTCATGTCTGCATGGTTCCCGAACCCGTAGGGTCTACACACTTAAGGTTCGATGACGCTAGGGTTATAGGGAATAGATATACGTGGTTACCGAATGTTGTCCGGAGTCCCGGATGAGATCCCGGACGTCACGAGGAGTTCCGTAATAGTCCGGAGGTAAAGATTTATATATGGGAAGTCCCGTTTTGGTCACCGGAAAAGTTTCGGGTGCTATCGGTAACGTACCGGGACCACCGGGAGGGTCCCGGGGGTCCACCAGGTGGGGCCACCAGCCCCAGAGGCCTACGTGGGCCAATAGTGGGAAGGGACCAGCCCCTAGGTGGGATGGGGCGCCTCCCACCAAGGCCCAAGGCGCCCTCAAGAGGAGAGGGGGCAAACCCTAGGAGCGGATGGGCCCTAAGGCCCACCCTAGGTGCGCCCCCCTCTCTCCGCCTTGGCCGCCACCCAGATGGGATCTGGGGGCTGCCGCCACCCCTGGGGAGGGAACCCTAAGTGGGGGCGCAGCCCCTCCTCTTCCCCTATATATACTTGAGGTATGGGGGCTGCCCAATAGATGATTGGCTCTCCCTCTTGGCGCAGCCCTACCTCCCTCCCTCCTCGTCTCTCGTAGTGCTTGGCAAAGCCCTGCTGGAGTACCGCGCTCCTCCACCACCACCACGCCGTCGTGCTGCTGCTGGACGGAGTCTTCCCCAACCTCTCCCTCTCTCCTTGCTGGATCAAGGCGTGGGGGACGTCACCGGGCTGCCCGTGTGTTGAACGCGGAGGCGCCGTGGTTCGGCGCTTAGATCGGAATCAACCGCGATCTGAATCGCTACGAGTATGACTCCTTCATCCGCGTTCTTGCAACGCTTCCGCATCGCGATCTACAAGGGTATGTAGATGCACTCCCCTTCCCCTCGTTGCTATATTACTCCATAGATTGATCTTGGTGATGCGTAGAAAATTTTGAATTTCTGCTACGTTCCCCATCAGTGGCATCATGAGCTAGGTTTATGCGTAGTTTCTATGCACGAGTAGAACACAAAGTAGTTGTGGGCGTCAATTTTGTCAATTTACTTGCCGTTACTAGTCTTATCTTGATTCGGCGGCATCGTGGGATGAAGCGGCCCGGACCGACCTTACACGTACTCTTACGTGAGACAGGTTCCACTGACTGATATGCACTAGTTGCATAAGGTGGCTAGCGGGTGTCTGTCTCTCCCACTTTAGTCGGATCGGATTCGATGAAAACCTTATGAAGGGTAAATAGAAATTGGCATATCACGTTGTGGCTTTTGCGTAGGTAAGAAACGTTCTTGCTAGAAACCCATAGCAGCCACGTAAAACATGCAACAACAATTAGAGGACGTCTAACTTGTTTTCGCAGGGTATGCTATGTGATGTGATATGGCCAAAAGGATGTGATGAATGATATATGTGATGTATGAGATTGATCATGTTCTTGTAATAGGAATCACGACTTGCATGTCGATGAGTATGACAACCGGCAGGAGCCATAGGAGTTATCTTAATTTATTGTATGACCTGCGTGTCAATGAAAACGCCATGTAATTACTTTACTTTATTGCTAACCGTTAGCCATAGTAGTAGAAGTAATAGTTGGCGAGACAACTTCATGAAGACACGATGATGGAGATCATGATGATGGAGATCATGGTGTCATGCCGGTGACGAAGGTGATCATGCCGCGCCTCGAAGATGGAGATCAAAGGCGCAGGATGATATTGGCCATATCACGTCACTTTATGATTTGCATGTGATGTTTTTCATGTTTACATCTTATTTGCTTAGAACGACGGTAGCATAAATAAGATGATCCCTCACTAAAATTTCAAGAGACGTGTTCCCCCTAACTGTGCACCGTTGCGAAGGTTCGTTGTTTCGAAGCACCACGTGATGATCGGGTGTGATAGATTCTAACGTTCGAATACAATGGGTGTGGACGAGCCTAGCATGTACAGACATGGCCTCGGAACACATGCGAAACACTTAGGTTGACTTGACGAGCCTAGCATGTACAGACATGGCCTCGGAACACAAGAGACCGAAAGGTCGAACATGAGTCGTATAGTAGATACGATCAACATGGAGATGTTCACCGATTATGACTAGTCCGTCTCACGTGATGATCGGACACGGCCTAGTTTGACTCGGATCATGTATCACTTAGATGACTAGAGGGATGTCTATCTGAGTGGGAGTTCATTAAATAATCAGATGAGCTTAATTATCATGAACATAGTCAAAAGGTCTTTGCAAATTATGTCATAGCTTACGCTTTAGTTCTACTGTTTAAGATATGTTCCTAGAGAAAATTTAGTTGAAAGTTAATAGTAGCAATTATGCGGACTGGGTCCGTAAACTCAGGATTGTCCTCATTGCTGCACGGAAGGCTTATGTCCTTAATGCACCGCTCAGTGGGCTGAACCTCAGCGTCGTCTGTAGATGTTGCAGAACATCTAGCATACACGTTTTGATGACTACGTGATAGTTCAGTGCGTAATGCTAACGGTTTAGAATTGTGGCACCAAAGACGTTTTGAAACGTCACAGAACATATGAGATGTTTCGAAGACTGAAATTGGGATTTCAGACTAGTGCCCACGTCAAGAGGTATGAGACCTCTGACAAGTTTCTTAAGCCTGCAAACTAAGGGAGAAAAGCTCAATCGTTGAGCATGTGCTCAGATTGTCTGAGTACCACAATCGCTTGAATCGAGTGGGAGTTAATCTTCCAGATGAGACAGTGATGGTTCTCCATAGTCACTGCCACCAAGCTATTAGAGCTTCGTGATGAACTATAACGTATCAGGGATAGACATGATGATCCTTGAGCAACTCGCGATGTTTGACACCGCGAAAGTAGATATCAAGAAGGAGCATCAATTGTTGATGGTTAGTAAAACCACTAGTTCTAGAAGGGCAAGGGCAAAAGGGATACTTCATGAAACAGCAAATCATTTGCTGCTCTAGTGAAGAATCCCAAGGTTGAACCCAAACCCGAGACTGAGTGCTTCTGTAATGAGGGGAACGGTCACTGAAGCAAAACTACCCTAGATACTTGGTAGATGAGAAGGCAGGCAAGGTCGACAGAAGTATATTGGATATACATTATATGAATGTGTACTTTACTAGTACTCCTAGCAGCACCAGGGTATTAGATACCGGTTCAGTTGCTAAGTGTTAGTAACTCGAAATAAAAGGCTACGGAGACTAGCTAAAGGTGAGATGACGATATGTGTTGGAAGTGTTTCCAAGGTTGATGTGATCAAGCATCGCATGCTCCCTCTACCATCGAGATTGGTGTTAAACCTAAATAATTGTTATTTGGTGTTTGCGTTGAGCATAAACATGATTGGATTATGTTTATCGCAATACGGTTATTCATTTAAGGAGAATAATGGTTACTCTGTTTATTTGAATAATACCTTCAATGGTCTTGCACCTAAAATGAATCTCGATCGCAGTGATACACATGTTCGTGCCAAAAGATATAAAATAGTAATGATAGTACCACATACTTGTGGCACTGCCATTTGAGTCATATTGGTATAGAACGCATGAAGAAGCTCCATGTAGATGGATCTTTGGACTCACTCGTTTTTGAAAAGATTGAGACATGCGAACCATGTCTATTGGTATATATGCATGAAGAAACTCCATGCAGATGGATCGTTTGGACTCACTTGATTTTGAATCACTTGAGACATGCAAATCATACCACATGGGCAAGATGACTGAAATGCCTCGTTTTCAGTAAGATGGAACAAGAGAGCAACTTGTTGGAAGTAATACATTTGATGTGTGCAGTCCAATGAGTGCTGAGGCATGCAGTGGATATCGTTATGTTCTTACTTCACAGATGATTTGAGTAGATGCTGAGTGTATTTACTTGATGAAACACAAGTCTGAATTATTGAAAGGTTCAAGTAATTTCAGAGTGAAGTTGAAGATCGTCGTGACAAGAGGATAAAATGTCTATGATATGATCATAGAGATGAGTATCTGAGTTACGATTTTGGCACACAATTAAGAAATTGTGGAAATTGTTTCACGACTAATACCGCTTGGAGCACCATAGTGTGATGGTGTGTCTGAACATCATAACTGCACCCTATTGGATATGGTGCATACCATGATGTCTCTTATCGAATTACAACTATCGGTTATGGGTTAGGCATTAGAGACAACCGCATTCACTTTAAATAGGGCACCACGCAATTCCATTGAGACGACACCGTTTAGAGAAACCTAAGTTGTCGTTTCTTAAAAGTTTGGGGCTGCGATGCTTATGTGTAAAAGTTCCAGGCTGATAAGCTCGAACCCAAAGCGGATAAATGCATCTTCATAAGAATACCCAAAACAGTTGGGTATACCTCCTATTTCAGATCTGGAAGCAAAAGTAATTGCTCCTAGAAACGGTTCCTTTCTCGAGGAAAAGTTTCTCTCGAAAGAATTGAGTGGGAGGATGGTGGAGACTTGATGAGGTTATTGAACCATAACTTCAACTAGTGTGTAGCAGGGCACAGGAAGTTGTTCCTGTGGCACCTACACCAATTGAAGTGGAAGCTTATGATATGATCATGAAACTTCGGATCAAGTCACTACCAAACCTCGTAGGTCGATAAGGATGCGTACTACTTCAGAGTGGTACGTAATCCTGTCTTGGAAGTCATGTTGCTAGACAACAATGAACCTACGAGCTATGGAGAAGCGATGGTGGGCCCGGATTCCGACGAATGGCTCGAGGCCATGAAATCCGAGAGAGGATCCATGTATAAAAGCAAAGTGTAGACTTTGGAAGAAATACTTGATGGTCGTAAGGCTGTTGGGTGCAGATGGATTTTAAAAGGAAGACAGACAATGATGGTAAGTGTCACCATTAAGAAAGCTCGGCTTGTCGTTAAGATGTTTTCCGACAAGTTCAAGGAGTTGACTACGATGAGACTTTCTCACTCGTGGCGATGCTAAGAGTCTGTTGGAATTGTGTTAGCAGTTACTGCATTATTTATGAAATCTTGCAGATAGGATATCAAAACAAGTTTCCTTACCAGTTTTCGTAAGGAAAGGTTGTATGTGATACAACCAGAAGGTTTTTGTCAATCCTGAAAGATGCTAACAAGTATGCAAAGCTCCAGCAATCCTTCTAAGGACTGGAGTAAGCATCTCAGAGTTGGAATGTACGCTTTGATGAGATGATCAAAGATTTTGGGTTTATATAAAGTTTATGAGAAACTTGTATTTCCAAAGAAGTGAGTGGGAGCACTATAGAATTTTTGATGAGTATATGTTGTTAACATATTGTTGATCAGAAATGATGTAGAATTTCTGGAAAGCATACAGGGTTATTTGAAAAGTGTTTTTCAATGGAAGACCTGGATTAAACTACTTGAACATTGAGCATCAAGATCTATAAGGATAGATCAAAAACGCTTAATAGTACTTTCAAATGAATACATACCGTGACAAGTTTTTGAAGGAGTTCAAAATAGATCAGCAAAGAAGGAGTTCTTGGCTGTGTTACAAGGTGTGAGTATTGAGTAAGACTCAAGACCTGACCACATCAGAAGAGAGAGAAAGGACGAAGGTCGTCCCCTATGCTTTAGACGTAGGCTCTACAGTATGCTATGCTGTGTACCGCACATGAAGTGTGCCTTGCCATGAGTTGGTCAAGGGGTCCAATAGTGATCCGGGAATGGATCACATGACAGCGGTCGAATTTATCCTTAGTATCTAGTGGACTAAGGAATTTTCTTGATTATGGAGGTGAAAAGGAGTTCGTCGTAAAGGGTTACGTCGATGCAAACCTTGACACTAATCCGGATGACTCTGAGTAGTAAACCGGATTCGTATAGTAGAGCAGTTATTTGAAATGGCTCCAAGTAGCGCGTGGTAGCTGCATCCACAAGATGACATAGATATTCGTAAAGCACACACAGATCTGAAAGGTTCAGACCCGTTGACTAATAACCTCTCTCACAAGCAAGATATGAACAAACCCCATGGGTGTTGGATTCATTACATTCACATGGTGATGTGAACTCTTGGGTATTAATCACATGGCGATGTGAACTAGATTATTGACTCTAGTGCAAGTGGGAGACTGTTAGAAATATGCCCTAGAGGCAATAATAAATTGGTTATTATTATATTTCCTTGTTCATGATAATCGTTTATTATCCATGCTAAAATTGTATTGATAGGAAACTCAGATACATGTGTGGATGCATAGACAACACCATGTCCCTAGTAAGCCTCTAGTTGACTAGCTCGTTGATCAATAGATGGTTACGGTTTCCTGACCATGGACATTGGATGTCGTTGATAACGGGATCACATCATTAGGAGAATGATGTGATGGACAAGACCCAATCCTAAGCCTAGCACAAGATCGTGTAGTTCGTTTGCTAAGAGCTTTTCTAATGTCAAGTATCATTTCCTTAGACCATGAGATTGTGCAACTCCCGGATACCGTAGGAATGCTTTGGGTGTACCAAACATCACAACGTAACTGGGTGGCTATAAAGGTGCACTACAGGTATCTCCGAAAGTGTCTGTTGGGTTGGCACGAATCGAGACTGGGATTTGTCACTCCGTGTAAACGGAGAGGTATCTCTGGGCCCACTTGGTAGAACATCATCATAATGTGCACAATGTGACCAAGGAGTTGATCACGGGATGATGTGTTACGGAACGAGTAAAGAGACTTGCCGGTAACGAGATTGAACAAGGTATCGGGATACCGACGATCGAATCTCGGGCAAGTAACATACCGATTGACAAAGGGAATTGTATACGGGATTGATTGAATCCCCGACATCGTGGTTCATCCGATGAGATCATCGTGGAACATGTGGGAGCCAACATGGGTATCAATATCCCGCTGTTGGTTATTGACCGGAGAACGTCTCGGTCATGTCTGCATGGTTCCCGAACCCGTAGGGTCTACACACTTAAGGTTCGATGACGCTAGGGTTATAGGGAATAGATATACGTGGTTACCGAATGTTGTTCGGAGTCCCGGATGAGATCCCGGACGTCACGAGGAGTTCCGGAATAGTCCGGAGGTAAAGATTTATATATGGGAAGTCCTGTTTTGGTCACCGGAAAAGTTTCGGGTGCTATCGATAACGTACCGGGACCACCGGGAGGGTCCCGGGGGTCCACCAGGTGGGGCCACCAGCCCCAAAGGCCTACGTGGGCCAATAGTGGGAAGGGACCAGCCCCTAGGTGGGCTGGGGCGCCTCCCACCAAGGCCCAAGGCGCCCTCAAGAGGAGAGGGGGCAAACCCTAGGAGCAGATGGGCCCTAAGGCCCACCCTAGGTGCGCCCCCCCTCTCTCCCCCTTGGACGCCACCCAGATGGGATCTGGGGGCTGCCACCACCCTTGGGGAGGGAACCCTAAGTGGGGGCGCAGCCCCTCCTCTTCCCCTATATATACTTGAGGTATGGGGGCTGCCCAATAGATGATTGGCTCTCCCTCTTGGCGCAGCCCTACCTCCCTCCCTCCTCGTCCCTCGTAGTGTTTGGCAAAGCCCTGCTGGAGTACCGCGCTCCTCCACCACCACCACGCCGTCGTGCTGCTGCTGGACGGAGTCTTCCCCAACCTCTCCCTCTCTCCTTGCTGGATCAAGGCGTGGGAGACGTCACCGGGCTGCACGTGTGTTGAACGCGGAGGCGCCGTGGTTCGGCGCTTAGATCGGAATCAACCGCGATCTGAATCGCTACGAGTACGACTCCTTCATCCGCGTTCTTGCAACGCTTCCGCATCGCGATCTACAAGGGTATGTAGATGCACTCCCCTTCCCCTCGTTGCTAGATTACTCCATAGATTGATCTTGGTGATGCGTAGAAAATTTTGAATTTCTGCTACGTTCCCCATCAATAACACCACAAAAGCAAATCACCCTTTGAGATTAAGTTCAGGGCGAAGAACACGGACATGAGAGGACAAAAGTACTAAGAGCATGAAGTAGCTAAATCACTCCTGCTGCTCTCTCTCTCAGGTAAAATAGCATAGAACATGTATAGCTCTCCTGATTCATCATACTGGAGCATGCAGATGAACCTGTCTCCTAATCGTGGGTTGCGCTTCTCATTGCTGCCCCCTAGTACTTCTCTGCTGGGATCGTTAACAATTTTGCTCCAATCTTTCACTATTAAGCATTCATCGCTTTTAGAAATCCTGAATGCACTCATGTGCAATGTAGGATATCTTGGTCGTAAGCTAACCATTGACATGTGACCTTTAGTCTCGATCCACTGAGGCACAACTGTCATCGGGAGTCCCTGTTGAAGAACATCGTATAGTAATTAATATACTTAGCAATGAAAGTTTGGCAAAAAAT
Source organism: Aegilops tauschii subsp. strangulata (assembly GCF_002575655.3). Lineage (NCBI taxonomy): Eukaryota > Viridiplantae > Streptophyta > Magnoliopsida > Poales > Poaceae > Aegilops > Aegilops tauschii. The sequence goes on along the minus strand of NC_053037.3, from coordinate 32,946,080 downwards.
AATGTATGCAAAAGATGCACTGAGGACAAATAGTAAAAATCTTACCATCTTTCGTAAATAGATGTGACCGTAGTTCAATACGATCACTATTGGTCGCATGTTTTGAGTACTAACATTTCTAAGTGCAGGAAGAAAATTTGTCTTAACAGTATGAAGATCCTCAAGCCATGAAACATAATGACTTATCTCCTCGCAGTTTAGTTCAGCTCCGGGACAGTAGTAGGTCCTGTCTACCAAGCGACGGACATGTTTGCTTGAATGGAAATAAGCTGTCAATAGAAATTAGTTGTCAACTATTTTTGAATAAACAATATCAAAGACATAAATATGGTTGAGAAACTCACATAATGGTAGAACTGGAGGCGTCTGCACATCGACCCAGATGTCTCTATTACCTTCAATATCATCTTTCGGACGAATATCAAAGGTGATAACCATATCAGGCTCAAATGCATAAGCCTTGCATAGTGCTTGCCAAGTTTTTTGCATTCAAAATAGGTGTACGTGTCTGCATTGTATAATTTGGCGTTGAAAGTATAACCATGCTCGGTCTTCAGCTAAACTCTCTTTACCTCCATAGTTTCCATAGCACTGAAACCTATCTTATCCAAGATAAAAATTCTTGCATGGCAGGGGATGCGCTGGTAGAATAGTGAAAATTTAAAATTATAAGTTGAAGCAAATGAAGCATATATAAGTCATGATTAATTACGAAAAAAGATTTGTCGCTGTGACTTACTGTATCCACTTCGAAGGCCTCATCCAGCTTGATGCTGAAGCGCCTATCATCAACAAGGAAATTTCTGTCGCACAGGCCGCGCTGGTCTTCACAGTATTCGCACTTAATGAAATCTTTTTCGTCGTGAGACGACATTTCCTATGTTCATATAGGTGAAACATTAAACACTTACTAGTTCTATTAATTCAACTAATTCAACTACTTCTATTAGTTCAACTAGATCTATTAATTCAACTAATTCAACTAAGCATTTAATAAAAATAAACTTGTTCTATAAATTTTCTTACTAAAATAAAGTAGCTAGTTCTATATAGTAATATTTTAATTAGATCATCAAATCTCATATATCTAAATTTTCTTACTAAAAATAAACTAGTTCTATTAATTCAACTAATTCAACTAAGAATTTACTAAAAGTAAACTAGTTCTATTAATTCAACTAATTCAACTAAGAATTTACTAAAAATAATCTAGTTCTATTAATTTTCTTACTAAAGTATATAAAGTAGCTATATATAATAATATTTTAATTAGATCATCAAATCTCATATACCTAAATTTTCCTACTAAAAATAAACTAGTTCTACTAATTCAACTAGTTTAACTAAGCATTTCCTAAAAATAAACTAGTTATATTAATTCAACTAGTTCAAATAATCACATATACCTAAATTTTCTTACTAAAAATAAACTTTTTCTATTAATTTTCATACTAAAAATAAACTAGTTATATTAATTCAACTAGTTCAAATCTCATATATATACTTAATTAATATCTAGCTAATTCATCTAAAATTGACACTAATATTTAACATCTTTTCCATATAATTCATCTAACATTAACATTGTGACATTCTTATCTACGTAATTTATCTAATATTAATCTAAACAACAGAAAACAGAAAATAAGTAAAAACAATATGTGCATGTGTGTCTGTGTGTGTTTGTATGTGTGTGTGTGTGTGTGTGTGTGTACGAGCGGGGGGCGGCGGCGTACGGGCGGCGGCGCGAGACGGCGATGCGACGGGGACGGCGCGATGACGAGCGGCGGGGCCGGGGGCGACGGCGCGATCGAGATGGCGACGTAGTACGGGGCGGCGGGGGCGATGGCGACGACGGCCGGCGGGGGCGACGGCGGTGACGGCGACGACGGGCGGCGGCGGCGACGGCGCGCGGCGGGAGCGGCGAGGGCGGCGCGCGATGGGCGACGGCGCGGCGGCGGCGGCGATGTCGCGCGAAGTAGTTGGAGAAGAAGTGGTGGTCGATGAAACTGAATTTTTCGTAAGTGCCATATATATAGGAGGGGCCTTTAGTACCGGTTGGAGCCACCAACCGGTACTAAAGGCCAATTTTCGCCAGGCCAAGGGGCGGGAAACTGCCCCTTTAGTACCGGTTCGTGGCTCCAACCGGTACTAAAGGCCCACTCATTAGTAACGGTTGGAGCCACCAACCGGTACTAATGGTTGTGCGCTGCCACCGGCGGTGCACAATGTTTAGTCCCACCTCGCCGAGCGAAGGGCAGCCGCACTGGTTTATAAACCCAGCCGCGGCTGCTCCTTCGAACTTCTCTATATAGCAGGTTTCTGGGCCTAACTTCGGCGCGCTGCCCTGTGAGCCTGCTGACCCTTCTGGGCATGTATTTGCAAACCCTAGGTCTGGCAGGCCCACTTGGCAGCGCCCCAACAATTTTTTATATAATTTTCTTCTATTTATTTCTGAGTATTTTTTTTGCTGTATTTAGTTTCTTTATGAATATAAAAGAAATTATATAGTTTTTTTTCTGCATTATTTATTTTCTGCTATTTATTTTTGAGTAATTTTTTATATAGTTTTTGTCTTTTCTGTTTTATTTATTTTCTGTTTTATTATGATGCATACTGAATGCAACAATAGGCTGGAGTTCAAATAAGTTTAAACAACATTGAAGTGCCCGTGTAACAGATGAGTTCTCGTCCGAAACCCTCATGATACCATGCCAAGTTCCAACATTTTTAGAGTTCATTTTGTAGTGATTTTCAATTTGGCCGTCATTTAGCTCTCTAAACAAATCGGTAAATGACTGAAAAAACAACAAATGATGCCAGAACGTGTTTAAAATTGATGACGTCGCTTTTGAATGATGCATACTGAACGCAAAAATAGGCTGGAGTTTAAATAAGTTTAAAAAACATTGAAGTGCCCGTGTAACAGATGAGTTCTCGTCCGAAACCCTGATACTCCGGAAGAAATTGTCCAGTTTGTACACGAGGTGCGTCCAGTTTTAGCCATGACCCTCTCTACTCTTTTGCACATGCTATGTGGGTGAAATGATGATACCATGCCAAGTTTCAACATTTTCAGAGTTCATTTGTAGCGATTTTCAATTTCACGATCATTTAGCTCTAAAAACAAATCGGTAAATGACTGAAAAACAACAAATGATGTCAGAAAGTGTTGCAAATTGATGACGTCGCTTTGAATGCTGCGTACTGAACGCAAAAATAGGCTGGAGTTCAAATAAGTTTAAAAAACATTGAAGTGCCCGTGTAACAGATGAGTTCTCGTCCGAAGCCCTGATACTCCGAAAGAGATTGTCCAGTTTGTACACGAGGTGCGTCCAGTTTTCGCCATGACCCTCTCTACTCTTTTGCACATGCTATGCGGGTGAAATGATGATACCATGCCAAGTTCCAACATTTTCAGAGTTCATTTTGTAGCGATTTTCAATTTCATGGTCATTTAGCTCTCTAAACAAATAGGTAAATGACTGAAAAACAGCAAATGATGTCAGAACGTGTTGGAAATTGATGACGTCGCTTTGAATGGTGCGTACTGAACGCAAAAATAGTCTGGAGTTCAATTAAGTTTAAAAAACATGAAGTGCCGGTGTAACAGATGAGTTCTCGTCCGAAGCCCTGATACTCCGAAAGAGATTGTCCAGTTTTTACACGAAGTGCGTCCAGTTTTTGCCGTAACCCCCTCTACTCTCTTGCACATGCTATGTGGGTGAAATGATGATACCATGCCAAGTTTCAACATTTTCAGAGTTCATTTTGTAGCAATTTTCAATTCCACGGTCATTTAGCTCTGAAAACAAATCGGTAAATGACTGAAAAACAACAAATGATGTCAGAAAAGTGTTGGAAATTGATGACGTCGCTTTGAATGCTGCGTACTAAACGCAAAGATAGTCTGGAGTTATAATAAGTTTAAAAAAATGAAGTGCCAGTGTAACAGATGAGTTTTCGTCCGAAACCGGCCCTGATACTTCGAAAGAGATTGTCCAGTTTGTACACGAAGTGCATCCAGTTTTTGCCGTATTGTCCAGTTTGTACATGAAGTGCATCCAGTTTTTGCCGTATTGTCCAGTTTGTACAAGAAGTCCGGAGTTGTAATAAGTTATTAAAAATAAAAAAGAGGCGCAATGCTCGTTAATTAGCTTCAAGCCTTTCGAAATAGTGTAGACTGCACTGCACATAGCTCCATGCAGTCTACCCTATTCCTCAAGGCTTGAAGCTAAGCAACATGAAGGTGAGCATCGCGCCTCTTCTTCATCGTCTCTGCACTCAGGGCTTATAAACCGCTCCTAGTGCCTCTCTCTTCGCGAGGTGGGACTAAAAAACAGCTTAGTAAGAAACTCTAGTACCGGTTCATGCCATGAACCGGTACTAAAGGTGCTCGTGGGGCCACAGCCTCATTAGTACCTGCTCGTGGCACGAACCGGTGCTAAAGGTTCGCCACAAACCGGTACTAAAGAGCTCCTCCCGTCTAGCCGTTGGAACCAGCACTAATGGACACATTAGTGCCGGCTCAAAATCAAACCGGCACTAATGTGCTTCACATTTGACCCTTTTTCTACTAGTGGGGTAGTATTGAGATATTAATAGTGGAAAATACGAAGATTGTTCGGAGTCCCGGATGGAATCCGGGATATCACGAGGAGCTCCAAAATGGTCCGGAGGTCAAGATTTATATGTATGAAGTCATATTTTGGGTTCCGGAAAAAGTTTGATTTTTTCGGTATTGTACCGGGAAGGTTCTAGAAGGTTCTGGGGGTTCCACCGTTGGGCCCAACGACCTAGGAAGGGCCCACATGGACCGAGGGGTGGGGCTACAGCCCACATAGGCTAGCTGGCCCATTCCCCAAGGCACATGTTGTTTAAATCTAGAGATAAGGTCTTATCTCTAAATTTAAAGGGTTGAATATAGAGATAAGATGTTATCTCCAAGTTTAAAGGGATTTCAACCTTGTGGCCGGCCCTAGATGGATTTTGGACGCCATCCCCTGTCCCCTAGCCTATATATAGATGGGGGAGGCGCATGGGAGCGGCCACCCCTTGACCTTGGTCCGTTCCCGCTCCCAATTCCTCCCACGTCCCACCGGTAGGCGCTTGGGGAAGCCTTGCCAGAATTCCGCTGCTGCCACCACCACCATACCGTCGTGTTGGCTCCGATCTCATCTACCTCCTCTCCCTCGCTTGCTATATCAAGCAGGAGAGGACGCCATCGAGTTGAACGTGTTCTAATCTTGGAGGTGTCGTCCGTTCGGCACTAGAACGAATTGGACCGTGATTGGATCGTGAAGAGTACGACTACATCAACCGCATTATGACGCTAACGCTTTCGGTCTACAAGGGTATGCAGACACATTCCCCTCTCGTAGCTATGCATCTCCTAGATTGGATCTTGGGTGTTTCGTAGGAATTTTTCTTATTTTCATGCTTCGTTCTCCAACATTGGCATCATGAGTTAGGTCTATGCGTAGATGTATATGCACGAGTAGAACACAAAGAGTTGTGGGCATTGATGCTCAAATTGCTTACCTCCCTTGTCTTATTTGGATTCCGCGGTATTGTGGGATAAAGCGGCTCGGACCAACTTTACATGTCCTCGCTGTCGGTGTCAAAACCGGCAGATGTCGGGTAGGGGGTCCCGAACTGTGGATCTTGGATCGATGGGGAACAAGGGACACAATATTTACCCAGGTTCGGGCCCTCTCTAAGAGGTAAAACCCTGTGTCCTTCTTGATTATATTGCTTGTGTATATGGAGATTACAGAGTTGATCTACCACGAGATTGGATGAACCAAACCCTAAAGTAGTAGGATGGTGATTGTAGTCTTAGCCTCTACCGGACGAACTCGCACAGATCGACCGCCATCGGTAAAAGACGATTTTCTTTCTCCAAGAACAACTCTCATCTCTCTCACTTATATATGGTGGAACTCGCTCTGGTGGTGGTATATATGGTAGACACGCTCTCACGGATATTTCGACTTTCGGTGATGGTCAAGCTGGGCGAGTCCATCGTGCGTGACAAATATATATCACAAGAAGAACTCGCCCAGATTGACCGCCATCGTCAAAAGTCGATTTTCTTTCTCCAAAAATCCCATCGTCAAATATGATTGGGGCCAGCTCCATAGCATCCATACAAACAACAAGAACTAATAGATGCAAACAACAACAAACTACAAAAAAAAATCAACAATTATCTATGCATTATCGACAATTATCTATATTCATCCATCCTTCTTTGCATCCATCTATGCATTCATGCATACATACATATGTTGATACATACAAAAAAACTACAAAAAAACTATAAAAAAAGTCCATGCATCAATTCATGCATTAATCCATGCATTAATACATACATATATACATTCATACATCCATGATCCATGCATCCATACAAAAATCCATGCATCCATACATTCATGCATACATACAAGATCGCGGTCCCGGTCCCCGGCCTAAGGCGTCCGGTACCCGTGTCAAGGACGGTGACCAATGTTGGCCAGGTTGACTCTGTGTACCGAGTCGAGGTGCCGAGCCCGGCTGGAGTCAAGATGGAGGTCGAGCTGCTGGTGCTGGTGTAAAAGCCCGGACGTCAAAGTGAAGTTGTAACCCGTGTGGAAGGTTTTTGAAAAGGGGGACTCCCCGGCGTCTGCATCAGAATGATGCATATGGCCATCTTATTAAACAAATAAATAGGTTTCAACAAGGTTTAAATAAACCCGTGTGGAAGGTGCAGGGGCACTGCACATTTGGGACCATTATTACTTGGCGTAGCCACTGGAAGGCGGTGAAGATAGCAGTTGCAGCCCGGATAACTCTTTACAACTGATGTGTGGTTCACTAACTAAGTATTATCAATTTGGATATTAATAAAGGATGCAACCATGCGCGACGGATCGATGTTTATAATTTGTTCAGAAATAAGAAAAAGGCGAGCGGAGACTAGATCTTTAACTATGTATAAAAAATCAACTTCTAGTTTAAATCATTCATTGGATGTTCTTCCTTTTCGTTGTTGAGCTTCAACTCCTTGGAGGTGCAAGGAAATAGTGGTCTGTCGATTCGGATCTGTTGAAACCTATGTTCTGCAGCTGAGAATTCAGGAAGACGCCTCACAGTAAATAATTAAGGAATCTTTGTATCGCTCAGGCTCAGCTGAGAATCCAGAAAACCTGCAGCTGGCGTCACTTTATTGTTAGCATGAACTAGCAATGGCCAAAGGAATTTCGAAGATTTGTTTAGGATAAAGATACACCACGAAATGGGTTGCTGCTAGGTCTCTTTTCGGTATCGCTCAGTCCACTATGTTTTTTGTTTTGTTAAATCGCCATCGATTGAGTGTGACGTTGGCTTCCTATGTTGTATTTATCTCATCCAAAAGTAGAAAACAAGAAAAAAAAAGTTCAAGGATTCAGTGCCAAGGTGCATCTCCACCTATGTGTGAACAGTAAATTTAAATAAAATACAAAAGAAAATGAAACTTTTGCCATCAAAGACGCTCGAATGCGCGTTGTGCGTGCAAAATGCACAGTGTTTAAACATTCGAGGAGGTCGTGGCAAAAAAACAAAAATTGATTGTGAAAAAAACTTTGAGAAAGAACACTATTTGGACCCGATTGTTTTTCCTAGAGGTCCTCAAATGTCCCAACACTGCAAAAATTTGCATGCTCCTTGTACTCCTGAGCAGCTTTAATGCCAAACAAAAATCAGATTTTTTTTAATTATTCTACTAATTTTTTTGAATTTACTTTTCATCATATGTAGACGGGCCTAGTCGCAGACGTGAATTACAGGAAATAAACATCAAAATTTCAAATCTATTGGGCTTGCACTGCTAGTGGATATTGCTCTGCTAAACGTCTCCATGTTGAACGGGGCCATGTACTAATAAGTTACTATACTAAAGCGGGAAGCATTTCCTTTTTCTTATTTTTCGGACTTTTTTTTTGCACTTCTATTGTTCATTTACGTGGTCAATAGCGAACAGTACCAACGAACAGTAGATATGTATGAACGACACTCACTAGTGAACAGTACATTCTGTGAACAGTGATCCAAGAAAAAAAAACACGTTCAAAAAGAAAAACTAGGATTTTTTTTTTACACATCATTTCTCTCTCCCTCCTACACCATCACGTCCATATATGGAGAGTTATTAGGATTTCTACACATCATTTCTCTCCACCGATGTACCGATGCAGAGTCGCCTCAATCGTCTCCCTAGCTTTTCCGGTGATGGTGTTGCCGAGGCACAAAACAATAGATCGAACCAGTATATTTTCATGAACAGTAACTGTGAGGAAATAATTTTAAGTTATTGACCAATTACTTTTTTACACCGCAGTGAATAGTGCACCAACAATTACCCAGATAAAATCCGGAACAATATATGAATAAACCCAGAACTTCTAACCTAAACGATAATCCAATTAAACCGAAAGCAAATCCGAATAGCCCGGAATAATAAAACCAGCGAAACGGAACAACACCTGAATAAACTGAAAAAACTAACGCATCTGAACCATAAGTCGAAACAGTAACTTAATTGTAACCCACAACAATACACCCGAATAAACCAAAACAACAAACACGGTAAATCAACAATATGCATTCTCTTGAACAGTTATCTAGAAGAAATAAAAAAACTCCTCCTACCTCGAACTAACAGAAAACCAGTGACACGGAACAACATCTGAATAAACCAAAAATGTTAACCCATCCGAACTATAAACCAAAACAATACCTGAATTATAATCGAGAACAATACACCCAAATAAACTGGAACAATAAAAACAGTAAATCAACACCATGCATTCATGTGCACAACAATCCAGAAGAAATACCAAAGAAAATCCAAAAAAAACTAAGACTCCTTCTCCCTTGGTGTGTTCACCTACGCAAGAAGAATAGCCATTTTCTTGCCATGATCTATGGCGCCCATCACTTTTTTACATACGAAAGAGGAAAATATGTGCTTATGAAAAAAAATTAATAGGCCAGCCAGTTTACTTAATTTGTTAAATCATTTAATGTTTATTACGTGCCTACAGGATAATGGGGTAAAGATAGAATTCATGTTCTCCCTTTTATTTTATTTTCTCACGTAATACATGCTGTTTTCTGGCTTATTTCAGCAAAATACAGACGGGCTGGCTTATTTTGGCAAAATACAGACATAATCGTTCACGACAAACATTTTGTAAATACACAGTGAACATTTTTTCATACATGTGAACAAAAATGATATGTCACAAACATGTTTTCAAAAATTGAATGCACAATCTCTTTTGCATTTCATGAACATTTTAAATTTTTTCGTGAGCAAGTTTTATAAACATGTGAGCATTCTTGAATATTGTCATGATCAATTTTGTAGACACGTGAACACTTTTAAATGGTAAGAAAAACTTTCTTCAAATGCCATGCACAATTTTTAGACGGTGAATATTTAGTGAACCATATTTAGGGTACACATATTTTCCTTAAAATTTCCATGAACAATTATTTAAATGGTGAACATTTATTTGTTCATCAATTGTTTTCAAAAACAGTGAAAAAAAAACTTAGTGTGCAAAAAAAAAAAAAATTACGTACATCTTCTATTAACCATGCGTTGATGCGTTATGCTCGTTATCTCCCATTGCATGTTGGGCAAGATTTAATCCCATATAGCAATAATATTCAAAAAAAAGATAACACAAGTAGCATATTTTTAGTAAAATTATTCTAGAGCTCTAAATCGTTTCGATTTCAGTATCAAGATATTCCAACCTGTCGGTACAAAATAATCCTAACCTAGATTAATACAAAATACTATTATAATTTACATCAACTAATCAGAGAGGAGAGAAGGGGAGAGGGGGGGAGGGCACCGGAGCACGAATCAGTCCTTTTTTTGTTGGGCCATTACATTTAGCGATAGACGGGGTGTGGGGGGGGGGGGCAAGGGCCCCCTACAAGCCTCCTAAAATTATACTAGTCAGGATCATATATGGGTATATATGAATGTCCAGATCTAATATTTATGCATGTCCAGACCGTCCGCAAAAAATTACATACGAACTCTTATAGCAGAGGAAAAATGGACCTCGGGAAAGTAGCTGGTCAGGACGAGCCCAACCAAGGTTGCGACAAGTGGCGCATATTGTCGCAATATAGGAGTTTTTTTTCCTTTTTTCATAGATTTGTTTATTCAAAATGTTTTATCTCTGAAACCGCGTATTCGAATCTCGAACCATTTTCACCATTCGATTCCTTGCGTCGAGATTTTCAAAATTAGATCCAATGTTAATAGGTTTTGACGATTTATTTTTAATGAAAAAATCGAACCGGGAGCACGTTTTTTTTCCTTTCCGACAGGCATGCCTGTCACAAAAGCAAATTCATACTTCCACGAGAAGTAAGTCCCTGCCTCTCACGGAAGGAAAAAAAGAATCTTTTTCCCTTTTTGAGAGGCACGGCCGTGCCTCTAGCAGAAGCAAATCCGTAACTCTCACGGAAGGAAAAAGAATAGAAAACATAAATTTTTTCTCTCTTTTTCGAGAGGCATGGCCATCCCTCTCGCGGAAGAAAAAACATGTTTTTCCCCTTTCCGAGAGACTCGGTCCTGCCTCTGACGGAAGCAAATCCGAGTCTCCCATGAGAAGTAAATACGTGCCTCTCGTAGAAGGAATAAAACATGTGTTTTTTTTCTTTTCGAGAGGCATGGACGTGCTTCTCGCGGAAGCAAATCCGTGCCTCCACGAGAAGTAAAATTGTGCTTCTCAGGAAAGAAAAAAAAGCACAATTTTTCCTTCCCGAAAGGCACGGCCGTACCTCTCGTGGAAGGAAAAATCATCTAAAAGCCAAAAATGCATACATAAAAATAAAACTAGAAACAAAATCTAAATGAAGCGTCTATAGCGTGACAACACATGATGACTGTTGAAAGCGCATGAAGTGACAAGCTCGCAGCCCATCCCAAGACTGAAATGACTCTTAGAAGGGCTCCCGGAGGCCTGAGTGTGGACGTAAACCCTTTGTGGGCCTCCCGTGCCTCACGTTCCGGGCAACGAGAAATTTGCCTGCCCGGTCTAAAGAAAAAAAGGAATAAAAATCACGCCCTCCCCGCAGCCGCAGCGAACCTCGGCGATGGCGGCGGCGGCGGCAGCGGCGGCGGCCGACGAGGCGTGGTGCCGGGAGACCGTTCCCCGGGTGATGGAGCTGGTGAGCCCGCGCCTCCCCCAGCGCGACGCCTGCGTCCTGCTCTCCGTCAGCCCCTGGTGCCACCGCGCCCTCGCCGCCAACCCCAAGCTCTGGGAGGTGCGTATCGCGTCACATCCACCCGCCTCGGCCATCTCCTCCTGCCGCGCTTTCTCTTCTGGGAGTAGTCGTCTCCCCTTCGCCGCGCGCTCCCGATTTGGGCGGAGAAAAAGTTCTAGCAGGAGTTTTTTTTTTATGCTTGACTCATGATTTCTCGATTCAGTATAACCTCTCTTACCAAATTGATATATTAGGTACTCGACCTGCATGAGATGAAGAAAGCCGGCGAGCGGCTCATTTCAGCGCTTTCGCTGGTAATCATCATCATCACCACAATCCCATCTCCAAGCCTTCCAGACAACATTTTGTTCTATTTCTACGGCCATTCCTTGCATCTTTACCGAGTATAACATCGACTAACTATTGCTGTGCATACTGTAGCACACTGTTACATCTCCAAATTTCATTCCTGTCTGATCTGACTAGCTATTTTGTGACATGGGCTGCCGTTCCATCCTTGTTTAGGCAAGGTACCGTCATCTCAAAGTCGTGAACCTTGAATTCGCTCAAGATATCGAGGACCGGCATTTTCTCCGTCTGAAAGAAACGGTGAAATTTTCTCTGCTTTGTACCTTTTAAATAATTTCTAGTACCATCTATGACTAGAAGCTGCAACTGGTTTAACATGCGATTGTTTACAGGGTGCTATCTTACTAGAAGAGTTGGAGTTCCTGAACCTGAATGCATGTCAGAAGATCTCTGATACAGGGATTGGAGCTGCTACCAGTCTTTGTCCTAATCTTCGGGCCCTGTCGATCTATTGGATTGTTGGGTACGTCACTTGCTGATGGTTTCCTTTTACTTTACATAACTTGCACTCGTAATCGTGGGACTTTTGGTGGGTGGTCAGATTGACAGACGCAAGCATTGAACACGTTGTGAAGAACTGCAAGCAGATAATCGACTTGAATATGAGTGGCTGTAAGGTATTGTTACTGTACCATGTTTTTCAGCTGACAATGTTTCCACTTTATCTAACAATGAGCCTGTCTATGGTTGTGCCAGGCTAAGCAGTTGATTCTAAATATATGTTGTATGTTATATATTATATATTTTTGCTATATCGTCTGGTTTGCACCATATATTTTTGCTGATCTTCTTCTATAAAAATATTTTTGCTATATCAATCTCCAAAATCATGATGCTGAATCAAATACTCAATATATATGGTGCTCTCTTTATCACATTTTTATTGGAATCTGCAACATTAATCTTCTTTTACTTGAATCAGGTGGACATATTTACATTCCTGTTTCATGCTTGCTTGTTGTTTGGAACTATAGAATCTACCTTGGAATCTGCAAATCTCTTAGAATGCACTAAGAGATTCCAGATTTGTTGAGGGACTCCTATACTTAAGGCATATAAGACCTGGCATTTCCTATGCCGCAAGTGTGGTAGGCAGATATATGCTTGATCCTAGGAGTGAACATATGGATGCACTATAGCCTATTTTGCGGTATCTAAAATGCAGTCCTGGGAAGGGGTTTAAGAAGAACGGCCATCTTTTTTCTTTTTCTTTTTCTTTTTGCGAAGGCCATCTTAATATGGATGGTTCTTGCGGTGCTGATTGTGCAAGTTGTCTTGATGACAGAAGATCAGCTTTAGGCTATTGCATTGGTTGGAGGGAAACATGGTGTCATGGCGAAATAAACAGCAATTAGTTGTGTCCAAATCAACAGCCAAAGCAGAGTATAGAGCTATGTCACTAGGACTTAGGGAAATATTATGGGTAGAAATCCTCTATCAGAATGAAGGTGCTGGGAAAAGGTCCTTTGAAGGTGTGGTGTAATAATAAATCAGCTATAAGCATAACCAGTAACCCGATCCAGCATGACAGAACCAAGTATGTGGAGATAGATCCTTTATTTATTAAGGAGAAGTTATATGATGGTATAACTCAATTAAATCATGTAATATCAGGGTAGCAGATGGTCTAACTAAGGGTTTTGGAGTCAAGCATAATTTAGTTTGTAACAAAAAGATGGGAACGATATCTATCTATGATCTATCACCCATCTTGACTGGGAGTGTTGGGCTGAGCATAACAGGGTGATAATGAAGCATTAGTAGACTGCATCTTACATGTTCAGCTCTACTTTCTCGTGGCTTTTTATCCCACTGATTGGATATATATTACATGTACACAGAATATCTCAGATAGAGGAATACAGCTAGTTGCCGATAATTATCAAGGACTACAGAAGTTGGACATAACCAGGTATGATTAGATTTTTTTTTTTTTGAGTAATGGGATTGGCCCCTGATTTCCATTTTCAAAAACTGAAGTAGTTTCAGCAATGATTAGATGCCAGTACCACATTTGTCATTTCATTCTGAACATTCATCTAGTGTTCACTGGGATCTTTAATGTTCTACAACCTTGGCGAGCTTGGTCAGGAAACATAATTTGCCCACCTAAATATCCTGTGTGTTGAATTTATAGGTGCATTAAGTTGACTGATGATGCATTGCAAAAAGTTCTTGAGAAATGCTCTGCTCTTGAAAGCTTGAACATGTATGCCCTTTCAAGGTAATATTGAAAATATCCAAGATAGATAATTCTGTGTTGCAGTGAACTTGAGCATCTAACAATCTACTTCACATCATGCAGTTTTACCGACAAGGCTTATACAAAAATTGGATATTTAGGCAACCTCACATTTCTAGACCTATGTGGGGCCCAGGTAACTATTTATTAAATCTACTTTGAATTTTGAACCATCAAACTATTTTGTTCACTAACTCAGGGTTCCCAGAACCTAACTGACGACGGTCTTAGCAGTATATCAAGATGCGGAAGTTTGACATATCTAAATTTATCTTGGTAATACAAGAGCAAACTTCAATTTTCTCTAAATAAATTAATAATTGAACTTGCTGTGATTTATCTCTGGAAACACTACTCGCAGGTGCGTACGTGTTACTGATGTTGGGGTGGTAGCTATCGCACAAGGTTGTCGATCCCTTGAACTACTAAGGTAATGTGGTAATTTTGTTCTAAAGATAGTGCGTTCGTTGTGGCTTATGCACATTCTGTTTTGTTTATGTAGTTTATTTGGAATACTTGGAGTAACTGATGCCTGCCTGGAGGCTTTGTCAAAATCTTGCTCAAATAGTCTCACGACTCTGGATGTAAATGGCTGTACTGGAATTAAGGTGAGGACTTGAAACCTATTACTCTAATTTATAGTAATTTTCTTCAACCAATCCTCTGCTTTCTAAGTCAAAGCTCTGCTTGCCATAACACCATTAAATTCAAAATAACGTTAATTATCCAACTGGCCTATGGCACAAGCCGTGACCATACAAATAAGAGTAAACATATCTGGCTGTATCCATTCCTGCCAAGCAGCCTACAATTTAGCAAAAGAACCAGAATTTTATTTCTTTCTGCATTTTCTACATCTTGTTTCTAATTAGCTCATATGCCTTATGCTGTCTGAATGACATTAGGCCCATAGGCTTGATGGTTAATCATTTAATCTTAGGGTGACAGCTCCACTCGATAGATTCTGTGCTGGAGCAAAGCCATGCCAAACACCCCAACTCCATTTTTTTGGTGGAGTTAATCTGAAGGGGCCTCTAGACTGTAGTGCATTTCAGTGAAGCTGCAAAGACGTTGCCCCATCTCTCTTCTGCACCTCCAATTATAAGTCCGCCCCTGAAGTTGAGAGTAAATAATCCACCGGATCTCACTGGACATAACCCCCCACACCAACCGATCATTTCTCCCTGAGACCATTTTGTGCCTAGCTCGTCCCCAACCCTTCTCTTCTTTCTCATCGTCCTTGGTAACCTCCGCATCCTCACCGGCAACCGCCTCATCCACCAGATTCATCTGTAGGTGGCGCCTAGAAGATCGTTGCATCAACCTGCAGATCCCCCCGCTGTTGTATTCCTCTCGACAGGCTTGGAGACACTACGCTGACCTGCAGATCTCCTCACTGGCCTTCACCTCGACCAGATGAACTCGGGGGTTTGCCGGGAGCTCTGCAGTATGAGGTGGTCGTGGATCTAGGAACCAATGGAAGATCCAGCGAGTTTTCATGTTCTTGATTTTTTTTGTCAATTAATAACTTAGATCTGGTTTTCCTACTGTGAGTTGTCTAGGGAGTGGCTTATCCATCTCATGATTGAGTTGCGAGTTTGTGAAATCCCTGTTTGCCTTCTCTTAGTATGGCAAGTAGTATTGCCTCGCAGCAATATCAGTTGGTCTGCAGGCCAAAGCTTTTGAATTTGTGCCTGAGCGTTCAGTGCTTCTAACTGATAATAATTATTCATGGCGCGGAGGGATCGGTTATAGCTATCTCGGATTACTTCCTTGGTGGTGCCTTGTGCTAAACTGCGGTTCTAACTGAATTAGCTTGTAGAAATTGTAGTTCATCGGAGATGGCTTGCAGCAAATAGCATGTTGAAGCTGTTCATGTGATTCTTTTAGGGTGAAGCCCATTTGGGTCGGTGTTGTTTTGTAGTGTTACTTGGTTAGAAAGATAAATGCTTCGGTTAGTCGCTTCCATGGGCACTGAAATATTATGTGCTCATGTGATAACCTGCTAATTTGTTTCATGTGATCCAGGCAATAACGTGCATAAGAGTTAAAATAATACTAATAATAAGGGTATTTTGGACTACATAACGAATGACCATGATATGAAGCTGTAGATAATCCTGTTGCCAAACACACCCATCTCGTAGACATTAAACTCCTTTTAAGAGGATGAGTAAGCTGACTGGGGGAAATAAAAATGAATCAAACTAAAAATAAAATAAAAATAAAGGATAGTTATTGTGCAGACAACCCTATTCTTCAATATCCATAGGTTTTCTAGTCTGAGTATACCATCACTTTTTACAGCATCATTTCTGCAAATGAATTGTTTGATTGACGAGTACCCTTGTTCAACAGAGGAGGAGCCGGGACGAGCTGATCCAACTGTTCCCACGATTGAGTTGCTTCAAGGTGCACAGCTAGAAACAACGGCTCAGGTTTTTGTAGAATTATCGTTACCCTAGCTGGCATTCGTAAAAGCATTCCGGAAGTGTCTGGCCCTGAAAGAACAGAGCAAAGACAGTTTTTGTCGCCTGCTGGTTTACTTGTTTCTATGCTGGTGTGAGAGAGATCAGAGGACCTGTACAATCGATTTTTGTTATACGTGTGGCGTTTCTCAGTTTCATTGTTACAAAAACTGAAAACCATGATGTACTTATTTTCTACATGACCAAAATCATCTTTTCTTTGTTTGAGGTTTCACATTGTTTGGTGATCTTTTTTATTTTTGCGAGAGTTTAGTGATCATTTTAATTGTGAAGGAAACCAATTGGTGGACCCGCTAAATGCTTGACTACTGGCCAGTGTTTTTTTTTATGGGATAGAGGCAAAAAACAGAGTTTAAAGAGGGCAATTCTGGCTGCATGGGATGGATTGTCAGCCTTGTAGCTTGGGAGTTTGGATTTGAACTTATGAGTGATAAAATTGCAAGCTGTGGCCAACTTTTTTTGCTGGGAGGGTAGAGACTAGAGAGGGTGGCCAGATTGATGGCGCTTTCATCTGTGTCTGGAACAGGGAAGTTGTTTTTGATGGCCTTTCTGGTATATGGTAAAACCTTGTGCCATGTATGTGTGTGGTGGTTTGAACGTGCAAAAACATCTCAAGCGACCTCAGAGTCAAGTAAGTCAGGTCCCTAAAACAAAAAAATGGTTGTACCGGCAGACAGGCGTCTTACAATAAATCTAGTCATGCAGCAGCTTAGTCCAATTGCAACTTGTAGGAAAAAGTATATTTTCTGAAACAAAAAAAAAATGGTTGCACTTGTAGTCATCATCATCCAAGAGAATTTAGTGGCCCGGCGTGACGACTGACGGCAGACGTCCGGGCACTGAGTCACTGACGACGCCATTGGCAAAGCAGCGCCAATCTGCCGTCCAGCGCTGACGCGGCCTTTTTCCCGCGTAGATGGGGTTGTTGCGTCGCGCACTGGACTCGCGGGGACCATCACGTATCACATGACCACTGGTTGGTGGCTGCGCCGCGGCTGACGTACGTGACGTGCCCCCCCTGCAGCGAGCGTATATGACGGCCGTGTGTGGGTGTGGCTCGCTGATCTAACAGCATACAGGTGGGGCAGGTGGCTGGACGATCGAGCTGGTAGCAGGAGCTGATCGACCAATGGGGTGGGCGATCGCGCTGCACGGCGGCGCCGGGGACATCCCGCGCACGCTGCCGCCGGAGCGCAGGGAGCCCCGCCTCGCCACGCTCCGCCGCTGCCTCGACCTCGGCGCCGCCGCGCTCCGGGCCGGCCGCTCCGCCCTCGACGTCGTCGAGCTCGTCGTACGTTGTGCACATCTATCTATCTAAACCCCGTCCGTCTCCTTCTTCCTTTCTTTCCACATCTCTCAGATGTTTGGGCCACGCATACGCAGGTGAGGGAGCTGGAGGACTGCCCGCACTTCAACGCCGGCAAGGGGTCGGTGCTCACCAGCGACGGCACGGTGGAGATGGAGGCCTCCGTGATGGACGGCACCGACATGCGCTGCGGCGCCGTCTCGGGCCTCTCCACCGTCGTCAACCCAATCTCGCTCGCCAGGCTCGTCATGGACAAGACGCCCCACATCTACCTCGCCTTCGACGGAGCAGAGGCCTTCGCGAGAGACCAGGTGCTAGCTGCTGTATTTTTAATTTTTTATTACTGTAGTAATAATCCTGTTTTTAACTAGCAATAACAGCATTTCATAACCAAACTAGTTGTTCACCCAAGAAGAATTTGCGAGACTTCATCTGAATTATCTTGTGTGTGGTTTCCACTTTTAGTTAGATTTCGATGAAATCCACTAAATTTTTCAGAAATATTTACCTTTCGGCCGAAATATCTCAGTAATTCAAGTAGTGCACAAGAATTCAAATATTTTTCAGAACTTCTAAACTATTTGGTTAAATTCCAGTGAGTGTTTCAGCCCTTTGGCCATAATGCAAATCGAAATCACTGAAATTCATTGAATTTCGATGATTCTAGTTGTTGCTGAAATATTTCTGAAACTGAAAGTGAAAACCACCTCCGTGTGTTCTCAGGGTGTGGAGATTAGGGACCAAAGCCACTTCATAACAGAGGAAAACATTGAGAGGCTCAGAAACGCCAAAGAGGCCAACAGGGTGCAGGTATATATACTACTGTCTGTCAGACAGCTTTCTTGTTCATTTTGATATCATATCCTTCCCCACTTAAAACAAAACAAAAGACACCATGTCCTCTGTATGTATGTTCAGGCCTCGAGTGACTCACTTTGCACATGACCTGAATATATATCAGGCCCATAGATGTCGGCAAGTTGATCATGTGTTAATCACTACCGTTTAACTGTCAGAAATGTTGTAGATTCAGAATGCCCTGCATACTCTGTCATACAACTACCCTGTTCGTTCTGTAAAAAGAAATCCATACGTTAAAAAAAATGCTGAACATTAATTCATCACGAAGTGGATAGAGCTGCTAGCTCCTGATTCATTGTTGCATTGCACAGAGATGGCCAAATCAGAATGATTACATTTCACATTTCTAATAAAAAAATGTATTACATCTGAATTATCATGTGTGTTTGTTCAGCAAGATCATTAACTAGTTCAGTCAGTCAGTTGTTAATTCTTGCAACCCTCCTGCCTGCTTGCTTCTCAGATCGACTACACCCAGTACAACTACACCCAGCCAATCCAAGCCCCCAACGACGACGACAACAGCCGGACCGGCACGGTGGGCTGCGTGGCCGTCGACGCCTCGGGCGGCCTGGCGTCGGCGACCTCCACGGGCGGCCTGGTGAACAAGATGGCCGGCAGGGTCGGCGACACCCCGGTCATCGGCGCCGGCACCTACGCCAACGCCCTCTGCGCCGTGTCCACCACGGGCAAGGGCGAGGACATCATCCGGCACACCGTGGCGCGCGACGTGGTGGCGGTGATGGAGCACCGGGGCCTCCCACTGGAGGAGGCCGCCGCGCGCGTCGTGGCCGGCGTGCCCCGGGGCTCCGTGGGGCTGGTGGCCGTGTCGGCCGCCGGGGAGGTGACCATGGCGTACAACACGACGGGGATGTTCAGGGCGTGCGCCACCGAGGATGGGCACTCCGAGGTTGCCATATGGCCTGCCTGATCCTGAATCCTGATGATGGGGAGAGCTAAGCGTTGGAGAGTAAACTACCAGCTGATTATGTGTGTCTCTGTCTGCTTTCTCTAGTGTCTGCTGCAGGTGCACATCTCTGCTTTGGCAATTGCCACTGCGAGGCAAAGAACTCCATCAGTTTGATGTTTCTGTTCATGTTGTAAGGATTTAGCTAATTTGGTATCAATATTATTGGAAGTTTGTGTTATCATTAATAGAACCGGAGCTAGGCCGTATTCTTCCACAAAAACATGAAATTCAGCAAATTTTCTTTGGGTGGGCAATTTTCTTTGGATTTTTTCCCCCTGGAATACCTGATCTATTTTTCTCATCAAGTTATTAGACGCATCATAGAAGATGCCACGTGTCGGCACAGATCTTAAAAGCACCACTGTCTTCTTCCACCACGAAACAAAAATGTTTTTCCATGTAGCCACAGCCACAGAGTTCAGCGGCCAGGGTCATCTTCGTCCACACTCCACACTGCATTTTCTTTACTATTTATTCAAGATAAAAGAGACGAAAGCTTGAGAGTGACGGGACGGTGCAGACCTGTATATATAGGGAGGGAGGAGGGCATCTGGACCGGGTCGATTCCGTCGCCCGCAGCTCACATACGAAGCTAGAGTAAGTTTTCCCTGTCAGTTTGTGCTCTACATACACCGATAGATACACGCACTAGATTTTTGTGTGTGTCTACCTATCAGTGGATGATCGATTTTTGTGCATCGTCACGGCCAAGTTGAAGACCCCGGCCGGCAAGGCAACCCGACGATGGCTTGGGCTTGCCGCTGGACTACCGCGTTCAGACGGTGCGCCGGCCTGGGGGCAGCACGGCTGACCTCGCCTGCAACCCAGCACCTCCGGCCATCTGAGGCGCCGACCGCTTGGCCATTGACGACGTCGACCACATGGGCGCTTGCCAGTACGTGGAGGAGAACCTCGACGCCACCCTCAGCCTGTAACGCGCGCCCGCGTGGCGCCGTGGTGGCCGCCGCCGTGGAGGTCGTGGTGGTGGACACGAAACGTGAACATGATGTCGATGACGACTGCGACGGCGGCTCGGCCCCCGTCGTCCACGTCTACGGCTCCGTGACCGCGAAAACCAGAGCGGCTTCGGGCAACCGCTGGGCGGAGGAGCACAGCCTGTTCCACAGGGCGAAAGGTCAGCTGGCCCGCGTGCCCAGAGACGCGCCCATGCCGCTGCAGAAGACGGCGGCGCTCGTCTCCGCGCCGCTGTGCTCGGGCTCGGAGCTTCAGGTCTCCGCCGAGCTGCTGGACGCCAGCGCGTCGTGGCAGAGCCCCGACCACGAAATCGCGCGTGGCTCCGTGGTCTTCGCCCCGCGCCTCGCCGGGACCGACACCGCGGAGATCGCCGGCGCCGACGGCAAGGTCAGGGTGGACGTCACTTGGTCGAAACCAGGCATAAAGTAGTAGTAGGAGTGATCTAAATATCTCGCTCGCTCGATTTCTATGTTTTGCAGTACGGAGTAGTAATCATCAGCAACATTGTAGAAAAATCACACGTCGACGTGTGGCTTGACGTACGCCGAGTGTAACAATACGGATACTCGGTTTATAATGTGTGTAAGCCGAGTCGAGTAGAAAATAAAGAACTCACGGGCAAAAGAAATACAGTCCTGTTAAGTATCAGTCCACTTAGATTCCGTCAAATTTCAGTCGATCCTATATCCATGCGATCTTACATTAAGATGTATGCAAATAAAACCTTTCCTTTTTCTCTCTTCCATGTATAACAGTAATGCTACGTAACTGATTAGCTGGCACATTTTGGTTAGACGAAATAAGGGGAGGGGCCCCACCCTGGTTGAAATCAGGGGGCGAAGAGATTAGCTAAGGCAGGTTACGATAACTACTCGTACGTAGATCTAGCATTTTTGCATGTATAAGGTATATTTGTTTTTTAAAAAGTCAAACGAGTGCATGTTTGATCAAGTTTTTACAAAAGTATATCAATATCCACAATACGTAATTTATATTATTTGATCCATCATGAAAAGTAGTTTCATATTTTATCTATTAGATATTGCATATGTTATTCTTTTATTCTATAACCTTGGTCAAACATTAAAATGGTTGACTTACATGCAAATCAAATACACCTTATATTCTAGAACGAAGGGTGTACGCCACTTAATTGGGACTTAGATCTAGCCACACCCAAAAAATATATATCTTGGTTTACATGGTCATAGGCCGAGAGGTGGTAGAAAGAGATCTCAGCTCACAAAAAATGTCACCACCCTTAGAACATTCGTGCACAACGACTTCTCCATGCACCGTCTCACCACCCAGAAGATTTCCTGATCCGCTTTCTCGCGCACTGAGCTGCCCGCTCTAGTCGGCGGCGAAAGCATGCTCACATGACGATTCCGTCTCAGCTTTCACCCTTTAGAGCCGATGGGCTGGTGTAGAGCCCATCGACCTGCGTTTCTGTGTTGATGTTGAGATTACTGGCATTCCAGACAACGCCGCCACGTTCTTTCTGCACTACGGACATATGGCATCACGGCACTAAGGTCACCCACCAGTTCATGCGGGGGTGGGAGGCCAACCTTGGTGCAGACCTCAGGGCCCGTCATTCCCCGCACTCTCCTCGCTCACCTGGGACCCCACCCTCTCCAGCCTTGGTGTCCTCGGCGTTGGTGATCCACATGCCTGCATCATTACTTGTCCACAAAGGCAATGTCATGAACACACCTTGGCTCGCACACCCCACGCATGGCCCAAGTGATTATTTCTTTTCTGCCGAAGGAAAGTCAAGTTGATCAACCTATTTTTTCTTTTTCCATCCCCACAAATAACATATTCTCGCAGCCAAGACCCTACCATTTTGCACTCAAGACCCTAAACCTTTTGTTTCCTTATAAACAAGGACAAAATTTCGACAAGTCGTAGGGATTCCGGCCGGAAATTTTGGCAGCATAACGCTTCTGAAAGAAATGCATCCGCGACAGCACCACACAAAGCGACGACGTGGGCCCTACGTACTGGCACATCGTCGAAAACTGCGCGAGGGATGGTTCGGAAACCTGCTTGCTTGTGTGTGACCCTAATATATGCATAAAAGGATGGTGTGTTGTTTAAATATCGAATAGACAATTTTCATGTGGCACTTGCTTTAAAAACAGGACAGTCCAGCATGTAGTTTCAGACTTAGAGTGCAAGTCCTGCACTTTGAAGCGACACGAGGGAATCTTGTTAAGACATGTGCTCAGTCTTAGTATGGCATACCACTATCACCTATCCTTACACAAAGAAAGAGGAATTCACCTTGGTCACCGCCTCTTGAGTGCGGTTAAAGCATAGACCACACGGGCCACATGAATTGGCGCATCGTCCAGAACCATGCGATAGAGAGTCTGAAAAGCTCCCTCACATTCATGTTGCCCTAATATATGTATAAAAAAGTGGTGCGATATTTAAATATCCAATACACAACTTTGAGGGCTCCTTGATTCAAAGAAATTTTATAGAGTTTTTTAAGGATTAAATCCTTTGAAAATTTTCCTATGTTTATCCTTTAATTCATAAGATTGAACATCATAGGAACTTTTCCTATATAATCTTAGAAAAGTCTTGCTTTCAACCAGCTGATCTCTCTCTCCCGCAAACCGCCTCCTGCATTTGACATGTGCCCCTGTAGGCCTGCCCACAACCCACCGCATCCACTCCCAGCGCCTTATCCTCTCAGACTCAAACCGCGGTGTCTTCTTCCTCTCGTCTCTCCCCTCCCATGCTCTGCTGCTCGAGAGGGGAAGATTTCATGGCAACGCCAGCCACCCCCACCGTTGTTGTGAATCGGCAAAAACGGCGGCGACCCATCGCCTGCTTCTCCCTCGCTGCAACAGCTGTTGTTGTTGTTGTTGCAAACAAAGGGCTCGACGCCGGCTATCCGCGTCGCTGCGTTGCTGCGTGGTGAAGTCCATGTACGTGCACCGCGCGGTGATGCAGTCCGTGGATGCAGCACACAATTTTTTGCAAGTAGGGCAGCGTACGCAGCTCGCCATCGGTGCTGCATAATTTGTCGTCGTTGCTGCTCAAATCGCAGCCCGCCACCGTCACAGCAACTTCGGCGATGTTGGGTGGCTGCAATCGAGCGCTCACCGAACGCTTCCTCGCGGCGCTGCAATGCAGCATTCGCTGGCGCCCCCGACGCTCCAATGGAGCGCTAGCCGATGGTCTCGGAGCATCTTTTAAAATTCGTTTGCTTTTTTCGTGGCATCAAACGCTCCTTGCCTATTTTATAAGGATTCATTGCTCCTATCCTATATTGCATGCGTTTTCAAAATTCTGTGAATGAAGCACCCCCTGATCAGGCTACGTGATATCAATAAGGAGTCGTGCGCCTTGATTCCCGCATAAGGGTTAACGGCAGCCCCTCGATTCCCGTGCGTCATTAACGGCGTAATGTGGCAAGTCGAAGAAATTTGCTGCCCGTTAAGGCGGGCTCGTGGTGGGTCCCATCCACACATCTGCTGAGCTAGGAAGCCTTGAGGCGCTCGTAGCTGGCCCCACTGGTAAGTGTGTGCCTGCATGATTGGCTGGGAAAGCGCGAGCTGCTCGCCGCCGTTTCCGTTTCCCGCGGCGGCCCGATGCGTGCGTGCGACCGAGGTGGCGCCTAGGGCGTAGCCAGCGCATGCAGCCGCCGCTCACTGCTGCTCCGTTTGGTCCGGGCGAGATCTATAAATTGGGGTGCGAGGTGAGGTGCCTTCCCCTTCCCCCGTCTCCTTTCCCTTCCTCCGTCAATTGGGTATGTTTATTCTCCTTTCCTTTTCCTTACCCGTTGTTGCTTCACGCCATGGCCGGCCATGGTGGTGGTGATCCATACGTGTAGTTCTATTCTTTTTAACCTAAAAATGAATGAAGATCTTTGCCATTGTCTTGCATATCAGCGCGTCCTTTGTCGCCGACCGGAGCGATGGAAATGGATGCACTCTACAGCGAGACGACGCGGGACGTCCTTGCCCTTGAAGCCGACCACTCTTCGGAGTCGTTGCCGACAGGAGTCACCGGAGCAATGGACGTGGATGCGCTCTACAGTGAGACGACGCGGGACGTCGCCGCCCTTCAAGCCGACGGCTCTTCGGAGTTGTCGTTGCCGGCCGGAGCGATGGACGTGGGTGCCCTCTACAGCGAGGCGATGCGGGACGTCGTCGCCCTTGAAGCCGCAGCCGGCTCGTCGGACTCGTCGCCGGGATGGGTGAGCGCCGTCCCCGTCTTGCAGATCGACAGCAACTGGATCCGTTGCTCCGTCTGCTCCCAAAACCTCCTCTACATCAAGTGTCCCGTCTTCCAGGTACACACACATGCGGTCCCTCCGATTAGATTCTATTCCGTTCCATGCGAGCTAGCTAGCTTCATGCACCGGTCCATCCACGGATCTGACGATGATATTTTTTTTACGTGCAGTGCACGAGCGGGCACCTCGCCTGCGTACTCTGTCGCGCCGAGTCGTGCAAGAACTGCAAGCACGGCGGGGCCAAGTTCGTCGCCCCGAACAAGGTGGTGGAACACATCATCTTACGCCAGGTTCAAGTGCCCCCACCGCGGCTGCCATGGCTTCTTCACCTACAGCGAGGTCACGGCTCACAACGACGCGTGCCCGCAGGCGCCCTGCGCGTGCGCGATGCCCGGCTGCGGCTTCGCCGGCCCGCCGCACGCGCTCCTCCGCCACCTCACCTCCCCACTCACTACTAGAAAAAGGGCTACAAATGGAATGGCCACTAATGACGCACCAGACATGTGGTGCGCCACTACTATATATCAGTGGCGCACCGTGTGTCTGGTGCGCCATTAGTGTCTGACACACGGTGCGTCACTACTAATAATTTTTTTTATTTTTTCAAACATACTAATGGCGCACCAGGGCACAATGCGCTACTACTATATCTTTTTTATTTTTTATTTTTTGCAAAACTACTAATGGCGCACCAGTGTATAGTGCGCCATTAATATTTCATGGACACTTGATCTCAGACCCCCCTCCATCTCGATCGCTATCCCACCTTGCCAGATTCGGTCGCCCTCGCCGCCGAGCACCCCCCGCACCCTCTACCCCGCTCCATCGGCCGCCGCCGCCGACCCCCCGCACCCTCCCCCGCTCCACCGCCGCCGACGACCCACCGCAGCCTCCCTTGCTCCACCGCCGCCGACGACCCACTGCACCCTCCCCGGCCCGCTCCACCGCCGCCGCCGACCCCCCGCAACCTCCCCGGCCCGCTCCACCATCACAAATGAATGCAACTAAAATTGCAAAAAAAAAACAAATTTGATTATATTTTCAAATAACAAATTTGATGATATTTTCAAATAATAAATTTGATGATATTTTTTCATATTCATAAATATTTTCAAATAACAAATTTGATGATATTTTTTAAAAAATTATTACTGTTTTTGTAAAAAATTATTACTATTTCATATTCATATTCATTTTCTAAAAAATTATTAGATGCAACAAAAAATAATAATAATAAAAATTACTATGGCGCACCTCTGGCTGGTGCGCCATTGCTATATAAAAAAAGATTACTAATGGCGCACCGATCGTGGGTGCACCATTGCTATGTAAAAAAAAACATTCTAATGGCGCACCGCTTCGGGGTGCGCCATTAGTAAGTTTCTCCCCTTAGCTAATTCTTCCCTCTCCCTCGCCAGTCCACCCGCGCGCTCACCTGACCCACGACGCCGCCGCCCCGACCCCCGCCGGACTCCACCCCCGCCGCCCCCGCGCCTCTGCGCCCCCCACCACTTCAGCTCCCCCGCGCCGCCACCCCCGCGTCTACCCGCCGCCCCACCTCGTCTTCCACGCGCCAAATCGAGCGGCGGCCATGTAAATCCCTCCTGACCCGCCGGCGTCCACCTCGACCTCCCTCCTCCCCTCCATTCCCGCCGCCCCCACATCTCTTTATGGCTCTGTTTGACGGACTCGTCCACCTTCCCTTCTCTTTGCAGGATCGGACGAACTCCATCATCGAGCAGAACCGGGGCGAGCTCCAGCCCTACCCACCTGCGTCCAGTGCAGGTATGCTCATCCCCTTCCCGCCCCTCCGGCTGCCGGCGTCCGCCCTCCCTCTCCCCATAGCAGAGTGGATGATCCATTGGATTTTCTCTAGCCTCGGCAGCAGCAGTCCAACAACAGATTCACCAAATGAGTTCCGATTAGCGGTCCTACCATGTAACTTCTAAATCACTTTAACGGGTGCACATGACTTTCCGATTCAAACTGCGGCTAATAATTGATCAAAGATGATAGAGTAACAACTAGATTGATCCGAATTCAATAACCGTCAGGAAAATTTTACTACATATACAAGAGATTGGAAGGATCTTGCAAGCCCTCCCTCAACACCTGAATACTCTGCACACATCAGCAGTGTACCTTGGTGATTTTACAAGTGGACATCCTCTTTGCAATCAGGTCGGCCGGTCACAGCCCTGTTCGTGGCCATTAACCGGCCTGATTTAAAGCCGCACCCTACGACCGTGTCATCGGTTTGGGACACTTCATGGAGTTTTGCTGCACAATTAACTGCGTGTGCTCATCAAAAGCTTAGTAATAGTCATTGCTAGGAACATTAGAATTTGATAAATTGCACGATAGTTGGCATGAGAAAAGGATAACTATGTTACATTCTGACCGAACTGCTTGGTCGCCTTTGTGGTTCAGGGCTGAATGATGTTGGCATATCCAGGTTTTCCTCGTGTGAAGCGGCTAGCAGATCAGTCTACATCCATCAACTTAGAGGGCTGCTATGCAGTTGTGTTTAGTGAAGTAGTTAGTGTACTGTACTTGCAATAGTTTGCTTGGTCTTTCTTTGGTTTCAGTTAAGTTATTGTCAGATTTTCCTCTCCATTGCTCTGAGTGGTGCTTGTGTTTCTACTTGCAGAAATGTACCATGAGTGGTACAATCTAATTTACTACTGCTGCTATATACATCAATGCTTTACTACTAGCCCATGAGTGGTGCTTGTGTTTCTACTTGCAGAAATGTACTACTTGGGAATTTTGTCAACTTGTGATGCTGCTGCTGTACCCCGAGAGGCCCTTGAGTTTGCCGAAATGTCGATTAACTTCCGTTCCGGCAAATTCGGGTACTCCATATGTCCTATTTTCAGCAAAGGTCATGCTGAAATTTTCCGTGAATTTTAGCATGACTTTGCTAAAAATAGGACATATGGGGCACTTGCGACTAATGCATGGGCCGGGGTATCTTAGTACTTAATTAAGTAGGATCAACTGCCTCTTGTGTTATACATATAGAAGTGTGATATCTACTCATAGTTATTACTAATGTCAGTTGCTCGTCATCGATAAACCCTAATCTGGTAGGATGACCTACTAAAAAAGCCCATACCACATATTCTATTTGGATGGCCCTGCTAACCCTTGACCATAAATACTTGAGATGGATGTAGCATATAGAAGTGTGATATACATATAGAAGTGATACTTGCGACTAATGCATGGGCCGGGGTATCTTAGTACTTAATTAAGTAGGATCAACTGCCTCTTGTGTTATACATATAGAAGTGTGATATCTACTCATAGTTATTACTAATGTCAGTTGCTCGTCATCGATAAACCCTAATCTGGTAGGATGACCTACTAAAAAAGCCCATACCACATATTCTATTTGGATGGCCCTGCTAACCCTTGACCATAAATACTTCAGATGGATGTAGCAGGCTTAAAGAAAGAAATGTTTTTAGGCCAACTCCACTGGGCCTGGCTGAAAATGCACAAGTGTGCATGACTAACAATATTCTATTGTAAAGCTAAACAGGAAAGAGGAACCACTCATCCTAACCATTTGCTCTCAAAATTACCACTTCACTTCTTACTACTGAAAATCTTAGACCATCTCCATTCACCAATTGCTCAAACCAGTTCGAAGGGCGTGTTTTCACCACACTGTGGATTATCTTATTGGACCCAACAGAGATGATGTAGTTTTGAATTATGAACATAGGAAATGTCATCATCGGACGACGAAAATCTCCCGGGGGAGTGCGACTGGTGCCACGACGGTCGAGGTCTGTGCGACAGGCCTCACCTGGACGATGATCGGCGCTTCAGCATTAAGCTCGAGGAGACCTTCGAAGTTGAAACGGTACACAACGACGACAAGTGTTTTTTTCATAATTAAGCATGACTTCAACTATTTCAACGTGTAATTTCATCTTTTATAATTCGAGTATAGTTTATCCCATGCCATGCAAGACGCTATGTCTTGGAGAGGATGGATTTTGAAGATCATGAAAATTTTGAAACGAAGAAAATTCACCTAAGGACACATCATGATGTGGATTTTGAAGTAAATCTGTATAATGCTGAGAGCGTAACCCATTTTGGTTGCAAAAATTGGGAAGCATTTTGCAAGATGTATGGTTTTGATGAGGGTATGCTTGTCACCATGGATCTTGGTGATCCTGACATCGACCAAGACAATATGGACATTTGGGTCCTTGTTGATACGCCTCCAGTTCTACCGCTATGTGAGTTTCTCAAACATAGTTAATTATTAACTAATTTATATTGTTTATTTCAAAATAGTTGACAACTTATCCATTGACAGCTTATTTTGATTGTTCAAAAAATGTGCGGAACATGGTAGACAAAACCCACTACACCGATGGCTCCGAGTTAACTTATCAGGAGAAAAATCATCTGGTCGGATTTTGTACTGATCTTGAGAATTACAATATCTACAATCAAACTCCTCAACATTATGGTCAATACGTGCCACTAGTGCACGTGTTGAACTACGGTAACTACCATGGAGATACCCTGGTAAGATTTTTTACTATTACGACATCCGTGCATCTTTTGCATACTTCTAAAACTAGTACATCATTGCTAACTATGAAGTTATTACTATGTTTTTCAATAAAGAATCCCAGAGGATTGTGTGCCTCATTTGATGTATCAGAATGGCAGCCTTCGTGTTTTGAACTTATATCCAGGTCATCCTACGAATCTCAACTGTCCATATCGGATTTCTAGAAGAAGTGGAGACATGCTAATCAGAGAATGGAAAAAATGTATGGACAGTCGTAAGGAGGTTCTTGGAAGCAAAAGGAAGCGCCGCGCAAGAATTGGAGACAGGATGATCTCCATTCTCCATAATGGAGAGTCATGGTCTATATTGTTTTATGCTATTTTACCTTAAATAGGGTATTTAGGTCCTGCCTAATACTGATGATCATGTGCTAAGAACAATTAAGTAGGGTTGGTTCGATGACTATCAGGATGATGATCGTATGACTTGTTATTAATAACGAGTAGAAGTTGTATGATGATGATTAGTAGGACTTGTTAGGATTAGTATTACTTTCGACAAACTCGCTACTCGCGGTCTCGAGACTTGTAATGTTCTATCTTTGTTCGGTCTTTTGAATTCGGAGACTAATATGATGAATTGTATTCGGAGACTAATCTTCTATTGTATTCGATGAATCTGCTGTTGTTGTGTGGTGCTGTTTATATTCTGTCCAATAATATATTTTGTAATCTGTGC
Source organism: Aegilops tauschii subsp. strangulata (assembly GCF_002575655.3). Lineage (NCBI taxonomy): Eukaryota > Viridiplantae > Streptophyta > Magnoliopsida > Poales > Poaceae > Aegilops > Aegilops tauschii. The sequence continues at coordinate 32,916,070 of NC_053037.3, read as the reverse complement.
AAATATCAGAAAAGAAAAAAATTCCCTAATATACATACTAATGGCGCCTCACCCGAACGCACCCCGCAGTGCGCCATTAGTATGGCAAAGCACATGGGTAAATATGGCCCCATGGGAGGCATACTAAGGGCGCACCATGGCCTATACTAATGGCGCACTGCTTGGTGTGCCATTAGTATACCAGATACTAATGGCGCATCAGTGGTGCGCCATTAGTAAAAAATACTAGTGGCGTGGTACTAGTGGCGCACCAGTAGTGCGCCATTAGTAGGCAAAACTGGTGCGCCACAAGTAGGCCTTTTCCTAGTAGTGACTAGTGCAGAACCGGCCTTTATCACCTGTTCGTAAGGGCCTTTAGTGCCGCTTCTGCAACCGGCACTATGGAGTGGAGACTAAAGCCCCCCCTTTAGTACCGGTTTGGCACGAACCGGCGCTAACGTGCCACCACGTGGCACGAGCCAGGCCCGGGTGCATGTAGGACATTAGTACCGGTTGGTAACACCAACCGATACTAAATGTCTGGGTGTATTTTGGTTTTAATTTTAATTTTAATTTTTCCTTTAGTTTTGTGTTTTCAATTTAATTTAGTGATTGTTTTACATTATAATGAGTTGTTAAATCATTAGGTGAAAGTACCGCAGATTAGTTTCGACTGGATGCATGTGGATCCTAGCTAAGTGATCAAGTATATGCCATATACTTGGTCACTTAGCTAGGATCCATCCAGTTGAAACTAATATGCGGTTTCTTTCATAAATGATATAATAATTCATCATCATCATCATCATCATATTATAAGCGTTCATAACACCACAAAAGCAAATCACTCTTTGAGATTAAGTTCAGGACGAAGAACACGGACACGCATGAGAGGACAACAAGTACTAAGAGCATGATAACTAGCTAAATCACTCCTGCTGCTCTCTCTCAGGTAAAATAGCATAGAACATGTATAACTCTCCTGATTCATCATATTGGAGCATGCAGATGAACCTGTCTCCTAATCGTGGGCTACCTTCTGATTGCTACCCCCTAGTACTTCTCTGCGATCGTTAACAATTTTGCTCCAATCTTTCACTATTAAGCATTCATCGCTTTCAGAAATCCTGACTGCACTCATGTGCATTGTAGGATATCTTGGCCGTAAGCTAACAATTGACATGCGACCTTTAGTCTCGATCCACTGAGGCACAACTGTCATCGGGAGTCCCTGTTGAAGAACATCGTATAGTAATTAATATACTTAGCAATGAAAGTTTTCCTTGAAAAATAATGTATGCAAAAGATGCACTGACGACTAATAGTAAAAATCTTACCATCTTTCCTAAATACATGTGACAGTAGTTCAATACGATCACTATTGGTCGCACGTATTGAGTACTAAGATTTTCAAATTCAGGAAAATGATTTCTCTTAACAGCATCAAGATCCTCAAGCCATGAAACATAATGACTTATCTCCTCGCAGTTTAGTTCAGCTCCGGGAAAGTAGTAGGTCCTCTCTACCAAGCGCCGGACATGTTTGCTTGAATGGAAATAAGCTGTCAATAGAAATTAGTTGTGAACTATTTTTGAATAAACAATATCAAAAACATAAATATGGTTGAGAAACTCACATAATGGTAGAACTGGAGGCGTCTGCACATCGACCCAGATGTCTCTATTACCTTCAATATCATCTTCCGGACGAATATCAAAGGTGATAACCATATCAGGCTCAAATGCATAAGCCTTGCATAGTGCTTGCCAAGTTTTGCATTCAAAATAGGTGTACGTGTCTGCATTGTATAATTTGACGTTGAAAGTATAACCATGCTCGGTCTTCAGGTAAACTCTGTTTACCTCCATAGTTTCCATAGCACTGAAACCTATTTTATCCAAAACAAAAATTCTTGCATGGCAGGGGATGCGCTAGTAGAATAGTGAAAATTTAAAATTATAAGTTGAAGCAAATGAAGGATATATAAGTCATGCTTAATTACGAAAAAAGACTTGTCGTTGTGACTTAGTGTATCCACTTCGAAGGTCTCATCCAGCTTGATGCTGAAGCGCCTATCATCAACAAGGAAATTTCTGTCGCACAGGCCGCGCTGGTCTTCACAGAATTCACACTTAATGAAATCTTTTTCGTCGTCAGACGACATTTCCTATGTTCATATAGGTGAAACATTAAACACTTACTAGTTCTATTAATTCAACTAATTCAACTACTTCTATTAGTTCAACTAGTTCTATTAATTCAACTAATTCAACTACTTCTATTAGTTCAACTAGTTCTATTAATTCAACTAATTCAACTAAGCATTTAATAAAAATAAACGTGTTCTATTAATTTTCTTACTAAAATAAAGTAGCTAGTTCCATATAGTAATATTTTAATTAGATCATCAAATCTCAGATATCTAAATTTTCTTACTAAAAATAAACTAGTTCTATTAATTCAACTAATTCAACTAAGAATTTACTAAAAATAAGTATTAATTTTCTTACTAAAATATATAAAGTAGCTATATATATAGTAATATTTTAATTAAATCATCAAATTTTCTTACTAAAAATAAACTTGTTCTATTAATTTTCATACTAAAAATAAACTAGTTATATTAATTCAACTAGTTCAAATCTCATATATATACCTAATTAATATCTAGCTAATTCATCTAAAATTGACATTAATATTTAACATCTTTTCCATATAATTCATCTAACATTAACATTCTAACATTCTTATCTACGTAATTTATCTAACATTAATCTAAACAACAGAAAACAGAAAATAAGTAAAAACAATATGTGTGTGTGTATGTGTGTGTGTGTACGAGCAGGGGGCGACGACGCGAGACGGCGATGCGACAGGGACGGCGCGACGACGAGCGGCAGGCCGGGGGCGACGGCGCGATCGAGACGGTGACGTGGTACGGGGCGGCTGTGACGCCCCCGATTTGACCGTACACTAATCATGCACGCAAATGTGTACGACCAAGATCAGGGACTCACGGGAAGATATCACAACACAACTCTAAAACATAACTAAGTCATACAAGCATCATAATACAAGCCAGGGGCCTCGAGGGCTCGAATACAAGTGCTCGATCATAGATGAGTCAGCGGAAGCAACAATATCTGAGTACAGACATAAGTTAAACAAGTTTTGCCTTAAGAAGGCTAGCACAAAAGTAGCAACGATCGAAAAGGCAAGGCCTCCTGCCTGGGACCTCCTAACTACTCCTGGTCGTCGTCAGCGGCCTGCACGTAGTAGTAGGCACCTCCAGTGCCGTGGGAGTCGTCGTCGACGGTGGCGTCTGGCTCCTGGACTCCAACATCTGGTTGCGACAACCAGATAGAAAGGAAAGGGGGAAAAGGAGGGAGAGAAGCAACCGTGAGTACTCATCCAAAGTACTCGCAAGCAAGGAGCTACACTACATATGCATGGGTATATGAGTAAAGAGGCATATCAGTGGACTGAACTGCAGAATGCCGGAATAAGAGGGGGATAGCTAGTCCTGTCGAAGACTAAGCTTCTGGACATCTCCATCTTGCAGCATGTAGAAGAGAGTAGATTGAAGTCCTCCAAGTAGCATCGCATAGCATAATCCTACCCGGCGGTCCCCTCCTCGTCACCCTGTTAGAGAGCGATCACCGGGTTGTATCTGGCACTTGGAAGGGTGTATTTTATTCAGTATCCAGTTCTAGTTGTCATAAGCTCAAGGTACAACTCCGGGTCGTCCTTTTACCGAGGGACACAGCTATTCGAATAGATAAACTTCCCTGCAGGGGTGCACCACATAACCCAACACGCTCGATCCCAATTGGCCGGACACACTTTTCTGGGTCATGCCCGGCCTCGTAAGATCAACACGTCGCAGCCCCACCTAGGCTCAACAGAGAGGTCAGCACGCCGGTCTAAACCTATGCGCGCAGGGGTCTGGGCCCATCGCCCTATGCACACCTGCACGTTGCGAACGCGGCCGCGAGCAGACCTAGCAACCCACACGATCACGGCGGTTACGTCAAAGCGGTCCAACACGGCGCGCGCCACTCAGTCGCTGACGTCAAAAGAGCTTCGGCTGATACCACGACGTCGGGATACCCATAACTACTCCCACGTAGATGGTTAGTGCGTATAGACCAAATGGCCAGACTCAGATCAAATACCAAGATCTCGTTAAGCGTGTTAAGTATCCGCGAACGCCGACCAGGGCCAGGGCCAGGCCCACCTCTTACCTAGGCGGTCTCAAACTGCCCTGTCGCTCCGCCACAAGGATCCACTTGCGGGTACTCCTACGAGCCGACCCGACTTTAGTCATCACATGTGTCATGTATATAGTATATAAGTATATGCCCGTGATCACCGCCCAGGTGATCACGGCCCGATAGTATAGCACAGCAGACGGACAAGAATGTAGGGCCACTGATGGAAATCTAGCATCCTATACTAAGCATGTAGGATTGCAGGTAAAGGTAGTAACAATAGTAGCAAGGATAGGCTATGCATCAGAATAGCATATCGAAAAGCAGTAACATGCTACACTACTCTAATGCAAGCAGTAGAGAGTAGAGTAGGCGATATCTGGTGATCAAGGGGGGGGGCTTGCCTGGTTGCTCTGGCAAGTAGGAGGGGTCGTCAACTCCGTAGTCGAACTGGGCAGCAGCAGTGTCGGTCTCGTAGTCTACCGGAGAGAAGAGGGGGAAGAAACAGTAAATACAATGCAAACATAAGCATGACGATGCGTGACATGACAATGAGCGGTGCTAGGGGTGTCCTAATGCGACAGTAGGTGGTACTGGTGAAGGGGGGGGAACATCCGGGAGGTATTCCCGATGTTTCGCGTTTTCGGACAGACGGACCGGAGGGGGAAAGTTGCTAGTTCGATAGGTTAGGGAGGTGTGGTGGATGAACGGACTGCGTATTCGGATTCGTCTCGTCGTTCTGAGCAACTTTCATATAGAAATCATTTTCATCCGAGTTACGGTTTAAAAGATATGAATTTTCAAAGTTTATTTGAATTTCTGGAATTATTTAATTAACAGAAAGAATAAAATGACGTCAGCATGACGTGCTGATGACGTCAGCAGTCAACAGACTCGCTGACCAGGTCAAACTGACCAGTGGGTCCTACATGTCATAGAGAGAGGGCTAACAGTGGGTTATTTTAATTAAACGTGGTTAATTAGCAGCTGGGTCCCACATGTCAGTGACTAATTATTTAAACTAATTACTTTTAATTATAAAATCATTTTAATTATTTATTTTAAGGGGGTGGGGCCCGCACGTCAGTGGCTGGGGCTGCCCAGTCAGCCCAGTTGACCAGGTCAACTGGTCAACAGGTGACTAGGGGGCCCACTGGCAGTGACCCAGGGGGTGGCCCCAGGTGTGCCACGTCGGACGCCGGCGGGAGGGCACTCCGGCGAGCCCGTACACGGCGACGAGCCTCGGCCGTGGCCGGAATTCGGCCACAGGGGTCCGTTTCACGCGCGCTTGGTCGCGTTCGAACGGCCAAGACGATCCGCGCCGGATGGTGGTAGTGGTTCGTCCGGAGATGGCCGGAAACGGCATCGGCGGTGAGCTTAGCGGCGGCCGGAGTTCGGGGTTGCACGGGCACGGCGATGGGAGGCACGGGAAGGCCAGACGTGGGGCTCTACGGGGTCCTGGGAGTGCCAGGAGCACGCGGGGACCATCGGTGCGGGCGGAGGAGCTCGGGGTGCGCGAGGACGAGGGGGGGCAGGCGGGGCGTGGCCGACGCGGGCGCGCGGTCGGGGCGCGCGCGGGCGAAGGCCGTGCGGGCGCGCGTGCGTGGACAGGCGCGGCGGGGCGCGTCTGGGCGCGTCGGAGCGCGAGCGGGGCGGCGGTGACCGAGAGGAGAGGGGCGGGCGACGGAGGCCGGTGGCCTCACCGAGGGATGTAGGGTCACGGCAGTGGGGTCGAGGGGGAGACGGGGGCGACGGCGATGCGGTGTCGAGGCGCAGGCCGGCGAGGAGGAGGAGGCAGGCCGGCGAGGCAGTACTCCGGCGAGGCGAGGGCGCGGGGGCGGTCGGCGACGGGGTCGAGCGCCTCCTCCTCGATCCCGATCGGGGGGGGGGCAGAGGAGATATTTCGGGAGGAGTGGGTGGTGAGGCTGTCGGTGGGGGGGGGGCAGGGGATAAGGTGAGGGGGGGTTGGGCCGGCCGGCTGGGCCTGGGGTGGCCCAGTTGGGCCAGGTCCAGTGGGGGGGGCTTTTGTTCTTTTTTTTTTGTTCTGTTTTCTGTTTTGTTTTGCCTTTTCTTTTATTTGTTTATTTCCTTTTCTGTTTTATTTCATTTAAAAGTATTTAGACATTTTATAAAAATGTGTTTTCTCCACCATAATTACCAGTGTATTATTTAGAACCCACTGAACATTTCTGTTTGAATTTTTGAAAACTTTTATTTTCCACTTTAATTATATTTGAAGTTTGAACTAGGAGCTTGAAAAGGGTGTGATTCAAATGTGATCAAGCCCTGTTTAGCAACATGACTAGCTTAATCACAGGGGGTTACTGTAGCATGATTCTCAGGGTGTTACAGCGGCGGCGACGGGCGGCGGGGGCGACGGCGGTGACGGCGACGGCGGGCGGTGAGGGCGACGGCGGTGACGGCGACGACGGGCGGCGGGGGCGGCGAGGGCGGCGGCGATGTCGCGCGAAGTAGTTGGAGAAGAAGTGGTGGTCGATGAAACTGAATTTTTCGTAAGTGACATATATATAGGAGGGGCCTTTAGTACCAGTTGGAGCCACCAATCGGTACTAAAGGCCAATTTTCGCCAGGCCAAGGGGTGGGAAACTGCCCCTTTAGTACCGGTTCGTGGCTCCAACCGGTACTAAAGGCCCCCCTTTAGTACCGGTTGGAGCCACGACCCGGTACTAAAGGTGTGCGCTGGCGCAGGAGCGGTGTGGGCAAGTTTAGTCCCACCTCGCTAGCCGAGGGGCGCCCGCACCAGTTTAAAAGCCCCGGCGCGGCTGCTGTCTCGAACTCCTCTCTATAGCAGGCTTCTGGGCCTAACTCTGGCGTGCTGCCCGTTGAGCCTGCTGGCCCTTCTGGGCCTGTATTTGCAAACCCTAGGGTTGGCAGGCCCAGCGGGCAGCGCCCCAACAATTTTTTATATAATTCTTCTATTTATTTCCGAGTAATTTTTTGCTGTATTTAGTTTTTTGTGAATATAAAAAAAATTATATAATTTTTTTCTTTTCTGCATTATTTATTTTCTGCTATTCATTTTGTAGTGATTTTCAATTTCACCGTCATTTAGCTCTCTAAACAAATCGGTAAATGACTGAAAAACAGCAAATGATGTCAGAACGTGTTGAAAATTGATGACGTCACTTTGAATGGTGTGTACAGAACGCAAAAAAGTTCGGAGTTGTAATAAGTTAAAAAAATGAAGTGGCTATGTAACAGATGAGTTCTCGTCAGAAACCCTGATACTTCGAAAGAGATTGTCCAGTTTGTACACGAAGTGCGTCCAGTTTTTGCCGTAACACAAGAAGTCCAGAGTTGTAATAAGTTATTAAAGATAAAAAAGAGGCACAATGCTCGTTAATTAGCTTCAGGCCTTTCGGAACAGTGCAAACTGCACCGCACATAGCTCCGTGCAGTCTACACTATTCCTCAAGGCTTAAAGCTAAGCAATGTGCAGATGAGCATTGCGCATCTCCTTCATCGTCTCCGCACTCAGGGCTTATAAACCGCTCCTAGTGCCTCTCTCTTCGCGAGGTGGGACTAAAAAACAGCTTACTAACAAACTATAGTACCGGTTCATGGCACGAACCGGTACTAAAGGTGCCCGTGGGGGCCCCAGCCTGACCACAGCCTGACGCAGCATCATTAGTACCGGTTCGTGACACGAACCGGTATAAAAGGTTGCTCACGAACCGGCACTAATAATTCCGCTTGCCTAGGCGTTGGAACCGGCACTAATGGACACATTAGTGCCAGCTCAAAATCAAACCAACACTAATGTGCTTCATATTTGACCCTTTTTATACTAGTGCCCTCCACTCCTGGCCAGCGTACCGCGCCTGGTACGGCAAGGTGCTCTCCCTCCGCGTGCCGGCGTCAGCTGTGCCGTGCCGCCGGCTGATCCTCGCCGTGAACGACGCCCGCGTGTTCGCTCTTGTGGTGGGCAAGCAGTGCAGGGACACCGCCGTGTCGCTCGTGTGCCCGCCGTGTCGCTCTTGTGGAGATGAGGCGTCCCAGGAGGTGTTTCTGGAGATTCGCGTTTTCGCATCGACAAGTAGCTTTCGTTTTCATTTTCCCGTGATACTGTGGAGCTCGATTTTCCAATGGTGTTGGTATGTCCGTAGTAGTGCGGGTTTATCCTAGTACTGTTTAATCATGTTGTTTGATGAAATGTTTGTTCAACTAGGGTTTGAAATTTCGAAACATGCAATGAATCATGTTCAACTGATCGTTTTAATTTGTGGCATCATTTTTATATTATCTGTTGCAGCAACAGCGGCCATGGTGATCAAAAAAATTCTCTCCTATTCCCTCCGTCCAGTGAAAAGTGTACATCTAGAAATTTTAGGACAAATTATGGAATGGAATAAAAAATGCATTGGAAAGATGCAAGCCATTATCTCTCTTCTCTTTAATTACCCAACCCCCAATGAGCAAAATGCATGTAAAAATGAAGAAGACTATGTATACAATGCTATTGGTCTTAATTACCGTGTGATGAGAGAAAATACTTTAAAGTGTATTGAAAAGATAGAAGTACACTCTTTTATGGATAAATTTTAAACTCAAACGTACACTCTTTATCGGACGAAGGGAATACCCTATAATGGTTTTTACATCACAAATATTTTTCATCATCTCTTGGAGATGCTCTAAATTGTCTACTGAACCAAGTGTTTTTCTTAGAAACTATGGCATTGCCTCAAGAATACACTAGTAGAAACAGATGCTTCCATACGCCCCCATTAGTTCCTAAAATAATCGAACCGCGATCAAAGGGGTCTTTAGTCGCGGTTCGGGAGGAGACCCGCGACCAACTATCTGGGCCCAGCGCGCTCGGTCGACAGCTGGCGGACGGGAGGGGCTTTAGTCCCGGTTGGCCTCCTCAGGCTGGCCCGAAGGCCTTTAGTTGCGGTTGGCCAGGCCAACCGGGACTAAAGGCCCATCCCTATATATAGGACTCAGCTCACTTCACTTAGCCACAATTTAGAAGGGGGGTGGTGGGTTTGCTTTTGGTTCCTCCTATGCACACAAGGTGTTCGATGAAATGCCCGAGAGCATGAAACAAACATGATATGAAGTGTCCGAGCCACACTTGAGCTTTCTCATTTATTTTTCCTCCGCGATCGCGGTTAGCAACTTGAACCTTTCATGTGTCATTGATAAAATATGCATGTGTGTAGTTCATTGTTTAATTTGTATCATTTCTAGCTAGTTAGTTTAACAAATGCATGATGGTTAATTATATACTTTATATAATAATAATGCAGATGAATCGGCAATGGATGTACGGTCCCCGACTCTCCGGCGAGTTCACTACGGGTTTGAAAGATTTCCTCGTAGTGGCAAATGCGAACAAGCAGCGAGGTTTTATTATCTGTCCATGTGCTGTCTGTAAGAATCAGAAGGGTTACTCCTCCTCAAGAGACGTTCACATGCACCTGCTTCGGCACGGTTTCATGCGAAGCTATAATTGTTGGACCAAGCATGGAGAAAGAGGGGTTAGAATGGAAGAAGATGAAGAAGGGGATGATATCGATGACAACTATCATGATCATTTCGGTGATACTTTCATGGAGGATGATGCTGAAGGTGGGGAAGGGTTAGGTGAAGGCGAAGAAGAGGCACATGATGAGCCCGCTGATGATCTTGGTCGGACCATTGCTGATGCACGGAGACGCTGCGAAACTGACAAGGAGAGGGAGAATTTGGATCGCATGTTAGAGGATCACAAAAAGTCGTTGTACCCAGGATGCGATAATAGTCTGAAAAAGCTGGGCTGCACACTGGATTTGCTAAAATGGAAGGCACAGGAAGGTGTAGCTGACTCATCATTTGAAAATTTGCTGAAAATGTTGAAGAATATGTTTCCGAAGAATAACGAGTTGCCCGCCAGTACGTACGAAGCAAAGAAGGTTGTCTGCCCTCTAGGTTTAGAGGTTCTGAAGATACATGCATGCATTAACGACTGCATCCTCTACCGCGGTGAATACGAGAATTTGAATGAATGCCCTGTATGCACTGCATTGCGTTATAAGATCAGAGGCGATGACCCTGGTGACGATGTTGAGGGCGAGAAACCCAGGAAGAGGGTTCCCGCCAAGGTGATGTGGTATGCTCCTATAATACCACGGTTGAAACGTCTGTTCAGGAACAAAAAGCATGCCAAGTCGTTGCGATGGCACAAAGAGGACCGTAAGTACGACGGGGAGTTGAGACACACCGCTGATGGAACGCAATGGAGAAAGATCGACAGAGTGTTCAAAGATTTTGCAGCTGACGCAAGGAACATAAGATTTGGTCTAAGTACTGATGGCATGAATCCTTTTGGCGAGCAGAGCTCCAGCCATAGCACCTGGCCCGTGACTCTATGCATCTACAACCTTCCTCCTTGGTTGTGCATGAAGCGGAAGTTCATTATGATGCCAGTGCTCATCCAAGGTCCAAAGCAACCCGGGAACGACATCGATGTGTACCTAAGGCCATTAGTTGATGAACTTTTACAGTTGTGGGGCAGACCTGGTGTACGTGTCTGGGATGAGCACAAAGAAGAGGAATTTGACCTACGAGCGTTGCTTTTTGTAACCATCAACGATTGGCCTGCTCTCAGTAACCTTTCGGGACAGACAAATAAGGGATAAAATGCATGCACGCACTGCTTACATGAGACTGAAAGTGTATGTTTGGGTAATTGTAAGAAGAACGTGTACCTGGGTCATCGTCGATTTCTTCCCCGAAATCATAACGTAAGAAAGAAAGGCAAGCATTTCAACGGCAAGGCAGATCACCGGCCGAAGCCTGCGGAACGTACTGGTGCTGAGATATTTGATATGGTCAAGGATTTGAAAGTCATCTTTGGAAAGGGTCCTGGCGGACAATCAGTTCCGCGGGGAGTTGACGGGCACGCACCCATGTGGAAGAAGAAATCTATATTTTGGGAGCTAGAATATTGGAAAGTCCTAGATGTCCGCTCTGCAATCGACGTGATGCATGTTACGAAGAATATTTGCGTGAACCTGCTAAGCTTCTTGGGCGTGTATGGGTAGACAAATGATACAAAGGAAGCATGGCAGGACCAGCAACTTTTGAAAGACCCAGATGACCAGCATCCGGAATGGTTTCAAGGTCGTGCCAGCTACGCTCTTACCAAAGAAGAGAAGGTCATTTTTTATGAATGCCTGAGCAGTATGAAGGTCCCGTCTGGCTTCTCGTCGAATATAAAGGGAATAATAAACATGGCGGACAAAAAGTTCCTAAACCTGAAGTCTCACGACTGCCACGTGATTATGACGCAATTGCTTTCGATTGCTTTGAGGGGGCTCCTACCGGAAAATGTTCGAGTAGCCATTGTGAAGCTATGTGCATTCCTCAATGCAATATCTCAGAAGGTAATAAATCCAGAAGATCTACCACGGTTACAGAACGATGTGGTCCAATGCCTTGTCAGTTTCGAGTTGGTGTTCCCACCATCCTTCTTCGATATTATGACGCACCTCCTGCTCCACCTAGTCGAAGAGATTTCCATTCTCGGTCCTGTATTTCTACACAATATGTTCCCCTTTGAGAGGTTCATGGGAGTATTAAAGAAATATGTTCGTAACCGTGCTAGGCCAGAAGGAAGCATCGTCAAGGGCTATGGAAATGAGGAGGTAATTGAGTTCTGTATTGACTATGTTCCTGACCTTAAGCCGATTGGTATTCCTCAATCGCGGCACGAGGGGAGACTAAGTGGAAAAGGCACGATCGGAAGGAAATCAACGATATGTATGGACGGTCATTCTATGACTGAAGCACACCACACAGTTCTGCAAAATTCCAGCTTGGTGGCTCCGTACTTCGAGCAACACAAGAATATTTTACGCTCGGACAACCCGGGGAAGCCTGAATCCTGGATTAGAAAGGCCCACATGGAGACTTTCGGCAGTTGGTTGCGAAAACATTTAATGAATGACAATGATGTTGGAGATCAGCTGTACATGTTGGCCAAGACACCATCTTCGACTATAACGACTTTCCAAGGGTACGAGATAAATGGGAATACATTTTACACCATCGCCCAAGATAAAAAGAGCACCAACCAAAACAGTTGTGTCAAGCGCCAGATCATTCTATGGAAAAAGAAGTACATAGTGTTTCCAGGCGAGGCGCCAAGGCTAACAAGTCCACCCCCCTCCGATGGTGGTGGTGTTGGTGGTGGTGGCGGTGGTGGTGGTCGTGGTGGTTCACCTACACCTCCTTCACGCCATTCGACGCCGTCCCCCGATCCACAACCTCCGGCGGGTAAGCAGCCGCCGCCCCCCAATCCTCCTCCGGCGGGTACGGCGCCCCCCAATCCTCCTCCGGCGGGTATGACGCCCCCCAATCCACCTCCGGCGAAGAAGCAGAAGCAGGCGGACAGCAAGGAAACCCGCTCCTGGACTATTAACCCGGACCCTTATGTACCTAAGACCACAAGGGTACCGGAGCCATCACTGAAGCCTCTCCTCCCAAGGCCTTGGGAACTTAGTGAAGCTGAAACCAAATTGGCCGCGTCTGCTCATTATGAGAAATGGAAGGCGGATACGAAGGCGATAAAAGAGCCTGAGCCCAAGCAAATATTCACTGAGAAGCAAAAGAAGTGGGCTAAGGATTTTTTGATGACACCGTCCCAAGCCGAGCTGAATATGCCTGACGACTATGGACATGAACTTCGTAGGCAAGCAAAAATATTGAAGGAGGAGAAAGAAGAAAGTAAAAAAAGCGGGAAACAAGTTGACCAGCTCGGGATGCAGAATAAACAATCGATCCCCCCCGCTCATAGTGAAAGCCGGTCCGGAAGAGGACCCCGAGATCATAGCAGCTGCGGCAGCACTTGGATTGACTGTAGCGAGTGCCATGAAACAAGCGTCCGAGATGGGTTTGACTCTTCGTGCCTTCTTAGGCCTTGAGGATGCGCCAGTATGTGAGATAGCATTACAATATGTGCGGAATGGGCCTCTCGTCGAGCCTGCGCTGGAAAAGAGTCTACCACCACAAATGCGAAATCTGCTACGTTGGTACAAGCAATTCATAACATGGGCCGACAAAGAATATATTTATGCGGATGTTACAGAGGAGCATCACACCAAACGGTACTCTGTACAAGTTCATATGAGTGAATTGTTCCAGCTGTTCAATCTGCGCGAGCTCGACAAATCTATCCGGAGTTGCTACGTTCTGTAAGTGATTTATTTCTACCTCATCTCGTTCTTCATTGCCTGCACTATATATATATTGTCCTAACTATATTGTTGTGTACGCTATTATGCAGATTGAAGATTTGGGAATGCAAAATAAGAAACATCCATGATGTTGGGTTCATTGACCCACATATCGTTAATGGACATGTGTTACAAAATCACCCCGAAGACATGGAGAAAGACTTGTACAAGTTTCTTAGAAAGCATCAACTCAAAAGTCATATTCTATTTCCTTACCATTTTGGGTGAGTGTTTCTCTCTTGTGCCCATTCTCTTTTGTTTACTCCATGCATGGTATGTCTAATCGATGAGTTATGCATGACTGTGCATGTAACGTGTCCGCAGGTTCCACTGGATTCTGCTAAATATTGAACTTCACACCTCCAGAGTTCTAATCATGGACTCTATGGATTCGGATCCAAAGCGTTGGGCCGACATGAGAAAAATGCTGCAAAAGTAATTATTTTCAATCATTTGAGCTCTATATCGATCGGTCTCTTTCGTTCATTTCCTAATATCAAGTAACTAATAACTCCCTTGTTCATTTAATTTTCTTTGCCCTGTAGGGTTTGGAGACGGTTCTCAGAAGAAATTGTCGGTGAATTCAAACATGAGCTAGATTTTAGAAGGTTAGTTAATGTGGATAAGCAGCCACCGGGGACCAATCTATGTGGATACTATGTTTGTGAGAACATTTGGAGACATACCTCTGAGCGGAAGGCATCGGATAGCGTGCGGAAGGCGACGGATAACTTGCGGAGGAGGCTTAGTCCAGAAGCTCGCTTCCGACCAATTCAAGATGAATTAGCAGGATTTTTTATGAGGGAAGTCATCAATCCTAAAGGAGAACACTATACCGAGGACGAAGAAATTTATATGCATACCCGAGATTGAAACTTGTTCGAAGTTGTATATTGTCATCCATCCTAATTGTGTATGGAAACTTGTTCGAAGTTGTATATGGTCACCCGAGATTGAATATATATTATATATTCCTCTGGAATTCTTCTTGTTTGAAATTTCATATGCATGTATATAGTAGCGTAGAATATGTGTACTGAAACTTCATCAAAATTAAAATAAAACACAAAATAAAAAATAAAAGAAATAAAACACTACAAATTAAAAAGAAACCAGGTTTAGGGGGGCTAAAACCCTAAACCTGTGGAGGAGGCCTTTAGTCCCGGTTAGCCACGAGAACCGGGACTAAAGGTCCTCCGCCCCGACGGACTCCCGGCGCCCACGTGGACGGGCCTTTAGTCGCGGTTCGTAAGAGGCGCGACTAAAGGGGGGAGCCTTTAGTCGCGCATATTTAGTCCCGGTTGCACAGCCGGGATTAATGGCCTTTGCGAACCGAGACTAAAGGCATATTTTCTACTAGTGATAGTGCTGAGGAAAAGCATTTCTCGCATCGCCAGAATACAAACCATGGCATTCCCTGCTACGATTCTCCATTTAAAAAGCAAGTTGAGAAACAAAGTGCCCTTATAATTTAGAGAAACAGAGATGGAACAACACAAGCAGATATAATTTTCGTCGGACCAGGCATTAGAGGAATGAATCAAGAAAAAAGTATGTCTAGCAAAATCACAATTTTGCTGAAAAAGATTTTTGCCCCGCTTTATATATAAAGCAAAGATCCACAACAAACCTGGTACAACCGCACGCCAACACAACCCACACACCCAAGGCATGATACAAAGATGCTGAGCGCAGCAACACCACCCCTAGCACTACAAGAGTAACCGGAGATCTAAGCCGTGAACACGCCACCGCGAAGAAGTGGAGCCGCATATGGCGAACCGAGGGCTCCAAGGCGGCGCCTTCAGGAAGGGAACGACACCAGAGCGCCGCCACCGCCCGACACGATGGTCAGGGTTTCCCCTGGAGCAACCCGACGAGCAATGAAGGCCGCGACGACGCCTTCAAGAAGGGAACGATTCGCCGCCGCCGGTCGGTCCGAAGATAGAGCAGGTTTTCACCCCAGCCAACAATCACCACCACCGAACGCCACACCCCGGCATCCCTGCCGCCCACACGGCCATGGTCACCAGGCAGCACCAAGCCACGAGCTCTGCCCATGAGCACCGCGCAACCACCTCTAGGGCCGCCGCCCTGGCATCCAAGACCTTGACACCACCTCACCCAAGACCGGCACACTACTCCACCCAAAGAGACGAATGGAAAGGTCCCGTCTTTCGCACCACTGGGCGACCCCCAACGCCGAGACCTAAGAGGCCGGCCGGAACGGGCCTCCATCTCGTTGTCCTGCGGCACTGGGCGCGAGACGGGCTCAGTCCTGCAGTCGGGCGCGAGACGAGCTCGGTCATGCTGCCGGGCGCGAGACGAGCTCGGTCCTGCTGCCGGTCGCGAGATGGGAGATTGACCGCAGCTGGGAGAGGGCCAACCCTTCGACGAAGGTAGCGTCCGAATGACGAGGAGAGGAATCGAAGGCCAAAACAGGCCACTTCCCGATGAGCCGCTGCCGTGAAACGACCCAAACAACCGCCATGAGCCACCACCACGCCGTGGCAGCCCACAGTGACGCTCCCGATTTGACCGTACACTAATCATGCACGCAAATGTGTACGATCAAGATCAAGGACTCACGGGAAGATATCACAACACAACTCTAAAACATAAATAAGTCATACAAGCATTATAATACAAGCCAGGGGCCTCGAGGGCTCGAATACAAGTGCTCGATCACAGACGAGTCAGCGGAAGCAACAATATCTGAGTACAGACATAAGTTAAACAAGTTTGCCTTAAGAAGGCTAGCACAAACTGGGATACAGATCGAACGAGGCGCAGGCCTCCTGCCTGGGATCCTCCTAACTACTCCTGGTCGTCGTCAGCGGGCTGCACGTAGTAGTAGGCACCTCCAGTGTCGTAGGTGTCGTCGTCGACGGTGGCGTCTGGATCCTGGAATCCAACATCTGGTTGCGACAACCAGATAGAAAGGAAAGGGGGAAAAGAGGGAGAGAAGCAACCGTGAGTACTCATCCAAAGTACTCGCAAGCAAGGAGCTATACTACATATGCATGGGTATATGTGTAAAGGGGCATATCAGTGGACTGAACTGCAGAATGCCAGAATAAAAGGGGGATAGCTAGTCCTGTCGAAGACTACGCTTCTGGCAGCCTCCATCTTGCAGCATGTAGAAGAGAGTAGATTGAAGTCCTCCAAGTAGCATCGCATAGCATAATCCTACCCGGCGATCCCCTCCTCGTCGCCCTGTTAGAGAGCGATCACCGGGTTGTATCTGGCACTTGGAAGGGTGTATTTTATTCAGTATCCAGTTCTAGTTGTCATAAGGTCAAGGTACAACTCCGGGTCGTCCTTTTACCGAGGGACACGGCTATTCGAATAGATAAACTTCCCTGCAGGGGTGCACCACATAACCCAACACGCTCGATCCCATTTGGCCGGACACACTTTTCTGGGTCATGCCCGGCCTCGTAAGATCAACGCGTCGCAGCCCCACCTAAGCACAACAGAGAGGTCAGCACGCCGGTCTAATCCTATGCGCGCAGGGGTCTGGGCCCATCGCCCTATGCACACCTGCACGTTGCAAGGGCGGCCGGAAGCAGACCTAGCCTAGTGACGTTCCAGTCCAATCCGGCGCGCGCCGCTCCGTCGCTGACGTCAAAAGAGCTTCGGCTGATACCACGACGCCGGGATACCCATAACTACTCCCGCGTAGATGGCTAGTGCGTATAGACCAAATGGCCAGACTCAGATCAAATACCAAGATCTCGTTAAGCGTGTTAAGTAACCGCGAACGTCGACCAGGGCCAGGCCCACCTCTCACCTAGGCGGTCTCAACCTGCCCTGTCGCTCCGCCACAAAGATCCACTTGCGGGTACTCCTTCGAGCCGACCCGACTTTAGTCATCACATGTGTCCTGTATATAGTATATAAGTATATACCCGTGATCACCGCCCAGGTGATCACGGCCTGATAGTATAGCACAGCAGACGGACAAGAATGTAGGGCCACTAATGGAAAACTAGCATCCTATACTAAGCATGTAGGATTGTAGGTAAAGGTAACAACAGTAGTAGCAAGGATAGGCTATGCATCAGGATAGGATACCGGAAAGCAGTAACATGCTAAACTACTCTAATGCAAGCAGTATAAAGAAGAATAGGCGATATCTGGTGATCAAGGGGGGGGGGCTTGCCTGGTTGATCTGGCAAGTAGGAGGGGTCGTCAACTCCGTAGTCGAACTGGGCAGCAGCAGTGTCGGGCTCGTAGTCTACCCGAGAGAAGAGGGGGAAGACACAGTAAACACAATGCAAACATAAACATGACGATGCGTGACATGACAATGAGCAGTGCGAGGTGTGTCCTAACGCGACAGTAGGTGGTACCGGCGAAGGGGGGAACATCCGGGAAAGTATTCCCGATGTTTTGCGTTTCGGACAGACGGACCGGATGGGGAAAGTTGCGAGTTCGATAGGTTAGGGAGGTGTGGTGGACGAACGGACTGCCTATCCGGATTCGTCTCGTCGTTCTAAGCAACTTTCATGTAGAAAACATTTTCATCCGAGTTACGGTTTAAAAGATATGAATTTTCAAAGATTATTTGAATTTCTGGAATTATTTGAATTTAGCAAAAATGAATTATGACGTCAGCATGAGGTAACGCTGACATCAGCAGGTCAACAGGTCGGCTGACCAGTCAAACCAGACAGGTGGGTCCAGTGGGACCCACATGTCATTGACAGGGCACCAACAGAGTTTTATAACTAACTTAAACAAGGTTATTAGCAGGTAGGCCCCACCTGTCAGTGCCTATTTAGATTAATTACTTAGTTTTATTTTATAAAAACATTTTATTTAGTCTACTTATGCGGCGGGGCCCGCATGTCAGCGTCACAGAGACGCCCAGTCAGCACGTTGACTGGGTCAACCCAGTCAACGGGGCCCGCGGGGCCCGCTGGCAGTGACCCGGGGTGGCCCTAGGTGTGCTACGTCAGCGGCGGCCGGCGGCACGTCGCCGGTGACGCCAAACACGGCGGAGGGCTTCGGACCTCGTCGGATTTCGCCTACGGGCAACCGTTTCGCGCGCGCAAGGGCGCGTTCGAACGAGCGGAGCAACGCGCGTCGAACAGCGGTGGTGGCGTCGTCGGAGTTGGCTGGAATCGGCGCTGGCGTCAAGGCCAGCGGCGGAGCGGCTTCGGTCGAAGACGGAAATGGCGAGGCCGCACGGTATTGAGCAAAAGAGGAGGCTGGGGAGGATCTACGTGGTGCGGCGAGTCCAATGGGTACGAGCCCGTGACCAAACCGTCACCGGAGACGCGTCGGCGACGAGCTCCGCGGCGACGCGTTCGGCCTTGTTGTGAGAGCTAGCTAAGGTTCGCGCGAGAGCAAACGGAGAAGGGTAGGAGGTAGAGGAGCTCACCGCGCGGCACACGGAGGCCGGTGAGAGGTTTAGTAGCAGCAGCAGTCGCCGGAGTCGAAGAAGACGGCGGCGACCCGAGGAAGAAGGCGACGGCGTTGGGGGTGATGTAGGGGGGTCCCGGCTCGAGCAGGTGGTCGGGGAGGACGGGCTCGACGCGGCGGAGCTCGTGGACACGTCGGGGAGGAGAACGGGGCTCGGTGGCCGCGGCTATGGCGCAGCCATGGCGACGGCGGCGCTCGTTTGCGGTGGGGAACGAGGTGGAGCTGAGGGAGGAGGGAGAGGCGCAGGAACAAAGGGCGAGGGTGGGGGCGAGTGGGAGGCGCGATCGAGGAGGCGGGGCGTGGCGGCCTTATCCTCCCCCGTCGCCGGCGAGGGGGTGCGGCGGGGACCTGCCCCTGTTCCGACCCCGGTCGGGGGAACTGGGAAGGGGAGGGCACGGCCGAGCGAGGTGGGCCAGGCCGGCTGGGCCTGGGGTCGGCCTAGTTGGGCCAGGGTCCAGTGGGGGGGGGTTTCTCTTCTTCTCTCTTTTTTTTGTTTGTTTCTCCCCTTTTGTATTTTCTTTTTATTTATTTATTTTCTTTTCTGTTTTAATTCATTTAAAAGCATTTAGGCATTTTATAAAAATGTGTTTACTTCAGCATAATTACCGATGCAATAATTGACATGGCCCGAACATTTTTATTTTAATATTTGAAAACTTTTGTCGTTTGACTTATTTAGGATTTGAATTTGAAACGGTTTTGAATTAACCCGAGATTAATTACAGTGACAGAGGTGACGTGCCATCATTAACGTGAGATTACTGTAGCATGATTATCCGGGCGTTACAAATCTCCTCCACTACAAGAAATCTCGTCCCGAGATTTAGGAGGTAGAAGGAAACAATGCGGGGTATTCTTCGCGCAGACGATCCTCTCATTCCCAAGTGGCTTCATCTTCAGAATGGTGCGACCACTGGACTTTGAGGAACTTGATCGCCTTCTGACGTGTGCGGCGTTCAGCTTGGTCGAGAATGCGGACTGGATGCTCCTCATAGGAGAGGTTCTGCTGCAATTCGAGCACTTCATGATCCACTGCTCGGATTGGGTCCTTGAAGCAACGGCGGAGCTGTGACACATGGAACACATCGTGAACCTGAGAAAGGTTCGGCGGTAGCTCCAGTTGGTATGCCACTTTTCCACGCCTTTCCAGAATAGTGAATGGGCCAATATAGCGAGGAGCTAGTTTGCCCTTGATCCCGAAGCGGTGAGCACCCTTCATAGGAGTGACTCGAAGATAAGCCTTTTCGCCAGGTTGATAGACCATGTCTTTATGATGACGGTCATACTGACTCTTCTGACGTGACTGAGCAGTCTTGAGATTCTCACGGATAATGCGGACTTGTTCTTCGGCATCTTGGATAATATCCGGACCAAAGAGTGGACGTTCCCCAGTTTCTGACCAGTTCAGAGGGGTTCGGCACTTTCGTCCATATAACACTTCGAAGGGGGCCATCTTCAGACTAGCTTGATAGCTATTATTATAAGAGAACTCAGCATACGGGAGAGATTCCTCCCATTTCTTGCCGAAGGAAATAACACAAGCTCGAAGCATATCTTCGAGAACTTGGTTGACGCGTTCAACTTGCCCTTGCGACTGAGGATGAAACGCAGTACTGAATGACAGATGAGTTCCCATGGCTTCTTGGAAACTTGCCCAGAATCTTGAAGTGAAAAGCTGCCATGGTCTGAGCTGATAACCAATGGAATACCGTGGAGTGAAACAATCCTGGACATATAGAGCGTTGCCAGTTGACTAGCAGTGATCGTTTCCTTGACCGCCAGAAAATGTGCAACTTTGGAAAGCCGGTCAATGACGACAAGAATATCATCATTACCTTTCTGTGATTTGGGAGATCCAGTGACGAAGTCCATCTCAACATGGTCCCATTTCCATTCAGGAATAGAGATAGGTTGCAGAGTTCCAGCAGGCCTTTGATGTTCTGCTTTGATACGACGGCAAACGTCACACTCAGCAACATATCGAGCAATGTCTTGCTTCATATTAGACCACCAGAATCTCTGACGGATGTCTTGGTACATCTTTGTACTACCAGGATGGATACATAGAGGCGTATCATGAGCTTCTTAATTTCATAACTTCCTGTGTCATATCCAGGTTTTTCTCTGCACATGGCACCACTAGGCGCCCCTTGAAGTATAAGGTGCCATCTTCAGCAATAGTGAAGAATGAGGGCTTTCCTTCTGCGAGGTAGCGCTTAATCTTGTGGGCTTCAGAGTCATACTTCTGTACCCTTTTGATGCTGTCCTCTGGATCTGGTTTAGCAACTAGGGTATTGAGGGAACCCTGGGTAACAACGTGGAGGTTCACCTTGCCAAACTCCTTAGGAGGGGGAGCGAGTGCACCCGGAGGAACAATATGGAGGTTCAGCTTCCTGAATTCTTCAACAAGCGAGGGCTGAACTTTGTGAACCTGGAGGTGGTTGCAGTAAGACTTGCGGCTAAAGGCATCAGCCATTACATTAGCCTTGCCTGGCGTATAGGAAATACCCAAGTCAAAGTCTGCAACAAGCTCCATCCATCTCTGCTGACGGAGGTTCAGGTCTGGCTGAGTAAACAGATACTTCAGACTTTGGTGGTCAGTGAAGATCTCACAACGATTACCAAGAAGGTAATGTCGCCACTGCTTCAGCGCATGAATGACAGCAGCAAGTTCGAGGTCGTGAACTGGGTAGTTCTCTTCGTGAGGGCGCAATTGCCGAGAGGCATAAGCAATCACTTTGCGGTCTTGCATTAGGACACAGCCTAATCCTTGACGGGAAGCGTCGCAGTAAATGACGAAGTCCTTCTTAGTATCAGGAGGAGCTAGAACTGGGGCAGAAGTCAACTTGTCTTTGAGTGCCTGGAAACTTTCCTGACATTTGTCTGTCCATTGGAACTTGACGCCCTTATGCAACAGGTTAGTCAGAGGCCTGGCGATCTTGGAGAAGTTCTCGACGAATCGACGGCAATAGCTGGCGAGACCGAGAAAACTTCTGACTAGCTTAACGTTCTTGGGAGGAGTCCAATCAAGAATAGCCTGAACTCGCTCGGGGTTGACGGCAATACCATCCTTAGAGATGACATGCCCAAGATAGGTTACTTCCGGTAGCCAGAATTCACATTTGGAGAACTTGGCATATAGTTGATGCTCTCGTAGTTTTTCCAGCACAAGTCGAAGATGTTCAGCATGTTCTTCTTCGTTCTTGGAAAATACCAGGATATCATCCAGATAAACCACAACGAACTTGTCGAGGTAATCCATGAATATATAGTTCATCAGACGAGAGAAGGTGGCTGGAGCATTGGTTAAACCGAAAGACATGACGGTGTACTCGCATGAACCATAGCGAGTCACGAAGGCGGTCTTTGGGATATCCTCTTCGCGAACACGGATCTGGTGGTAACCCAACCTCAAGTCGAGCTTAGAGAACACTGACGAACCCGCCAGTTGATCATACAGATCATTGATCCGAGGAAGAGGGTATTTATTCTGAATGGTAGCTTGGTTTATAGGACGGTAGTCTTGAACTAACCGGTTTGTCCCATCCTTCTTCTTGACAAAGAGAGAAGGTGCTCCCCAAGGAGAGCAACTTGGGTGAATGAACCCTTTGCGAAGAGATTTGTTGATTTCCTCCTTAAGCTCAAGGAGTTCATGCGGCGGCATTTTGTAGGGTCGCTTGGCTATAGGAGTGGTGCCTGGTTTCAAGTCGATGATGAATTCGACAGCTCTAGCAGGGGGAATCCCTGGAAGTTCTTCAGGGAAGACGTCGAGGAATTCACGCACGACGAGAATGTTTTCAATGCCCTCGAGTGGTGCAGCGTTCAATGCATAGAGCCTTGCCTCGGCATTTTGCACCAGATGGGCTTGGTAAGTAACTATCTCATCTGAAGGGTGTAGCAGATGGACGGTCTTAGTGGTGCAAACGATTGAAGCAGTATGCGCTTTTAACCAATTCATTCCCAGAATGAGATCAATGCTACAGGACTTCAGTACGATGGGAGAGACAAGAAATTCCAGTCCTTCAATTTCAACGGGGACGTCGTTGCAAATCATGGAGGTTCGACATTGGCCCGCAGGGGTGTGTACTAATAGTGAAGCATTCATGTCTTCGCTTCTAATGCCATGCATGAATGCAAAATCTTCTGACATGAATGAATGTGATGCACCTGTATCAAATAAAACGGATGCTGGTACTGAATTTACGAGGAGTGTACCCATCACAGTAGCAGGCTGGTCTTGAGCTTCGTTGAGATCAACGTGGTTGGCATGAGCACGACCATAAGACTTAGCATTGTTGTTGCGGGGCTGGTTGTTACCACGGCCAGTTGTTGGAAGGGCCAGTTGATTCTGGTTCTGGTTGCATTCTCTAGCACGGTGTCCTGGTTGACCACACCTGAAGCACAAGCCATTATTGGGAGTGGGAACAGGGGCTTGGGATGGTGGAGCTGGAAGTCTTGACTGCCTAGATGGTGGTGGAGGCAGACGAGGTGCAGCATAGGTCTGCCTTGGGGCAGATGCATTTGGACGGTACATGCTGTTCGGGATCCATATCTTACGCTTCTGTGAGGGCGGGCCCGAAGATGAGCCCGTGTCACGGTTGCGCCTGTGAGAGCTCTGGTATTCCTGCAGACCAGTTTCGACATTGATGGCCTTGTTCACCAAGGCGGCGAAATCAGCAAAGTCATGCACTAGAAGTGCGAGCTTGATGTCAGCTTGAAGGCCATCATGGAACTTCTCCTGTCTGCGTGCATCAGTTGCAATGTCCTCTTCGGCATAGCGAGACAAGTCCAGAAACTCCCGCTGATAAGCTTCAACAGTTTTATTGCCTTGGGTGAGGTTGCGGAACTCATGCTTCTTCCGGTCCATGACTCCTTGAGGAATGAAGCGGGCACGGAAAGCAGCTTGGAAGTCTGGCCAGGTGATGATTGTCCCAGCTTGCAGAGTACGCCTGTGGCTGTCCCACCATTGAGCTGCGGGTCCCTTCAGAAAGAAGGAAGCAAAGTTGACATAGCTGGCAGGGGCTACATCGGCAGACTCCATCTCATAGGTGATGTCACGGAGCCAGTCATCAGCATCCAGAGGCTGAGTTGAGCTGCGGTACACAGTTGGATTCAGGCGCATGAAATCCTGCAGAGTTACTGGGGTTGGTTGCTGGTCCATATTGGGGCGAGGAAACTGAGCCATCATATTTTCCATGAATTGGCGGTTCAGTTCGAACTGTTGGATCATACCAGCCATGTACTCAGGTGGTGGTGGGGCATCGCCACCACGACCATGACCACCTGGTCTAACCATCCTGCTAATATATAACAGGGGTTCAGCATTGAGAAATTTGCAAAGACAAGGATCATTCATGATGAAACATGCATAATGAAAGGAGCACGATAGCTACTACATAGTAGTCGGCATAACTTACAAAAGGGGTCATGCATAGAGTTCAGTACACAGAGTTCAGTACATAGACTAAATCAACATAGGCGGCACACAGGCTCGCGGCGAATGCATCTAACACTACAAGCAAGCCTACATCAGTCCCAAGAGGTACTGTGGAGGTAATCGTAGCCCGACAGCTGGTAGTGAGGCAACGGATAGCCCTCCACGTCAGCAGACTGGGGGCCGCGGATACTCAGGTGTAGAGCCTGACGCTCAGGTGGCAGAAGAGGACCAAGTGCGGGAGAGTAGCCTCCCACCTCTGGCCAACCGACACCGTGGGGCATCACGGTCCTGGCTGGGTAGATCGCAGTACGCGGTAGCTGTCCAGATCGGACAAAGGGGTGCAGCAGCGTCAGAGCACGGTAAAGGTGCTGACGGGTGGTGTACATCTCGTGGCGAAGAGCTCGGTTAGCTCGATCCAGCCCATCAGCATGCAGAACCAGGTTCTGATGGTAGAAGGGCTCTCGGGTGACAGTGGAGTAGGCAGCAGTATAGTATCCCTCCGCACCAACATCAGATGCGATAGCAATGTGCCTGAAAGGGGAGGTGTCCAACTCCCGATACTCTCCACGAAGACGTGTCAGAGCAGCATAGGCAGCATCGTGGACAGCCATATCGATGGTCACACCAACACCATGTGCGGTGTGCAGCACAGTAGTGGAGTCATACTCCCGCGAGTAGAGGTGGACGATGGCACGGTACTGCTCCTGGTTAAAGTCCTGGTACTCCTCGTAGACGGTGTACTCAGGGTGCCAGCGATAACCCAGATAGGTCATCATCTCAGCTAGCACCACAGGTGATCCCGAGGCACCAATGGCCGTCGTGTGGCGCACGACCTGCCTCGTGGGTTCCATCTGAAAGCAAAGACGTTTCAAAGGAGTCAAATGACAGTGTGTGAATTGTTCAAAATACTATTCTAAGAAACAACTATGGCTTATCCAACTTTGGGGTGAATGCGGTCACGGGATCCTAGTGTTAGAGTTAGTAAATTCGTTTAACCCGAGTAGAAGAGAGTTCAGAGTCCCAGAGTAAAGGTCGAGGAGTAAAAGATCCTAGTACCACCCAATGGCGACGTGGGCCCGTAAGACACACAGCCATGTTAGTAAAAGTTTTGTAATGTTCTAGACTCGACTTCGGCCAAGGAGTGTGGAAAGGGGGATTCCTACAGGCAGTCGGCTCTGATACCAACTTGTGACGCCCCCGATTTGACCGTACACTAATCATGCACGCAAATGTGTACGATCAAGATCAAGGACTCACGGGAAGATATCACAACACAACTTAAAACATAAATAAGTCATACAAGCATTATAATACAAGCCAGGGGCCTCGAGGGCTCGAATACAAGTGCTCGATCACAGACGAGTCAGCGGAAGCAACAATATCTGAGTACAGACATAAGTTAAACAAGTTTGCCTTAAGAAGGCTAGCACAAACTGGGATACAGATCGAACGAGGCGCAGGCCTCCTGCCTGGGATCCTCCTAACTACTCCTGGTCGTCGTCAGCGGGCTGCACGTAGTAGTAGGCACCTCCAGTGTCGTAGGTGTCGTCGTCGACGGTGGCGTCTGGCTCCTGGACTCCAACATCTGGTTGCGACAACCAGATAGAAAGGAAAGGGGGAAAAGAGGGAGAGAAGCAACCGTGAGTACTCATCCAAAGTACTCGCAAGCAAGGAGCTATACTACATATGCATGGGTATATGTGTAAAGGGGCATATCAGTGGACTGAACTGCAGAATGCCAGAATAAAAGGGGGATAGCTAGTCCTGTCGAAGACTACGCTTCTGGCAGCCTCCATCTTGCAGCATGTAGAAGAGAGTAGATTGAAGTCCTCCAAGTAGCATCGCATAGCATAATCCTACCCGGCGATCCCCTCCTCGTCGCCCTGTTAGAGAGCGATCACCGGGTTGTATCTGGCACTTGGAAGGGTGTATTTTATTCAGTATCCAGTTCTAGTTGTCATAAGGTCAAGGTACAACTCCGGGTCGTCCTTTTACCGAGGGACACGGCTATTCGAATAGATAAACTTCCCTGCCGGGGTGCACCACATAACCCAACACGCTAGATCCCATTTGGCCGGACACACTTTTCTGGGTCATGCCCGGCCTCGTAAGATCAACGCGTCGCAGCCCCACCTAAGCACAACAGAGAGGTCAGCACGCCGGTCTAATCCTATGCGCGCAGGGGTCTGGGCCCATCGCCCTATGCACACCTGCACGTTGCGAGGGCGGCCGGAAGCAGACCTAGCCTAGTGGCGTTCCAGTCCAATC
Source organism: Aegilops tauschii subsp. strangulata (assembly GCF_002575655.3). NCBI lineage: Eukaryota > Viridiplantae > Streptophyta > Magnoliopsida > Poales > Poaceae > Aegilops > Aegilops tauschii. Next base: position 32,889,503 of record NC_053037.3, on the reverse strand, counting down.
CGGCGCGCGCCGCTCCGTCGGTGACGTCAAAAGAGCTTCGTCTGATACCACGACGCCGGGATACCCATAACTACTCCCGCGTAGATGGCTAGTGCGTATAGACCAAATGGCCAGACTCAGATCAAATACCAAGATCTCGTTAAGCGTGTTAAGTAACCGCAAACGTCGACCAGGGCCAGGCCCACCTCTCACCTAGGCGGTCTCAACCTGCCCTATCGCTCCGCCACAAAGATCCACTTGCGGGTACTCCTTCGAGCTGACCCGACTTTAGTCATCACATGTGTCCTGTATATAGTATATAAGTATATACCCGTGATCACCGCCCAGGTGATCACGGCCCGATAGTATAGCACAGCAGACGGACAAGAATGTAGGGCCACTGATGGAAAATTAGCATCCTATACTAAGCATGTAGGATTGCAGGTAAAGGTAACAACAGTAGTAGCAAGGATAGGCTATGCATCAGGATAGGATACCGGAAAGCAGTAACATGCTAAACTACTCTAATGCAAGCAGTATAAAGAAGAATAGGCGATATCTGGTGATCAAGGGGGGGGGCTTGCCTGGTTGCTCTGGCAAGTAGGAGGGGTCGTCAACTCCGTAGTCGAACTGGGCAGCAGCAGTGTCGGGCTCGTAGTCTACCGGAGAGAAGAGGGGGAAGAAACAGTAAACACAATGCAAACATAAACATGACGATGCGTGACATGACAATGAGCAGTGCGAGGTGTGTGCTAACGCGACAGTAGGTGGTACCGGCGAAGGGGGGGAACATCCGGGAAAGTATTCCCGATGTTTTGCGTTTCGGACAGACGGACCGGAGGAGGAAAGTTGCGAGTTCGATAGGTTAGGGAGGTGTGGTGGACGAACGGACTGCGTATCCGGATTCGTCTCGTCGTTCTGAGCAACTTTCATGTAGAAAACATTTTCATCCGAGTTACGGTTTAAAAGATATGAATTTTCAAAGATTATTTGAATTTCTGGAATTATTTGAATTTAGCAAAAATGAATTATGACGTCAGCATGAGGTAACGCTGAAGTCAGCAGGTCAACAGGTCGGCTGACCAGTCAAACCAGACAGGTGGGTCCAGTGGGACCCACATGTCATTGACAGGGCACTAAGAGAGTTTTATAACTAACTTAAACAAGGTTATTAGCAGGTAGGCCCCACCTGTCAGTGCCTATTTAGATTAATTAATTATTTTTATTTTATAAAAACATTTTATTTAGTCTACTTATGCGGCGGGTCCCGCATGTCAGCGTCACAGAGACGCCCAGTCAGCACGTTGACTGGGTTAACCCAGTCAACGGGGCCCGCGGGGCCCGCTGGCAGTGACCCGGAGTGGCCCTAGGTGTGCCACGTCTGCGGCGGCCGGCGGCACGTCGCCGGTGACGCCAAACACGGCGGAGGGCTTCGGACCTCGTCGGATTTTGCCTACGGGCAACCGTTTCGCGCGCGCGAGGGCGCGTTCGAACGAGCGGAGCAACGCGCGTCAAACAGCGATGGTGGCGTCGCCGGAGTTGGCTGGAATCGGCGCCGGCGTCGAGGCCAGCGGCGGAGCGGCTTCGGTCGAAGACGGAAACGGCGAGGCAGCACGCTATTGAGCAAAAGAGGAGGCTGGGGAGGATCTACGTGGTGCGGCGAGTCCAATGGGTATGAGCCCGTGACCAAACCGTCACCGGAGACGCGTCGGCGACGAGCTCCACGGCGACGCGTTCGTCCTTGTTGTGAGAGCTAGCTAAGGTTCGCGCGAGAGCAAACGGAGAAGGGTAGGAGGTAGAGGAGCTCACCGCGCGGCACACGGAGGCCGGTGAGAGGCTTAGTAGCAGCAGCAGTCGCCGGAGTCGAAGAAGACGGCGGCGACCCGAGGAAGAAGGCGACGGCGTTGGGGGTGATGTAGGGGGTCCCGGCTCGAGCAGGTGGTCGGGGAGGACGGGCTCGACGCGGCGGAGCTCGTGGACACGCCGGGGAGGAGAACGGGGCTCGGTGGCCGCGACTATGGCGCAGCCATGGCGACGGCGGCGCTCGTTTGTGGTGGGGAACGAGGTGGAGCTGAGGGAGGAGGGAGAGGCGCAGGAACCGAGGGCGAGGGTGGGGGCGAGTGGGAGGCGCGATCGAGGAGGCGGGGCATGGCGGCCTTATCCTCCCCCGTCGCTGGCGAGGGGGTGCGGCGGGGACCTGCCCCTGTTCCGACCCCGGTCGGGGGAACAGGGAAGGGGAGGGCACGGCCGAGCGAGGTGGGCCAGGCCGGCTGGGCCTGGGGTCGGCCTAGTTGGGCCAGGGTCCAGTGGGGGGGTTTCTCTTCTTCTCTCTTTTTTTTGTTTGTTTCTCCCCTATTGTATTTTCTTTTTATTTATTTATTTTCTTTTCTGTTTTAATTCATTTAAAAGCATTTAGGCATTTTATAAAAATGTGTTTACTTCAGCATAATTACCGATGCAATAATTGACATGGCCCGAACATTTTTATTTTAATATTTGAAAACTTTTGTCGTTTGACTTATTTAGGATTTAAATTTGAAACGGTTTTGAATTAACCCGAGATTAATTACAGTGACAGAGGTGACGTGCCATCATTAACGTGAGATTACTGTAGCATGATTATCCGGGCGTTACAAATCTCCTCCACTACAAGAAATCTCGTCCCGAGATTTAGGAGGTAGAAGGAAACAATGCGGGGTATTCTTCGCGCAGACGATCCTCTCATTCCCAAGTGGCTTCATCTTCAGAATGGTGCGACCACTGGACTTTGAGGAACTTGATCGCCTTCTGACGTGTGCGGCGTTCAGCTTGGTCGAGAATGCGGACTGGATGCTCCTCATAGGAGAGGTTCTGCTGCAATTCGAGCACTTCATGATCCACTGCTCGGATTGGGTCCTTGAAGCAACGGCGGAGCTGTGACACATGGAACACATCGTGAACCTGAGAAAGGTTCGGCGGTAGCTCCAGTTGGTATGCCACTTTTCCACGCCTTTCCAGAATAGTGAATGGGCCAATATAGCGAGGAGCTAGTTTGCCCTTGATCCCGAAGCGGTGAGCACCCTTCATAGGAGTGACTCGAAGATAAGCCTTTTCGCCAGGTTGATAGACCATGTCTTTATGATGACGGTCATACTGACTCTTCTGACGTGACTGAGCAGTCTTGAGATTCTCACGGATAATGCGGACTTGTTCTTCGGCATCTTGGATAATATCCGGACCAAAGAGTGGACGTTCCCCAGTTTCTGACCAGTTCAGAGGGGTTCGGCACTTTCGTCCATATAACACTTCGAAGGGGGCCATCTTCAGACTAGCTTGATAGCTATTATTATAAGAGAACTCAGCATACGGGAGAGATTCCTCCCATTTCTTGCCGAAGGAAATAACACAAGCTCGAAGCATATCTTCGAGAACTTGGTTGACGCGTTCAACTTGCCCTTGCGACTGAGGATGAAACGCAGTACTGAATGACAGATGAGTTCCCATGGCTTCTTGGAAACTTGCCCAGAATCTTGAAGTGAAAAGCTGCCATGGTCTGAGCTGATAACCAATGGAATACCGTGGAGTGAAACAATCCTGGACATATAGAGCGTTGCCAGTTGACTAGCAGTGATCGTTTCCTTGACCGCCAGAAAATGTGCAACTTTGGAAAGCCGGTCAATGACGACAAGAATATCATCATTACCTTTCTGTGATTTGGGAGATCCAGTGACGAAGTCCATCTCAACATGGTCCCATTTCCATTCAGGAATAGAGATAGGTTGCAGAGTTCCAGCAGGCCTTTGATGTTCTGCTTTGATACGACGGCAAACGTCACACTCAGCAACATATCGAGCAATGTCTTGCTTCATATTAGACCACCAGAATCTCTGACGGATGTCTTGGTACATCTTTGTACTACCAGGATGGATACATAGAGGCGTATCATGAGCTTCTTAATTTCATAACTTCCTGTGTCATATCCAGGTTTTTCTCTGCACATGGCACCACTAGGCGCCCCTTGAAGTATAAGGTGCCATCTTCAGCAATAGTGAAGAATGAGGGCTTTCCTTCTGCGAGGTAGCGCTTAATCTTGTGGGCTTCAGAGTCATACTTCTGTACCCTTTTGATGCTGTCCTCTGGATCTGGTTTAGCAACTAGGGTATTGAGGGAACCCTGGGTAACAACGTGGAGGTTCACCTTGCCAAACTCCTTAGGAGGGGGAGCGAGTGCACCCGGAGGAACAATATGGAGGTTCAGCTTCCTGAATTCTTCAACAAGCGAGGGCTGAACTTTGTGAACCTGGAGGTGGTTGCAGTAAGACTTGCGGCTAAAGGCATCAGCCATTACATTAGCCTTGCCTGGCGTATAGGAAATACCCAAGTCAAAGTCTGCAACAAGCTCCATCCATCTCTGCTGACGGAGGTTCAGGTCTGGCTGAGTAAACAGATACTTCAGACTTTGGTGGTCAGTGAAGATCTCACAACGATTACCAAGAAGGTAATGTCGCCACTGCTTCAGCGCATGAATGACAGCAGCAAGTTCGAGGTCGTGAACTGGGTAGTTCTCTTCGTGAGGGCGCAATTGCCGAGAGGCATAAGCAATCACTTTGCGGTCTTGCATTAGGACACAGCCTAATCCTTGACGGGAAGCGTCGCAGTAAATGACGAAGTCCTTCTTAGTATCAGGAGGAGCTAGAACTGGGGCAGAAGTCAACTTGTCTTTGAGTGCCTGGAAACTTTCCTGACATTTGTCTGTCCATTGGAACTTGACGCCCTTATGCAACAGGTTAGTCAGAGGCCTGGCGATCTTGGAGAAGTTCTCGACGAATCGACGGCAATAGCTGGCGAGACCGAGAAAACTTCTGACTAGCTTAACGTTCTTGGGAGGAGTCCAATCAAGAATAGCCTGAACTCGCTCGGGGTTGACGGCAATACCATCCTTAGAGATGACATGCCCAAGATAGGTTACTTCCGGTAGCCAGAATTCACATTTGGAGAACTTGGCATATAGTTGATGCTCTCGTAGTTTTTCCAGCACAAGTCGAAGATGTTCAGCATGTTCTTCTTCGTTCTTGGAAAATACCAGGATATCATCCAGATAAACCACAACGAACTTGTCGAGGTAATCCATGAATATATAGTTCATCAGACGAGAGAAGGTGGCTGGAGCATTGGTTAAACCGAAAGACATGACGGTGTACTCGCATGAACCATAGCGAGTCACGAAGGCGGTCTTTGGGATATCCTCTTCGCGAACACGGATCTGGTGGTAACCCAACCTCAAGTCGAGCTTAGAGAACACTGACGAACCCGCCAGTTGATCATACAGATCATTGATCCGAGGAAGAGGGTATTTATTCTGAATGGTAGCTTGGTTTATAGGACGGTAGTCTTGAACTAACCGGTTTGTCCCATCCTTCTTCTTGACAAAGAGAGAAGGTGCTCCCCAAGGAGAGCAACTTGGGTGAATGAACCCTTTGCGAAGAGATTTGTTGATTTCCTCCTTAAGCTCAAGGAGTTCATGCGGCGGCATTTTGTAGGGTCGCTTGGCTATAGGAGTGGTGCCTGGTTTCAAGTCGATGATGAATTCGACAGCTCTAGCAGGGGGAATCCCTGGAAGTTCTTCAGGGAAGACGTCGAGGAATTCACGCACGACGAGAATGTTTTCAATGCCCTCGAGTGGTGCAGCGTTCAATGCATAGAGCCTTGCCTCGGCATTTTGCACCAGATGGGCTTGGTAAGTAACTATCTCATCTGAAGGGTGTAGCAGATGGACGGTCTTAGTGGTGCAAACGATTGAAGCAGTATGCGCTTTTAACCAATTCATTCCCAGAATGAGATCAATGCTACAGGACTTCAGTACGATGGGAGAGACAAGAAATTCCAGTCCTTCAATTTCAACGGGGACGTCGTTGCAAATCATGGAGGTTCGACATTGGCCCGCAGGGGTGTGTACTAATAGTGAAGCATTCATGTCTTCGCTTCTAATGCCATGCATGAATGCAAAATCTTCTGACATGAATGAATGTGATGCACCTGTATCAAATAAAACGGATGCTGGTACTGAATTTACGAGGAGTGTACCCATCACAGTAGCAGGCTGGTCTTGAGCTTCGTTGAGATCAACGTGGTTGGCATGAGCACGACCATAAGACTTAGCATTGTTGTTGCGGGGCTGGTTGTTACCACGGCCAGTTGTTGGAAGGGCCAGTTGATTCTGGTTCTGGTTGCATTCTCTAGCACGGTGTCCTGGTTGACCACACCTGAAGCACAAGCCATTATTGGGAGTGGGAACAGGGGCTTGGGATGGTGGAGCTGGAAGTCTTGACTGCCTAGATGGTGGTGGAGGCAGACGAGGTGCAGCATAGGTCTGCCTTGGGGCAGATGCATTTGGACGGTACATGCTGTTCGGGATCCATATCTTACGCTTCTGTGAGGGCGGGCCCGAAGATGAGCCCGTGTCACGGTTGCGCCTGTGAGAGCTCTGGTATTCCTGCAGACCAGTTTCGACATTGATGGCCTTGTTCACCAAGGCGGCGAAATCAGCAAAGTCATGCACTAGAAGTGCGAGCTTGATGTCAGCTTGAAGGCCATCATGGAACTTCTCCTGTCTGCGTGCATCAGTTGCAATGTCCTCTTCGGCATAGCGAGACAAGTCCAGAAACTCCCGCTGATAAGCTTCAACAGTTTTATTGCCTTGGGTGAGGTTGCGGAACTCATGCTTCTTCCGGTCCATGACTCCTTGAGGAATGAAGCGGGCACGGAAAGCAGCTTGGAAGTCTGGCCAGGTGATGATTGTCCCAGCTTGCAGAGTACGCCTGTGGCTGTCCCACCATTGAGCTGCGGGTCCCTTCAGAAAGAAGGAAGCAAAGTTGACATAGCTGGCAGGGGCTACATCGGCAGACTCCATCTCATAGGTGATGTCACGGAGCCAGTCATCAGCATCCAGAGGCTGAGTTGAGCTGCGGTACACAGTTGGATTCAGGCGCATGAAATCCTGCAGAGTTACTGGGGTTGGTTGCTGGTCCATATTGGGGCGAGGAAACTGAGCCATCATATTTTCCATGAATTGGCGGTTCAGTTCGAACTGTTGGATCATACCAGCCATGTACTCAGGTGGTGGTGGGGCATCGCCACCACGACCATGACCACCTGGTCTAACCATCCTGCTAATATATAACAGGGGTTCAGCATTGAGAAATTTGCAAAGACAAGGATCATTCATGATGAAACATGCATAATGAAAGGAGCACGATAGCTACTACATAGTAGTCGGCATAACTTACAAAAGGGGTCATGCATAGAGTTCAGTACACAGAGTTCAGTACATAGACTAAATCAACATAGGCGGCACACAGGCTCGCGGCGAATGCATCTAACACTACAAGCAAGCCTACATCAGTCCCAAGAGGTACTGTGGAGGTAATCGTAGCCCGACAGCTGGTAGTGAGGCAACGGATAGCCCTCCACGTCAGCAGACTGGGGGCCGCGGATACTCAGGTGTAGAGCCTGACGCTCAGGTGGCAGAAGAGGACCAAGTGCGGGAGAGTAGCCTCCCACCTCTGGCCAACCGACACCGTGGGGCATCACGGTCCTGGCTGGGTAGATCGCAGTACGCGGTAGCTGTCCAGATCGGACAAAGGGGTGCAGCAGCGTTAGAGCACGGTAAAGGTGCTGACAGGTGGTGTACATCTCGTGGCGAAGAGCTCGGTTAGCTCGATCCAGCCCATCAGCATGCAGAACCAGGTTCTGATGGTAGAAGGGCTCTCGGGTGACAGTGGAGTAGGCAGCAGTATAGTATCCCTCCGCACCAACATCAGATGCGATAGCAATGTGCCTGAAAGGGGAGGTGTCCAACTCCCGATACTCTCCACGAAGACGTGTCAGAGCAGCATAGGCAGCATCGTGGACAGCCATATCGATGGTCACACCAACACCATGTGCGGTGTGCAGCACAGTAGTGGAGTCATACTCCCGCGAGTAGAGGTGGACGATGGCACGGTACTGCTCCTGGTTAAAGTCCTGGTACTCCTCGTAGACGGTGTACTCAGGGTGCCAGCGATAACCCAGATAGGTCATCATCTCAGCTAGCACCACAGGTGATCCCGAGGCACCAATGGCCGTCGTGTGGCGCACGACCTGCCTCGTGGGTTCCATCTGAAAGCAAAGACGTTTCAAAGGAGTCAAATGACAGTGTGTGAATTGTTCAAAATACTATTCTAAGAAACAACTATGGCTTATCCAACTTTGGGGTGAATGCGGTCACGGGATCCTAGTGTTAGAGTTAGTAAATTCGTTTAACCCGAGTAGAAGAGAGTTCAGAGTCCCAGAGTAAAGGTCGAGGAGTAAAAGATCCTAGTACCACCCAATGGCGACGTGGGCCCGTAAGACACACAGCCATGTTAGTAAAAGTTTTGTAATGTTCTAGACTCGACTTCGGCCAAGGAGTGTGGAAAGGGGGATTCCTACAGGCAGTCGGCTCTGATACCAACTTGTGACGCCCCCGATTTGACCGTACACTAATCATGCACGCAAATGTGTACGATCAAGATCAAGGACTCACGGGAAGATATCACAACACAACTTAAAACATAAATAAGTCATACAAGCATTATAATACAAGCCAGGGGCCTCGAGGGCTCGAATACAAGTGCTCGATCACAGACGAGTCAGCGGAAGCAACAATATCTGAGTACAGACATAAGTTAAACAAGTTTGCCTTAAGAAGGCTAGCACAAACTGGGATACAGATCGAACGAGGCGCAGGCCTCCTGCCTGGGATCCTCCTAACTACTCCTGGTCGTCGTCAGCGGGCTGCACGTAGTAGTAGGCACCTCCAGTGTCGTAGGTGTCGTCGTCGACGGTGGCGTCTGGCTCCTGGACTCCAACATCTGGTTGCGACAACCAGATAGAAAGGAAAGGGGGAAAAGAGGGAGAGAAGCAACCGTGAGTACTCATCCAAAGTACTCGCAAGCAAGGAGCTATACTACATATGCATGGGTATATGTGTAAAGGGGCATATCAGTGGACTGAACTGCAGAATGCCAGAATAAAAGGGGGATAGCTAGTCCTGTCGAAGACTACGCTTCTGGCAGCCTCCATCTTGCAGCATGTAGAAGAGAGTAGATTGAAGTCCTCCAAGTAGCATCGCATAGCATAATCCTACCCGGCGATCCCCTCCTCGTCGCCCTGTTAGAGAGCGATCACCGGGTTGTATCTGGCACTTGGAAGGGTGTATTTTATTCAGTATCCAGTTCTAGTTGTCATAAGGTCAAGGTACAACTCCGGGTCGTCCTTTTACCGAGGGACACGGCTATTCGAATAGATAAACTTCCCTGCAGGGGTGCACCACATAACCCAACACGCTAGATCCCATTTGGCCGGACACACTTTTCTGGGTCATGCCCGGCCTCGTAAGATCAACGCGTCGCAGCCCCACCTAAGCACAACAGAGAGGTCAGCACGCCGGTCTAATCCTATGCGCGCAGGGGTCTGGGCCCATCGCCCTATGCACACCTACACGTTGCGAGGGCGGCCGGAAGCAGACCTAGCCTAGTGGCGTTCCAGTCCAATCCGGCGCGCGCCGCTCCGTCGCTGACGTCAAAAGAGCTTCGGCTGATACCACGACGCCGGGATACCCATAACTACTCCCGCGTAGATGGCTAGTGCGTATAGACCAAATGGCCAGACTCAGATCAAATACCAAGATCTCGTTAAGCATGTTAAGTAACCGCGAACGTCGACCAGGGCCAGGCCCACCTCTCACCTAGGCGGTCTCAACCTGCCCTGCCGCTCCGCCACAAAGATCCACTTGCGGGTACTCCTTCGAGCTGACCCGACTTTAGTCATCACATGTGTCCTGTATATAGTATATAAGTATATACCCGTGATCACCGCCCAGGTGATCACGGCCCGATAGTATAGCACAGCAGACGGACAAGAATGTTGGGCCACCGATGGAAAACTAGCATCCTATACTAAGCATGTAGGATTGCAGGTAAAGGTAACAACAGTAGTTGCAAGGATAGGCTATGCATCAGGATAGGATACCGGAAAGCAGTAACATGCTAAACTACTCTAATGCAAGCAGTATAAAGAAGAATAGGCGATATCTGGTGATCAAGGGGGGGGGGGCTTGCCTGGTTGCTCTGGCAAGTAGGAGGGGTCGTCAACTCCGTAGTCGAACTGGGCAGCAGCAGTGTCGGGCTCGTAGTCTATCGGAGAGAAGAGGGGGAAGAAATAGTAAACACAATGCAAACATAAACATGACGATGCGTGACATGACAATGAGCAGTGCGAGGTGTGTCCTAACGCGACAGTAGGTGGTACCGGCGAAGGGGGGGGGAACATCCGGGAAAGTATTCCCGATGTTTTGCGTTTCGGAAAGACGGACCAGAGGGGGAAAGTTGCGAGTTCGATAGGTTAGGGAGGTGTGGTGGACGAACGGACTGCGTATCCGGATTCGTCTCGTCGTTCTGAGCAACTTTCATGTAGAAAACATTTTCATCCGAGTTACGGTTTAAAAGATATGAATTTTCAAAGATTATTTGAATTTCTGGAATTATTTGAATTTAGCAAAAATGAATTATGACGTCAGCATGAGGTAACGCTGACATCAGCAGGTCAACAGGTCGGCTGACCAGTCAAACCAGACAGGTGGGTCCAGTGGGACCCACATGTCATTGACAGGGCACTAACAGAGTTTTATAACTAACTTAAACAAGGTTATTAGCAGGTAGGCCCCACCTGTCAGTTCCTATTTAGATTAATTAATTAGTTTTATTTTATAAAAACATTTTATTTAGTCTACTTATGCGGCAGGGCCCGCATGTCAGCGTCACAGAGACGCCCAGTCAGCACGTTGACTGGGTCGGCAGTGACCCGGGGTGGCCCTAGGTGTGCCATGTCAGCGGCGGGCGGCGGCACGTCGCCGGTGACGCCAAACACGGCGGAGGGCTTCGGACCTCGTCGGATTTCGCCTATGGGCAACCGTTTCGCGCGCGCGAGGGCGCGTTCGAACGAGCGGAGCAACGCGCGTCGAACAGCGGTGGTGGCGTCGCCAGAGTTGGCTGGAATCGGCGCCGGCGTCGAGGCCAGCGGCGGAGCGGCTTCGGTCGAAGAAGGAAACGGCGAGGCAGCACGCTATTGAGCAAAAGAGGAGGCTGGGGAGGATCTACGTGGTGCGGCGAGTCCAATGGGTATGAGCCCGTGACCAAACCGTCACCGGAGACGCGTCGGCGACGAGCTCCGCGGCGACGCGTTCGGCCTTGTTGTGAGAGCTAGCTAAGGTTCGCGCGAGAGCAAACGGAGAAGGGTAGGAGGTAGAGGAGCTCACCGCGCGGCACACGGAGGCCGGTGAGAGGCTTAGTAGCAGCAGCAGTCGCCGGAGTCGAAGAAGACGGCGGCGACCCGAGGAAGAAGGCGACGGCGTTGGGGGTGATGTAGGGGGGTCCCGGCTCGAGCAGGTGGTCGGGGAGGACGGGCTCGACGCGGCGGAGCTCGTGGACACGTCGGGGAGGAGAACGGGGCTCGGTGGCCGCGGCTATGGCGCAGCCATGGCGACGGCGGCGCTCGTTTGCGGTGGGGAACGAGGTGGAGCTGAGGGAGAAGGGAGAGGCGCAGGAACCGAGGGCGAGGGTGGGGGCGAGTGGGAGGCGCGATCGAGGAGGCGGGGCGTGGCGGCCTTATCCTCCCCCGTCGCCGGCGAGGGGGTGCGGCGGGGACCTGCCCCTGTTCCGACCCCGGTCGGGGGAACAGCGAAGGGGAGGGCACGGCCGAGCGAGGTGGGCCAGGCCGGCTGGGCCTGGGGTCGGCCCAGTTGGGCCAGGGTCCAGGGGGGTTTCTCTTCTTCTCTTTTTTTGTTTGTTTCTCCCCTTTTGTATTTTCTTTTTATTTATTTATTTTCTTTTCTGTTTTAATTCATTTAAAAGCATTTAGGCATTTTATAAAAATGTGTTTACTTCACCATAATTACCGATGCAATAATTGACATGGCCCGAACATTTTTATTTTAATATTTGAAAACTTTTGTCGTTTGACTTATTTAGGATTTAAATTTGAAACGGTTTTGAATTAACCCGAGATTAATTACAGTGACAGAGGTGACGTGCCATCATTAACGTGAGATTACTGTAGCATGATTATCCGGGCGTTACACCCACATCCGTGCAGCGACCAGACCGGCCGCTGCCAGCACCTCGGGCCACCCGCCGGCGAGCAGGGCAGATCCGGCCGAATCTGACCATGCCGCAACAAGCACCCACCAGCCACGCCCTCAAGCTCCACCTAGCCAACGAGCAGAGAAGTAAGGAGGGAGCCCACCTCTGTCGCGCCGCTACCCCGTGCCGCCCACAGCTCCCAACGCCAGATCGGGGCGAAGGAGCAGCAAGCGCGCCACTCCAGCCAGCAGGCCGACGCGCCGCGGAAGCCACCAGCCGTCGTCGTCGGGAGGGCACCCGCCGCGCCGCCGCGACCCACCAACCGCGGCACCCTGGCCAGTGGAAGCGGCCCACACCGGCGCCACACGCGAGGGGACGAGAAGGCCCGCCGTCGCCAACCAGGCTTTGCCTGGGCGCGCCCTATGGCGGCGGCGGGGGAGGAAGGGGGCAGGAGGATGGGAGGAGACCGGCGGCAGTTAGGGTTCCCTCCTCGTCGCCTGCGGGGGCGACGCGGGAGGGGTGGGTCGGATGCTGAATTTCTGGAAATAAGGAAAAAATAAACAAGAATACAGTGCAGTACTATGCAGGCTCGCAACTATCTACGCATGTGTATCAAGTCATAGTACAAAAGAGAGCAAATATAGCGCGTCTGCTAGAGCGGCTCGCGCGCGCTCTGTTTTGCAGCGGCCGCTGGAGCCAGCGCTCCGCGGCGCGCAAAAACTCCCGTAAACGGCACTGTAAACGCTTTTTTTGCGCGATGCGTGTTGCGCGCCTGTTGGAGATGCTCTAAATTATCACTGAACCAAGTGTTTTCCCTTGAAACTATGTCATTGCTCTGGTATGATATCAGTATCCAGAATACAAAACATGGCATTGCCTGCTGTGATTCTCCATTTAAAAAGTATGTTGAACAAGGATTGAACAACATAAGCAGATATAATTTTCTTCGGACTGGGCATTAGACAAATGAATTAAGCCACTAGATTGCCATGAAAAAATTTTGTCTGACAAAAACACAATTTTCCATTGCCTCGACCCTCAAGAAGCAAATGCTGAATTTCGGGAAACAAAGAAAAAATAAACAAGAATACAGGGCAGTACTATGTAGGCTCGCAACGATACGAATCATCTGTCACAAAATCACAAAATCACAAAAATCTGAGCCAATTCTCTCAAGTCTCAACTACAACAAACTAGAGACCTGAGAAACAAACAGTTCTAAGTACAAGCACTATACTATCTAGCAAGTAGAGATTGGAAGTCACTAGCAAACAGTAAAGCAATCTGGAGTAGCCAGCAAGCCACGTCGTCACGATTTTACCTCTTTTTCAGCCAACAGGAACTTCAAAGGAAAAATATATAAGGTTCAGATGACAAATCTTCCAAGTGTAATTTCAGAACTCACATGAAAATGCGATCCTTTGAAACATACTTCAAAAGGTCAAATTTATGACGCAGCCCATAAGTATCATAAAAATACTCAGTCATCAATAACAATCAAACCACATGTATATGTTGGCATTCATCACTGGAAACTCACACACTGTTGATTCAGTAACAACGCTTTTCAGAGTTGGCGATGAAAATTAAACTCCGACAAGAGTTAAAAGGACCAATGGTAGACTTCGTGCTGACAAAGATGAGCATGTCCTAAACTGGTTTGCAACAATGAGTCATATAGCTAAATGCAACATCCTCGCCATCACCGACTTGACGGTGTTCAATATTCTGGGGTACTGGTAGAATAGAGAAGAGTGCTCGCCCTCTAGACCGTCACGGTGGAACCGATTTCTGCCAGCGAGATTGTTGCATGGGCTGCCCCCAATCACCAAGTCAAAGCCGCCACTTGTTTCAATAAATGACTTGATTTTATCATCAGTTAGAGTCCTCACGTCTGGAATCTGAATCAACTCGCCTGTCTGAGTCTGATTCCACCAACTTCTCAAAATCCTCTTATTCACTTTAGATATCTCTACAGAAACCACTATCCTCATGTGGATTCCAAGCCTGTGTAGTGCTACCTCTCCTCCTCCAATACCGGTGAATAAGGACAGTACTTTTATACCACCAGGAAACATGTTCCTCAACACAGACAAGTGGTAAGTAACTGTATCCACTTGAAATGAGTTGCCAAGAGATTTGTACCTCTCCTTTCTGGCGAGTCCCCTCGTGTGATCCCTTGGAAAACCCAGTAGGTATTCCATCTCATGGGGCTCCCAATGAGCAACCTTGTTTTTACCAACCCACACGAGATTGTATTGTCTGCACAAAGCCATAACATATTTTTGAACACGAAGAGATGGTGGATTCTCCGCTACTGAAAGAACACACTCAATTAGTTCTGTCAGCCTTGAACTTGGCACACATGTCGTCAGGCAGTTGAGCTGCTTTCTCAAGTCCCAAGAAGGCCACCACTTCCTATAATGGGAGAACGCCTCAAATATAGTCTTTGGAGGCTCCAGGCAGAGAGATGACCTATTCTCAATCGGGAGATTATGGATGTAATCTCTTTTCCTGGCAGTTGCACATATGTACTTGGAATCCAGAAACTCTGGCTCTACACCATACAATTCTCCTTTAATAGTATCCCATGTGCGTTTAGGGGTTCGGGCCACATTTTCATAGTAGAAGAAAGGTGGACCAATAGCTGGTTCGGGGAAGCTTCTTTTAACTGGCTGCACCATGCTATTAGGCAGGCTAAAGCCAACCATTGGATTTGGAAGAACAATTGGTTCATCATCGCTACCATTCAAGGGGAGCCAATTTCCTTGTGCTTCACCTCCACATCGCATCCTTTTTTTCTTGCTCTCTTCCATGAATCTTCCTTCCTTTCTCCTTTTTAAGGAATTGAAGATCTTGTTCATAACCTACAAAATTATAAATGAACTTTGGTGTCCTTGCATCTTAAAAGAGCGGAAGAGATTCATTTTTCAGATATAAAACCAAACCACAAGGTACCTCACAGGCAGAAAAGTTCTTGGAATCAAGTAATGCAAAAAGAGCATCGTCCGCACCTAGGAAATATAACCAAAAAAATACAGCATAAGGTGCCTTTTAAATCAATGCAACAATTTCAAAAGAGAGGCATTACCACCTCTGGTAATAGCCATATTGGCCCTAACTTCAGGAAATCCCGCGTCCACTAAGGACTTGATCTTCTCGTCCTTTTCTAACATCGCTTGTGCGAAATCCTGCAGAAAAGCACAAAAAAAATACAGGTCTGAAATTACTTGTGACATCTCACTACCTCTTTAATGGCAACTAATGGTTGTGTGTTGATAGTGAAATAAAAACTGCACAGTGGCGTCTATGAGCCTAGGAAAACATGGTACGTGGGGGTGTTATTGATAACAAAATGATAGCACAGACGACCCAGGAAACAAGACAGGAGAAACCGATCAAGAATCAAATTAATGTGATAATTCAGGAACTCAACTTCTTATTCTCCAGTGTTGTTTAAGAATGACATTGGCTTACAAATCACACAACTTCCTCAACTAGCATATGATTTGCTCATTGCATCATGACACATATTTCATAAGTCTTGCAACTAATATTCAAATGCATAAGCACTGAAAAGAAAATGAGTGCTGCCTAGATGAAACTAAGTTTACAATCATTATGACCGAAGACAGGCACGAGCAATAGTCATTTCATGTTCGTTTGATTACTCTGCGAGAAGTGTAGGTTTGATAGTATTTAATCCCATACCCTTAAACATCACACTATTACATGGTAAACTTTAGCATGTGAAGAATTGTATGTAATGAAAATCATGTGCTCAAACCTCACAATACAATTCTACACTCATGAGAGTTTGAGAGCAAAAGAGAAAACAAGAGCAAATCAAACATTATGTGAAGGAGTGCTCATGGTGTGAATGGCACCCAGAAGAGGAATAATAAGAGATACGAATATAAATTCTTAACAAGAGACAACTCACTCAAGCAAAGATAAGGCCAAGATAATGCTAGTGTTGTTGCTAAACAAGTAGAATTTTATTTTAGAGATACATCAACTCTACCATGATGTTTTGAACCATGGGACTATACTGGCCAGATAACTAGAATATCTGAAAAGACAAATGGAAAATAACGTCCCAGCTATATATCAAGTTGGATGCTTCACTCAAATCAACTAATACTTAATCAGGTCAACAAGGCGAAGATTTCACATATAATCATAGAGTACTCATTTTTCAAGCTGGAGATACATAATCAGCTACCTCGTCACTAGAACCATTAGAATTGGCTTCCGTCTCACCAGCACCATCGTCATCATCATCCCAGTTTTTGAAATCAATATCATCATCATCACCATTCCAGTTTGCGAAATCATTAGCATCATCATCATCATTCAAGTTTTCAAAATCAATATCACCGTCATCGTCATCCGCAGCATCGTGAGAGGTGCAGCCAGGGGTAAAGCAGTTACCCATGGAAGGGTAATTACCTAGTGTCTATATTTCAAACAACCAATATTAATAGTCTTTGCTAGTATGCAGCACGAGCATCATGGGATAAACTAACTAATAGAAGCGCATGTATAAAATACCTCAAATGTGAGAAGTAGGTCGAGAAATTCATTTGCATGACTGTACCCTAAAAGCCGAACCACCTGTTGAATCAGAAGGTGCAAACACAGACAAAACAAATGAAATTGATTATGTTTTACCAATTGCCTTGACACCCTTCAAAAGCATCTCCTTTGGATAACCCATTCCGACATATTCCTCGAGTGAAGAAGATGATGGTGCTTTCTCCTTGGCCCAACCATTAACGTCCTGTGTACATGGGCAAAAACAACACATTATGATCATAGTAATAAAAGAAAATATGTTGAAAGACACATTTTTCTATGAGTTATTATTCGAATTACCAGCGTGGATGGGCCAAGAGCATCAGGGTTACTCAAGGCGGAAGCCGACAAGGACTCAGCCTCATTACTAGAATCATTAGAATTGGCTGCCCTCTCACCAGCATCATCGCCGCCATCATCCCATTTTGGAAAATCAAGATCGTTGTCGTCGTCATCCTCAACATCGTGAGGGGTGCAGCCAGAAGTAAAGCTGTTTTCCATGGATGGGTAATTAACTAGTGCCTACATTTCACATGACCAATATTAACACAGTCCTTACTAGTATGCAGCAAGAGCATCATAGGATAAACTCAGTAATAGACGTGCACGTATAAGATACCTTAAATGTGAGAAGTAGCTCGAGTATGTCATTTGTGCCCCCGCGTCGCCCCGCAGGGGCGGCTCGGGCGAAACCCTAAACGCCGCCGCCGCCGCCCCCTCTCCCGCTCGACCCTCTCCGCCGCCGCCTGAGGTACTCACCGGCGCCGCCGCGTGGTACTGGTGAAGGTGGCGGCGGGGATCCAGGCGTCTCCTCTTCGGGCGAGGAGCTTCGGATCCATGGCGGCGGGCGGCGCCGGCGTGGACAGGTGGGCCACTTCCCTGGCCATGTGGATGGCGGGGAGGTGGTGGGCTTCGGCTGCGGCGGCGGTTCTTCGCTGGATGTTGGTGGCCATGGTGATGTTCGTCCTCGACCCCGATCTACTCCGATCTGTAGCGGATCCGGCCCTTGGTGGCTTCGGTCACCGTTCTTGGGTGCTGGCCTTGCAGATCCGGTGGCTGGAAGGGTTCCGGGGAAATCTCTTGGCCGGCGTGGCGGCCACTCCGATGGCAGTGCCTTTGGGTGTTGCTTCCCTCGTTGGAGGCTTCGGAGAGGACCTCCTTCCTCCCACCCCTCCCAGGAGCTCAGGTGAAAACCTCAGACCCCCTTGTTCCAAGCAACGACGACACCACGGTGGCGTGCTCCTTCCTGAAAGCGTTGCTCGGGGGCTGCTCAAGCGGCGGTGGAAGTGGTAGCGGTTCGGTGTCGACACATGCATTCTGGTCAGCTTCATCTTGGAGGCTGCGGCGACGTAGGCGACGCTCGTCTGGTGGAGCTACTGCCGATGGTCGAGGCATCGTCGGCAGTCTGCGACATCAGGCTCGGGGTGCTCAGGGGGAAACCTCAGATCTGGGTCTTCCGGATCGGATGATGATGGCGTTCTATCGCTTTCCCTTCTGGGGGCATCGTTTTGGAGCAAGTGCTGGCTGAAGGGATGGTGGAGCGGTGCTTCATCTCACACATTGATGGCGGCGGAGATCGATGGCATGGCGCTGTGGAGACTCGGCGTCCGATGCGCGGAGATGGGCTCGCGCAGGAGGAGGTTGCTGTCTGGCGTCATGGTGACGTCGATGGCAGAGTGGCCAGACAAGGTAGAAGCCTCAATATGATCTGAAGACCTGTGGAAGATGGCGGCGACGACACACGAGTGCGTCTGACCGGATTGTGCCCTAGACCCGGTATGTGGCTCGGCTGGGGCTTCCGAATGAGTTTCGGCTTCCGGCTTTTGATGTTAGGCTTAGGTGAGTGGTTTGGGTAGTGGCCCAGCTAGCACCCCCTCATCATATTGGATAGGAGTAGCGGCATATGTTGCCAAGTTGATGGATTCAGGCACATTGTTGTAATACTTTGTACGGTCCTCGAGAATAATCAATAAAATGGCCGTATGCATCTCCCAGATGCAGAGGCCGGGGTCATCCTCCTTTTCTAAAAAAAAACCCTAATAAAGCCAAAGCACCGGTTGAATCAGAAGGTGCAAACACAGACAAGACAAATGATTTATTTTTTCAAACACGCAAGAGATCTGCGTATCGTTATATTAAGAAGAAATGGGACAAGAACCCATACAACACCACTCACACACGCTACGCACTCCACGCTATTGTTCTTAGATTACATTGGCGCATGTTCATCGGTACACAAGACAAAGATTATCTTTTACCGCTCGCCTCGACGGCCATCAAAACAATCTCCTTTGGATAACCCATTCTGACAAATTCCTCAACTAAAGAAGCTGATGGTGCTTTCCCCTTGGCCCAGCCAGTAACATCCTGTGTACATAGGCACAAACAAACACCACATTATAATCATAATAATTAAAGATAATAAGTTGAAAGACACGTTTTCTATGAGTTATTACTCTAATTACCGGCATGGATGGGCCAGAAGCATCAAGGTTATCCAAGGCCAAAGCCGACAAGGGCTCAGCCAGTCCATCACTTTCCCAATCAAACTCATCAGTGTCATCGCTATCGCTAATCCAGTCCTGTGACATGAATTAAGCATATGCCTAGATCAATACTGAAATAAAAGCACCAACATAGCCAGTACAAAGAAGAGGAAGACATGTGGGTGGAATAGATTTTGTTGCATCATCATAAGCCCAGAACAAGCACAAGACACATCACAATCAAAATCTCTAGCGCGAAAAACAACAGTCGCATTCCATTCTAGTGTCTAGCTAGAAGGCACCGAAGAGGAAGAAAAAACAAGATTGTTTTTACTGGATAAACCACCAACCCCCCTTTGTCACCGTCACAACAACACATAAGCCAATGCCCAAAATATTATAATCCCATCAGTACATATACATGAACACTTGAGTTTTCAACCACACTCCATGCTTCACAGAATGGTGCAGCAAGCGTACGCACTCCAACGGCAGCCTGCGACTAGCGCTAGCAGCCCAAGATCTGCATGTTGTTCAGCACACCGGCCACAACAGCACAACTTGAAGAGACCGCGCCCTTTGACACTCTCCTTGGATTTCTTAAATTTCGTAACCTGCCCCGTTGGACCAGATCCTGTTCAGAATTCGTATGATCCTAGGAATCCAAAATTAATGTTTTACTAAATCCAAACCCAAGGAGGCCCTATTTTTTAGATCCAACAGTAAGCGGGCCCTAAATATCGGCAGAGATGCATTCAAAAGAAGAAGAAAAATCGGCAGGGGGAGGATGAGAGGAGAGCTTACCACCATTGATTGATAACAGTGATGCAAGAAGATACACCCCCTCTATCGCGCCGCTTGTGGTCTTTCACTGCGGGGCCGTGAAGAGGAGGAAGGGGCGGCGGCGGAGGCTCCTCTGCTCCCTTTATGTGCTTTATTTATCAAAAAATGAGATGAAGGGGAGCTCTCGGGAAGGTGTAAGGTGTAAAGGCGGAGGCGGAGTCAACTTCCTTCGTCTCCTCGTCCCGCCGCTCAGTCTTGGCGCGGACTTCTGTAGCCCAGTTCGTTCGTCTCCTCTCGTGGACCTTTGACATTCTGCATCGGTAGCGGCCCAGGCAGTACAGCCCCGTCACGTGGATCTGTATGTCATGTGAATCATAACACTGTCTCAAAAAATGTGAATCATTTGCCTAAAAAAAGTGAATCATAACATGCCTCAGAAAAAGTGAATCATCTTCTCTGGCGACCTCATCGCCCCCACGGGCGACCGGCCGCGCCCCGACCTCTCCTACCCAAGCCCTCTCCCCTCCCTCCCCGGCGTCGCTGGTACCCGCCGCCGGGCCTGGCCCCGGCGACACTGGTGGCGGCGTCCCCTGGTCATTCCCTCTCGGTGGCATTCCGGCACAGGGGCGGCATGGCTGCGGGTGGTGTCCCTAGGCTGTGGCGGTCCGGTGCGGCAGCGCGCGGGAGATCTGCTGGGTGGCGGCGCTTCCGTTGGTGGCGCCCGCTTGGCTCAGATCGAGGCTCTTTGGCCCCATCTGGGTCGGGGCGGGGCGGCGTCGGCGTGGCTCTCGGGTGGCAGAGGAGGTGTGTCGAACTGGTGGGTGCTGGCAGCGCTGGCGCCACCCTGCAGCAGCATGGCCAATGGGGCTTAGCGGGCCCGATTTGGGCCTGGCCGGGCTAGGGGTGGCCTGGGTATGCCCTACTGCCATGTTCGGATGGCGACCGCGACAGTGTTGTAGGCAAGGGCCTCCCGCACGACGGCGGTGGAGGTGGTTCCCTCCTGCGCGGCTCCGGTGATGCTGCTCCCGATGCCTGGCGCTTCTATCTCCGTCCTATTGGCCTCGTGGTGGTGTTCTTAGTGAGGCGACGTGGGTGGCGTCAAGACCGCGGTGGCGCATGCTGGTGGGCGGCAAGTTGCTGGTTGGCTCCGGCCCGGTTAGGCGGCGGGGGTTGGGAGTGCGGGAGAAATCCTTGCCAGTTCTTTCGGCTCCGGTGCGGTGTCGCCTATGGGTGCCTCCATTCCTTCCTAGAGGGTGTCCGTGGTATCCAACCCCCACTCCCCTTCGCGTGCCGGGGGAAATCCTAGGACACGTCCGGGCAGTGATACGTCTCCAACGTATCTATAATTTTTGATTGTTCCTGTTGGAAATATGCCCTAGAGGCGATAATAAATTGGTTATTATTATATTTCCTTGTTCATGATAATCGTTTATTGTCCATGCTAGAATTGTATTGATAGGAAACTCAGATACATGTGTGGATACATAGACAACACCATGTCCCTAGTAAGCCTCTAGTTGACTAGCTCGTTGATCAATAGATGGTTACGGTTTCCTGACCATGGACATTGGATGTCATTGATAACGGAATCACATCATTAGGAGAATGATGTGATGGACAAGACCCAATCCTAAGCATAGCATAAAAGATCGTGTAGTTCGTTTGCTAGAGCTTTTCCAATGTCAAGTATCTTTTCCTTAGACCATGAGATCGTGTAAATCCCGGATGCCGTAGGAGTGCTTTGGGTGTACCCAACGTCACAACGTAACTGGGTGACTATAAAGGTACACTACGGGTATCTCTGAAAGTGTCTGTTGGGTTGACACGGATCGAGACTGGGATTTGTCACTCCGTATGACGGAGAGGTATCTCTGGGCCCACTCGGTAATGCATCATCATAATGAGCTCAATGTGACTAAGGATTTAGCCTTGGGATCATGCATTACGGTACGAGTAAAGTGACTTGCCGGTAACGAGATTGAACAAGGTATTGGGATACCGACGATCGAATCTCGGGCAAGTAACGTACCGATTGACAAAGGGAATTGTATACGGGATTGATTGAATCCTCGACATCGTGGTTCATCCGATGAGATCATCGTGGAACATGTAGGAGCCAACATGGGTATCCAGATCCCGCTGTTGGTTATTGACCGGAGAGGCGTCTCGGTCATGTCTGCATGTCTCCCGAACCCGTAGGGTCTACACACTTAAGGTTCGGTGACGCTAGGGTTGTAGAGATATGAGTATGCGGAAACCCGAAAGTTGTTCGGAGTCCCGGATGAGATCCCGGACGTCACGAAGAGTTCCGGAATGGTCCGGAGGTGAAGAATTATATATAGGAAGTCAAGTTTCGGCCACCGGGAAAGTTTCGGGGGTCACCGGTATTGTACCGGGACCACCGGAAGGGTCCCGGGGGTCCACCGGGTGGGGCCATCTATCCTGGAGGGCCCCATGGGCTGAAGTGGGAAGGGAACCAGCCCTTAGTGGGCTGGGGCACCCCCCATGGGCCTCCCCCCTGCGCCTAGGGTTGG
This sequence comes from Aegilops tauschii subsp. strangulata, assembly GCF_002575655.3. NCBI lineage: Eukaryota > Viridiplantae > Streptophyta > Magnoliopsida > Poales > Poaceae > Aegilops > Aegilops tauschii. The sequence goes on along the minus strand of NC_053037.3, from coordinate 32,867,007 downwards.
AAACCCTAGGGTGGGGGGGGGGCGCCCCACTTGCCTTGTGGGGCAAGTCTCCCCCCTGGCCGAAGCCCCCCCATGCAGATGGGTTCCAGGGCCGGCGCCCCCCCTCCAGGGGTCCTATAAATAGTGGGGGGGGGGAGGGAGGGCAGGAGCACCACAGCCCTTGGCGCCTCCCTCCTCCCCTGCAACACCTCTCCCTCTCGCAGAAGCTTGGCGAAGCCCTGCCGAGATCTCGCTACATCCATCACCACGCCGTCGTGCTGCTGGATCTCCATCAACCTCTCCTCCCCCCTTGCTGGATCAAGAAGGAGGAGACGTCGCTGCTCCGTACGTGTGTTGAACGCGGAGGTGCCGTTCGTTCGGCACTCGGTCATCGGTGATTTGGATCACGGCGAGTACGACTCCATCAACCCCGTTCATTGAAACGCTTCCGCTCGCGATCTACAAGGGTATGTAGATGCACTCCTTTCCCCTCATTGCTAGTATACTCCATAGATGGATCTTGGTGATGCGTAGAAAATTTTTAAATTCTGCTACGATTCCCAACAGTGGTATCAGAGCCAGGCCTATGCGTAGTTACTATGCACGAGTAGAACACAAAGCAGTTGTGGGCGTAGATGTTGCCAATTCTTCTTGCCGTTACTAGTCTTATCTTGATTCGGCGGCATCGTGGGATGAAGCGGCCCGGACCGACCTTACACGTACTCTTACGTGAGACAGGTTCCACCGACTGACATGCACTAGTTGCATAAGGTGGCTAGCGGGTGTCCGTCTCTCCCACTTTAGTCGGATCGGATTCGATGAAAAGGGTCCTTATGAAGGGTAAATAGAAATTGGCATATCACGTTGTGGCTTTTTGCGTAGGTAAGAAACGTTCTTGCTAGAAACCCATAGTAGCCACGTAAAACATGCAACAACAATTAGAGGACGTCTAACTTGTTTTTGCAGGGTATGCTATGTGATGTGATATGGTCAAAAAGGATGTGATGAATGATATATGTGATGTATGAGATTGATCATGTTCTTGTAATAGGAATCACGACTTGCATGTCGATGAGAATGACAACCGGCAGGAGCCATAGGAGTTGTCTTTATTTTTTGTATGACCTGCGTGTCATTGAAGAACGCCATGTAAATTACTTTACTTTATTGCTAAACGCGTTAGCCATAGAAGTAGAAGTAATCATTGGCGTGACAACTTCATGAAGACACAATGATGGAGATCATGGTGTCATGCCGGTGACAAAGATGATCATGACGCCCCGAAGATGGAGATCAAAGGAGCAGAATGATATTGGCCATATCATGTCACTTTATGATTTGCATGTGATGTTTATCATGTTTACATCTTATTTGCTTAGAACGACGGTAGCATAAATAAGATGATCCCTCACTAAAATTTCAAGAGACGTGTTCCCCCTAACTGTGCACCGTTGCGAAGGTTCGTTGTTTCAAAGCACCACGTGATGATCGGGTGTGATAGATTCTAACGTTCGAATACAACGGGTGTTGACGAGCCTAGCATGTACAGACATGGCCTCCGAACACATGCGAAACACTTAGGTTGACTTGACGAGCCTAGCATGTACAGACATGACCTCGGAACACAAGAGATCGAAAGGTCGAACATGAGTCGTATAGTAGATACGATCAACATGGAGATGTTCACCGATGATGACTAGTCCGTCTCACGTGATGATCGGACACGGCCTAGTTTGACTCGGATCATGTATCACTTAGATGACTAGAGGGATGTTTATCTGAGTGGGAGTTCATTAATCAGATGAACTCAATTTATCATGAACATAGTCAAAAGGTCTTTGCAAATTATGTCATAGCTTGCGCTTTAGTTCTACTGTTTGAGATATGTTCCTAGAGAAAATTTAGTTGAAAGTTGGTAGTAGCAATTATGCAGACTGGGTCCGTAAACTGAGGATTGTCCTCATTGCTGCACAGAAGGCTTATGTCCTTAATGCACCGCTCGGTGTGCTGAACCTCAGCGTCGTCTGTAGATGTTGCGAAACATCTGACATACACGTTTTGATGACTACGTGATAGTTCAGTGCGTAATGCTAACGGTTTAGAATTATGGCACCAAAGACGGTTTTTGAAACGTCGCAGAACAAATGAGATGTTCCGAAGACTGAAATTGGGATTTCGGACAAGTGCCCACGTCAAGAGGTATGAGACCTCTGACAAGTTTCTTAAGCCTGCAAACTGAGGGAGAAAAGCTCAATCGTTGAGCATGTGCTCAGATTGTCTGAGTACCACAATCGCTTGAATCGAGTGGGAGTTAATCTTCCAGATGAGATAGTGATGGTTCTCCATAGTCACTGCCACCAAGCTATTAGAGCTTCATGATGAACTATAACATATCAGAGATAGATATGATGATCCTTGAGTAACTCGCGATGTTTCACACCGCGAAAGAAGAAATCAAGAAGGAGCATCAATTGTTGATGGTTAGTAAAACCACTAGTTTCTAGAAGGGCAAGGGCAAGAAGGGATACTTCATGAAACAGCAAATCATTTGCTGCTCTAGCGAAGAATCCCAAAGTTAAGCCCAAACCCGAGACTAAGTGCTCCTGTAATGAGGGGAACGGTCACTGAAGCAGAACTACACTAGATACTTGGTAGATGAGAAGGCAGGCAAGGTCGACAGAAGTATATTGGATATACATTAAATGAATGTGTACTTTACTAGTACTCCTAGTAGCACCAGGGTATTAGATACCGGTTCGGTTGCTAAGTGTTAGTAACTCGAAATAAAAGCTGCGGAATAAACGTAGACTAGCTAAAGGTGAGATGACGATATGTGTTGGAAGTGTTTCCAAGGTTGATGTGATCAAGCATCGCATGCTCCCTCTACCATCGAGATTTGGTGTTTGCGTTGAGCATGATTGGATTATGTTTATCACAATACAATTATTCATTTAAGGAGAATAATGGTTACTCTGTTTATTTGAATAATACCTTCAATGGTCTTGCACCTAAAATGAATCTCGATCGTAGTGATACACATGTTCATGCCAAAAGATATAAGATAGTAATGATAGTACCACGTACTTGTGGCACTGCCACTTGAGTCATATTGGTATAAAACGCATGAAGAAGCTCCATGTAGATGGATCTTTGGACTCACTCGTTTTTGAAAAGATTGAGACATGCGAACCATGTCTATTGGTATATATGCATGAAGAAACTCCATACAAATGGATCGTTTGTACTCACTTGATTTTGAATTACTTGAGACATGCAAATCATACCACATGGGCAAGATGACTGAAAGGCCTCGTTTTCAGTAAGACGTAACAAGAGAGCAACTTATTGGAAGTAATACATTCTGATGTATGCAGTCCAATGAGTGCTGAGGAATGCAGTGGATATCGTTATGTTCTTACTTCACAGATGATTTGAGTAGATGCTGAGAATATTTACTTGATGAAACACAAAGTCTGAATTATTGAAAGGTTCAAGTAATTTCAGAGTAAAGTTAAAGATCGTCGTGACAAGAGGATAAAATGTCTATGATATGATCATAGAGATATCTGAGTTACGAGTTTGGCACACAATTAAGACATTGTGGAAAGTGTTTCACAATTAATACCGTCTGGAACACCACAGTGTGATGGTGTGTCCGAACATCATAACTGCACCCTATTGGATATGGTGCATACCATGATGTCTCTTATCGAATCACCACTCTCGTTTATGGGTTAAGCATTAGAGACAACCGCATTCACTTTAAATAGGGCACCACGCAATTCCGTTGAGACGACACCGTTTAGAGAAACCTAAGTTGTCGTTTCTTAAAAGATTGGGGCTGCGATGCTTATGTGAAAGAGTTTCAAGCTGATAAGCTCGAACCCAAAGCGGATAATGCATCTTCATAGAAAACCCAAAACAGTTGGGTATACCTCCTACTTCAGATCTGGAAGCAAAAGTAATTGCTTCTAGAAACGAGTCCTTTCTCGAGGAAAAGTTTCTCTCGAAAGAATTGAGTGGGAGGATGGTGGAGACTTGATGAGGTTATTGAACCATAACTTCAACTAGTGTAGCAGGGCACAGGAAGTTGTTCCTGTAGCACCTATACCAATTGAAGTGGAAGCTTATGATAGTGATCATGAAACTTCGGATCAAGTCACTACCAAACCTCGTAGGACGACAAGGATATGTACTACTCCTGAGTGGTACGGTAATCCTGTCTTAGATATCATGTTGTTAGACAACAATGAACCTACGAGCTATGGAGAAGCGATGGTGGGCCCATATTCTGACAAATGGTTAGAAGCCATGAAATCCGAGATACAATCCATGTATCAGAACAAAGCATGGACTTTGGTGAACTTGCCCGATGATCGGCAAGCCATTGAGATAAATGGATCTTTAAGAAGAAGACGGACGTGGACGGTAATGTTACCGTCTATGAAGCTCGACTTGTGGCAAAGAGTATTTTCACAAGTTCAAGGAGTTGACTACGATAAGATTTTCTCATCCGTAGCGATGCTTAAGTCCGTCGAAATCATGTTAGCATTAGCTGCATTTATGAAATCTGGCAGATGGATGTCAAAACAAGTTTCCTTACCAGTTTTCGTAAGGAAAGGTTGTATGTGATACAATCAGAAAGGTTTTGTCGATCCTAAGGATGCTAAAAGGTATGCTAGGTCTAGCGATCCTTCCATGGACTAGAGCAAGCATCTCGGAGTCAGAATATATGCTTTGATGGAGTGATCAAAGTTTTTGGGTTTTATACAAAGTTTGTTAGAAACTTGTATTTACAATAAAGTGAGTGGGAGCGCTACAACATTTCTGATAAGTATATGTGAATGACATATTGTTGATCCAAAATGATGTAGAATTTCTGGAAAGCATAAAGGGTTGTTTGAAAGAAGTTTTACAAAGGAAGACTTGGATAAAGCTGCTTACATATTGGGCATCAAGATCTATAGAGATAGATCAAGACGCCTGATGATACTTTCAAAGAACGCACACCTTGACATGATTTTGAAAGAGTTCAAAATAGATCAGCAAAGAAGGAGTTCTTGGCTGTGTTACAAGGTGTGAGTATTGAGCAAGACTCAAGACCTGACCACAGCAGAAGAGAGATAAAGGACGAAGGTCGTCCCCTATGCTTTAGACGTAGGCTCTACAGTATGCTATGCTGTGTACCGCACATGAAGTGTTCCTTGCCATGAGTTGGTCAAGGGGTACAATAGTGATCCGGGAACGGATCACATGACAGCGGTCGAACTTGTCCTTACTATCTAGTGGACTAAGGAATTTTCTCGATTATGGAGGTGAAAAGGAGTTCGTCGTAAAGGGTTACGTCGATGCGAACTTTGACACTAATCCGGATGACTCTGAGTAGTAAACCGGATTCATATAGTAGAGCAGTTATTTGAAATGGCTCCAAGTAGCGCGTGGTAGCATCCACAAGATGACATAGATATTCGTAAAGCACACACGGATCTGAAAGGTCCAGACCCGTTGACTAATAACCTCTCTCACAAGCATGACATGATCAAACCAGAACTCATTGAGTGTTAATCACATAATGATGTGAACTAGATTGTTGACTCTAGTGAACTCTTTGGATGTTGGTCACATGGTGATGTGACGTGTGAATGTTAATCACATGGTGATGTCAACTAGATTATTGGCTCTAGTGCAAGTGGGAGACTGTTGGAAATATGCCCTAGAGGCAATAATAAATTGGTTATTATTATATTTCCTTGTTCATGATAATCGTTTATTGTCCATGCTAGAATTGTACTGATAGGAAACTCAGATACATGTGTGGATACATAGACAACACCATGTCCCTAGTAAGCCTCTAGTTGACTAGCTCGTTGATCAATAGATGGTTATGGTTTCCTGACCATGGACATTGGATGTCGTTGATAACGGGATCACATCATTAGGAGAATGATGTGATGGACAAGACCCAATCCTAAGCATAGCATAAAAGATCGTGTAGTTCGTTTGCTAGAGCTTTTCCAATGTCAAGTATCTTCTCCTTAGACCATGAGATCGTGTAACTCCCGGATGCCGTAGGAGTGCTTTGGGTGTACCCAACGTCACAACGTAACTGGGTGACTATAAAGGTACACTACGGGTATCTCTGAAAGTGTCTGTTGGGTTGACACGGATCGAGACTGGGATTTGTCACTCCGTATGACGGAGAGGTATCTCTGGGCCCACTCGGTAATGCATCATCATAATGAGCTCAATGTGACTAAGGAGTTAGCCACGGGATCATGCATTACGGTACGAGTAAAGTGACTTGCCGGTAACGAGATTGAACAAGGTATTGGGATACCGACGATCGAATCTCGGGCAAGTAACGTACCGATTGACAAAGGGAATTGTATACGGGATTGATTGAATCCTCGACATCGTGGTTCATCCGATGAGATCATCATGGAACATGTAGGAGCCAACATGGGTATCCAGATCCCACTGTTGGTTATTGACCGGAGAGGCGTCTCGGTCATGTCTGCATGTCTCCCGAACCCGTAGGGTCTACACACTTAAGGTTCGGTGACGCTAGGGTTGTAGAGATATGAGTATGCGGAAACCCGAAAGTTGTTCGGAGTCCCGGATGAGATCCCGGACGTCACGAGGAGTTCCGGAATGGTCCGGAGGTGAAGAATTATATATAGGAAGTCAAGTTTCGGCCACCGGGAAAGTTTCGGGGGTCACCGGTATTGTACCGGGACCACCGGAAGGGTCCCGGGGGTCCACCGGGTGGGGCCAGATATCCCGGAGGGCCCCATGGGCTGAAGTGGGAAGGGAACCAGCCCTTAGTGGGCTGGGGCACCCCCCATGGGCCTCCCCCCTGCGCCTAGGGTTGGAAACCCTAGGGTGGGGGGGGGGCGCCCCACTTGCCTTGGGGGGCAAGTCTCCCCCCTGGCCGAAGCCCCCCCATGCAGATGGGTTCCAGGGCCGGCGCCCCCCCCTCCAGGGGTCCTATAAATAGTGGGGGGGAGGGAGGGCAGCAGCACCACAGCCCTTGGCGCCTCCCTCCTCCCCTGCAACACCTCTCCCTCTCGCAGAAGCTTGGCGAAGCCCTGCCGAGATCCCGCTACATCCACCACCACGCCGTCGTGCTGCTGGATCTCCATCAACCTCTCCTTCCCCCTTGCTGGATCAAGAAGGAGGAGACGTCGCTGCTCTGTACGTGTGTTGAACGCGGAGGTGCCGTCCGTTCGGCACTCGGTCATCGGTGATTTGGATCACGGCGAGTACGACTCCATCAACCCCGTTCATTGAAACGCTTCCGCTCGCGATCTACAAGGGTATGCAGATGCACTCCTTTCCCCTTGTTGCTAGTATACTCCATAGATGGATCTTGGTGATGCGTAGAAAAATTTTAAATTCTGCTACGATTCCCAACAGTTCCATGCTATTATATTATCTGTTTTGGATGTTTAATGGGCTTTATTATACACTTTTATATTATTTTTGGGACTAACCTACTAAACCAAGGCCCAGTGCAAATTGCTATTTTTTTTTCCTATTTCAGTGTTTCACGGAAAAGGAATATCAAAAGGAATCCAAATGGAATGAAACCTTCGGGAGAGTTATTTTTGGAACAAACGTGATCCAAGGGACTTGGAATGGACGTCAAGAAAGAAGCGAGGAGGCCTCGAGGCAGGGTGGCGTGCCTGCCCCCCTGGGTGCGCCCCCCTCGTGGGGCCCTCGCAGCTCCACCGACCTACTTCTTCCTCCCATATATATATATATATATCCATATACCCCGAAAACATCTAGGAGCACCACGAAACCCTATTTCCACCGCTGCAACCTTCTGTACCCAAGAGATCCCATCTTGGGGCCTTTTCCGGAGCTCCGCCGGAAGGGGAATCGATCACGGAGGGCTTCTACATCAACACCATAGCCTCTTCGATGATGTGTGAGTAGTTTACCACAGACCTTCGGGTCCATAGTTATTAGCTAGATGGCTTCTTCTCTCTTTTTGGATCTCAATACAAAGTTCTCATCGATCTTCTTGGAGATCTATTCGATGTAACTCTTTTTGCGGCGTATTTGTCGAGATCCGATGAATTGTGGGTTTATGATCAAGTTTATCTATGAATAATATTTGATTCTTCTCTGAAATCTTTTATGTATGATTTGTTATCTTTGCAAGTCTCTTTGAATTATCAGTTTGGTTTGGCCTACTAGATTGATCTATCTTGCAATGGGAGAAGTGCTTAACTTTGGGTTCAATCTTGCGGTGTCCTTTCCCAGTGACAGCAGGGGCAGCAAGGCACGTATTGTATTGTTGCCATTAAGGATAAAAAGATGCGGTTTATATCATATTGCTTGAGTTTATCCCTCTACATCATGTCATCTTGCCTAATGCGTTACTTTGTTCTTATGAACTTAATACTCTAGATGCATGCTGGATAGCGGTCGATGTGTGGCGTAATAGTAGTAGATGCAGAATCGTTTCAGTCTACTTGTCGCGGACGTGATGCCTATATACATGATCATGCCTAGATATTCTCATAATTGTGCACTTTTCTATCAATTGCTCGACAGCAATTCGTTCACCCACCGTAATACTTATGCTATCTTGAGAGAAGCCACTAGTGAAACCTATGGCCCCCGGGTCTATCTTTTATCATATAAGTTTCCAATCTATTTTACTTTGCAATCTTTACTTTCAATCTATATCATAAAAATACCAAAAATATTTATTTATTTTATTATCTCTATCAGATCTCACTCTCGTAAGTGACCGTGAAGGGATTGACAACCCCTTTATCGCGTTGGTTGCGATGTTCTTATTTGTTTGTGCAGGTACGAGGGACTTGCGTGTAGTCTCCTACTGGATTGATACCTTGGTTCTTAAAAACTGAGGGAAATACTTACGCTACTTTGCCGCATCACCCTTTCCTCTTCAAGGGAAAACCAACGCAGTGCTCAAGAGTTAGCAGGCAGCAGCGACGTCGGTGTCGCATTCCTTCTTGAAGGTGCTGCTTGGTCCGTGGCGGATCGGAGCCTTGGACTATGGTGGGTCGAATCCAAAGGGCGCAGCGGTAGGGGGTCATCGCACTTTGTCGAGCTGCCGTTTTTGGCATTTGTTTCTTCTTCTTTTTTTTTTCTTTTTTTGGGGCTTGTTGTGCTACTCACCCCGGCAATTGCAATGTTATTGGTGTTGGTTGCTTTGTAATACAAAGCAAACCCTTTTTCGGTAAAGTGAACGATAACATGCCTAAAAAAAATGTGAAACATAACATGAGAGCAACTAAAAAAACCATAAGGGTTATCCATGTTAGAGTATATATTTGTGTATATATCTTCGAGGACAAGAACATGTCGGCTTACAACGTTCGGTTTCTTCTCCGGTCTCATGGTCTGCTTTCCTACCACTGCCGAGGATGTTAGAGTATATTTTGGCATATATGTATATTTGGTAGTATAGAATTCATATCTCTTTCCTGCCTTATCTCTATGAGGGCTTCTTGTCCTCCAAGACATATGCACAACATATACTTGCACAGGGGGCTCAACAGTATAATGAACAACAATTCCATCAATCCTTCTCTAATCCTCTATCAGCCACAAGTTTCTAGACCTAGCTCCATCATCGCTTCCGCGCCTAGCCACCCCGAGAGGTCGATCTCCATGATGTTCACCGGGGACCACGCAACCCATATCTAGGGTTCGTCCGTCGATCACGTTGATGGGCTGCGCTAGAGTCTTTTTTCCGATCCATTGGGTTTTTCTCTCTTGTCGTTCGTCTGATCAACATTTTTTTATTTTCTGATCCAAGATTGATTTGCATCGTCCATCACCCACTGAACTTTCACGTGCTCTACTTCGACTGGCGGCGACTACAACAATATCTTCGACCAGGCAGCTTGTCACGGTACGCAACCCGGTCATTCGCGCGTTGGCATTGTGCCGCGCATCAGGCAAGGCAGATGCTCGCATCGTCCTTGGCTAGTTGTCGTCCCGTGCCGCGTGATCAGTAACTGTTCATCTACAGCCGGACTTAGCAAAGCGTCCCCCTAAATGTCTACGGAGCCCCCCCCGGTCAGTGTCCGGGCGTCCCGTTTTAACCTTTGTCCATCAATGCAGCCATACTCCTCGTTGGCTCCCTTATATGTCCGGACACTTGCATGTTATTGGTGAAGATGAAGGGAGAGAAAGAAAAGAAAGAATAAAAAGACAAAATGTGGTCCGGGATGGGCTGCGTCCTATATCGCAGACTCACCGGGCGCGTCCGCCAGCCCTCATATCCTCTCTACATTTGGTCTCTATATGAGATTTGCGGACATCCCAGACGTATAGGGATGATATGAGAGGTGTCGATCGCATATCTGATTGCTTTGGGTTTTTTCTTTTTTCTCATCTACGTGTAGCTTTGGTTTTATATTACTTTTCTATTTTTTATGTATTTTTGTGTGCGTATGTTCTTGTTGACTGTGTGCATTTTAATTATGCAGAGGTCCGATGTGTGCTCATTGTGTTATGTATTCTCTAGATACTCCATTTTAAGCCAATAAAATTCATCCTTTATCAGAAAAATGAGGGGACCGGTTTCATCATTTTCTTCTTCTCTCTTCTTCTCTCATGTTCGATTACTGATCAGACATATTCGCGGATATTTGAGGAGGCCGGCTGTAGATGCTTTTATTGATCGGTAAACGGTGCTCATGGCCAAGCTCCCGCTTAGAGCATCTCTAGCAGATCCCGCAAGCCGCCGTCCCGGAAAAATTGTTTACGGTATCCCGTAAACTACCGTAAACGATTTTTGCAGGACGCCGGACGCACTGCAAGATATATACTGCATAGCGATCCCGCATATGACACAAATTTAAACAAACTACCTCGCGCTAAAAACATCTCGCCGGAGTTCATCAAACCAACATAGCATAGCATAAGGGAGTTCATCACGCATAGCATAAGGGAGTTTTAGTACAAACCATAATTAAACATAACCGAAACATATAGGGGATCTACTCGTTACCTGAGTCCTCGCCGCAGCCGTTGTCGCTGCAGTGGGTGGGCGGGGGTCTACTTCTAATTAAACATCACCGGGCTTCTACGCGTCGAAGTCGCTGTCGTCGCCCTCGTCACTGAAGATGACCTCGGCGGACAGCGGCTTTCCTCCATGAATCGTGCCATAGATCAGCGAACCAGAGATCCGGGTTTGGAGCTGGTACTCCTCCCAGAGCACCGGCAGCTGCGCAGTAGCAGCCGCATCTCCGGCGTCGGCGGCGGTCCTTGCTGCAAACCACGCCACGATCGGCCACGCGCTGCCGCTGGATCGCCGGGTCAAAGAGCAGGCCGCAGCGCCGGAAGGACTTCCACACACGCGAGCTCGCTCCGGCGCTGCAGGACTTCGCGACGCGCATGCGCGCCTCCCGTTGCCTGTCCGACACGGGAGGGCGGAGGCCAGAGCCGCCAGCCTCTTCGTCGTTCTGGCGGTTGCGGGCGACCAAGCTGCTGCGCGTGCCGCCTCCAACGCGGCACCCGAAGCCCCCGTGACGACCGAAACCGTCGTTGCCGCCACGCCCTGCACCCGCGGTCGACATCACCGGAGAGATACGATGGTCGGAGGCACCGGAAATGGCTACTGGAGGGGAGAGGATTTCTCGCCGGAGGGAGGAGGTTCGTGGCGGAGGTGGGTTAGGTATTTGTGGGACGAGAACCCTAAAAAGCGCCGCCGCCCAAATATATAGCGGAAACACGGACGATTTGCGGGTCTCATCTAAAAAAAATACGGGCCGGGCACTTTTTTGCGGATCTGATCGGACCGGTTTTTTGGCACGTCCGTATGACGCACTTCGCCGAAGTTTTACAGTATCTGCTAGAGAGATGATTTAAACGGGCAACGACGGATCAACCATGATCATCAATCTGCCTAATCGTCTTTGTTCATAGTACGTACCGCTGGTGTGGCGGCTGGGATTAACATTGATCGCCGGAGGGAAGAAGCAGGCGCAACCGCGCAACGAACCCATGCAGGCGACAGAATATATGTCCGCACCGAATTGCAATAAAGTGCGAAATATCACCCGATCGAGATGCCGTTGCTAAAGGCTCCTAGTGATCTGCCTCGACGGTTCTAGCTAGCTAGCTAGCTTTTTCCACCTCCCGTTAGCTCGCTGCCGGCGTGGCCCGCCATCGTCCTCGCGATTCCTTCCTCCACGTCGGCGGTCAGGGCCACCCGGCACCAGAGCCGCCGCAGCCACTGGCATGTAGACCGCGCTGGTCCCGGGAGCTCACCTGTCAGCGGCATGGCGGTGTCGACGAGGCTCCCCGGCTGCTGAGTCTGCCGCGCCGCGCCCGTGCCCCGCCATGGCCATGCACGCAGCGGCATGTCCGACGCACGCTCCTGGCGCTCTCGGCCGCGTGCCGCCACACATCCTGTCGTCCTATAAAACCCACACCGCACGCGCACTCTGCAGATATCAGACACCAACACAGCTAGCATTAGCACCACCAGCACCACTGCCAGTACCAGCTAGCTAGCTTGCAGCTGCTGCTCGCGCTTATTAGACTTGAAGCTTGTGATTCGCCTGCATATTCAAGCTAGCTCCTCGTCATGGCGCCGGCGTCCAAGGTCATGAGCCACATCGTCCAAGACGGCGGCATTGCCGACTATGCCGTTTACGCCGCCGCGCCGTGTGACGCCTGGTGCGGCGGGCGGCACAGGAAGGCCGAGTCGGACGGCGACGATGATGATGACGACTATGACTGCGCGCCTGCTGCCTGAAGTGCACGTTCGTATCTGGAACCTGCCCCCCAAGAGCTAGCATGAATGTATCCCCCCTAATATATGAGGCAGTGAGGTGTGCTTTTTGTAACCGGGAAGTAGCTAGTTCGCGCCGCTTAATTAACCCACTTGTATAGATATTGAAAGTAGGCTTGCGCTTTTCATCGACTAGCTTGTTACTGCAATAAAACTGATATCTTGATCACTACATCACTACCTTACTGTCTGAGACCGGCCTTCAATAAAACTGATATCTTGATTAGTAGTACTCCCTACATAACAAATTTTCATTACTGTTTATGTACGTATCTGTTGTTGCTCTGCCGAATCATTGCATGCTCTTGTATATGTTGGCATAAACTTTTGGTGCTCGCTTCACTTGTTTAGTTTGCATCTGGTAAGAGTCAACAGGCCGGTTATCCAATTTCATTTTGTGTTGATTTTTCTTACAGCAGAATTCTTTTTTCCTTCCACAAATCTTCTCCTATATATCTAGCTAATCACTATTTTCTTTCTTTCTTTCTTTCTGAAAGATACGACCACTTCGCCGAATTTCAATGTTTTATTATTCAACTTGCTAGCTTTGTGTCAAAAAACATCTTACATTTGGGAGGGAGGGAGTAGCTGGTAGCCTAGTACAGTATGATTCTAGATATGAACTTATTTATGCATTCAGCTTTTTTTTTCGAAAAGGGGGACTCCCCGGCCTCTGCATCAGAACAATGCATACGGCCACATTTATAGATAAATAAAGAGGTTCAACAAGGTCTTATAATCTGAAAACAAAATAACGGCAAGCTCATAAAGAGCCACAACGCCAAAAACAATAGGCCCAAAAGCCACAACCGGCTGGCATAACAAAGATAGGTGAACTAATCGTCTATCCTATTACATGACCGCCATGTTGGGGAACGTAGTAATTTCAAAAAATTTCCTACGCACACGCAAGATCATGGTGATGCATAGCAACGAGAGGGGAGAGTGTTGTCCACGTACCCTCGTAGATCGACAGCGGAAGCGTTATCACAACGCGGTTGATGTAGTCGTACGTCTTCACGATCCGACCGATCAAGTACCGAACGCACGGCACCTCCGAGTTCTACACACGTTCAGCTCGATGACGTCCCTCGAACTCCGATCCAGCCGAGTGTTGAGGGAGAGTTTCGTCAGCACGACGGCGTGGTGACGGTGATGATGTTCTACCGACGCAGGGCTTCGCCTAAGCTCCGCAATGATATTATCAAGGTGTAATTTGGTGTAGGGGGGCACCGCACACGGCTAAAAGATCTCAAGGATCAATTGTTGTGTCTCTGGGGTGCCCCCTGCCCCCGTATATAAAGGAGCAAGGGAGGAGGAGGCCGGCCCTAGGAGGGGGCGCACCAAGTGTGGAGTCCTACTAGGACTCCCTAGTCCTAGTAGGATTCCACCTCCCATATGGAATAGGAAAAGAGGAAGGGAAAAAGAGAAGGAATGAAGGGGGCGCCCCCCTTCCCTAGTCCAATTCGGACCAGACCAAGGGGAGGGGTGCGGCCACCCTTGAGGCCCTTTTTCTTCTTTCCCGTATGGCCCAATAAGGCCCAATACGTATTCCCGTAACTCTTCGGTACTCCGAAAAATACCCGAATCACTCGGAACCTTTCCGAAGTCCGAATATAGTCGTCCAATATATCGATCTTTACGTCTCGACCATTTCGAGACTCCTCGTTATGTCCCCGATCTCATCCGGGACTCCGAACTCCTTCGGTACATCAACATACATAAACTCATAATAAAACTGTCATCGTAACTTTAAGCGTGCGGACCCTACGGGTTCGAGAACTATGTAGACATGACCGAGACACGTCTCCGGTCAATAACCAATAGCAGGACCTGGATGCCCATATTGGCTCCCACATATTCTACGAAGATCTTTATCGGTCAGACCGCATAACAACATACGTTGTTCCCTTTGTCATCAGTATGTTACTTGCCCGAGATTCGATCGTCGGTATCTCGATACCTAGTTCAATGTCGTTACCGGCAAGTCTCTTTACTCGTTCCGTAACACATCATCCCGCAACTAACTTATTAGTCACAATGCTTGCAAGGCTTATAGTGATGTGCATTACCGAGTGGGCCCAGAGATACCTCTCCGACAATCGGAGTGACAAATCCTAATCTCGAAATACGCCAACCCAACAAGTACCTTTGGAGACACCTGTAGAGCACCTTTATAATCACCCATTTACGTTGTGACGTTTGGTAGCACACAAAGTGTTCCTCCGGTAAACGGGAGTTGCATAATCTCATAGTCAGAGGAACATGTATTAGTCATGAAGAAAGCAATAGCAACATACTGAACGATCGGGTGCTAAGCTAACGGAATGGGTCAAGTCAATCACGTCATTCTCCTAATGAGGTGATCTCGTTAATCAAATGACAACTTATGTCTATGGCTAGGAAACATAACCATCTTTGATTAACGAGCTAGTCAAGTAGAGGCATACTAGTGACACTCTGTTTGTCTATGTATTCACACATGTATTATGTTTCCAGTTAATACAATTCTAGCATGAATAATAAACATTTATCATGATATAAGGAAATAAATAATAACTTTATTATTGCCTGTAGGGCATATTTCCTTCAGTCTCACACTTGCACTAGAGTCAATAATCTAGTTCACATCGCCATGTGATTTAACATGAATAGTTCACATCACCATGTGATTAACACCCATGGTTCACATCGTCATGTGACCATCACCCAAAGGGTTTACTAGAGTCAGTAATCTAGTTCACATCGCTATGTGATTAACACCCAAAGAGTACCAAGGTGTCATCATGTTTTGCTTGTGAGATAATTTTAGTCAACGGGTCTGTCACATTCAGATCCGTAAGTATTTTGCAAATTTCTATGTCTACAATGCTCTGCATGGAGCTACTCTAGCTAATTGCTCCCACTTTCAATATGTATCTAGACCGAGACTTAGAGTCATCTAGATTAGTGTCAAAACTTGCATCGACGTAACCTTTTACGACGAGCCTTTTGTCACTTCCATAATCGAGAAACATATCCTTATTCCAGTAAGGATAATTTTGACCGCTGTCCAGTGATCTACTCCTAGATCACTATTGTACTCCCTTGCCAAAATCAGTGTAGGGTATACAATAGATCTGGTACACAACATGGCATACTTTATAGAACCTATGGCCAAGGCATAGGGAATGACTTTCATTCTCTTTCTATCTTTTGCCGTGGTCGGGCTTTGAGTCTTTACTCAATTTCACACCTTGTAACACAGGCAAGAACTCTTTTCTTTGACTGTTCTATTTTGAACTACTTCAAAATCTTGTTAAGGTATGTACTCATTGAAAAACTTATCAAGCGTCTTCATCTATCTCTATAGATCTTGATGCTCAATATGTAAGCAGCTTCACCGAGGTCTATCTTTGAAAAACTCCTTTCAAACACTCCTTTATGCTTTGCAGAATAATTCTACATGATTTCCGATCAACAATATGTCATTCACATATACTTATCAGAAATGCTGTAGTGCTCCCACTCACTTTCTTGTAAATACAGGCTTCACCGCAAGTCTGTATACAACTATATGCTTTGATCAACTTATCAAAGCGTATATTCCAACTCCGAGATGCTTGCACCAGTCCATTGATGGATCGCTGGAGCTTGCATATTTTGTTAGCACCTTTAGGATTGACAAAACCTTCTGGTTGTATCATATACAACTCTTCTTTAATAAATCCATCAAGGAATGCAGTTTTGTTTATCCCTTTGCCAGATTTCATAAAATGCGGCAATTGCTAACATGATTCGGACAGACCTAAGCATAGATACGAGTGAGAAACTCTCATCGTAGTCAACATCTTGAACTTGTCGAAAACCTTTTTGCGACAATTCTAGCTTTGTAGATAGTGATACTACTATCAGCGTCCGTCTTCCTCTTGACAATCCATTTATTCTCAATTGCTTGCCGATCATCGGGCAAGTCAACCAAAGTCCACACTTTGTTCTCATACATGGATCTCATCTCAGATTTCATGGCCTCAAGCCATTTTGCGGAATCTGGGCTCACCATCGCTTCTTCATAATTTGTAGGTTCGTCATGGTCTAGTAACATAACCTCCAGAACAGGATTACCGTACCACTCTGGTGCGGATCTTACTCTGGTTTACCTACGAGGTTTGGTAGTAACTTGATCTGAAGTTACATGATCATCATCATTAACTTCCTCACTAATTGGTGTAGAAGTCACAGGAACAGATTTCTGTGATCCAATAAGGGAGCAGGTACAGTTACCTCATCAAGTTCTACTTTCCTCCCACTCACATCTTTCGAGAGAAACTCCTTCTCTAGAAAGGATCCATACTTAGCAACGAATGTCTTGCCTTCGGATCTGTGATAGAAGGTGTACCCAACTGTCTCCTTTGGGTATGCTATGAAGACACATTTCTCCGATTTGAGTTTGAGCTTATCAGGATGAAGTTTTTTCACATAAGCATCGCAACCCCAAAATTTTAAGAAACGACAACTTTGGTTTCTTGCCAAACCACAGTTCATAAGGCGTCGTCTCAACGGATTTTGATGGTGCCCTATTTAACGTGAATGTAGTTGTCTCTAATGCATAACCCAAAACGATAGTGGTAAATTGGTAAGAGACATCATAGATTGCACTATATCCAATAAAGTACGGTTATGACGTTCGGACACACCATTACACTGTGGTGTTCCAGGTGGCGTGAGTAGTGAAACTATTTCACATTGTTTTAACTGAAGGCCAAACTCGTAACTCAAATATTTTACCTCTGTGATCATATCGTAGGAACTTTTATTTTCTTGTTACGATGATTCTCCACTTCACTCTGAAATTCTTTGAACTTTTCAAATGTTTCAGAATTTGTGTTTCATCAAGTAGATATACCCATATCTGCTCAAATCATCTGTGAAGGTCAGAAAATAATGATACCTGCTACGAGCCTCAATATTCATCGGACCACATACATCTGTATGTATGATTTCCAAAAAATCTGTTGCTCTCTCCATAGTTCCGGAGAACGGCGTTTTAGTCATCTTGCCCATGAGGCATGGTTCGCAAGCATCAAGTGATTCCAAAATCCCATCAATATGGAGTTTCTTCATGCGCTTTACACCAATATGACCTAAACGGCAGTACCACAAATAAGTTGCACTATCATTATTAACTTTGCATCTTTTGGCTTCAATATTATGAATATGTGTATCACTACGATCGAGATCCAACAAACCATTTTCGTTGGTGTGTATGACCATAAAGGTTTTATTCATGTAAACAGAACAACAATTGTTCTCTAACTTAAATGAATAACCGTATTGCAATAAACATGATCAGATCATATTCATGCTCAACGCAAACACCAAATAACACTTATTTAGTTTCAACACTAATCCCGAAAGTACAGGGAGTGTGCGATGATAATCATATCAATCTTGGAACTACTTCCAACACACATCGTCACCTCGCCTTTTACTAGTCTCTGTTTATTCTGCAACTCCCGTTTTCGAGTTACTACTCTTTAGCAACTGAACCAGTATCAATTACCGAGGGGTTGCTATAAACACTAGTAAAGTACACATCAATAATCTATATATCAAATATACCTTTGTTCACTTTTACTAGTCTCTGTTTATTCTGCAACTCCCGTTTCGAGTTACTACTCTTAGCAACTGAACTAGTATCAATTACCGAGGGATTGCTATAAACACTAGTAAAGTACACATCAATAATCTGTATATCAAATATACCTTTGTTCACTTTGCCATCCTTCTTATCCACAAAATAGTTGGGGTAGTTCCGCTTCCAGTGACCAGTCCCTTTGCAGTAGAAGCACTTAGTCTCAGGCTTAGGACCAGACTTAGGCTTCTTCACTTGAGCAGCAACTTGCTTGCCGTTCTTTTTGAAGTTCCCCTTTTTCCCTTTGCCCTTTTCTTGAAACTAGCGGTCTCGTCAACCATCAACACTTGAAGTGGTGTCGTCAACCATCAACACTTGATGTTTTTCTTGATTTCTACCTTCGTCGATTTCAGCATCACGAAGAGCTCGGGAATTACTTTCGTCATCCCTTGCATACCATAGTTCATCACGAAGTTCTACTAACTTGGTGATGGTGACTAGAGAATTCTGTCAATCACTATTTTATCTGGAAGATAAACTCCCACTTGATTCAAGCGATTGTAGTACCCAGATAATCTGAGCACATGCTCACTAGTTGAGCGATTCTCCTCCATCTTTTTGCTATAGAACTTGTTGGAGATTTCATATCTCTCAACTCGGGTATTTGCTTGAAATATTAACTTCAACTCCTGGAACATCTCATATGGTCCATGACGTTCAAAACGTCTTTGAAGTCCCGATTCTAAGCCGTTAAGCATGGTGCACTAAACTATCAAGTAGTCATCATATTGAGCTAGCCAAACGTTCATAACGTCTGCATCTGCTCCTGCAATAGATCTGTCACCTAGCGGTGCATCAAGGACATAATTTTTCTGTGCAACAATGAGGATAATCCTCAGATCATGGATCCAATCCGCATCTTTGCTACTAACATCTTTCAACATAATTTTTCTCTAGGAACAAAAAATAAACACAGGGAAGCAACAACGCGAGCTATTGATCTACAACATAATTTGCAAAATACTATCAGGACTAAGTTCATGATAAATTTAAGTTCAATTAATCATATTACTTAAGAACTTCCATTTAGATAGACATCTCTCTAATCATCTAAGTGATTACGTGATCCAAAGCAACTAAACCATGTCCGATTAACACGTGAGATGGAGTAGTTTGAATGGTGAACATCACTATGTTGATCATATCTACTATATGATTCACGCTCGACCTTTCGGTCTCTGTGTTCCGAGGCCATATCTGTATATGCTAGGCTCGTCAAGTTTAACCCGAGTATTCCGCGTGTGCAACTGTTTTGCACCCGTTGTATTTGAACGTAGAGCCTATCACACCCGATTAACACGTGGTGTCTCAGCACGAAGAACTTTTGCAACGGTGCATACTCAGGGAGAACACTTTTATCTTGAAATTTTAGTGAGAGATCATCTTATAATGCTACCGTCAATCAAAGCAAGATAAGATGCATAAAGGATTAACATCACATGCAATCAATATAAGTGATATGATATGGCCATCATCATCTTGTGCTTGTGATCTCCATCTCCAAAGCACCGTGCTTGTGATCTCCATCTCCGAAGCACCGTCATGATCACCATCATCACCGGCGCGACACCTTGATCTCCATCATAGCATCGTTGTCGTCTCGCCAACTTATTGCTTTTACGACTATCGCTACCGCTTAGTGATAAAGTAAAACTATTACATGGCGATTGCATCTCATACAATAAAGCGACAACCATATGGCTCCTGCCAGTTGCCGATAACTCGGTTACAAAACATGATCATCTCATACAACACATTATATCACATCATGTCTTGACCATATCACATCACAACATGCCCTGCAAAAACAAGTTAGACGTCCTCTACTTTGTTGTTGCAAGTTTTACGTGGCTGCTACGGGCTTAGCAAGAACCGTTCTTACCTACGCATCAAAACCACAACGATAGTTTGTCAAGTTGGTGCTGTTTTAACCTTCGCAAGGACCGGGCGTAGCCACACTCGGTTCAACTAAAGTGAGAGAGACAGACACCCGCCAGTCACCTTTAAGCAACGAGTGCTCCGAACGGTGAAACCAGTCTCGCGTAAGCGTACGCGTAATGTCGGTCCGGGCCGCTTCATCTCACAATACCGCTGAACCAAAGTATGACATGCTGGTAAGCAGTATGACTTATATCACCCACAACTCACTTGTGTTCTACTCGTGCATAGCATCAACGCATAAAACCAGGCTCGGATGCCACTGTTGGGGAACGTAGTAATTTCAAAAAAATTCCTACGCACACGCAAGATCATGGTGATGCATAGCAACGAGAGGGGAGAGTGTTGTCCACGTACCCTCGTAGACTGACAGCGGAAGCGCTATCACAACGCGGTTGATGTAGTCGTACGTCTTCACGATCTGACCGATCAAGTACTGAACGCACGGCACCTCCGAGTTCTACACACGTTCAGCTCGATGACGTCCCTCGAACTCCGATCCAGCCGAGTGTTGAGGGAGAGTTTCGTCAGCACGACGGCGTGGTGACGGTGATGATGTTCTACCGACGCAGGGCTTCGCCTAAGCTCCGCAATGATATTATCGAGGTGTAATTTGGTGGAGGGGGGCATCGCACACGGCTAAAAGATCTCAAGGATCAATTGTTGTGTCTCTGGGGTGCCCCCCTGCCCCCATATATAAAGGAGCAAGGGAGGAGGAGGCCGGCCCTAGGAGGGGGCGCACCAAGTGTGGAGTCCTACTAGGACTCCCTAGTCCTAGTAGGATTCCACCTCCCATATGGAATAGGAAAAGAGGAAGGAAATAAGAGAAGGAAGGAAGGGGGCGCCCCCCTTCCCTAGTCCAATTCGGACCAGACCAAGGGGAGGGGTGCGGCCACCCTTGAGGCCCTTTTTCTTCTTTCCCGTATGGCCCAATAAGGCCCAATACGTACTCCCGTAACTCTCCGGTACTCCGAAAAATACCCGAATCACTCGGAACCTTTCCGAAGTCCGAATATAGTCGTCCAATATATCGATCTTTACGTCTCGACCATTTCGAGACTCCTCGTCATGTCCCCGATCTCATTCGGGACTCCGAACTCCTTCGGTACATCAACATACATAAACTCATAATAAAACTGTCATCGTAACTTTAAGCGTGCGGACCCTACGGGTTCGAGAACTATGTAGACATGACCGAGACACGTCTCCGGTCAATAACCAATAGCGGGACCTGGATGCCCATATTGGCTCCCACATATTCTACGAAGATCTTTATCGGCCAGACCGCATAAGAACATACGTTGTTCCCTTTGTCATCAGTATGTTACTTGCCCGAGATTCGATCGTCGGTATCTCAATACCTAGTTCAATCTCGTTACCGGCAAGTCTCTTTACTCGTTCCGTAACACATCATCCTGCAACTAACTTATTAGTCACAATGCTTGCAAGGCTTATAGTGATGTGCATTACCGAGTGGGCCCAGAGATACCTCTCCGACAATCGGAGTGACAAATCCTAATCTCGAAATACGCCAACCCAACAAGTACCTTTGGAGACACCTGTAGAGCACCTTTATAATCACCCATTTACGTTGTGACGTTTGGTAGCACACAAAGTGTTCCTCCGGTAAACGGGAGTTGCATAATCTCATAGTCAGAGGAACATGTATAAGTCATGAAGAAAGCAATAGCAACATACTAAACGATCGGGTGCTAAGCTAACGGAATGGGTCAAGTCAATCATGTCATTCTCCTAATGAGGTGATCTCGTTAATCAAATGACAACTTATGTCTATGGCTAGGAAATATAACCATCTTTGATTAACGAGCTAGTCAAGTAGAGGCATACTAGTGACACTCTGTTTGTCTATGTATTCACACACGTATTATGTTTCCGGTTAATACAATTCTAGCATGAATAATAAACATTTATCATGATATAAGGAAATAAATAATAACTTTATTATTGCCTCTAGGGCATATTTCCTTCACGCTATCCAAACCGGTTGAAGATATCCCGCGCTACCATCTCCCACCGGACAGATCCAGTAACCAAAAGCTCCCTGGCCTCCGTCGGAATGAGTAACGACCACATATGGATCATCGCAGTAGCCCGGAATAAAACCTGCAAAAAATGAATATTTGTTGTTCTGTTAAAAGCCAAATCATTTCTGCAGTTCCAAATTGCCCACAACAAAGCACATACTCCTACGCGAATATGTCTAGCTGTTTCGGACTCTATCCCAACAAGCCACGTTCCAAATAACGTACTGACCGAATTTGGAGGAGTAATGTTAAAGGCAATATGCACCGTGTGCCACAAAACTCTCGCCAACGGGCAGTCAAAGAAGAGGTGCTTGATAGTTTCGTCCCGATCACAAAAACTACACCTAGTAGATCTTGGCCAGTTGCGCTTAACCAAATTATCCTTTGTTAAAATGACTTGTTTATGTACAAACCACATAAACACTTTAATTTTCAAAGGAACCTTGACTTTACAAACATCTTTGGAACTAGGAATATCACTAGAGTTAATGACATCGATATACATCGACTTAACTGTGAACTCTCCAGACCTAGTAAGCATCCAACACAACTGATCGGGCGGATGAGATAGCCGAACCTCCATCAGTCTACTCTCCAAATGAAGCCATGCTTCCCACCGGTCGCCAACAAGCGCCCTCCTAAACTGAATATTAAGGGGAATGGACTGCATAATCGTTGCAACAAGAGCATCACGTCGTTGAACAATACGATACAGGGACAGATACTGAAGCGCCAACGACGTTTCACCAAGCCAAGTATCCTCCTAGAAGCGAGTGGTGTTGCCATTACCGACTATAAACTTTGTTCTATTAAAGAAGGCAACTTTGACTCTCATAAGCCCCTTCCAAAATGGCGAGTCAGTCGGTCTCACTGTCGCCTGGGACAAAGTCTTGGACTGCAGATACTTACTACGGAGAATCTGCGCCCACGTGGCCTCAGTCTCAACTGATAACTTATACAACCACTTACTGAGAAGACATCTGTTCTTGACTTCAAGATTCTCAATACCAAGGCCCCCCAGGTCCTTTGGTCGACAGATGATATCCCATTTGGCGAGTTGGTATTTTCTCTTTAGTTCATCACTCTGCCAGAAGAATCGGGATCGATAGAAGTCCAGCCTTTTCCTAACACCAACTGGGACTTCGAAGAAAGATAAGAGAAACATAGGCATACTCGTACTTTTGCCAAGTCGTGTCCATATTTATCACTTTTGCCAAGTCGTGTCCATAAAGATGATTGTATCATCAGCGTACTACAGGATGGACACACCACCATCAACTAGATGAGGCACCAAGCCACCCACCTGACCGGCCTCCTTTGCCCTACCTATCAGAATTGCCAACATGTCAACCACAATGTTGAACAGAATAGGAGACATTGGATCACCTTGTCTCAGGCCCTTGTGTGTCTGGAAATAATGACCTATGTCGTCATTCACTTTAATTCCAACACTCCCTTTTTGCGTGAAAGATTCTACCTGGCGTCGCCAAGCTTCATCAAAACCCTTAATGCGTAAGGCCTGTTGAAGGAAAGGCCATTTGACTTTATCGTACGCTTCCTCGAAATCCACCTTGAAAACAACTCCATCTAGTTTTTTCGTGTGAATCTCATGGAGCGTTTCATGAAGGACCACAACCCCTTCGAGGATGTTCCTGTCCGGCATGAAAGCTGTTTGGGTAGGCTGCACCACAGCATGTGCAATCTGTGTGAGCCTATTAGTCCCGACCTTGGTAATTTTTTTGAAACTAACATTAAGAAGACAGATGGGCCTGAATTGCTCAATTCTCACAGCCTCTGTTTTCTTAGGAAGCAGGGTTATCGTTCCAAAATTCAGTTGAAAAAGCTGAAGCTGTCCAGAGAATAAATCATGGAACAACGACAAGAGATCCCCTTTAATAATATGCCAGCACTTCTTATAAAACTCAGCCAGGAATCCATCTGGGCCGGGAGCCTTATTATTTTTCATCTGCGATATGGCCTCAAACACCTCTTTCTCAGAAAAAGGAGCAGCTAAAATATCATTCTCAACAGCAGTAAGTTGAGAAACATCCTCAATCCTAGACTCATCCAGAGAAACACAGTTATCCTCTGGAGGCCCAAACAACTGCTTGTAATACTCAGTAATGTATAATTTTAGGTTCTCCTGACCTAGAATCGTTCCTTCATCTTGTTCAAGCTGAAAGATCCTCTTCTTTCTGTGTTTGCCATTAGCGATCATGTGGAAGAATTGAGTGTTCGCGTCCTCCTGGACAACTCGTCGGACCTTGGCCCGCAGCGCCCGCTTTAATTCTTCTTCACGAAGAAGCTCTTTCAGCCTCATCTCCGCGTCAAGCTTGGCATGAAGCTCTGAGGCTGCCAGAACCGTGGTTTCTGCTTTTACATCTAGGGACTGAATAAGGGTAAGGAGCCGTTCCTTTTCGACCTTATAAATCCCGCTAAGATGCTTAGCCCACCCACGTAGGAAACTTCTCAAGTGCCTAATCTTATTCTGCCAACGCTCAAGCGCAGTCCTACCTCCTGCATCCTTAGCCCACTCTCTGGCAACGAGATTAAAGAAGCCTTCTCTTTCAAACCAAGCAATCTCGAACGAAAATGAGTTTTTGTTTCCCAAGTGGGTGGCCTCACCAGAGTCAAGAAATAAAGGCGTGTGGTCAGAAATACCACGAGAAAGTGCCTGAACTGTTACAAAGGGAAATTTCTGTTCCCATTCGACACTAGCCAGTACTCGATCCAACTTTTCAAACGTCGGATTTGGCATCGCGTTAGCCCAGGTGAACTTTCTTCCCGAAAGCTCTATCTCTCTCAGATCTAAGCTTTCAATGATAGTATTAAACATGAACGACCATATGTCGTCAAAGTTATCATAATTCTTCTCATCACGCCTTCTAATGATGTTAAAATCACCCCCCACCAGGATTGGAAGCTGCTCAGAACCGCAAATCCTAACCAGATCAGCCAAGAAATCAGGTTTGAGTTCGGGCTGTGCGGCACCATATACCGCCACCAGAGCCCAATTAAACCCATCAGCCTTCGACCGCACCCTAAACTTAACAGCAAAATCTCCCATTACCACACTTTGGACTTCGAGCGAATCGCATCTAACTCCGAGTAAGATCCCACCCGATCTTCCTCGCGGTGGCATACAATGCCAGTCAAAATCAATACCGCCCGATAAAGTATTGAGAAATTGTGGCGAAAAATTATCTCTACCAGTTTCCGACAATGCGATAAAGTCCAACCTATGCTCGATAGACGCCTCTGCAAGAAACCTTCTTTCAGCCAAGTCTTTCAGACCTGTGCTATTCCAAAAGATTCCTTTCACATCTCGTCATGGAATTTTTTTAGCCGTGCGGATCCTAGCACTCCTACGCACTGCGGAAGTCGGGTAGATCTTCCACTTCCATTTGCGTTTAGGAATGTTCTTACTCTCCAGCCGGTCCTCACAACCAGGCTCAGAAGGTCTGACTACAACATTCTCAAAACTCTCATCCTCCTCCTCAGGCTCAGGTAGGGGAGGAGCAAGATCCGCACAAAAATTATCGAGCACCCTGACCCCCAAAGCATCAATATCGGAATCATTCATGGGTTTAACCGCTGCTAAGTTACGAATCATCTCTAAAGCCCGCCCTGCCTCTAAATCCAGGATATCATTAATGGAATTTGAAATTTCACTATCATTACTACCTAGTGAAATTCCTAATTGGTTTGCATTATTAATAATCTCATCATTAGAAAAATGGAAGATGGAATTTGAGGTATTAACCGACATACCAGTAGTGACCTCAACGTCACGAAGCTTGGCCGCCCTCATGGCGCACCGCTGCTGTATGTCGTCAATCTCCGGATGATCCTGGAGATGGCAGCTCAACCGTCGCCCCTCAGACACCGGATCTGGAATCCCACCGAACGCAATCACCTCCTCCTGAGTGACCCTGCTCGGGGTGGGGCCTTCTGCCTCACCCCGAACACGCAGCCGGTCAGCCTCCATCGACGAACCAGCTAGACCGCTGGAAAGCGGTGGGGCGCTCAACGGCACCGCCGACGTCGGTCGCGCCCCACGGCAGAGAGACGGCACCATGCTGGGGGAGGAGGGAGCAAGGGCCACCTGCCCGAGCTCCCCACCCACCCCGGACAGCCGACAAGAAGGGCTCACCGGCGCCACAGGAGGGCCGGCCACCCTAGGCGCCCCAGGAGAAGAGGGCCCCGAGGCCACCTGCCCCGAGCCCCCTCCAGAATGTGGAACCGCCGCCTGCAGCTCCGGCCTCGCGAGAAGAGAAGAGGGTGCCGAGGCCACCTGCCCCGGACCCCCTCCTGAAGATAAAACCTCCACCACCGAAACCTCGTCCACCGCGAGAGGAGAAGAGGGCGCCGAGGCCACCTGCCCCGAGCCCCCTTCATAAAGCGGAACCGCCACCTGCAGCTCCGGCATCGCGACAGAAGAAGAGGGAACCGAGACCACCAGCCCCGGACCCCCTCCCGAGGGAAAGACCTCCACCGCCGGACCCTCGATCTGAGGAGAATCAACGAGTAGTACATGAGAGGGAGCCACCTCCTCCTCTCCCCTGACCGAGATCGGCAAAGCCCCAAGGACGGGACTCACAACATCCTCAAAATCCAAAGCAGGTAACGTGTGCTCAAAAACCTCGTCAGACTCCACCCGCTCACTCCAAAGTCTTGGAGGCGCAGAAGCCGGCTCGAAAGATCCAAATCTTAGAGAAGTTGTAGGCACTGAGGAGGGTGGCACCGTCCCATCCCCGGACGTCTGAGAAACGGATCCCGGTCCATTGGACAAATCTCGTCCAGTGTCATCAACCGGTGCCTCCTTAGCTCCCGAGCTATCATCTCCCTCGTGCATATCAACATCAGTCCCGTTAGCCGCCTCGGCGAACAGACTCTCATCCTCAAACTCGATCACGAGGTTATAAATCTGGCCTTGATATGTCCACTTGACCACATCAGGCACGAACTCAATATCCAGAACACTGACCAGCAGTCGGGCAATCCCGTGAGCTCTGGTATAAGCCATATCCATTCTCTCAGTCTTCCCCACCATAATGCCAAAGCTAGCCACGACCCTGGCATCCTGCATCGGCTTCGAGGGCGCCCCCGAAAAACGCAGCCAAACCTGAGTAAGCGGCTTACCATGAGGTTTGACCTTCTTCCACTCATGAAACTCGAGGACACCATCAGTACCCGGCACATGGCACATCCCAAAACTCAAAAGTCTCTGCAAATCCTCAACTGAAGGGAACTCAACCCTAAACATATTGCCTCGAGACTAACAAGCTCCCACTGGATGTCACCAGGAGCTAACTCCTTCAGCCTCTGCACAATCTGAGTCTCAGAGACCTCTCCTCTGGTAACTTTGACAACCCCAGTGGTCAGACTCTGGGTCTCATCAGGGATCTCCATCGCATCAGGAGACTCAAAGAACGTGAGCTCAGCACAATACACTCCATACATCATAAGAGACGGCGCCTGATCACGCAAAATCGGACAAACCCCTGAATCATGTGTCGGCTTGCCACAGGTGTCACATAGGTCAGCCACGCACTCAGCAAAAAAATGACCCTTCTCTCCACACCGATAGCACAACATTTTCTCCTTCTTGCGCGCCCACTTAGACGCCCTGTCCGAGTCAGCCCTGTCTGTCGCCTTCACTGACGCCGACACCGTGGTCTCACTCCCGGGTATCTCAGCATTAGCGAGCGCCGACACCACATCCATAGCCTGACCGGACAACACCGGCTCCTCGGCAGCCCCAGTGGTGGTAGTCTCCCCGACGACCACAGGCGGAGGAGGCTGCCGTTGACGAAACTGGCCACCTCGACCACCTCGACCACCACGACGACCGCGGTAGCCTCCCCGCTGCCGATAGCCCGGGCCAGACGCCCCCTCATGAAAACCACCCGGAGGACCGAGAAAAGGTCTCTCCGCCGTCCCGTCACTCTGCCATGCATATCCTCGGCCACCGCCAGTCGACGAAGAACCTCGGTGTTGGCCATCTCCATAGGCATTGTACCCATCATCTCCCCATTGACCCCGGGGCATTCCCGAAACACCTCCAGCACCCGTGTTTTGCGGTGGCGGCGCCTGCGTCTGCATCGGCCCAGACCGATTCTGAGTTGGCCTCGCGACGTAGTGCGGCGGGGGGGGGGGGGGGGGGCGAGGCTGACCAGGTGTCACCCCCTGATTCCCCGGCGGCCTGGGTGCGATCGTACCACCCCGGCCCGCTGCGGTCACCCCAGCCAGCGCCGGCGTCGGCGGGCGAGGACCACCGGTCGTCCCGCCTCGACCCGCGGCAGGCAGCCCCGCCGAGCCCAGCGACGGCGGCCGAACCCATGGAAGGGCACCGCCACCACGTCCTGCAGCCACACTCGCCATCCCAGGGCCGACCGCAGTACCCCGGCCAGCTGCAGCCGCCGGCGGCGGCATACCTCGACCGGACCCAGAGACCGGTGGCGGCAGCGCACCACGGCCAGAACCAACACCTGGCGGCGGTGCACCACGGCCATTGCCACCGCCCGGCGGCGGCGCACCCCCGACGCGGCCTGCCCCGGTATGCACGGCAGTGTTCTTTCCCGGCTGCAGACCAGCCCCGCGGCCCGCCATGGCCACCAGGGGAGGAATCCGTCTAGCGCGTCCAGGACCCGAAGAACGCAGCCGAGGCGCCCGATGCAAAAAAATCCTAGAACTCAGGGTAGACGAACGCGACGTAGATGGCGCTGGGACGCATGCGACGTCAGGTTCGCTATCGATAGGACCTGGACTCACTTGGGCCTCATACCCAATAGTCCCTGGCCCAACGACCTCGAGCGAAAAAACGTCCAAACCCAGCCCACTACGGCCTTTATGCATTCAGTTCATGCTACAATTGCATATAGTCATTGCTGCACTCGATCATATATATACATCTGCCCACATTCATATTTCTGCATGCCGAACACTTCGATATGTGGCTCATGAGGAAAACAAGAGGAAAAAAATTGAGCACCACAGGCAACTCATAGACATATTATTGTTTTAGTTATTATAGCTGTGTCGATCATTGGATATTTTCATGGCTATTATACACAGGCTCGGTCCTGAGATTTTGGGGCCCGGGGCGAAATTAGAATGTAGGCCCCTTAAATTTTTAATTATTTATTTATAAAAGGTTAAAGATAATTATGTTGAAAGAAAGATGAACATGGTTATACCATCTTCGAAATCGCTTCCTCGAGGTGGCCGCTGGGCATGGTGTGGTCTCCTATCGGTAACTCGCCTCTCATTGTGGTCGCGTGAGGGAGTGATCGAGAATATTCGGCTAGGGAGCATAGGAGATCAAACATTGGCCGATAAGCAGCAGAACAAGGGGTGATCACATATGACGTCAAGACAAGTTGCCTTTACCATGGTGAAGGACGAACTATTTTTTTATCTTTTTTTGTATGGTGAAACCAATGGCACGAGGAGAATGTTTTGTGACATAAAATGTATAATCAGCTACAGAGCAACTACAATCAGCATATGCGAATATATTAGGACCATTGAGATTATCAATGTACATCACAAAAAATAAAGTACGTAATAGATTTATAAAATAGATCAACCTTTAAAAATATATAAATTAGTATATTCATAAAAAGCAAGTGCGGTAGTTTTTTCTTGAACTGGTAAGTATTATTTGTGTGGTATGGTTTAGCGCCGCTGTGATGGAAAGCATGAAACTATCCATATTGATCGCCAATTACATCAATTCCTTTTTAGGGCAATTCCTGTATTAATGCTGATTCATGTTTTTTAGGGGCAACGCTAATGAGTATGGTTTTATGTCACGGGGATAGATGCCCCCGGGTATCTACCGTTCATCCGTCCTAGAGATATCTGCAGCATACAAACAGTTACCTTCTTAATCAGCAATGCATGAATAGTGAAACATGATTACACTACTAGGAAAAAGCTAATTAATGGCGCACCTGTTTTGGCCATTAATGACGCACTATAGGTGTGCCATTATCATCACGCCATTAGTAACTAATACTAATGGTGCACCCCTGCTGCGCCATTAGTATACCAGACAGTAGTGGCGCACCAGGGAGTGCGCCATTAGTATGTAAAACGGTGCGCCATTACTATGCCTCCTAGGGGGCCATATTTACCTTGTGCTCTGGGTTACTAATGGCGCACTACTAGATAGTGCGCCACTAGTGTGTTTATTGCAGCGCGCCACTAAAGTGTTGTGTGGTGCGCCACTAGTATGAATATTAGGAATTTTTTTCTGATATTTGCACAAGTTACAAAATATATTACTGCACAGAATATAGACAGCACAACATATAAACAGCAGATTTATCGAATACAATAGAAGATTAGTCTCCAAATACAATTCATCATATTAGTCTCCGAATTCAAAAGACCGAACAAAGTTGGAACATTAGAAGTCTCGAGACCGCGAGTAGCGAGTTTGTCTTCACATTACAAGTCGATATCGATCATCTAAACTACCATCACATAGAAGAGAGCTGCGATCATCATGATTAGCATCATCGCGATGAAACTGGTCTTCATCCGGTTCCTCCTCCGCTCCCTCCTCTCTCCCGCTAGATAGTGCGCGTATCTAGCTTTCGTCTCCACCCTAGTGGTGTACCCTTTGTAAATGTTACCGCTGAAACGGTGAACCTGTCTCCGACACTCCTCCCAGTCGTCGTAGACTCCGGGAACCTTACCCTTGTACACGGCATACGACGACATCTCTATGCACTAGCCAAACAAAACGTTAGTAGCAATTCACAGACAATACATAAGCAATGTATAAGTATGCAACAAAAGGATCGGAAGAGAAAAGCAAGACATTAATAGCACGATTCATGGTCCTACTAATAAATAGCATCGATTACATATAAGTTGAGCGACTGTCCAAACCAAAGAGACATACAAATTCATTAAAGTTTAATTACAACATGAGCTAATCGATATTTCAGAACTACATAGCATCACTACTTTCGACTTGACTCAGGGACCGGAGCGTGGATGAAGCCGCCGTCTGTCGTGATGGTCATGAAATCGCGGGCGTTGTCAGCCTGCATTTGTAGCGTTGTTTCTATCTCACTGTTGGACGGTTGATATCTGAGGTAGAACTGCCCCGAGGTACGAAGGACATCTTGATGGATGATTTCCGCAAACTCCGACTGGATGCGAAAGAATTCTTGTCTGATGTCCGCGTCCTGGATTGCCGACAAGCGTGCGGCCCAATCTTTGAGATTATTTGGTAGCAGAAGGTGATTATGGTCCCGTACGATCGCCTGCATGTGATGGAGGGCGTAGTAGGCATCCTTCTGACCGCCAGGCGGCTGCTTGACGCAGGGGAACGTCGTATTGTGGGTGAACACGTGCTTGCCGTACCTACGAATTGGCTTGCTGAAGGTGCCTCCAGATCTGGCGTAGCCGGGGAGAACATCATCAAGAACTTTCTTGATATTTGTGTAGTCTTTCTTCGACTGATGGTCCGAGTCGAAATACGTGGCCATGAAATATTTCGGGCTTAAGAGGATGAGTGTGCAATGTGTGTCACTGCACAAAACACGGAATGTTAGAAAAAAAAGAACGATCGAAATCTAAGAAATCATATGTTACGGGCGGTGAGGGGATGACTTACTCGGGAAAGTAAGGCACGAGGAAGTTATCCTTATCTGGGTTTGCCAAAATGACGCCTTCGAGGTATGAACTCGCGACTTGCTGGTCCCCAGCGGTGCCCAAGATCTTGGCACGCATGTAGAAGGGGTCGACTATCACGATGTCCGGGGTCTTGTCTCTAATGATCCGCATCTCCATACTCAGCGAAAATAGCCGAACGAAGGTGTAGTGCAGCGGATGAAGGTTAAACATAGCGAAGATGTCATCAAACCGCAGGACGATCGTACCCCCGATGGCGCTATCCACAAAGCCCTTGCCCTCTGGCACCTTGGCCACGAAAACCGGGTATGCCACATCATTCTCGGAGAGACGCCGCTTCTCCAAAGAAAGAACACTGTCATGCAGACTCCGCATAGCACCGGTTGCAGCATTGAGCAGATTAGTCGGTAGCATCGGCCTACCCGCCACATGCACCCACCTCGAGATATCCTTAGGTGAAGGTGGCCCGTCCTGAACACGGATCGTACTCGGTGCCGGCTGGCTCGCACCCTTGTTAGTCTTTCTTTTCCGTCCCTTCTTCTTCTGCTGTAATGGGATCGAGTTCTGCTTAGAGACCGCCTTCTTGAGTGTGTTGGGCAGATAATATTTCGCATCTCGGCTATCTGAGGCTCGGTGAAGGCGGCAGCTGGAGGCGTCTCCTGAGAACTGAACGCCAGACGACGCCTGTTGCAATTGGGTTTCTCCGCGGTACCAGCTAGATCGTCTTTTGCAGGGTTGGGTTCTTGAGAAGGAGGCCCCAAGAATTCGTCACCGTACCCATGATCGTTGAAGTACTTCTCGACGTTGGTAAATGTACCGTCGTCGTCGTCCAGATCCTGTGCCATATGCATATCCGGATCCTGTGCCATATGCATGTCTGGCATGTCCGGTAGCGTTGCGGCGGTCTTGCCATGGCTTGGCGCCGGCACGACTGGCGGTGTTGTCTGTGGAGTGGTGTCCCCCGCCCCCAAACGAATCTGGCTCTTGGGCCAAAGCAGGGGCCAGCTTAAGCAGGCGCTGAGGGTCATCACATCATCTTCATCGGCCCCAGAGGGTCGAAACGAAGGTAACAATTCGTCGCAGCCCCGCAGCACCTGAACCAGTTGAACCCTATACACGTTGGGTGGCATCGGATTACCGTGGAACAGGCGGTTGCCCAGTTGAACGATTCTGGCCTTGGCGACATCGATCAACTCGCCGTCCACGAAGTGCAGGAGAGTGCATGGAACGTCGGCGGCGCCCTACGAAAACATGTAGGGCGTCAGGGATGCCCAGTCAAAGGCAAGGAGATGAAGTCATCGGCCGAGAGGCTTAATTAGTTACCGTGATGGCGTCGAGCTCGGCTAATGTCGAGGCACCGCCAACGGCGGGAGTGCAATTGACGGAGGGGCCGCTTGCTGCCGAGGTGCCGGCCGGCGTATTCTTCCCACACCCGGGTGCATTAAGCTGCAATGCCGGCGCCGCCGCGGGAGACACCAATGCCGCCTCCGCCGGAGACACCAATGGCGCCGCCGCGGGAGACACCAATGGCGCCGCCGACGCGTTGCGCGAGTTGCTGCCCGTGAAGCTGGGAATCGGGGGCGGCCCCTGTTGGCCTCCTGCCATCCATGCATGCAGCCCAGAAACCAAGGTAGGTATAATGGCGGTGATCGTCGCTCCCAGTTGGTCTCGCACTTGCTCTTCGACCATCTCCGGAACCCGCGCCACTTGTGCCTTGAGTTGTTGAACCTCGCGCTTCTGGATTTCAGAGCTGGTCTTTCTCTCCTTTCGCCCAGCGGTATAGTATTCCGACCATTTCGTGGACAAGCCTTTGCCGGCCACACGACCAGCTGACGACGGCTTACTGAGCTTATCCTTGTTTTTCATTATGTTCAACGCCCTATTTAAAGGGGTGTCGAAAGGGGAGCTCTGAGACGACCCCGCGCTACTGCTTTCAGTGTCCTGCGGAAGGAAGTGAACCATTTAGAAATTTGGCTTCATTAATTAGAATGCAACCATATGGAGCTAATTACGCGGGGGTGTATTCCTTACCAGAACACGCTCAAGCGCCTTGGTCTTCGGATCCGTGGTAAGCTCCTTGGTTACCGGGTCAATCTTGTACCGGGCCCTGACATAGTTCCTGGTCTGCTTGTCACGGTATTTCTCGAAGAGGGGCGGTAGGCCTTGCTCGGCACGCTCCGCGTCCTCCCTGTCCCATATAGGTTCCGCCACTCTGTAACCGCCGGGACCGAGTTTGTGGACCCCTAAGTTCAAGTCCCGCATATCGTTCCCCCACTAACTTGATTCTGCAGATGCGTTGCTCTCGCACTTGATCTTGAACTCCCGGTAGTCATCTTCGCTGATCGAAGGATTTTTCTCCTTGATCTTCTCATAACTATCACCTTTTTCAATCATGCTCTTCACCGAGGCTCTCCAAGTAGCCAGGGCCATGCTCATCTTTGTGAGGGTGATAACCCACAAGTATAGGGGATCACAACCGTTTTCGAGGGTAGAGTATTCAACCCAAATTTATTGATTTGACACAAGGGGAGCCAAAGAATATTCTCAAGTATTGGTAGTTGAGTTGTCAATTCAACCACAGCTGGATAACTTAATATCTGCAGCAAAGTGTTTAGTAGAAAAGTAATATGATAGTAGTGGTAACGGTAACAAAGGTAACAGTAGCAAAAGTAATATTTTTGTTGTTTTGTAGTGATTGTAACAGTAGCAACGGAAAAGTAAATAAGCGAAGAACAATATGTGAAAAGCTCGTAGGCATTGGATCGGTGATGGAGAATTATGCCGGATGCGGTTCATCATGTAACAGTCATAACATAGGGTGACACAGAACTAGCTCCAATTCATCAATGTAATGTAGGCATGTATTCCGAATATAGTCATACGTGCTTATGGAAAAGAACTTGCATGACATCTTTTGTCCTACCCTCCCGTGGCAGCGGGGTCCTAATGGAAACTAAGGGATATTAAGGCCTCCTTTTAATAGAGTACCGGAACAAAGCATTAGCACATAGTGAATACATGAACTCCTCAAACTACGGTCATCACCGGGAGTGGTCCTCATTATTGTCACTTCGGGGTTGCCGGATCATAACACATAGTAGGTGACTATAGACTTGCAAGATAGGATCAAGAACTCACATATATTCATAAAAATATAATAGGTTCAGATCTGAAATCATGGCACTCGGGCCCTAGTGACAAGCATTAAGCATAGCAAAGTCATAGCAACATCAATCTGAGAACATAGTGGATACTAGGGATCAAACCCTAACAAAACTTACCCGATTACATGATAGATCTCATCCAACCCATCACCGTCCAGCAAGCCAACGATGGAATTACTCACGCACGGCGGTGAGCATCATGAAATTGGTGATGGAGGATGGTTGATGATGACGACGACGACGAATCCCCCTCTCCGGAGCCCCGAACAGACTCCAGATCAGCCCTCCCGAGAGGTTTTAGGGCTTGGCGGCGGCTCAGTATCGTAAAACGCGATGAATCCTTCTGCTTGATTTTTTCTCCCCGAAAGTGAATATATGGAGTTGGAGTTGAGGTCGGTGGAGCCTCAGGGGGCCCACGAGGTAGGGGGGCGCGCCCTAGGGGGGCAGGCACGCCCTCCACCCTCGTGGACAGGGTGTGGGCCCCCTGACGTGGATTTTTCTTCCGGTATTTTTCTTATTTTCCAAATAGATGTTTCGTGGAGTTTCAGGTCATTCCGAGAACTTTTGTTTCTGCACATAAATAACACCATGGAAAGTCTGCTGAAAACAACGTCAGTCCGGGTTAGTTCCATTCAAATCATGCAAGTTAGAGTCCAAAATAAGGGCAAAAGTGTTTGGAAAAGTAGATACGACGGAGACGTATCAACTCCCCCAAGCTTAAACCTTTGCTTGTCCTCAAGCAATTCATTTGATAAACTGAAAGTGATAAAGAAAAACTTTTACAAACTCTATTTGCTCTTGTTGTTGTAAATATGTAAAGCCAGCATTCAAGTTTTCAGCAAAGATTATGACTAACCACATTCGCAATAACCCTTAAGTCTCATGTTTACTCATATCAATGGCATAATCAACTAGCGAGCGATAATAATAAAACTCGGATGACAACACTTTCTCAAAACAATCATGATATGATATAATAAGATGGTATCTCGCTAGCCCTTTCTGAGACCGCAAAACATAAATGCAGAGCACCTTTAAAGATCAAGGACTGACTAAACATTGTAATTCATGGTAAAAGAGATCCAGTCATAGTCATACCCAATATAAACTAATAGTAATGGATGCAAATGACAACTGTGCTCTCCAGCTAGTGCTTTTAATAAGAGGGTGATGACTCGACATAAAAGTAAATAGATAGGCCCTTCGCAGAGGGAAGCAGGGATTTGTAGTGGTGCCAGAGCTCGGTTTTGAAATAGAGATAAATAATATTTTGGGCGGCATACTTTCATTGTCAACATAACAACCAAG
The DNA here is from genome assembly GCF_002575655.3 of Aegilops tauschii subsp. strangulata. Classification (NCBI taxonomy): domain Eukaryota; kingdom Viridiplantae; phylum Streptophyta; class Magnoliopsida; order Poales; family Poaceae; genus Aegilops; species Aegilops tauschii. The sequence goes on along the minus strand of NC_053037.3, from coordinate 32,830,455 downwards.
AGATGGCGATATCTTCCATGCTACACACATTATAGGCGGTTCCGAAACAGAATGGTAAAGTTTATACTCCCCCTCCACCAACAAGCATCAATCCATGACTTGCTCGAAACAACGAGTGTCTCCAACTAGCAACAGTCCCAGGGGGAGTTTTGTTTGCAATTATTTTGATTTAGTTTGCATAAAGCATGGGACTGGGCATCCCGGTTACCAGCCATCTTCTCGTGAGTGAGGAGCGGAGTCCACTCCTCTTGAGAATAACCCGCCTAGCATGGAAGATACGGACAGCCCTAGTTGATACATGAGCTATTCGAGCATACAAAACAGAATTTCATTTGAAGGTCTAGAGTTTGGCACATACAAATTTACTTGGAACGGTAGGTAGATACCGCATATAGGAAGGTATGGTGGACTCATATGGAATAACTTTGGGGTTTAAGGGATTGGATGCACAAGCAGTATTCCCGCTTAGTACAAGTGAAGGCTAGCAAAAGACTGGGAAGCGACCAACTAGAGAGCGACAACAGTCATGAACATGCATTAAAATTAATAAACATTGAGTGCAAGCATGAGTAGGATATAATCCACCATGAACATAAATATCATGAAGGCTATGTTGATTTGTTTAAACTACATGTGTGAACATGTGCCAAGTCGAGTCACTTAAATCATTCAAAGGAGGATACCACCCCACAATACCATATCACAACCATTTTAATAGCATGTTGGCACGCAAGGTAAACCATTGTAACTCATAGCTAATCAAGCATGGCACAAGCAACTATGATCTCTAATTGTCATTGCAAAACATGTTTATTCATAATAGGCTGAATCAGGAACGATGAACTAATCATATTTACAAAAACAAGAGAGGTCGAGTTCATACCAGCTTCTCTCATCTCAGTCCGTCCATCATATATCGTCATAATTGCCTTTCACTTGCACGACTGAATGATGTGAATAATAATAAGAGTGCACGTGCATTGGACTAAGCTGGAATCTGCGAGCATTCAATAAACAGGAGAAGACAAGGCAATATGGGCTCTTGGTTAAATCAATAATAATCCATATAAGAGCCACTTCAACAATTTAATTATGGTCTTCTCCTATCGACCCCCAAAGAAAGCAAGAAAAATAAATAAACTAGCATGGATATTACAGTGAAAAAGTATGAGCACCGACATCTAGCAATGAGTGTGTGAACATAAATGTAATGTCGGTGGGAAATACGTACTCCCCCAAGCTTAGGCTTTTAGCCTAAGTTGGTTTATTGCCACGGATGGCCTGTCGGATATCCATAGTTGTAGCCGGAGTCGTACTGCGATGAAGAAGACTCTAACTGCCACTGGTTGGCAATCATCTCCGGGTCCCAATGGTAGTTAGACTGTCGTGGAGGTTCAAATTGTGGTCCCAGCTCCGTGGCTGGTGTAGGGTTCCGGTAGGCGTGAATGGCCGCCAACGGAACGAGATACGGACCTTCAGATAAATTAAACAAGGAGGGAGCAGGCAAGGTAATAGTCTTAGGGTGATGTTTATCAAAGATCAATTTGTATTTAAGCGCTCCTTCCCTATTCTTAACAATAAAGTCATGCACTACCATAGTCTTATAATCTAAATAAGCAGTGGGCAACAATTTTTCTTCATTTTCATAGTGTCTAATAGGTATATTATAATATGCAGCAAGACGTGCAACGTAAATACCTCCAAAGATGGGACCCTTTGTACGGTTCAAACTTAACCGTTTAGCAATAATACCGCCCATACTAACAGTGTTATCGGAAAATAAACCATGGAACAAAATGATAATATCAGGAACACTAAGGTTTCCACAGTTTCCGCGACCAATCAAGCAACGACTAGCAAATATGGCAAAGTAGCGTAAAACAGGAAAATGTATGCTAGTGATTCTTGCATCGGAAACCTTCCTGGTTCCCCCCACGGTAATAGTGTCAATAATCCCATCACATCTTTACGACGTGGTTCATCTAAACTACCCTCAAAAGGTATTTTGCAAACCTTGCAAAATTCATCTAGTGGCATCTTCTTAACAACATCATATAAATGAAATTCTACTGAAGGAGGTGTTTCCTTAGGAAAATAGTAGAAGTTTTGCACAAAAGTATTGGTGAGTAAGAGATACTGATGACGTTGGTCGCGGAGGAAGTCGGTGAGGCCTGCATTCTCAGCCAATGAATAGAAATCTTCATAAATCCCGGCTTCTCTCAAGAAATCATCGGAAGGCCATTCACACAGCCGAACCTCCGTAGTGCGAGGCAAATTATATTTGGGCCTCTGTGCTTCTTCATTCTGCTTTGCCTTCGAGCTTCGGCTCGATGAGCCCCTCAAAAATCTCTTCATTATTTTCTGAAAATTCCTGAAATTTTTAGTAACTTCAAACAAAAGTGGACCAAGCTCAATAAAATTGATAGCAACTACTCCTACAAGTGCCTAGAGCCTATATCAAGCATTAGAACTACTTGGAACCATATAAATTTGACATGCAAGCTCAATAAAATGGTCACCTAGGCAGCACAAATTTGCAATGAAGAAAGCACTAGAAGAAAACTAATTGGACCAATGGAGGAGTCACATACCTAGGAACAATCTCCCCAAGCAGTTTTGTGAGAGGTGCTTTGAACAAGGAGATCGAAAATCGCAGCAAAATAAGCTAGAACTCATGCTTAAGCTGGATATTGGTGTTTGTGGGAGGAAGAAGAAGTGTGTGGGTGCAGGAATAAGTGGAGGGGGGCCACCGTGGGCCCACGAGGCAGGGGCGCGCCCTCCACCCTCGTGGCCAGGCGCTTGCCCCTCCTGCTGTGTTCTTAGTGCCAGATATTCTCAAAAATTATAGAAAAAACCACATTCCATTTTCAGGGCATTTGGAGAACTTTTATTTTTGGGGTATTTTTATATTGCACGGATAAACCAGAAAACAGATAGAAAAATACTATTTTTATTTTATTTCAACTAAATAACAGAAAGTAGAAAGAGGGTACAGAAGGTTGTGCCTTCTAGTTTCATCCATCTCATGCTCATCAAAAGGAATCCACTAACCAGGTTGATCAGGTCTTGTTAACAAACTCATTCCGAATCGCATGAAACCGGAGAAATTTCGAATAACACTATGTTACCTCAACGGGGATATGCACATCCCCAATAATAAGAATATCATATTTCTTCTTGACAGTAGGTAGAGGAAATTCAAAACCTCCAAAAATAATCAATGGAATTTTTCCAATAGAATTTATACTATGAACTTGAGGTTGTTTCCTCGGAAAGTGTACCGTATGCTCATTACCATTAACATGAAAAGTGACACTGCCTTTGTTGCAATCAATAACAGCCCCTGCAGTATTCAAAAAAGGTCTTCCAAGGATAATAGACATACTATCGTCCTCGGGAATATCAAGAATAACAAAGTGCGTTAAAATAGTAACGTTTGCAACCACAACAGGCACATCCTCACAAATACCGACAGGTATAGCAGTTGATTTATCGGCCATTTGCAAAGATATTTCAGTAGGTGTCAACTTATTCAAATCAAGTATACGATATAAAGAGAGAGGCATAACACTAACACCGGCTCCAAGATCACATAAAGCAGTTTTAACATAGTTTCTTTTAATGGAGCATGGTATAGTGGGTACTCCTGGATCTCCTAGTTTCTTTGGTATTCCACCCTTAAAAGTGTAATTAGCAAGCATGGTGTAAATTTCAGCTTCCGGTATCTTTCTTTTATTAGTGACAATTTCTTTCATATACTTAGCATAAGGATTCATTTTGAGCATATCAGTTAATCACATACGCAAAAAGATAGGTCTAATCATTTCAGCAAAGCACTCAAAATCCTCATCATCCTTTTTCTTGGATGGTTTGGGAGGAAAAGGCATGGGTTTCTGAACCCAAGGTTCCCTTTCTTTACCATGTTTCCTAGCAACAAAGTCTCTCTTATCATAATGTTGATTCTTTGATTGTGGGTTATCAAGATCAACAACAGGTTCAATTTCTACATCATTATCATTACTAGTTTGAGCATCATCATGAACATCATCATTAGCATTTTCATTAGGTTCATGTTCATTGCCAGATTGTGTTTCAACATCAGAAATAGAAATATCATTTGGATTCTCAGGTGGTTCAGCAATAGGTTCACTAGAAGCATGAAAAGTCCTATCATTTTTCTTTTTCTTCTTTTTAGAAGGACTAGGTGCATCAATACTATTTCTCTGAGAATCTTGCTCAATTCTCTTAGGGTGGCCTTCAGGATACAAAGGTTACTGAGTCATCTTACCAGTTCTAGTAGCCACTCTAACAACATAATCATTTTTCTTACTATTCATTTCATTGAGAAAATCATTTTGAGCCTTAAGTACTTGTTCTACTTGAGTGGTAACCATAGAAGCATGTTTACTAATGAGTTTAAGTTCACCTTTAACATTAGCCATATAATCACCCAAGTGTTCAAAAGTGTCGGAAGTGTATTTCAATTGTCTACCAAAATAAGCATTGAAGTTTTCTTGTTTGACAATAAAATTATCAAACTCTTCTAAGCATTGTCTAGCAGACTTATAGTGAGGAATACCACCTTCATCAAATCTATAGAGAGAATTTACCTTTACTACCTGTGTCGGGTTATCAAAACCATAAGTTTCTTCAATAGGTAATGGATTAAGATCATATGTTTCTTCAATAGGCAGTAGATTAAGACCATGTATTTCTTCAATAGGAGGTAAATTCTTAACATCTTCGGCTTTAATACCCTTTTCTTTCATAGATTTCTTTGCCTCTTGCATATCTTCAGGACTGAGAAATAGAACACCTCTCTTCTTCAGAGTTGGTTTAGGAATAGGCTCAGGAATTGGCTTAGGAAGTGTCCAATTATTTTCATTTGTCAACATATTATTCAATAGAATTTCAGCTTCATCCGGTGTTCTTTCCCTGAAAACAGAACCAGCACAACTATCCAGGTAATCTCTGGAAGCATCGGTTAGTCCATTATAAAAGATATCAAGTATTTCATTTTTCTTGAGAGGATGATCTGGCAAAGCATTAAGTAACTTGAGAAGCCTTCCCCAAGCTTGCGGGAGACTCTCTTCTTCAATTTGCACAAAATTGTATATATCCCTTAAAGCAGCTTGTTTTTTATGAGCAGGGAAATATTTAGTAAAGAAGTAATAAATCATGTCCTCGGGACTACGCACACAACCAGGATCAAGAGAATTAAACCATATCTTAGCATCACCCTTTAATGAGAACGAAAATATTTTAAGGATATAGAAGTAGCGAGATCTCTCATCATTAGTGAACAGGGTGGCTATATCATTTAATTTAGTAAGATGTGCCACAACAATTTCAGATTCATAGCCATGAAAAGGATCAGATTCAACCAAAGTAATTATATCAGGATCAACAGAGAATTCATAATCCTCAGTAACATAGATAGGTGAAGTAGCAAAAGCAGGGTCAGGTTTCATTCTAGCATTAAGAGATTGCTGCTTCCATTTAACTAATAACCTCTTGAGCTCATATCTATCTTTGCAAGCTAAAATAGCTAAAGCAGCTTCTTTTTCAAAAACATAACCCTCAGGAATAACAGGCAAGTCTTCATCATCACTTTCATCAATATAATCAGTTTCAATAATTTCTTTCTCTCTAGCCCTAGCAATTTGTTCATCAAGGAATTCACTAAGTGGCACAGTAGTATCAAGCATAGTAGTAGTCTCATCATAAGTATCATGCATAGCAAAAGTGGCATCATCAATAACATGCGACATATCAGAACGAATAGCAGAAGCAGGTTTAGGTGTCGCAAGCTTACTCAAAACAGAAGGTGAATCAAGTGCAGAGCTAGATGGCAGTTCCTTACCTCCCCTCGTAGTTGAGGCATAAATTGTTGTCTTAGCGTCTTTCAAGTTCTTCATAGTGACCAGCAGATATAAATCCCAAGTGACCCAAAGAATAGAGCTATGCTCCCCGGCAACGGCGCCAGAAAATAGTCTTGATAACCCACAAGTATAGGGGATCGCAACAGTTTTCGAGGGTAGAGTATTCAACCCAAATTTATTGATTCGACACAAGGGGAGCCAAAGAATATTCTCAAGTATTAGCAGTTGAGTTGTCAATTCAACCACACCTGGATAACTTAATATCTGCAGCAAAGTGTTTAGTAGCAAAGTAATATGATAGTAGTGGTAACGGTAACAAAGGTAACAGTAGCAAAAGTAATATTTTTGGTGTTTTTAGTGATTGTAACAGTAGCAACGGAAAAGTAAATAAGCGAAGAACAATATGTGAAAAGCTCGTAGGCATTGGATCGGTGATGGAGAATTATGCCGGTTGCGGTTCATCATGTAACAGTCATAACATAGGGTGACACAGAACTAGCTCCAGTTCATCAATGTAATGTAGGCATGTATTCCGAGTATAGTCATACGTGCTTATGGAAAAGAACTTGCATGACATCTTTTGTCCTAGCCTCCCGTGGCAGCGGGGTCCTAATGGAAAGTAATGGATATTAAGGCCTCCTTTTAATAGAGTACCGGAATAAAGCATTAGCACATAGTGAATACATGACCTCCTCAAACTACGGTCATCACCGGGAGTGGTCCCGATTATTGTCACTTCGGGGTTGCCAGATCATAACACATAGTAGGTGACTATAGACTAGCAAGATAGGATCAAGAACTCACATATATTCATAAAAACATAATAGGTTCAGATCTGAAATCATGGCACTCGGGCCCTAGTGACAAGCATTAAGCATAGCAAAGTCATAGCAACATCAATCTCAGAACATAGTGGATACTAGGGATCAAACCCTAACAAAACTAACTCGATTACATGATAGATCTCATCCAACCCATCACCGTTCAGCAAACCTACGATGGAATTACTCATGCACGGCGGTGAGCATCATGAAATTAGTGATGGAGGATGGTTGATGATGACGACGGCGATGAATCCCCCTCTCCGGAGCCCCGAACGGACTCCAGATCAGCCCTCCCGAGAGGTTTTAGGGCTTGGCGGCGGCTCCGTATCGTAAAACGCGATGAATCCTTCTCCTTGATTTTTTTCTCCCCGAAAGTGAATATATGGAGTTGGAGTTGAGGTCGGTGGAGCGTCAGGGGGCCCACGAGGTAGGGGGCGCGCCCTAGGGGGGCAGGCGCACCCTCCACCCTCGTGGACAGGGTGTGGGCCCCCTGACGTGGATTTCCTTCCGGTATTTTTCTTATTTTCCAAATAGATGTTCCGTGGAGTTTCAGGTCATTCCGAGAACTTTTGTTTCTGCACATAAATAACACCATGGAAAGTCGGCTGAAAACAACGTCAGTCCGGGTTAGTTCCATTCAAATCATGCAAGTTAGAGTCCAAAACAAGGGCAAGAGTGTTTGGAAAAGTAGATACGACGGAGACGTATCAGAGGGCGGCACTGTTCACTTTATTCCCTGAGAGGCGTGTGTTTGCGAAGTCACCGAGGAACTTGTATCGTTCGTGCAGCTTCGTGAAGAGGAGGTTGCGCAAATTCCCTCGGTCACGATGCCTTAGGTTCTCGGTGTTGATCGAGACGGTGCTCCGAAGAATGCACCCGAGCTGTCCCGCGTACCCCTTGACTATTTCTTTGGGCGCCGTTGGATGCCCCTCGGAGGACACTTCAGTAAATTCCTCCTTGACGGTGCCGAGCACGTTCGGCCGCCGGTCCTTCCGTTGCCTCTTCGGTTGGCTGCCATCTGTGCATGCGCTGCTATCATCAGTGGCGGTATCCTCGGCGGCACCATCAGTGGTGTCATCCCCGACGCCACTAGGGGTTGTGTAGTCGGGATCGGTGTCTTCCGCGGCGTCCTCATAGCGGCGAGGTTCTTCCTCCATCTCCTGGGACAGCTCCCAGCATGCCTTGCCCGAACCGCCGGGGTCATCGTTGTGGGCCATGTTTCGCTCTAAATAGAAAAAAGTTTGGTCAAAAAGTTGGTTATTGTCAAGGAACAAGATCTCTAAGTTGACCAAATAACCTAATTCTCAAGGAATGTCGCCAAAAAGTTGGCTTCGATGTGCGGTACAAAACTGAATTTTGGAAATCTACAGAATGAACAAGCTAAGGGTTTATCGATGCCGAGGCACCCTAAATGCTAAGTTAAGTTTTCATCATTTAGGGTTCATCGATGCCGACGCACCCTAAAAGCTAAGATTTTATCATTTAGGGTTTGTCGACGCCGAGGCACCCTAAAAGCCAAGGTTATATCATTTAGGGTTTGTCGACGCCGAGGCACCCCAAAAGCCTAAGTTTTCATCATTTAGGGTTTATCGATGCCGAGGCACCCTAAGAGCCAAGGTTATATCATTTAGGGTTTGTCGACGCCGAGGCACCCCAAAAGCCTAAGTTTTCATCATTTAGGGTTTATCGATGACGAGGCACCCTAAAAGCCATCATCATTATATCATCTTGAAAATATTATAAAAACTAAGTTCATCCTACTTAATTAAGTAATATTGACATTTTGTTAAATCTTAATTATGTAATAGAGTTTCATTCACTTCTTGCACTAATAGATTGCATTTCCAATTTCTTATAAGTTATAACGGAGACTCTACGAGGACCTAGAAGCTTGCATGCGTTCTAGGGAAAATTCTGGTGGAGTTCTTCTAATAAGGAGTTGATTGGTTGATATAACAAGTTCTAGGGAAAATTCTAGTGGAGAAATGGAACTGGTTAAGAGTTGAAAGAAAGGTATCTAATTAGAAACATAGGTGGAGGGTCTTGTAGAGGATAGATAGGTAGCAGGATCCATTCAGATGGAAAGCTTTAATGAGGCTGAATCAAGATTTGGATAATTCATGCCTTTAGGTGAATAGGAAGTTACTTCTGCAAATATCTGTTGGGTCCAATAAGATAATCCACAGTGTGGTGAAAACACGCCCTTCGAACTGGTTTGAGCTATTGGTGAATGGAGATGGCCTAAGGTTTTTAGTAGGTCATCCTACCAGATTAGGGTTTATCGATGACGAGCAACTGACATTAGTAATAACTATGAGTTGATATCACACTTCTATATGTATAACACAAGAGGCAGTTGATCCTACTTAATTAAGTACTAAGATACCCCGACCCATGCATTAGTCGCAAGTACCCCATATGTCCTATTTTTAGCAAAGTCATGCTAAAATTCATGGAAAATTTCAGCATGACCTTTGCTGAAAATATGACATATGGAGTACCCGAATTTGCCGGAACGGAAGTTAATCGACATTCCGGCAAACTCAAGGGCCTCTCGGGGTACCTGCAAAATCATTATCCAATGATGGAATTGCGCCGCACACTGCTGCCTCGCACTGCTGCCAAAATCATTATCGACATGCTGAACTGGTATTTCACTCTACGTAGCTGAACAGTCTAACAACCAAATGATGCCTGAATGCGCGCTGCGGGTGTGTCGGTCTAAAATGAGACCAGTGCCTACTGCATACCAAGTGAACTCATGCTGACAGCAACAAACTTATAACAACATAAATGAAATTGCAGTTGTACGAAACAGAAAGACCATAGTGCTAGTCACTAGCTAGGCTAGATAGCCCTGCTGACTGAACAGACTTGCAGAAATTGGTGCCACTAAACATTTTCATCTAACTCAATCAGTGCATAGACTTGACAAAACAAAAATAAAATTGCGCCAAATTAATCAGCTTCCAACAGTACAAGTACAGATTGTACAACTTAACAGTCAAGCAGAAGTTTTGCTTGCTTAAAAACAAGTGAAACAAGTTATCTAGCAGACCAACACAAACACAGGGAGTATATATGTAAGTTCTATGGCACAAGTAATCAAGTCTTTCTACTTGTTATAATGAGATAAGGTTAGAGTCATGTCAGATTGGAGTCATGTCAGAAAACTAAAGATTATTACTGAAGTTTCCAAAATTGGAGCCTGTCAAACTATCACTGAAATTTAACTGAATTCATCTAGACAACTGATTTCTTAGCTTAATCCTCTTCTTATAGTTTAGAGTAAAGCCTGAGATTGCCTCTCATTTAGATAACTTCATAGCTATTCCTTGTAATTCTTATTTTTGACTGAGAGTTTTACATCTTTCTCATTTTTGACTGAAACAATTACTACAGCTTCTGTGAATTTCAGAACACTATGACTGACAGACACATGACACTATAAATTTCAGAGAACAACAGCAGTAAATTTCAGAGCATCTAGTTTTTTTCATTACAGCAGAGTATAACCATCAGTTGGTTAACATATAATTTTCTTTTGAATACAAGAGTAGCCATACAAGCACATGGCAGCAAAAGAAATCTCCGAGCTAAGGCCACACATCTGATACCTAACTGAACTTTTCAATAACTACTAACTATACTACAATAGCATATATTCAGGTTCATCCCTTTTGACAATAGCAGGATATAACAAATGCAAAACCATGGTCACTATTGCGGTTGTGCACACAGACCTATCAATAGGATATCAAGTAAAGTTATCATGAACCCTAATTGCAGAGAAGGGCGGGATGAGTAGTACTAGTATGCATGAACCCTAATCATTGAACGCCAAGGGGTGGCTGGATGAGGACGGCGACTCATAGTGAGGTCGGGGCGTGCTTGGAGAGGTCGGGGGCGCCGGTGTTGCAGGTCGAGGCGGCGGCAGCGGCGATGCTGACGGTGGTGGAGCGAGGCGATCCGGCGGAGAAGAGCTTCCCGGCTCCAGCTGGTGGTCCAGGAGGAAGAAGCAATGGGCAGTGCACCTCGTCGGAGCGGGCACGGGGGTCGTTGGAGCGGGTGCGGGGGGTCATCGACGGCGGTGGAGCGGGCGCGGGTATCTGGCAAGGGAGGGAAGGGGGATCTGGCGAGGGAGGGAAGGGGGAGCGGGCGCGGCTGTCGTCGGAGCGGGCGCGGGGGTCGTCGGAGCGGGTGCGGGGGGTCGTCGGCGGCGGTGGAGCGGGCGCGGGGATCTGGCGAGCGATGGACAGAACACACGTACATAGCTAGAGGGGGGAAGGTTAGTAATGGCGCACCATCTAGGGGTGCGCCATAAAAACAGTGATAGCAATGGCGCACCCACGTCCGGTGCGCCATTAGTAACTCTTTTTATTTTTTTTGTTGCATCTAATAATTTTTTAGAAAATGAATATGAATATGAAACAGTAATAATTTTTTATAAAAACAGTGATAGCAATGGCGCACCCTCCTCTGGTGCGCCATTAGTAACTTATTATTATTTTTTTGTAGCATCTAATAATTTTTTAGAAAATGAATATGAATATGAAATAGTAATAATTTTTTATAAAAACAGTAATAATTTTTTTTAAATATCATCAAATTTGTTATTCAAAAATATTTATGAATATGAAAAAATATCATCAAATTTGTTATTTGAAAATATCATCAAATTTGTTATTTGAAAATATCATCAAATTTGTTTTTTTGGATTTTTAATTGCATTCATTTGTGAATTGGTAAAACATTTATGAATATGAAAAAATATCATAAAATTTGAACAAATATTCATGAATTCAAAACGTGCCCATGAAATTTAAAAATATTCATGAGTTCAAAAAATATTAACAAATTCAATAATTTTTGTGAGTTAGAAATTCAATACCATAATAAACATAAATAAATATTCATGAGGACTAGAACAGAAGAAATATCATTTCAATATGTCGAAATACAATCGAGAAATGAAGACTACGATTTAAATACAATCGATCTTAGCTAGCAATCTTTTCACAATCTTCTTGCCCTTCTTTTTCACAAATGGAGTTCCTCTCTTGAACGGACGTCCTTTAGGTAGGGTGGTCCTGCTTCTTCTTGTGGTGTATGGCACTTCATCGTCGTCGTCATGTTCCATCTTTGGGTCGCCGTACTTGTCGAAGTCTTGTGTTGGAAATATGCTCTAGAGGCAATAATAAAATGGTTATTATTGTATTTCCTTGTTCATGATAATTGTCTATTGTTCATGCTATAATTATATTAACTGGAAACCGTAATACATGTGTGAATACATAGACCATAACATGTCCCTAGTAAGCCTCTAGTTGACTAGCTCGTTGATCAATAGATGGTTATGGTTTCCTGACCATGGACATTGGATGTCATTGATAACGGGATCACATCATTAGGAGAATGATGTGATGGACAAGACCCAATCGTAAGCATAGCACAAGATCGTGTAGTTCGTTTGCTAAGAGCTTTTCTAATGTCAAGTATCGTTTCCTTAGACCATGAGATTGTGCAACTCCCGGATATCGTAGGAATGCTTTGGGTGTACCAAACGTCACAACGTAACTGGGTGGCTATAAAGGTGCACTACAGGTATCTCCGAAAGTGTGTGTTGAGTTGGCACGAATCGAGATTGGGATTTGTCACTCCGTATGACGGAGAGGTATCTCTGGGCCCACTCGGTAATGCATCATCATAATGAGCTCAATGTGACTAATGATTTAGCCACGGGATCATGCGTTACGGAACGGGTAAAGAGACCTGCCGGTAACGAGATTGAACGAGGTATTGGGATACCGACGATCGAATCTCGGGCAAGTAACATACCGATAGACAAAGGGGATTGTATACGGGATTGATTGAATCCCCGACATCGTGGTTGATCCGATGAGATCATCGTGGAACATGTGGGAGCCAATATGGGTATCCAGATCCCGCTACTGGTTATTGGCCGGAGAGGTGTCTCGGTCATGTCTGCATGGTTCCCGAACCCGTAGGGTCTACACACTTAAGGTTCGGTGACGCTAGAGTTGTTATGGGAAATAGTATGTGGTTACCGAAGGTTGTTCGGAGTCCCGGATGAGATCCCAGACGTCACGAGGAGTTCCGGAATGGTCCGGAGACGAAGATTTATATATGGGAAGTCCTTATTCGGTCGCCGAAAGTGTTCGGGGGTATATCGGTATTGTACCGGGACCACCGAAAGGGTTCCGGGGCTCCACCGGGAGGGTCCACCTGCCCCGGAGGGCCCTATGGGCTGAATATAGAGGGGAACCAGCCCCTAGGTGGGCTGGGCACCAAACCCCCCTAGGGCCCATGCGCCTAGGGTTGGTGGGAAACCCTAAAGGGGGCGCCCCCCTTGGCTTGGGGGGCAAGCCTCCCCCCTTGGCCGCCGCCCCCCCTCTAGATCCATCTGGAGGGGGCCGGCCCCCTCTCCCTTGCCCCTATAAATAGAGGGGGGGTTGGAGGGCAGCCACACCACATCCAAGGCGCAGCCCTCTCCTCCTCCAACTCCTCCTCCTCCGTAGTGCTTAGCGAAGCTCTGCCGGAGAACCACGAGCTCCATCGCCACCACGCCGTCGTGCTGCTGGAGTTCTCCCTCAACTTCTCCACTCCCCTTGCTGGATCAAGAAGGAGGAGACGTCCCCGGGTTGTACGTGTGTTGAACGTGGAGGCGCTGTCCGTTCGGCGCTAGATCGGATCTTCCGCGATTTGAATCGCCGTGAGTACGACTCCATCAACCGCGTTCTTGTAACGCTTCCGCTTAGCGATCTTCAAGGGTATGAAGATGCACTCCGTCTCTCTCATGGCTGGCATCTCCAAGATTGATCTTGGTGACACGGAGGAAAATTTTGAATTATTGCTACGTTCCCCAACAGTGGCATCATGAGCTAGGTCTATGCGTAGATTCTATGCACGAGTAGAACACAAAGTAGTTGTGGGCGATGATTGGTTCAATTTGCTTACCGTTACTAGTCTTATCTTGATCCGGCGGCATTATGGGATGAAGCGGCCCGGACCGACCTTACACGTACTCTTACGTGGGACAGGTTCCACCGACTGACATGCACTTGATGCATAAGATGGCTAGCGGGTGTCTGTCTCTCCCACTTTCGTCGGATCGGATTCGATGGAGAGGGTCCTTATGAAGGGTAAATAGCAATTGGCATATCACCGTTGTGGCTTTTGCGTAGGTAAGAAACGTTCTTGCTAGAAACCCATAGCAGCCACGTAAAACATGCAACAACAATTAGAGGACGTCTAACTTGTTTTTGCAGGGTATGCTATGTGATGCGATATGGCCAAAAGGATGTGATGAATTATGTATATGTGATGTATGAGATTGATCATGTTCTTGTAATAGGAATCACGACTTGCATGTCGATGAGTATGACAACCGGCAGGAGCCATAGGAGTTGTCTTAATTTATTCTATGACCTGCGTGTCAATGAAAAACGCCATGTAATTACCTTACTTTATTGCTAACCGTTAGCCATAGTAGTAGAAGTAATAGTTGGCGAGACAACTTCATGAAGACACGATGATGGAGATCATGATGATGGAGATCATGGTGTCATGCCGGTGACGAAGGTGATCATGCCACGCCTCGAAGATGGAGATCAAAGGCGCAAGATGATATTGGCTATATCATGTCACTTTATGATTTGCATGTGATGTTTGTCATGTTTACATCTTATTTGCTTAGAACAACAGTAGCATAAATAAGATGATCCCTCACTAAAATTTCAAGAGATGTGTTCCCCCTAACTGTGCACCGTTGCGAAGGTTCGTTGTTTCGAAGCACCACGTGATGATCGGGTGTGATAGATTCTAACGTTCGCATACAACAGGTGTAAGCCAGATTTACACATGCGAAACACTTAGGTTGACTTGACGAGCCTAGCATGTACAAACATGGCCTCGGAACACAAGATACCGAAAGGTCGAACATGAGTCGTATAGTAGATACGATCAACATGGAGATGTTCACCGTTGATGACTAGTCCGTCTCACGTGATGATCGAACACGGTCTAGTCGATTCGGATCATGTATCACTTAGATGACTAGAGGGATGTCTATCTAAGTGGGAGTTCTTTAAATAATTTTATTAGATGAACTTAATTATCATGAACATAGTCAAAAGGTCTTTGCAAATTATGTCGTAGCTTATGCTTTAGTTCTACTATTTAAGATATGTTCCTAGAGAAAATTTAGTTGAAAGTTGACAGTAGCAATTATGCGGACTGGGTCCGTATACTGAGGATTGTCCTCAATGCTGCACAGAAGGATTATGTCCTTAATGCACCGCTCAGTGTGCTGAACCTCGAGCGTCGTCTGTGGATGTTGCGAACATCTGACATACACGCTTTGATGACTACGTGATAGTTCAGTGCGTAATGCTAACGGTTTAGAATTGAGGCGCCAAAGACGTTTTTGGAACGTCGCAGAACATATGAGATGTTCCAAAGACTGAAATTGGGATTTCAGACTAGTGCCCACGTCAAGAGGTATGAGACCTCTGACAAGTTTCTTAAACCTGCAAACTAAGGGAGAAAATCTCAATCGTTGACCATGTGCTCAGATTGTCTGAGTACTACAATCGCTTGAATCAAGTGGGAGTTAATCTTCCAGATGAGATAGTGATGGTTCTCCATAGTCACTACCACCAAGCTATTAGAGCTTCATGATGAACTATAACATATCAGGGATAGACATGATGATCCTTGAGCAATTCACAATGTTTGACACCGCGAAAGTAGAAATCAAGTAGGAGCATCAATTGTTGATGGTTAGTAAAACCACTAGTTTCAAGAAGGGCAAGGGAAAGAAGGGATACTTCATGAAACGGCAAATCAGTTGCTGCTCTAGTGAAGAAACCCAAGGTTGAACCCAAACCCGAGACTAAGTGCTTCTGTAATGAGGGGAACGGTCACTGAAGCAGAACTACCCTAGATACTTGGTAGATGAGAAGGCTGGCAAGGTCGACAGAAGTATTTTGAATATACATTATATTATTGTGTACTTTACTAGTACCCCTAGTAGCACCAGGGTAATAAATACCGGTTCGGTTGCTAAGTGTTAGTAACTCGAAATAAAAGGCTACGGAGACTAGCTAAAGGTGAGATGACGATATGTGTTGGAAGTGTTTCCAAGGTTGATGTGATCAAACATCGCACGCTCCCTCTACCATCGGGATTGGTGTTAAACCTAAATAATTGTTCTTTGGTGTTTGCGTAGAGCATAGACATGATTGGATTATGTTTATCGCAATACTGTTATTCATTTAAGGAGAATAATGGTTACTCTGTTTATTTGAGTAATACCTTCAATGGTCTTGCACCTAAAATGAATGGTTTATTGAATCTCGATCGTAGTGATACACATGTTCATGCCAAAAGATATAAGATAGTAATGATAGTACCACATACTTTTGGCACTGCCATTTGAGTCATATTGGTACAAAACGCATGAAGAAGCTCCATGTTGATGGATCTTTGGACTCACTCGTTTTTGAAAAGATTGAGACATGCGAACCATGTCTATTGGTATATATGCATGAAGAAACTCCATACAGATGGATCGTTTGGACTCACTTGATTTTGAATCACTTGAGACATGCAAATCATAACACATGGGCAAGATGACTGAAAGGCCTCGTTTTCAGTAAGATGGAACAAGAAAGCAACTTGTTGGAAGTAATACATTTTGATGTGTGCAGTCCAATGAGTGCTGAGGCACGCAGTGGATATCGTTATGTTCTTACTTCACAGATGATTTGAGTAGATGCTAAGTATATTTACTTGATGAAACACAAGTCTGAATTATTGAAAGGTTTAAGTAATTTCAGAGTGAAGTTGAAGATCGTCATGACAAGAGGATAAAATGTCTATGATATGATCATAGAGATGAATATCTGAGTTACGAGTTTGGCACACAATTAAAACATTGTGGAAATTGTTTCACAACTAATACCGCCTGGAACACCATAGTGTGATGGTGTGTCTGAACATCATAACTGCACCCTATTGGATATGGTGCATACCATGATGTGTCTTATCGAATTACCACTATCGTTTATGGGTTAGGCATTAGAGACAACCGCATTCACTTTAAATAGGGCACCACGCAATTCCGTTGAGACGACATCGTATGAACTATGGTTTAGAGAAACCTAAGCTATCATTTCTTAAAAGTTTGGGGCTGCGACGCTTATGTGAAAAAGTTTCAGGCTGATAAGCTCGAACCCAAAGCGGATAAATGCATCTTCATAGAATACCCAAAACAGTTGGGTATACCTCCTATTTCAGATCTGGAAGCAAAAGTGATTGTTTCTAGAAACGGGTCCTTTCTCGAGGAAAAGTTTCTCTCGAAAGAATTGAGTGGGAGGATGGTGGAGACTTGATGAGGTTATTTAACCGTCACTTCAACTAGTTTGTAGCAGGGCACAAGAAGTTGTTCCTGTGGCACCTACACCAATTGAAGTGGAAGCTTATGATAGTGATCATGAAACTTCGGATCAAGTCACTACCAAACCTCGTAGGACGACAAGGATGCGTACTACTTCAGAGTGGTACGTAATCCTGTCTTGGAAGTCATGGTGCTAGACAACAATGAACCTACGAGCTATGGAGAAGCGATGGTGGGCCCAGATTCCGACGAATGGCTCGAGGCCATAAAATCCGAGAGAGGATCCATGTATACAAACAAAGTATAGACTTTGGAAGAACTACTTGATGGTCGTAAGGCTGTTGGGTGCAGATGGATTTTAAAAGGAAGACGGACAATGATGGTAAGTGTCACCATTAAGAAAGCTCGACTTGTCGTTAAGATGTTTTCCGACAAGTTCAAGGAGTTGACTACGATGAGACTTTCTCACTCGTAGCGATGCTAAGAGTCTGTTGGAATTATATTAGCAGTTACTGCATTATTTATGAAATCTTGCAGATAGGATGTCAAAAAAAACATTGTTTCCTCGACGATTTTCTTGAGGAAAGGTTGTATGTGATACAACCAGAAGGTTTTGTCAATCCTGAAAGATGCTAACAAGTATGCAAAGCTCCAGCAATCCTTCTAAGGACTGGAGTAAGCATCTCGGAGTTGGAATGTACGCTTTGATGAGATGATCAATGATTTTGGGTTTATATAAAGTTTATGAGAAACTTGTATTTCCAAAGAAGTGAGTGGGAGCACTATAGAATTTTTGATGAGTATATGTTGTTAACATATTGTTGATCAGAAATGATGTAGAATTTCTGGAAAGCATACAGGGTTATTTGAAAAGTGTTTTCCAATGGAAAACCTGGATTAAGCTACTTGAACATTGAGCATCAAGATCTATAAGGATAGATCAAAAAACGCTTAATAGTACTTTCAAATGAATACATACCGTGACAACATTTTGAAGGAGTTCAAAATAGATCAGCAAAGAAGGAGTTCTTGGCTGTGTTACAAGGTGTGAGTATTGAGTAAGACTCAAGACCTGACCACGGCAGAAGAGAGAGAAAGGACGAAGGTCGTCCCCTATGCTTTAGACGTAGGCTCTACAGTATGCTATGTTGTGTACCGCACCTGAAGTGTGCCTTGCCATGAGTTAGTCAAGGGGTACAATAGTGATCCAGGAATGGATCACATGATAGCGGTCGAACTTATCCTTAGTAACTAGTGGACTAAGGAATTTTCTCGATTATGGAGGTGGTAAAAGAGTTCGTCGTAAAGGGTTACGTCGATGCAAACTTTGACACTAATCCAGATGACTCTGAGTAGTAAACCGGATTCGTATAGTAGAGCAGTTATTTGGAATAGCTCCAAGTAGCGCGTGGTAGCTGCATCTACAAGATGACATAGAGATTTGTAAAGCACACACGGATCTGGAAGGTTCAGACCCATTGACTAAAAACCTCTCTCACAAGCGAGATATGAACAAACCCCATGGGTGTTGGATTCATTACAATCACATAGTGATGTGAACTAGATTATTGACTCTAGTGCAAGTGGGAGACTGTTGGAAATATGCTCTAGAGGCAATAATAAAATGGTTATTATTGTATTTCCTTGTTGATGATAATTGTCTATTGTTCATGCTATAATTGTATTAACTGGAAACCGTAATACATGTGTGAATACATAGACCACAACATGTCCCTAGTAAGCCTCTAGTTGACTAGCTCATTGATCAATAGATGGTTATGGTTTCCTGACCATGGACATTGGATGTCATTGATAACGGGATCACATCATTAGGAGAATGATGTGATGGACAAGACCCAATCCTAAGCATAGCACAAGATCGTGTAGTTCGTTTGCTAAGAGCTTTTCTAATGTCAAGTATCGTTTCCTTAGACCATGAGATTGTGCAACTCCCGGATACCGTAGGAATGCTTTGGGTGTACCAAACGTCACAACGTAACTGGGTGGCTATAAAGGTGCACTACAGGTATCTCCGAAAGTGTCTGTTGAGTTGGCACGAATCGAGACTGGGATTTGTCACTCCGTATGACGGAGAGGTATCTCTGGGCCCACTCGGTAATGCATCATCATAATGAGCTCAATGTGACTAATGAGTTAGCCACGGGATCATGCGTTAAGGAACGAGTAAAGAGACTTGCCGGTAACGAGATTGAACGAGGTATTGGGATACCGACGATCGAATCTCGGGCAAGTAACATACCGATAGACAAAGGGAATTGTATACGAGATTGATTGAATCCCCGACATCGTGGTTCATCCGATGAGATCATTGTGGAACATGTGGGAGCCAATATGGGTATCCAGATCCCGCTATTGATTATTGGCCGGAGAGGTGTCTCGGTCATGTCTACATGGTTCCCGAACCCGTAGGGTCTACACACTTAAGGTTCGGTGATGCTAGAGTTGTTATGGGAAATAGTATGTGGTTACCGAAGGTTGATCGGAGTCCCGGATGAGATCCCGGACGTCACGAGGAGTTCCGGAATGGTCCGGAGACGAAGATTTATATATGGGAAGTCCTTATTCGGTCGCCGGAAGTGTTCGGGGGTATATCGGTATTGTATCGGGACCACCGAAAGGGTTCCGGGGGTCCACCGGGAGGGTCCACCTGCCCCGGAGGGCCCTATGGGCTGAATATAGAGGGGAACCAGCCCCTAGGTGGGCTGGGCGCCAAACCCCCCTAGGGCCCATGCGCCTAGGGTTGGGGGGAAACCCTAAAGGGGGCGCCCCCCTTGGCTTGGGGGGCAAGCCTCCCCCCTTGGCCGCCGCCCCCCTCTCCCTTGCCCCTATAAATAGAGGGGATTGGAGGGCAGCCGCACCACATCCAAGGCACAACCCTCTCCTCCTCCAACTCCTCCTCCTCCTTCGTAGTACTTTGCGAAGCTCTGCCGGAGAACCACGAGCTCCATCGCCACCACGCCGTCGTGCTGCTGGAGTTCTCCCTCAACTTCTCCTCTCCCCTTCCTGGATCAAGAAGGAGGAGACGTCCCTGGGCTGTATGTGTGTTGAACGCGGAGGAGCCCTCCGTTCGGTGCTAGATCGGATCTTCCGCGATTTGAATCGCCACGAGTACGACTCCATCAACCGCGTTCTTGTAACGCTTCCACTTAGCGATCTTCAAGGGTATGAAGATGCACTCCCTCTCTCTCGTTGCTAGCATTTCCTTGATTGATCTTGGTGACACGTAGGAAAATTTTGAATTATTGCTACGTTCCCCAACATCTTGCTCATTGGCGACTCCATCCATTCCGATGATCTTCCTCTTGCCTCTCCTCACGACAACACGACTGGGCTTTGACGGGTCGGTAATGAAGAAGCATTGGTCCACTTGGGAAGCCAGTACCCATGGCTCATTTTTTGCGGTGACGTTTGCGCCCGCGGTCTTGGATTTGGCTTCGGGTATAACCATGGTGGTGAAATACCTGTCTTCTTTTAGGACGCTCTTGGCCCATCTGACACGGAACATCGGGACCTTCTCTCCAGCATAACTCAGCTCCCAGATCTCCTCGATCCTTCCGTAGTATCTGTCCTTGTCGTTACCGGTGTAGGATTCCATCGTTACCCCGGAGTTCTGATAACCATCGCTCTTCATGTCCTTGTCCTTGGTGTAGAATGTGTAGCCGTTGATATCGTACGCCTCATAGGTCATCAGGTTGTGCTCGGCGCCCTGTGACAAGGCGAATATGAGTTTTTCTTCTGCGGAAGAATCCCCATGTAAATTGTACGATAGAAGCTTCTCCTTGAACCAACGCGTGAAACATGAGTTGTGCTCTTTGATTATATCTCCGTCCATCCTCTGTTGGCCTCGGTCATTGTACGTCTTCTCAATAAAGGTTTTGTGCTCTACCACCCAAGGACCGACCACGTCTATGTGTTGTAGCGTGACTAGGTTTGCTCTTTCAAAGTCGGCGAGTCAACCCTCGAAGTCGACATGCATTTCGTGGCGACCATCGCGGTGACCCCATCCAGCGAGCCTGCCGAGGTGCCTGTTGACGGGCAGACCAACGGGGTTCTTGATGCCTAGATAATTCGTGCAGTAGGAGATGCACTCTTCGGTCAGAAAGCCCCTGGCTATGCTTCCCTCTGGACGTGACATGTTGCGAACGTATCCTTTGATGACACCATTCATCCTTTCGAACGGCATCATGCTGTGCAGGAACGTCGGCCCGAGTTGGATGATATCCTCCACGATATGGACCAGCAGATGCACCATAACATCGAAGAATGCGGGCAGGTAGTACATCTCAAGCTCGCATAGTATCACCACGATCTCTTCTTGTAGCCTTCTGAGTTGCCTCACGCCAGCCGACTTCCGAGAGATGACGTCGAAAAAGTTGCATAGGCCAAATAGCGTTTCACGGACATGCACGTCCATGATCCCATGGATTGCAACTGGAAGTATCTGCGTCATCAGCACGTGACAGTCGTGAGACTTCATCCCGCTAAACTTCTGCTTCGCTGAGTCTAGGTATCTGCTTATCTTCCCCGCGTAATCGTAAGGAAGTTTTACCCTACGAGGCAGGTGAAAAACTGCTCGATCTCCTCCTGACTTAGAGTGAAGCACGCGGGAGGGTAGTCATTTCCGGTCTTCTTGGCCTTTTTGCCTTTGCGACGACTTTCCGTGTCCTCCTTCGCGTCATCATCATCATTAGCGTGAAGCTCCTCCCTGATGCCCATTGATTTCAAGTATGCCCTTGCTTTCGGCCCATCTTTGGTCCTCTCTGGCATGTTGACACTAGTACAAAACAGGGCTTTCGTCACAGGGCAGTTTTCACATTAGTCCCGGTTCAGTCACGAACCGGGACTAATATGAGCATTGGTCCCGGTTCGTGCGGCTAAAGCATTAGTCCCGGTTCACCTGGGCCCTTTAGTCCCGGTTCGTGCCACGAACCGGGACTAAAGGGTGCGATGCCCATTAGTACCGGTTGGTGGCACCAACCGGGACTAAAGGTGGACTAAAGGTTAGACCTTTAGTCCCGGTTGGTGCCACCAACCGGTACTAATGGGCTTTGAGGCATTAGTACCGGTTCATGGCACGAACCGGTACTAAAGGTCTCATTTTCAAACTCTACCCCCCCCCCGGTGGATCGCCTTTTTAGTTTTAGAAAAAACAAAAGAAAATGATGGAAATGTCAAAAAAATAAAAAAAAATAAGTTTCCCATGTGATATGTGGTCTAGTTGTTGGGAAAATTAACAAATATGAATTTCGACTTTATTTGCAAAATCTCTCTGGAATTTCTTAAAATGGGCATAACTTTTGCATACGAACTCGGATGAAAAAGTTTTTTATATGAAAAATCATCTACTCGAAAAGTTACATCCGAATTTAACCGGGGAACCCCGTTAAACATTTTTAGAATCCTCAAAAACCTAACAGAAAAAAGATGCGGGGCTTTTAAGATCTGGAGAGGCAAAAAAATTCAAAAAATTTCAAATTGTGGTCAAACAATGGTCAAACTAATTATTCTAGAATATTAGTGTTACTAAATAATTATTTCAGTTTTTTTGAATTTTGGTCAAATCTGGTCAAACTATGGTCAAACAATGGTCAAACTAATTATTCGAGAAATATTAGTGTTACTAAATAATTATTTTTTTTAAAACAATAGTTTCAAACTCAAACAGTGAAATGTGTCACTTCATGCTCAAGCTAAATTCCTGAGGGTTAATAGAATTGACATCTTACTATTGTCAGGAAAACAACAAGTGCAGACTTGGAAACAAGGGAAAATAGAACCCGGAAGTTAAGCGTGCTCAGGCTGGAGTAGTGAGAGGATGGGTGACCGTCCGGGAAGTTAGATGATTTGGAATGATGAGGGGTGATTAGAGATTAGAGGATAAATTGAGCAGTGATGAGGGGTGGTGATTAGAGATTAGAGGTTAAAATAATTCAGAAATTTGAAAATAAAAATAATAATAAAAAATCGCAAAAATAATTTTTTAAAAAAAATCATAAAATTTCCTTTAGTCCCGGTTGGTAACACCAACCGGGACGGTTGGTAACACCAACTGGGACTAAAGGTGGAGCTCCAGGCTGCGTCCACGTGGACGGCCTTTAGTCCCGGTTCGTGTAAGAACTGGGACTAAAGGGGGGAGGCATTAGTAACGACCCTTTAGTCCCGGTTCAAAAACCGGGACTAAAGGCCCTTACCAACCGGGACAAAAGCCCCCATTTTCTACTAGTGTGAGCAGGGTACCAAGCAGACTCGCACACGTTCTTCGTGATATGCATGACATCAAGGCTGTGAGGCACACGGTGGATCTTCCAGTACGGCAAGTCCCAGAAAACAGACCTCGTTTTCCATACCTTCAGCACCGGCTCTGGCGCCTTTCGCTTCTTTCCCGGCTCTAGGCACTCTTTCCAATTTTTCAACAGCTCGTCTATTTCCTCGCCGCTACTCGTACGCGGGCGTCTTCGGGGTTCTTTTTCACCATCGAATAGATCCTTGCGTTTTCTCCATGAGTCATCGTCGCGAAGCCACCTTCGATGTCCCATGAACACGGTTTTCGAAGACCCGAGATCTCTATCTAGCTGGCGATACGTTGTGTCATCCATGCACCTGACGCATCCAGAAAATCCGTGGACAACCTGCCCCGCGAGATATCCGTAACCGAGATAGTCGTGCACCGTCATGAGCAGTGCGGCTCTCATAGGGAAATATTCTTTCTCTACGGCGTCCCACGTATTGGCTGGCATCTTCCACAGCGTGTCTAGCTCCTCTTTCAGCAGCCCCAGATACAGATTGATGTCGTTCCCTGGTTGTTTCGGCCCTTCAATTAGCATACTCATGTGAATGTACTTCCTCTTCATGCACAACCAGGGGGGAAGGTTGTACATCCACACAAACACAGGACAGGTGCTGGCTGTGCTTCTCTGGCTGCCAAACGGATTGACTCCATCGGTGCTCGCGCCCAGCACGATGTTCCTTGGATCGTCCCCAAATTCTAGGTGTTCGAAGTTCAACGCTTGCCACTGGCTCGCATCCTTAGGGTGACTCAGCATCTTGTGTTTTTTATTAATCTCCGGATCATTTCCGTCATCTTCTCGCTTCTTCTCCTCCCTATCCGCGTGCCAACGTAGGAGCTTTTCTAGCTTAGGGTCCGCGAAATATCGCTGCAGACGAGGAGTGATCGGAAAGTACCACACCACATTTCGAGGAGCTTTCTTCCTCTTCTTGTATCGAGTGACGCCGCACACCAGACATATGGTAGACTCCCCGTGCTCGTCCCGATAAATGATGCAATTGTTCATGCACACATGGTATTTCACGTGCGGTAAATCCAGAGGACACACGATTTTGTTCGCCTCCTCGAAACTGGTCGGGCACTTGTTCCCCTTGGGAAGACGTTCGTGCCAGAATGACATGTTCTCGTCGAAGCATGCGTCGGTCATTTTGTATTTTACCTTCATCTCTAGAGCCATGAGCATTACTTTCAGGAGGGTATCCTCGGGCCTGCATCCTTCATACAATGGAGTAACTGCGTCTATCTCCAGTTGATCCAGCTTGGCTTTCTCTCGGGCGGCAGCTCTTGCGTTATCCGTTTGCTTGAGAAGCAGCTCTTGAATATGAGGGTCCTGCACCCAGCCCATCGATGGTCCATCGTCGTCTGCTCCGGCATCTTCATCTTCATGATCATGCCCTTCGTCTTGATCTTCCTCATCATCATGTCTGGCATCTTCTACATGATGACCGTGTACTGCATCACCATCGTGATCATGCCCTGGAGATTCTTCGTCTTCTCGCCCGCCCTCGCCGCGGTGGTTGTCTTGCTGCCCTTCCTCATTTCTTGCCCGGCCCCCATGGACGACTTCATAGTCATCTTCATCACCTTGCCACCGATAGCCATCCATGAAACCACACAAGAGCAGGTGGTCCCGCACCTGTCTGGAATCCGGGTCCGCAATAAGGCTCTTCAGCTTGCATCTTCGACACGGACATCTTATCTCCGTCTCGTTCTTTTGAAGCATCTCGGCCTTCGCAGGGCTCAAAAACCTATTCACGATGCCTTCGGTCATCGTGCGGACCATGATCGCCTGCGGGGTAGAGCAAAACGATATTTTAGAACCAAGAAAAAATTTGGCATGCCTTTGCCTAAAAATAGGACCAACAAGAATGCATAGTGCCAAATTCTCGCCGAAACGGAAATGAATCAACATTCCGGCAAAATATTGGAAACTATCGCATTTCAAATACCGGTACCTGCAAACACAAACATATGCAACACCACAAACATACGTAGATCTAGGTCATAAAAAGTGCATGTGCACGTTGTTGGAGGGGGAAAAAGTAGATCTACAACATAAAGAAAGCTTTCCCCTTACTTACCTATAAAAAAAGGTAATTTAACCACTTAATTTGGGTGAATCTATAGTGCAAATGAGGTGAGGAGGAGGAGGCAGCCGAGACAAGCTTGGAGGAGGAGGTGGAGAGAATGAAGTGGGAAAGTGAGTGTGGTAGGTGGATGTCCAAAATATCTAGCTGATCTCAGGTTACCAATGGCGCACCACCTAAAAATGCGCCATTAGTAACCCTGGTTACTAATGGCGCACCAGTTACGTGGTGCGCCATTACTAGTTTTTCAAAAAAAAAATTGTTAGTAGTGGCGCACCGTGATTGTGGTGCGCCATTACTAGTTTGAACTAGTAATGACGCACTTTACACAGGTGCGCCATTACTAGTTTTGAAAAAAAGTAAAAAAAATATTAGTAGTGGCGCACAGAGCGTGTGGTGCGCCATTACTAGTTAAAACTAGTAATGGCGCACTGTGCCCTGGTGCGCCATTAATAGTTTTGAAAAAATAAAAAAAATAAAATTTGCTAGTAATGACGCACCGTGTGTCTGGTGCGCCATTAGTAATGAGAATACTAATGGCGCACATGTATCTGGTGCGCCACTGCTATATAGCAGTGGCGCACCACATATATTAGCTATAGCCCTTTTCCTAATAGTGTTAGTACCTTTGTATGAGTGGGTTGGGGAAAGGCTGGCATATTGTTTTTCATGGACATGTCAGTGAACAGACATTGATAGACATATTTCTTGTCAGTTTTCAGAGTGTTTTAACTATATATGTTTGCTTGTATTGAGCACTAGACAAAAGTTCTTAATAGCCGAATAATCCAAAAAACAAGCATTGGTAAGACAGCAGTGCTTGTGCACACTGATCACATACGGACAATTTAGCTTTTCTACACATGGACATTATGTTTAGCTTTCATCCTGTCTACTTTTTTGTAATATGCTTCATTGCTTAAAATGGGATCCTTCAGTACTGACAGCAAAATATGATCTGGATGTGCTAACAGAAGTAGGGCTGGAATTCGAGCCGAGTCGAGCCAGCTCGGCTCGACTCGCTAGAGCTTGTTTCGTTAACGAGCTAGCTCGACTCGACTCGTTATTATAACGAGCTCAAATTCAAGATTGGCTCGACTCGTATAACTCGCGAGCTGGCTCGTTTAGCTTGTTAAGCTCGTTAAAGATATGAACATAAAACCCTCATATATTATAAAATGATTATGTATATATTAAACATATATATCACTAAACAATAGTAATTTCCTTGTAACGCATGAGTCTCCTAGGCGGTTGGGTCTTCAACGGCTAGGCCTTGTGTTGTGCGCCTGGGACATAGGGTGCTGAGTGGCTGATTTTCTTTGTATTGGGAGTGGCTGATCTTTTGTACCGAGCCTAACGAGTTACACGAGTACTCGTGAGATTGGCTCGTTTAACTTGATCTATAAACGATCTTAAACTAAAGCTCGGCTCGACTTGTTATTCTTCCAGTTCAAGTCGATTCGAGCCGAGTCACGAGCTACTCGTTTAGCTCGTGAGCTTCGAGCCTTTTTTCTAGCCCTAAACAGAAGCTTATATCATACCCGTGATCTGTGTAAAGATAAACCCTGTGTGCATGCAACTTCAGATAAAAGCCAAGATTGTATGTACAATTTTTTATTTCAGACTACTTGGCACTGTCTATCTGCAGTGCTAGTCCAAAAATTACCAGCCTTTGATTAGTGCTTGTTTCTTTGACGTGGAGTTTCTGCACTTGGGTGCATATGCACCTGGGTGAACAGTAAAATCAAATCAAATAAAATAAATATAAAAAAATGCGAAACTATTTTTGAGACAAACATCATTGAAAGTTTTACAAACATGCAAAATTATGTGGTCAAAAAATATATATGGAGGCCACGGCAAAAAAAACGATGTTCTAAAAAGGGCATTTTTTTAAAAGCACTTTAAAACATCAATTTTTTTGTTCAGACCTACAGCAATGTTTTTCCATCACGAAACTTTGCAAGTTGGTAAAAGAATCAACAATGTTTATCTCCCCAAAAAATCAGAATTTTAATTTTTTTTTGGAATTTACTGTTCATCACAGGTGCATATGCACCCATGAGCAGAACAGCACCTCCGTTGTTTCTTGTATGTCTTTCATCAAACCACTAGGTTAACCTGCCAGCACAAATCTCGAAGCTACTCGATCATATGTACATGGGTGGCATCTATCCCCCGTGGCATGAAACTATTTTCGAATGCTAATTCATGTCGTCAAAAAAGGATTGTACTAGTGTGTTAGCTAGCTAACCTGACATGGCCCACAATCAGTTAACCACCCAATCGCTAAAAAAATGGCCCAAGGCCCAGATCGCAAAAGAGAAACGCTTCATCCTTCTTCTTCTTACTGAAGACACAGTCAGGTTCGGATGCTCTTTTAATGGCGTCTTTGATGGTTATAGGGATAGAGGTGCAGGTGCTCCGTGCTGGCACACAACTGGGAGGGGGCACCTCGAGTTTGGGGGCCCGGGGCAGCCCCCCCCCCCCCCCCCCCCCCCCCCCCCCGCCAGGCCTAAGCTCGGCTGAACAGTAAGATCGTTAAAAAAATAAAAAAATGTTGTGTGAAATTTTGGCAAATGTTTACATAGCTTGCAAAAATTCATCACCATATGACATTCGTGGAAAATGTGACGAGAAAACAAAATCGATGCTCCAAAATATTATTTTCAAACGCATTTGGGAGCATCGATTTTCTATTTTCTTTTTTGCCACATTTTACACTAATGTCATCTGGTCATGAAGTTTTGCAAGCTATGAAAACATTTGTCAAAGTTTCACACAAAAGGAAGATTTTTTACTGTTCACCCAAGCTCACGTGAGTTCGGGATTAGAACATCACTTTCGAAATTCATCCTTTATCGAAAAAATGAGGGACCAATTTGGCTTTTTTTTTCCTTCTCTCTTATTCTCTCATGTTCGATTACTGATTAGGGAACATGCCCAGGAGAACAACAGAACCGATCAATCAGAGAACCAACGCTATAACTGCCCAGAGAGGCGATCTGGCGGGCGAACTATTCCTGCTCTCTCTTGCCGGCAAGGGCGTTGGCAATGGCTCCCCTTCCTTCCGCTTGTCGCTCTGCCGGCAGCGGGGGGTGGGGGATCCCGGTTTCTTCTGTCCGGTCTGTAGATAGGTTTAGGATAGGTATGTCAGGTGACTGCGCTCCGTCGGTGCTGGCGTTCTTCATCGGCGTCGAGGAGCCATGGATTTGTCTTCGAGCGAGTTCCTCAAGACGTCGGTGGAGATCTTTCTCAGGTTCTTGTTTCTTTGGCTTCGTCCGTGTTGCGCCGGCTGCGTCTCCAGCATCATCGTGGAGCTGGAAGTTTGTGTCTTGGAGTCGTGCGGCGCTGTAGCGCCGGGCTTGTCCAAGGGATAGTCCATATGAAGATTTGGCAGTGGAAGATGGTCGCCGGTTCTGGAGTTTTTCGGCGGTTCTGCCAATCGAGATCTTCAAGACCGTGATCCAAGATGTGTGGAGTTTTTCTTCGATTATCAACCCACGTCGACATGTGTGTCGCCACTTGTGACGGCGCCTGTTCAGAGGCTCATAACATAGCTTGGCTGCTATGGCACTATCGTGGGTGTTGGCAAGTTGGAGGCCTATGTCTCTCTCCTCCGGCGAACGCTTCCGCGATGGTGGCGGTTGGATTATTTGGTGATGGTGATGTAAATTTCCTTGTGTGCTGTCTGTCTGGATTGTTTCAGAGAGAAGCCATGTATATTGTATGTTACTACTATTATGAATGAATACATGATTCTTAAAAAAAAATACTGATCAAACATTTGCGCGGATGTTTGAGGAGGCCGGCTGTAGATGCTTTTACTGATGGGGGTGCTCATTGCCAAGCTCCCGCTTAAACGGGCAATCTTCCGGCACTAGACAACATTGCCGATTCCAGCATGAATAATCAGCACTACGTGCGGCACTGCCGTATTTGGCAAGGACGGATCGACCATGATCATCAATCTACCTAATCGCCTTTGTTCATAGTACCGCTGGTGTGGCAGACTGGGATTAACATTGATCGCCGGAGGGAAGAAGCAGACGCAACGAACGCATGCAGGCGACAGAATATATGTCCGCGCCGATTTGCAATAAAGCGCGAAATATCACCCGAGATGCCGTTGATAAAGACTCCCTGGACCAGTCTACACAGATTTGCGTCGACGGTTCTAGCAATCTAGCTAGCCCTTTCCACCTCCCGTTAGCTCGCTGCCGGCGTGGCCCGCCATCGTCCTCGCGATTCCTTCCTCCACGTCGGGCGGTCCTAGCCACCCGGCACCAGAGCCGCCGCAGCCACTGGCATGTAGACCGCGCTGGTCCCAGGCGCTCACCTGTCAGCGGCATGGCGGTGTCGACGAGGCTCCCCGGCTGCTGAGTCTGCGGCGCCGCGCCTTGCCATGGCCATGCACGCAGCGGCATGTCCGACGCACGCTCCCAGCGCTCCCGGCCGCGTGCCGGCACATTTCCCCACACATCTTGTCGTCCTATAAAACCCACACCACACGCGGCTATACTCTGCAGATATCAGACACCAACACAGCTAGCATTAGCATCACCACCAACACCGGACGTGGATTTTTAGAACAGCTGCACCCCGGCCCTGGTATCCTCGCTGTCCAATATTGCTTTAAGATCTGTGCAACACAACTAACTTTTCATATGAAAATTTCTGTTTTTTTTGTTTCTCTCACATAAAAGATGTCTTGAAGTTCAAACCTTTGCAGCGTGGCAAAGCTTTCCATCTAGAATCTAGGATAAATTTTTAAAAAATCATTTTTTGTATATTTATGCTTGACAAAAAATTCTGAAAGATTTATCCTAGATTCTAGATGGAAAGCTTTGCTACGCTGCAAAGGTTTGAACTTCAAAATATGTTTTATCTAAGAGAAACAAAAAAGAGAAATATGTTTGCACGAATCGCGATGCGCAGAATGGATGGCTAGATAAAGAAAGCCGGGGTGCAGCTGTTCTATTTTATATTTTCGCCACCAACACCACCCCCTTAACTGCCAGTGCCAGCTAGCTAGCTTGCAGTTGCTGCCTGCGCTTAGACTTCCAAGCTTGCGATTTGCCTGCATACTCACGCTAGCTTGTCATGGCGCCCGCGTCGAAGGTCATGGGCCACGTCATCAAAGACGGCGGCATTGCCGACTATGCCGTTTACGCGGCCGCGCCGTGTGACGCCTGGTGCGGCGGGCGGCACAGGAAGGCCGAGTCGGACGGCGACGATGATGATGACGACTATGACTGCGCCTGAAGTGCACGTTCGTGCCTGGTCGCCCGGCGAAACGAACCTGGAACCTGCCGGCCAAGAGCTAGTATGAATGTGTCCCACCTAATATATGAGGCAGTGAGGTGTGTTTTTTGTAACCGGGAAGTAGTTCGCGCCGCTTAATTAACCCACCGTGCTCGCTAAATATGCTCAGTTTAGCTATGCCTAGCTAGTTGCCTACTCGTCTAGATATTGAAAGTAGGCTTGTGCTTTTCATCGACTAGCTTGTTATACTGCAATAAAACTGGTATCTTGATCAGTACATCACTGCCTTACTGTTTGTGTTCGTATGTGCTGTTGCTGTGCCGATCATTGCATGCTCCTATATATATATATATATATATATATATATATATATATATATATATATATATATATGCTGGCATAGACTTTTGGTGCTCACTTCACTTGTTTAATTTGCATCTGGGAATGAAGAGTCAACAGGCCAGCTATCCAATTTCATTTTGCGCTGATTTTTCTTGAAGCAGAATTCCCTTTTTTTCACAAGTCTTCTCAGGCTACGATCAATATATTCTTTCTTTCTGGAAGATACGGTTTGCCGAATTTCAATGTTTTATTATCCAACTTGCTAGCTAGCTAGCTAGTAGTAAGATTCTAGATATGATCAATGACATTCTTTTGAACCTATTTATGCATTCAGTTATATGGTGTTCATGCTACTATTTGCATATAAGCATTCGTACTTCTGCATGCCGAACACTTCGATAAGAAGCTCCTGGGTGAAAAAGGAGGAAAAAATTGAGCACCACGGGCAACACATAGAAATTATTGTTTTAAGTTTTTTAGGGAAATTATTGTTTTAAGTTATTATAGCTGCGTTGATCATTTGGATATGTTCATGGCTATTACACAGATGAAAATAAGCGCCACACGCACAATTGGATGCGATGTTTATGGCTACACATGTAGTGTGCGTCTCCTTTAGTCGTTGTGAGGGGTTGCTACACAGGGATGATGTATGTAATAGCTCGACCATTGCATCCTCCGTTGCCATTTCCCCATCGATTATTATTGTACTCTCTCCGTCCGGAAATACTTGTCTTAGGAATGGTTGTATCTAGACTTATTTTAATTATAGATACATACATTTTATCCATTTTTAGGACAAGTATTTCCGAACAGAGGAAGTATAATTTTTCTTCGACAAAGAGTCAAAGGGTAATCCAGTTATTGTCATGTAGCAGCATTTGAAAACACCTGGAAAATAATGTTGCGCCATGTGGTATATATATGTTGGAACTCGCTCATAGAATGGATCACATCAAAATCTCACAAACACAAGCACACACGAAAAACAGCCCGAGAGTGTTACCTCAGCCACCGCCTCCTCCTCATCCAAAACAAAGCTAGGGTTTGTGCCTCTCGCCGGCGCCGCCGCAGGTCCGTCTCGTCTCCCGTGGCCTTAGGGCCATTGGGGCGCGGTGGATCTGGGCAAGGGCCGGAGGGAGGGCTTCGTTGTTAGTCGTTTCTTCGAGTTGTGTTAGGGTTTGTGTCCTGCTCAAGAAGATGAGACGGCGGGCACTAGTAGGAAAAGGGGCTTTTACCCCAGTTTGTAAGGGCCTTTTGTCCCGGTTTTCGAACCGGGACTAAAGGGTCGTTACTAAAGCCCTAACCCTTTAGTCCCGGTTCTTACACGAACCGGGACAGAAGGTCCTCCACGTGGCCGCTGCTGCCAGCCCAGGCAGGGGGGCCTTTGGTCCCGGTTGGTGCCACCAACCGGGACCAATGACCCCTTTAGTCCTGGTTGGTGGCACCAACTGGGACCAAAGGCCTTGTGCTGCCCCGCGTCAAAAGTTTAGTCCAACCTTGAGAGAGCTCGAGAGTGGTTTATAAGCGCTGCTGCGCCCACCCTCTCGAACTCCTCTCAACTACAGGCTTTCGGGCCTAACTGTTCTCTTTGCCTGTGGGGCCTACTGGGCCTTCTGCGGGCCTGAATCCTGGCCCATGGATGGGTTTCTAGTCGTATTCAGGCCGTGGTGGCCCAGTAGGTGTCAGAATTTTTTTCCTCTGTTTTTTTTCTTTTTTGCTTTATTTGTTTTGTTTTGTTTCAACTTACAACAAAAAACTTATTTATTTTATTTCTAATTACTTATGTATTTTATTTTAATTATTTTATTTTTATTTATTTTACTGCTGCTATTTTTATTTATTTTACTGCTGCTATTTTTACTTAATTTATTAAGGTTTATTTATTGTAGTTACTATAGTTTATTTTATTTTATTTTATTAAGGTTTATTTAGTTTTATTTATTTTATTAAGGTTTATTTATTTTATAAATATAAAAAATGAACATAGATGCGCTTATAGAGAAAATTCAACCTAAATTCATAATAAATTTTTATGAAATTTACTGTGAATTTAGGTCAAATTCCCTGTATAAGGGCATCTATTTTCATTTTAAGAGAAGCTTAACAAGGCAGAGAGGGACGGGCTTATAAACTGGTGTGAGCGCCCTTCGGTTGGCGAGGTGGGACTAAACACTGGCCGCAACTAGGACTAGCCCTTTAGTCCCGGTTTGTGGTAGGAACCGGGACTAAAGGGTGGTGGGCCAGGAGCGTGGCCCATTGGTCCCGGTTTGTCCCACCAACCGGGACCAACGGGTCCGGACGAACCGGGACCAATGCCCCCACGAGGCCCGGCAGGCCCCGGGCCGCACGAACCGGGACCAATGCTCACATTAGTCCCGGTTCGTGACTGAACCGGGACTAATGTGAATATTGCCCTGTGACCAAAGCCCAGTTTTCTATTAGTGGGCGTCTCCCTGAAGATGGAATAAAGGTCTCCCCGCCTAACTCCCGTTCCGGTGGTGCGTCTAGCATCGTTGGTGGGCGTGTGGAGGTGTGTCTCCGGCGGATCTATCCTAGGTGGATTTGCTCGGATCCGGTTATTGTTCGTCTATATTCGTGTGTCTTCAGGTTGGATCCTTTCGATATACGTTATTCTTCATCGGCGGCGGTTGTTGTTCTGGTGCGCTGGTCCTATGGGGCCTTAGCACGACGACTTCCCGACTGCCTACTACAACAAGTTGTGCCCAACTCCGGCGAGGGAGGGGCGATGACGGCGGCGCGCCTTCGGCTCGCCTTAGTGCTTGTAGTCGTCGCTAGGTGGTCTATGGATCTGGGTGTAATTTTTATTATTTCTGATGTTCGTTGTACTGCCATAATTGAAGATGAATAGATTGGAAGTATTCTCGCAAAAAAAACAAGCACACACGAAAACTTTCACCAAAGGCACGACTGTGCCTTGTTCTTTTTCTTAAGTATTTTTCTCCTTTTTTTTCCGATACAACCTCACGCCATAGGCACATATACACGTACCAGCCATAAGCACCGACTGGACCTGAACCGACCTAGACCTCGGACCGCTGCAAATCCTAACAGAACATAGTACTTGACTACTTATCTATTCGTAGTAACATTGTTTTAATGCTATGATTAACACACGAGCATATGCCACAGTACTCTACTTCCCATGCTTGCAGCAATCAAACATGCCGACAATTGTTTCTTCAATTACCATCCCCGAAATGTGTATGCACTGACGCAATTGAAGAAACTGTAAGGAAACAGAGGGGATCGGAAATCTAGAATACTAGCAGCCTGTATTCTTGTTGCAATGCAGAATTTAGAATCAATTTTGTCCAACTAAAATGCGCAGAATTCAGAATCAATTATCTTCTACTATAAAGCACGAAATTAAGAATCAATTGTTGAGGCACATCGGGCACGCGGCCTCACTGCAGCTATGGTGGAGCGGCAAAGAACTCGGGACACTAAGCACTAGGCCTTACCGATGATTGCCCATGCGTTGAAAAACGCGCAGACACCTGCGTCGTGCTTATCATTGGTGGCGTTGACCACCTCGCTGGCCTCGGCGCACGAGCTTTTCGGCCTCCTGCGACGGGGAGGCGGACTATGCTAAGAGCTCGGTGAAGAGATAATACATGCAAGAGTTGATCCAACGCGGCGCGGTTGTGACGCCCAACGTTGGCGCGTGACGCCTCCCAAGACTGTGGCCCACTGTGGCTGAGGCCGAGCTATGATGTCGCGAGGATGAGGTTGGTGGTTACCTCTTCCTTGCTGACGAGGACCCGCGACGCCATGGTGTGAGCCGCATCCAGTGCGTGGACCACCTCCCTATTGGCGTCGACCGTCATTGCGTGGTCGAGGCACACGGATTTCTACACGACGTCGATGCAGTGGCCAAGCTTGGTGTGTGCAATCTCTAGATCGCGGAGGTCGACGCACCCGTGTAGTAGCACGCCTGGGACGAAACACTAGTAGAAAAATAGGCTTCCATACGCCCCCATTAGTCCCCAAAATAATCGAACCGCGACAAAAGGGGTCTTTAGTCGCGGTTCGGGAGGAGACCCGCGACCAACTATCTGGGCCCAGCGCGCTCGGTCGACAGCTGGCGGACGGGAGGGGCTTTAGTCCCGGTTGGCCAGGCCAACCGGGACTAAAGGCCCATCCAGCTGGCGGACGGGAGGGGCTTTAGTCGCGGTTGGCCTGGCCAACCGCGACTAAAGGTCCCCGAAGGCCTTTAGTCGCGGTTGGCCAGGCCAACCGGGACTAAAGGCCCATCCCTATATATAGGACTCAGCTCACTTCACAATTTTCAGAAGGGGGTGGTGGGTTTGCTTTTGGTTCCTCCTATGCACACAAGGTGTTCGATGAAATGCCCGAGAGCCTGAAACAAACATGATATGAAGTGTCCGAGCCACACTTGAGCTTTCTCATTTATTTTTCCTCCGCGATCGCGATTAGCAACTTGAACCTTTCATGTGTCATTGATAAAATATGCATGTGTGTAGTTCATTGTTTAATTTGTATTATTTCTAGCTAGTTAGTTTAACAAATGCATGATGGTTAATTATATACTTTATATAATAATAATGCAGATGAATCGGCAATGGATGTACGGTCCCCGAGTCTCCGGCGAGTTCACTAAGGGTTTGAAAGATTTCCTCGTAGTGGCAAATGCGAACAAGCAGCAAGGTTTTATTATCTGTCCATGTGCTGTCTGTAAGAATCAGAAGGGTTACTCCTCCTCAAGAGACGTTCACATGCACCTGCTTCGGCACGGTTTCATGCGAAGCTATAATTGTTGGACCAAGCATGGAGAAAGAGGGGTTAGAATGGAAGAAGATGAAGAAGGGGATGATATCGATGACAACTATCATGATCATTTCGGTGATACTTTCATGGAGGATGATGCTGAAGGTGGGGAAGGGTTAGGTGAAGGTGAAGAAGAGGCACATGATGAGGCCGCTGATGATCTTGGTCGGACCATTGCTGATGCACGGAGACGCTGCGAAACTAACAAGGATAGGGAGAATTTGGATCGCATGTTAGAGGATCACAAAAAGTCGTTGTATCCAGGATGCGACAATAGTCTGAAAAAGCTGGGCTGCACACTGGATTTGCTAAAATGGAAGGCACAGGAAGGTGTAGGTGACTCATCATTTGAAAATTTGCTGAAAATGTTGAAGAATATGTTTCCGAAGAATAACGAGTTGCCCGCCAGTACGTACGAAGCAAAGAAGGTTGTCTGCCCTCTAGGTTTAGAGGTTCTGAAGATACATGCATGCATTAACGACTACATCCTCTACCGCGGTGAATACGAGAATTTGAATGAATGCCCTGTATGCACTGCATTGCGTTATAAGATCAGAGGCGATGACCCTGGTGACGATGTTGAGGGCGAGAAACCCAGGAAGAGGGTTCCCGCCAAGGTGATGTGGTATGCTCCTATAATACCACGGTTGAAACGTCTGTTCATGAACAAAAAGCATGCCAAGTCGTTGCGATGGCACAAAGAGGACCGTAAGTCCGACGGGGAGTTGAGACACACCGCTGATGGAACGCAATGGAGAAAGATCGACAGAGTGTTCAAAGATTTTGCAGCTGACGCAAGGAACATAAGATTTGGTCTAAGTACTGATGGCATGAATCCTTTTAGCGAGCAGAGCTCCAGCCATAGCACCTGGCCCGTGACTCTA
This sequence comes from Aegilops tauschii subsp. strangulata, assembly GCF_002575655.3. Classification (NCBI taxonomy): domain Eukaryota; kingdom Viridiplantae; phylum Streptophyta; class Magnoliopsida; order Poales; family Poaceae; genus Aegilops; species Aegilops tauschii. The sequence continues at coordinate 32,793,629 of NC_053037.3, read as the reverse complement.
TGCATCTACAACCTTCCTCCTTGGTTGTGCATCAAGCGGAAGTTCATTATGATGCCAGTGCTCATCCAAGGTCCAAAGCAACCCGGGAACGACATCGATGTGTACCTAAGGCCATTAGTTGATGAACTTTTACAGTTGTGGGCCAGACCTGGTGTACGTGTCTGGGATGAGCACAAAGGAGAGGAATTTGACCTACGAGCGTTGCTTTTTGTAACCATCAACGATTGGCCTGCTCTCAGTAACCTTTCGGGACAGACAAATAAGGGATACAATGCATGCACGCACTACTTACATGAGACTGAAAGTGTACGCTTGGTTAATTGTAAGAAGAACGTGTACCTGGGTCATCGTCGATTTCTTCCCTGAAATCATAACGTAAGAAAGAAAGGCAAGCATTTCAACGGCAAGGCAGATCACCGGCCGAAGCCTGCGGAACGTACTGGTGCTGAGATATTTGATATGGTCAAGGATTTGAAAGTCATCTTTGGAAAGGGTCCTGGCGGACAATCAGTTCCGCGGGGAGTTGACGGGCACGCACCCATGTGGAAGAAGAAATCTATATTTTGGGAGCTAGAATATTGGAAAGTCCTAGATGTCCGCTCTGCAATCGACGTGATGCATGTTACGAAGAATATTTGCGTGAACCTGCTAAGCTTCTTGGGCGTGTATGGGAAGACAAATGATACAAAGGAAGCACGGCAGGACCAGCAACTTTTGAAAGACCCAGATGACCGGCATCCGGAATGGTTTCAAGGTCGTGCCAGCTACGCTCTTACCAAAGAAGAGAAGGTCATTTTTGTTGAATGCCTGAGCAGTATGAAGGTCCCGTCTGGCTTCTCGTCGAATATAAAGGGAATAATAAACATGGCAGAGAAAAAGTTCCAAAACCTGAAGTCTCACGACTGCCACGTGATTATGACGCAATTGCTTCCGATTGCTTTGAGGGGGCTCCTACCGGAAAATGTTTGAGTAGCCATTGTGAAGCTATGTGCATTCCTCAATGCAATCTCTCAGAAGGTAATCAATCCAGAAGATCTACCAGGGTTACAGAACGATGTGGTCCAATGCCTTGTCAGTTTCGAGTTGGTGTTCCCACCATCCTTCTTCGATATTTTGACGCACCTCCTGCTCCACCTAGTCGAAGAGATTTCCATTCTCGGTCCTGTATTTCTACACAATATGTTCCCCTTTGAGAGGTTCATGGGACTATTAAAGAAATATGTTCGTAACCGTGCTAGGCCAGAAGGAAGCATCGTCAAGGGCTATGGAAATGAGGAGGTAATTGAGTTCTGTATTGACTATGTTCCTGACCTTAAGCCGATTGGTATTCCTCAATCGCGGCACGAGGGGAGACTAAGTGGAAAAGGCAAGATCGGAAGGAAATCCACGATATGTATGGACGGTCATTCTATGACTGAAGCACACCACACAGTTCTGCAAAATTCCAGCTTGGTGGCTCCGTACTTCGAGCAACACAAGAATATTTTACGCTCGGACAACCCGGGGAAGCCTGAATCCTGGATTAGAAAGGCCCACATGGAGACTTTCGGCAGTTGGTTGCGAAAACATTTAATGAATGACAATGATGATGTTGGAGATCAGCTGTCATGTTGGCCAAGAAACCATCTTCGACTATAATGATTTTCCAAGGGTACGAGATAAATGGGAATACATTTTACACCATCGCCCAAGATAAAAAGAGCACCAACCAAAACAGTGGTGTCCGCTTTGATGCAGCAACCGAGAATGGGCGAAAGGTCACATATTATGGTTACATAGAGGAGATATGGGAACTTGACTATGGACCCTCCTTTAAGGTCCCTTTGTTCCGGTGCAAATGGTTCAAGCTAACAGGAGGTGGGGTAAAGGTGGACGAGCAATACGGAATAACAATGGTGGATTTCAACAATCTTGGTTACCTTGACGAACCATTCGTCCTTGCCAAAGATGTCGCTCAGGTTTTTTATTTGAAGGACATGAGTAGCAAACCGAGGAAACGGAAAGATAAGAAAATGATCAGTACATCATGCGATGATCCAAAGCGCCACATTGTTCTTTCAGGGAAAAGAAACATCGTGGGAGTGGAGGACAAGACAGACATGTCAGAAGATTATAATATGTTTGGTGAAATTCCGCCCTTCAAAGTGAACACTGACCCAAGCATTAAGTTAAATGATGAGGATGCTCCATCGTAAGCAAGCAGGGACACAAGGGAAGAATTGATGTGTAATAATTTATTGTACCAAACTTCGTTGAATGGATCATGTGAATTTTTTTGATATATTATTTGTATTTTTAAGATTTTAAAATGAATTAGTTTTATTTTTCTGATTTTTTTGATATATAATTGTATTTTTAAGATTTTAAAATGAATTAGTTTTATTTTTCTAATTTTTTTGATATATTATTTGTATTTTCAAGATTTTAAAATGAATTAGTTTTATTTTCCTGATTTTTTGATATATAATTGTATTTTTAAGATTTTAAAATGAATTAGTTTTATTTTTCTGATTTTTTTGATATATTATTTGTATTTTCAAGATTTTAAAATGAATTAGTTTTATTTTTCTGATTTTCTTGATATATAATTGTATTTTTAAGATTTTAAAATGAATTAGTTTTCTTTTTGTGATTTTTTTGATATATTATTTGTATTTTCAAGATTTTTAAATGAATTAGTTTTATTTTTCTGATTTTTTGATATATTATTTGTATTTTCAAGATTTTAAAATGAATTAGTTTTATTTTTCTGATTTTTTTGATATATATAATTGTATTTTTAAGATTTTAAAATGAATTAGTTTTATTTTTGTGATTTTTTTGATATATTATTTGTATTTTCAAGATTTTAAAATGAATTAGTTTTATTTTTCTGATTTTTTTGATATATAATTGTATTTTTAAGATTTTAAAATGAATTAGTTTTATTTTATATGAAAAAGGACCTTTAGTCGCAGTTGGGGAGGCGGACCGCGACTAAAGGTACCCTTTAGTCGGGGTTGGTGTCCCCAACCGCGACTAAAGGCTCTTTCTGCGCGGGAACGAAAGCGGCTCCAAAACCCTTTAGGCCCGGTTGGGGAGGCGGACCGCGACTAAAGGTACCCTTTAGTCGCGGTTGGGGTCCCCAACCGCGACTAAAGGGTACCTTTAGTCGCGGTCCGCCTCCCCAACTGGGACTAAAGCTTTTCCTATATAAGTGTGGCACTTAGGATTTTTCCACATTCTTCCCCGACGCTTCGACGCCGCCAGGCTGCTCCTCGTCGCTGTCGCCGTTGCCGCGCCCTGCCCCGTCGCCGCCCGCTCCTCCTCGCCGTCGTCAACGCCTCCCCGACCTCGCCCTGCCCCAGTGAGCGGCGACGCCCTGCCCCAGTGAGCTCCGACGCCCTGCCCCGTCGCCGCCCGCTCCTCCTCGCCGTCGCCAACGCCCGCCGTTGCCCCTGCCCCTGCCGCCGCCGCCGCCTGCCTCCCGCCGCTGCCCTGCCCCTGCCGCCGCCTGCCTCCCGCCGCCCGCCCGCCGCCGTCCTCCTCAAACAAAGAAAAGGAAGAACAAAAGGAAGAAGAAAAGGAAAAAGAAAAGAAAATAAGAAAAGGAAAAAGAAAATAAGAAAAGGAAAAAGAAAATAAGAAAAGGAAAACAGAATAAGAAAAGGAAAAAGAAAATAAGAAAAGGAAAAACAGAATAAGAAAAGGAAAAAGAAAAGGAAGAAGAAAAAGAAAATAAGAAAAGGAAGAAGAAAAGGAAAAAGAAAATAAGAAAAAGAAAAGAAAATAAGAAAAGGAAAAACAGAAAAAGAAAAGGAAAAAGAAATAAGAAAAGGAAGAAGAAAAGGAAAAAGAAAAGGAAGAAGAAAAGGAAGAAGGAAGAAGAAAAGGAAGAAGAAAAGGAGGAAGAAAAGGAAGAAGAAAAGGAAGAAAAGTAAGAAGAAAAGGAAAAAGAAAAGGAAGAAGAAAAGGAAGAAGAAAAAGAAGAAGAAAAGGAGGAAGAAAAGGAAAAAGAAAAGGAAGAAGAAAGGGAAAAAAGAAAAGGAAGAAGAAGAAAAGGAAACCCTAAACCCTAAAAAAAAACTTCTATGCAAATTAGTGCTCAATAATTTTATTTTTTAATTCCTCCTCCTCTATGTTCCCTTAATCTTATTTTTTAATTCCTTTATACTTAAAGAATTTTTACTACATGCAGGAGTGACATATGGCGGACGATAGAGCCGAGCCGCTTAGGGATCCGGAGGCTGAACGTTATTTAATGGGCATCATCAACAACAAGATTCCTTATGTGCCGGGCTCAAAATATGAGCAAGAAGAGGATGTAGTCTCTTCTTTTCTGAACCTTGACGGTGGAACAGACATTGTCGATGATCAAGAAGGTGAAGGAACAGACATTGTCGATGATCAAGAAGATGAAGGAACGGACATTGTCGACGGAGGTCAACCGTCAACAAACGACGATCTCGAATTGCAAGTAGCAACCACCTCCAGCGAGGTATATATATACATTGAGCCTCTCGTGATACAAACTTACTGAAATGTGAATACATATGTATTAACGCGTGCGACTCTCTTTCTTTTTTTAGCCCTCAGCCGGATCGAGTACGACAAAGCATGGCAAATCCAAGGCGATGAAAACAGGAGAAACATATGCCATTGAGTTTGTCAGTGAAACCGGCAAGCCCCTATAGCACACCTCAAAGTTTATCAACCAATGCGGAGTCGTTGTTAGAGACAACGTCCCGATCACCGTCCAGGAATGGAAGGAGCCAAAGAAGGCACGTCTTGGTTTCAGTTTTGTCGATAAGAGAACGAGAAAGGATTGCTGGAGAAAGCTTATGGAACATTTCATTCTACCTCCGGAATACAACAAAGTCGATGAATTCGGTAACGAGGTTCCGGGTGGACGTGAGAGGACGAGGCTAGTTAAAGAGTTCGCTCTTCAGAAGATGGGCGAAGCATTCCGGAACTTCAAGAAAAATTTAACCCGTGACTATGTCAACAAGGGCAAGACTCCGGATTTCAATTGACAACATGAGAAACTGAAAGATGATTGGCCAGAATTTGTGAGGCAAAAGCAATCGGAGCATTTCAAGGAAATATCGAAAAAAATAAGGATAATGCGAGTAAGAAAAAGTTCCATCATATTATGGGGCCAGGAGGATACCGCCTTTCGGAGCCTAGGTGGCAGAAGATGGAGGAGGACCTGAGGGTGCGAGGAATCCCTCTAGGTACAGAGGGATGGGACCCAAGAGCCAAAAGCTGGTGGTACGGGCATGGGGGATCGCTAGACCCGGAGACAGGGGTGTGTGTTCACCGGCAGAAAAAGTTTGCTCCCACCCAAGCCCTTATTGACGCAATGACCCAAGCTCAAGAGGGCTTGATCAAGTTCAACAGAGAAAAAGACGCACTGACAACAGCCCTCGGGAATGATGAACACGGAGGACGTGTACGAGGCAAAGGCAAAGTTCCGTGGAAAGTAGGGTTTTCCCAGGACAATGACCCGTACTGTTACAGAAGCCGTAAGAGAAAGACGGACCGGGATGCAGATCTTATGGCGAAGTTTGCATCGGAACTCCATGAGTTGAAGCAGACCGTGCATGAACTAGTAAAAGAAAAATCGGCTGCAGGGCCGCATGAAGATCATGAAGCGGATCGCGGAAGCCAGCAGCGGAGAAGCAGCGTGGCTTCCACGGATGCCCCGCCTGGTGCTAGTGCACCGATGATCGAGATTCGTGCACCGGAGCCTCACTACCCCGTGGATGATGTAAAGGAGATGAAAGAATGTGATCTGCATTATCCCGTGGGGAACGTTTCCACGAAGGTAGCTAGCGGCATTGCTTTACCCTGTACACCTGGAGCACTCCACCACAACAACCCCATTGCATATGGCTATGCTCGTGTCACGGTGGAAGACATAGTCCAAGGGTTTGAGGACCTGGAGATTGACAAAGCTACACCCGAAGGGGAGAGAAGACTTGGAGATGTCAAGCGCCAGATCATTCTATGGAAAAAGAAGTACATAGTGTTTCCAGGCGAGGCGCCAAGGCTAGCAAGTCCACCCCCTCCGATGGTGGTGGTGGTGGCGGTGGTGGCGGTGGTGGTGGTCGTGGTGGTTCACCTACACCTCCTTCACGCCATTCGACGCCGTCCCCCGATCCACAACCTCCGGCGGGTACGATGCCCCCCAATCCTCCTCCGGCGGGTACGACGCCCCCCAATCCACCTCCGGCGAAGAAGCAGAAGCAGGCGGACAGCAAGGAAACCCGCTCCTGGACTATTAACCCGGACCGTTATGTACCTAAGACCACAAGGGTACCGGAGCCATCACTGAAGCCTCTCCTCCCAAGGCCTTGGGAACTTAGTGAAGCTGAAACCAAATTGGCCGCGTCTGCTGATTATGAGAAATGGAAGGCGGATATGAAGGCGATAAAAGAGCCTGAGCCCAAGCAAGTATTCACTGAGAAGCAAAAGAAGTGGGCTAAGGATTTTTTGACGACACCGTCCCAAGCCGAGCTGAATATGCCTGACGACTATGGACATGAACTTCGTAGGCAAGCAAAAATATTGAAGGAGGAGAAAGAAGAAAGTAAAAAAAGCGGGAAACAAGTTGACTAGCTCGGGATGCAGAAGAAACAATCGACCCCCCGCTCATAGTGAAAGCCGGTCCGGAAGAGGACCCCGAGATCATAGCAGCTGCGGCAGCACTTGGATTGACTGTAGCGAGTGCCATGAAACAAGCGTCCGAGATGGGTTTGACTCTTCGTGCCTTCTTAGGCCTTGAGGATGCGCCAGTATGTGAGATAGCATTACAATATGTGCGGAATGGGCCTCTCGTCGAGCCTGCGCGGGAAAAGAGTCTACCACCACAAATGCGAAATCTGCTACGTTGGTACAAGCAATTCATAACATGGGCCGACAAAGAATATGTTTATGCGGATGTTACAGAGGAGCATCACACCAAACGGTACTCTGTACAAGTTCATATGAGTGAATTGTTCCAGCTGTTCAATCTGCGCGACCTCGACAAATCTATGCTGAGTTGCTACGTTCTGTAAGTGATTTATTTCTACCTCATCTCGTTCTTCATTGCCTGCACTATATATATATATATATTGTCCTAACTATATTGTTGCGTACGCTATTATGCAGATTGAAGATTTGGGAATGCAAAATAAGAAACATCCATGATGTTGGGTTCATTGACCCACATATCGTTAATGGACATGTGTTACAAAATCACCCCGAAGACGTGGAGAAAGACTTGTACAAGTTTCTTAGAAAGCATCAACTCAAAAGTCATATTCTATTTCCTTACCATTTTGGGTGAGTGTTTCTCTCTTGTGCCCATTCTCTTTTGTTTACTCCATGCATGGTATGTCTAATCGATGAGTTATGCATGACGCATGTAACGTGTCCGCAGGTTCCACTGGATTCTGCTAAATATTGAACTTCACACCTCCAGAGTTCTAATCATGGACTCTATGGATTCGGATCCAAAGCGTTGGGCCGACATGAGAAAAATGCTGCAAAAGTAATTATTTTCAATCATTTGAGCTCTATATCGATCGGTCTCTTTCGTTCATTTCCTAATATCAAGTAACTAATAACTCCCTTGTTCATTTAATTTTCTTTGCCCTGTAGGGTTTGGAGACGGTTCTCAGAAGAAATTGTCGGTGAATTCAAACATGAGCTAGATTTCACAAGGTTAGTTAATGTGGATAAGCAGCCACCGGGGACCAATCTATGTGGATACTATGTTTGTGAGAACATCCGGAGACACACCTCTGAGCGGAAGGCATCGGATAGCGTGCGGAACGCGACGGATAACTTGTGGACGAGGCTTAGTCCAGAAGCTCGCTTCCGACCAATTCAAGAAGAATTAGCAGGATTTTTCATGAGGGAAGTCATCAATCCTAAAGGAGAACACTATACCGAGGACGAAGAAATTTATATGCATACCCGAGATTGAAACTTGTTCGAAGTTGTATATGGTCATCCATCCTAATTGTGTATGGAAACTTGTTCGAAGTTGTATATGGTCACCCGTGATTGAATATATATTATATATTCCTCTTGAATTCTTCTTGTTTGAAATTTCATATGCATGTATATAGTAGCATAGAATATGTGTACTGAAACTTCATCAAAATTAAAATAAAACACAAAATAAAATATAAAAGAAATAAAACACTACAAATTAAAAAGAAACCAGGTTTAGGGGGGCTAAAACCCTAAACCTGCGGAGGAGGCCTTTAGTCCCGGTTAGCCACGAGAACCGGGACTAAAGGTCCTCCGCCCCGACGGACCCCTGGCGGCCACGTGGACGGGCCTTTAGTCCCGGTCGGTCACGAGAACCGGGACTAAAGCCTTTAGTCGCGGTTCGTAAGAGGCGCGACTAAAGGGGGGGGGGTCTTTAGTCGCGCATATTTAGTCCCGGTTGCACAGCCGGGACTAAAGGCTGTTGCGAACCGGGACTAAAGGGCTTTTTTCTACCAGTGAAAGAGTTTAGGGACCTCCATGTATCATCTTGGTCTCTCAGCCGCTTGTGCCGGGGTGCACTCACAAGGCTGGTCCAAACCTTTGTGATTTGAAAACATTCATTTTTTATACTAAACTGGTATACTTATTTAAATAATTGTAGTATATTATAATTTTAGTTAGCATAATTAATATTATATTACCTAACTATCATAGTTAACCATATAACAATGTATTCTCTATTATACGGTTACAATGTTGTCATTCAAAATTTTATTCTGCCAATTCTAAATTGCACAGGTTATCTTTCATGTTCAAAAAGACTTTTTAAATTAATTTTGAAAATTGCATAAATTTAGTGTATACACAAATATTTGGAGGCATGTGATTATGTTCATATATTTTAATATTACTGGGTATCATGGCAGAGATTTTTAAATGATACTTCTCCGTTCACAAATGTAATATGTTTTTGATATTTCAATATGGACTATATACAGACTAAAGGTGTCAAAAAAAACAATACAGAGACTAAAATGAGTGAACAAACATAATGCAATGTCTCTGTATACATCTCAGTCACAAAAAAGTTAGAACATTCTATATTTGTGAACAGTGCGAGTCCACACGAACAAATATCTTAATAGTGGTTTCTAGTATATAGTAGATGAGCATTTTCATAGAAATTATAGGGCATGGCAAATTTGACTTGCAAGTTGGGCTCTGTAATAAGTTGAAAACATGTGCATTCTTGTATTCAAATTAGCACCATTAGTGGAATCATCAGAGAACATAAAATGTTGAAAACTTGTGGATTCTTAGCCAAGAAAATGCAGTCTGACCTACGAATTAGCACCATTAGTGCAATGGTCGTGGTCTTGTAACCCGAAATATTCTCATGATATGCCGAGAAGTAAAAGTGGCATATACGAATGTCCGAAGGCCTGGTCGGCCCTTTTATGAAACGTCCGGCCTAGTCGGCACCGGGTTCATAGTAAAGTGTCCCAAAATCTGTCCGGCCTCATCGGTCGCGAACAAAGCGTGTCCAGCCTCGTCGGTCAGGACATGAATGATTCCTGGCGTCGTCAGTCGCGGAAATTGAAAAGATCTCCAGGCCTCGTCGGCCAAGGAGAAATATGCCTAGTCTCGTCGGCCTGGACAGAGATGGATAATTCCGGCCTCGTCGGTCGTGAAAAAGGAATATGATGTAAGACTTTCTATGAAATATCCAGCCTCTTCGGTACCGAATACTCAAACAAAATGCGTTGGCACTATTAAATATTTGGCAATGTCACGAGCAAATTAATCTCTCTGAGTGTCAATTTAAATCATGGAGCTAAGCTCCTGAACGCACCAATCGATCGCCAAATGATCTTGAGTATGCCATTATATACGTACCTCGTCATAGATGAGATCCATATAAAAACATGTGATTACTTCTCTATGCATCACTCGATCTGGTGGTTCTGGACTCTGAGGCGGCTGGATCAATATTTCGTCGACTCGCCTAGGGTTTTGGGAATATTGGGGTATTTATAGAGCAAAGAGGCGGTCCGGGGGGCACCCGAGGTGGGCACAACCCACCAGGGCGTGCCTGGGCCTCCTGGCGCGCCCTGGTGGGTTGTGCTCTCCTCGGAGCACCCCCCAGGCGCAGCCAGGGCCCATTATGTGTCTTCTGGTCCATAAAAAATCTTCGTGGAGTTTCGTTGCATTTGGACTCCGTCTGATATTGATTTCCCGCGATGTAAAAAACATGCAGAAAACAACAACTTGCACTTGGCACTATATCAATAGGTTAGTACCAAAAAATGATATAAAATGATTATAAAGCATCCAAGATTGATAATATAACAGCATGGAACAATAAAAAATTATAGATACGTTGGAGACGTATCAGGGGACGCGTGCAATATTCGAGAAATTTATTGCTCTGCTAGGGTTTCAGCGCCGGAAATTGCAGATCAGGAAGGCGGCACATGAAATCATGCCTGGTAGCGGCACGGGAAATGATTTTTGATGTCCTTGTGGCATGCCTAGGCCTCGCACAGATGAGGAAGGATTGTCATTTCCGAGTGTAGCTCTCAGTATGTGCAGCATTTTCGAGTGCTGCTCTCGGGATAACGTAAACTAGATCCTAGGTTTTATCCTTTACCGAGTGTGACTCTCGGAAAAGGTGTAAACCCTAGATCTAGGTCTTGTATCTTTACCGAGAGCCGCACCGATAGACTCTCGGTAAAGGTCGACGAACACGTAACTCCCCGCGCGGTCTCTTCTCTCTGACTTCTCTCTCTACCACGCCCCACCGGCGCCCCTCCCCCCCGCCCCACCGGCGCCCCCACCACCTCCGAGCCGGCGCCCCCCGCCCCCTCCGACGGCCCCACCACCACCGAGCCGGCGCCCCCACCACCATCGAGCCGGCGCCCCCAACCCCGCCGGCGCCACCCCCCCAACCCCGTCGACGCCCTCCCCCCAACCCCGCCGGCACCACCTCCCCCTCTCGGTGAGCTTCGTCTCCCCACTAGTAGAAAACAGGGCTTTGGTCACAGGGCAGTATTCACATTAGTCCCGGTTCAGTCACGAACCGGGACTAATGTGAGCATTCGTCCCGGTTCGTGCGGCTAAGGCATTAGTCCCGGTTCACCTGGGCCCTTTAGTCCCGGTTGGTGCCACGAACCGGGACTAAAGGGTGCGATGCCCATTAGTCCCGGTTGGTGCCACCAACCGGTACTAATGGGCTTTGAGGCATTAGTACCGGTTCATGGCACGAACTGGTACTAAAGGTCCCATTTTCAAACTCTACCCCCCCCCCCTCCGTGGACCGCCTTTTCAGTTTTAGAAAAAACAAAAGAAAATGATGGAAATGTCAAAAAAATAAAATAAAATAAATTTCCCATGTGATATGTGGTCTAGTTGTTGGGAAAATTTACAAATATGAATTTCGACTTTATTTGCAAAATCTCTCTGGAATTTGTAAAATGGGCGTAACTTTTGCATACGAACTCGGATGAAAAAGTTTTTTATATGAAAAATCATCTACTCGAAAAGTTACATCCGAATTTAACCGGAGGAACCCCATTAAACATTTTCAAAATCCTCAAAAACCTAACAGAAAAAAGTTACGGGGCTTTTAAGATCTAGAGTGGAAAAATTCGAAAAAATTTCAAACTTACTAGTGGCGCACCATTTGCTAGGTGCACACGAGTAACAGAAAAAAAATATAGTTTCAATTTTTTTTGGAAAAAATGTGGTCAAATGTGGTCAAACTGTGGTCAAACAATGGTCAAACTAATTATTCTAGAATATTAGTGTTACTAAATAATTATTTCAGTTATTTTGAATTTTGGTCAAATCTGGTCAAACTGTGGTCAAACTGTGGTCAAACAATGGTCAAACTAATTATTCTAGAATATTAGTGTTACTAAATAATTATTTCAGTGGTTTTTAATTTTGGTCAAATCTGGTCAAACTGTGGTCAAACTATGGTCAAACAATGGTCAAACGAATTATTCAAGAAATATTAGTGTTACTAAATAATTATTGTTTTTTAAAACAATAGTTTCAAACTCAAACAGTGAAATGTGTCACTTCATGCTCAAGCAAAATTCCTGCGGGTTAATAGGATTGACATCTTACTTTTGTCAGGAAAACAACAAGTGCAGACTTGGAAACGAGGGAGAATAGAACCCGGAAGTTAAACGTGCTCAGGCTGGGGGAGTGGGAGGATGGGTGACCGTTCGGGAAGTTAGATGATTTAGAATGATGAGGGGTGATTAGAGATTAGAGGATAAATTGAGCAGTGATGAGGGGTGATGATTAGATATTAGAGGTTAAAATAATTCAGAAATTTGAAAATCAAAAAAAAATTCAAAAAAAAAATCACAAAATTTCCTTTAGTCCGCTCCACGTGGCCGCGGCCTTTAGTCCCGGTTCGTGTAAGAACCGGGACTAAAGGGGAGAGGCATTAGTAACGACCCTTTAGTCCCGGTTCAAAAACCGGGACTAAAGGGCCTTACCAACCGGGACTAAAGCCCCTTTTTCTACCAGTGCCCCTCCCCGATCTTGTATGTATGCATGAATGTATGTATGGATGCATGGATTTTTATATGGATGCAAGGACTGATGGATGCATGGATGTATGAATGTATATATGTATGTATTAATGCATGGACTTTTTTGTAGTAATTTTTTTGTAGTTTTTGTATGTATCAATATATAGATGTATGTATGTATGTATGTATGTATGTATGCATGAATGCATAGATGGATGCAAAGAAGGATGGATGAATGTAGATAATTGTTGATTTTTTTTGTATAGATAATTGTTGATGCATCTATTAGTTCTTGTTGTTTGTATGGATGCTATGGAGGTCACCCCGATGATATTTGACAGATGTCGATTGTTGTCGTAGGGGGGTCGCGCTTCCTCTGTTCCTCCCCTGTGATCTTTTCATAGTAGGAGGAATAGAGGAAGAGCGACCATCACTGACAGTCGATGATAGTTGTTTTTTTTGAGGAAGAAAATCGACTTTCGACGATGGTGGTCAATCTGGGCGAGTTCTTCTTGTGATATACATTTGTCACGCACGATGGACTCGCCCAACTTGACCATCACCGAAAGTCGAAATATCCGTGAGATAGTGTCCACCAAATATACCACCACCAGAAAGAGTTTCACCATATCGTTAGAGAGATGAGAGTTGTTGGAGGAACAAAATCGACTTTTGACGATTGCGGGCGATTCGGGCGAGTTCTTCTTGTGATATACATTTGTCACGCACGATGAACTCGCCCAGCTCGACCATCACTGAAAGTCGAAATATCCGTGAGATAGTGTCCACCATATATACCACCACCAGAGGGAGTTCCACCATATATACGTGTGAGAGATGAGAGTTGTTCTTAGAGAAAGAAAATCGTCTTTTGCCGATGGCGGTCGATCTGTGCGAGTTCGTCCTGTGATATACATTTTTCACGCACGATGGACTCGCCCAACTCGACCATCACAGAAAGTTGAAATATCCGTGAGATAGTGTCCATCATGATTAATTTGCTTAGAAGTAATCTTTGATGTTTGATTCTTATGCTATTTTTCGTTGTGTGATGAAAGGTGTTAGCATCGGTCGATTTCACGGTCAAGGAGAAGCTTGCCGAGGACTGCTTGGCGGCGCTCATTGGGAAGCACCCGCAGTTGATCCTAATAAAGTATTTTGAGGACCTGACCAAGAAGAATCCACCAGCTAAGGAGAAGAAGGCCCCACCACGTAAGGAGTGTGGCGGCTCGATGCCATTGAGTCCACCGACGTACATTCCCAACGACGCTTGGTCCTCCATCGTGGGGGATGCCTCGACGTGCTCTGACTCCACGATCACCGGTTTCACCGACTACACCTCCGAGTAGTCCATCTAGATAGTTTGGCGTTGATTTAGTGATATTGCCATGTAGGTGCTGATATGGACTTCTTAGATTTCCGCTTGCGATGCTTTTGATTGTATGAGTGATGAACGCTTACGTGGATTATGCAAGGCCCCACACCCCTGGTCAAGGCGCACCAAGATCCCACCTTAGAAGGAATAAGATCATATCCCGAAGGGATAAGATCAAGATCCATAAAAAAGGGGGATAACAATCGGTGGGGAAGGGAAATGATGGGATTTCTTTCCCCCACCTTTGCCAACGCCCCAATGGACTTGGAGGGCAAGAAACCAGCCCCCTCCACCCCTATATATAGTGGGGAGGCGCATGGGAGCAGCACCCCAAGCCCTGGCGCCTCCCTCCCTCCCGTGACACCTCTTCCTCCCCGCTTGCGCTTGGCGAAGCCCTTCCGGGATCCCGCTACTTCCACCACCACGCCGTCGTGCTGCTGGATCTCCATCAACTTCTCCTCCCCCCTTGCTGGATCAAGAAGGAGGAGACGTCCCCGTTCCGTACGTGTGTTGAACGCGGAGGTGCCGTCCGTTCGGCGCTAGGATCATCGGTGATTTGGATCACGACGAGTACGACTCCATCAACCCCGTTCTCTTGAACGCTTCCGCGCGCGATCTACAAGGGTATGTAGACGCACTCCCCTCTCTCTTGTTGCTAGTCTCTCCATAGACTGATCTTGGTGATGCGTAGAAAATTTTGAATTTCTGCTACGTTCCCCAACAGTGGCATCATGAGCTAGGTCTATGCGTAGATTCTATGCACGAGTAGAACACAAAGTAGTTGTGGGCGATGATTTGTTGAATTTGCTTACCGTTACTAGTCTTATCTTGATTCGGCGGCATTGTGGGATGAAGCGGCCCGGACCGACCTTACACGTACTCTTACGTGAGACAGGTTCCACCGACTGACATGCACTTGATGCATAAGGTGGCTAGCGGGTGTCTGTCTCTCCCACTTTAGTTGGATCAGATTCGATGAAAAGGGTCCTTATGAAGGGTAAATAGAAATTGGCATATCACCGTTGTGGCTTTTGCGTAGGTAAGAAACGTTCTTGCTAGAAACCCATAGCAGCCACGTAAAACATGCAACAACAATTAGAAGACGGCTAACTTGTTTTTGCAGGGTATGCTATGTGATGTGATATGGCCAAAAGGATGTGATGAATTATATATGTGATGTATGAGATTGATCATGTTCTTGTAATAGGAATCACGACTTGCATGTCGATGAGTATGACAACCGGCAGGAGCCATAGGAGTTGTCTTAATTTATTGTGTCACCTGCGTGTCAATGAAAACGCCATGTAATTACTTTACTTTATTGCTAACCGTTAGCCATAGTAGTAGAAGTAATAGTTGGCGAGACAACTTCATGAAGACACGATGATGGAGATCATGGTGTCATGCCGGTGACGAAGGTGATCATGCCGCGCCTCGAAGATGGAGATCAAAGGCGCAAGATGATATTGGGCATATCATGTCACTTTATGATTTGCATGTGATGTTTGTCATGTTTACATCTTATTTTCTTAGAACGACGGTAGCATAAATAAGATGATCCCTCACTAAAATTTCAAGAGATGTGTTCCCCCTAACTGTGCACCGTTGCGAAGGTTCGTTGTTTCGAAGCACCACGTGATGATCGAGTGTGATAGATTCTAACGTTCGCATACAACGGGTGTTGACGAGCCTAGCATGTACAGACATGGCCTCGGAACACAAGCAAAACACTTAGGTTGACTTGACGAGCCTAGCATGTACAGACATGGCCTCGGAACACAAGAGACCGAAAGGTCGAACATGAGTCGTATAGTAGATACGATCAACATGGAGATGTTCACCGATGATGACTAGTCCGTCTCACGTGATGATCGGACACGGCCTAGTCGATTCGGATCATGTATCACTTAGATGACTAGAGGGATGTCTATCTAAGTGGGAGTTCATTAAATAATCAGATGAACTTAATTATCATGAACATAGTCAAAAGGTCTTTGCAAATAATGTCGTAGCTTACGCTTTAGTTCTACTAAGATATGTTCCTAGAGAAAATTTAGTTGAAAGTTGATAGTAGCAATTATGCGGACTGGGTCCGTAAACTGAGGATTGTCCTCATTGCTGCACAGAAGGCTTATGTCCTTAATGCACCGCTCGGTGTGCTGAACCTCGAGCGTCATTTGTGGATGTTGCGAACATCTGACATACATGTTTTGATGACTACGTGATAGTTCAGTGCGTAATGTTGAACGGTTTAAAATTGTGGCACCAAAGACGGTTTTGAAACGTCGCAGAACATATGAGATGTTCCAAAGACTGAAATTGGGATTTCAGACTAGTGCCCACGTCAAGAGGTATGAGACCTCTGACAAGTTTCTTAAGCCTGCAAACTAAGGGAGAAAAGCTCAATCGTTGAGCATGTGCTCATATTGCCTGAGTACTACAATCACTTGAATCGAGTGGGAGTTAATCTTCCAGATGAGATAGTGATGGTTCTCCATAGTCACTGCCACCAAGCTATTAGAACTTTGTGATGAACTATAACATATCAGGGATAGACATGATGATCCTTGAGCAACTCGCGATGTTTGACACCGCGAAAGTAGAAATCAAGTAGGAGCATCAATTGTTGATGGTTAGTAAAACCACTAGTTTCTAGAAGGGCAAGGGCAAGAAGGGATACTTCATGAAACTGGAAATCAGTTGCTGCTCTTGTGAAGAAACCCAAGGTTGAACCCAAACCCGAGACTAAGTGCTTCTGAAATGAGGGGAACGGTCACTGAAGCAGAACTACCCTAGATACTTCGTAGATGAGAAGGCTGGCAAGGTCGACAGAAGTATATTTGATATACATTATATTAATGTGTACTTTACTAGTACTCCTAGTAGCACCAGGGTATTAGATACCGGTTCGGTTGCTAAGTGTTAGTAACTCAAAATAAAAGCTGCGGAATAAACGGAGACTAGCTAAAGGTGAGATGACGATATGTGTTGGAAGTGTTTCCAAGGTTGATGTGATGTATAAGAAGAACAGCCCACTCACCTACGTGTGAGCAAAACAAATAATGCCCACACACCTTTTTTTCCCTCCCGATCCCTCTCACACGCGTGCGTGTGGGCGAAATAGATAACGCCCACACGCCCCGTACGTCAGGCCTCGTACCTCGTGGTCCCGCACGCCCCGCGTGACAGTCACCGCGCGCCCGCAGTTGCCATGGTCCAGACCCTCGTCCATGTTCGTTTAACTGCAGTTGCCATGTCGCTGAACTTCGGTTGCCATGTCGGACAACTACAGTTGCCATGGTTTCTCAACTGCAGTTGCGACGTATGGTCTGGTCTACTGCAGTTGCCATGATTTCAAAACTTTAAGAGTTGCCACCCACTAACACTAGGCAGTTGCCATGTAGCTGTTGGGAATCGTAGCATAATTTTAAAATTTTCCTACGTTCACCAAGATGCATCTATGGAGTATACTAGCAACGAGGGGAAGGGAGTGCATCTACATACCCTTGTAGATCGCGAGCGGAAGCGTTCCAATGAACGTGGATGACGGAGTCGTACTCGCCGTGATCCAAATCACCGATGACCGAGTGCCGAACGGACGGCACCTCCGCGTTCAACACACGTACGGTGCAGCGACGTCTCCTCCTTCTTGATCCAGCAAGGGGGAAGGAGAGGTTGATGGAGATCCAACAGCATGACGGCGTGGTGGTGGATGTAGCGGTTCTCCGGCAGGGCTTCACCGAGCTTCTGCGAGAGAGAGAGAGGTGTTTCAGGGGAGGAGGGAGGTGCCCAAGGCTGTGTGTTGCTGCCCTCCCTCCCCCCCTTTATATAGGCCCCCTGGGGGGGCGCCGGCCCAGGGAGATGGGATCTCCAAGGGGGGGCGGCGGCCAAAGGGGGGGAAGGGGTGCCTTGCCCCCCAAGGCAAGGGGGAAGCTCCCCCCTAGGGTTCCCAACCCTAGGCGCATGGGGGGAGGCCCAAGGGGGGCGCCCCAGCCCACTAAGGGCTGGTTCCCTTCCACTTTCAGCCCACGGGGCCCTCCGGGATAGGTGGCCCCAACCGGTGGACCCCCGGGACCCTTCCGGTGGTCCCGGTACAATACCGGTAACCCCCGAAACTTTCCCGGTGGCCGAAACTGGACTTCCTATATATAATTCTTCACCTCCGGACCATTCCGGAACCTCTCGTGACGTCCGAGATCTCATCCGGGACTCCGAACAACTTTCGGGTTTCCGCATACATATATCTCTACAACCCTAGCGTCACCGAACCTTAAGTGTGTAGACCCTACGGGTTCGGGAGACATGCAGACATGACCGAGACGCCTCTTCGGTCAATAACCAACAGCGGGATCTGGATACCCATGTTGGCTCCCACATGTTCCACGATGATCTCATCGGATGAACCACGGTGTCGAGGATTCAATCAATCCGTATGCAATTCCCTTTGTCAATCGGTATGTTACTTGCCCGAGATTCGATCGTCGGTATCCCAATACCTTGTTCAATCTCGTTACCGGCAAGTCTCTTTACTCGTACCGCAATGCATGATCCCGTGACTAACGCCTTAGTCACATTGAGCTCATTATGATGATGCATTACCGAGTGGGCCCAGAGATACCTCTCCGTCACACGGAGTGACAAATCCCAGTCTCGATCCGTGCCAACCCAACAGACACTTTCGGAGATACCCGTAGTGCACCTTTATAGTCACCCAGTTACGTTGTGACGTTTGGCACACCCAAAGCACTCCTACGGTATCCGGGAGTTGCCCGATCTCATGGTCTAAGGAAAAGATACTTGACATTGGAAAAGCTCTAGCAAACGAAACTACACGATCTTTTATGCTATGCTTAGGATTGGGTCTTGTCCATCACATCATTCTCCTAATGATGTGATCCCGTTATCAATGACATCCAATGTCCATAGTCAGGAAACCATGACTATCTGTTGACCAACGAGCTAGTCAACTAGAGGCTTACTAGGGACATATTGTGGTCTATGTATTCACACATGTATTACGATTTCCGGACAATACAATTATAGCATGAACAATAGACTATTATCATGAACAAAGAAATATAATAATAACCATTTATTATTGCCTCTAGGGCATATTTCCAACAGTCTCCCACTTGCACTAGAGTCAATAATCTAGTTACATTGTGATGAATCGAACACCCATTGCGTCCTGGTGTTGATCATGTTTTGCCCTAGGGAGAGGTTTAGTCAACAGATCTGCTACATTCAGGTCCGTATGTACTTTACAAATATCTATGTCTCCATTTTGAACACTTTCACGAATGGAGTTGAAGCGACGCTTGATATGCCTGGTCTTCCTGTCAAACCTGGGCTCCTTCGCAAGGGCAATAGCTCCAGTGTTGTCACAGAAGAGAATCATCGGGCCCGACGCATTGGGAATCACCCCTAGGTCGGTAATGAACTCCTTCATCCAGACTCCTTCCTGTGCTGCCTCCGAGGCTGCCATGTACTCCGCTTCACATGTAGATCCCGCCACGACGCTTTGCTTGCAACTGCACCAGCTTACTGCTCCTCCATTCAAAATATACACGTATCCGGTCTGTGACTTCGAGTCATCCAGATCTGTGTTGAAGCTAGCGTCGACGTAACCCTTTACGACGAGCTCTTCGTCACCTCCATAAACGAGAAACATATCCTTAGTCCTCTTCAGGTACTTCAGGATATTCTTGACCGCTGTCCAGTGTTCCATGCCGGGATTACTTTGGTACCTTCCTACCAAACTTACGGCAAGGTTTACATCAGGTCTGGTACACAGCATGGCATACATAATAGACCCTATGGCCGAGGCATAGGGGATGACACTCATCTCTTCTATATCTTCTGCCGTGGTCGGGCATTGAGCCGTGCTCAATTGCACACCTTGCAATACAGGCAAGAACCCCTTCTTGGACTGATCCATATTGAACTTCTTCAATATCTTGTCAAGGTATGTACTCTGTGAAAGACCAATGAGGCGTCTTGATCTATCTCTATAGATCTTGATGCCTAATATATAAGCAGCTTCTCGAAGGTCCTTCATTGAAAAACACTTATTCAAATAGGCCTTTATACTTTCCAAGAATTCTATATCATTTCCCATCAATAATATGTCATCCACATATAATATGAGAAATGCTACATAGCTCCCACTCACTTTCTTGTAAACACAGGCTTCTCCATAAGTCTGTGTAAACCCAAACGCTTTGATCATCTTATCAAAGCGAATGTTCCAACTCCGAGATGCTTGCACCAGCCCATAAATTGAGCGCTGGAGCTTGCATACTTTGTTAGCATTCTTAGGATCGACAAAACCTTCTGGCTGCATCATATACAACTCTTCCTTAAGGAAGCCGTTAAGGAATGCCGTTTTGACGTCCATCTGCCATATCTCATACTCATAGTATGAGGCAATTGCTAACATGATTCGGACGGACTTCAGCTTCGCTACGGGTGAGAAAGTCTTATCGTAGTCAACCCCTTGAACTTGTCGATAACCCTTAGCGACAAGTCGAGCTTTGTAGATGGTCACATTACCATCTGCGTCCGTCTTCTTCTTAAAGATCCATTTGTTTTCTATGGCTCGCCGATCATCGGGCAAGTCAGTCAAAGTCCATACTTCGTTTTCATACATGGATCCTATCTCGGATTTCATGGCTTCTAGCCATTTGTCGGAATTCGGGCCCGCCATCGCTTCTTCATAGTTCGAAGGTTCACCGTTGTCTAACAACATGATTTCCAGGACAGGGTTGTCGTACCACTCTGGTGCGGAACGTGTCCTTGTGGACCTACGAAGTTCAGTAACTTGATCCGAAGCTTCATGATCATCATCATTAACTTCCTCCCCAGTCGGTGTAGGCACCACAGGAACATTTTCCCGCGCTGCGCTACTTTTCGGTTCGGAAGGGGTGACTATCACCTCATCAAGTTCCACTTTCCTCCCACTCAATTCTTTCGAGAGAAACTCCTTCTCTAGAAAGGACCCGTTCTTGGCAACGAAGATCTTGCCCTCGGATCTGAGGTAGAAGGTATACCCAATAGTTTCCTTAGGGTATCCTATGAAGACGCATTTTTCCGACTTGGGTTCGAGCTTTTCAGGTTGAAGTTTCTTGACATAAGCATCGCATCCCCAAACTTTTAGAAACGACAGCTTAGGTTTCTTGCCAAACCATAATTCATACGGTGTCGTCTCAACGGATTTCGACGGAGCCCTATTTAAAGTGAATGCGGCAGTCTCTAAAGCATAGCCCCAAAATGAGAGCGGTAAATCGGTAAGAGACATCATAGATCGCACCATATCCAATAGACTGCGATTACGACGTTCGGACACACCGTTTCTCTGAGGTGTTCCAGGCGGCGTGAGTTGTGAAACTATTCCACATTTCCTTAAGTGTGTACCAAATTCGTGACTTAAATATTCTCCACCACGATCTGATCGTAAGAATTTTATTTTCCTGTCACGTTGATTCTCAACTTCACTCTGAAATTCCTTGAACTTTTCAAAGGTTTCAGACTTGTGTTTCATTAGGTAGACATACCCATATCTACTTAAATCATAAGTGAGAGTGAGAACATAACGATATCCTCCGCGAGCCTCAACACTCATTGGACCACACACATCGGTATGTATGATTTCCAATAAGTTGGTTGCTCGCTCCATTGTTCCGGAGAACGGAGTCTTGGTTATCTTACCCATGAGGCATGGTTCGCACGTGTCAAATGATTCGTAATCAAGAGACTCCAAAAGTCCATCTGCATGGAGCTTCTTCATGCGCTTGACACCAATGTGACCAAGGCGGCAGTGCCACAAGTATGTGGGACTATCGTTATCAACTTTACATCTTTTGGTATTCACACTATGAACATGTGTAACATCACGTTCGAGATTCATCAAAAAATAAACCATTGACCAGCGGGGCATGACCATAAAACATATCTCTCAAATAAATAGAACAACCATTATTCTCGGATTTAAATGAGTAGCCATCTCGAATTAAACGAGATCCAGATACAATGTTCATGCTCAAAGCTGGCACTAAATAACAATTATTGAGGTTTAAAACTAATCCCGTGGGTAGATGCAGAGGTAGCGTGCCGACGGCGATCACATCAACCTTGGAACCATTCCCGACACGCATCGTCACCTCGTCCTTCGCCAGTCTCCGTTTATTCCATAGTTCCTGTTTTGAGTTACAAATATGAGCAACCGCACCGGTATCAAATACCCAGGAGCTACTACGAG
The DNA here is from genome assembly GCF_002575655.3 of Aegilops tauschii subsp. strangulata. NCBI lineage: Eukaryota > Viridiplantae > Streptophyta > Magnoliopsida > Poales > Poaceae > Aegilops > Aegilops tauschii. The sequence continues at coordinate 32,771,485 of NC_053037.3, read as the reverse complement.
TACTGGTAAGGTACACATCAATTACATGTATATCACATATACCTTTGGTGTTGCCGGCCTTCTTCTTGTCCGCTAAGTATTTGGGGCAGTTCCGCTTCTAGTGACCACTTCCCTTGCAATAAAAGCACTCAGTCTCGGGCTTGGGTCCATTCTTTGACTTCCGGGCGCGGCAACTCCCTTGCCGTCCTTCTTGAAGTTCTTCTTACCCTTGCCCTTCTTGAACTTAGTGGTTTTATTCACCATCAACACTTGATGTTCTTTTCTGATCTCTACCTCAGCTGATTTCAGCATTGAATATACTTCAGGAATGGTCTTTTCCATCCCTTGCATATTGAAGTTCATCACAAAGCTCTTGTAGCTTGGTGGAAGCGACTGGAGGATTCTTTCAATGACCGCGTCATCCGGGAGATTGACTCCCAGCTGAGACAAGCGGTTATGCAACCCAGACATTCTGAGTATGTACTCACTAACAGAACTGTTCTCCTCCATTTTACAGCTGAAGAACTTGTCGGACACATCATATCTCTCGACCCGGGCATGAGCTTGAAAAACCAGTTTCAGCTCCTCGAACATCTCGTATGCTCCATGTTTCTCAAAACGCTTTTGGAGACCCGGTTCTAAGCTGTAAAGCATGCCGCACTGAACGAGGGATTAATCATCCGCACGTGATTGCCAAGCGTTCATAACGTCTTGGTTCTCTGGGATTGGTGCTTCACCTAGCGGTGCTTCTAAGACATAATCTTTCTTGGCTACTATGAGGATGATCCTCAGGTTCCGGACCCAGTCCGTATAGTTGCTGCCATCATCTTTCAGCTTGGTTTTCTCTAGGAACGCGTTGAAATTGAGGACAACGTTGGCCATTAGATCTACAAGACATAGTGTAAAGATTTTAGACTAAGTTCATGATAATTAAGTTCATCTAATCAAATTATTTAATGAACTCCCACTCAGATAGATATCCCTCTCGTCATCTAAGTGAAACATGATCCGAGTTTATCTAGGCCGTGTCCGATCATCACGTGAGACGGACTAGTCAAGATCGGTGAACATCTCCATGTTGATCGTATCTTCTATACGACTCATGCTCGACCTTTCGGTCCTCCGTGTTCCGAGGCCATGTCTGTACATGCTAGGCTCGTCAAGTCAACCTAAGTGTATTGCGTGTGTTCCGAGGCCATGTCTGTACATGCTAGGCTCGTCAACACCCGTTGTAATCGAACGTTAGAATCTATCACACCCGATCATCACGTGGTGCTTCGAAACAACGAACCTTCGCAGCGGTGCACAGTTAGGGTGAACACTTTCTTGAAATTATTATAAGGGATCATCTTACTTACTACCGTCGTTCTAAGCAAATAAGATGCAAAAACATGATAAACATCACATGCAATCAAATAGTGACATGATATGGCCAATATCGTTATGCTCCTTTGATCTCCATCTTCGGGGCACCATGATCATCTTCGTCACCGGCATGACACCATGATCTCCATCATTGTGTCTTCATGAAGTCGTCACGCCAACGATTACTTCTACTTCTATAGCTAACGCGTTTAGCAACAAAGTAAAGTAATTTACATGGCGTTATTCAATGACACGCAGGTCATGCAAAATAATAAAGACAACTCCTATGGCTCCTGCCGGTTGTCATACTCATCGACATGCAAGTCGTGATTCCTATTACAAGAATATGATCAATCTCATACATCACATATATCATTCATCACATCTTCTGGCCATATCACATCACATAGCACTTGCTGCAAAAACAAGTTAGACGTCCTCTAATTGTTGTTGCAAGTTTTTACGTGGTTTGTAGGTTTCTAGCAAGAACGTTTTCTTACCTACGTATGACCACAACGTGATTTGCCAATTTCTATTTACCCTTCATAAGGACCCTTTTCATCGAATCCGTTCCGACTAAAGTAGGAGAGACAGACACCCGCTAGCCACCTTATGCAACTAGTGCATGTCAGTCGGTGGAACCTGTCTCACGTAAGCGTACGTGTAAGGTCGGTCCGGGCCGCTTCATCCTACAATGCCGCCGAAACAAGAAACGACAAGTAGCGGCAAGAAGAATTGGCAAACTCAACGCCCACAACTGCTTTGTGTTCTACTCGTGCATAGTAACTACGCATAGGCCTGGCTCATGATGCCACCGTTGGGAATCGTAGCATAATTTTAAAATTTTCCTACGTTCACCAAGATGCATCTATGGAGTATACTAGCAACGAGGGGAAGGGAGTGCATCTACATAACCTTGTAGATCGCGAGCGGAAGCGTTCCAATGAACGTGGATGACGGAGTCGTACTCGCCGTGATCCAAATCACCGATGACCGAGTGCCGAACGGACGGCACCTCCGCGTTCAACACACGTACGGTGCAGCGACGTCTCCTCCTTCTTGATCCAGCAAGGGGGAAGGAGAGGTTGATGGAGATCTAGCAGCACGATGGCGTGGTGGTGGATGTAGCGGTTCTCCGGCAGGGCTTCACCGAGCTTCTGCGAGAGAGAGCGAGAGAGGTGTTTCAGGGGAGGAGGGAGGCGCCCAAGGCTGTGTGTTGCTGCCCTCCCTCCCCCCTTTATATAGGCCCCCTGGGGGGGCGCCGGCCCAGGGAGATGGGATCTCCAAGGGGGGGGGCGGCGACCAAAGGGGGGAAGGGGTGCCTTGCCCCCCAAGGCAAGGGGGAAGCTCCCCCCTAGGGTTCCCAACCCTAGGCGCATGGGGGGAGGCCCAAGGGGGGCGCCCCAGCCCACTAAGGGCTGGTTCCCTTCCACTTTCAGCCCATGGGGCCCTCCGGGATAGGTGGCCCCACCCGGTGGACCCCCGGGACCCTTCCGGTGGTCCCGGTACAATACCGGTAACCCCCGAAACTTTCCCGGTGTCCGAAACTGGACTTCCTATATATAATTCTTCACCTCCGGACCATTACGGAACCTCTCGTGACGTCTGGGATCTCATCCGGGACTCTGAACAACTTTCGGGTTTCCGCATACACATATCTCTACAACCCTAGCGTCACCGAACCTTAAGTGTGTAGACCCTACGGGTTCGGGAGACATGCAGACATGACCGAGACGCGTCTCCGGTCAATAACCAACAGCGGGATCTGGATACCCATGTTGGCTCCCACATGTTCCACGATGATCTCATCGGATGAACCACGGTGTCGAGGATTCAATCAATCCGTATGCAATTCCCTTTGTCAATCGGTATGTTACTTGCCCGAGATTCGATCGTCGGTATCCCAATACCTTGTTCAATCTCGTTACCGGCAAGTCTCTTTACTCGTACCGCAATGCATGATCCCGTGACTAACGCCTTAGTCACATTGAGCTCATTATGATGATGCATTACCGAGTGGGCCCAGAGATACCTCTCCGTCACACGGAGTGACAAATCCCAGTCTCGATCCGTGCCAACCCAACAGACACTTTCGGAGATACCCGTAGTGCACCTTTATAGTCACCCAGTTACGTTGTGACGTTTGGCACACCCAAAGCACTCCTACGGTATCCGGGAGTTGCACGATCTCATGGTCTAAGGAAAAGATACTTGACATTGGAAAAGCTCTAGCAAACGAAACTACACGATCTTTTATGCTATGCTTAGGATTGGGTCTTGTCCATCACATCATTCTCCTAATGATGTGATCCCGTTATCAATGACATCCAATGTCCATAGTCAGGAAACCATGATTATCTGTTGATCAACGAGCTAGTCAACTAGAGGCTTACTAGGGACATATTGTGGTCTATGTATTCACACATGTATTACGATTTCCGGACAATACAATTATAGCATGAACAATAGACTATTATCATGAACAAAGAAATATAATAATAACCATTTATTATTGCCTCTAGGGCATATTTCCAACAGTAGCACTACAAAAATGGCATGGCAAAAAAACTTGTTCGGGTAAAAGAGAGAGTTGCCATGTGCTCACAAGCACGCTAGGGCAGTTACCATGTAAAAAGAAAAAGTTACCATCTGCTTACGTGCACGCTAGGGCAGTTGCCATGTATCATGCAAAAACACATGGCAACTCGGGTAAAAGAGGGTTGCCATCTGCTTACAAGCAAAGCTAGGGCAGTTGCCATGTACCCTGCAGATACACATGGCAACTGACAGCTTTGGGTATGGGCGAGGAGACGGGCGTGTGGGCGAAGTGATAAACGCCCACACACCAGCCCCCTCTACGTGCGTGAAAACTGGTGTGTGTGGGCGAATTGCTAAACGCCCACACACCAGCCCCCGTGTGGTGAAAAAGGACGCGTGGGCGACCGGATGAATGCCCACACACCAGCTTTGTCCTACGTGGCACACAAAAACTGTTAGAACGCGCCAAGATTCGTGCAAAATTAGTTGGACGAGGATCCATGCGTGTGGGCGAGTTGCACACGCCTCCATCACCACTCATTTTGCCACGTATGAACATATGACATCAGCAGATATTTTTTTTTGGTTTTTGGCTTAAAAATGTTTTATCTCCTAATTAAAAAAGCGAATTAGAAATCCGTTTTCACTATTAAATCCGTCTCGACGAGATCTTTAAAACTAGACCCCATGTTGATATGTTTCAACGAAAAAAAAAATTGGCCAAAAGTTGCCGTGATGTTTACACTGTAGTTACCATTGTGCTTAAACTAAAGTTGCAATGTGGCAATTTTAGTTTGTAGATCATGGCAATTATAGTTTTTCGATGATGGCAATTCCAGTACTGTCACCATGAAAATATTTTTTTATGAACCATGACAATTTTAAGTGCATGTATCATGGCAATTTTAATTTATGGTGCATGGCAAGTATAGTTTCTTAATTCCCCGTTTTATTATATGTCAAAATTTACTTTTAAGTATAGAAAAAAATAGCTGAAACATATCATGGCAAGTTCAGTGTAAACATCATGGCAATTCATGTGCAATAGACACGGCACCTTTTAACCCAAAAAAAATTCGTCGAAATATATTGATATGAGATCTAGTTTCGAAGATCTCATCGCGAGGGATTTAATGGTGAAAACGGATCTTCAATTGGATTTTTCATTCAAAAGATAAAACATTTTAAGACAGAAATTCAAAAAAATTCACATGCATGCTGTGACATGGTGTAGTATGTGTGATATAGGGCGTGTGGCACACGACTGGGCAAAATAGCATTCACCTCCTAATTAACCGCCCCCTGATTTTAACTGGTGGGGTGAGCGCCCAGGCCCGTAAAGCCCCGTAATTGTCTGTTGATGTAGCAAAGCTCATACAACATTGCCGATTCCAGCATTAATAATCAGCACTACGTGCGGCACTGCCGTATTCGGTAACGACGGATCAACCATGATCATCATCAGTCTAGCTAGTCGTCTTTGTTCATAGTATTGATCACCGGCCGGAAGAAGCAGACGCAACGAAAGCATGCAGGCGACAGAATATTGCAGTAAAGTGCGAGATCTCTCATCACCCGAGATGCCGTTGATAAAGGCTCCCTGGACCTCGAGTCTACTGATCTGTGTCGACAGTTCAGCCTTTTCCACCTCCCGTTAGCTCGCTGCCGGCGTGGCCCGCCACCGTCCTCGCGATTCCTTCCTCCACGTCGGGCGGTCCGGGCCACCCGGTACCTCAGCCGCCGCAGCCACTGGCATGTAGACCGCGCCGGTCCCGGGCGCTCACCTGTCAGCGGCATGGCGGTGCCGACGAGGCTCCCCGGCTGCTGAGTCTGCAGCGCCGCGCCCCGTGCCGCGCCATGGCCATGCACGCAGCGGCATGTCCGACGCACGCTCCCAGCGCTCCCGGCCGCGTGCCGCCACACATTCTGTCGTCCTATAAAACCCACACCGCACGCGGCTATACTCTGCAAGTATCAGACACCAACACAGCTAGCATTAGCACCACCAACACCACTTCCAGTACCAGCTAGCTAGCTTGCAGCTGCTGCTTGCGCTTAGACCTCAGGCTTGTGATTCGGCTGCATACTCAAACTAGCTAGCTTCTCATGGCGCCAGTGTCCAAGGTCATGAGCCACGTCATCAAAGACGGCGGCATTGCCGACTATGCCGTTTACGCGGCCGCGCCGGGTGACGCCGGGTGCGGCGGGTGGCACAGGAAGGCCGAGTCGGACGGCGACGACGATGATGACGACTATGACTGCGCGCCTGCCGCCTGAAGTGCACGTACGGTCGACGGCGAAACGAATCTGGAACCTGACCGCCAAGAGCTAGTATGAATGTATCCCCCCTAATATATGAGGCAGTGAGTCGTGTGCTCTTTGTAACCGGGAAGTAGTTTGTGCCGCTTAATTAACCCACTGTGTGCTGCTGGCTAAATATGCTCAATTTAGGTATGCCTAGTTGCCTACTCGTATAGATATTGAAAGTAGGCTTGCGCTTTTCATCGACTAGCTTGTTACTGCAATAAAACTACAGTTTGACTAATTCACATCTAGATGTTTTTTAAGGATGTCATATCTAAGCTCCCACAAATACATAATGCAACAAAAAAACAAAAAAAAACAAAGACAAAAAGAAGACCATAAAACAGAGTGAACATCAGCTAACTATGTCACATCTAGATGTGTTCTAGACGGACCCATAAAACTGATATCTTGATCAGTACATCACTACCTTACTGTCTGAGACCGGCCTTCAATAAAACTGATATCTTGATCAGTAGTACTCCGTACATCACAAATTTTCGTTACTGTTTATGTACGTATCTGTTGTTGCTCTGCCGAATCATTGCATGCTCTTGTATATGTTGGCATAAACTTTTGGTGCTCGCTTCACTTGTTTAGTTTGCATCTGGTAAGAGTCAACAAAAGGCCGGCTATCCAATTTCATTTTGTGTTGATTTTTGTTACAGTAGAATTCTTTTTTCCTTCCACAAATCTTCTCTCCTATATATCTAATCACTAATTTTTCCTTTCTTTCTTTCTGAAAGATACGACCACACTTTGCTGAATTTCAATGTTTTATTATTCAACTTGCTAGCTCTGTGTCAAAAAAACATCTTACATTTTGGGAGGGAGGGAGTAGCTAGTAGCCTAGTACAGTATGATTCTAGATATGAACTTATTATGCATTCAACTATATGGTGTTCATGCTACAATTGCATATAGGCATATGCTCCACTCCATCATATATATACATCTGCCCACATTCATATTTCTGCATGCCGAACACTTCAATATGCAGCTCCTGAGGAAAACAAGAGGGAAGAAATTGAGCACCACAGGCAACTCATATACATATTATTGTTGTAGTTATTATAGCTATGTCGATCATTGGATATGTTCATGGCTATTATACACAGGCCCGGTCCTGAGATTTTCGGGGCCCGGGGCACAATTAAAATGTAGGCCCCTTAAATTTTTAATTATTTATTTGTAAAGGTTAAAGATAATTATGTCGAAAGAAAGATGAACATGGTTATACCATCTTCGAAATCGCTTCCTCGAGTTGGCCGCTGGGCACGGTGCGGTCTCCTATCAGTTACTCGCCTCTTGTTATGGTCGCGTGAGGGAGTGATCGAGAATATTCGGCTAGGGAGCATAGGAGATCAAACGTTGGCCGATAAGCAGCTGGACAAGGGGTAATCACATATGACGTCAAGACAAGTTGCCTTTACCATGAAGGACGAACTATTTTCTTCTTCTTCTTTTTTGTATGGTGAAACCAATGGCACGAGGAGAATGTTTTGTGACATAAAATGTATAATCAGCTACAGAGCAACTACAATCAGCATATGCGAATATATTAGGGCCATTGAGATTATCAATGTACATCACAAAAATAAAGTAGGTAATAGATTTATAACATAGATCAACCTTTAAAAATATACAAATTAGTATATTCATAAAAAGCAAGTGTGGTAGTTTTTTCTTGAACTGGTAGGTATTATTTGTGTGGTACTCCCTCCGTTACTTTATCTAAGGTGTATTTTTTTGGGCACGGTGACCAAGACAACAAATTATAGCTAATTTAAGACAAAATTACCCTTGGCAAATTTGTTGGTTGGTGGCAAGTAAACCAGTAAGACTACGAAATGACGTGATATTGACAATCAGGGAGAGATACTTTACTTCTTTTTCTAGAAAAAGAGATACATGCAATCAGAAGAGAGATTCTTTTCTTTATTATGGAGGGGTAAAAAAGGGATTATAAGAAATTAGAAGAAATGCACCTTACATTGTGAAATTTTATCAAAAACATATACACCTTATATAAAGGAACGGAGGAGTATGGTTTAGCGCCGCTGCGATGGAAAGCATGAAACTATCATACTGATCGCCAATTCCATCAATTCTTTTTTAGGGCAATTCCTTTATTTGCATATTCATGTTTTTTAGGGGCAACGCCAATTCATGTCGTCAAAAAAGGATTGTACTAGTGCGCTAGCTAGCTAACCTGACATGGCCCACAATCACTTAACCACCCAATGGCTAAAAAAATGGCCCAAGGCCCAGATCGTAAAAGAGAAACGCTTCATCCTTCTTCCTGAAGACACAGTCAGGTTCGGATGCTCTTCTAATGGCGTCTTTGATGGTTATAGGGATAGAGGTGCAGGTGCTTCCGTGCTGGCACATAACTGGGAGGGGTGGCCCTCAGGTTTGGGGGCCCAGGGCGGCCGCCCTGCTCGCCCCCCCCCCCCCCCCCCCCCCCTCAGGGCCGGGCCTGAGCTCGGCTGAACAGTAAAATCATAAGAAGAACTGAAATTTTTTCAAAAGTTTCCAAAACAATGTTGTGTGAAACTTTGGCAAATATTTTCATAGCTTGCAAAAATCCATCACCATATGACATTCGTGGAAAATGTGACGAGAAAACAAATTGATGCTACAAAATGTTATTTTCAAATGCATTTTGGAGCATCAGTTTTTTTTTCCACATTTTACACTGGTGTCATCTGGTCATGAAATTTTGCAAGGTATGAAAACATTTGTCGAAGTTTCACACAAAAAGAATTTGAATTTTATTATTATTATTATTTAATTTTTTATTTATTTTACTGTTCAGGTGAGCTCATGTGAATTCGGAATTAGAACATCACTTTCGAAATTCATCCTTTATGGAAAAAATGAGGGTCCAATTTGGCCATTTTTTCCTTCTCTCTTATTCTCTCATGTTCGATTACTGATCAGAGAACATGCCCAGGAGAACCACAGAACTGATCAATCAGAGAACCAACGATATAACTGCCCAGGAGAGGCGATCTCGCGGGCGAACTATTCCTGCTCTCTCGCCGGCATGGGCGTTGGCTCCCCTTCCCGCCGCTTGTCACTCCGGCAGCAACGGGGGGTGGGGGAGCCCAGTTTCTTCCGTCCGGTCTGTAGATAGGTTTAGGATAGGTATCTCGGGTGACTGCGCTACATCTGTGCCGACGTCGCCGCCATGAATAAAGTTTTCCGGGCCACCGCCTCGACGGCGTTCTTCATCCACGTCTTAGAGCCATGGATTTGTGTTCGAGTGAGTTCCTTAAGACATCGATGGAGATCTTGCTCAGGTTCTTGTTTCTTCGGCATCATCCGCGTTGCGTCGGCTGCATCTCCAGCATCATCGTGGAGTCGGAAGTTTGTGTCTTGGAGTCGTCCGATGATGTAGCGTCGGGCTAGTCCAAGGGATGGTTCATATGGAGATTTGGTAGTAGAAGATGGTAGCCAGTTCCAGAGTTTTCTGGCGGTTCTGCTAGTCGAGATCTTCAAGACCGTGATCCAAGATGTGTGGACATTTTCTTTGGTTGACGACCCACATCGACATGTGTGTCGCCACTTGTGACGGCGCCTGTTCAGAGGCTCATAATGCAGCTTGGCTACTATGGCACAATCTTGGGTCTTTGCAATTGGAAGCCTATGTATCTCTCCTCCGGTGAATGCTTCGGCGACGGCGACGGTTGGATTCTTTGGTGATGGTGATGTAAATTTCCTTGTGTGCTGTCTCTCTGGACTGTTCCAGAGAGAAGCCGTGTATGTTGTGTCTTACTACTATTATGAATGAATACATGGTTGTTCTAAAAAATAAGCTTAGTGATCAGACATGTGTGCGGATGTTTGAGGATTCGAGGAGGCCGGCTGTAGATGCTCTTACTAATGGGGGTGCTCATTGCCAAGCTCCCGCTTAAACGGGCAATCTTCCGTCACTAGACAACACTAGTAGAGTGCCCGTGCGTTGCTACAGGCTTATGAAAATAATACCATCTTGTAATCTTCAAAATTATGTCCATGAACATATTATAACCTAATAGAAGGAAGGATGAAAATACCATATTGCAATGTTCAATATCTTTTTTCATTTGTTAGTGAGGTATAACCCAAATAATCATTCTGTACATGTAAGATAGTAAAAAAACTTCTACTTCTCAGGAGCATGCATGCTTTGAGCCTTGAAGAATACATTCGTTCTTGTACTTCACTGCATGAAATGTATTCAGTATATTGGCATATAAGCATGCTTTGCACATGTACTTTTGACCTACCCACTTGTTCCATTGTCTGAAGAATGGTATATAGCTATATAGACTCCACTGGAGAGAATACATTATGTAATTCCCCCGTGTCAATGTTAAATAATCATGTAAAAGAAAAGAGAATAAAAGTAAAAGTGAGTCTAATGATAGAAATGAGTAAGAAAATGAGAAGTTGAAAATAAAGGATCTTAGGGCATCTCCAATGCTGTCCGCTAAAACGGACAAACTATTGTGTGGTCATATTTATGTTTTCGTAGCATGCAGGTGGACAAATTCGGAATATCAATATAAATATGGATCAACATGATGAAAGCATATCATGGTAGTAGTGACTGTTGCAGCTCTTGTTCTCTTATTCCATTTTTCTGCATTTTTATTAGCCTTTGAATACACCAGTGTTTGCAGACAAACCTTTTCTGTGTAATCGGCGGCTACATTAATATTTTGTCAAGAGATGTTTACCTAGATTTGTTTGCTGAACCATTGCTCGATGCATGCCCACTATTCAATAAAAAGACTAAATTACCCACTTCGAATTAATCTTTTGAATTGATGAAAATAGAGATAGTATATACTCTATATCTCAGGGAATGTAAGAGAAGTACTTGCGTGACAATGAAGGAAGACTTTCTAGTTTTTGTAAAACCTTTTCAACCCCGACATCACTGTTATATGTTTTTATTTCTTCAGGGACCGAATCAAGCACACAGAGTTATTCTGCATAAGAGAAATAAATAACATAGTGAACTGGTTCTTCTTGTCGTAACCCAATAAGGGTAGTAAACATAAATATGACCAATCAGAATAATAAGGGGATAAAAAGGATGCCAAGAAATTAACCATCAAGCATAAGAAGCAATATATTATCAGTCCGACAAAAGAATCACTACATATTCTATGAAAAATATGTTTTTAAATAGGGGTTTCCACCAGTTTAGAAATCAAGAAGAAAACATTAGTATTCAGCGCATGTTCAAGGAGTGTTACATGCTAGCCATTATATTAGAATCTCATATTACACATTTCAAAGTATACTTATGAATTACATAGTTCTTGTTTATTTCATGTCACCTATTTTTTACATCTAACAGTAGGATTTTCTAGATCAACTCCCGCATAGACCCGCGTCGAGGGAGGAGGACTTCTTTTTAGATGCACAACGTTGAGCATGTCGGTGGCAAGGCGGGGAGGAGAGGGCAAGCTAGGCTGGCTGGAGAAGGGAAGGAGACGCAATGTCATGATGGTGCTGGCTTGCTGCCCCATGGTGGCGAAAGTCGTGAAGCGTAGGTGAGGAATGGTGGGTCGCACCCGTGTAGCAGATCTCATCGCTTCTAGAAGATATGAGAGGAAGCAGTGCACGTGGACCTCATGTCCTACATGGCGAATGTGACAAGCCTGCGAGCGCGACCGGTCGATATCTAAGTCTGTAGGCGTCACTGATCATTTACCTAAAAAAATGGATTGTTTTCTTTTTTAAAATCCTTATTTGTTTGCGAATCTAAAAAAATTTGATTGGACAACACCACACACTCAATCTCAGTTAGCCCCCTCACAATCTCTCTGGTCACTTTCTAATAGTTTATTCTTTAAAACCTAGTGACTGGTATATCCTTGTGCACGCTTGCGTTGGACTCACGCATGACTTACAAAAGGTGACCCAGCTCAAACGTCTCACGTCAAGGAGATAAGCATAATCATTTTTTCTAGATGAGATAAGGCTAATCAGAAAATCCCTCAAATACGTAGTTCTAGTCCACTCGATTACGCTGACGCCGTCACTCTCTGTTAGCCCCCCTCACCCGTCACTACCTCCCCGCCGCCCCTCACATTTCTCCCCACCATTGCCGATTCTCCTTTACTCACCAGCTCCCTCTCCACCTCGTCAGGCCGCCCCTCCCCTTTCATCCCCACCGCCGGCACGCGGTTCCTAGCCCTTGCTCTTCGCCACCTTCTCGTAGAATCCGGTCACCGAAGTGGCCAAGGAGGCCCTTGAGCTCGGCATACTCGCGGACGACACAACACTAGGCGCCGTCGGAGGGGGACATGGAGGCGCTGGACTCGCACGCCCCTGAATAAGAACGCCGTCTAGGAGCCATGGATTTGTGTTCGAGTGAGTTCCTCAAGACGGCGGTGGAGATCTTGCTCAGGTTCTTGTTTCTTCGGCTTCGTCCGCGTTGTGTCGGCGTGGAGCCGGAAGTTTGTGTCTTGGAGTCGTCCGACGTTGTAGCGTCGGGCTTGTCCAAGGGATCGTCCATATGGATATTTGGTAGTGGAAGAGGTTGCTGGTTCTGGAGTTTTCTGGCGATTCTGCCAGTCGGGGTCTTCAAGACCGTGATCCAAGATGTGTGGGGTTTTTCTTCGGTTGACGGCCCACATCAACATGTACGTCGCCACTTGTGACGACGCCTGTTCAGAGGCTCATAACGTAGCTTGGCTGCTATGGCACTATCGTGGGTCTTGGCAAGTTGGAGGCCTATGTTTCTCACCTCCGGCAAACGCTTCGGCAACGGCGGCGGTTGGATTATTTGGTGATGGTGATGTAAATTTCCTTCTGTGATGTCTCTCCGGACTGTTCCAGAGAGAAACCATGTATGTTGTATGTTGCTACTATTATGAATGAATGGCAAAATTTCGTGTTCTGACCCTTTTTGCTAACAAATTCAGGATCTGACCCCCCCCCCCCTTGAAAAAAATTCTGGATCTGACCCTTTTGCCTATCGCCAGCGATGGTGGCGGTAGGTTGGCATGTCCTACCGCCATGGGCTATGGCGGTAGGTACCTTGACAGCGACTGACGACCGTCGGCGCGTGCTGACGTGGAAAAGGGGCTACCGCATTGGGTGCTGGCGGTAGGGTACTGAAGACTACCGCCAGCACCTCTGGCGATTGGGTCCTGGGAGGTGGATAAGGGTGGGAGGGGCTGGTTTGTGGGCCCTACCACCACTCTTCTTCCCCACTCATCTTCTTCCCCGTGCTCAGCCCCTCTCCCCCCTCTCTCCCCCTCACAAACCCCCCTAGATCCCCTCCATTTGCTTGAGATTTCACCGGTGGATCCGGAGCATTTTCATCACCCAAGGTACCTTCCCCATTTCCCCTCCCTTTGATTGGTTGAGATCTTTGTTTTGTGTTGATTTGGTCAATTTATTGCAAACCTAGGTGTTGATCTTGTTGTGTGCATTTATGACTCATTTATGATGCATTTATGGCAAGGGTTAGGGTTATGTTAGGGGTTAGTGTCAGGGTTAGGGTTAGGGTTATAGTGGTTATGTTGGGGGTTATGGTTAGGTTTAATGGTTAGGTTAACTTGACTATGAATAGTAGTTATTTGTCGAATTTGTGCAAAATTTAGTTTATTTGTCCATCTGAGTTGGTTGGATGACATATATGGATTGATTTTATTGTTTCCAATTTCTTAGATGCATAAGCTCGTAAATGTTCATTATTTGGACAAGACGACATTTATGCTTGGAAATGATGATGAAGGGGAAGAGGTTATGGTTTTTGACACAAGTCCAAGCTTTGATGATCTTGTAGTTAAAGTGAGAAGCGTCTTACATTGGAATGACCCAAATGCCGAGGTTAAGCTTATTGGGAGGTATGACGTTGGATTGGGAGTAAAGTCCCGATTAAACAGTATGCCCATCACCACCCAATTGCATTGGAATGTGTACAAGGACAAAGTAGACACATCACAACACAAGTCTCTTGAGATCTTTGCCACAAAGGTTGATCCTCCTCCTCCCTTGCAAATTGATTTGAACCGCAATGCATCCTCCAAATACATGATGATAGTGTCGAGGTGTATATCCCCAGTTGTTCTAGCCAACCACCAAGTAGCCAACCCAATGAAGATCATATCAATGCTAGCGCCATAGTACTCCGGCATGATGCTATTCCTCATGTTGAATAAGATGCTAGTGGTCATGTTGATGATGATGCTATTGTTGCTCAAGAGGATGCTTACGCGGAGAATGAAGAGATTCATTACAATCCAATTGGTAACTTGGATGTCATTGTGCGGCAACAAGATATGGACCGTACCCTCCCTTATAACCGTATGTGTGGGTATAACTCGGATGACGAGGGTCCGGAGGAAGAATTGGATGAGGATGGGTTGACTGCGCAAGAAAATAAAATCTACAAGAAGGTGACCGGCAAGGAGAGAGGGCAGCCGTTGTTTAGGGATGTGAGTCTTGCGGACAATGCCGTTGTTGACGGTGGACTGAGATTCGGGTTGTTTGAGCCAACACCGTGCCCCAAATTCAGTGATCCTCGGCCAGAAAATGAGTATGAGAATGCTCATTTGATGAAAGGCATCAAGTTTGGTTCTTTGATAGATTTCAAGATATGGTTGTGTGACTACGCTATTAGAAACCATAGGCCCTTTGTTATTGGTCATTCAAATCAAAAAGTTTGGTACACAATCATATGTGACCAAGAAGGTTGCAAATGGAAGGTGTCGCTCCGACATGAGCTTCTCACACGCTATGTTCATAGTCATGGATCGAATGTCCATCCTACATGAATATATGGGTTTAAGATGACATAGAACAAAACAGAAAATAAATTCAATGGAGTACAACACTTGGTTACTTGATATGACATACAACACCAAGTTCTTAATGAGTTGAAATGTTAAGGGTACAAGTCATAGTAGTTCAAATGACGACCAAGCAAAGAGTACATGTCATTACAGTCCAAATGACAAAGATTACATAGCCTCATGCAATTTTATTTGGTCCCGGGTTGCAATAAATAATATCATTTCTTTCCTTGACCCATGCCCAATGAGAAGCCCGCTTCTCGTCCGACGAGAATGGTTGGCTCACTAACCAATCAATGACCTGGTCATGATTTCCCATGTCTATCTCAGCATATTCTCCCCTTGTCGCACACAATGCAATTTGCATTGCAAAATCACGCCTACAATTTTTTTCCGCCATCTTGAGCTTGGTGATCTGCCTCTACTTTTTTTTAATAAATTTTTCGAATCGGTCATTAGTGAAATAATAATACGAAAAGGCCCTACACGTCGCATTCAACGCATCAATGGCTTCCATCCAGGAGTTAATCTTTTCCTCAATCACTTCGTGTTCACGCTTCGCCGCCGCCTCAGCAGAAGCTTCAAAGAAAACGAACGGTGCCATCCTACATTTCGAAAGTTGCTATTAAAGTGAACTTAGGTTTAATTGCTTTCGTAAGACTAACCCAACCCCAATTATGTATATTAATACTAGCACTAGATCTAGGAACACAAATAATTCTACAAACAATTCTAGTTACATCATACAAAAGAAAATCACAAACATAACCCTAAATGGATCATAGTAATTGATTTGACCACACAAAAATTATGAACTAGGGTTTGCAACCAAATGAGCAAATGCAAACTAAACAAAGATATCGACCAATCAAAATGAGGGGAAATGAGAGAGCTACCTTGGGTGATGAAAATGATAAGAATCCACCTGAGAAATCTCAAACAAATGAGAGAGATTTGAGAGGCTCTTGTGCTTGAAAGAGAGAGGGGGGAGACTTGAGCTCGGTGGAGAGGTGAGGAGTGGGTGGGCTGAATGAGTGTGTGAGGAAATATCCAGCCCCTTCGACCCTTATCCACCTCCCAGGACCCTACCGCCAGAGGTGCTGGCGGTAGGCTTCAGTACCCTACCGCCAGCGCCCATGGCGGTAGCCCCTTTTCCACGTCAGCACGCGCCGACGTCCGTCAGTCACCGTCAAGGTACCTACCGCCATAGCCCATGGCGGTAGGACGTGCAAACCTACCGCCGCCACCCCTGGCGGTAGGCAAAAGGGTCAGATCTCGAAAAAATTTCAAAGAGGGGTCAGATCCTGAATTGGTTAGCAAAAAGGGTCAAAACATGAAATTTTGCCACATGGTTCTTCTCAACAAAAGAAAAAAATTACTGGTGAGACATGTGTGCGGATGTTTGAGGAGGATTCGAGGAGAGGGGTTGTAGATGCTCTTACTGATGGGAGTGCTCATTGCCAAGCTACCGCTTAAACGGGCAATCTTCCGGCATAGACAACATTGCGATTCCAGCATTAATAATCAGCACTACGTGTGGCACTGCCGTATTTGGCAACGACGGATCAACCATGATCATCAATCTACCTAATCGTCTTTGTTCATAGTACCGCTGGTGTGGCGACTCGGATTAACATGATCGCTGGATGAAGCAGACGCAAACGTACGCGCATGCAGGCGACAGAATATATATCGGCACCGAATTGCAATAAAGTGCGAAATATCTACTGATCTGCGTCGACGGTTCTAGCTAGCTAGCCTTTTCCATCTCCCGTTAGCTCGCTGCCGGCGTGGCCCGCCATCGTCCTCGCGATTCCTTCCTCCACGTCGAGCGGTCCGGGCCACCCGGCACTGGAGCCACCGCAGCCACTGGCATGTAGACCACGCTGGTCCCGGGAGCTCACTTGTCAGCGGCATGGCGGTGTCGGCGAGGCTCCCTGGCTGCTGAGTGTGCGGCGCCGCGCCCGTGCCACGCCATGGCCATGCACGCAGCGGCATGTCCGACGCACGCTCCTGGCGCTCCCGGCCGCGTGCGGCCACATTTCCCCACACATCCTATCGTCCTATAAAACCCACACCGCACGCGGCTATACTCTGCAAGTATCAGACACCAACACAGCTAGCATTAGCACCACCAACACCACTTCCAGTACCAGCTAGCTAGCTTGCAGCTGCTGCTTGCGCTTAGACCTCAAGCTTGTGATTCGCCTGCACACTCAAGCTAGCTCCTATGGCGCCGGTGTCGAAGGTCATGAGCCACATCGTCGTCCAAGACAGCGGCATTGCCGACTATGCCGTTTACGCGGCCGCGCCGTGTGACGCCTGGTGCGGCGGGCGGCATAGGAAGGCCGAGTCGGACGGCGACGACGATGATGACGACTATGACTGCGCGCCCGCCGCCTGAAGTGCACGTTCGTACCTTATCGCCGGCAAACGAATCTGGAACCTGCCCGCCAATAGCTACTCCTAGTATATTTATTTTGCGAACTGATCGCTGCTGCCGTGTATGCGAATTCGATCTCAAGTACATAGGTACGTTACGTATATCCCCACTAGCTAGTATATGAAGCACAGTGAGGTGTGCTTTTTGTAACCGCGAAGTAGCTAGTTCGTGCCGCTTAATTAGCCCACCGTGTGCTGCTGGCTAAATATGCTAAATATAGTTATGCCTAGTTGCCTACTCGTGTAGTAGATACTGAAAGTAGGCTTGTGCTTTTTATCGACTAGCTTATTACTGCAATAAAACTGATATCTTGATCAGTATATCACTACCTTATTGTTTGTGTACGCATGTGTTGTTGCAGCTGTGCCGAACTGCTGATCCAGATACATTTGTATCTGACAAATCTAAAACAAGCTTTGGGACGGAGGGGGTACATGTTGGCATAAACTTCTAGTGCTTCGCTTCACTATTTTAATTTTCATCTGGGAAGAGTCAACAGGCCGGCTATCCAATTTTATTTTGCGTTGATTTTTCTTGAAGCAGAACTCTTTTATGTTTCACAAATCTTATCTCAGAGAGAGCAGGCTACGATATTCTTTCTTTCTGGAAGATACGGCTTTTGCCAAATTTCAATGTTCTATTATTCAACTTGCTAGCTTTTTTTTTGCGGAATAACTTGCTAGCTAGCTAGTAGCCAGTAAGATTCTAGATATGATCAATGCCATTCTTTTGAACTTATTTATGCATTCAGTTATATGGTGTTCATGCTACGATTGCATATAGGCATATGCTCCACTCCATCGTATATATCTACATCTGCCCACGTTCATACTTCTGCATGCCCAACACTTCGATACGTAGCTCCTAGGTACAAAAACGAGGAAAAAATTGAGCACCACAGGCAACTCAGAGACATATTCTTGTTTCAATTATTACTTTTTTTTGTGGGTGCTTGTTTTAGTTTTTTTTTAAATGTTTTTACAGGCAGACTTATTCTTGTTTTAGTTATTACAGCTGCGTTGATCATTGTATATGTTCATTTGCAAAAAAAAAAAGGATCATTGGATATGCTCAGGCTATTATACAGATGAAAATAAGCGCCACATGCAACATTGGGTGGAATGTTTATGGCTACACATGTAGTGTGCGTCGCTACACCGGGATGATGTATGTATTTTTTACGAAAAAAGATTTCCCTCGCTTTATATTATAAAGCAACAGCACCAAGCATCCAACAAGTCAAGATCAGTTCAAGTACAAGCATGTCTCACATAGTCGCTGGGGGTAGAGCAAAACAAGCCCCAAACAAAGAGAAAATAGAGTCTAATCCGGCTCTGGAGGGGGTGGCGTGTTGGGAATCGTAGCATAATTTTAAAAATTTCCTACGCTCACCAAGATGCATCTATGGAGTATACTAGCAACAAGGGGAAAGGAGTGCATCTACATACCCTTGTAGATCGCGAGCGGAAGCGTTCCAATGAACGTGGATGACGGAGTCGTACTCGCCGTGATTCAAATCAGCGATGACCGAGTGCCGAACGGACAGCACCTCCGCGTTCAACACACGTACGGTGCAGCGACGTCTCCTCCTTCTTGATCCAGCAAGGGGAAAGGAGAGGTTGATGGAGATCCAGCAGCACGACGGCGTGGTGGTGGATGTAGCGGGATGCCGGCAGGGCTTCGCCGAGCATATACGAGAGAGAGAGGTGTTGCAGGGGGAGAGGGAGGCGCCCAAGGCTGTTGTGTTGCTGCCCTCCCTCCCCCCCCCCCCCTTTATATAGGCCCCCTGGGAGGGGGGGCGCCGGCCAGATCCCATCTAGGGTGGGGGGCGGCGGCCAAGGGGGTGCCTTGCCCCCCAAGGCAAGTGGGAAGCCCCCCACCCTAGGGTTCCCAACCCTAGGCGCATGGGGGGAGGCCCATGGGGGGGCGCCCAGCCCACTAGGGGCTGGTTCCCTTCCCACTTCAGCCCATGGGGCCCTCCGGGATAGGTGGCCCCACCCGGTGGACCCCCGGGACCCTTCCGGTGGTCCCGGTACAATACCGGTAACCCCCGAAACTTTCCCGGTGGCCGAAACTTCACTTCCTATATATAATTCTTCACCTCCGGACCATTCCGGAACCTCTCGTGACGTCCGGGATCTCATCCGGGACTCCGAACAACTTTCGGGTTTCCGCATACACATATCTCTACAACCCTAGCGTCACCGAACCTTGAGTGTGTAGACCCTACGGGTTCGGGAGACATGCAGACATGACCGAGACGCCTCTCCGGTCAATAACCAACAGCGGGATCTGGATACCCATGTTGGCTCCCACATGTTCCACGATGATCTCATCGGATGAACCACGGTGTCGAGGATTCAATCAATCCCGTATGCAATTCCCTTTGTCAATCGGTATGTTACTTGCCCGAGATTCGATCGTCGGTATCCCAATACCTTGTTCAATCTCGTTACCGGCAAGTCTCTTTACTCGTACCGCAATTCATGATCCCGTGACTAACGCCTTAGTCACTTAGAGCTCATTATGATGATGCATTACCGAGTGGGCCCAGAGATACCTCTCCGTCACACGGAGTGACAAATCCCAGTCTCGATCCGTGCCAACCCAACAGACACTTTCGGAGATACCCGTAGTGCACCTTTATAGTCACCCAGTTACGTTGTGACGTTTGGCACACCCAAAGCACTCCTACGGTATCCGGGAGTTGCACGATCTCATGGTCTAAGGAAAAGATACTTGACATTGGAAAAGCTCTAGCAAACGAAACTACACGATCTTTTATGCTACGCTTAGGATTGGGTCTTTGTCCATCACATCATTCTCCTAATGATGTGATCCCGTTATCAACGACATCCAATGTCCATAGTCAGGAAACCATGACTATCTGTTGATCAACGAGCTAGTCTACTAGAGGCTTACTAGGGACACGTTGTGGTCTATGTATTCACACATGTATTACGATTTCCGGACAATACAATTATAGCATGAACGATAGACAATTACCATGAACAAAGAAATATAATAATAGCCATTTATTATTGCCTCTAGGGCATATTTCCAACATGGCGGTGGTGGTGGAGCTAACACCGAGGCCGAGGAGCGGAGACCCTAGATGATGTTGTCGATGATGTCCCGAATGCCGCTTGCTAAGCGGTCTCCATAGCTGTAAGAAGCCACACATTTTGTAGATTGCATCAGTCACACGGCAAGGGATCACACGTTCGATGACTAATTTATTGCGGATGCACCAGAGGGTCCTTGCAAGGGTACCTATAGCCAACCAGATGGGGGCACGTCTAGGGCTGGGGAGCCTAAGGATCTCCCCAAACAAGTTCGAAGGTTGTCATGGCACCAAACGCCACCAACAACCTCCCGGAATGGTTACCTACCGAAGTAAAGTAATAGCTCGACCATTGCATGCTCCTTTGTTGCCATTTTCCCATCGATTATTATTGTATAATTTTGTTCGACCAAGAGTCAAAGGGTAATCCAGCTAGTGCCATGTAGAAGCATGTGAAAACACATGGAACTCAGTAGGTCCCCCGTCCCCCTCGTGTCGACAAAGTCCCCGTCGTGTCGCCCCCGCGGGCGACCCGGTTGGAAACCCTAGCCGCCGTCCTCTCGGTCCTCCTCCCGCCTCCACCTCTCCTCGCCGCCGTCCGCAGTGCCGCCGGGCAAAGCTTGGCCGGCTGGGCGGCGGCGGGGCGTCCCTCCCCCTTGTTCGTCGCGGCTGGCGCGGGGCAGCCAGATCGGGCGGGGCGCCGGACTAGCGTGGGATCGGATGGCGTGGCTGGCGGGTTTCTTGGCGACGTTGTGCGCGGCGCGGCGGTGGCAGCGGCCTGCTCCCGGCATGGTAACGGCTGCATGGTGGGCAAGATCGGTGGTCGCGGGCGCTGCCGGGTTCAGATCCGATCCAATTCTAGGTCTTGGGCTTGAACGCCGTCAGCCGCCACAGGGTGGTGGTGGTTGTCGCTGACCACGCTGGATTCCTTGATTCGGCGCCTGGAGATCTATGATGGATTCCACTTGATCCTCCTTCATGGTGGGTTGACCCCATGGCTCTCCCATCTCTACAGGTTTCGGTTCGTGGTGCATTGCCAGATCCGGAGCCGACAGAGCTTTGGTGGTATAGGATGGGGACCAGAGGAAACTTTGATCGGCTTGTTCGGTCCGGCATCGGCGACGTCTCTCGACGTTGTTACTCGACGTTGTTACCCTCCGTGGAGACGATGTCGAGGTCTCTCCTATGCACCTCCGAACCCTTCCCGGACGAAAGTCCAAAATTCAGTCTGGATTGGGCGGCGGAGGCGGCCTTCGCGTCGTACCCTCCATGGAGGCGCCGTCTTGGGAGTTTCTGTTGTTCGGCGGAGAGATGCTATCGTTGATGGACTCCGTGTAGCTCCAGCAGCGGCGACGGTCTGGAGGTTGCCAGGAGGTGAGGCGTTGTTTCTACCGCGTCGATGACGACGAGTATTGGCAGCAGGGTGCAGCTGGATATCGACAACCGATGCGGCTGGATGGACGAGCGCAGGGCGGTGGCGCTGTCTGGCGTCATGGTGGCGTCGGCAGCTGACCTGGCAAGATCTTTGCATCGGTACTTGCTCTGAAGATGGTTAGGTGGATGACGGCTGCGGTAGCCTCGGTGAGTGCGTCGGACCAGTGTGTGATCCATTCCTGGTATGTGGCTAGGATGGGGCAACCGGCATTAGATGTTAGGTTTTGATGCGATGTCTGTTTGGTATTAGGCTCTGACATTCGGCACCCCTGCATCAAGGGGATAGGAGCAGTGTCAGGAGTCGTCAAGATGGTGGCTTCAGGCTTACTGATGTAATGATTTGTAAGGTCTCTAAGAATAATTAATAAAATGGCGGCATGCATCGCTCAGATGCAGAGGCCGGGGGTAATCCTTCTTTTCTAAAAAAATCTAATATACTAGACAATACCCCGCGCATTGCAGCGGGATGGTAGTGTAATAAACAATGTGAAAGAGAGGAGCACACGATAAGAAGGAAAAGAATTAAAAAATAAGAAATATTCTGGAGCAGAAGATGGTTTGAATTTAATGTGTAACTCTGAAATCGGTGTCATCGTGTTCCCGCATCAAGTCGGCCTCTGAATCTCTAGGTACGTACAGTCGTACAGTACCCACGTTGGTCTGGGTTCTGCGGAAGAGATCGAGCAAGCAAAGGAAACAAAATCATGAATACTCATCAGGTGATGAGGTCGTTGCTATTTATTAAAAGAACTCGTGTGAGAAGGACATGTTATGAGGGAATGAAGCGATGCCTTTATCTATTACTCCTAGACTTGTTTCATGAAGAAATTGGATATCAACGAGGAGGCTTGCTCCGGTGCACCCCCTAACTCAATTTCCTAGGGGTATTCTTGACCCCCGCCATCTATTTTTTCTCCGGCCCGCCGCTGCCCATATCCAAGCCCCGTAGCCCATATCCATGCCCCGTATAACCCGTATGACCCATACGTATGTATACGGTGACATCCCGAAAAAAAGGATGACACGACCCCACGACTAGGTAGGACCTGCCGACGGTCGATCCATCAATCACGCAGCTCAATCAATCACGCAGCTCCTCCATCATTCTGGTGAGTTTCTGTAGGAATATCGGCGGCAGCGATCTTATCGCCGGCGATCTCGTCCGAGAGCGCGCGCGGCACCATCGTCAACCTCCAGCGCTCGCAGGTACTGCATCCCGTTTCCCCACGTTTGTCTCGCTCGCGGCAGCATCAAACGAACTGCCGCTGTTTTCGTCATAGTGGTTAACCTAGCGGGGCGGGCAACCTAGCTTTCTGGCGGTCCAGGCCATCGCAGATCTTGTTCTGGTAGTGCTGCTCGTCGTGATATACACAATGATCACGCGGGCTAAAGTGGGTTTCTTCTTTCTAGGGTTAACCTAGCGTCGGTTGCCGTCGGTTGTGTGCACGACGGCTCCGTTATTTGATGCGGCGGCTTACCTAGGTATCCGGCGATCTAAAATAATCACGACTGGTGCCGTGGGCTAGGAATCCGGCGGCGCATGTTATCACGGGTAGCGCTGCTTCTCGTCATCCAAAGTGATCACGTACTGGATTCGTGGGACGTACCTTAACGCCGCTTGGTGTGGAGAGGGGGGAGGATCCATGGCCGATCAGAGGTCGTTGGCGTCGGTTGTGTGCACAATCTGAACGCCCTCGGTTGGGGCGCTCTCCGGTTGGTGTAGTTTATTTAACATCCGTGATCGTGCGCTAGGTGTTGTATATGTCAGCATTGATAATGTTTGCATATGTGATGATACATATTAATTGTTGTAGGAAATGGCGGACGATGAGTTAACTGATATGATGTATGACATGGAGTTTGGAGAACTGATGAAAGACTGGATAGAAGATTGGTCAGATGATGAAAATTCAGATCGTGGAGATAGGTCAGAGAATGGGAACGTATTGGAAGATCTTAATGTGAGTGGCATTATCATGTTGTAATTTTTTGGTGGCATCCGACAATATTATATTTTGAAAATTTATAGATGGATGAACATGATGATGGTCAGGAAAACAATGAGCATGATGATGGTGAGGAAAACAACTCGGAGATCTCGAATGAAGATTACATTAGTCAAGTATGGAAGTGGAAATTTTTGTTGGCATGCATGCAAATTGAATTAATCCTGGAATATTATATGATAAGTACTTATGTATTTGTGTTATATTTTTCAGCTCATTTCCGAATGTCATAATGCGTACGACTATTACGGTGAATCCGACGCGGAGACATGCCTTGATGTCGAATCATTAGCTGCATCTGATTCTGGGGAGTCGCAATCGTCGGTCATCATGAGTGAGGTATGTATGTAATCAATGTTGTATGGAAGTAATGTTATACCATAGAAAACTGTTTTCATGGCTATGTTATGATTGTGTAGGTGACAGAAGTTGAGGGGAAAAAGAATGTCCAAGATACTGCTAGTGCAGATGATAAGAGGGATATGTTCATGCAGATAATACAAATGACTTTTACGTCTCACGAGGCTGCGTATGATTTCTACAACAGCTATGCTAGAGATAATGGTTTCAGCATTAGAAAGAATAGGGTCAGGTATAGCAAAACTGAGTCACGTCATATGCGTTATAGGCGGTTTGTTTGTTCCAGACAAGGAAAACGTGACAGCAGGTTGCTAACCGAGGAAGGACAAAGCCGTAGGCTCAGACCCGAGACACGCTGCCACTGCGAAGCGCACCTGACCGTGAAGCTTGACCAAAAGTGTGGGGTTTGGTATGTTGATAGTTTTGAGGACAAGCATAGCCATATCTTGGCAGGACCGGACGAGGTACCTTTTCTTTGGTCCCACAGAAAAATCAAAGAGTACCAGAGAGCTGAGATACTGTCCATGGGAGCTGCAGGGATTAGAATTCACGACATGATGGATACCTTCATCAGCAAACATGTATGGTATGGCGGTGTTGGTTTTACCAGGCGTGAAATATACAACCTTTGCGCCAGGGAGAAGAGGAAGCTGCTTTCAAAAGGTGATGCTGCCACAGTCATAGGCATCATGGTCAGTAGGAAACAGAGGGATCCTAGCTTCTTTTTCGAGTACAAGATAGACAAGGAAGGACATATGAATAGGATGTTCTGGTGTGACTCCCAGTCTCGTCATGACTATGAGGACTTCGGCGACGTGCTTGTATTGGACAGCACGTACAAGATGAACCGGTATGGTATGCCATTCATACCCTTTGTTGGTCTTAACAATCACTGGAAGACCACTGTTTTTGCTTGTGCCATAGTTTCGGACGAGACCGAAGAGACATATGTGTGGCTGCTGGAGACTTTTTTTAGGTCCATGTGTCAAAAGATGCCTATGAGTGTTATCACGGATGCCGACGCTGCGATGATCAAGGCAATTCGCCAAGTC
The DNA here is from genome assembly GCF_002575655.3 of Aegilops tauschii subsp. strangulata. Classification (NCBI taxonomy): domain Eukaryota; kingdom Viridiplantae; phylum Streptophyta; class Magnoliopsida; order Poales; family Poaceae; genus Aegilops; species Aegilops tauschii. The sequence goes on along the minus strand of NC_053037.3, from coordinate 32,746,133 downwards.
TTGCCAGACGTGTGGCACCGTATATGTACGTGGCATATAGAAAAAATATGAAGATTCACCTCAGTCACAAGTCCTTGAAGGAGTTCCGAATTCTTCTGTACTACAGCACGTCCACGGCCACGTTTGAGGAGAGATGGCACGCGTTTTCCAAAAGATGGCAGTCGGAAAAAACAGTAACATGGTTGAGACGGATGTATAAGAAGAGGAGACTGTGGGCCGCGGCTTATCTGACAGAGGGTTTTTGGCTTGGCATGAAAAGCAACCAGAGGAGTGAAAGTCTAAACTCATGCCTTCACCTCCACCTAGACGGTGAAATGACCCTCGTGGATATGATTTTGCACTATGAGAACGCCGTTGTACGTATCCGTGAGAATGAGGCACGAGATGATTGCACGGCCTCACAGAGTTTACCGGTGCCAGTTACTAGCTCGAGGGAACTTGAGATAGCTGCTTCTCACGTCTTCACTCCAGCAAACTTCTATATGTTGCAAGCTGATCTTAGGAAAATTGGTGGCATGGAGATTGTAGAAATAAAGCTCGGAGACGGATCACAGCAGTACATCGTGGCCTGGAAGAATAACCGGAAGAGCCGTTTTTGGGTGGAGTACACTCCAGTAAATTCCGCAGAAACTATAAGGTGCAGCTGCAGAATAATGATTCGAAAGGGTCTACCTTGCAAGCACATATTCCATGTACTGAAGTACTTGAATATATCTGAAATACCAAAGTGTTTAGTTCTTGTGTGGTTCACGAAAGACGCAAGGTTGGGACTGCCCGCCAGGCGCACAAGCGATCTGTTGGGATTTGGATGGACTGGAGCAGCTGAAAGAATGAAATATAGCCAGGTCAGTGTGTTGGCTTCAGAAGCTATGCATGCAGCATGCAAACACCCAACTTTGTGGGATCAGTTACAGGAGAGTTTGAAGGCCGTGATAGCTAAGAGCCATGAGTATGATCAGCTAAAGGAAAATTTGAGTAAGAAAACGGCTGATCTTAGTACTTGTGCAATTGAATATGTAGATGATGGTGAAGGCAACATAGTTGAAGTTCATGATCCTATTAAAGTATCAACGAAAGGTGCAACTAAGGTAGATGAGAACCGCCCTATGTCGAAAAATGGTAGGCCACTTTCGTACGACGAGATCAGAATCAGGTGTGGCGCATGCAAATTGCTAGGGCACACTAAACGCGGCAAGAAATGCAAACTAAATAAGAAGTAAGTTTTTGTATGCATTGTAGGTTATAATTGTTTTTAACTTGTCATTCATTAACTTTTCCTGTTATCGTGTGCAGAAGCGTGGTGGGCGAAGAAGAGTAGAACAGTTGCTAAAGTTATGTTAGGATGAATCCAGTGATCTAATAGTGAGGTGTTTACAATGTGTTACTGCATAGATGATACATGATATATACTATTTCAAGAGGCCAGTACCTTGAGATAGTGCTTGTAGCATATATGGACTAAACAGGAGGCGGTCACTAGGGACTTTAATCATGGAAAATGGATAGCATTTCAGCCATTGTAATGATGGCATCTTTTGTGTTGTCCACTGTAGTTATATTATATTAGAAAACTAGACGATACCTGGCATGTTGTTGCGGGAATGTTTTGCAATATATTCATAGAGAAATGGTTACGTGTAACATGTATATGTTGTTGCAGGAATATTTTGTTTGCATGTTGTGGTGGACCTTTGTCCATACATGTTGAATGACGAGGTGGCAAACTTGCATGTTAAGAGAAATAGGTTAGTGGTGGCTAGTTGTTTAGATATAGAAGATGTAATTATGTGTGGTAATAATTAAAAAAATTTCACTCCTTTGGTTCACCACCATTTAGATATAGAAGATACCAACTCACTTTGGTCTATAGTATAGACTTCGTACCAAAAACCCACCATTTTCCCCTTATAAAGAAAAGAAAAACCCACCATTTTATGGCTTGTAGTGTAACTCGGGCCGCTTGTAGTGTAACTCGGGCCGCTTGTCGTGATGACGTGGAGGGGGGGTGACGGATGCCGTAAGATGGCGCGACACACGGCCGCTCCCATTGCCGAGCCCATTTAACAATTTTTATTTTGATTACAGTCCGTTTAAATGGGCCGCGCTGGCCACCTGGTCGGGGCGGTTCTTCCCTCGCGATCTCCACGCGCGTTCTATCTATCCACTGCAACCGCCGCCACCGCTGCCGCCACCGATCCACGTCTTGCCGCCGGTCACGTTACGCCATGGTTTCGTGGAGCGACGAGTCGAGCTCTTCTTCCGATGGCGAATCCGTGACTAGCCTGCAGGTACGCTCCTACTATATAATCTCCAAATAGTGCTAGGCTTAGGGTTAGGGTTCTTCATTTCCAGTATTTAACGCAGGGCGTTGATTTGTGCATTATCTCTGTTGTTTCGTTTAGCTTCCTACGACTATCCCTTGCTATGAATGGAGTGGCATTGCTCACGATCTGTCTTCTCGTTGTCTGCATCGAGAACCTTGCGTCAGGCTAGTTGCTTTTGATTCCTTGGACACTGGCTGACGTTTTCTTGCCTGTGGTCAGAAGATATGTTGTTCCGTACTGTAAATATATGTTTAAATTACCTCGTGCTCGATTTACTTCGCGGTAATCCATTGTTCTGCCCAAAATTGCATACAATTTCAATTAATTTGTGCATTTACAAAGTCCGTATTTATGTTGTTTTTTTACGGTCTAATATTTGTTTTAGCACATAATAGCATATACTTGTAGTTAATTGATCCATATATATATATATGTATATCATTTGATGCTACATTTTGTGTTTATATGATTGAGACCATATTTTTAGTGCATTGCATGTAATTGTATTGCATTTGTGCATATATGATTGAGACCATATTTTTTCATACTATAGGAAGAAGTGAAATGTAACTATGTGGAATGGGTAGACCCGGAGTGGTCAGTGGCTACGAAGTTCTTCCTGAGAGAACTGTGGAGCATGTATGACGAGAAGCTGAGACAGAATATTAAGAATGCTGAAGAAAATGCATGTTAATTGGAGAAAAGAGGAGGACGGAGGAAGAGCTGAGATTTTTCAAAATGGACTTTGCTAAACTGGTGGCTGATAAGGAGGATGCTCTCACGCAGTTGGGCAATGCAAGATTGTCACTTAGCGATCTCAAAGAGGAGCTAGAGAAGAATAAGATGGCAGACCATGGTTGTGCCAATCTACATCAGGTCCTGAGGGTAAAGGCTGAGAAAGACCAGGACCGGGTGGTGCTAGAGAGAGACCAAGTGATGAGAGAGAGGGACCAGCTGAAGCAAGAGAAGAAAAAACTTGAGTATATTATTGCAGATTTTCTCAAACAGAAACATGGGTACGTTGATAAGATCAAGAACCTAAAGGAGATTTGTGATGAATTTTAAGTATGTTTTGTGGTTTATTGTTGAATAGAATGATCAAGTCCTATCTGCATTGTGGCCAGTTCATTTGTGTAAGGTCTAAGTATATTATATTAACCAATAAATTATATCACTTTCGAAATAGTTTGCCCTTGTTTGACCTGCATCCTAATGCGGGTTCTTGGCTAAGCACTGAAATTATTTTGCTTCCACCGGAGCTCTAAATCGTACTGATCAAGGGGGCGAAATAGTAGTTGATCATGTGATTGATGGTGCTACAGATCCTGATCTTCATGATGCAGAAAAGGAAAAGGCTAACAAAAATGCAGCAAAAAACTGCAACGAGATTTGAAGCAACACATAACGCCAAGGGAGTCTGGCGCAAGACAGGAGGAAGATCCACCTGTGGACGCCGATCCCGAGAGATCCAGCGGCAATCATGCGCACGGGATCCCAGGCGGATCTGCCTACTCCACCAACCGCAGGATCCACGGGTGGCCCGTCTGCGTCTGACACGCGGGCTGTCTCCACCGAGCGGTCGGGCGGGACCGGACCTGGCGCGTCCCCCCGCGCCAACTGGCGCTCGTCGACTGGGTCGCCCGCGCTGGGACCGGATATGTCGTTGTCTCGGGCGCGGGATCCCACACCGGATGGCACGACAGCCGAGGTTGATTCTCAGGCAAACAAAAGGAATTTATCAACTTTTTTTCTTATTGTTGAATAATGCCAAATCAAATCAAAAAAATATGCAAAAGTAAAAAGGAAATGAATTACTCTTCCATGGAAGAAAAGAATGAACACAGCAGCAAAAAACATTAAGGTAGAATAAATGAAGGGAAGCAAAAATTTATTGGTACGAAACGTATAGTCTGACTGCATTACACATACACAAGTATGTGTGAGTGACCAAAAATCCACACAAAATCCATGGTATCGTGCTTATTACATGAATGATAGAAAATCAAAGTTGTCCATGCCGGGAAACGTGCTTCCGGACTTAAAACAAACGACTGAAACTGGAATCTTGAATCATGTATGATGTCTTCACGCCTTGCTTTTCTTTGCGATGTCGCGGATTTTGTTCTTCACACATTCGAGCGTGTTGGTAGGTGAGAGAACCAACTCGGCGATGAGACGCCTTCTCCTTGCATTAACCGTGCCCTGCAATTTTTAGAACAAGGCTTAATGAATAGAAGTTGGTATTATACGACAATTGTACAAGTGTACGAGCAGAGAGGACAAATTACCTGGGTAAAATCGGCGGTCCATCGATCCCCGTCCCAATGCTCCATAACTTCAATCACAAAAAGGCCACAAGAGTTCCTAATATATATGCAAACATTAGTCACCGTGCACACGAACATGTCTTTCGTAAGTAGAAAATGATGAACCATAACTCACCCGTCCTCTTGTAGTGGCATGTCGATCTGAGGTATGATAGGCCACTTAGTGACGTCTGGATATTTGCCAGGTGTAATACGGTTTGCCTCTTCCATATCAATTGCTATTGCTAGTCGCTATTTGAAAAAAAGTAGTAGTGAGAAACCATATGACATTTCATATGAAGAATGCTCAATGTCGGGGAGAGTACCAGTGCTTTCACAGTGTCGAGAGAGAACGCGAGAGGATAGAGCGAATCAAAAACTCGGAATTCTTTCTTGCGGTTGTGCATCACCACGGTGATCCAGTGTGTATTGCCGACGTTCAACGGGATAAACGACTGAAATGTGGAACACATTTGTAATCAGATGCAATTATGCTTGTTGAAATGAGTGTTAATGAACTAGTAAGAACATATCGTACCTTATCACGGACGGTATACTCGTCCAGAACCCTACGTACTGCTCCAGCTCTGCTCAGCGCACTATCCATGTTGTATTTCGATGGTTTAGGGTTGTCTCGTCCCTTAGCACGATCAACAAGGTATTTGGACCTCCAGGCTGGACAGAGGTGCCGATCATGACCAACGCGCAGAGCCAAATGTGTCTGATAAGCATCGATAATCTGCGTAAAATAATAGAACATTTTATTTTCATAGGTGACACCTAGATTATGCACTTAAATAGCAGGACATGGTAATAGATCTTACGTCATCCGCCAGCCATGTATGCTCAAGTACCGGTCGTATACTCTCCACAGTCACAGAGGTGCCACGTTCATTATAGTAAACTCTTTTTGTCATATTCTTCTCAGACCAAGCAGCTGCCTCCATAAACGCAATAGCAGCATCGATGAGTTCCGGTGTCAAATCGTCCTTAACAGAGCCTTCCATGTCATTGTCACTAAACAGAGCTGCATGATAAATTACGAACGTCACGAACGGTGAGTACATGAAATGGTAGTAAATTAAGCACTAAGATAGCTACTAACGGTACCTCTAGTTGCGGTAGTGTTGCCGGATGGCTTAGTACCGCGAGCGCTTCGCTTGCCGGGCTTGTCAAGTTTAAAGGGGGATTCAAATTTCTTGGGAACAGTCCGTCGGCGCTTCCCGGATATAACATCGTCTTCTTTTGCGGTTGCTGCAGACTTTTTCCCCTTGCTCTTACCCACCATCCTATCGATAGAACTTGCAGAAATGTCAATGTCGGACGATTCTGCTCGAGGAGAATTACCTACAATCCAAGGGTTCTCTGGTGTTGCGCCGCACTCATCAGTAGGCTTCGTTGTCTTGTCAACATTTAACTTGGCAGGTGTTTTCTAGTTAAGAAAAAAATAATGTGATAGGTTCAGTTAACGAAAATGAAGATGCATAATTGAGATAAATGAAGACAAATAAATGAAAACATACTTCCTCATCATCGTTGTTCTGGTTTACAACAGGCTCGTCAGGCTGTGTCAAATCAATCACCGGCTCTAGACCGTCAGAGTCATCCTTGTATACGAATTCTTTTTTTTTCTGGCGGACCATTCTCAAAGGAATCCACTTCTACGTCGGCATCGTTGTTGCCGGAAGCCGCAGCAGCCGCTGGCTTGTACATCACACCATTTTGGTTCAACTTCTCTAACAATCTCTGCATTACATAAAAAATATTAATTAATGTCGGCACGGTTTTGCAACTTCAAAAATGTTGTAAACATAGAATTAAGGGTGTGTCACCTCGGCTACTTGTTCTGGTATTTCCTTCATTTGGCTGCGTATGTAATCCATACACCGCTTCATGATGAGGTTCATCATCTCGTCCGCGTTTGAGGCTAACTTGGACTTCTTTGCCGCACCAACGGCGGGCTTCATTTTTGGCTTTTCTGGTTCGGGTACTTTGCACTCCTGCGCCCTATACTCCTTGGTTATGTTGTCTTCAATCTGCATGTGAAATACAAGTATATGTGATCAATAAAAATATTAATACAACTAATTATGTTATATAAAAGTTAAGAAGTACCCAACGTAATGAATTACCTTGATGTTACAACGGCCACGGCCTTGGTCATAATCAAACTTGTCTCTCCTTGAGGCTGCAGCTTCAGTCCAATTCCTCATTAGAGGTTCCATGGACAAGCTAGGATTGAATGCGCATTCACCTTCCAGAGGCTGAACCTTCTCCCAGTACAGGTACTGCATGAATATGAAAAATTACAATTAGTACTATACAGCAGGTAAATTAGCAATCATATTTTTTTTGCAATGGTACAAGTCTGAAAGGTGTACCTGCAGGAGAGCTAAGTTCCCTCTCGGCCATTGGCGGAGGTGTTTGCCTTTCCTCACGTTGCGAAGGCAGTCCAGCAGAACCCGGAGGGTGAATGCATTCCAATTAATCTTGGATATACGCTTCACATCGTCCACCAATGCGTAATATTGCTTTGGTACAGTCTTGCTCGACATGGGAGCAAGAACTGTTCCAAGCAACACGAGGACAACTCTCCAAAGGAAATCGTCGTCGGCAGATTTATTTTTTGTGATGTCCACAATCAGATCATCGATGACTATGTTACCTGTGGTCTTGCTCAGGAATTGAGGCGGCACTCGATCTTTAACATCCTCACCTTCCTCACCGAGAATACCTTCTGCCGACAGTCCGTGGTTCTCCAAGGCCAAGATGCACTCAACATCCACGGCACCGAGAGACACTTCGCCAACCAAGTCTTGTACAATGAATCTGCCCTTGCTAGGATCAAATATCCCAACCATGTACCGGATCAACAGTGTACGCATCTTCAGCGAAGGTATCTGAAGCATGCTACGGAGTGGTGTTTCGGCAAGTGCGGCCCGTTGACCGGAAGATAGACCGGCAATAAGTTTGCACCATTTTTCTACGGCGCAAACAATTTCTCCGTTGAGTTCATCCATCCTGTTAAAAAATATACTTGGTTATAGTACCATAAATTATGTAATCAACTTTTTTCCTAACATATTGTTGCATAAAACATAATAATGGAATACACTATCCCACAGTAGATAGAAAACTATACAACATAATTTATTCATACTGAAACATTCAGCAGAGACACGTGCAGCACATAAAATGACAGTTTAACAAGTACTTATTTAACCAATTAGTTTCATAATAAAAAGCAACATAATTTATCTAATCATTTTTTTCATATGGTACTGTACAAATAGATATAAGAATCGGTGATAGTGCCTAATTAACAGTAAATTGAAACGAAAAAAACGAAATTATGCATACTGGAACATGCATCAAACAAACGTGCATGACATACAATATTAGTCGGCGTCTCATAGTTGCAACATGCATGTCTTAGGGCATTGCTATAACTTAAAGTGACTATGCTATAACTAACACTGATAAAAAATTGTTGTTTATTCATCAATCCAACCTACAAGTGAAAGACAACAAACAACATGCAGAAACTAATTTGCAATCGTAGGGCTATCTAATCAAATACACGCACAAACAAATCTAGTGTCATAGGCCTATCTAATCTAATACACGCACAAACAAAAAACATCTACTCCAACAGATGTAATGCGAAGATTATGCGCTAATTAATCTTAGTCCTATCGAATCTAACACACGCACAAAGAAAAGCATCATGGATGCGGTACGGTTGCCAACATACTGGATCGCTCGATGAGGATGGAAGTTGTCGGCGTTGTAACGTGGACGCAGTTCGTCCACGACGGCCAGCACGCGCTGACGACCTGGATGTTCTCGACGATCTTGCCGGGGTTTGGCCGATGCTAGGGACGCAGCTGTCGTCGACTCGGCGGTAGGAGCCGTCGTAGACGACATGAAAGACGATGCCGAGACTAAATAGGAGGAGGAGGATCTCCTAGGTCGTCGTAACGACCAGGGATAGAACGCCCGTGATCTTTGCCTTCCTTAGTTGAGGAGAGGCAGTACGTGCTCCTAAATTAAAGGGATAGGCTTCCCACGCTCTAGTTTTTTTTGTAGATTCCGATCCGGGAATTGTGTAACAAATCGCAGCTGCTCCTCTCTTTGAGCGATGAGGGGCTCGTTTCATGTACTTTTTTCTTTTCTTTTTCATATTAGAAAATTTTGATATCAAATAATTATTTCAACTCAACCAAATGGCCCCAAATTTTTTTCACACAATGGGATGACCATGGACATCATGCATGCCAATTCTCATCGATTTCCGACACTCGATGCATTTACTAGGATTTTGCCGGCGAAAAGAACCTGAAATGTTGCCCGGACATGACGCAACGTTCGTTCGGTGTCAGGAATGGCTCACATGTTGCATGGGGGCCTACATTGGGCATCCTCACATGGTGCCAAAGTTTGGTGTCATTTCATGCAGGCCAGCACATAGCACATGTGCAATCACCATCATTCGGGTCTGCCGTAGGGGGAGCCCGAAGGACGTTGTTTTTCTGGACTCAACCAAATGGCCCCAAAAAAAATTCACGCAATGGGATGACCATGGACATCATGCATGCCAATTCTCATCGATTTCCGACACTCGATGCATTTACTAGGATTTTGCCGGCGAAAAGAACCCGAAACGCTGCCCGGACGTGACACAACGTTCGTTCGGTGTCAGGAATGGCTCAGATGTTGCATGGGGGCCTACATTGGGCATCCTCACATGGTGCCAAAGTTTGGTTTTATTTCATGCAGGCCAGCACATAGCACATGTGCAATCACCATCATTCGGGTCTGCCGTAGGGGGAGCCCGAAGGACGTTGTTTTTCTGGACTCAACCAAATGGCCCCAAATTTTTTTCACGCAATGGGATGACCATGGACATCATGCATGCCAATTCTCATCGATTTCCGACACTTGATGCATTTACTAGGATTTTGCCGGCGAAAAGAACCCGAAACGCTGCCCAGACGTGACACAATGTTCGTTCGGTGTCAGGAATGGCTCAGATGTTGCATGGGGGCCTACATTGGGCATCCTCACATGGTGCCAAAGTTTGGTTTTATTTCATGCAGGCCAGCACATAGCACATGTGCAATCACCATCATTCGGGTCTGCCGTAGTGGGAGCCCGAAGGACGTTGTTTTTCTGGACTCAACCAAATGGCCCCAATTTTTTTTCACACAACGGGATGACCATGGACATCATGCATGCCAAATCTCATCGATTTCCGACACTCGATGCATTTACTAGGATTTTGCCGGCGATAAGAACCCGAAACGCTGCCCGGACGTGACGCAATGTTCGTTCGGTGTCAGGAATGGCTCAGATGTTGCATGGGGGCCTACATTGGGCATCCTCACATGGTGCCAAAGTTTGGTGTCATTTCATGCAGGCCAGCACATAGCACATGTGCAATCACCATCATTCGGGTCTGCCATAGGGGGAGCCCGAAGGACGTTGTTTTTCTGGACTCAACCAAATGGCCCCAATTTTTTTTCACACAACGGGATGACCATGGACATCATGCATGCCAATTCTCATCGATTTCCGACACTCGATGCATTTACTAGGATTTTAAAAAACAATTCAAATGTAAAAAAGATAAGATCTATTAGAATGAAGAAGTGAAATAAAAGATAACATATTATCTTACATTTTGAAAATATTTCAAATATAAAGAAGAGAGCAAATATTAGAATGAAGAAGTGAAATAAAACAGAACATTTTATTTTACAAACTAAAAACATTTCAAATATAATAAAGATAAGAGATATTAGAATGAAGAATTGAAATAAAACACACCATTTTAGTTTATATTTCGTAAATATTATCAATATAAAAACGAGAACGAACAAATGAAATAAAACACAACAAAATTTGGCATATTTTTTAAATTTTAGTAAACACTATTAGAAATAATATAAAAAAAGAGATTTGATTTTAAATATTAGAAATATAAACAAGAAAATAAATTTTGGAGTTAAGAAGTGAAAAACAAAGAGAATATAAAACAGATCAGTGCGCGGGTAAGGCTGCCCTGGGCCAGCCCGCCCGAATTGGGCCCAAGGCAGAGCCGCGCAAGGCACAGCGCAGCGCACAGCCGTGGGGTGGTGGGAGTTTAGTCCCACCTCGCCAAGCGAGAGAGCGCCGCACCGGTTTATATACCCGGCTGCGACTCCCCTCCCAAGCTCCTATCATATGCAGGCAGTACATTGCCTAACTCTCGGCCCCTCTGCCCCGTGGGGCCTACTAGCAGCAGAGATATTCTGCACCACGGGCTGCATCCTGGCCCATGAACGGCTGGGTTCCTAGTCGTATGCAGGCCGTGGTGTATGAATTCTCCTGCTCTGGTAGGTGGGCACTCTTTTTTGGCATATTGCCATGTGTTTTGATCTTCAAATCACACACTAAATTATACACATGCTCACTTGCATTCAATACACATTTTTTTGCATATATGACAAGTTAATGTTTTGACCTTCAAATCACCTAATAAATTTTACACATGCTCACTTACATGTAATACACATGGCTATTAATGGGATTTCAACAAAAATGAGGCCATGGTGTATGAATTCTGCTCCCACATGCATGCCATGGTCATGGTAGGGTGTGCATAAAGTTTGGGATCATTTGGTGGGACCGGCAAGGAAAACCTCTTTCAAACTTGCCCTCCGGCAAACCCGAATGGTCCGGCTTGTACATGGTTCATGTGGAGGCATGCATGAGATGACCCCAACTTTTTCGGAGCATGTGGGCATGGCCAATGTGGTCCCCCAGGCAAGGTGTGCACGAATTCGGACACAATACACACGTTGCATCATGTCGGGGCACTGTTCTAGGGTTTTATCGCTAACCTTGCAGGGTTAAGCTATGTATTTGAATCTAGAACCAAATTAACGCAACCTTAGAGTTGAAGAACTGGCTGATCCATATATCATTAATAATGCTCTATTTCCACTTCAAGCTAGCATAAACCTATATAACCAAAAGCCAGCCTGGCCTGCAGTCTGCCTAACCCATCATCCTAGGCTTACAAAGTTCATGAGCACCGCAAAATAACAGCAACAACTACTAAAACATCGCAACAAAGTAAAGGCCACATCTTCAGCAGGAAGTAGAGTCTTCTTTTTTATCCTTCCAGTCTTTCCACGTTGATTCTCCACCCCTGCTTCGCTGTGTACACTTCACTTGCTACTCGCTCTAGCAGTCTTGCTCCCACCTCCAGCACCTTTTTTGTGGCTCCTTTGTCTGCAAAATAGATCAATCAACAATCCTATTAGGGGCTACATTTTTCATGCAGAGAAATAACTATAGTTTTCCCAATACTGCAGTACTAAAATCACATTTATTAGGGGCAACCAAACAGCTCACTGTAAATAAAACTAACATAATCTCAAATACTGGAGTATTCTCAAAGAACTTAGAACATAGTATGCTATCAAACGGGTCCAAACTGACTCACACAGATAGACTAACTGAAGACACTGACATGCCATCACTCTGTTTTCTTGTCCTTCAACTTGCTGATGCGCTCTGAGTGACGAATGCCCATACGGATGTAGGTCTCTGCTTCAATCGGCATGGTCCTGTCTCCGAGCTGCGGGATCCCTGGACCCACAATCTGCACGTCCGCCGGCTGCTCCTGGACAACATCATCCTGCTCCTCCTCTCCAGCACTGTCGTCCAGCAGCAGAACAACCTCCTCTTCCCCGCTCTCATCCTTGCTCTGCTCCACATCTTCGCTATCACTCTCATCCTCGCTATGCTCCACATCTTCACTATCACTGTCATCCTTTCTTTGCTCCACATCACTGTCAGAGTGAACATTGGACTGATCAACCAGAGCAGGCACCGCAAGCAACACTCCGACAAGATCTGGCACTGGAATAGGAGGGGCGCGGCGGCGGGAGCGGTACTTGTACCACCTCGCACGCTGTCGCGGATCCGGGGAGTTCTCCGCTTCGTTCATAGCCTAGAGGAAAACCTGGACTGGAACAACTCCTCGAGCAGGACCAAACAACGATTTCTTCTCATTGCCCGTAAGCACTTTGATGAGACCCCTACCGTGGTCGATGAACATCTGCAAGCTGGGAAACCAGCTGCAGATCTCCTCCACATTCGCCCTCTTCCCAGATCGTCCTGACAGAACTTCCCAACTGCCTCCTCCCACTTTTCTTGAGCGCGGCGGCAATCACTTGCTGACCGCGACCTCCTTCCCTTCTTGTCCCGCATCGCCGGCGACGCCAGATGTGAGATTTGAGCACACAGAGTGAATGGGGAACAGAAGCAAAGACCTAGGGTTCGTATCTGCCAGATGAAATGGGGAATTTTTCCCCTCTCCAGCTGATAACCGCGTGTGAGGCCGGCCTGGAACGGCCCACCCAAATTAGGCCCAAATCAAAGCCGCGGCAGGCACTGTCTCGGGGTGGTGGGAGTTTAGTCCCACCTCGCCAACGGAGAGGAGCTCGCACCGGTTTATAAACCCACCTGAGCTAATCATCTCAAGTTCCTATCTAAAGCAGGCAGCTCATTGCCTAACCAGTCTCTCTCTGCCCCGTTGGGCCTACCGGCAACTTATATACATTCACCGCGGGCCTGCATCCTGGCCCAATGGGTTACTAGTCGTATGCAGGCCGTGGGGTTTCATATAAATGATGTTGGTAGGCTGGCATTTTTTATTATTTATTTAATTTTTTGCATATGTCACATGTCAAATTTTGCAAACAAGTTTGAATCATTAAATTTTCAAATTATAAATTAAATTTAAAATTTAAAAATATTAAAAATATTTGGACCAAACATTTCCACCATGTGAGGATACCCAAAGTAAATTTTTAAATTTGTATTCAATTTTTTGCATATGTCAAATGTCTAATTTTGCACACAAGTTTGAAACAAAATATGTCCTCTAGACTGACTGGTCAAAACATCGGTCTATACCTCAAGGGGGCATTGTAAAGTATTGTTTTTCCAAATTTTTTTCATAGCCATGTTTGGCACATGTGGGTCACCATGTACAAGAAAATTTGGGTGATTTGGAGGTGGTGGAAAAAAATCACGTATGTTCAAAAACTGGCTTAAGTTAGACCAAATGGTCCCTCCGGATCGATGTTGGGTTGGTTTACATGTACATGTACAGGGACCGGAAATGCGCGTGTCAGAGATCGTACTTGCGTGTACATGTACTAATGATCCCAAACTTTCTTCATGGCATCCCATGACCCCATAGAGAATTCATGCATAATGGTTTCCATGTGGGGCAAAATTTTGAATGTTTTTACGGTTTTCTGTGTGTGGGGGGGTTAGGGTTCAGGGTACATGCCACATTGTTCACATTGTCCAATTAACACTTTGTATAGATTTTTTGGGTAAAAAATGAACGAAATAATGCAACTAATCTGAACGTAACGTTTGGCATGTATCAAACCAAGTAGCCACTATTCCTCAAAAAAACCAGTTAGCCACTAATTTGGCATGCATCGAAGCGCATTACTTCAAAATAACTAATTAACCCTACAATCACGGATATATACCTTCCCATTCTACCGCATATCAACCCTATCCTAACCACCCCCATCTACCTTGTTTCTCCTCACATAGTCATCGCCGGGATCGCGCCATCGCTTCTCAAGCGACCACGCCGACGCGGGATTAAAAAGGTCTCCTCCACGGCTCCTCCCATCTTCGATTGCAGTGCTGATTATTTTTTCCATTGATTCGACCAAGAAGTCATTTCCGAAGAGATTAGAAAATACAGCCTTTGCCATAGTTGAGTAGTTCTGGTGTAATTGGAGTACAGGATGTCATGCAAGAGCTTTTTGATTGATAGTTTGTAGTAGTTGTTCGTACGAACTGGTTATGAATATATTTTCTCGGTGGTATTGTTAGGAATTAGTTGGATGAGGTTGTGGATACAATTTTCATACTATGGGTATATTTGTTGTTGTAGGGACCATGGTCTCAGAGGCGCATAACAACCGTGCGGAGTACGACAAGTCTTTGCATGAAGCGCGCCGGGAGATCGACTTGAAGGTGCAAAAGGATCGCGCTGAGGTAGATAAGAAACTCAAAAAAGAACGTTCATACGTGGACAGGATGATAAAGGAGGAGCGTGAGGAGTTTTCCCGTAAGATGGCGAAGATGCGTCTTGAGATTGAAGAAAAGTATAAGCGGGACTATGAGGACATGGAAAAAAAGTTTTTCCTTGGCTACAAGGAAATGCATCAAACGTTGCAGAAGGACCGGAAGCTTGTGGATAGTATTATACAGTCAGAGCGAGTCAGGATGGATGCCTATGTGTTGCAGGCACGTTCGGATATGGACAGCAAGCTGCTACATGAGCGGTGGGACATGGATTATAAGGCCATGCTGGAGAAGGTCCGTTTGGAAGGACATATGTTAGAAGCCCGTGCGATCTCACGGCCACCCCGACAACATGTCTTCAATTTTTCTCCCCCTGTAAGTATCTCGCACCGATTGTATATATTAAGGACCTACGTATTCTATGATACAAACATCTTCAATTTGTGGCAACCTTATGTCGGCGATTGTATGTAGGCTAAGCATCATGAGACGGCACAGTCGCCATCCACTCGAGACATTGCGATAGAGTCACCCGTTCAATGCCACATCACTCCACCCCAACAACATATCTTTAATTCTCCCCTTGTAAGTACCTCGCAACGATGCCATACCCAAGATATGGTATGACCTTTTAAAATTTGTGTGTAAACCCACTGTCGATGTTTCATACGCAGGATAAGAAACCTGTGATGGCAGAGTCCCCAATCACACCACATGAAGGATACATTCCACATAACAAGGTGAGAAGGTTTGAGATGGCACAATCCACAGTCACTCCACATGAAGGATACATTCCACAAAAGCAGGTAACGACACTGCAATGTTGCTATGCACATAAAAAATTATGTTTGCCCCTTTACTCATTGAATGTATTAACTCTGATGTGAGATACTAGGTGCTGGTCATGGAATTTTTTGTTAGTAGGGATGATGAGATGTCACATGTCCCGAGAGCATACTTTGATGAACACCCGGCAGAAGTCAGAATTTTTGAACCCGCCAAAGTGACCTACGATCTCATTATGAGTGAAATGAGAGATACTTTTGGTTGCAAACTGGGAGCAGAACTGTACTACTTCTTACCCGGGTCTGCGTGGAAGCAGCCAGAAGGAATGTTCTTGATTGCAGGACCAGATGATGTAGAAAAAATGCTTTCTGATCTGAATGGCAGCAAGACATGTCACCTGTACATTGTGTACAATAGAACTACGGGTTGTTTTCCCAAGGATGACATTGATCCAGAGGTTCAAATTTTACATGTTACATGCATCTAGTTTATGGCTACGTCATTTTTAAGTTCTTCCTAATACAATTCCTATGGTTTTCTACAGCAAGTGAGAATCCAAGAAATGGAGGGTCTTGCTAGAGAGTTGGCAGAGAAAGAACAAGAACAACTTCAGTTGTATGGTTACATTGATGTTAAAGAGAAAAAGATTGAAGCACATGGGTCGTCGCCAAGCCCGACGCAATCTCCAACGTCGCAACGCAAGAGGTCACTCGATTCTGGCAGTGCAGAAGACCATATGGAGTAGGCTCAATTGTTTTTCAACCAGTTTAAGCTTCAAACCAGGATTATTTTGTTGCAAACAAACATTTTTTTCTGTTTCACACTATGTTCGCAATTATGGTACAATTTATTCATGAGACAGTTCTTTGAACAACAATGCATGTGTTTTATGATCAATCATACAGTTGTTTCTGAGTTGTTTGTGAGATGGCATTGCATCTAAAGAAGTTTCCATCTATAAAACTTGTAAAAAATCATTTATGTTGTCTTTGTTGAAATTGTTTTTTCGTGCCTTTCATCTACACGTGTAATCATTATAGCCTACAAAACCATACAACGTCGCAAAACAATTTCCAGTTGGCATGGATGCTTGTCATGTTGGTACAAGGGTTTCAAAAAAAATTTGGGTCCATTTCAAGCATGCCGAAAAAATCCGTCTTCCCAGACGGAACATCCCCTGCTACCCGAACGGCTAAGTTGAATGACACCAATAATTTCCATCAAGCGCGCAAGCACACCCCCGTGGGCCGCGTGAAACCTGAGCTAACCCCAAAACTTGCTGGTTTTGACGTCAAATAAGATAGAAATATCAAGGGAAGAAGATAGAAATAGCAAGCAAAACACAGATAACCAACAACATATCAAATAGACGGGTAGAAATCATAACATAGTTCGGATAGATAAAGTTCAGGTAGAACCAACAACATGATTTAATAGAAATATTTAAAAGATAAAAAACTTGCCCTAACACGCTAGGGCAAGACAAGCTGACGAGACCGGGCCTTCACCACCATCTTCACTGCGCCTCCTCTCCAGTGCTCCTCTCCATCCCGTCCTCGCCGATGTAGTAGGGGAGGGTGTGCATACCGTCGCGGGTGGGGAAGACGCAGTCGAAGTTTGTGAAGATGTTGTGGGTTGTGAATGCGATGAATTCGCATCCACACCAAAACACCTTGCCGAGGAGGTAGTACACATCAAATCTGTTGGTGAAGGTGATGGTGAGCCCTATCCGCGGAGACCAGGAGTTTGGACGCACTTCATCCAGTCGGAACATCACCGGCGAGCCCGCCGGGAGGTGGGCGAAGCACGCACGGAGGAACCACTGGGCAAAGCCCCTTGCACCCCTCCAGCGTGAGAACGCCCACACGCGAAGCGTGCTCTCCACGACGACGCCGGCCGGATACTGTCTCTCCGGCACGGTCGGTGGGAGCCGGTAGGTGGGGCCGTTGTACTGCATCCTCGCGGCTCGCTCAGAGAGTGCTCTAGGTTTGGGGAAGAAGAGAAGGGCGGCGCAAATGGATGTGTGCAGAAGGTGAGGGCGGTGGTTTAAATAGGGAAAGGGGAGGTCAAACGATCCATATGCCACTTTAATTGCCACGTTGAATAGATGCGGGTGGATCAAAAAAGTGTGAACCCAAGGCTTTAATTGCCACGTTGAATACATGCGGGTGGATCAAAAAAGTGTGAAACCAAGGTTTTAATTGCCACGTTGAATCGAAAAGTGTGAAAACAAGGTTTTAATCGCCTCGCTCGCATGCATGCACGTCCGCCACCCGCGCATGCAAACCCACGTCGCCGCCCTTCCCATGCATGCAGGCCTCAGGCGCAGACAACGAGATGGCCCAACGGTCCATCCAGCGACCCAGCGGGTGAGGCTGGCGTGGGACGGCCCACCCGAATTAGGCCCAAGCGAGCTTCGCGCCGGGCACATCCCAGGGGTGCGGGGAGTTTAGTCCCACCTCGCCGAGCGAGGGGAGCTAGCACCGGTTTATATAGCGGGCTGAGCTTTCCCTCTCAAGTTCCTTTCTAAAGCGGGCAGCACATTGCCTAACCGTCTCCGTCCCTGCCCTGTGGGGCCTACTTGCTACCTGTTTTCACAATCTGGCGGGCCTCTGCATCCTGGCCCAATAAATGATTGGGTTACTAGTCGTATGCAGACCGTTGAATTGTGAAAGCGGGCAAGTAGGCGGGCTTTTTTTGTCTATTTCATTTTTTTCATTTGTCACCATTATTTCCATTGCAGCCTGTCCATCATGCTGCATTTTGGCAAGAACAAGCTAGAGTTGTACACACCCTGATTCAATGCTCAAAACGTCGGTCTATACCTCAAGGGGACATTGTAAAATAATTGTTTTCAAAAATTTCTTTCATAGACATGTTGCACACATGATCTCTTCCACAAACAAAACTAGGTTTCCAAGTTTTTGTATTTTTTTGAAATTTTTTTGAATTTATAATGCCCTCTAGACTGACTGCTGAAAACATCGGTCTATGCCTCAAGGGGGCATTGCAAAATAATTTTTTTTTAAATTTCTTTCATAGACATGTTTGGCACATGTGGGTCACCATATACAAGAAAATTTGGGTGATTTGGAGGTGGTGGAAAAAAACACGTATGCTCAAAAACTGGCTTAAGTAGACCAAATGGCCCCTCCGGAATGCGATGATTTTTTCGACCACCTCCAAATCACCTCAGTTTTGGCACACATGATCTCTTGCACAAACAAAGCTAGTTTTCCAAGGTTTTACTTTTTTTGAATTTTTTATTAATTTATAATGCCCTCTAGACTGACTGGTCAAAACATCGGTCTATACCTCAAGGGGGCATTGTAAAGTATTATTTTTCCAAAATTTCTTTCATAGCCATGTTTGGCACATGTGGGTCACCATGTACAAGCAAATTTGGGTGATTTGGAGGTGGTGGAAAAAATCACGTATGTTCAAAAACTGGCTTAAGTTAGACCAAATGGTCCCTCCGGAATGCGATGATTTTTTCGACCACCTCCAAATCACCTCAGTTTTGGCACACATGATCTCTTGCACAAACAAAGCTAGTTTTCCAAGGTTTTACATTTTTTTGAATTTTTTATTAATTTATTATGCCCTCTAGACTGACAGGTCAAAACATAGGTCTATACCTCAAGGGGCATTGTAAAGTATTATTTTTCCAAAATTTCTTTCATAGCCATGTTTGGCACATGTGGGTCACCATGTACAAGAAAATTTGGGTGATTTGGAGGTGGTGGAAAAAATCACGTATGTTCAAAAACTGGCTTAAGTTAAAAGACCAAATGGCCCCTCCGGAATGCGATGATTTTTTTGACCACCTCCAAATCACCTCAGTTTTGGCACACATGATCTCTTGCACAAACAAAGCTAGTTTTCCAAGGTTTTACATTTTTTTGAATTTTTTATTAATTTATAATGCCCTCTAGACTGACTGGTCAAAACATCGGTCTATACCTGAAGGGGGCATTGTGAAGTATTATTTTTCCAAAATTTATTTCATAGCCATGTTTGGCACATGTGGGTCACCATGTACAAGAAAATTTGGGTGATTTGGAGGTGGTGGAAAAAATCACGTATGTTCAAAAACTGGCTTAAATTAGACCAAATGGCCCCTCCGGAATGCGATGATTCTTTCGACCACCTCCAAATCACCTCAGTTTTGTCACACATGGTCTCTTGCACAAACAAAGCTAGTTTTCCAAGGTTTTACATTTTTTTGAATTTTTTATTAATTTATAATGCCCTCTAGACTGACTGGTCAAAACATCGGTCTATACCTCAAGGGGGCATTGTAAAGTATTATTTTTCCAAATTTTCTTTCATAGCCATGTGTGGCACATGTGGGTCACCATGTACAAGAAAATTTGGGTGATTTGGAGGTGGTGGAAAAAATCACGTATGTTCAAAAACTGGCTTAATTTAGACCAAATGGCCCCTCCGGAATGCGATGATTTTTTCGACCACCTCCAAATCATCTCAGTTTTGGCACACATGATCTCTTGCACAAACAAAGCTAGTTTTCCAAGGTTTTACTTTTTTTGAATTTTTTATTAATTTATAATGCCCTCTAGACTGACTGGTCAAAACATCGGTCTATACCTCAAGCGGGCATTGTAAAGTATTATTTTTCCAAAATTTCTTTCATAGCCATGTTTGGAACATGTGGGTCACCATGTACAAGAAAATTTGGGTGATTTGGAGGTGGTGGAAAAAAACACGTATGTTCAAAAACTGGCTTAAGTGACCAAATGGCCCCTCCGGAATGCGATGATTTTTTCGACCACATCCAAATCACCTCAGTTTTGGCACACATGATCTCTTGCACAAACAAAGCTAGTTTCCAAGGTTTTATATTTTTTTGAATTTTTTTATTAATTTATAATGCCCTCTAGACTGACTGGTCAAAATATTGGTCTATACCTCAAGGGGGCATTGTAAAATATATATTTTCAAATTTTTTCTTTCATAGCCATGTTTGGCACATGTGGGTCACCAAGTACAAGAAAATTTGAGTGATTTGGAGGTGGTGGAAAAAATCACCTATGCTCAAAAACTGGCTTAAGTTAGACCAAATGGCCCCTCCGGAATGCGGTGATTTTTTCGACCACCTCCAAATCACCTCAATTTGGGCACACATGCTCTCTTGCACAAACAAAGCTAGGTTTCCAAGGTTTTATATTAGTTTTAATTTTTTTTGAATTTATACTGCCCTATAGACTGACTGCAAAAAATCACCATGTAAGTTTGACCAAATGGTCCCTCCAGAAGGCGGTGATTTTATCGACCACCTCCAAAATTTCCACCTTTTAAAATATATTAGAAATGGAAGATTCAATCTTGCTAACTTATGAACATTGACAAAAAAAGATTTTCAAAATTTTCTAATTCTTATAATATATTTCAAATGGAAGTTTCAATCACGCTAATTTATGAATATTGACAAAAAAGATTTTCAACATTTTCTAATTTTGAAAACATATTTCAAATGGAATATTCAATCATGCTCACTTATGAACATTGACAAAAAAGGAGTTTCAACATTTTCTCATTTTAAAAATATATTTGAAATGGAATATTCAATCATGCTCACTTATGAACATTGACAAAAAAGGATTTTCAACATTTTCCAATTTTTATAATATATTTGAAATAGAATATTCAATCATGCTAACTTAATAACATTCACAAAAAATGATTTTCAACATTTTCTAAATTTAATAATATATTTGTAATGGAAGATTCGATCATGCTAACTTATGAAAACCTGAAGTCAATGTTTTTTTACTATCTATCCTATGTAGATAAGGCTTGTTATTTGCACACACCATTACCAAGCACATGCCCACTGTATGCAGCATGTCTCATCAGTCAAGCAACATTGAAGCACCTACTGTGATCATTGCAGCATCGGAATATAAACACTGCAACAAAGCATAGCTGACCTGCATCTAGACAGTTGATATACTTCAGAGACATACTAGATTAATTAAGTCTCTGCCATACTTAAGAGTCCGCCATACTACTTAAGAGTCTGCCATACTACTTAACAGTTCACAAACACTTCCACCTTCCAGATTCACAGTTCACAACCATACTAGCGCAAAAGTTAAACATCATCAACTATATTGATGATGAGTACCACTACCAGCTTCACAGAGGGTGACTAGATGGGACCCATAGCCTTTAGGAGGGCTGCATGCTCTGCCCTGATCTTCACGTCGTTCCCACTTGTCGCTACACCGCGTGCATGCGACATAAGGTGCTCATACAGCCCATCCTTGGGAATTGGCTTAGTCGTGCAGTATGGGCACCTGAACTTGCCCCACTTGTAGTACGCCGCCTTCCCCTTCTCCCTGATCTTGTTGGCTTCATGCTTAATGAAGGGCTTGTGGTTCCACTCTTCCACCTCATCTCCAGAGTTGTACTGCACATACAAATGATTTGCATAAATACATACTTCCCATTTAGAGTAATGTAATTAACAAACATCAAATAATTGCCATTTACTTGCCCGTTAATGAACAAACAAACATAATAGCCCATTTACAGCTAATTAATGCACAAACAACAGAATAGTTCCATTTAGAAGATTTTAATGGACAAACAACAGAATAGTTCCATTTATATGCATTCATATATGGTTTCATGAAAAAACATCACACATATCCCATTTACAGCTAATTAATGCACAAACAACACAACTTTCAGAGGAATTAATTGAAAGTACAACAAAACTTTCCATTTTAGAATAATTCAATGGACAAACAACACAATATTTCCATTTATGTGCATTCAGATATGGTTTCATGATCAAAGACCACAACTATGCCATTTAGAGCTAATTAATGACCAAACAAAACAACTTTATGATATCAATGAATAAACTATATAACATTCCAATTTAGAGGCATTCATATAGGGCATCATCAACAAACAACATCTCATACAGATTAATAAACAGACCAAAAACAACTTGGGGTTACCTCCTCGTCGTCGTCAAACTCAGACGGGTCGTCGAACCCAGCGATGTCCAGCTTCCTCTTGTTGCCAGCAGCTTCCTCATTCTGCAATACAAGTAATTAATTCAATTATACTACTAACTACATATAACATAGTATGCAAAGGTCAAGCAATCTGCAATGTGCTTCTAATAACCTAAAATGTTACTTTGACCTAAAATTATCCAAAGGTCAAGCATTCTACAATGATAGCTTGGTCAAACTAAAATTTTAGATCATGCTGACTGTGGTCCTTCAAACTATAATGCCAGACTGGGCACCAACAATACTTTTGTGAGTGCTCAGGTCTGCCAATTAATGGAGGTAGTACATTGGTTGACAACAAGTAATTGCATTTACTTCATCTGGCTCATGTAATGTACATAGTGGTGCATCAGCTGCCCTATAATCTGAACCTTATATTGGATAGTATATTGTAATGCCATGAGCTTCAGGAAAGGAAATCTTAGTGCAATTTTTGGTGCTAGGTGTGAAACTATTTCATATGACATTCATTCATGGAGTTATGCAACATAAATTTAATATGACCTGGTCATCTGGCATAGTTGCATGTCTAGCAAATCTACTTATGGTTTACTTTATAAGTACAGCAATCCTACAGATCAAAAATAAAACCTACCTACAATTTTAGTTTATGGATAATGAAGTGAAGCTCCTAACTATTTTGAAATTGTGCACTAGTTAAATACTGTGTTCATTTCAACAATTAATTGATAGACATCAAATGAACAAAGTAGGATTTTAACCTCATTTGTACAATATCAACTTTAATAGATACACTGGGTGGCGGCTCAGCCCCTGCCGTGGCCCACTGAGGGAATATGCAAAACAAATCTAACAACATATACAACATAGAACAAAATCTGAGCACATGAGGCAATCCAGATTCTAATATAAAAAACCTAACTCTCATTATGATCTCTCTAGCATTCAACCACGAATCAACTACAAAAAACCCTAACTCTCAAATGGGGTTCCCCATTCAATCAAAAAACCCTAACAAGCAGAAGGGGGTGCCGCATTCAATCACAAATCTACAATAAAAAACCCTATCTACTAAATCTTCTGCTTAACAACTACAACTAAGAGAGGAGGGGAACGAGAAGGATTACCACATCCACCACCTGCTTGTCACTCGCCTCCGCACCTGCATCCAGTGCGCCGCCAGACGCCGTCACCAGCAGGTCCGGCACGACGGAGTCCGAGCCCACCACCCCCTGCTCCACCAGATCCGCCGCCGCAGCGACCGATCCAGCGACTGCGGGTGCAGCATCTCCCGCACCGCCGACGGCGGCCACTTCTTGGACGGCATCTGCCGCGGTGTTCGCGGCCTCGACCGCAACTCCGTGCGCAGTGGCGGCAGCGCCACCACCTTGCGCCATCGAAGCCTAAGAGAACCCACCGGAGAGAGGGAGGCGGTGGGGTTGAGCGAGTAGGTGCAGTGGCGGGGCGATGGAGACGAGGGGGAGACGATGTGGCAAGGAGAGAGGGAGTGAGCCGATTTGGGGGGAAATGGTCGGGGCGATGCGGCCGGTGGTGGTTCCCCTCCCTCTTTATAGGATGTGACGTTTTTGGAAGTTTTCGTGCGCCGCGTGGCCGCCTGGCTAGCCCACGACCGCCGCCGCCCACGCCCACGACCGCCGCATGTGACAAGGGAAAACGAATCGCCCACGTACAATACATGTATACCCCTAGTGTACAAAAGTAATCGGGCCGGTGCGGGCTTGTACAGGGCTGTACGCGCGCTCTCCGCGGGCATAAAAAGACGATCGTGCCCCTCTTCACGAATCGTTTTTGATAGATCTCAGCCGTCCTTGTGTTTCTCCCCCTCGCGTTCAGCCCAGGGGGGAGCACCGGAGCAGAAACCATCAACGAGATAGTGGGGATGTGAACAACCAACCGCTTCTACTGCTTCTTTTTGCATGAAGGAGATAATGGACTCATTGTTAGTAAACTGAAACAAAGAAGAAGAAAAATGAAAATAGAAGTGATGACATGGTTTCACGGTAGAGCAGGGAAATTCAGTAGTTTAATTGCATGCTTGTTGATATGGCATGATAGCTGAATTGGCATGTGTGTTAAGATAAATAGAGTAGTGAGGATAACTCTCTCCCCGCAAGTTGCTCTAGTAACTTTTAAAAAAAAATCGTAAGTAGTTGCTAAAAATAACTAAATAATCAAATGAAAAGAGAGTATAAGCTAGAAGATCAATAAAAGATGGTGTCTAAAAATAGAATAAAAACTTTTAAATTCACTACAGGAATCAGGCACTTTGCCGTCCACCATGGCGGACGGCAAAGGCATACACGGCGGACGACAAAGGTCTTTGTCGTCCGTCAGCTGACGGCAACAGGTCCGACTGAATGGGCTACAACGAAGGCTTCTTTGCCGTCCGCTGGTGGACGCCAAAGATGAAACGGTCTTTGCCGTTAGCCGGCTGACGGCAAAGGTCCTGGACGGCACACGTGACAACTTCTGCCGTTAGGGGGTAACGGTGCACTTTGCCGTCCGCTGGCGGACGGCAAAGTAACCAAATAGGCCAGCCCCCAGGTTGTACAGGTAGCTACCACGTCGCATGTTTGCCGTCTGCTGGCGGACGGCAAATTTCTTTACCGTCGGTGTGACAGCCTGGTTTTTGCCCTCTCTCATTTTGCTTGATTTTCATTTGGATTCAATTTGAAACTTGGAGTTTTTGAATCTTTTCATATGGACTTAAACACTTGGGTACCCTTGGCGTTCACCCAAGTGCTTCATTTCCCTCCCTAATCATCATTCCCCTTCTGATCCACTCCAAAATAATCTTTGGAATATTTTTCTTAAATAAAAAATATTCATTTCTCTCTCAAAAACCCTAGCTAGATCACTATGCTCCAAAGCAACCCCAATTTTTTTGGCCCAGAAAAACCTGAGATAATTCACAAATATTCTTTGAACCCTAGGGCACCTTCCTGAGCAAAAATATTTCATCACTTTTTGGAATATTTTTGCTACAAAAAATATTTTCTGTTTTGGACAGAAATGGTGGTTTCTACAGCAACTACCATTTTACTTGCTCCTTTGTGCCTGGTTTTTCTTGTGCATCTTCACCTTAGTAACTCTTGGCTAACCTCCAAAGCACAGCCTCGAACTCCCAGCCATTTGACCTCAGTAACCTCTCAAAGTTACTGACCAGAAACTTACCTGGCATGTAAACACTTCTCTACTGCACCTGGATCCAAACCAAAGCGTGGTAACCTCTCAATCTACCACGAACAACACGCCAGACATGAAGTTTAGGCCTAGCTCGGCCTGATGTCATAGTCCACGCGGTGACCGCGTTTGTCCAGGGGAGCTGGCATGCGTGTCGACGCGCTCAGAGTGCCGCCGAGCGCTCTGTTTCGCGCGTGCTCGCTTCCCCGACTGCCGTAGCGCGCCAAACTTCGCCACCATCTTCGTCTCAACTCCCTTAACTTCCCTCTGGCGCTCGCCGACGCCGGAGCTCGCCGCAGCGAGCACGGGCACAGTCCGGCCAACCCAACAGTGCGGTGTGCACTGTGCTCGTCGCCTTCTCCTCGTTCCTGTGCTCGGCCCCGTTCACCAACAGTTGCCGCGTGAGCTGCGTCGCCTTCTCCCCCTCTCACTGACGCCGCTCGTCGCCGGGCACCATGGACAGGTGTCCACCGGAGGAGCCCGAACCCCCCTCTCCGCTCGCCTATAAATGGAGCCACCCCCAGCCTCCTCGAGCACCATCCACCACTCCCACACACCCCACAAGCGCGTAGGAAGCCGTAGCCCGGCCGGGCAGGCCGCGCGCCGCCGTCCTCGAGCTCGAGCTCGCCGGCGATCCCCTCTGGTCCCCGCGGTAGCTCCAGCCCCTCCCAGGCTAGGGCGACCCTTCCAGGGCCTCTGCCTCTCTCCGGTGAAGCCGTCCCGTCCACCTGGAGCCCCTGGAGTTGCCTCTGATCGCCGTCATCTTCATCTCCGGCGACCACCACGTTCTGCCTCCGCTTGCGAGGTTGATTCCGACGTCGTCCGACCACCCCTAGCCACGCTACGGGTACGGGCAGGTGCGCCACCGTCCCCTCTCTCCATCCCTCCCTCTCGTTTTGGCCAAGGAGCCCTCGTCGCCGGCGAGAGCTCCGGCGAGAGCTCCGGCGGAGCTGCGACTCCCACTGTTTCCTTCGCCCCCTCCTTCTCACCTGACTAGCGGGGCCTGCTAGTCAACCACTCTGTACGCGCACGAAGCGGTACGAGTGGTGGTGCCCCTGGGCTTTACGCCTTCGACGTCATCCCCCCATCATGTTCAATTTTTATTCAAATTCATTTGAATTTACAGAACACTTCAAACAGCCATAACTCTTCAACCATAAGTCCAAATGAATTGATTCTTTTTGCTTCTTGTTCTCTGCAAAGAAATCTAGCAGCTCACCAAAGATGAGTTTTTTCTGAGCTGTTTAGAATTTCTGGTGATTTTCAGAAGTGTTCTTGATATTTTCTTTTTGTGTTTAAAATTATTTTCAGAGGGTGAGGCTTTTCTTGAGGATCACCAGAAGGCTTGTGAACCTCATCTGCACTAAGGCAAGCCACAGCAACATTTTCATGGTGTCATTTCAATATTTATGATTTTCTTACTTGAATGAAATGATTAATCCATGCATTTAAATAACTATTGTGTTATTTATATTCTGTTAAATGTTTGTTAGTTATTATGCTTGAGTTACAGAATGTTGAAACTAGCTTAGTTGGTAAAGCAAAGCTAAAGTCTATTTGTGGTGATGAGAAAAATAATTTTTGTTATGCATGTTAGTAGTTGATTAAAGTTATTTTCTTGCATAAATAAAATAGTACAATTTGCTAGAAAATATTCTGTTAAGTACTTGTTTAGTCATTTTTCTTGACTTAAGAATGTTTGAACCTAACTTGGTTGGTAAAGAAAATTAGGAATTGTTTGTGGTATAACCTTTGCTATGCATGTCAGAAATTAATCGGAGTTACTTTCTTGCATGAGAAAATAATAAACTTGCTGTAAAATATTTTGGTTTAAGTGTGAGTTACCCTGACCAGGAAAATAAAATAAGTTGTTGAGGTTTATGCTTAGTGTGAATATGGTTGACATCAGTCAGTTTCGTTAATATGTGACGCATGTGTAGTTTTGCATTTCATGGCATGCTATGACACCGGTCATTTTCGTTTTAAGTTGAACCTGAATATAACTCAACTTCAATATATCATTGACTGGGTCATGGTGCCGCTGAATCGATTTTTTCCCAGTGCAACCACATTTGCCTTTGTGGGAAGGCCTTGATTCGGTCCATTGACATTGCCTCTGGTCGGTACCTCCAACTAGGGAAGGTTACGTCGTGCTTACCCTGGCCCGGTAAGCAGGCATAACCTTGTGTGCCCATTGTTGAGATTATGGTACCGGGTCCCTGAGTGGGATCGTTTTGGCCACGACGGTGGTTGTTGTGTCTTTGGTAGACACGGGGCCACCCAAGACTAGCCCGTTAGGGATTGGGTCGGAGTGGCCGGGAGAGTGTCATGGCAATGGAAGGGTTTCGTCGGAATGCCGTTGGTCCACCCGAATGGGAGTGCGAGGCCATGGGTTCCGTGGTGTGGGTGCAGTGTGCTACCTCTGCATAGTGTATAATCTATCGATAGCCGAGTCCACGGTCACGGACACCTCGTAGTAGGTCCCACCATGCGTCAACGTTTAATAAAATTTGCACACTGAGTTATGAACTTTGCACTGTTGATGATGGCAGAAAGGCCATCGAGATGTTCGGGACCAGATATTGGTCGTGGTTGTGATCGCGGTAAGGATCACGAGTTACTCTTGGCAAGACCACGATGGTGGTTTGTTTGTGATCTGAGAATGATCACGGTTGGTAAGTTCGTCCCGAGGGACGTTCAAGCATGATCACAGCATGTTGGACATATAGTGTTGCATTATTATTAATTGGTTAATTATCATGATATTGTTTGCCTTTATGATTATGCCTGTTGTGAGCTTGCAAGTACATTCAATGTACTGACCTGGCGTGTTATGCCAGATTTCAGGAAAGTCTCGTTGGAAAGGAGTGCTGCCCGAGTCTAGATCGTGTCCACATCGGTGTCCCTGTGATATGGAGCTTCCGCTACGACGTTGTTCCGCTGCCGCGTAGTTGTTATGATCGAGGCCCCTTTATGTTCACTAAATAATGTACATATTGTTCAGCCGCACCGGGCGTGCTGCTTGGCCTCGACATCTGTTGTAATATAAACTCTGATCCACTAGCATCAATAAAGCGGTTGTTTTTTGTACCAAGATGTTGTGTGTTGCCAGAAGACATGGTCTCTGGGCTGGCAATGCATGGTAAACCGGTTGCTCTGAGCCGGGGTGCCACAACGCTTGGTATCAGAGCCGCGCTGACTGTAGGCCACGCTAGACTGCGACGTGTTAACTGGATGTTAGATACGAGTTTAAGTTGAGTGCCGGTAGCAATTATAGCTGGTTGTGCATTGCATGCATTTGGTTTATATTTTTATGCTAACCTGCTAATGGTTGTGAGTGTAGATGGCTCCGGTGCCGTATCCGTGCCAGTTCCAGCTGATGCCGTACACATCACTGCACCTCCTTCGCAACGTGTGGCGTCGGCTGTACCCTCTCGGAGACGACCCAGTCTATCGTGTGTACCGGGAGCATCTAGCTGATTCAGTATATGAGTATCACGCAGCGGTCACTCTGCGCACTAGTTCCGATTCCAGCTCTTACACTCGTACTTCTCGAAGCGGTTACGCCTCCACTGCTTCTCAGGCTGTCCAGTTTGCTGCATTCGAGGTCCTTGTCGAGCTCCGCTACAACGAGGTCCGAATGCAGAACCACCCAGGTTTCTATTACTACCCTTCTCTGCACGACAATGGTCATGTCTGTTTTCCTATCATTGATCCGGAGTCTGATAGTGTTGCTAGCCACCTTGCTCGTTATGTCACTGCTAGCTATCTTATGATCCACGAGCTGGCTCGAGAGCTGACTCGTTCCCGTACTGCTTTAGCTGCTGCTTTGGTCACTACTAGATCTGCCACTACTCCATCCTCTCTAGGATTTACTCCATATATTCTAGCCAGTTCTAGTTCCACTATTTCACCTGTTACTCCTCCGAGTAGCACAGGCGTCTCGGTCGTGAATCCTCTCAGTACTCCTGCCGAGTGGGTTTCACTTCTCGCTACTCCTGTAGCCCTGATGCTTCATCCTACCCCTGCCCCTGAGGGAGAGCCCTCGAGGCAGCGTCATCGTGTTACCTTTAACCCGGAGGTTTCCGTTAACCACGTCGGTTCAGGATCTGAGACCGCTTCAAGGGAGGACACCGCAGCACCAGCAGAGCAGTAGTATCTTTGAGTATTCGCAGTCGTCCGGATGATGTATGGATGTAGTCATACGAGTCATGATGTTTCGTTGCATGTATGAGAGTAGTTGAACCTGGCATGTTGTTTATCTTTCATGTATGAGTCTATGTATAATTATGTTGGGACTTTATTCGCCGTATTTTCTTCGCTCTTTTGTTTTCTTCCGGGATTTGTTGCTGGCTTTTCCCCAATTTTATTCTTGGATGTTTCTCATCTCGATTGCGTTCTCTTGGGGAAAATCCACAATAGGATGACGCGGGGAGGCAGCAGTAGCAACGTTCGTGAGGGAACTCCTGTTCGTCGTTCCGCATGGCTGGCAGGACATTCACCCGAGCCTTACGTTCCGCCACCGCCTCCACCGCCAAATCCACCCTCCACCGAGCAAATTTGGCGTATGTTTGAGGAAAGATGGAACAATGATCTGATCGAAATATTAAGAATTGTGCAAGGTATGGTTGGACAGAATGGAAACTAGAACGGTCATCACTCAAAGTTGTCAGATTTTCAAAGGACCAAGCCACCCAGTTTCAGTCAGATTGTTGACCCATTGGATGCAGACGATTGGTTGCGTACCAATGAGAAAAAGCTTGAGATTGCTCGTACTGAAGAAAATGATAAAGTTCCCTTTGCAACTCATTACCTTGAAGGCACAGCTGCCATATGGTGGGAAAATGCAAAAGCCATGTGGCCTGTTGATGAGGAAATCACCTGGAAAAGTTTAAGGATCAGTTCCGGAAATATCATATCCGTATTGGAGTTATGATGACTAAGCAGCGTGAATTTCTCGCACTCGTCCAAGGCAATCAGTCTATGGGTGAATATTTGCAAAAATTCAACCATCTGGCCCGTTACTCTCTTTATGACGTGGCCACCGAAGAAAGGAAAATTGACAGATTTCTTGGAGGCTTAAATCCGCAACTCCGGTGTACTCTCAGTATGCTTGATTTCCCAGATTTCCAAACACTGGTGAACAAGGCTTTCATTGCTGAACGTGAGCACAAGCTTATATCAGATAATAGGCCTGTTAACAATGACAACAAGCGTAAGTTCGAGCCAAAGAAGGATGGGCAACCAGTGCAAAAGGCTCGTACCTGGCAGCAGACTCAGGTGGAATACAAGCCAAATTGGCAACAGAATGTTAACAAGACCACCACTCAAGTCAAGAATGTCGTGACCAACCCAATGCATGAGGAGCGTCAGCGCAATAATTCTTGCTTCAGTTGTGGGCAGAACGGACATTATGCCAGACAGTGCCCCAAGAACAACAAGGCGAATGCCCTAATCAGGCCACAAGTCAACTTTATGGAGTCATGCCCGACCCAGCAAAACCTCACTGGGTACGTACATCATATCTCAGCCGATGAAGCCCAAGAGACACCAGAAGTCGTCATTGGTATGTTTTCTTTTAATGACATACATGCCGTAATTTTATTTGACTCTAGGGCTTCCCATTCTTTTATTTCTCGGAGTTTTGCTGCCCAAAACAAATTTCCTTGTACGCTTTTGGGCAAAATATGCTGGTACAAACCCCGGGATCTATAATCAAGAGCAATCTGGTTTGCCGTGATCTGGAAATCTATATCAACGGAGTCTACTTCCCAACCTCTCTGATAACCATTGAGTCTGAAAAGTTGGATATTATATTGGGTATGAATTGGTTGACCCAATATCAAGTTTGCATAAACTGCGCGACACGAGAAGTCACTTTGACTAGTCTGAATGGGCAGGCTACCAAATTCTATGCTCGCAAGAATATACCCAAGCAAGAATTAGTTTTCACCGTTGTGGCTGAGTTGGAATTAATTCCTGTGGTCAGTGAGTACCCTGATGTATTTCCAGAAGAACTGCCAGGCATGCCACCAGATCGGGAACTGGAATTTGCAATAGATCTTGTGCCCGGAACCGCACCGTTATACAAGAAGTACTACCGGATGCCCTCATCAGAATTAGTGGAGCTAAAGAAACAGGTCGATGAACTGCTCCAGGAAGGATATATTCGTCCCAGCTCTTCACCATGGGGATCACCTGCTATTTTCGTGGACAAAAAGGATGGCAGTCTCCGCACGTGCGTAGATTACCGCCAGCTGAATGAGGTCACCATTAAAAATAAATACCCGTTGCCAAGGATTGATGATCTGTTTGATCAGCTCAGTGGGGCTAAAGTATTCTCTAAGATCGATTTACGGACCGGGTATCATCAGCTCAAGATTAAAAAGGAAGATATTCCTAAGGCCGCATTCACTACTCGGTACGGTCTTTATGAATATACTGTGATGTGCTTTCGTCTCACCAATGCCCCTGCTTTCTTCATGCATATGATGAACAAAGTATTCATGGACTTCCTCGACAAATTCGTGGTAGTCTTCATCGATGACATCCTCATTTACTCCAAGGGTGAAGAAGAGCACAAGGATCACCTCAGAGCGGTGCTACAACGACTCCGCGACCATCAGCTATATGCGAAATTCAGTAAATGTGAATTTTGGCTCAAGCAAGTTGGGTTTCTCGGACATATACTATCCGCCGAAGGTATAGCCGTGGACCCAAGAAAAGTAAAGGATGTGCTCGATTGGGTGCCGCCCACGACAGTGACGCAGATCCGAAGTTTTCTCGGATTAGCTGGATATTACCGTCGGTTCATTGAAGGGTTTTCCAAGATTGCTAAACCCATGACAGAGCTGCTCAAAAAGGATAAGAAGTTTGTATGGACGGAGGACTGTGAGAAAAGTTTCAATGAGCTAAAGGTATGGCTGACAACCGCACCTGTATTGACTCTTCCAGACATTTATCGTAGTTTTGATGTGTATTGTGACGCCTCCAGTCAAGGTATTGGTTGCGTACTTATGCAAGACAGCAAGGTAGTAGCATATGTATCGCGACAGCTACGACCCCATGAGGGTAATTATCCTACTCATGATTTGGAATTGGCTGCGGTGGTTCATGCGCTAAAAATTTGGAGACACTGCCTCATTGGAAAAAGGTGCCAAATTTTTACCGACCACAAAAGTCTCAAATACATCTTTACTCAGCCAGATTTAAATCTCCATCAACGAAGATGGCTAGAGTTGGTCAAGAATTATGACCTTGGAATAAATTACCTCCCGGGCAAGTCCAACGTGGTTGCCGATGCACTCAGTCGAAAGCCCGTCAGCTTAAATGTCATATTGAAATCCTTGCCTCCCAAACTCCAAGAGGAGACTGCTCAGCTCAACCTGGTCATAGTGTATGCTGGCCTCGCTAATATTTTGGAAGTTACCCCCACACTTGAGGAAGAGATCCACAAGGCCCAGCCAGCTGACACCAATCTGCAAAAACATGCCAAGTGCCATATGGCCGAGCAGACCTTAGATTTCTCCAAGGACAAATTCGGTACCCTCCGATTCCGTGGACGGATTTGTGTACCCAATCAACCGGGCTTAAAGAAGAAAATCGTGTCAGAAGCACACGAATCCTCATACGCCATTCACCCGGGAGGTACAAAAATGTATGAGGACCTTCGACAAATATTCTGGTGGGATGGAATGAAGAAAGACATTGCCTATTTTGTGGCCTGTTGCGACATATGTAACAAGGTGAAGGCAGAGCATCAGAAGCCAGCCGGACTCCTCCAACCGTTGCCGGTTTCACAATGGAAATGGGATGACGTTTGTATGGATTTCATTACGGGATTGCCTAAGACTCAGCGAGGCAATGATGCAATCTGGGTCATAGTGGACACCCTAACCAAGGTCGCTCACTTCATTCCGGTCAGCACCAGATACAGGGCAGATCAACTTGCACAGCTGTATGTATCCAGAATAGTCAGTCTGCATGGAGTACCCCGAACTATCACTTTCGACGGAGGATCCCTGTTTACCTCCGCTTTTTGGTCACGCCTCCATCAAGCCTTGGGGACAGCACTGAAATATAGTACTGCTTATCATCCTTAGACGGATGGACAGACAGAAAGGGTAAATCAAATACTTGAAGATATGTTGCGAGCCTGTGCTTTAGCCCAAGGACCTAAATGGGAAGACTGCTTGCCATATGCCGAGTTTTCCTATAACAAAAGCTTCCAGACCAGTCTGAAAATGTCACCATATGAAGCTCTGTACGGCCGTAAGTGCCGCACTCCTTTAAATTGGTCTCAAACTGGAGATAGCCGTATCTTCGGAGCAGATCTCATGATGGAAGCTGAGAAAAAAGTTAAGGAAATCAGAGGCAGATTGCAATTGGCCAAATCTCGGCAGAAAAGTTATTATGATGCAAAGCACCGGCAGGTCAGTTTTGAACCCGGAGAACACGTATACCTCCAAGTCACTCCTATGAAAGGAGTCAAGAGATTTCAGACCTGTCGAAAGTTGGCACCCAGATTTATTGGTCCATTTCCGGTTATGTCTCGACTGGGTACTGTTGCATATCAATAGGAACTACCCGCTGAATTGGCAGACGTGCACAACGTGTTTCATGTTTCACAATTGAGACGATGCATATCCCCGCCTGAGAAAAGGACTGCTATGGCTGAGGTAGAGTTGGAAAATGATTTAACTTATGAAGAGAGACCGTTTAGAATTTTGGATCAGATGGAAAGGGTCACTCGCAGTAAAGTAAGGAAATTTTACAAAGTTCAGTGGGAGCATCACACAGAGTCAAAATCAACTTGGGAGCGGGAAGAATATCTACAGTCACATTATCCAGAGTGGTTTTCCCAAGCAACCGAATCTCAAAGACGAGATTCATTCTAAGTGGGGGACGTTTGTGACAGCCTGGTTTTTGCCCTCTCTCATTTGCTTGATTTTCATTTGGATTCAATTTGAAACTTGGAGTTTTTGAATCTTTTCATATGGACTTAAACACTTGGGTACCCTTGGCTTTCACCCAAGTGCTTCATTGCCCTCCCTAATCATCATTCCCCTTCTGACCCACTCCAAAATAATCTTTGGAATATTTTTCTTATATCTCTCTCAAAAACCCTAGCTAGATCACTATGCTCCAAAGAAACCCCAATTTTTTTGGCCCAGAAAAATCTGAGATAATTCACAAATATTCTTTGAACCCTAGGGCACCTTCCTGAGCAAAAATATTTCATCACTTTTTGGAATATTTTTGCTACGGAAAATATTTTCTGTTCTGGACAGAAATGGTGGTTTCTACAGCAACTACCATTTTACTTGCTCCATTGTACCTGGTTTTTCTTGTGCATCTTCACCTTAGTAACTCTTGGCTAACCTCCAAAGCACAGCCTCTAACTCCCAGCCATTTGACCTCAGTAACCTCTCAAAGTTACTGACCAGAAACTTACCTGGCATGTAAAAACTTCTCTACTGCACCTGGATCCAAACCAAAGCGTGGTAACCTCTCAATCTACCACGAACAACACGCCAGACATGAAGTTTAGGCTTAGCTCGGCCTGATGTCATAGTTCACGCGGTGACCGCGTTCGTCCAGGGGTGCTGGCATGCGTGTCGATGCGCTATGAGTGCCGCCGAGCGCTCTGTTTCGCGCGTGCTCGCTTCCCCGACTGCCGTAGCACGACAAACTTCGCCACCATCTTCGTCTCAACTCCCTGAACTTCCCTCTGGCACTCCCCGACGCCGGAGCTCGCCGCAGCGAGCACGGGCACGGTCCGGCCAACCCAACAGTGCGGTGCGCACTGTGCTCGCCGCCTTCTCCTGGTTCCTGTGCTCGTCCCCGTTCGCCAACAGTTGCCGCGTGAGCTGCGTCGCCTTCCCCCCGTCTCACTGACGCCGCTTGTCGCCGGGCGCCATGGACAGGTGTCCACCGGCGGAGCCCGAACCCCCCTCTCCCCTCGCCTATAAATGGAGCCTCCCCCAGCCTCCTCGAGCACCATCCACCACTCCCACACACCCCACAAGCGCGTAGGAAGCCGTAGCCCGGCCGGGCAGGCCGCGGGCCACCGTCCTCGAGCTCGAGCTCGCCGGCGATCCCCTTTGGTCGCCGCGGTAGCTCCAGCCCCTCCCAGGCCAGGGCGACCCTTCCAGGGCATCCGCCTCTCTCCGGTGAAGCCGTCCCGTCCACCTGGAGCCCCTGGAGTTGCCTCTGCTCGCCGTCTTCTTCATCTCCAGCGACCACCATGTTCTGCCTCCGCTTGCGAGGTTGATTCCAACATCGTCCGACCACCCCTAGCCACGCTACGGGTACGGGCAGGTGCGCCACCGTCCCCTCTCTCCATCCCTCCCTCTCGTTTTGGCCAAGGAGCCCTCGTCGCTGGCGAGAGCTCCGGCGGAGCTGCGACTCCCTCTGTTTCCTTCTCCCCCTCCTCACCTGACTAGCGGGGCTCGCTAGTCATCCACTCTGTACGCGCGCGAAACGGTACGAGTGGTGGCGCCCCTGGGCTTTACGCCTTCGACGTCACCCCCCAGCCTGTTTAATTTTTATTCAAATTCATTTGAATTTACAGAACACTTCAAACAGCCATAACTCTTCAACCATAAGTCCAAATGAATTGATTCTTTTTGCATCTTGTTCTCTGCAAAGAAATCCAGCAGCTCACCAAAGATGAGATTTTTCTCAGCTGTTTAGAATTTCTGGTGATTTTCAGAAGTGTTCTTGATATTTTCTTTTTGTGTTTAAAATTATTTTCAGAGGGTGAGGCTTGTCTTGAGGATCACCAGAAGGCTTGTGAACCTCATCTGCACTAAGGCAAGCCACAGCAACATTTTCATGGTGTCATTTCAATATTTATGATTTTCTTACTTGAATGAAATGATTAATCCATGCATTTAAATAACTATTGTGTTATTTATATTCTGTTAAATGTTTGTTAGTTATTATGCTTGAGTTACAGAATGTTGAAACTAGCTTAGTTGGTAAAGCAAAGCTGAAGTCTATTTGTGGTGATGAGAAAAATATTTTTTGTTATGCATGTTAGTAGTTGATTAAAGTTATTTTCTTGCATAAATAAAATAGTACAATTTGCTAGAAAATATTCTGTTAAGTACTTGTTTAGTCATTTTTCTTGACTTAAGAATGTTTGAACCTAACTTGGTTGGTAAAGAAAATTAGGAATTGTTTGTGGTATACCCTTTGCTATGCATGTCAGAAATTAATCGGAGTTACTTTCTTGCATGAGAAAATAATAAACTTGCTGTAAAATATTTTGGTTTAAGTGTGAGTTACCCTGACCAGGAAAATAAAATAAGTTGTTGAGGTTTATGCTTAGTGTGAATATGGTTGACATCAGTCAGTTTCGTTAATATGTGATGCATGTGTAGTTTTGCATTTCATGGCATGCTATGACACCAGTCATTTTCGTTTTAAGTTGAACCTGAATATAACTCAACTTGAATATATCGTTGACTGGGTCATGGTGCCGCTGAATCGAGTTTTTCCTAGTGCAACCACATTTGCCTTTGAGGGAAGGCCTTGATTCGGTCCATTGACATTGCCTCTGGTCGGTGCCTCCAACTAGGGAAGGTTACGTCGTGCTTACCCTGGCCCGGTAAGCAGGCATAACCTTGTCAGCCCGTTGTTGAGATTATGGTACCGGGTCCCTGAGTGGGATCGTTTTGGCCATGACGGTGGTCGTTGTGTCTTTGGTAGACACGGGGCCACCCAGGACTAGCCCGTTGGGGAATGGGTCGGAGTGGCCGGGAGAGTGTGATGGCAATGGAAGGGTTTCGTCGGAATGCCGTTGGTCCACCCGAATGGGAGTGCGAGGCCATGGGTTCCGTGGTGTGGGTACAGTGTGCTACCTCTGCATAGTGTATAATCTATCGATAGCCGAGTCCACGGTCACGGACACCTCGTAGTAGGTCCCACCATGAGTCAACGTTTAATAAAATTTGCACACTGAGTTATGAACTTTGCACTGTTGATGATGGCAGAAAGGCCATCGAGATGTTCGGGACCGGATATTGGTCGTGGTTGTGATCGCGGTAAGGATCACGAGTTACTCATGGCAAGACCACGATGGTGGTTTGTTTGTGATCTGAGAATGATCACGGTTGGTAAGTTCGTCCCGAGGGACGTTCGAGCATGATCACAGCATGTTGGACATATAGTGTTGCATTATTATTAATTGGTTAATTATCATGATATTGTTTGCCATTATGATTAAGACTGTTGTGAGCTTGCAAGTACATTCAATGTACTGACCTGGCGTGTTATGCCAGATTTCAGGAAAGTCTCGTTGGAAAGGAGTGCTGCCCGAGTCTAGATCGTGTCCACATTGGTGTCCTTGTGATATGGAGCTTCCGCTACGACGTTGTTCCGCTGCCGCGTAGTTGTTATGATCGAGGCCCCTTTATGTTCACTAAATAATGTACATATTGTTCAGCCGCACCGGGCGTGCTGCTTGGCCTCGACATCTGTTGTAATATAAACTCTGATCCGCTAGCATCAATAAAGCGGTTGTTTTCTGTACCAAGATGTTGTGTGTTGCCAGAAGACATGGTCTCTGGGCTGGCAATGCATGGTAAACAGGTTTCTCTGAGCCGGGGTGCCACAGTCGGCCAGCGGACGGCAAAGATCCTGTATAGCCCCTGTTTTTTCTGTTTTTTCTTAAATTCATTCAATTTGAACACACAAGTTTCAACACACAAAATTTCACAAAAGACATATCCAACACACAAGTTTTATCATATATACATACATAAGCAACACATAGTTCCATCCATACATATTACAAAAGTTTCACATTGTTCATCCAACACGGTTATCCATCCATCCATATAACAAGTTCCAACCATGCAAGTTCATCGATACAAAATAAAAGCAGAAATGGAAAAGAAGCACTCCATCCATGCAAGCTTCCGTGAAATAAATGAAATCTGCAAAATGGGAAACAAGAAAGTTAGAAGAAGAAGAAGAAAATGAAGAAGAAGAAGACTGGAATAAGAAGTAAGCATACTCAGGTAAAATGGAGCTAACCTGGCTAATTATGCCATCTTTGAGTGAACTAAGCATATTATGCCATTTTGATATAAAGCAGCTAAGTATAGGTCTTTATTGAGCTAACCTAGGTAACTAAGCATATTAGAGCTAACGTAGAGCTAACCTAGGTCATTTTGGAGAAGAAGAAGAAGAAGAAGAAGAAGAAGACCTGAAGAAGAAGAAGAAGAAGAAGAAGAAGAAGAAGAAGAAGAAGAAGAATAGTAGAAGAAGAAGAAGAAGAGTAGAAGAAGAAGAAGAAGAAGACTAGAAGAAGAAGAAGGTTTTTACCCCTTTTCTTCTCATTCTTCTTCTTTTATTATTTCCTTTTCTTCTCTTTCTTCTTCTATTCTTTCTTTTTCTCCTCTTCCTTGTTTTTCTCTTCTTATTCCTTATTTGTGTCATTTTAGAGCTTACATAGGTAATTATGCCAATTTTTAGCTAACTAAGCTTATTATGTCAATTTGGAGGAAAATAAGGTAAGTATAGGTCATTTTTGTGCTAACATAAGTACTTTTGGAGCTAACCTAGCTAACATGGATCATATTGGAGCTAACCTAGGTAAACTTGGTCATTTTGGAGCTAACCTAGCTAAAATGGATCATATTGGAGCTAACCTATGTAAACTTGGTCATTTTGGAGCTAACCTAGGTAAAATGGATCATTTGGAGCTAATCTAGGTTAAATGGGTCATTTTGGAGCTAACTTAACTAATTATGCCATTTTTGAGTTAACTAAGCATAATAATGCCATTTTTTACAAAAGTAAGCCAAGTATATGTCATTATTGAGCAAACCTAGGAAACTAAGCATATTAGAGATAACTTAGCATATTAGAGCTAACTTATGTCATTTCGGAGGAAACAAAGCTAAGTATACATAGATCATTTTGGAGATCTGACATACCTGACATAGTTCACTCCTCATTCTTCTTCTCCTTCTCCTTCCTCATCCTGATGCGCCAAGAGCGGCGAGGCGGTGGAGGCAGTGGGATGTAGTCTTCTACCACAATTGGCATGGTCATGTCGCCCGGCTATGAGATCGCCGGCGCCACCACCATCGCGAGGTCATTGTCAGGCACCACCACCATCGCGAGGCCATCTTCAGGCAGCACCATCGCTAGGTCATCCTCAGCCACCACCATCTCTTGCCCATCGTCAGCCACCACCATCGCTAGGTCATCCTCAGCCACCACCATCTGTTGCCCATCGTCATCCTGCACCTCCTCATCCCTACTCTGCTCCTCTTCTTCCCCACTCCATTCCGGATCATCCTCGCTGCTGCTTTTGCTGCAGCCAGAGTCGCTGCTGCTTTGCCTATAGCCAGAGTCACTGCTGCTGCTCCCATTGCCTGACCAAATGCAACAATTACCGTTAACAATCGATGTGAGACAAAGCCGAATGTAGAGGAAGAAGAGGCAGAACGTACTAGCATCATCGTCGTCCTGGTAGCGCATGCGACACATAGTCGAGTTGAAAACCTTCACGGTGAGCATGGCGTCGCCGTCGTACCTGAAGAGAAGGAAGTACCCATGTCGCAGGTCGTAGGCACGGTAGAACTGCTCCCAGCCACGACACAGGTACATGTGGCCGTACCTGAATACCAACTCCACGTCCCAATGCCTGCGAAGCCCTCTGTTGGCCAGTCGCAGCTTCACATTCTTTGGCCAATGGCCGTCCACC
Source organism: Aegilops tauschii subsp. strangulata (assembly GCF_002575655.3). Taxonomy (NCBI): domain Eukaryota; kingdom Viridiplantae; phylum Streptophyta; class Magnoliopsida; order Poales; family Poaceae; genus Aegilops; species Aegilops tauschii. The sequence continues at coordinate 32,705,662 of NC_053037.3, read as the reverse complement.
ATCGTCATAAAAGTGTCAGGCAGCCTCTGCAGTTTGGGACAAGGAGTGATGTAGCAAACAACAGAGTTATCATAATGAGATGGGTGAAGGGGAGATCTCTCCTTTTATATACCTGCCTCTTCGAGGAAGTCCCAAGTATGATACTGAAGAACTCGAAAGCATCCAACTCGTACTCCGGTGTGGCAGAGCGGAGCCTGCGGTGACGGCTTCCCCCCATCTGTGATAAGCAGCAGAAGAGACCAATTACTCCGGTGTGGCAGACCAATTACAACATATCATACAACATTATAGCAACAGAAGTTTTGAGCAGAAGATAATCAACTACACGAACTTATCATTTCACATTTAAAAAGCAATGCACTTGTGGACATATGATGGCTCTAGGTTGACATACTAGAGCTGAGCACAAGATTTATTAGTAGCACTAGTCGTCAACCCGTGCCTTCGCACGGGCTAGACACAAAAATGTTGACTCTAGTTGAATTTCATATAATAACTATTTTAACTTCTTTCGGTCAGCAACCTAGGCAACTAGCAGTATAAAAACATTCAACTAAAGAAAAGAAAGAAACTAGCAGTGTTGGTCGAGAGATCCCAGTACAAAAATGAGTTGCCAAAATGAAAGGAAAGCAAAAACAGGGTGCCCACTATAATCTAGTACCTTACTGAACTGCTAACACACAATCAGCTGAAAGTTTCAGTTTCGGTCAGTCATCTTAACCAAGATGATTTGCTTTGAGATCATGAGAACAACCATTATATGAGGATCTAAGAGTAGTGGAGATTGACTGTAATAATAAAGCATGGTTTAATTTGATTTAGCAAGAATTATTTCTATTGGACTTGATAATCAATTTATAATGCATTGGCACAAACTTGCAAGCAGAAGTGAAGCACTCACTCTTTTTTTATGTACGTGTACACAAACAAAAGGATAATATTTTGTTCCAGTTAGGGTTAAAAAAATATTTTGTTCCAGAGAATTTCAGGTCACCATTCTTAAGTCCAGAATCGCATTGGCAATGAACCACGCAATTGATCCCTAATTGTGATTGCTACCAACCACACAGTTATGCAACAACAAGATATGCACAAAGCCCCACCCAGGTGGCGGTGGATCTAAACCGACAAATTCGTTCGCACTAGGACTATGGGAGAATTTAGGATGCATAACAAAGCATATATCGCCCTCTCATCCACATGAACAGGAGCATCATTCTCTTGTTCAGTAACAAGACTGTCCCAATCAACAAAATCTGATTGCTAACTTGGTTACATGCTACCTGATACGTCTCCGACGTATCTATAACTTTTGATTGCTCCATGCTATTATATTATTGGTTTTGGATGTTTAATGGGCTTTACTAAGCACTTTTATATTATTTTTGGGACTAACCTACTAACCCAAGGCCGAGTGCAAATTGCTGTTTTTTTTGCCTATTTCAGTGTTTCGGAGAAAAGGAATATCAAACGGAGTCCAAACGGAATGAAACCTTCGGTAGAGTTATTTTTGGAACAAACGTGATCCAAAGGACTTGGAGTGGACATCAAGAAACAATCGAGGAGGCCACAAGGCAGGGAGGCGCGCCTGCCCCCCGGGCGCGCCCCCACCCTCGTGGGCCCCTCGCAGCTCCACCGACCTACTTCTCCCTCCTATATATACCCATATACCCCAAAACCAACCAGGAGCACCACGAAACCCTATTTGCACTGCCGCAACCTTCTGTACCCATGAGATCCCATCTTGGGGCCTTTTTCGGCGCTCCGCCGGAGGGGGAATCGATCACGGAGGGCTTCTACATCAACACCATAGCCTCTCCGATGATGTGTGAGTAGTTTACCACAGACCTTTGGGTCCATAGTTATTAGCTAGATGGCTTCTTCTCTCTCTTAGGATCTCAATACAAAGTTATCCTCGATCTTCTTGGAGATCTATTTGATGTAACTCTTTTTTGCGGTGTGTTTGTCGAGATTCGATGAATTGTGGGTTTACGATCAAGATTATCTATGAGCAATATTTGAATCTCCTCTGAATTCTTTTATGTATGATGTGTTATCTTTGCAAGTCTCTTCGAATTATCAGTTTGGTTTGGCCTACTTGATTGATCATTCTTGCAATGGGAGAAGTGCTTAGCTTTGGGTTCAATCTTGCGTTGCTCGATCCCAGTGAGAGAAGGGGAAACGACACGTATTGTATTGTTGCCATCGAGGATAAAAAGATGGGGCTTATATCATATTGCTTGAGTTTATCCCTCTACATCATGTCATCTTGCCTAATGCGTTACTCTGTTCTTATGAACTTAATACTCTAGATGCATGATGGATAGCGGTCGATGTGTGGAGTAATATTAGTAGATGCAGAATCGTTTCGGTCTACTTGTCGCGGACGTGATGCCTATATACATGATCATGCCTAGATATTCTCATAATTATGCACTTTTCTATCAATTGCTCGACAGTAATTTTCTCACCCACCGTAATACTTATGTTATCCTGAGAGAAGCCACTAGTGAAACCTATGGCCCCCAGGTCTATTTTCCATCATATTAATCTTCCGTCAACCAGCTATTTCTTTCGCCGTTTATTTTGCAATCTTCCGTCAACCTATGGCCCCCAGATCTCACTTTTGCAAGTGGGCGTGAAGGGATTGACAACCCCTTTATCGCGTTGGTTGCAAGGTTCTTGTTTGTTTGTGTAGGTATGAGGGACTTGCGTGTGGCCTCCTACTGGATTGATACCTTGGTTCTCAAAAACTGAGGGAAATACTTACGCTACTTTGCTGCATCACCCTTTCCTCTTCAAGGGAAAAACCAACGCATGCTCAAGAGGTAGCAAGAAGGATTTCTGGCGCCATTGCCGGGGAGTCAACGCACAAGTCAAGACTTACCAAGTACCCATCACAAACTCTTATTCCTTGCATTACATTATTTACTATTTGCCTCTCGTTTTCCTCTCCCCCACTTCACCCTTGCCGTTTTATTCGCCCTCTTTTTTCCATTCGTCTTTTTTCGCTTGCTTCTTGTTGCCTGTTTGCCCTAATGGCCCTGCCTAAAAACGTTGATCCTTACCTTGAAAGGTTGGAAGAAATTGAAAACAACGTCAGAAGCTTTATGACTTTGCAATTTGAGCATAATAATTTCTTTATAAACGAGCTTAAAGAACAAAAAAGCTTTATGGAGTACATGAATAAAGAGCTTGATGATATGTCTAAGGAATTTTATGGCTTGAGATCTCAGTTTGCTCATCTTGAAAAATTAATAGCCCAAATTTCGGATAAGTAGGCCACCTTAGTCAATAAGATGGCCGCTAAACCGGAAGATCTAGAAGGTAATAAGGACGAAGATCTAAAAGTGATTGATGTGTCCCCTATTAAATCTTCGTTTTGCTATATGAATCTTGATAACAATGGGACTGGAGATGAGTCAACTTTAGTTAAAAGGCGTCTCAATGATTCATAGTTTTTAGATCTTGATGCAAAAATTGGTAAAAGTGGGATTGAGGAAGTCAAAATTTTACATAGCAATGAACCCACTATTTTGGATTTCAAGGAATTTAATTATGATAATTGTTCTTTAATAGATTGTATTTCCTTGTTGCAATCCGTGCTAAATTCTCCGCATGATTATAGTCAAAATAAGGCTTTTACTAAACATATCGTTGATGCTTTAATGCAATCTTACGAAGAAAATCTTGAAATGGAAGTTTCTATCCCTAGAAAACTTTATGATGAGTAGGAACCTACTATTAAAATTAAAATTAAAGATCATGAATTCTATGCTTTGTGTGATTTGGGTGCTAGTGTTTCCACGATTCCAAAAACTTTGTGTGATATGTTAGGTTTCCGTGAATTTGATGATTGTTCTTTAAACTTGCACCTTGCGGATTCCACCATCAAGAAACCTATGAGAAGAATTAGTGATGTTCTTATTGTTGCAAATAGGAATTAAGTGCCCGTAGATTTCATTGTTCTTGACATAGATTGCAATCCTTCATGTCCTATTATTCTTGGTAGACCTTTCCTTAGAACGATTGGTGCAATTATTGATATGAAAGAAGGGAATATTAGATTCCAATTTCCGTTAAGGAAAGGCATGGAACACTTTCCTAGAAAGAAAATAAAATTACGTTATGAATCTATTATGAGAGCCAGTTATAGATTGCATGCCAAAGATGATAATACCTAGATCTATCCTTGCCTTTATGCCTAGCTAGGGGCGTTAAACGATAGCGCTTGTTGGGAGGCAACCCAATTTTATTTTTGTTTCTTGCTTTTTGGTTCTGTTTAGTAATACATAATTCATCTAGCCTCTGGTTAGATGTGTTTTCATGTTTTAATTAGTGTTTGTGCCAAGTAGAACCTTTGGAAAGACTTGGGTGAAGTCTTTTTGATCTTGCTGTAAAAAACAGAAACTTTAGCGCTCACGAGATTAGCTACAACCTTTTACTGGAGAGTGCTATTTAGTTGATTCTCTTTGCAGATGATTAATAGATAAATTCCTAACGTCCAGAAAATTATTTTAGAATTTTTGGAGTTCCAGAAGTATATACGTTTGATACACATTACTACAGACTGTTCTGTTTTTGACAGATTCTGTTTTTCGTGTGTTGTTTGCTTATTTTGATAAATGTATGGCTAGTATCGGAGGTTATGGACCATAGAGAAGTTGGAATAAAGTAGGTTTAACACCAATATAAATAAAGAATGAGTTCATTACAGTACCTTAAGGTGGTGGTTTGTTTTCTTATACTAACGGGGCTCATAAGATTTTCTGTTAAGTTTTGTGTTGTGAAGTTTTCAAGTTTTGGGTAAAGATTTGATGGATTGTGGAACAAGGAGTGGCAAGAGCCTAAGCTTGGGGATGACCAAGGCACCCCAAGGTAAAATCCAAGGACAACCAAAAGCCTAAGCTTGGGGATGCCCCGGAAGGCATCCCCTCTTTTGTCTTCGTCCATCGGTAACTTTACTTGGACCTATATTTTTATTCACCACATGATATGTGTTTTGCTTGGAGCGTCTTGTATGATTTGAGTCTTTTCTTTTTAGTCCACCACAATCATCATTGCTGTACACACCTTTTGGGAGGGGCACACATTAATCGGAATTTATTAGAATACTCTATGTGCTTCACTTATATCTTTTGAGCTAAACAATTTTGCTCTAGCGCTTCACTTATATCTTTTAGAGCACGGTGGTGGTTTTATTTTATAGAAATTATTGATCTCTCATGCTTGACTTATATTATTTTGAGAGTCTTTTAGAACAGCATGGTAGTTTGCTTTGGCTATAAATTTAGTCCTAATATGATAGGCATCCAAGATGGATATAATAAGAACTTTCATACATGTGCATTGAATACTAAGAGAAGTTTGACACTTGATGATTGTTTTGAGATATGAAGATGGTGATATTAGAGTCATGCTAGTTGAGTAGTTGTGAATTTGAGAAATACTTGTTCTAAAGTTTGTGATTCCCGTAGCATGCACGTATGGTGAACCGTTATGTGATGAAGTCGGAGCATGATTTATTTATTGATTGTCTTCCTTATGAGTGGCGGTCGGGGACGAGCGATGGTCTTTTCCTACCAATCTATCCCCCTAGGAGCATGCGCTTAGTAAGTATGTGAGTTATTTATGACTAATGTTGAGTCCATGGATTATACGCACTCTCATCCTTCCACCATTGCTAGCCTCTCTAGTACCGCGCACCTTTTGCCGGTATCATACACCCACCATATACCTTCCTCAAAACAGCCATCATACCTACCTATTATGGCATTTCCATAGCCATTCCGAGATATATTGCCATGCAACTTACCACCGTTCCATTTATTATGAGACGCTTCATCATTTTCATATTGCTTTGCATGATCATGTAGTTGACATCGTATTTGTGGCAAAGCCACCTTTATAATTCTTTCATACATGTCACTCTTGATTCATTGCATATCCTGGTACACCGCCGGAGGCATTCACATAGATTCATATTTTGTTCTAAGTATTGAGTTGTAATCTTTGAGTTGTAAGTCAATAAAAGTGTGATGATCATCATTATTAGAGCATTGTCCCAAGTGAGGAAAGGATGATGGAGACTATCATTCCCCCACAAGTCGGGATGAGACTCCGGACGAAAAGAAAAAAAGAGAAAGAAAAGAGGCCATAAAAAAGGAAGAAGGCTGAAACAAAAAAATGAGAGAAAAAGAGAGAAGGGACAATGTTACTATCCTTTTTCCACACTTGTGCTTCAAAGTAGCACCCTGATCTTCATGATAGAGAGTCTCCTATGTTCTCACTTTCATATACTAGTGGGAATTTTACATTATAGAACTTGGCTTGTATATTCCAATGACGGGCTTCGTCAAAATGCCCTAGGTCTTCGTGAGCAAGCGAGTTGGATGCACACCCACTTAGTTTCTTTTGTTGAGCTTTCATACACTTATAGCTCTAGTGCATCCGTTGCATGGCAATCCCTACTCACTCACATTGATATCTATTGATGGGCATCTCCATAGCCAATTGATATGCCTAGTTGATGTGAGACTATCTTCTCCTTTTTTGTCTTATCCACAACCACCATTCTATTCCATATATAGTGCTATATCCATGGCTCACGCTCATGTATTGCGTGAAGATTGAAAAAGTTTGAGAATATCAAAAGTATGAAACAATTGCTTGGCCTGTCATCGGGGTTGTACATGTTTAAATACTTTTGTGATGAAGATAGAGCATAGCCAGACTATATGATTTTGTAGGGATAACTTTCTTTGGCCATGTTATTTTGAGAAGACATGATCGCTTTTTTAGTATGCTTGAAGTATTATTATTTTTATGTCAATATTAAACTTTTGTCTTGAATCTTGCAGATCTGAACATTCATGCCACAATAAAGAAAATTACATTGAGAAATATGCTAGGTAGCATTCCACATCAAAAATTCTGTTTTTTATCATTTACCTACTCGAGGACGAGCAGGAATTAAGCTTGGGGATGCTTGATACGTCTCCAACGTATCTATAATTTTTTATTGTTCCATGCTATTATATTATCTGTTTTGGATGTTTAATGGGCTTTACTAAGCACTTTTATATTATTTTTGGGACTAACCTACTAACCCAAGGCCCAGTGCAAATTGCTGTTTTTTGCCTATTTCAGTGTTTCCCAGAAAAGGAATATCAAACGGAGTCCAAACGGAATGAAACCTTCGGGGGAGTTATTTTTGGAACAGACGTGATCTAGAGGACTTGAAGTGGACGTCAAGAAACAATTGAGGAGGCCACGAGGAAGGGAGGCGCACCTGCCCCCCTGGGCGCGCCCCCCACCCTCGTGGGCCCCTCGCAGCTCCACCGACCTACTTCTTCCTCCTATATATACCCATATACCCCGAAACCAACTACGAGCACCACGAAACCCTATTTCCACCGCCGCAACCTTCTGTACCCGTGAGACCCCATCTTGGGGCCTTTTTCGGCACTCTGCCGGAGGGGGAATCGATCACGGAGGGCTTCTACATCAACACCATAGCCTCTCCGATGATGTGTGAGTAGTTTACCACAGACCTTCGGGTCCATAGTTATTAGCTAGATGGCTTCTTCTCTCTCTTTATATCTCAATACAAAGTTCTTCTCGATCTTCTTGGAGATCTATTCGATGTAACTCTTTTTTGCGGTGTGTTTGTCGAGATCCGATGAGTGTGGGTTTATGATCAAGATTATCTATGAACAATATTTGAAGCTCCTCTGAATTCTTTTTTGCGGTGTGTTTGTCGAGATCCGATGCATTGTACTGTTTCCATCGAGGATAAAAAGATGGGGTTTATATCATATTGCTTGAGTTTATCCCTCTACATCATGTCATCTTGCCTAATGTGTTACTCTATCACTACTAGAAAAAGGCTTACTAGTGGCGCACCAGTTTTGCCTACTAATGGCGCACTACTGGTGCTCCACTAGGACCACGCCACTAGAATATTTTAGTAATGGCGCACCACAGGTGCGCCATTAGTATCCCAAAGGTGCGCCATTAGTAACTGGTGTACTAATGGCGCACCAGATGGAAGTGCACCATTAGTAACATTTTTAAAAAAAAATTCATTTTTTCTTAATCTCAGGTCACTATCCCTCTCCCGATAACTTCAACACGAGGGGGGGCGATATACCCCCTCCCCGATAATATTATTTTCCCATGTACGTATGTCGTCGTTGTCGATATAACCCCCTCCCGATAACTTCAACACGTGGGGGGGTCGATATACCCCCTCCTCGATAACATTATTTTCCCATGTATGTATGTCATCGTTGTCGATATATATAACTCCCTCCCAGATAACTTCGACATGATGGACGGTCGATATTTATACCCCCTCTCGACCGTGATAACTTATACCACGGGAGCACCCCCCGGCCCTCTCGCTCGACCAAAACTCTCGAGGACACCCAAACCCTAGAAAAAAACGATGTCGGTCTCCTACCCCCTCCCGCCGCGCCCCTACCCTTGAAGCGTTTCCGAGGCCACCCCAAACCTGGAATAAGCTAGGTCTATGTTTGCACTAATATATCCACCTGCTGTCATGTTTGTGTAACAATTGCCATGTTGTAATATTTGCAGAAACAATGGAGCACGGACGAGATGAGCAAGCAGAAGAGGTGTTGGGGGACATAATCTTAGCCGGAGGTGATATCTTGTCGTATCTTAACGACAATGATGGTCTGGAAGAACAGGGTGAAGAAGCAGGCTATGGTGATCGAAGAGTGGAGGAGGAAAGACATGATTATGATGGCTCCGGTGACCCAATGCTGGTGCAAGAAGGAGCCCGTGGTGACGGCTCCGGTGACCCAATGCTGGTGCAAGAAGGAGCCCGTGGTGACGGCTCCGGTGACCGAACAGAGTCCGGCCAGGTAAATATATTAGTTAAGCCTGTGCTGACTAGCTAATTGATGCATTCATTGTTTTGGTATGTACACATATTAATTAACACTCGTCTTTCTTCTTTTTTCTAGCCCTCCGGATCGAGCACAACAGCGGTAAAGAGACGAGGCCCGAAGAGAAAGTTGCGCTCGGATGAAAGGTTTGAGATCACAGCAATCGCGCGCGACGGCCAACCGATTGAACCCATCCGGACAAAGGATGCATTTGCTGCTCAGTGCGGGGTTCTAGTTAGGGACAAGATCCCGATCAGCATCTACCAATGGTATAAGCCTAAGAAGGAAGACCCTGAGGTGTCTTATGTCAATGATATGCAGAAAGATGATCTTTGGACTGAGCTGAAGGCAAATTTCACCCTACCGCCAGAGGAGGATCCGGAGAAGCCAGTTAAAGAGCAATTAATCAAGTCTCATGCTCTTAAGAAGATGGCAGACCTATTCAGGAGGTGGAAGAATGAGCTGAAAACGTTTGTCGACAAAGAAGAGACACCAGAATTCATCAGCCGGTATGAGAAGATCAGAGATCACTGGCCCTCATTTGTGGCCCACAAGACATCGGAAAAGAGTAAGAAGATGTCAGCGACAAACAAGAAGAATGCTGCAAAGAAGAAGCTTCACCATCGCACGGGGTCAGGTGGCTACCTCAAAGCCCGACCTAAGTGGTCCAAGGCTGAGAATGATCTGCTTGAAAAAGGGGTCGAACCACAGACAATGAACTGGACAGACCGTTGCCGGACTTGGTTCTTCGGGGCTGGCGGAACCTTGGACCCTGTATCAGGGAGGTGCGTTTGGACGAACGAGCTTTTGAGAATACCAGTCAAGAAGATTCAACAATATATCGATGCAGCGCAGGAAGGGACGTTCGTTCCAGACAGATAGAACGACGAGCTCACAATGGCCCTCGGAATCCTGAGCACCCTAGACGGACACGAGGCACGCCAGGCTCCGTTCCGTGGAAGGCTGGTTTTCCAGACGCGGGCGGTTACAAAAGCCAGGAGAGGAGGAAAAAAGTGGAGCAGATCCAAATTCAGAAGCTGCACGAAAGGGTTCAAGCGCTAGAGGAACGAGACGGCAATCGACATGCCGAAACTGCCCCCGAAGCTACACCGCCATCTCAGCGGAGAAGCAGCGTGGCTTCCACCGAGCTGCTTCAGCTGGAGCATGCGGCTCCTGCTAGCTACCCCGTGGATGCTATCACGGAGTCTCAACATTGCCACCTTATGGCGGAATGGCAGAACTTCAAAGTCAAGGCGGCTGTTGGCTCTGTTTTACCTCCTGAACCCGGCGCAACCTACCACTGCCGGCCGATTCCAGAAGGATATGCTAGGGTGATGGTGGATGAAATAACGGAGGGATTTGAGGAGCTCCAGCTTGACCACCCTACCGGTGAAGGGGAGACTCGGCTGGGTTCTGCTCTGAAGACTCCATGCCTATGGCGGAAGGAGCTCATCAAGCTTCCAAACTGGACGGCTCCGGCAAGTAAGGGCACTCCGCCTCCTCCTCCGCCTCCTCCTCTGGTGAGTGATCAGGGCACTCAGCCTCCTTCTCCGGCGTGTGGCAGCACTCCGCCTCCTTCTCCGCCTGCGCCGGCGCACCAGAGCAGCCAGCCTCCTCCTTCTCCGCCTCGTCAGCAAGGGCGGAAGAGACCCGCCGCCGCTGCGGCTGCTCCGGCGCGTTGTAGTCCTTCTCCTCCGCCTCGTAAGCAAGGAAAGAAGACAGCCGCAGTCGCTCCGTCTGCTCTGCCGGCGTCTAGCAGTACAGCTGCCAGAGGCGGGAGGCAATACAGATTCGGTCCTTCTCTGAAGACTCCAGAGAAGTTACCATACGAGAGGACCGAGGAGGAAACCAGGAAGATCGTGCGAGCCGAAGTGGCAAACTTCTTTGAAGGGGTGAAAGCAAAGAAACATCCACCTCCGGAGGAGAAGGTAGATCCGGTGAAAGCAAAGCGCACTCTGGCTGCCCTGACAAAACCACCAAAGTCTCCGCCGAGAGGAAACTATGAGCGCATTCTTGCAAAGACATATGCCGAAGCGGAGCGGTCGGGAAGTACTGTCAGTGATCAAAGGTTAAAAGAACGACGAGCTGGGAAAAAATTGCCCAGCTCGGCGAACAAGCGAACCAATCGTGCCCCCCGCTCAAGGTGTCAAAAGACATCGTCGCTAATGATCTGAGGATGGTGCCCGGTTATAGCAATCTTGGAGATTATCTGCCCGACGATGTACATTATGAAATCATGGAGGTGGACGAACACAAATACCATTACGGGAAGCCTCTCGTCAAAGATGAAAGATCTCTAACAACGATGATGCGAAGATTACATGATTGGTACATGAAAACCTGCAGAGAGTCTGATGGGACGAGTACTTTGACGCTGAGAGTTAAACCGGAGCATGACCTCGTTGGAATTGAACTGCTGAATGTTCCATTTGAGGATTTCTTCCAGTTTTACAATCAAAAGGCCCTCGATAAAACAACGATCACTTGCTACTGTCTGTAAGTAGTACTACTTCTGTCATTAAGTCTCTCTATATAGGTCAACTCTTTCATTGCATGTAATTATAATTATCCTCACTATATTATGCAGATTGAAGATCGCCGAATTGAAGAAAAGACAAATCGGTGATATTGGGTTCATTAGCACAAATCTCATAGATGCATATACGGTTGAAAAACATCCCAAAGAAGCCGAGGCCAACTTGCTACAATCGTTGGTATTAAATCAAAACAAAGATATAATACTCTTTCCTTACAACTTCAAGTGAGTGTTATTGTCTTGTGCATATTCGGTTTCCCTTATTAGTCCAGGTTATGGTAATGTAATTGATGACTTATGCATGCATACGCAGCTTCCACTATATTCTCCTAGAGATTAAGCTTGAGCAGGGAGTAGTAACCGTCTTAGACTCGAGACGAAAAGATCCCCAGGACTATGCGAACATGACTCAAATGCTCGAGAAGTAAGTTAAATCGATCATTATCCACCATATCAGCAACTTTGTTCATTTCCTGATATCAAGTAATTGTTTTCTTTGTCTGGCAGGGTTTGGAGAAAATTCACCACAAAAGCTCCGGGACTGCCGAAGAAGCTGCAATTTAAACACCCGAAAGTAAGTACTATAGTAGCATGTTCCGCGCATCTCCTAGTGATTGAAGCGCTAGTTTCATCAATACCATTTAGCATGCTTGCTTATCAGTTTGATTGACCTCTATTTCTTGTAAAGTGGTTGTGGCAGGAACCCCGGGAATAATTACTGTGGATACTACGTTTGCGAGTCCATCCGCTACACGACCTGTGAGCGGGGCTACACTGAAGAACAATATGAAGTGCGTAAGAAATAATATTCACAATTTTATTTTATTACCATCATTTGTGTTGAGTTTCATTTATTCATATATATATATGTATTGACCCCCTTCTTCAAATTAGATGTTTCGGAAGCGGGATGAACTCCTAGCACCAGATCGTATGCGAGGAATTCAAGAGGAATTGGCGGCATTCTTCCTTGACCACGTGATCGCTGAAAACGGAGAATACTATGTGGACCCTGTGTTCCTACAATTTAATTAGGAGATTGTATTGTAAGAGATAATTATTGTATATATGTAGCCGGTAGTGTCGGATAGATATACGAGAACTTGTTGTTCGACCAATCTCTCGGAGAAGGAGAGGTCGTCGATATCACTTCTCTCTGTATGCATATGTTCATGACGATCTTCTGTTTCCTTCATTTGATTACTAGCTAGCGTGTCTAGTCCTCTCCATACGTATATAGTACGTAGCGTCGACCAAGCACGGAGATAAGAGAGGACACTTCTCTCTATTAATTAGCTAGCTAACACAATATATCAAACACCTAAATTAACCCCCCAAAACCCCTAAACCACCCCCTTTCAAAAAAACAAAAACCTCAGCTCCTGCCAGCTGCTGACGCGTGGATGCCTATTGGTCCCAGTTGGTGACACCAACCGGGACAAAAGGCCCTGCCTATTGGTCCCAGTTGGTGGCACCAACCGGGACCAAAGGCCCCCCTGCCTGGGCTGGCAGCAGCGGCCACGTGGAGGACCTTCTGTCCTGGTTCGTGTAAGAACCGGGACTAAAGGGTTAGGGCTTTAGTAACGACCCTTTAGTCCCGGTTCGAGAACCGGGACAAAAGGCCCTTACAAACCGGGGTAAAAGCCCCTTTTCCTACTAGTGCTAGAGGGAGACCTAAGTCAATGTAGCTCCCTAGTGGAGGAGTCAGAGGAAGATGCCCTATCTTATTCGCCCATCAAGGTACTTGCTCTAATTTTCCAAGGTTACATTGCTCGCACATATCTTGCAACTGATGCTTTGCATTGCTTCTACTTTGTTGAACTGCCATTAGCTTCGTTTACACATCGTGTATGCGAATACGCCCTACCTATCCATTTTCAGTACATATTCCATCTGTCATCATACCATATTTATCCATTCAAATGATGTTCTTGTGTATCAGACGTTCAAAAGGAAGAGGGCGATTGCTCATCATGGAGGAGCACAAGCAAATTATTTGGAAAAGGTAGTGGCACCTGATAAATCAAATAGCCCATTAGGTGTAGTTGCAATATCACCTGACCCACAAAATACCCCAACTCTAGTAGACTCTAGCCCTACTACACTGGTCATTTCTGATGCCCCAACTCAGCAGACCCCAACTGCAGCAAACAGTATGATTATGCCAGTTGACATAGCACCAGCTGTACGACGCAAAACCCCCATTCCAGCAAAGAGTACACCAAATCCAGTTGCCAAATCCCTTTTCGAACCAGAGAGAGCCCCAATTGCAGCAAATAGGACCCCTGTTCCATTTCTTCCCAGTTTAGAAGACGAAGCTTATGTTGTTGTCAGGAACTTTGTGCGCATATTTACTTCATGGAAAGATTATACCGCAGACACAAAACAATTTCCAGTCTTCCTCCGCAACTTACGCGTAAGTAATGTACTAATGTTATTCATGGTCATTACTGCATATGTTTCTGCTGACAGAAGACACAAGATTTCATTCTTTTAAATAGGCAAGGAGCAAACTGGATTGTGATGAGGAGCAAGGGTTGGTTGCGCTTTTCAAGCACTCGTTGATGAAGTATCGTTCCTACCTGAGGCAAGCGCACTTCGATGGCAAGCCTCTGAACGAAATTTCTGTAAAGTGTCCGGTGCTACATTTATCCGACGGTGACTGGAATAATCTTGTTACACATTGGTCTCGGTTGCAGCGTAAGGTATTGTCTATGATATCACATCACAATTTGAACTACATTTCTGCATTTGCCTTAATGTCTCACTTGTACGAAAACTGTTAGCAGAAGAACATTCGTTCTCAAGGGACCATAGAATCTCGCAACTATACTGCACACTGCATTGCTCTTGTGAGTACCTCTTGCCCTGTATGACCATACTTACTTTCATAGTTGTTTGATTTGTTGGGGAACGTAGCAGAAATTCAAAATTTTCTACGCATCACCAAGATCAATCTATGGAGTAATCTAGCAACGAGGGGAAGGGGAGTGCATCTACATACCCTTGTAGATCGCGATGCAGAAGCGTTGCAAGAACGCGGATGAGGGAGTCGTACTCGTAGCGATTCAGATTGCAGTTGATTCCGATCTGAGCACCGAAGAACGGTGCCTCCGCGTTCAACACACGTGCAGCCCGGTGACGTCTCCCACGCCTTGATCCAGCAAGGAGAGAGGGAGAGGTTGGGGAAGACTCATCCAGCAGCAGCACGACGGCGTGGTGGTGGCGGAGGAGCGTGGAAATCCCGCAGGGCTTCGCCAAGCACCGCGGGAGAGGAGGAGGAGGGAGAGGGGTAGGGCTGCGTCGAAAGAGAGACGTTCTCATGTGTCTTGGGCAGCCCAAACCTCAACTATATATAGGGGGGAGGGGGCTGCGCCCCCCTCTAGGGTTCCCACCCCTAGAGGAGGCGACCAGCCCTAGATCCCATTAAGGGGGCGGCCAAGGGGAGGAGAGGGGGGGCGCCCCACTAAATGGGCCCTAAGGCCCATCTGGACCTAGGGTTTGCCCCCTCCCACTCTCCCATGCGCCTTGGGCCTTGGTGGGGGGGCGCACCAGCCCACTTGGGGCTGGTCCCCTCCCACACTTGGCCCACGCAGCCTTCTGGGGCTGGTGGCCCCACTTGGTGGACCCCCGGGACCCTCCCGGTGGTCCCGGTACATTACCGATATCACCCGAAACTTTTCCGGTGACCAAAACAGGACTTCCCATATATAAATCTTTACCTCCGGACCATTCCGGAACTCCTCGTGACGTCCGGGATCTCATCCGGGACTCCGAACAACATTCGGTAACCACGTACAAACTTTCCCTATAACCCTAGCGTCATCGAACCTTAAGTGTGTAGACCCTACGGGTTCGGGAACCATGCAGACATGACCGAGACGTTCTCCGGTCAATAACCAACAGCGGGATCTGGATACCCATGTTGGCTCCCACATGTTCCACGATGTCTCATCGGATGAACCACGATGTCGGGGATTCAATCAATCCCGTATACAATTCCCTTTGTCTACCGGTATGTTACTTGCCCGAGATTCGATCGTCGGTATCCCTATACCTTGTTCAATCTCGTTACCGGCAAGTCTCTTTACTCGTTCCGTAACTCACATCATCCCGTGATCAACTCCTTGGTCACATTGTGCACATTATGATGATGTCCTACCGAGTGGGCCCAGAGATACCTCTCCGTTTACACGGAGTGACAAATCCCAGTCTCGATTCGTACCAACCCAACAGACACTTTCGGAGATACCTGTAGTGCACCTTTATAGCCACCCAGTAACGTTGTGACGTTTGGTACACCGAAAGCATTCCTACGGTATCCGGGAGTTGCACAATCTCATGGTCTAAGGAAATGATACTTGACATTAGAAAAGCTCTGAGCAAACGAACTACACGATCTTGTGCTAGGCTTAGGATTGGGTCTTGTCCATCACATCATTCTCCTAATGATGTGATCCCGTTATCAACGACATCCAATGTGCATGGTCAGGAAACCGTAACCATCTATTGATCAACGAGCTAGTCAACTAGAGGCTTACTAGGGACATGGTGTTGTCTATGTATCCACACATGTATCTGAGTTTCCTATCAATACAATTCTAGCATGGATAATAAACGATTATCATGAACAAGGAAATATAATAATAACCTATTTATTATTGCCTCTAGGGCATATTTCCAATAGTCTCCCACTTGCACTAGAGTCAATAATCTAGTCCACATCACCATGTGATTAACACTCATAGGTCACATCACCATGTGACCAACACCCAAGAGTTTACTAGAGTCAACAATCTAGTTCACATCACCATGTGATTAACACTCAATGAGTTCTGGTTTGATCATGTTATGCTTGTGAGAGAGGTTATTAGTCAACGGGTCTGAACCTTTCAGATCCGTGTGTGCTTTATGAATATCTATGTCATCTTGTGGATGCTACCACGCGCTATTTGGAGCCATTTCAAATAATTGCTCTACTATACGAATCCGGTTTACTATTCAGAGTCATCCGGATTAGTGTCAAAGTTCGCATCGACGTAACCCTTTACGACGAACTCCTTTTCACCTCCATAATCGAGAAAATTCCTTAGTCCACTAGATACTAAGGATAAGTTCGACCGCTGTCATGTGATCTATTCCCGGATCACTATTGTACCCCTTGACCAACTCATGGCAAGGCACACTACATGTGTGGTACACAGCATAGCATACTGTAGAGCCTACGTCTGAAGCATAGGGGACGACCTTCGTCCTTTCTCTCTCTTCTGCTGTGGTCAGGTCTTGAGTCTTACTCAATACTCACACCTTGTAACACAGCCAAGAACTCCTTCTTTGCTGATCTACTTTGAACTCTTTCAAAATCATGTCAAGGTGTGCGTTCTTTGAAAGTATCATCAGGCGTCTTGATCTATCTCTATAGATCTTGATGCCCAATATGTAAGCAGCTTTATCCAGGTCTTCCTTTGAAAAACTCCTTTCAAACAACCCTTTATGCTTTCCAGAAATTTTACATCATTTCGGATCAACAATATGTCATTCACATATACTTATCAGAAATGTTGTAGCGCTCCCACTCACTTTATTGTAAATACAAGTTTCTAACAAACTTTGTATAAACCCAAAAACTTTGATCACTCCATTAAAGCGTATATTCTGACTCCGAGATGCTTGCTCTAATCCATGGAAGGATCGCTGGAGCTAGCATACCTTTTAGCATCCTTAGGATTGACAAAACCTTTCTGATTGTATCACATACAACCTTTCCTTACGAAAACTGGTAAGGAAACTTGTTTTGACATCCATCTGCCAGATTTCATAAATGCAGCTAATGCTAACATGATTCCGACGGACTTAAGCATCGCTACGGATGAGAAAATCTCATCGTAGTCAACTCTTTGAACTTTTGAAAACACTCTTTGCCACAAGTCGAGCTTCATAGACGGTAACCTTACCGTCCACGTCCGTCTTCTTCTCAAAGATCCATTTATCTCGGATTTCATGGTTTCTAACCATTTGTCAGAATATGGGCCCACCATCACTTCTCCATAGCTCGTAGGTTCAGTATTGTCCAACAACATGATATCTCAGACAGGATCACGTACCAATCTGAAGTAGCACGCATCCTCGTCATCCTACGAGGTTTGGTAGTGACTTGATCCGAAGTTTCATGATCACTATCATAAGCTTCCACTTCAATTGGTATAGGTGCCACAGGAACAACTTCCTGTGCCCTGCTACACGCTAGTTGAAGTAACGGTTCAATAACCTTATCAAGTCTCCACCATCCTCCCACTCAATTCTTTTCGAGAGAAACTTTTCCTTGAGAAAGGACTCGTTTCTAGAAGCAATTACTTTTGCTTCCAGATCTGAAATAGGAGGTATACCCAACTGTTTTGGGTTTTCTATGAAGATGCATTTATCCGCTTTAGGTTCGAGCTCATCAGCCTGAAACTTTTTCACATAAGCATCGCAACCCAAACTTTTAAGAAACGACAACTTAGGTTTCTCTAAACGGTGTCGTCTCAACGGAATTGCGTGGTGCCCTTTTTAAAGTGAATGTGGTTGTCTCTAATGCCTAACCCATAAACGATAGTGGTAATTCGATAAGAGACATCATGGTATGCACCATATCCAATAGGGTGCAGCTATGATGTCCGGACACACCATCACACTATGGTGTTCCAGGCGGTATTAATTGTGAAACACTTTCCACAATGTCTTAATTGTGTGCCAAACTCGTAACTCAGATACTCATCTCTATGATCATATCACAGACATTTTATCCTCTTGTCACGACGATCTTCAACTTCACTCTGAAATTACTTGAACCTTTCAATAATTCAGACTTGTGTTTCATCAAGTAAATACACTTAGCATCTACTCAAATCATCTGTGAAGTAAGAACATAACGATATCCACTGCATGCCTCAGCACTCATTGGACTGCATACATCAAAATGTATTACTTCCAATAAGTTGCTCTCTTGTTCCATCTTACTGAAAACGAGGACTTTTAGTCATCTTGCCCATGTGGTATGATTTGCATGTCTCAAGTGATTCAAAATCAAGTGAGTCCAAACGATCCATCTGCATGGAGTTTCTTCATGCATATATACCAATAGACATGGTTCGCATGTCTCAATCTTTTCAAAAATGAGTGAGTCCAAAGATCCATCTACATGGAGCTTCTTCATGCGTTCTATACCAATATGACTCAAATGGCAGTGCCACAAGTATGTGGTACTATCATTACTATTTTATATCTTTTGGCACGAACATGTGTATCACTGCGATCGAGATTCATTTTAGGTGCAAGACCATTGAAGGTATTATTCAAATAAATAGAGTAACCATTATTCTCCTTAAATGAATAATCGTATTGCGATAAACATAATCCAATCATGTTTACGCTCAACGCAAACACCAATCTTGATGGTAGGGGGAGCATGCGATGCTTGATCACATCAACCTTGGAAACACTTCCAACACACATCGTCATCTCACCTTTAGCTAGTCTCCGTTTATTCCGCAGCTTTTATTTCGAGTTACTAACACTTAGCAACTGAACCGGTATCTAATACCCTGGTGCTCCTAGGAGTACTAGTAAAGTACACATTCATATAATGTATATCCAATATACTTCTGTCGACCTTGCCTGCCTTCTCATCTACCAAGTATCTAGGGTAGTACTGCTTCAGTGACCGTTCCCCTCATTACAGAAGCACTTAGTCTCGGGTTTGGGTTCAACCTTGGGATTCTTCACTAGAGCAGCAAATGATTTGCTGTTTCATGAAGTATCCCTTTTGCCCTTGCCCTTCTAGAAACTAGTGGTTTTAATAACCATCAACAATTGATGCTCCTTCTTGATTTCTACTTTCGCGGTGTCAAACATCGCGAGTTGCTCAAAGATCATCATCTATCCCTGATATGTTATAGTTCATCATGAAGCTCTAATAGCTTGGTGGCAGTGACTATGGAGAACTATCACTATCTCATCTGGGAGATTAACTCCCACTCGATTCAAGCGATTGTGGCACTCAGACAATCTGAGCACATGCTCAACGATTGAGCTTTTCTCCCTTAGTTTGCAGGCTTAAGAAACTTGTCAGAGGTCTCATACCTCTTGACGTGGGCACTAGTCCGAAATCCCAATTTCAGTCTTCGAAACATCTCATATGTTCTGCGACGTTTCAAAAACGTCTTTGGTGCCACAATTCTAAACCATTAGCATTACGCACTGAACTATCACGTAGTCATCAAAACGTGTATGTCAGATGTTTCGCAACATCTACAGACGACGCTGAGGTTCAGCACACCGAGCGGTGCATTGAGGACATAAGCCTTCTGTGCAGCAATGAGGACAATCCTCAGTTTACGGACCCAGTCCGCATAATTGCTACTACCAACTTTCAACTAAATTTTCTCTAGGAACATATCTTAACCAGTAGAACTAAAGCATATGACATAATTTGCAAAGACCATTTGACTATGTTCATGATAATGAAGTTCATCTGATTATTGAATGAACTCCCACTCAGATAGACATCCCTCTAGTCATCTAAGTGATACATGATCCGAGTCAAACTAGGCCGTGTCCGATCATCACGTGAGACGGACTAGTCATCATCGGTGAACATCTCCATGTTGATCGTATCTACTATACGACTCATGTTCGACCTTTCGGTCTCTTGTGTTCCGAGGCCATGTCTGTACATGCTAGGCTCGTCAAGTCAACCTAAGTGTTTCGCATGTGTTCCGAGGCCATGTCTGTACATGCTAGGCTCGTCAACACCCGTTGTATTCGAACGTTAGAATCTATCACACCCGATCATCACGTGGTGCTTCGAAACAACGAACCTTCGCAACGGTGCACAGTTAGGGGGAACACGTCTCTTGAAATTTTAGTGAGGGATCATCTTATTTATGCTACCGTCGTTCTAAGAAAATAAGATGCATAACATGATAAACATCACATGCAATCAAATAGTGACATGATATGGCCAATATCATTTTGCTCCTTTGATCTCCATCTTCGGGGCACCATGATCATCTTTGTCACCGGCATGACACCATGATCTCCATCATCATGATCTCCATCATTGTGTCTTCATGAAGTTGTCACGCCAACGATTACTTCTACTTCTATGGCTAACGCACTTAGCAATAAAGTAAAGTAACTTACATGGCGTTATTCAATGACACGCAGGTCATACAAAAAATAAAGACAACTCCTATGGCTCCTGCCGGTTGTCATACTCATCGACATGCAAGTCGTGATTCCTATTACAAGAATATGATCAATCTCATACATCACATATATCATTCATCACATCTTCTGGCCATATCACATCACATAGCATATGCTGCAAAAACAAGTTAGACGTCATCTAATTGTTGTTGCAAGTTTTTACGTGGCTTGTATAGGTTTCTAGCAAGAACGTTTCTTACCTACGTAAAACCACAACGTGATATGCCAATTTCTATTTACCCTTCATAAGGACCCTTTTCATCGAATCCGTTCCGACTAAAGTGGGAGAGACAGACACCCGCTAGCCACCTTATGCAACTAGTGCATGTCAGTCGGTGGAACCTGTCTCACGTAAGCGTACGTGTAAGGTCGGTCTGGGCCGCTTCATCCCACAATGCCGCCGAAACAAGATAAGACTAGTAGCGGCAAGAAGAATTGGCAACATCGACGCCCACAACTACTTTGTGTTCTACTCGTGCATAGAAACTACGCATAGACCTAGCTCATGATGCCACTGTTGGGGAACGTAGCAGAAATTCAAAATTTTCTACGCATCACCAAGATCAATCTATGGAGTAATCTAGCAACGAGGGGAAGGGGAGTGCATCTACATACCCTTGTAGATCGCGATGCAGAAGCGTTGCAAGAACGCGGATGAGGGAGTCGTACTCGTAGCGATTCAGATTGCAGTTGATTCCGATCTGAGCACCGAAGAACGGTGCCTCCGCGTTCAACACACGTGCAGCCCGGTGACGTCTCTCACGCCTTGATCCAGCAAGGAGAGAGGGAGAGGTTGGGGAAGACTCCATCCAGCAGCAGCACGACGGCGTGGTGGTGGTGGAGGAGCGTGGCAATCCCGCAGGGCTTCGCCAAGCACCGCGGGAGAGGAGGAGGAGGGAGAGGGGTAGGGCTGCGTCGAAAGAGAGACGTTCTCATGTGTCTTGGGCAGCCCAAACCTCAACTATATATAGGGGGGAGGGGGCTGCGCCCCCCTCTAGGGTTCCCACCCCTAGAGGAGGCGGCCTGCCCTAGATCCCATCAAGGGGGCGGACAAGGGGAGGAGAGGGGGGGCGCCCCACTAGATGGGCCCTAAGGCCCATCTGGACCTAGGGTTTGCCCCCTCCCACTCTCCCATGCGCCTTGGGCCTTGGTGGGGGGGGCGCACCAGCCCACTTGGGGCTGGTCCCCTCCCACACTTGGCCCACGCAGCCTTCTGGGGCTGGTGGCCCCACTTGGTGGACCCCCGGGACCCTCCCGATGGTCCCGGTACATTACCGATATCACCTGAAACTTTTCCGGTGACCAAAACAGGACTTCCCATATATAAATCTTTACCTCCGGACCATTCCGGAACTCCTCGTGACGTCCGGGATCTCATCCGGGACTCCGAACAACATTCGGTAACCACGTACAAACTTTCCCTATAATCCTAGCGTCATCGAACCTTAAGTGTGTAGACCCTACGGGTTCGGGAACCATGCAGACATGACCGAGACGTTCTCCGGTCAATAACCAACAGCGGGATCTGGATACCCATGTTGGCTCCCACATGTTCCACGATGATCTCATCGGATGAACCACGATGTCGGGGATTCAATCAATCCCGTATACAATTCCCTTTGTCTACCGGTATGTTACTTGCCCGAGATTCGATCGTCGGTATCCCTATACCTTGTTCAATCTCGTTACCGGCAAGTCTCTTTACTCGTTCCGTAACTCACATCATCCTGTGATCAACTCCTTGGTCACATTGTGCGCATTATGATGATGTCCTACCGAGTGGGCCCAGAGATACCTCTCCGTTTACACGGAGTGACAAATCCCAGTCTCGATTCGTACCAACCCAACAGACACTTTCGGAGATACCTGTAGTGCACCTTTATAGCCACCCAGTTACGTTGTGACGTTTGGTACACCGAAAGCATTCCTACGGTATCCGGGAGTTGCACAATCTCATGGCCTAAGGAAATGATACTTGACATTAGAAAAGCTCTGAGCAAACGAACTACACGATCTTGTGCTAGGCTTAGGATTGGGTCTTGTCCATCACATCATTCTCCTAATGATGTGATCCCGTTATCAACGACATCCAATGTGCATGGTCAGGAAACCGTAACCATCTATTGATCAACGAGCTAGTCAACTAGAGGCTTACTAGGGACATGGTGTTGTCTTTGTATCCACACATGTATCTGAGTTTCCTATCAATACAATTCTAGCATGGATAATAAACGATTATCATGAACAAGGAAATATAATAATAAGCTATTTATTATTGCCTCTAGGGCATATTTCCAACATGATTATGTAGCATCACTGCACGTGTTAGCCTCGTAATCGTCCATTTGGTGGACATTATAAGATCCGTATGGACTCTTACATAAATTTAGAATCAACCCAATGCTTTTGAAGAGGTTTAGCTCTGCAGTCCTCTTGTAAGGACTGAACGTGGTCTATCACTGTACTTACATTAACAGCTACTCCCTTCGTCCCATAATATAAGAACGTTTTGTACAGTACACCAGTGTTCAAAACACTCTTGTATTATGGGAAGAGGGATTGGTTCATTTTGTAGCATTCTGCATCTTATCTCCCTCGCCCACCATTTACTAAAAAAGATCATATCTATATTTAATCTTACCAACAAGTAGAATACACAGACAATGCCAGTGCAAAAGTTTAGCCCATTGCTCTTGTCAGTACATTTTGTCCTGTAACGCTTGTACTTCCAGGGATTGGTAGTTGATTATGTAGCATCAATCTGCATCTTATCTTCATTATCCTCTGTCCCTTCCAGTATTATCATATCTATAATTACTCTCTACAAAATGTAGAGTACAGGCAATGCTTATGAAGAAGATTATGTGCTGAAATTCTTGAGTTATCCTTCCCTTGACATGGAGAAGGGCATTATAAAGCCGGTGTTAACTGTTAATGTAAGTCAGTCCTTCTAAAGCCTTTATCCTCAACTGCTGTTTAATTTGCTCATACTCCCTATCGTTTACTGCTGTTTAGTTTGCTGTTTCTACCAAAATGCATGTTCGTAAGAACCGTAAGTTCTAAGTTTTACTTGTAAAACCAAATTCCTTATTCATACCATGCACATTACTTAATACTCCCTATATGTATGCTTGTTTTTGTGGATCTATAATCCAGTGTGTGGTGAAGCAGCCCATGTTTGCACCTTGTCATCTCCTGTTTTATCTTACTGATGTGGCTGATGATATGAACAATATGCCATGCACATTATCCAAAATAGATACAATGATTTTCTTTGCCCTTCATCTATGCTTGTTATGTTGACATGGTAATCCAGTAGTGTGGTGAAGCTCCCCGCATTATGAACAATGCCAAATTATGCTATTGATATTTTGAACTTACTCTTTATTTTCTAATTTGAAATTGGATAGAATTGACAGAACAGTTATCATCTTTGTTTATACACGTGCAAAACCTGTCATCTCTCTGCTTTGTTTCAGGGTGATATGCCTGATGGCATGCACAAGTCTGCTGAAGGCTGTGAGACAAACCCAACATATATTGCAGCAAAGAAGGCAAAACATCTTGAAGATAGTGAGACAACCCCAAAGTCTTGTCTTGATGCAGTGTTCAAGTTACTTGAGACTAACAGTCAGACAAGCTCACAGAATTCGTTGTCTGAATCAGTTCGACTTCTTCAGTCCCAAGTTCTAGCAGAAAGGCATTATGCAACTCAACTTCGACTTGAAGTCCTATCTCTAAGAAAGATTGCGGAGAACACCAATGAGAACCTCATCGCTAAACAGCTACACCTGGAAGCTATGACCGACATGCTAGGCCGGTCTCACAGCCTTGCTCAGCAGCTTGCGCAGCAGTTCCCCCGCAAGGCTAACCTTTCTTGAACTGTCTTGGAAGTGGTCTCGGTTCAGTATTATTTTGTTACGCTGCAATGGTGCCCAGTTCTTGTAATCTGCTTCTTCATTGCGCTTTATGATCACTGGTGGCGAACTTCGATGCCCAGTGGATGTAATATACCTTAAATCCTTTATTGTATAGTGTAGGTTTATTCTTAGTTGCCGTAATTTCTTTATTGTATAGAGTAGGTTTGTTCTTAATTCCTACTAGTTACTGCCATCATTCGCTATCTGAAAAAAATCAGATGTAGTCGACCGGACCGAAACATTCGACTCAAACGGGCCAGGTTTTTAGTGGGCCACAATTGGGCCAGCCTGCGTCTTCTTGGGCCCGAATGATTGGGGCCTTCACACATTGCGCCAGGCCCAAACTTACACCGGCCTATATTTTAGTTGGGCATTTTGTCGACCCAGCGCTTAGTTTGGCCCAGGTAGCGTTGGGCGTTAACAGGCTTAATATTGTACTGGCCTGTTACGGCCGAGATGAAACGACGGGCCTTTAGCAGGCCAAAATGCATGTTGGGCCTCAATTTTCACTAGTCGTCGACGGGCCTTCAGCAGGCCGAAATGTAGACCGGGCCGTTTTGGGCCCAGTTAGCTCACGGGCCATTACCAAGCCGAAACATATCTCGGGCCTTAGTTGGCCCACTGATATCATGGGCCTTTAAGAGGCCGAAAGCATAGCGCAGGCATCAACGGGCCGAATTACGCGACAGGCCTTTAACAGGCCCAAAGTCACGTTGGGCTTAACTGTTGCCACCTTTAGCACGGCCCCTTAGTGGGCCCGATGTCCCGTCGGACCATATATGGCCCATGGGCAGCACGGGCCATTCCCAGGCCGAAAGTCACACCGGGCTGAAATGGGCCCATGTCTACATCAGGTCTCTAACAGGCCGAAAGTCACTGGGCTGTAGTTGGGCCCAAATATTCGGCGAACAATTAACGGGCCAGATCTGGCTTCAGGCCGCAAATGGGCCCAAATATTGGGCAAACAATTAACGGGCCAAATCTGGCTTCGGGCCGTAAATGGGCCCAAATATTGGGCGAACAATTAACGGGCCAGATCTGGCTTCGGGCCATAAATGGGCCTTTATTAAGTAGGTCGTTATTGGGCTGGCCCACTAGTACCTGATTAAGTTCTACGGGCCTTTGACTGGGCCGGCCTTTTTAACCTATATGGGCCTCTGTTGGGCCCAGCCACGTGTCGACGTATCATAGGCATGTCTCCTCCAATGGACGGGCGACATCTAGCCCACTGACGAGCTGACAGGTGTTCCCTTCGGCCAATCAGAATTTTACACGTGAAAACTTCCCATTGGTCAGGGCTGTTAACGGGTTATCGGATCCAAAATCCGACCCGATAGCTTAACGGCGTTCCGTTACGGTGGATGCCACGTGTCGGTCACCCTTGACGAAAGCACTTCTGTGACGCGCGATTTATCGTCATGGAAGTGGACACTTCCGTGATGATAATTTTGGTAATGTCATGGAACACTTCTATGACAGCACAGGTATGACTATCTTGATTCTGTCATAAAATCGTCATGGATGTACATGCATGACAAAAAACGCGACCTACTGTGACAAACACGTATCATCGCGGAAGTGTATTTTTTTTGTAGTGCTAGCAAGCTGTGGAGGGTCATGTTGCTCAGGAGGCGGGCGCTAAAGAGCTCGACCCTCCCAACATGGTCAAGAAAAGAGTCTATCTGAGAAAGAAAGGCCTAAAGGGGGACATGCCTGCTGGTAAAGGAAGAGGCGCCGCTTCTATTCTCGGCAAGCGGCTGGATAGAGTCAAGATCCTTTGTCTGTAGAACCTGAGAGCAATAGCACTGATGTAACTATGAGTAACAAAAAGCCGAGAGAAGTAGGTTTTGTAGAGGTAGGGTACAATAAGGATGAGCATGGTGGTCTGGAAGCTGCCAGTGGCAAACTGACAGGCTCGAGTGATAGTGCCCGTCAGGAGCCATGAAAATCTTGGCTTGGAACTGTCGGGGACATGGGCGGCCCCGGATAGTTCAGGAGGTGACATGCCTTGTGCGTGAACATTGCCCGGAGATCGTTTTCCTCTCCAAAACTAGGCAAGGCAAGAAGTTTGTGGAGGATGTGGGGTGTAGAATTGGCTTCAAGCACAATCACATTGTCACGGTGAAAGGGAAGGGGGAGGTCTAGCCCTCTTCTCGGATGATTCTGTAGATGTAGAGTTAATAAACTACGGAGTCCATCATATCGATGTAAAAGTTTATGTTTCCAGTGAAATAAAATGGTGAGGAACTTTTTTACGGTGAGCCCAGGTCCTAGGATCGACATTGTACGTGGGATCTGCTAAGACGCATCAAACCAAATGCTAATGAACCTTGGCTCGTGACCGGCGATTTTGAACGAGGCCATGTGGCAAAGCGAACATATTTCTAGAAAGAAAAGGAGTGAACCCCAGATGAAAGCTTTTAGGGATGTTTTGTCTGAATTTAATTTGCATGACTTTGGGTTTAAAGGACTGGGCTAGACATATAATAACAATCGGTCAGGTGATAAAAATGTCCGAGTGCGATTGGATAGAGTTGTCGCTTCGCTTGAATGGCAGGACACTTTCATTAATGTGTGTGTCAAACATCTTGTGTCGTCGAGATCTGACCACTGTCCTCTTTTACTCTGCCTGGAGAAGTTGCAAATTAGGAGAAGAAAAAAGAAAAAAAAATGCAACTATGAAGTGATGTGAGAGAGAGAAGAGGCCTTGGCTGAGATAATTGAGAATGCTTGGAACCATCATGCCCCTGTCCGGGACCTCAAGCACCTAACAGAGAAGGTGAATTGCATCATGGAAGTTCTTAAAGCCTGGAGCAACCAAACTGTTGGTTCTATTACAATAGAAATAGCCAAGTGTAGAGGGAAACTAGCGAATCTAATGAAGGACTATAACACAAATGAGCAAGAAATAAAGATCATATCATCAAAAATGGATGAATTGTTATTGCGGGAAGAGCTTCTTTACGTTTAGAGGAGTAGAGTTACTTGGCTTCGCGAGGGCGACCAAAACACCAAATATTTTCAGCGAAGGGCTTCATGGCGTGCCAGAAAGAACAAGATTGCAAAGGGTTTTTCTGTGATGGGTTTACAGAAGTCTCAAATGTCAACCCTGCGGGTTTGCTGAATCATATTGAGACTTTGGTTACAAATGAGACGAATGATAAATTAATGAAAGAGTTTACGGTAAAAGAGATCAGCGATGCCCTTTTTCATACCGCCCGCTAAAATCTCCGGGGCCAGACGATTTCCCTGCTCGTTTTTACCAGCGAAATTGGGATGTTCTAAAGGAAGAGGTGGTTGGGGCTGTTAAGCAATTCTTTACGGATGGTTTCATGCCGAGTGAGTTGAATACTACTACTATTGTTATCATTCCCAAGACTAAACGAACGCTGGAGTTAAAAGATTTCAGGCCAATCTTTTTATGCAATGTTATTTACAAAGTGGTGTCGAAGTGCATTGTGAACCACTTGAGACCGCTTCTGGACGATCTTATTGGCATTGAATAGAGTGCTTTCATCCCAGGAAGGCTCATTAGTGATAACACTCTTATCGCGTTTGAATGCTTCCATGCCATCTAGAGAGGGAGAAACTCAAGTGACTCGTTCCGCACGTTCAAGATGGATCTTTCAAAAGCTTATGACCGTGTGGAGTCGAAGTATTTAAAGGGTGTGCTCACTAAGTTGGGTTTCAACCCCAGATCGGTGAGTTGGGTCATGGCGTGTGTCACTTTTGTCTGTTATGCTATAAGAGTGAATGGGGAGATTTCCGAGGAGTTCTCCCCTTCTAGAGGTTTACGCTAGGGTGATCCTCTTTCTCCCTACATGTTCCTCTTTTGTCACTGATGGTCTTTCCAGATTACTAAAGAATGCGGTAAAAAAGGGTGAACTCAAAGAGCTAAAGATTGCTCGTTCCGCCCCGGGGATATCTCACTTATTTTTTGCTGATGATATTACCCTTTTTTCGAAGCAAATGGACAGCAAGCTTTAGCGGTAAAAAGGACGATTCACGGGTTTGTTAGGAGCGCGTGCCAAATGGTTAGCCATGAGAAATACTCCCTCCTTTTCAATTCTGAGTGCCCTGTAACTAGGTTGGAAGAAGTGAAGGAAGTTCTTCGTGTCCAAAATTGTACTTTCGAGGAGAAATACCTAGGGCTCCCCATGCCGAAAGGGCGGATGAAGGCTGAGAAGTTTCAGCCTATCAACGATAGGTTCAACAAAAGGCTCTCGGACTGGAATGGAAAATATATAGCCATGGCTGCAAAAGAGGTTCTCATCAAATATGTTGCTCCAGTGATGCCCACTTACACGATGAGTGTGTTTAAGATGCCGATGAGTTTCCACAAAGATTATATGAAACTCGTTAGGCAATTCTTCTGGGAGAGAAGCAAGGACAGAGGAGGGTTCATTGGGGCTCTTGGGAATGCTTGATCAAACCTAAAACCCAGGGAGGAATGGGTTTCCGCGACACTTGTTGCTTCAACAAGGCTCTCTTAGCGTGACAGGCTTGGAGATTAATCCAGTCGCCAGAGAGTTTATGCGCTCGCCTCTTCAAAGCAAGGTACTACCCTAACGGCAATGTCCTTGATACAGTGTTCTCTGGTGAAGCATCACAAGCGTGGAGGGGAATCAAATTTGGTTTGGAGCTATTGAGGAAAGGAGTAATCTAGAGGATTGGGAATGGAAATTCCATCCGTATTTGGAGGGACAATTGGATTCCTACACAACCATCCCTAAAAATCTTGGTAGCGGGAAACGGTCCAGGACTCGCAGAGTGTGTGATCTCTTCTTACCTGAGAGTAAGGAATGGAATGAGGAGTTGGTGAGAGAGGTGTTTTGGCCAAATGATGCGGAGGTGATCTTCAAGATAAATATTTCTATACACGAGATGGAGGATGCTCCGGCTTGGCACTATGAATCGTCGGGGCATTTCTCTGTCCGTAGTGCGTACAAGCTGGCATATAATTTGAAGCACTGCAATGAGAACCAGACTGGAAGTAGTACTGCTCCTAAGGGGGGCATGAATATGTGGAAGTTGGTGTGGAATGTTGATATCTCAAACAAGGTCCGGTGGAGGTTGGCCTCTGATGATCTTGCTACAAAGCGGAACAAATGCAAAAGGAATCTGAAGATAGATGGTACGTGCAATATATGTAGTATGGCGGATGAGAACAACTTTCATGTTGTGGTGGAATGTACCAAAGCCCGGGCCTTGCGAAATCAGATGTGAGGGGTGTGGGATCTTTTTTTAACAATTAGAACGGCAGGAAAGACTCCTACTGTTGCTTTTATAGATAGGTTAACCGATGGTTAACAAAAAAACATGGATATTACATGAAACGTGACTAGCCCATTTTGAGCAGTCCCTCTCAGAGTAACTATAAAGCCTACTAGAGAGAGGTCTGGGTTAATGGCACAAGAGAGTCCCTGAATCCTTCCAAGAAGGTCAGGTTTTGAGAGGTAACCCTATAGCCCAAAATCACAAAGTCCTCTTTGAGCTTCCTAAGCCAGTCAAAGTGAGTGGCCGTCTCGCCGTCAAACACCACCATATTTCTCTGCATCCAGATATCCCACGACGCCAAGATAGTCACTTCTTTGAATAGTGGTCTTTGCCAGCTTGCCCTAGCTTGATCATATTTTTCTTGCATTCCCATATGGTTGTTCTAGTTAATACCAATTATCTCCCAACATCTAATGGAGAATGGACATTCGTAGAAAAGGTGGGCATTAGTTTCCAAGACCCCCATGTTGCAAAGAGGGCAATCGTGATCATCACCAATGTTAAAGTGTCTTCTCAGCAGCATATCTCTGGTATTGATTCTGTCAAGTAACATCAGCCAAGCGAAAACTTTGTGTCTCATGATGCATTTTGTCATCCAAGTCGAGGTGAGGAACTGTGGTGCTAAAATATTCCTGAACATGAAGTTATAGAACTTTTTGGGTTTGTACTTTGTGTCCCCCAACACAAAATCCATTCATCGGTGGCCATAGGTTCCAAGTTGATTCCGGCCATCACAGTCTACAAATCGTCCAGTTCGGCCTGGGCTTCCATTGATAGAGGCAATATAAAGTTCTCCGAGGGCGTGCTGTTGTTGTAGAATTGGGCCAACAAAATGTCCTCATTGGTTGCAAAGGAGAATAAATGCTCGTGTGTGTCCATCAGAGGTTGATCCTCCAACCAAATATCGTTCCACAATAGTATAGTATCTCCAGCCGCTGGCATACAAGAAGTGATCCCACGACATATATCCATTAATGAGAACACGTCGCGCCACCAGAAAGATCCGCAGCTATGTTTTGCATGGGGTGGAGTGCATCATAGTATGCATCCCACAAGATCAACACCCACCGTGTATCCTGTTTATGCATGAATTTGAGCAGAAGAGCCTTATTTTGAATTTGCAAGTTTAGGACACCAAGCCCTCCTTTTCTCTTGGGGCGGCAGACCATATCCCAAGCTGCGAGAGAATGAGTTTTAGCATCCCCTGTGGGATCTTCCGGAGGAAAGGGTTTTTAATTACAATGGGCCTGACTGGCTTTTGATCCTCCTTGCAAAAATCAAACCAAGGCAGCGTGATTTGGTACTTCTAGTTTTCTGGTGTGCTTGGTTCCTTCGAAATGATGTGGTCCACGACCAAGGGAAACACTCAATTATAGATTCGGTTAGATTCTTGGAAAACTACATTGTGACTTTCTCGGATGAGTGCCTCGCTACTGATGATAAGGGAAAGAAGCCGATTGATGCTACTACTCCCCCAAAGTGCCATATGTCAGTGTTGAACAAATCTGGACCAAGCCGTGCAGGAAAGCCTAGATGGACTAAACCTCCAGTGGGATGGCTGAAAGTTAACACAGATGTTGCGTTTGTAGCCAATCCGGGGGAAACTAGTGTTGGGTACATTACAAGAGATTACATGGGCGGACTTGTAAGAGCTGAGGGCGTAAAACTCCATGCATGTGCAAGTGTTGAAGAGGCTGAAGCTTGTGCGTGTGTCACTGGACTGAAGGCTGCTCTTGACTTGGGAAATGAAAAGATCATCGTTGAATCTGATTGTGCTGCGGTTATTTCAAACATTTTGTCACATGCGACCCCTTTAGCAGCTTGGAGAAAGCATTATATAGTGATTAGGGAGCTTCTGCAGGATAGATCGAACATTTTCTTTCGAAAGATAGGGAGAGATGGCAACAAGTTTGCTCATGAATTAGCAAAGCAAATCCAGATAGGGGGCAGTCTATATGGGCCAACTACCACTGGATTTGACGCTGCTGGTGCTATCTAAATGTAATGACTGTGATGATATTTTAATATAGTTGCAATCTTTCCCCTCAAACAAAAATATTTCGGCTCGCCGATGTTGTCAGTTGCCATCGCATCCCGTGTGCTGGCTCTCTACGCCCCGTCGTCGCCTCTCGAACCCATGCCCCTCCTCTGCCCGATCCAATGCTCGCGTGTCTGGTGGCGCTTGTTTTCACCCTTCGGCAATAGGCGTAGCTCCTCTTCCGGCAGTGGTGTCCCAGCATGCGACCTATTCTCCATCTTTGGATCATGTCCCGGTAGCTTAGGGATTGTTCGAATATAGGCCAGGGCGAAATCCATGCTCGGCTCGTTGATACTAAGAGCGGCGACACCTGCGGGTATCATCCCCTTCTTGAAGGCGCTACCACAGTCTTTCTCCGTGCTCCTCATCGAGCACTGGCAAAAACCCCAGGTCTGGTTCCTTAGGTCGGATGATGACGTCATCACGGCTTCGTTCCCCTTCATGAAGGCGTCTTCCTGACCAATGTGCTCGAGCCTGATGGGATGCCCAGCGCACGCACTAGGGGAGACCCGCCCCTCAGGTTCCTGCAGGTAAATCAAAACTCAAGGAGATTGGTGGTTGTCAATGTAGGAGATATACACATGATAAGAAAGATATGTTTCATTTCTTGTACAAACAAAGTTGGTGTTTTCTACTACTATGCTATCCTATCAGAGTCATTTTCTATGTGTTGAATGTCGCTATCTGTCTAGTGTTTATTCCATTGTTCTGAGTGCTGATGGTGATTCACAGAGATTGCTTACATGAAGACAAGTTACAACCGTTAAACTGCCATCGCCTCCTCAAAAACAAAAGCATGCACAGGATTATCCATAGGATGTGTGTTGAATGAAATGGAGAGCATGAGCATGATCCACAGAATCTGTATTGTACAGGGCAACAAGAGCCCACTATTTCGAAAAAAAAAAAAAAAAAGAGCCCACTGCCCACTGGAGGTTGCAACTGTAGTGGCAAAAGAAGCTGATGAGTACAATGGATTCAACCTTATACTAGCTGATCTAACCAGGAATGTCATGGTCTGTGTGTCAAACGGGCCAAAGGGGCAGCCTGCAATGATTCAGCTCGTCTCACCAGGACTCCATGTAATGTCCAATGCAAGGCTAGACATCCCTTGGCAGAAGGTAACAGAACAACTCCATGTCCAATGGACACCTTACAAATTGATAGAACTCCCAGGGTGCCACAGAAATACAAGTGCACGTGATGATGTTATTTGATAAAATACTGGAAGAACATCAGTAGCAAGCTATAAATGTTGAATGTCCGGTGAGGTGTCCATTGTTGATTTTACTGACTGCACTAAGAATCCTAAAGGAGACTTTTGAGCTGGAAAAGATGTGAGAAAGTAACATGAAAGCCATTTCAAGTACTTCCCTAGTTATAGAGGGAAGTGTAATTAACTCAATTAATAGCACTGCATGTACAAGCAGGCAAGCAGCAAGACAGGAGTAGATGGCACATGATTGCAAGCCACTCTATCTTAGGGACCATTCAGTATACTATAAGAATCTGCCCAAGGAATGCAGTGCAGACAATTTTTCATCATTGCATATATTGCTTGTAGGCAATTCACCTCGGTAAAAACTTCAGGGAGTTTATAACGAAGCATGGTGATGATGAAGTTGAAGCAAAGGATATAGCTGACAGACTAATGACTGACACCACGAGGGCTGATAAAGATAGGCTGCCAAACACCGGTTGTGATCCCAACTGGGAGCACGGTCTGAGCTCCATCTTCATCGAGGTGCAAACTGACAAAGTGAGCATAAAATCTTTGACTTAATTGCAGTTTACAAGTACATTGAGAGTTGAATTATCTGAAAAATTATGCCTATTAACCACTAAAATAACACGTAGATGTTATAGTACAGAACCCTATATCAAAACTGCAATGGTATATTTATTTACATTTTTTCACGTGTTTCTGTTCTTGCAAAGGGGCTCTATGGGACAAGATGCACAGCAGTTCTTTCAGTAAACTATGATGGAGAAGCTAGCTTATATGAGTAGTACCTCGAGAGTGATACATGGAAGGACCACACGGTGCATTACCAGATAGAATAGCCAATGCGCACCTAAAGGCGGGAGCCTCAAATAGGACGAAAGAATGAATAGCTACCATTGTGCATGATGTTATTTCCACAGTTGCGCTTTAAGATCACATAATGATATCTAATTATGGCGATTAAATTATTTACTGTGTGTGGATTTATCAATTCAGAGACAGATCCAGTCAAATTGCTGAATATATATACATAATAATAACATGATATGATATGTGTATTTACAGACTTCATGTTGCCACCTTTGTGTATGATCATACATGCTTTACTACAGACATTGTACCTTCGGTTCTTCAATACAGTAGATATCGACTCTGATGTTTACTAAATGTATACTTAAGGCCTGCATGTGTTCAAGAACTAAACACTGAAACTATAAGAAAAACTCTGTGCCAATATTTGAAGAAAATGTGTCTAGTGTACCTCTTTTCTTCAGTAGACTGGAGTGCGGTGGTCATTCAGAGGTTTCTAGTCCTGCAGTCCTTGAAAAGGCACAGAAAAGTCCAGTCCAGAGCATTCCATAATATGATGTCTGCACTCTGCATCTGCAGTCAGATACAGTTGTATGGATATATGTATGCACCATATATATTCTAGAAATCTTTCCAAAATGCACAAGAGTACCGGCACAGGATTGCAATAAGATGAGAAGTTACACATCACCAATAGGGGTACAGAGAAATATTTAGCTTTATCGCCGGAATCTCAGCTTGTATACAAGTAGGCTAGAAAGAACTGTGAGGCCTAGTATTACACCCCAATAGTTGGAAACTACAGTTTCTCCTGTGTGATCTTCTTCTTCCTTATATGCTTCTTCTCTGCATGGTTTACATCGCTGCTCACGGCACTGCTGGGCTATCCACCTTGTAACAGTTCTTTCATGAACAACCAGCTGTTCCAAACAATCTGGGGATCCCAGTTCACAGACATTGCTGGAGATTGTCAGAACCAGCAGTGTCTTGGCCACACTGCCAGAAGCTCGGAGTGCACACAGTAGATCAGACCAGACCTTCAGGCGGCTACACCTACCGCCGAACCCCGATCCTTCCGGAACCACAACCACAGCAAACTCCGAGTGGACGAGCGCCGGGTGATGACGGTAAGCGACAAAATCCGTACCATACTGCAAACCTGACCGCACCACCCAGTTCTTCGACCTGAGATGCGAGTATGCCTTGTACATCTCGGGAAACGACTCTGATGCGGAGCATAGGTGATCCCACAGCTCCCCTTGGCTCATCAGATCCTTGCTTGCCGACTCAACCACGATGCACTCCAAAGCATGGTGAAGGTAGAAGACCTCCTCGGCGCCCAGCTGGAACCACTGCTTCTCGGCTCCGGCGTTCTCCAGCGCCCGGCCAAAGGCGGCGCGGTTCAGAAGCGCGGCCTGCTGCGGGTTCACGCCGAGAACCGCGTCCCCGCCCCCGCTGCATAAAGTTGCCACAAGCTTTGATCCTTTCAGTGAAGACTGGAGCTTGGTGACATTGCTTGACATGGGCTGGGCTGCTGCCAGGGCTGCGAAATCCTTGCCGTCCTTGCCCTTCTTCCATCTTGGACCAGACATGTCCATCAGCTGGGAACACAAAACACAGGTCTTCAGATTTTTAAGAAAAGTAACAGGTAAATGAGAATGATTCGCCAGCTCCCTCCCTCGAGTCTGCTCTCAAACAAATCGCCAAATCTCTTGCTAGTACTGTATAAATGAGAATGATTCGCCAGCTCCCGCAGTGACTCGGTAGCATATCACCTGCTGGCCGGTCCACTCTCATACGGATACGACAGCCGAAATCAAGATCATTTTGACTACGGGTGTCGGGACGAACCTGAGGCGGGGCGGAGAGGAAGCGGCAGCGGCAGCGGAGGCGCGCGAGGGCCAAGAAGCTGCCGCCGATGGGAGACGACCGGAGAACGGGACGGGTCGGCGGCGGCGCTCGGGGGGTCCAGGCGCCGGCGTTGTTCTCTCCTCTGGCGTTGCGGCGGCCGCCGGCACGGGGAAGCAGGAGGGAGCTCTCTGCGTCAAGGTCAAGTTGCCCTTGCTTCACCCGAAAAAAAATAGGTGCCCTTCTTAAGCACAGATCGACCGAGCGGGCCGGCCCGCTCGACTACTGCAGCGACTCGGTCGAGTTAGCCATGCCTGATTTTTTTTTCCTGTTCAGTTTTTTTAGTGAAAGAAAAAACGAGTTCATTTCATGCCCGTAGGACCTTTTTTAAAAAAAAACTTCCAATCTACAGTATTCATCTTCAATCATGGCAGTACAACGAACACCATAAATAAATAAAAATTGCATCCATATTCATAGACCACCTAGCGACAACTATAAGCACTGAAACGAGCCGAAGGCGCGCCACCGTCATCTCCCTTCCATCGCCGGAGTCAGGCACAACTTGTTGTAGTAGATAGTCAGAAAGTATTCGTGCTAAGGCCCATAGGACCAGCGCACCAGAACAGCAACCGCCGCTGAAGAATAACGTAGATCGGAAGGATCCAACCCAAAGACACGCGAGCGTAGATGAACAACGACGAAATCCAAGCAAATCCACCAAAGGTGGATCCGCCATAGACACACCTCTTCAGGTAGCCACCGCAATCTCGTCTTCTGAGCAGGACACAAACCCTAACAAAGCAAAAAAGGAACGACTAAAATCATAGCCCTCTCGCCGGCCCTTGTCAGGATCCACCGCGCCCCCATGGCCAACGAAGATGAGGCGGATCTGCGGCGGCGCCGACGAGAGGCAGGAACCTTAGCTTTTGTTATGTTATTTATCCCAAGAGAAAAAACAATTGATTTACAATTTGTTATGTTCTTTATCTAAGTATACTAGTACAATATATCATACGAGATATCGAGTAATAGCACTACAATAGTCATTCCGATTTAGTAAAGTTGGACTGCATTAGATTCACTAAATCTGATTATGCAAGTCAAAGATAATACTGATTGAGAATAATTCAAATATCGCACACAAAAAAAGAGAATAAATTCATATATCATTAAAAAAATACAAGAATCTAATATTTATGTCCGTGCGTTGTAACGGGAGAAAAAAATGCATATATTCAAATTTAGTGAGAATTATGCATACAAAGCAAATTCACAGTTTTGATGGACACCCTACACAAGCAGGAAAGGAAGTTTCATATGAGGCGCCCACGCTAGCTCAGGGCCTCAATCTTCAGAAATTAGTCGTAAAACTAATTTCTCCGGAAACTATCAAAACCCACCGGCACCGGTCTTTTTCTCCAATTCGCATTCGACGAAATGAGCACCACCAACTCCATCACCGAGTGTTGCTGCCTCACATTCGCGAAAATGAGCACCACCAACTCTATGCAAGTCTCTGTCGCGGCCCCCACATTGCAAGGTGATGTGTTCGATGTTGTCATCGTCCTGATTGCAAACAAAGCATGGAGACATTTCATCCTGCATTCCATGGCGGGCAAGAGGCTCCATGTCCCAGACATATCTGTTATCCCGCAGCCCTTTCTGCCCCGTTCTTGATTCCCTGGCGATCGCCCCCAACTTTGGCCAAAGAGGAGCGAAGGCCTTCAATCGACCTAGATTTCCAGAACCAAAGGGATGGTCCTGAGCTGGCCAAAAGTTCCATCGCCCTGGAGCAGATCCTCACGATAGCTCAAGTGCCCCGCAGACAAAGGATCTTCATCGCCAAGCATGGCCCCATCGGTCACGACGCCCTTGGCCTCCGAGCAAGTACTTATCACACCACAGCTTCGGCACCCAACTGACTTCACCATCCTTTACCCACCCTATTCAATCCTACGATTCTAACAAACATAAGCAAACCTCCCAAGTATTCTAAATCCCTGAGCAATTCTATGAAAATCCTTCGAATCAAATAGGCCCTCGAAATTGATAAATGGCAGTTAATGTACATGTGACAACATGAACAAGAATATCACGATTTTTCATTCACCTCACACTTCACCAAATTACAATGTGGGTTGTGCAGTAGATGTCTAAACAAAAAAAGATGATGCGACTTAAAAATCACTGGAAAGCCGCAACTTCATCGTTAAAACGTGCGATGACGTCAGCAATGCTCTCTGTGGATAGGTCTGCCCTGTCTCTTACCCTCAGAGAGACCTGCAACAGTACAGATCATTAAGATAATTCAGCGTTTCATATGGAACCATAATCAGTGCGCTAAATCAGTACGAGGGCAGGCAAAATCAGGCAAGCAGATGAACTACAACAAATGATTGCTGATGTAAACTGTATGGTCAGTTTTAGTCTTCCGACAGTAAAACCGCAGTCAAACGTGGCCTAGTACATGATTTACCATTCACAGAATACACATGTGTACTTTAATATATATATAAAAAGGGCAGCCCGGTGCATCTTCCCGCTTGTGCAGGGTCCGGGGAAGGGTCCGACCACTTTGGGTCTATAGTACGCAGCGTTTCCCTACATTTCTGTAAGAAGCTGTTTCCAGGACTTGAACCCGTGACCTCGTGGTCACAAGGCAGCAGCTTTAATATATAAACAAGCACCTAATGCATTGGTCCATGCACGCTGAATGGAATTCCTAAAGTTACCAATAACGGCAGCAGGGGAGATTATAGATACAACTTAACCCTTGCTAATACTAGTAATAGATATTCCATGCTATAGTGAGATAGATTCATAAAATAAAATAGCCGATTATATCAGCCTAACCTTTCAAGGTTTCCCAACAAATAAAACAGATATGCTCGGTTTAATCTGCAATGGCCTTTTTTTACGAGGGTGGGAGAAGTCAAACCTTTCCAGACTCTGCCTCTTTTGCGCCGACGACTAGAATATAGTTGAATTGGGCTAACTGAGCCTCCCGCACCTGCAATGATGATTTGAAGGATGCAAATTTTGTGATATTCAGTTGTGTACTTGCGCACTTCAATAATAATAACAAAATTTGATTCAGAGGGAGTAATAATTTTAAAAAGATGCAGAGGTGTTATTTTTGCACATAAATGTGTTTAATATATTCTCGACATCTGTGAATTCATATGTTTCGCTGGGAGTTCTTCTAGAAAATTGTGAGGTACATGTACAACCCACCAATCTTTACTTTACTATATATAATACAGTAGTATTTAAATGGGAGTTGGTGGTAACTTAATATGATTGATAAAGTATACTATATCCGCAGCAAAGCACAGGTATTTTGCTAGTTGAACTATATTAGATGCGTGATAAAGGAGAAAACGATACAGTACATTCAGTCCAACAATCAAATTAGTGTATACCACAACGCTGCAAATAATCCATATTTTCCATTCAGAAAGTTAAGACAAACAAAATAAGCACATACTACAACAGAAGGTAAGAAAGTGCACTAAAAGTCAAGATCTGGTTACCTTCTTTTGAATTGTTCTATCAGTCATGTCAATGTCAACATGAAAACCAGCAGCACGTATCTGAGCATGAACCTGAGAATGAGAAGCAAATCGATTAGTCACTTTGTCCTATTGTAATGTAAACACGTCCAACTTTACATACATTGTGAAATCACGTTTTCCCGGAGAACATTGACTAGACTGTAAAATATTTATGTTATGATTAATATAGTTCCAATACTAGTACATCCAATGTCTTTTGGAATATACTAATCGACAATAGAGCCTAATTTAAACAAAGACTACATAAGCTTCTAATAGTATGCTTATGTTTTACATCAATTAAGACATAGAACAACATTAAATTAAACAATAAGAACACAGTAGAGACAATCCAATTGAGTAATCATCATTTCAACATGAGACTGTTTAAAATCCATCACCACCTTGTCAAAAAGATCTAATTCTTTCCAGGACCTAAAGGCACACTGCAAACAAAGCTCAAATAAATAACTTTTCCAAAGGCCCATAAGAAGCTCATAGCTTTGGATATAATAACCTCCTGTAATGTGCCATGAAAAGTAGTTTTGATTCGGCTTGTATGTGTTAAGCATATAGCTAGTGTTCCTTCTGAGACAGGATCAAACTCAGATTTTGAATATGAGACATTGATATAACCTAGTGAGCTGGGTCTACAACTAAACATTGAATCTCTGTCCAACTGGTAGATTCTTTAGCCTACATTGTAGTGATATCAGAACACTTTTAACCAAAATCATGACCTAAAGATAATTAAAAAAATCTGGAATTTTTTAAAGTTAAGGCTTCAACAGACAACTCAAAAGCTGAGGGAACCAAACAGAGCCTCCAGCCAAAAGCATTATGCACCAACAAGAAGTAACTATGGCAGTTTAACCTCAACATGGACTAATGCATTTTGGACTGTTATAGACAAGCAACACCAACAACTGTATGGGCTTCAAATCCTATATGCAGCAGCCATGCGGCAAGCCTGGGTAGGTTTATACGTGCATATTATGAATGGTGTAGGAAAAAGTAGAAAGAGTTTAAGGCTGCCTTTGGTTTACAGGAATTTCATAGGAATCTTGTAGGATAGGATTGTTGTAGGAAAAAAATCCTTTGAAGGCCTTTGGTTTACAGGAATTGAATTCTATTCCCGTATGGGATTTGTTCCTTTCCTTCAGATTTCACAGGATCAGAAATAAAAAAGTTGAATCAAATCTGTGTCCAGTCCTCCCTCCTCGCACAGAACGGCACAGCTCGCCGGGAGCGACTCCGGCGGGCGAGGGACGCGGCCACATCCAGTAGACGGGCAACGACCACCGGCGAGCTAGAGAGCATCTACTGTCGACCGGCAAGCCTACAGGCTCCAGCAGCGCCCTCCGTCTGCCAATTTGTATTTTAATTGCCTGCACTATCTGGATCCATCTTGCCTTCTCTCCCTGGATCCATCATACGGAGTAGTATGCTATTGTGTATTCAGGCTCCATGCACTAGCAGCCAATTTGTATTTTAATTGCCTGCACTAGCCCGTGTGATGAGTTGATGATTGCCTGCACTAGTTGCTCAGTTCATACTCCAGTTACATGACAATATACTATGCTGGCAGGGTCTATATTTGCACTTTGTATATACTTCCTCCGTAAAGAAATATAAGAGCTTTTAGATCACTAAAGTAGTGTTCTAAACGCTTTTATATTTCTTTACAGAGGGAATATAATTTGTTCACATTATTAACCATAAACCAAATGACATTATTTCTTTATGTTTCCTACTCCCTCTGTCCCGTAATATAAGAGCGTTTTTGACACTACAATAGTGTAAAAAACACTCTTATATTATGGGACGGAGGGAGTATGTGTGTTCCTATCCCGTGAACCAAATGACATTTAGTTTCCTATTCCTATAGTCTGAGCATTCATAGGATTTCAGATGCATGCCACCTCATTTCCTATACTTTTCCTATTCCTATGAAATTCCTATCCTATGAACCAAAGGAGGCCTAAGTGTCCATGTTGGATATTAATCGTCCTTAACTTACATAGAATCCAATTAAGGGAGGAAAATAGAGTTGTAACTCGGTCAGGAGTTTTTGTTGTGATCCAACTTATGGATCAAGTTAGCTGTTGTACATAAAGGACTAGCGTGTACTTGTTTTAGACAACAGGTCAATAAACAAAAGTTCCAATGAACCACAGAGCCTCTCTACCACGCCTGGGGCGAGCCGAGGGGGCGGACAGTAGAGGGCAAGTGCCCTATCGCTGGTCATTATCAATACGAAATTTACCCATTCTGGACTAGGTCTTTAACCAACAACAGCAGGTTTTAAGGTGGTCTTCAATGGGGCGGAGTGAAACAACACCACTGATGCACGTCTGCAAGAGTTCCCATAGAAAATTGTCCTAGCACACGTAATGGTAAGCATGCAAAATCACATGGTTCAATTCGTCCGTAATGTAGAGAGCCAATAGAGATGAGCATGGCAGACAGGTTTGACAATGAAGGTTGTGTATAGCACACAACACAACATGTACCACAAACAGAGCCCCCCCCCCCCCCCCCCCCCCGGAGGTAAGCGGCATTATCATGAAGAACGTTATATAACAGAATCAAACATGCCAAGAATGCACTGCCCAATTCAAAGTTCATGAACATAGCAACTGAATTCAAAAGGAAAAGAAAAAACTGCCTAACAGATCAGCACAAAGGACCTACAAAGACACCATTAAATTGCTAAGGTCCGCCAAGTGAAAAACAGTCAGGTAGGAGATATCAATTATTAGTCAGCATAGAGAAGAGCTCTGAAGTTAATCGATTCTCAGATACAAGGACAATTTACCTCTTTTGCATATGTTAGTGAATTGGCAGATACACAGCAAACAATGGCTTGTCGGGGGCTTAACCACAACGGCCATTTACCATTATAGTGCTCCAAAAGAATGGCAAACATCCTTTCAACTGATCCTAGTATTGCCCTGTGTATCATTACAGGCCTCTCAAGCTTGGCTTCATCCTCTGCAGAATAAGTCAACTTGAAGCGAAGTGGCAGCTGAAAATCGAGCTGCAACAGACAACAAGGGTTAAATAGAAGACAATTATATTCTCTATAGTTGATGTCAACATAACATAAAAGCGAACCTGTAGAGTTGCACACTGAAATTTCCTCTTGAGGGCATCAAACACACCAATATCTATTTTCGGGCCATAGAAAGCACCATCTGCTTCATTTATCTGCACATGGATATCTAAGTAAGAATTGACAGAATCATGGCTTAACAAACAGCCAGGCATGCAAGTTTCTTTCAATGCAACTACAACACTGTGGTAAATACGCTACTGCTGATACAAACCGGATCAGTCACAAGACAAATTAAAGATAAAATTCAATATTAGCAATCATAACTTGAGGTTGCAAGAAAATACCCCAGTAAGTGAACCTTTTGTATCCTGCTTATATTTTGCTGTTCTTTATGTAAATGACCTTGAGTTGTTTTTCACATTCTTTCTACAGGTATCAGATATCACTCTGAAATATAATGCAAAAATAGATATCTGGTATCCACCCTGTTTGGTCCCTGGACACACTTCCCTGACTTAGGTTTGTTCTTGGTTTGCACCACAACTGTGGCTTGCCACACTTAACTGTTCACACAGTCCATGTGGCATATAACCTTTTCCAGAATATTGCCCACTTGTGTGGATTTTGTTAGCCACTCCTTGGTGGCAAGTCACACTTTGCCTAAGCTTAGATGCAACTAAGCCATAAATCAAGCATTCCTTGGAAGTACTAGATGCTATAAATGCACATCTAGCAGCAATGGGTGATGGGAAAATTATGGGTAAAATAACTCCGCAAAGGTACCTTCCATGGCTTCCCAAACTCATTCAATGCTTCTGTCAGTTGTTGCTCTGCTTTGTTCCAGGTCTCAATGTCACCTAAATACTTCTCTGGTCTCTGAAAAAGTAAACATTCATACTATATATTAGATGGAGTATTATGCAGTGCATATGTTAACAGGGAGAGCCCAGAGATAGGTTTATGCAGTTATTTCTGTGAGATTTGGCAGTATGAAACTTTAGTATTTGGATTAGCAATATGGAAACAGAAACTAAAGTACATATAATTTGTTATATTTGATTATTATAGAATTGTAGAATGTTTATTGAATATGAGTAGCATGCATGGTCCTTGTTGAGTTGGCATAGTTGCATGTTAAGAGAATTGAGTTAGTGGGGATCAACTACTTATGAACTAAAACCACGTCCCCTCAAAAAAATGAACTAAAACCACGTCAGTTATTTCCAAACGGAGTAGGATACGCTAGTGGAACAAGATGAATAGTTGGGAGTAGCCATCTTGCTCTCCATCATCTTTAACAACATTCACATGTTCATATGTATTCTTCAACGTGCTGAGAATTGATTACATATTATTGTACACACCAAAGATAGGAAAATGTGCAGAGTCCCACAGAGAAAGGATGACATGGCATCAACTGACTATAGTGTTAGAAGCCTAGAATGCCAAAAGAGAGATCGATAGGCATTTCATTAACCAGGCCAGCGGTTCATCAACCTATAACTGACCCACAAATATATTCCACAAACATAATATCAGGAGAAATGTGACTATGAATACCGCGATGCATCATTACTAAGATTTTCAGTACGTTCACAAGGGAAAATGTTAAAATAATGATAAAGTGCCATATTAATACTGTCAATATATATGCATGATGTTATGATTCAACTTCAGTCGTGGTTATCAAATATGTGCTAAAGAGAAGGAAGAAATCAAACAAGGCTGTCTACTAAAATGTACTCCCTCCGTCCCAAAATAAGTGATGTGCTTTTAGTTCAATTTGAATTAAAACCGTATCACTTATTTTGGGACGGAGGGAGTATTTTATAATTTTAGTTCATTCAGTACAGTAAAGTTGCAACCTTTCACCAACACCATTTCATGAGAATTGTCAAATATGTATTAGAAGTTGCTGCAGATGTTATCAGTACATAAAAGTATGAGATTACGATTACCGTTGATAACTCCAGCTCATATTCAAACCCAAATATTTTATAAACATAATCAATGAACTCCAAGCAAGCCCGAACTTCATCCTTGATCTGCACCAATGAAATAACATAAATAGGTGTGCAATAACACAAACTCACAAACCAGCTCCAAGTGCTAAACTAATCCAAACTACAATAAAACTACTGTCTGTGGGGTGTGAAAATATTGAAACATGCTGGAAATATCACACACAGCATGAATTTGTGTAAAAAAAATCTCAAATTGGCAGGAGAGCTGTGTATCATCATTGTATTAAGAAGAAAAAGAAGGGGTAAGAACCCTTACAACAGACACACACACACACACACACACACACACAGGCTGAATTTG
This sequence comes from Aegilops tauschii subsp. strangulata, assembly GCF_002575655.3. Classification (NCBI taxonomy): domain Eukaryota; kingdom Viridiplantae; phylum Streptophyta; class Magnoliopsida; order Poales; family Poaceae; genus Aegilops; species Aegilops tauschii. Next base: position 32,660,904 of record NC_053037.3, on the reverse strand, counting down.
TGTAATCATGCAGCAAAAATGTTTACAATGAAGCATAATATAATTCCAGTAGCATGAAAAAGGGATAATCTATGTATCACAAACTTACTTGGCTCTCCGTGCAAAAAATATGGGCATCGTCCTGAAAGGAACATAAAACAAAACGATGATCTAAGTATGGAGCTAATCAGAAATAGTAACTTTTCTTTTATCTTGGAAACTAAAGATTCATGGAATCACATTAGACTTTACCTGTTGGAATCTTCTGACACGTGTCAAACCTGTAAGTGCACCACTAAGTTCATTTCTGTGCAGAACTCCAAAATCAGCCATGCGGAGAGGCAACTCTGCAGCATTTCATTAAACAAATTTGCTAGAATTAGCGCAACTGATCAAATCCACCTTACAGCAGCAGACAGAATTCCCACTAAGAGTATTAGAGAAGCCCAATTAATTCCCTCTAATACTTCAAATTGTGAATGCTGAGGTTTGCTTGATTTGAGTACTTGACATTTAATCATCTTTGTAATCTTGGGCCCAGGTTCTTCTACCCAAATAAGGCTTAGATAGATGCACACCTAAAATGCTGGATTGTTGCGCACTGTGTCAATACGATGCCCGCCTAACTCTATCAGTTCAAACTTTTGGGTGAACTGGTTGGTGCATGCAACTCAATATGGTATCAGAGCCAAGAGACCTTGAATTCAAGGACCGGCCAACGAAGTTCTGTCAAAATTCTTGTAACCTACATCGATCCCTCATCTCATGCCTACAACAGCATATTATGCAGGGCAAAATCCAGCATTTTTTTTTACAAATACTAGCAAAAGAGCCCGTGCGTTGCAACGGGAGAAAAAACACAACACACACTCTTAACCGAACAACCATCACTCAAGACCACAATAGGTCCATCTCCTTTATTTTAGCGACGCATCATATTTGTGTTGCCGCTTATCCTTCTTCTCACCCTCGCCGGCGGTGGCCTTAGTGTTCACACAAACCAAAACATGTTAGAATGTGGTTAATCCTAAGACGTCTCTCTCTCCCTCTCTCCTCCCCTCTCCCTCTCTCTCGCTTTCTCTCACACTCGCGATGAGAAATCTGTTGTTTTCCCCTGCGACGTATTCAGAGGTGTGCATGTGTAGTTCTCGATGTTTTCTTTTCCCTATATGATTATAGTGGGTGTTTATTTGCAATCCGGATCGCCGCCTGTATGAAAGAAAAATGGATCGTGCGCTATAGTTATAAGTTTGCTTCCAAAACAATATTTAAAAAATATTTAACAGGTAAAATTAACATCATATACAGATTTCACACATTTTTCTAATCAAATTTCATATATAACATATTAAAATCGGAGTTACGGTTTAAAAGATACGTATAATTTAGAAAACCATTTGTTTGAATTAAATATCTTCCAAAATAATATTTATAAATACTTAACAGGTTAAAATAATCTTGTATTCATATTCTACATATTTTTCTAATCAAATTTCATATATAACATGTTTAAATCGGAGTTACGGTTTAAAAGATATGGATGGTTTAGAAAAGCATTTGTTTGACTTAAATATGATCCGCAGATGGAATACCTAAAAAGTCAGGGGGGGGGGGGTTGAAAAACTGTAAAAAAACGGTTCGGTGTGACTTAAATCTGGACTGCGGGTTGATTTCATGAAAACGCAGGGGCTTATTTGCAAATTGGCGCGACGGACGGGCAGAAACCCTACGTGCTTTATTATTAGGTAGAGATTTGTTTGGATTGGTTGCGTAGCCATGCCAATGCCTCTTTGCCAACTCTAGTTCTTTTTTTGCTAACACTGGCCAACTCATGGGCAACCAAAACCTTGGCCAAAAACCAATATTTTGTACGCCAAGCTTGTCAAACTGAACATACCCATAGTGCCAACTTTTCTCAATCAATTTGAGGTTTTGGGTGAATTAGTTGCTGCATGCAATTGAATACCATGAGATTTCGCATTAAAGAACAGTTCACCAAAATGAAAATGAGATAAAGCACTGATTGCTAGATAATAAGTGCGCAACTCACAGTACCAATAAAATAGATAATCTTACATGAAAAATATTTCAGAAAGGAATAAGCTTTATGACCACCACCATTGCAATTTTGCAAGGTACTGAAACTAAGAAACCAGTACTGGTCACTATATAGGTTGACCCACCTTGAAGCACCTATGTGTGTAATCATTGCACTCGGCCTAGCACGCGCTTTTTCTAATAACCAGTGACGGTACCTAGTATGTATGGCCTACTAGACCTAGTTTTAATACCTTGCATTTTTATTTTTAACCATGCAGGATAACTGCATTTTTAACTTGACCAAGATATCATTAAGGAATCTAAACAGCAAGAGAGGATTTACCTCTATACGATCGAACCTCGTGTCCAAACATTAGGCAATGGCCAGGACAATTCATTGGCTTAAGGCCAAATTCTTGTTTCTCGATCTGCACAAGAAAAAACAAGCACCCATAAAGGTCAGACCACGACACCCATATAATCTAGATCATCACGCTTATTATTTTCCTTTAGTATCTGCAAATGTGCTTACCTCAAAAACAAACATGTTGTCCTTGTAGTTTGCAGCATGTCCAGAGGTTTCCCAAAGTTGCATGTTGTAAATATTTGGACTCAGAACCTAAATAAACACACATAAGGAATAGAAAAACAAAAGGCATAGTTCAACTATCGATGATCTAGGATAATTAGTACGAATTAAAACCAACCTCTTGGTAGCCTCTCTCTCTATACTCCTTGCGCAAAAAATCCATCAATTTGTTATATATTATAGCGCCATTTGGAAGGAAGAAGCAGCTACCTGGGCTGCATAGTTCCAAAGTTTTGTCAAAGAGCTATCTAACAGCAAGCCGGTGAGTAAAGATCTAGAAAATAAAGATATGAAAAGGAACAAGATCAGATAGGAAAAATGCGAAGGTACCTAAGTGGATGGAAAAAGAAGAGTTTCTGGGACTGCCCTAATAACCTATGATCACGTTTCTTAGCTTCCTCTATCATATGTTGATATTCCTGCAGATTATAAAAGCAAAACTTGTCTGAAAAACAGAATAGGTTGTTTATGATTTGAAAATCAAAAGAATTAGGAGTATGACTAAAATTAAAATTCAGGACTGCAACCTTCATTATCTAACCAGTTTTTTTTCCACAACACAAGCGAGCTACTGATCATCTCATTAAGATGAAAGAAAAGTACAGAGAGGAGGGCAAAACACCCACACCTCCAACACACACCAAACACACACGCCACACTCACACACTCTGAACAAACTAGCTAAGGATCACCACGCATAGAGATGCAGACGACTGGCTCGCCCAGGGGAAGGACTAAGTGTTTGACTGCGGACCATGGCCGCAGGCCGGGCAGAGGTATGCAGAGCTAGGGTTTGAGAGAAGGAAGATTTGGGAATGCGAATTTGTTGTCAGCAGCAGGGCTAATAAAGGGTGGTAATGAGAGCAGCCAGTGCGCCGAGGAGGGTGGCTCTGGGCATTCATGGCAGGATACTTCATTTTTTTCCTTCTCCACACGAGGCCCATCTGTTAGTGACTCAGCACAGAGGGGCAAAACAGTCCTAAACACAGCGCAGTCACGGTCAAACGCCTCTGACTAGACGGAAACCGCACGGAAGGGTATTCCTGTAACAGCACCAAAACTGTGCACACTCGAAAACTAAGGGTAAAACCATCGAGAGGGAACCAATTAAGAGCAAGAGTGTAAAAATCCCTTTTATTAATACAAGAAACTTGTTTGAAGTAACCAATAAAAGGGCGTATGCCTCACAGGGATATAGGAAAGTTGTACACAGCTGATGTAGCAGTGTTGTGCAAATCAAGCCACCGCAATGCATGTTAAAAGGGAAGAAAGATGCTAACTAAAAACTAGAGGAACATATTCTGTGAAAATTGCATGACATATCCTTGTGCGTACACAATTTCCCAATTTCCAAATCATCAAAGATACTCAAATTACCTTGAGACGTTTAGAATCAGGGAAAGAGATTCCATATACTCTCTGCAGGCTCTCACGGTCTGCTTTTCCTCTCCAGTATGATGCTGAAGCCTATATTTACACATCAAACTTAAGTATCTAATATCATCAAGAGAACTTGGGAGTTCAATGGATAACCAAAGAAGAAAAATACCTTGAGGCAAGCAAAAGCTTTAACAAAGGAAGTATTTGGGATGTGCGGGCCACGGCAAAGGTCGACCAAAGGACCACATCTGTATACTGTAATGGTCTTGTCCTCAGGCAATTCATTAATTATTTCAACCTGAATGTATGGTTAAACATATTCAAGAAAACGAACATGACGTCTCGAGGTGACTTAGGAAGCACTTTGATATTTAGATATAAAAGATCGAAGGAAGGGAGATATGTATGATGAAGGTTGCCTTAAATTCATTTTCCGCAAAAACTTCAAGAGCTTCTGCTCTGGAGACTTCAATGCGTTCAAATGGTTGCTTCTCCTGCATCAAGTTGAGTTGGAAAGCTCTTGTTAAAGAAGGAGTTTAGTTATGTCACAGAGATAAGACTCTAGTTTAAAAGAAGTACGTTGTTCGGCAGTGGCCACAAATTAAGGGTAGGCAAAAACTTGAGTAAAAAAGAATTAAGTAAAATATGATAGCATACCGCAACAGCCTTTTTAGCTTGCTTGTCAATGAGACCAAAGTGTGTATCATTCAGTGTCAAGTCCTTGTAGTGGGCGTCGTAGTAAAAACCCTTGACAGGCAAAGTGTCAAGTCATTAGAACACTGAAAAAATAAGACTAGCATATTTTCATGCCCCAACCCCAAAACTTAAGGTGATCCCATACCTCTCCTCTTGTAGTACAAGGTCCAATGCACAACTTGCAGCCATACACCCTCTCGATAGACTGCAAACAAACATCTTCTTCGGTTAGAAAAAAAGATGAATTGAGAATGAATTATAACAGAGAGCTGAGAAAGAAAAATAAAAGGCTATGCAGCTACTACACGATTTGGCCGTAACGAAAAACCGCGCTCAGAGATAGATATCCAGGACGGTATGACTCACTTCTCCAAGAATATGAGCACTCGAGTGCCAGAACGTGTCGCGCCCTTCGTTGCTGTCGAACTTGAACAGCTTCAAGTCACAGTCGCCTTCCAACGGCCTCGTCATGTCCCAGAGCACGCCGTTCACCTGAGCTATCAGGCAGCTGGCCGCCAACCCAGTTGATATCCCCGTGGCGATGTCCATCGGGGTCGATATCCACTTCTTGCCTTCCTTTATCGCGCCATCAGGCAAAGTTACTCTGCATGGTAGTGCAAGCAGGAGCCAACATTATTATTACACAAGCGAAACATGTAACAATTTCCATGGTCCAAAGCAGGACGATGGCGTGTGCACTTGAATTCACAACTCCCAGCAAAGGCATTCTAGCTGTGGGAAACAAGCAAGTAAACTACTACTTGTGAAGACGATCTGCAATCTGTAGCAGAGAACGCATGCGCCTAACAACAAATCGGATTCTGCCATCATGCGGCTACACGGTTGGTTCCCAGCTCAACCACTCCCTATCGAATTTATGCGCTGATTATACATACAGATAAAAAACGAGGCCATGTTTTTATAGAAGAAGAAACACGCCGCGGGGGAGCGGAGACTCGAGCACGGGTCCTCTGCTCTGCTCCCCGCTAGTTATATATGTGCAGGAAAGGAAACAAAGACGCGAGCAGATGGCGGGAAGGGATAGAAACCTGATGGGGTCGCCGCCGATGTTGAGGCGCTCGAGGGCCTGCCGGGCCTGGATCTCCTCGAAGATGCGGATCCGCTTCTGCGTCACCGCCTCCAGGTAGGGCGCGTCCGGCGCGACGGCCGGGTCCCCCATCGGCTCGGCGGAGAGGTGGAGGAGGAGGCGGGGCGGGAGCCGGGGCTGGCGCTGCCGGAGGAGGGAGAGGCCTCGCCGGAGGCAGACCAGCATATAGCGGCGGCGCGGGGGATGGGAGGGTGGGTTTGAGCCCCAGGGTTTTTTGACTTGTTGCGTTATAGGGTTTGGTGACGGCGAGTCATCGAGAGAAGCCAGCTGGCATTCGGGAGGCTTGGCGACTGGCGAGCGAGCTCCTCCTCCCCGAAGCTAGGCGGGCTGGCCCATTTCGGAGGAGGCGAGGCTAGGCAGTGCTAACGGGCCGGGTTCATGAATATATCGATATGTTTTGTTCATTTTATAGTTTTGTTTAAGACATGACCCGCAAATTAAACCCTTTAAGCGTCGCTACAATGGCGCTCGCTGGGTGAGTCCACCTGGGCGATTTTACTGTGCCTAGTTAACACCTCCCTCAGATAAAACTAGCGATAACCGTAAAAAAAGATAAAACTAGCGATGGAGCAATCTTCTCCACCAAACCACGCCCTCTCTCTCGTTTCATCTCACCTGCCGCCGCAAGTGCCCCACGCACGCGGCCTCCTCTCTCTCTCGTGTGATCCGCTCTCCCACACAGTCACACACGTCGTCACCTCGAGTGGTGGGAGGAGAGGGCGGCGACGGGTGTTTTGATCTGTGATCTTCCTCGATGCCGATGGCAGGGTATCGATCTGGCGCAGGAGGTAGCGACCGGACGAGGGCAAGGGCGCCGATCTCCCTCCTCCTGCTCCCAATCGCCGGCGCGGCCACCATCAACCTGATCCGCACCACCTCAGGTGCACTCACTCTTTCCCTCTCTACAGCACTTGGATCTCTATTCTTCTCCCCCCTTTCTCTATTAACCGGTGATGAACAAATTAGTGTGTCCCTGCATCTTGTTAGTTAGTAGTATTAAGAAAATGAAAGCTGTTTTGGAGTTGGTATGAACTATGAAGATGCGTGTGTGTGTGTACGAATATTGGTGCTGTTTGTTTTAGGATTGCGGAATTGTTCCCTTTGGTTTGAAGGAACTGGGCTGGACTGGAATTGAGTCGTTAGACTACTGTTAGGATCTGAATTGGGTAGACTCCATGCCATGATATTGAATTTTCTTACTGTTAGCTTTTGATGCAGCAGTGGACAGTATAAGATTGTTTGCTGAATCATCAGCCCATGCTCACATGAATAATTGGTCGCAATTTTTGTCCTTTTGCTTCTAATAAACTAGAGTGTGCCCTTCTTTATCAATTCTTTTTGAAAGAATCAGGCTATAATAAACAAAATATATTCAGAGACTCAAAAAAGGTCTAATAATCAGTCAATAGTGATTATTGGCTTATCCTGAAGGTGCACTCATTAAAATTGGATACTAACATGTCTATTTGTTGGGATTCAGAAAGTTGGCTTATCTTTTCTTTTGTCAGATTTATAATGATGCATATCTTACATATGCAAAATGATCTTTAGAATAGTGTATTATTTCCTGTTGATCCAAAATGGCTGATGCTATTCTGTATTAAATGGCTGAACCTAAAAACTCGATACTACTATCTGGAAGTGTATTGAGTTTGCTGTATAGAATGTATATTTAACTTCCTTACTAATCAATGTTTAGATATCCCATTGATGGCCTGAGCTGAGCCGTTGGATTCTTACAAGTGCAAACTATGAACAACATAAGTTATATTAACACTTATTTCATAGTTTGCACTAGATATATGGATGCACACATTATTTTATATCACTGATCAGATTGTGGGAGGTTTGTGATTAGTTGCACCATTTTAGAAAGAGAACTGAGCGAGGAAAGACATTCTTTTGCAAATTAAAACTGAATGTGTACGTATCCTTATTTTATTGAAGCAACAACAAAGTTTAAGTTCTGTTTTCGTATACAGAAAATTAATTGCAGACTGAAATTTTTCCTCACAGATACACATCTGGTGGTTGATGAAAATCATATACTGGTCAGATTGTGGGAGGTTTGTGATTAGTTGCGCCATTCACTTTTAGAAATAGAACTGAGATATTAAAGCCATTCTTTTGCAAATTAAAACTGAATGTGCAGGTTTGTATTGAAGCAACAACAAAGTTTAAGTTCTGATTTTGTAGATAAAAAATTAATTGCAGACTGAAAATTTTCCTCCCAGATACACATCTGGTAGTTGATGAAAATCATCATTATAATACTGTGATTTTAGAGTAGTATGATTTTGAAAAAAAAATACACGCCAAACTCGGCCTAAGCGATGTCATATGAAATCTGGCTTCCATAGTTTATGTACTAAAGGCATCATTTTTCAGGTGGTATATACAACTGTACACAACTTAATTTCTTCTAAAAAAATCATATTCAAAAGCTACCTGAGCTCGCCACTATCCTTGCTTATACAAGCTAATAAACTTAATTTTGTCTGTCTTTTGTTTCATATTCTTGTCATTTACTTAGATGTTTCTGTGCTGAATTATGTGGAAGGTTACAATGACTGCACCTGCATCAGAATGTGTTTCTAGGGACGGTTTCTTTTATGTTCATTAAAATATGTATGCTTACTGACCCTAAATCATTCCTTCTGGTTGACTATAGGAGATTTTATACCTATTGCTCAAGTATTTCATGAGGTAATTTACTACCTTCAGTGGTTCACAGTTACTATGAATGATAATTTTGAGGCCATGTATGTTCGGATGTTATCATAAATGGAATCATCCTTAAGTGTAGTAGTATAGGTGTACGTACTCGGTAAATATTATTTTTCCAGGAAGTTCCTATACTAGGTAAGAAATGTTTGTTTGAAATAATAGATAGATGCTCATTGGATAATTTATGAATGATGGGAAATGCTTACAACTAAAGTGAGGGTGGACCTGGATGAGAGCCACGACACAACCTTGTCATGTGCAACGTATGTGTCGATGGGAATGGCCAGCAACCAAAAGGTGAAGTCACCGAGCAGACTGACAAGTGTTGTCACCGCCGCAACGTATGCTATATGAAAGCATGGGTGCATAGCACAGGCTAACTGGTTTCCTTTGCTCGGAGTTCTACTTGTTAACTTTGCTCTGGGTTAATCATAGTTGCTGTCATTGTTGGCATGTGGCCTTGTAATTCGTTCAGAGCGACATAAATTCAACCAACAGATCCTGCTGAGGAGCGTGTTGTTGCGCATGATCTGTCTGTTGCTCGATGGCGCAGCAGAGTGTCTGCACGGATCGCTCTGGTCTAGAGTGTGTGCCTATTTACTCATTGCCTTTGTTTTTCTGTGTTCTTTCTGGTAGGGCTGAACTGATGAAGAAAGCAAATGGGACATGCATTTTGCTCATTGGAGGTGAATGATTCCCCTTGTCTTCCTTAGGACGATGGTGATGAGGATGCCGAGGAGATTGAAAACCTACTGATATGCTGATTGTTTGTGCACATAACGAGGATGGATTCAATTCTCTTCAGGCAAGTTTCAAGTTAGAAACTCTTTCTTCGCATTAGCCATGAATGTCGCTGTCGTTCTTTTGTCTGATTTTGGTACTCTTCTGCCAACAAGAACGAAAAGAGAAAACCTTTATGTGAAATATTATTCTGATTGGATTGAATACATATGTATTCTTAAATTTAGTTGATGTTCGTACAGTGCTATTTAGTGTTTGGGCACTGAATATGTCAGTACAACAGTTTCCATTTTTTAAATCTGCATTTCTCTCTCTGTTCTAGACATTACTAGCTCATATAGCATGTATGTCCGGTTATATGCATGTAAGATGTGGCATGTAAAACTTTATTATCTATGACAGGTAAGTAAAGTGGAAGAATGGGATGACGGGGATCTTAATATGTACGCTCATCACCATGTCCCTCTCAAAATTTCCACTATGCATGGCTTGGATGGATTTTAACTTTAAGGCTAGAAAGAAGGTAAAACTGTGGTATCACTTGAGTTTTGAGAAGCAAGGAGTTCCTATTTATTTCTGTAATTTAAGAAAAAACTAAGGCCTTTTCTATTCCTCATGTTGTTGCTTCCTCAAGATCTCTTTTTATTGGGAATTTCATTGTTGTTGGCACTGTAGATCCTGCAATTGAAATACGAGGTTGTTACTTCATGTTGTTTTGCTTCAGAAATATTTATGTTTTGTTGTTGGACTTTGATGTTATTAAGAGGATGATGAGGTCGGGCTGCATGTTGTGCTAGGAGGATTTTTAGAAAATAAAGAAAAGCTTAAGAGAGAAAAGGTATGCTACTCCCTCCAATCCATATTACTTGCGGGTCAAACATATGTATCTTGCACTGAAATATGTCTAGATACATCTGTTTGAGCGACAAGTAATATGAATCGAGGGGAGTACTATATTTCATTGTTGAGCTACTTTGAACTTTGTTATTGCTTCTCATGAGATGATTCACTAATTAGCTATCTTAAATATTCCTTCTCTTATTGCCGTTGTAAAGTCTTACTGAAAATTTTATGCAATTTCCCTAGAATTTCCATGGCAATGTCAGTAGGTTATCATGTGGGACATCTGCAATCTGGTCTCGTAATTGATAATTTAAGCTAGACTAGATTGAGATTGGTGGGTACGTGATCTAACATTGCGGCAGTCTGTTGCATGTGTAGCTTACTATCTTGTGATCCCCAAAATGTGCGAAAATGACTGGTTGAGGTCCAGGCTAATTCTGGTGAATGGGTCCTCACATTATTTTTGTACCCGGTCAGATTAATCATTGTAGTAGTTATTATGGAATCATCGCATTCAACAATATGAGCAAAATCTTGCATTATCTTGCTCAGATTTTTCCCACTGAGCTGGACAAGACCAAATATACAGTCACTTCAGTTTCTTATTTTCCGAAATTTAACTCTATTTGGTATATATATGTAGCTCATCTATAAGTACAGGTTGATATTACGGTGATATTAATACATTGAATTATTTGGAAAGAACGGAATGTCAGAGAGTTGGAGGCCATCATTGATGGGACATCCTGGAGAGTTGCAAGTTGCTTGTCTTGTTTCGAATCATGTTCCTGTTGTTTCCCCCCCTGCTGAGAGTGTATTATGTGGGAAGTGTAATCATCATGCTCTCTGAGGCCATGTAGAGTTGCAGCATTGTTTTCTTGAAAATTGACCTTGTAAATTATTGTTTTCTTATAATTGATCATGTAACCCTTTGAGATAACTTATTGGTTGCTATTGATTGTGGTTAAGCTCCTCCATTTCGCTGGAATGTGCCAAACAAAACGCAAAAAAGAAATTGAAATGGTCGCCACCTACCTGGCACCGCAGAGCTTCCGCTCAGGCGGCGCGCCATGGGTGCGCCCCAACCACTAGTGGATAACAAGTCGGGCCAACAAGATGGATGATGTATCAATCTCAAAAATGTTATTGATCACATAATGTGGTGATCTCATGGAGTATTGCTCCTTCTCAATGAATTTAGCTCTCTCACATCTGCATTACCATCAGCAAAGGATGCATGCTCAAAAAGGCTACCAAAATGATCGGCGATGGAATTCATCCAATAAAATGTACGGATGCTGAGGACAACAACAACAACAACACCCCGCAACAACAACAACAACAATATCAGTCAAGGTTGATGTCCCTTTGCACAACAAAAGCATTTTGGCAACTCACCAGGGATTTTCTCTCTTACTACGACAAAAGAAAGAGATTGTTTCTGATAGTGATAAGGCCTTGTACAATGGGAGGTGCTTAGGAGAGGTGCTTAGAGAAATAAATCAGGCTTTTCTTAAGCACCGGTGCTTATTTGTATAGGATAGACGCTTAACTAAGCGTCTCTTCTTTAAAAATAGGCACCGATGCTTCAAAAAACCCGGTTTATTTTCTAAGTATCTCTTTAAGCACCTCCCATTGTACAAGGCCTAAGGGGGCGTTGCTATTGCGCGCGCGTGCGAATGCTCGATTTCCGACAAGCTGGAATCTCCCGATTTGGAAAGCAAGCAGTGGGTTACGTAGAGGATTAGGGGAAGGATTATGGGCTAATTAGGGGTGGGCCCCTGGAAATTTAGGGTGGGAGACTACATGTAGATTAATGGGTGGGCCTGAAGCCTGGGCACGCCTTCGTTGGACTTTGTGTGCATGTGGTGGGGTCCAACACGATACAAGGGAGGCTGTCGGTGGGTGTGATGCTTTGGATCGATTCGATCGCTCCAACGAGCGAACGGGAAGGAGCTTTTTCCGGTGATAAGGATAAACCCCCAACAGAAATGGTAAAAAAATATTGTTCGATGCTTACCTTTCAAAAGCATATCACTTCATATTAGATCTTGTCAATCTGTCTACTACAGGATGCCTTTAATGACGCAGGAGCCTCGACACCACCGACTTCATAGACGCCAGATGAGTAATGGTCTTTTTCCCCTATACTACTAGCTTCAACACATATATTCATTGCTGACATTCTTGTGTTTGAGTGAAACTGTTTGTAGGCCTTCTAAAATATCAAAGATTCAAGCTAGTGCACGAAGGACTCTGTTTCTCAAAGACTAAAACCAAATGACATGTATTAGGTGCTCTCGAAAAAAGTAAAAAACATTTTCCATATGAACTACAAGAAATGTCAGAATCTAAATGCCGTGTGACTACTGTGATAGCCTGGCTTATTAGGGATGATATGCTACTCATATTAATAAGGAATTCCTTCTTTTCCGGGAGCCCATTCGGAAAGAACTTCAAAGTTAAGCGTGCGCACGAGTGAGGACAAAGTGCGCAGAAAAGACTAGTATTATTGGTATCTGAGCCGACCCTCGCGGTTACACGGATGTTTGCGGACAGGTGCGCGGTCATGTTATGCATGATGTTTGTGACCCGTCGTGGCACACGGCATGGCACACATGTGCCGGACTGGAAGCACAGACGTATGTGCCAAGAGGGAACGTTCCTGTGGCCCGACGAGGACGTCGGTTCCTCTGAGTGGGGTGTATGTGATAGCCTGGCTTATTAGGGATGATAGGCTACTCATATCAATAAGGAATTCCTTTTTTTTGAGCCCATTCGGAAAGAACTTCAAAGTTAAGCGTGCTTAGCTTGGAGTAGTTTCAGGATGGGTGACCGACCGGGAAGTTGCTCCCGGATACGAGTGAGGACAAAGAGCGCAGAAAAAAAGTAGTATTAATCTGTGGGGCCAGTCTAGATCCCGCCAGGAGTAACGACCACCGGCGGGTGTGTCTAGGGCGTTACAACTATCCTTTTGCAGGTGCCAAATGTATTTACAAGTGTTAGAAGGCAGGCTTCTATCCCCCCTACTTACCATAGACCATTTCAATGTATCGCAACATATGAATTCAACTTTGATTTTGATGCCTTTTTTAGATCTGATGATGTAGCACTGAAGTGCATCATGCGCTTGGTATGTCCTCCCCGTGAAATGTAAACTTCCCTGTTGATCTGTTGCCATTACATCTCCGTTGTTTGCTCTTGTCAGCACCGTACCAGAGCAAAGAATAGCAGGACGGTCGAGCAAGCCCCCATTGACAATGCTTGGATTCAAGATGTCATTGGCGATCTTTCCTTCACGGCACAGATTCAAGTGGAAAACATATGTCAAGCCATCACCACTGTTCAACGCAATGAGAATGCACAGGGTGTGTTTCAGTGGCCGGCCGATCCATCAGGATCATACACTTCCAAATCAGTTTACAAGAGGCTATGTGTAGGACTTGTGAGATCTACGGACAAGGGCATTTGGAGGAGTTGGGCACCGCTCAAGTGTAAAAATTTTGCGTGGTTGGTTGTCAAATACCGTCTCTGGATGTCGAATCGGCGTACGCGACATGGATTACAGGACGAGTCGTCGCCGTGTTTTTCATGTCTCTAGGAGGAAGACATCGTGGATCACATTTTGGCTCAATGTTTCTACGCTAGGGAGGTGTGGCATGGGTGTTGTGACAAGTTGCAGATCAACATCATGCTCCCCTCTATCTCAGACACCTTCACGGAGTGGTGGCTCACACAAAGGACAAATTTCTCCGGGAGGTTTCGACGTGGCTTTGACTCCTTTGTCATCGATACTGCATGGTCACTGTGGAAGCAAAGGAATGCGAGGGTCTTTAACAAAACGCAGCAACAAAAATGGCGCAAGAACTAGTATGCCTATTCTTAGATGAGACCAAAGAATGGAGAGAGGCAGGTTTTGGTGTTAGTGGGTTAGATCCATTTGTGAGAGAGCGACCCTTTGTCTTTATTCAGTGTGGGTGTGCCTACGTAGATGTTCGCATCCACGCTAGGCTAATGTAATTAACTTTCTCTCTTCTATAAAAATACCATATACCCTATTGGCGTACTCTCGAAAAAAAATAAACTTTATTGGCATTGTTAGACGATAGGCTTGAGTTGTAACGATGACAATGTCACAATTGTAATTGTGTGCGTGTGTGTTATCTTGTAAACCAAGGCAGGTGGTTAGAGGCGAGCCCAATCTCTTGTAGATATCTTGTATAGCTTGGATTAGGGGCCAAGCCCAAAACCATCTGCCGAATCTTGTATCCTGTTGATTATATAAGCACGCACGCGTCCTTGCCAGGAGGCATACGCTTCACACCAAACCTCGTAGTTTTACATGGTAATCAGAGCCTACCTCGGATTCATCCATGGCGAGCTCATCCGCAAATACGTTTTCCTCATCTCCTTTTGCACACATTGCCATAGAGAAACTCTCGAGAGGGAACGAAGCTCTCTGGCGCGCCACCATCCTCTCTGCCATCAAGGGGGCGCAGATGGCGAACTTCCTCGATCTGGAGCAAGTGGTGCTGCCCATGTCAATCGAGGTCACTAGCGACGACGGCAAGACCAAGTCGAAGGCCCCCAACCCTGAGTTCGGCACCTGGTACGTGCTACCTCTTGAGCATGTGTTGGTTTTCCCTTGAAGAGGAAAGGTTGATGCAGCAAAGTAGCATAAGTATTTCCCTCAGTTTTTGAGAACCAAGGTATCAATCCAGTAGGAGGCCATACACAAGTCCCTCGTACCTACACAAACAAATAAGAACATGCAACCAACGCGATAAAGGGGTTGTCAATGCCTTCACGGCCACTTGCAAAAGTGAGATCTGATGGAGATGATAAGATAATATTTTTGGTATTTTTATGATAAAGATTGGAAGTAAAGATTGCAAAATAAAACGGCGACAGAAATAGCTTGTTGACGATAGATTAATATGATGGAAAATAGACCCGGGGGCATAGATTTCACTAGTGGCTTCTCTCAAGATAACATAAGTATTACGGTGGGTGAACAAATTACTGTCGAGCAATTGATAGAAAAGTGCATAATTATGAGAATATTTAGCATGATCATGTATATAGGCATCACGTCCGCAACAAGTAGACCGACTCCTGCCTGCATCTACTACTATTACTCCACACATCGACCGCTATCCAGCATGCATCTAGAGTATTAAGTTCATAAGACCAGAGTAACGCATTAGGCAAGATGACATGATGTAGAGGGATAAACTCAAGCAATATGATATAAACCCCATCTTTTTATCCTCGATGGCAACAATACAATACGTGTCGTTTCCCCTACTGTCACTGGGATCGAGCAACGCAAGATTGAACCCAAAACTAAGCACTTCTCCCATTGGAAGAAAGATCAATCTAGTAGGCCAAACCAAACTGATAATTCAAAGAAACTTGCAAAGATAACCAATCATACATAAAAGAATTCAGAGAAGATTCAAATATTGTTCATAGATAATCTTGATCATAAAGCCACAATTCATCGGATCTCGACAAACACACCGCAAAAAGAGTTACATCGAATAGATCTCCAAGAAGATCGAAGAGAACTTTGTATTGAGATCCAAAGAGAGAGAAGAAGCCATCTAGCTAATAACTATGGACCCGAAGGTCTGTGGTAAACTACTCACACATCATCGGAGAGGCTATGGTGTTGATGTAGAAGCCCTCCGTGGTCGATGCCCCCTCCGGCGGAGCGCCGGAAAAGGCCCCAAGATGGGATCTCACAGGTACAGAAGGTTGCGGCGGTGGAAATAGGGTTTCGTGTGCTCCTGGATGGTTTCGGGGTACGTAGGTATATATAGGAGGAAGAAGTAGGTCGGTGGAGCCACGAGGGGCCCACGAGGGTGGGGGGCGCGCCTCCCTGCCTCGTGGCCTCCTTGTTGATTTCTTGACGTCCACTCCAAGTCCTCTAGATCACGTTTGTTCCAAAAATCACGCTCCCGAAGGTTTCATTCTGTTTGGACTCCGTTTGATATTCCTTTTCTGCGAAACACTGAAATAGGCAAAAAACAGCAATTTGCACTGGGCCTTGGGTTAATAGGTTAGTCCCAGAAATAATATAAAAGTGTATAATAAAGCCCATTAAACATCCAAAACAGAATATAAATAGCATGGAGCAATCAAAAATTATAGATACGTTGGAGACGTATCAAGCATCCCCAAGCTTAATTCCTGCTCGTCCTCAAGTAGGTAAATGATAAAAACAGAATTTTTGATGTGGAATGCTTCTTAGCATATTCTTCAATGTAATTTTCTTTATTGTGGCACGAATATTCAGATTCGAAAGATTCAAGATAAAAGTTTAATGTTGACATAAAAATAATAATACTTCAAGCATACTAACCAAGCAATCATGTCTTCTCAAAATAACATAGCCAAAGAAAGCTCATCCCTACAAAATCATATAGTTTGGCTATGCTTCATTTTTGTCACACAAGATGCTCTCATCTTGCACAACCCTGATGACAGGCCAAGCAATTATTTCATACTTTAGTAATCTCAAACTTTTTTCAACTTTCACGCAATACATGAGTGTGAGCCATGGATATAGCACTATGGGTGGAATAGAATATAATGATGGGGGTTATGTGGATAAGACAAAAAAGGAGAAAGTCTCACATCAACGAGACTAATCAATGAGCTATGGAGATGCCCATCGATTGATGTTAATGCAAGGAGTAGGGATTGCCATGCAACGGATGCACTAGAGCTATAAATATATGAAAGCTCAACAAAAGAAACTAAGTGGGTGTGCACCCAACTTGCTTGCTCACGAAGACTTAGGGCATTTGAGGAAGCCCATTGTTGGAATATACAAGCCAAGTTCTATAATGAAAAATTCCCACTAGTATATGAAAGTGACAAAACAAGAGACTCTCTATTATAAAAATCATGGTGCTACTTTGAAGCACAAGTGTGGAAAAAGGATAGTAGCATTGTCCCTTTTTATTTCTCTTTTTTTCTTTTTCTCTTTTTTTGGGCCTTTCTTTTTTTTGGCCTTTCTCTTTTTAAAAAAAAATTTGGGACAATGCTCTATTAATGATGATCATCCTACTTCTATTTATTTACAACTCGATGATTAAAACTCGATACTTAGAACAAAGTATGACTCTATATGAATGCCTCCGGCGGTGTACCGGGATGGGCAATGAATCGAGAGTGACATGTATGAAATAATATGCATGGTGGCTTGGCCACAAATACGATGTCAACTACATGATCATGCAAGGCAATATGACAATGATGAAGCGTGTCATAATAAACGGAACGGTGGAAAGTTGCATGGCAATATATCTCGGAATGGCTATGGAAATGCCATAATAGGTAGGTATGGTGGCTGTTTTGAGGAAGATATAAGGAGGTTTATGTGTGATAGAGCGTATCGTATCACGGGGTTTGGATGCACCGGCGAAATTTGCACCAACTCTCAAGGTGAGAGAGGGCAATGCACGGTACCGAAGAGGCTAGCAATGATGGAAGGTTGAGAGTGTGTATAATCCATGGACTCAACATTAGTCATAAAAGAACTAACATACTTATTGCAAAAATCTACAAGTCATCAAAAACCAAGCACTACGCGCATGCTCCTAGGGGGATAGATTGGTAGGAAAAGAACATCGCTCGTCCTCGACCGCCACTCATAAGGATGACAATCAAAGAACACCTCATGTTTCAAATTTGTCACACAACGTTTACCATATGTGCATGCTACGGGACTTGCAAACTTCAACACAAGTATTTCTCAAATTCACAACTACTCAACTAGCAAAACTTTAATATCACTATCTCCATATCTCAAAACAATCATCAAGTATCAAACTTCTCTTAGTATTCAACGCGCTTTAAAGTTTTTATCTTGGATGCCTGTCATATTAGGACTAATTTTATAACCAAAGCAAATTACCATGCTGTTCTAAAGGACTCTCAAAATAATATAAGTGAACCATGAGAGATCAATAATTTCTATAAAATAAAACCACCACCGTGCTCTAAAAAGATATAAGTGAAGTACTAGAGCAAAATTGTTTAGCTCAAAAGATATAAGTGAAGCACATAGAGTATTCTAATAAATTCCGAATAATGTGTGTCTCCCAAAAGGTGTGTACAGCAAGGATGATTGTGGTGAAATAAAAAGTGAAGACTCAAATCATACAAGACGCTCCAAGCAAAACACATATCATGTGGTGAATAAAAATATAGCTCCAAGTAAAGTTACTGATGGACGAAGGCAAAAGAGGGGATGCCTTCCGGGGCATCCCCAAGCTTAGGATTTTTGGTTGTCCTTAGATTTTACCTTGGGGTGCCTTGGGCATCCCCAAGCTTAGGCTCTTGCCACTCCTTGTTCCATAATCCATCAAATCTTTACCCAAAACTTAAAAACTTCACAACACAAAACTTAACAGAAAATCTCGTGAGCTCCGTTAGCGAAAGAAAACAAAACACCACTTCAAGGTACTGTAATGAAATCATTCTTTATTTATTGGTGTTAAACCTACTGTATTCCAACTTCTCTATGGTTCATAAACTCCATTACTAGCCATAGATTCATCAAAATAAGCAAACAACACACGAAAAACAGAATCTGTCAAAAATAGAACAGTCTGTAGTAATCTGTATCTAACGCAAACTTCTGGAACTCCAAAAATTCTAAAATAAATTGCTGGACGTGAGGAATTTATCTATTAATCATATTCAAAAAGAATCAACTAAATAGCACTCTCCAGGAAAAAGTTGTAGCTAATCTCGTGAGCGCTAAAGTTTCTGTTTTTTACAGCAAGATCAATAAGACTTCACCCAAGTCTTCCCAAAGATTCTACTTGGCACAAACCCTAATTAAAACACAAAAACACATCTAACCAGAGTCTAGATCAAAGATTTATGCCTAAACAGAACCAAAAAGCAAGAAACAAAAATAAAATTGGGTTGCCTCCCAACAAGCGCTATCGTTTAACGCCCCTAGCTAGGCATAAAGGCAAGGATAGATCTAGGTATTGCCATCTTTGGCATGCAATCCATAAGTGGCTCTCATAATAGATTCATAAGGTAATTTAATTTTATTTATAGGAAAGTGTTCCACGCCTTTCCTTAACGGAAATTGGAATCTAATATTCCCTTCTTTCATATAAATAATTGCACCAATAGTTCTAAGGAAAGGTCTACCAAGAATAATAGGACATGAAGGATTGCAATCTATATCAAGGACAATGAAATCTACATGCACATAATTCCTATTTGCAACAATAAGAACATCATTAATTCTTCCCATAGGTTTCTTAATGGTGGAATCCGCAAGGTGCAAGTTTAGAGAACAATCGTCAAATTCACGGAAACCCAACATATCACACAAAGTTTTTGGAATCGTGGAAACACTAGCACCCAAATCACACAAAGCATAGCATTCATGATCTTTAATTTTAATTTTAATAGTAGGTTCCCACTCATCATAAAGTTTTTTAGGGATAGGAACTTCCAATTCAAGCTTTTCATAAGATTGCATTAAAGCATCAACGATATGTTTAGTAAAAGCCTTATTTTGACTATAAGCATGCGGAGAATTTAGCACGGATTGTGCTACCTCTTGAGCACTGCGTTGGTTTTCCCTTGAAGAGGAAAGGGTGATGCAGCAAAGTAGCGTAAGTATTTCCCTCAGTTTTTGAGAACCAAGGTATCAATCCAGTAGGAGGCCACGCATGAGTCCCTCGCACCTACACAAACAAATAAATCCTCGCAACCAACGCAATAAAGGGGTTGTCAATCCCTTCACGGTCACTTACGAGAGTGAGATCTGATAGATATGATAAGATAATATTTTTGGTATTTTTATGATAAAGATGCAAAGTAAAGAAAGCAAAATAAAAACGGCGCCAGAAATAGCTTGTTGTCGGGAGATTAATATGATGGAAAATAGACCCGGGGGCCATAGGTTTCACTAGTGGCTTCTCTCAAGAGCATAAGTATTTACGATGGGTGAACAAATTACTGTTGAGCAATTGACAGAATTGAGCATAGTTACGAGAATATCTAGGTATGATCATGTATATAGGCATCATGTCCGAGACAAGTAGACCGACTCCCGCCTGCATCTACTACTATTACTCCACACATCGACCGCTATCCAGCATGCATCTAGAGTATTAAGTTCATAAGAACAGAATAACGCTTTAAGCAAGATGACATGATGTAGAGGGATAAACTCATGCAATATGATATAAACCCCATCTTGTTATCCTCGATGGCAACAATACAATACGTGCCTTGCTGCCCCTACTGTCACTGGGAAAGGACACCGCAAGATTGAACCCAAAGCTAAGCATTTCTCCCATTGCCAGAAAGATCAATCTAGTAGGCCAAACCAAACTGATAATTCGAAGAGACTTGCAAAGATAACCAATCATACATAAAAGAATTCAGAAGATTCAAATATTGCTCATAGATAAACTTGATCATAAACCCACAATTCATCGGTCTCAACAAACACACCGCAAAAGAAGATTACATCGAATAGATCTCCACAAGAGAGGGGGAGAACATTTTATTGAGATCCAAAAAGAGAGAAGAAGCCATCTAGCTAATAACTATGGACCCGAAGGTCTGAGGTAAACTACTCACACATCATCGGAGAGGCTATGGTTTTGATGTAGAAGCCCTCCGTGATCGATGCCCCCTCAGGCGGAGCTCCGGAACAGGTCCCAAGATGGGATCTCACGGGTACAGAAGGTTGCAGCGATGGAATTAGGTTTTTTGGCTCCGTATCTGGTAGTTTGGGGGTACGTAGGTATATATAGGAGGAAGGAGTACGTTGGTGGAGCAATAGGGGGCCCACGAGGGTGGAGGGCGCGCCCCCTACCTCGTGCCCTCCTGGTTGATGTCTTGATGTAGGGTCCAAGTCCTCTGGATCACGTTCGTTCCGAAAATCATGTTCCCGAAGGTTTCATTCCGTTTGGACTCCGTTTAATATTCTTTTTCTGCGAAACTCTGAAATAGGCAAAAAACAGCAATTCTGGGCTGGGCCTCCGGTTAATAGGTTAGTCCCAAAAATAATATAAAAGTGTATAATAAAGCCCAATAATGTCCAAAACAGAATATAATATAGCATGGAGCAATAAAAAATTATAGATACGTTGGAGACGTATCAAGCATCCCCAAGCTTAATTCCTGCTCGTCCTCGAGTAGGTAAATGATGAATTTTTGATGTGGAATGCTACTTGGCATAATTTCAATGTAATTCTTCTTAATTGTGGTATGAATATTCAGATCCGAAAGATTCAAGATAAAAGTTCAATATTGACATAAAATAATAATACTTCAAGCATACTAACTAAGCAATTATGTTTTCTCAAAATAACATGGCCAAAGAAAGTTCATCCCTACAAAATCATATAGTTTAGTCATGCTCCATTTTCGTCACACAAGAATGCTCTCATCATGCACAACCCCGATGACAAGCCAAGCAATTGTTTCATCCTTTAGTAATCTCAAACTTTTTCAACTTTCACGCAATACATGAGCGTGAGCCATGGATATAGCACTATGGGTGGAATAGAATATAATGATGGGGGTTATGTGGAGAAGAAAAAAAAGGAGAAAGTCTCACATCAATGAGGCTAATCAATGAGCTATGGAGATGCCCATCGATTGATGTTAATGCAAGGAGTAGGGATTGCCATGCAACGGATGCACTAGAGCTATAAATATATGAAAGCTCAACAAAAGAAACTAAGTGGATGTGCATCCAACTTGCTTGCTCACGAAGACCTAGGGCACTTGAGGAGGCCCATTGTTGGAATATACAAGCCAAGTTCTATAATGAAAAATTCCCACTAGTATATGAAAGTGAAAAAACAAGAGACTCTCTATCATGAAGATTATGGTGCTACTTTGAAGCACAAGTGTGGTAAAAGGATAGTAACATTGTCCCTTCTCTCTTTTCTCTCATTTTTTATGGCCTTTCTCTTTTTTTATGGCTTTCTCTCTTTTTTTTGTTCCTCACTTGTGACAATGCTCTAGAAAATGATGATCATCACACTTCTATTTATTTACAACTCAATGA
This sequence comes from Aegilops tauschii subsp. strangulata, assembly GCF_002575655.3. NCBI lineage: Eukaryota > Viridiplantae > Streptophyta > Magnoliopsida > Poales > Poaceae > Aegilops > Aegilops tauschii. Next base: position 32,638,728 of record NC_053037.3, on the reverse strand, counting down.
TTACAGCTCGATACTAGAACAAAGTATGACTCTATATGAATGCCTCCGGCGGTGTACCGGGATATGCAATGAACCAAGTGTGACATGTATGAAAGAATTATGAACGGTAGCTTTGCCACAAATACGATGTCAACTACATGATCATGCAAAGCAATATGACAATGATGAACGTGTCATGATAAACAGAACGGTGGAAAGTTGCATGGCAATATATCTCGGAATGGCTATAGAAATGCCATAATAGGTAGGTATGGTGGCTGTTTTGAGGAAGATATAAGGAGGTTTATGTGTGAAAGAGTGTATCATATCACGGGGTTTGGATGCACCGGCGAAGTTTGCACCAACTCTCAATGTGAGAAAGGGCAATGCATGGTACCGAAGAGGCTAGCAATGATGGAAAGGTGAGAGTGTGTATAATCCATGGACTCAACATTAGTCATAAAGAACTCACATACTTATTGCAAAAATCTACAAGTCATCGAAAACCAAGCATTACGCGCATGCTCCTAGGGGGATATATTGGTAGGAAAAGACCATCGCTCGTCCCCGACCGCCACTCATAAGGAAGACACTCAAAGAACACCTCATGTTTCAAATTTGTTACATAACGTTTACCATACGTGCATGCTATGGGACTTGAAAACTTCAACACAAGTATTTCTCAAATTCACAACTACTCAACTAGCACAACTTTGATATCACTACCTCCATGTCTCAAAACAATCATCAAGCATCAAACTTCTCTTAGTATTCAATGCACTCATAAGAAAGTTTTTACTAGTCTTGAATACCTAGCATATTAGGATTATTTAAGCAAATTACCATGCTATTTAAGACTCAAAATAATCTAATTGAAGCATGAGAGATCAATAGTTTCTATAAAACAAATCCACCACCGTGCTCTAAAAGATATAAGTGAAGTCCTAGAGCAAAAACTATATAACTCAAAAGATATAAGTGAAGCACATAGAGTATTCTAATAATTTCTGAATCATGTGTGTCTCTATCAAAAGGTGTGTACATCAAAGATGATTGTGGTAAACTAAAAAATAAAGATTCAAATCATACAAGACGCTCCAAGCAAAACACATATCATGTGGTGAATAAAAATATAGCTCCAAGTAAAGTTACCGATGGAAGTAGACGAAAGAAGGGATGCCTTCCGGGGCATCCCCAAGCTTTGGCTTTTAGGTGTCCTTAGATTATCTTGGGGGTGCCATGGGAATCCCCAAGCTTACGCTCTTTCCACTCCTTGTTCCATAATCCATCAAATCTTTTACCCAAAACTTGAAAACTTCACAACACAAAACTCAGCAGAAAATCTCGTGAGCTCCGTTAGCGAAAGAAAACAAAAGATCACTTCAAGGTACTGTAATGAACTCATTCTTTATTTACATTGGTGTTAAAACTACTGTATTCCAACTTCTCTATGGTTTATAAACTATTTTACTAGCCATAGATTCATCAAAATAGGCAAACAACACACGAAAAACAGAATCTGTCAAAAACAGAACAGTCTGTAGTAATCTGTAACTAACGCAAACTTCTGGAACTCCAAAAATTCAGACAAAATAGGAAGACCTAGACAATTTTTTTATTGACCAGAAGCAATTGGAATCAATATTTTATCACGTTCTGGTGGTTTTTAATAATTGTTTTCGTGAACAGAAAGTTTCTGGAATTTTCTGCAAGATCAAATAACTATCATCCAAGAAGATCCTATAGGTTAAACTTGGCACAAACACTAATTAAAACATAAAAACACATCTAACCAGAGGCTAGAACAAATATTTATTCCTAAACAGAAGCAAAAAGCAAAGAACTAAAAATAAAATTGGGTTGCCTCCCAACAAGCGCTATCGTTTAACGCCCCTAGCTAGGCATAAAAGCAAGGATAGATCTAGGTATTGCCATCTTTGGTAGGCAATTCTTCAATGAGGCATCTATCATCCTCAGAAGTTTCTTTCTTTTTATTAATTATCAAACTTTTAGGCACAAGATCGAAAAATTCATTTGTAGCAAATGGTTCCTTAATAATAGCAAAAAGATTGGGATCAATACTTATAGAGTTGAGATCCGCAGTTTCCTTACTAGAGGATTCACCCTTATTTTTAGGAACATACATAAGCTTGGCAATTTTAGTTGGAGGACTTGCAGTATTATTTACGGAAGAAAAAGCGGTTCCCAAGTTGGTAATGATATTCTCAAGTTTATCGATTCTAGTGGAATCCTGATTTATTTTCTCATTAACTATGGGTTCCTTCTCCTTAATATTTTTCAAAGTGACTCCTACTTTAGATCCATATTGGGTAATTCGGTTGTGAATCTTTTTATCCAAATTTTCAATTAACTCTACGGTAGCAACTTTATTTTCAATAATTTCAAGTCTTTGCATTACATGCTCCAAAGTTAACATAGTTCCATTAACCAAAAGAGGAGGTGAGCCAAACAAATCTATCATAGCATTATAAGAATCAAAAGCATGGCTACCCAAGAAATTCCCTCCGGTAATGGTATCAAGGATATATCTGTACCAAGGAGTAACGCCCACATAAAATATGCGGAGAAGAACGGAAGTGGATTGCTTCCTGGTAGATCTATTTTGAGCATTGCAAATTCTATACCAAGCGTCTTTTAGATTTTCTCCCTCCCTTTGCTTAAAATTAAGAACTTCATTCTCAGGAGACAACGGAGAAGAAAGAGGACTAGCCATAACGACAAGGCAAGCGAGAAAGAGGCGAACGAAAAAGAGAGGGCGAATAAAACGGGAGGCAAATGGCAAATAATGTAATGCGGGAGATAAGGGTTTGTGATGGGTACTTGGTATGTTTACTTTTGCGTAGACTCCCCGGCAACGGCGCCAGAAATCCTTCTTGCTACCTCTTGAGCACTGCGTTGGTTTTCCCTTGAAGAGGAAAGGGTGATGCAACAAAGTAGCGTAAGTATTTCCCTCAGTTTTTGAGAACCAAGGTATCAATCCAGTAGGAGGCCACGCACGAGTCCCTCGCACCTACACAAACAAATAAATCCTCGCAACCAACGCAATAAAGGGGTTGTCAATCCCTTCACGATCACTTACGAGAGTGAGATCTGATAGATATGATAAGATAATATTTTTGGTATTTCTATGATAAAGATGCAAAGTAAAGAAAGCAAAATAAAAACGGCGCCATAAATAGCTTGTTGTCGGGAGATTAATATGATGGAAAATAGACCCAGGGGCCATAGGTTTCACTAGTGGCTTCTCTCAAGAGCATAAGTATTTACGGTGGGTGAACAAATTACTGTTGAGCAATTGACAGAATTGAGCATAGTTATGAGAATATCTAGGTATGATCATGTATATAGGCATCACGTCCGAGACAAGTAGACCGACTCCTGCCTGCATCTACTACTATTACTCCACACATCGACCGCTATCCAGCATGCATCTAGAGTATTAAGTTCATAAGAACAGAGTAACGCTTTAAGCAAGATGACATGATGTAGAGGGATAAACTCATGCAATATGATATAAACCCCATCTTGTTATCCTCGATGGCAACAATACAATACGTGCCTTGCTGCCCCTACTGTCACTGGGAAAGGACACCGCAAGATTGAACCCAAAGCTAAGCACTTCTCCCATTGCAAGAAAGATCAATCTAGTAGGCCAAACCAAACTGATAATTCGAAGAGAATTGCAAAGATAACCAATCATACATAAAAGAATTCAGAAGATTCAAATATTGTTCATAGATAAACTTGATCATAAACCCACAACTCATCGGTCTCAACAAACACACCACAAAAGAAGATTACATCGAATAGATCTCCACAAGAGAGGGGGAGAACATTGTATTGAGATCCAAAAAGAGAGAAGAAGCCATCTAGCTAATAACTATGGACCCAAAGGTCTGAGGTAAACTACTCACACATCATCAGAGAGGCTATGGTGTTGATGTAGAAGCCCTCCGTGATCGATGCCCTCTCCGGCGGAGCTCCGGAAAAGGTCCCAAGATGGGATCTCACGGGTACAGAAGGTTGCGGCGGTGGAATTAGGTTTTTGGCTCCGTATCTGGTAGTTTGGGGGTACGTAGGTATATATAGGAGGAAGGAGTACATCGGTGGAGCAACAGGGGGCCCACGAGGGTGGATGATACGTCTCCAACGTATCTATAATTTATGAAGTATTCATGCTATTATACTATCCTTCCAGGATGTTTTATATGCATTTATATGATATTTTATATGATTTTTGGGACTAACTTATTAACCTAGAGCCAAGTGCCAGTTTCTGTTTTCTCCTTGTTTTAGAGTATCGCAGAAAAGGAAAACCAAACGGAGTCCAATTGACATGCCACTTGACGGAGATCATTTTTGGACCAGAAGAAGCCCACGGAGTACCAGAAGCAGGCCAGAAGAGTCCTGGGCTGCCCACGAGGGTGGGGGCGCGCCCCCTGCCGCGTGGACAGCGCAGAGACCCCCCTGACGTGAAATCAACGCAAAACTCTTCTATATATACCCAAACTTCCATAAAGAAACCTAGATTGGAAGTTCCGCCGCCGCATGCCTCTCTAGCCACGAGAAGTCAATCTAGGCCCTCTCCGGCACCCTGCCCGAGGGGGCCATCATCACCGGTGGCCATGGAGGAGTATCCTGGAGGGGCCATCATCACCATGAAGGCCAAGGACCAGAGGGTGGAGGCCATGGAGGAGGAAGCACAAGGGGGAGAACCTCTCCTCCTCTCTTCCGGTGGCGCCGGAGTGCCATCGGGAGGGGAATCATCGCCACGGTGATCGTCTTCATCAACATCACCATCATCATCACCATCCACATCTCTTTTACGCGGTCCACTCTCCCGCACCCTGCTGTAATCCCTACTTGAACATGGTGCTTTATGCTACATATTATGATCCAATGATGTGTTGCCATCCTATGATGTTTTGAGTAGATATCTTTTGTCCTTGGGTTGATTGATGATATAGATTGGTACAAGTTGTATGTTTTATTTTGGTGCTGTCCTACGGTGCCATCCGTGTCGCGCAAGCGTGAGGGATTCCCGCTGTAGGGTGTTGCAATACGTTCATGATTCGCTTATAGTGGGTTGGTGAGTGACTGAAACACAAACCCAAGTAAGAGGGATTGTTGCGTATGGGAATAAAGAGGACTTGATGCTTTAATGCTATGGTTGAGTTTTACCTTAATGATCTTTAGTAGTTGTGGATGCTTGCTAGAGTTCCAATCATAAGTGCATATGATCCAAGTAGAGAAAGTATGTTAGCTTATGCCTCTCCCTCTTATGAAATTGCAATGACGACTATCGGTCTTGTTAACGATTGCCTGGGACAATTCCGCACGCCGATCCACCATTATTCCACACTCGCTATTTATAATATTTAGTAATATATTCTAACTTTATGATAACAACATTTGCTAGCTCTCCGATACCATGCAAAGTTATCCTCTTCATACCCACAACGTAGTTTTATTTCTCGTTTCTAGTTGGAAGCAAACATTCGGTGCACGTAGAGTCGTATCAGTGGCAGATAGGGCTTGAGAGAATATTGATCTTACCTTTAGCTCCTTGTGGGTTCGACACTCCATACTTATCACTTCCACCTTTGGAAATTGCTACGATGATTCCCTGCACTTGGGGATTATCAAGCTCTTTTCTGGCGTCGTTGCCGGGGAGCAATAGCATGGGGTTGATATTCTCGTGTGTGCTTGTTTGCTTTCTTCACTAAGTAGATTTTGTTTTTTTTCTTTTTGTTTCTGTTTAGTTGTGGGTGAAACATACAATTTTTTTTTAAAATAATGAAAATACAAAAAAAATTACTTGCCTTTCATGCCTAAAAAGTTTTTCAAAAAAAAGAAGTGATTGGAAAGTTATGCATTGAAGAAGTGAGGGTCGACCTTGAGCACTTGTGTTCATGCTCACGGAAACAATGTAGAATTTTTCATGGAAGTTTCTCTGTAAATAATTATCCCCTTGTATATATCCATTGTATTATAAAAATAATGTGCCAAGCTTTGGTTTTAGGATGATTAGATTGCTCGTTTACTATGTGCAGAACAAAAACAGAAACTTTGGCTGTAGTGCATGATTTTACATTTTGTTTACTGGAAAGTCAAATGGGTCTGAAACTTTTTGCACATTACTTCTGTACAAATTGTTAAAATTGTCAAATTTAGTTCATAATTTTAGGAGTTACAGAAGTTCGCTAAACTTCCAGATTACTACAGACTGTCCTGTTTAAGACAGATTCTGTTTTTGATGCATTACTTGCTTGTTTTGATGAAACCATCAATTTCTATCAGTGGATTAAGCCATAGAAAAGTTATATTACAGTAGCTATAATGCAAAAACAAAATGTGAATTGGTTTGCAACAGTACTTATAGTAGTGATTTGCTTTGTTACACTAACGAATCTCACAAGTTTTTGTTAAAGTTTTGTGTGGATGAAGTGTTCGAAGAACGAGGAGTTACCGATGTGAGAAGAATAAAGAGAGGCAAGAGTTCAAGCTTGGGGATGCCCAAGGCACCCCAAGTGAATATTTCAAAGGATACTCAAGCATCTAAGCTTGGGGATGCCCCGGTTGGCATCCCATCTTTCTTCTTCAACAATTATCGGTATACCTCGGTTTTTGTTTTGTTCACATGATTTGTGTCCTTTGTGTTTTTGTTTTTCTTTTAAGAACCATGCTAGCATGAGATAGCCCTTCATTTATAGAATACTTCATGTGCTTCACTTATATCTTTTAAGTACGATCTTATAGAATTACTCTTTGTGCTTCACTTAAATCTTTTGAGTATGGTTTTATAGAATGCTTCATGTGCTTCACTTATATATTTTGAGCTTGGATATTGGTTAGTCTATGTTAATTGTAGAATGCTCCATGAACTTCACTTATATCTTTTGGAATATGAATAATACTATCATTTAAAGTGGTTTGGAAGAGTGTCAACTTTAGGAATTAGTGATCCCACTATTTTGGAGGGTGTTGAATCTTAGTGTGATATTTATGAAAGTGGATTTGGAAGAGTGTCAACTTTAGCTAGTAATGATTCCACTATTTCGGAAGAGGTTCCAATTGAGTATGAGAACAAAGTTGCTATCCATGATGCTACTGAAAATTATTATGAGGGAGGAATACATGCTTGTAGGAGTTGCAATAATATCAAGTTTCCTCTCTATGTGCTTAAAGTTTTGAAGTTATACTTGTTTTGCCTTCCTATGCTAGTTGATTGTTGTTCTTATAAATTGTGTGCTCACAAAATCCCTAGGCATAGGAAGTAGGTTATATTTAAATGTGCTAGTCATATTCTTCAAGATGCTCTCTTTGTGCTTCAATTCCTATCTTTTATGTGAGCATCATTGAAATCATCATGCCTAGCTAAAAGGCATTAAAGAAAAGCGCTTGTTGGGAGACAACCCAGTATTTACCCTTACTGTGTTTGTGTGTTTACATTATTAAGCTACTGTAGTAATCATGTTTTATAGCTTTTGTTTCAATAAAGTGCCAAGTAAGACCTTTGGGAAGACTTGGGTGAAAGTCAATGTGATCTTGCTGTAAAAAACAGAAACTTTGCGCTCACAAGATTAGCTGTCATTTTTTACAGAAGAGTGCTTTTGAGTTGATTCTTTTTGCAGAAGATTAATAGACAAATTCCTCACGTCCACCAATTTATTTCTTAATTTTGGAGTAGCAGAAGTATGGTTTATGTTCAGATCATTACAGACTGTTCTGTTTCTGATAGATTCTGTTTTCATTGCATAGTTTGCTTGTTTTCTAGTTTCTATGGCTTATATTCCTCAATATAAATTGTAGAAATGATATGGTACAGTAGGCATTGTGTGAGAACAATTATGAACCTTGTCTTTGACAGTACCAAAGTGAATGGTTTGCTCTTTATCATACTAACCTATCTCACGAAGTTACGTTAAGTTTTGTGTGATTGAAGTTTTCAAGCTTTGGGTGAGATACCGATATGAGGAGAATAAGGAATGGAAATACCCTAAGCTTGGGGATGCCCAAGGCACCCCAAGGTAATATTCAAGGAAGACTCAAGCGTCTAAGCTTGGGGAGCATCCCTTCTTTCGTCTTCAAAACTATCGGTATACCTTACTCAGAGCTATATTTTTATTCGTCGCATGATATGTGTTTTGCTTGTAGCGTATTTTCAATTTTACTTGCTGTTTGAATAAAATCATTGGATCTGAAATATTGAATGAAAAAGAATCCTCCCATGGCTAGTTAATTATTTGACTACTCAGTGTTCTTCACTCATATCTTTTGGAGTAGTTTGTCATTTACTCGTGTGCCTCACGTATATCCTATGAGTAAATGGTTGAATAAATTGAATGTCATAAACCTGAATTTATATATGTTTCATATGCTTATAACATGGGGAGTAATGACTTCACACATAATAAGTATAGGTAGTAAACTTATTGAAAGTTAGCAAACGTAGAATTGGTCACTTGAACAATTCATGGAAGAATATTGAAGGAAGAGAGGTTTCACATATAAATACACTATCTTGGACATCTTTTATGATTGGGAGCACTCATTAAAATATGACATGCTAAAGAGTTGATGTTGGACAAGGAAGACAACGTAATGGGTTATGTTTTCTTATATCTGAAATAAAGTATATTGTCATGGATCATCCAACATGTTGAGCTTGCCTTTCCCCCTCATGCTAGCCAAATTCTTTGCACCAAGTAGAGATACTAATTGTGCTTCCAAATACCCTTAAAACAAGTTTTGCCATGAGAGTCCACCATATCTACCTATGGATTAAGTAAGATCCTTCAAGTAAGTTGTCATCGGTGCAAGCAATAAAAATTGCTCTCTAAATATGTATGATTGATTGGTGTGGAGGAAATAAGCTTTATACGATCTTGTGATGTGGAAGGAATAAAAGCGACGGACTGCATAATAAAGGTCCATATCACAAGTGGCAATATAAAGTGACGTTCTTTCGCATTAAGATTTTGTGCATCCAACCCTGAAAGCGCATGGCAACCTCTGCTTCCCTCTGCGAAGGGCCTATCTTTTACTTTTATCTTCTACCTTATGCAAGAGTCTTGGTGATTTTTCACCTTTCCTTTTTACATTTTATCCTTTGGCAAGCACATTGTGTTGGAAAGATTCTGATATATATATCCAATTGGATGTAAGGCATCATGAACTATTATTGTTGACATTACCCTTGAGGTAAAAGGTTGGGAGGCGAATCTATAAGCCCCTATCTTTCTCTGTGTCTGATTAAAACTTTGAACCCATAAATATCGCGTGAGTGTTAGCAATTGTGAAAGACTAAATGATAGTTGAGTATGTGGAGTTTGCTAAATCAAAGCTCTGACATAGACTCTTCCTGAAAATAAGATGAATTGCAATTGTTTGATGACTGATAACACGGTTTGTTAGTTTTCAAGAAAGTTTATGATCTATACTTTAACATGTGAATAGCTTGTTACTTTATCATGAGAAGTTTTATGAGATGAGCTACTGTTATGACATGTAATGATGCTAGAAAAAGTGATTGAAATTATCATTGATCAAACTTAAGCAGTTGCTAGCATTCATACTTCATAAATTATTTCTTTTATCATTTACCTACTCGAGGACGAGCAGGAATTAAGCTTGGGGATGCTGATACGTCTCCAACGTATCTATAATTTATGAAGTATTCATGCTATTATACTATCCTTCTGGGATGTTTTATATGCATTTATATGATATTTTATATGATTTTTGGGACTAACCTATTAACCTAGAGCCCAGTGCCAGTTTCTGTTTCTCCTTGTTTTAGAGTATCGCAGAAAAGGAAAACCAAACGGAGTCCAATTGACGTGCCACTTGACGGAGATCATTTTTGGACCAGAAGAAGCCCACGGAGTACTAGAAGCAGGCCAGAAGAGTCCCGGGCTGCCCACGAGGGTGGGGGGCGCGCCCCCTGCCTCGTGGACAGCCCGGAGACCCCCTAACGTGAAATCAATGCAAAACTCTTCTATATATACCCAAACTTACAGAAAGAAACCTAGATCGGAAGTTCCGCCGCCGCAAGCCTCTGTAGCCACGAGAAGTCAATCTAGGCCCTCTCCGGCACCCTGCCGGAGGGGGTCATCATCACCGGTGGCCATGGAGGAGTATCCCGGAGGGGCCATCATCACCATGAAGGCCAAGGACCAGAGGGTGGAGGCCATGGAGGAGGAAGCACAAGGGGGAGAACCTCTCCTCCTCTCTTCTGGTGGCGCCGGAGTGCCATCGGGAGGGGAATCATCGCCACGGTGATCGTCTTCATCAACATCACCATCATCATCACCATCCTCATCTCTTTTACGCGGTCCACTCTCCCGCACCCCACTGTAATCCCTACTTGAACATGGTGCTTTATGCTACATATTATGATCCAATGATGTGTTGCCATCCTATGATGTTTTGAGTAGATATCTTTTGTCCTTGGGTTGATTGATGATATAGATTGGTACGAGTTGTATGTTTGATTTTGGTGCTGTCCTACGGTGTCCTCCGTGTCGCGCAAGCGTGAGGGATTCCCGCTGTAGGGTGTTGCAATACGTTCATGATTCGCTTATAGTGGGTTGGTGAGTGACTGAAACACAAACCCGAGTAGAGGGATTGTTGCGTATGGGAATAAAGAGGACTTGATGCTTTAATGCTATTGTTGGGTTTTACCTCAATGATCTTTTAGTAGTTGCGGATGCTTGCTAGAGTTCCAATCATAAGTGCATATGATCCAAGTAGAGAAAGTATGTTAGCTTATGCCTCTCCCTCTTATGAAATTGCAATGACGACTATCGGTCTTGTTAACGATTGCCTGGGACAATTCCGCACACCGATCCACCATTATTCCACACTCGCTATTTATAATATTTAGTAATATATTCTAACTTTATGATAACAACACCTACTTTTATTTTCTAGCTCTCCGATACCATGCAAAGTTATCCTCTTCATACCCACAACGTAGTTTTATTTCTCGTTTCTAGTTGGAAGCAAACGTTCGGTGCACGTAGAGTCGTATCAGTGGCAGATAGGGCTTGAGAGAATATTGATCTTACCTTTAGCTCCTTGTGGGTTCGACACTCCATACTTATCACTTCCACCTTTGGAAATTGCTACGATGATTCCCTGCACTTGTGGATTATTAGTGGAGGGCGCGGCCAGGGGGGGTAGGCGCGCCCCCCTACCTCGTGCCCTCCTGGTTGATGTCTTGACGTAGGGTCCAAATCCTCTGGATCACGTTCGTTCCAAAAATCACGTTCCCGAAGGTTTCATTCCGTTTGGACTCCGTTTAATATTCTTTTTCTGCGAAACTCTGAAATAGGCAAAAAACAGCAATTCTGGGCTGGGCCTCCGGTTAATAGGTTAGTCCCAAAAATAATATAAAAGTGTATAATAAAGCCCAATAATGTCCAAAACAGTATATAATATAGCATGGAACAATCAAAAATTATAGATACATTGGAGACGTATCGGATTGCAACAAGGAAATACAATCTATTAAAGAACAATTATCATAATTAAATTCCTTGAAATCCAAGATAGTGGGTTCATTGCTATCTAAAGTTTTGACCTCTTCCATCCCACTTTTACCAAATTTTGCATCAAGATCTAAAAACTCTGAATCATTGGGACGCCTTTTAACTAAAGTTGACTCATCTCCAGTCCCATCATTATCAAGATTCATATTGCAAAACAAAGATTTAATAGGAGACACATCAATCACTTTTAGATCTTCATCTTTATTACCTTCTAAATCTTCCGGTTTAGCGGCCATCTTATTGACTAAGGTGGCCTGCTTATCCGAAATTTGGGCTATTATTTTTTCAAGATGAGCAAACTGAGATCTCAAGCCATAAAATTCCTTAGACATATCATCAAGCTCTTTATTCATGTAACCCATAAAGCTCTTTTGTTCTTTAAGCTCGTTTCTAAAGAAATTATTATGCTCAAATTGCAAAGTCATAAAGCTTCTGACGTTGTTTTCAATTCCTTCCAACCTTTTAAGGTAATGATCAACGTTTTTAGGCAGGGGCATTAGGGCAAATAGGCAACAAGAAGCAAGCGAAAGAAAAAGCGAACGGAAAAAGAGGGCGAATAAAACGGCAAGGGTGAAGTGGGGGAGAGGAAAAGGACAAGCAAATGGCAAATAATGTAATGCGAGGGATAAGAGTTTGTGATGGGTACTTGGTATGTCTTGACTTGTGCGTAGACTCCCCGGCAACGGCGCCAGAAATCCTTCTTGCTACCTCTTGAGCATGCGTTGGTTTTCCCTTGAAGAGGAAAGGGTGATGCAACAAAGTAGCGTAAGTATTTTCCTCAATTTTTGAGAACCAAGGTATCAATCCAGTAGGAGGCCACACGCAAATCCCTCATACCTACACAAACAAATAAGAACCTTGCAACCAACGCGATAAAGGGGTTGTCAATCCCTTCACGGCCACTTGCAAAAGTGAGAACTGATGGAGATGATAAGATAATATTTTTGGTATTTTTATGATAAAGATTGAAAGTAAAGATTGCAAAATAAACAACGACAGAAATAGCTTGACGGTAGATTAATATGATGGAAAATAGACCCGGGGGCCATAGGTTTCACTAGTGGCTTCTCTCAAGATAGCATAAGTATTACGGTGGGTGAACAAATTACTGTCGAGCAATTGATAGAAAAGTGCATAATTATGAGAATATCTAGGCATGATCATGTATATAGGCATCACGTCCGCAACAAGTAGACCGACTCCTGCCTGCATCTACTACTATTACTCCACACGTCGACCGCTATCCAGCATGCATCTAGAGTATTAAGTTCATAAGAACAGAGTAACGCATTAGGCAAGATGACATGATGTAGAGGGATAAACTCAAGCAATATGATATAAACCCCATCTTTTTATCCTCGATGGCAACAATACAATACGTGTCGTTTCCCCTACTGTCACTGGGATCGAGCAACGCAAGATTGAACCCAAAGCTAAGCACTTCTCCCATTGCAAGAAAGATCAATCCAGTAGGCCAAACCAAACTGATAATTCGAAGAGACTTGTAAAGATAACCAATCATACATAAAAGAATTCAGAGAAGATTCAAATATTGTTCATAGATAATCTTGATCATAAAGCCACAATTCATCGGATCTCGACAAACACACCACAAAAAGTGTTACATCGAATAGATCTCCAAGAAGATCGAGGAGAACTGAGAGAGAAGAAGCCATCTAGCTAATAACTATGGACCCGAAGGTCTGTGGTAAACTACTCACACATCATCGGAGAGGCTATGGTGTTGATGTAGAAGCCCTCCGTGATCGATGCCCCCTCCGGCGGAGCGCCGGAAAAGGCCCCAAGATGGGATCTCACGGGCACAGAAGGTTGCGGCGGTGGAAATAGGGTTTCGTGGTGCTCCTGGATGGTTTCGGGGTACGTAGGTATATATAGGAGGAAGAAGTAGGTCGTTGGAGCCATGAGGGGCCCACGAGGGTGGGGCGCCCAGGGGGGCAGGCGCGCCTCCCTGCCTCGTGTCCTCCTCGTTGATTTCTTGACGTCCACTCCAAGTCCTCTGGATCACATTTGTTCCAAAAATCACGCTCCCGAAGGTTTCATTCTGTTTGGACTCCGTTTGATATTCCTTTTCTGCGAAACACTGAAATAGGCAAAAAAACAGCAATTTGCACTGGGCCTTGGGTTAATAGGTTAGTCCCAAAAATAATATAAAAGTGTATAATAAAGCCCATTAAACATCCAAAACAGAATATATAATAGCATGGAGCAATAAAAAATTATAGATACGTTGGAGACGTCTCAGTACGCTTGTGATCAGCAGGTCTTCTCCTACCTGCTGACTACGCTAGCATGTGAGATGGCCATCCAAGTGGCGACTTGCCACACCACAGCAGAGCTGTGGAACACCGTGCAAGGGATGCTCAACTCGCATACCCGAGCGCGATCTGTCAACGTTAGGATCGCGCTGGCGAATCTTTAGAAGGGCAACTCCACCATTACAGAGTACGTTGGTAAGATCAGAACCCTTTGTGATTTAGTTAGTTGCCTCAGGGAAAAAGGTGGACGAAGAAGATGTGGTCTCGCACATCCTCGCCGGCTGGAGGAAGAGTTCGATCCCGTGGTGCCTGCCATGTGCTCACGGGTCAAACCTGTGACTGTCCCGGAACTGTACTCGCAGCTTCTGAGCTTCGAGATGCGCATGAATCTTCGCGTGGGAGCCTCCCAGTCCTCTGCCAACGCTGCATCACGCGGGCGCTTCAACAACAACAACAACAACAAGCAGAACGGCAACGACGGCGGTGGTGGTGACCGCGGTCGTGTCTTCAACAACAAACAAGGTGGCGGCGGTGGTGACCGCGGCCGGAACTTCAACAACAAGCCCAACAGCGGTGGCGGCCATGGCAACCCAGGAGGAAACATAGGCGGCTTCAACAACAATTCCACCGCCAAACCAACGTGCCAGATCTGTGGCAAAGTTGGGCGCATGGCGTGGAAGTGCTGGAAGTGCTATGACTCCTCTTACCAGGGAGGGAAGAGCGCTCGGTGAATATTGCTGCTCCTCAATATGGCATAGATACAAACTGGTATATGGACAGTGGTGCAACTAACCATATCACTGGTGACTTGGAGAAGCTCACAGTCCGGGAGAGGTACACTGGCAATGAGCAGATTCACACCGCCAACGGATCAGGTATGGCAATTAATCATATTGGTCATACAACTATCTATACCCCAGATCGTGATCTTCACCTAAATGATGTTCTTCACGTTCCGGAGGCCACTAAAAGTTTGATCTCTGCAAGTAAACTTGCCCTTGATAATGACACTTTCGTTGGAATTCACCCTCATTTTTTTCTTGTCAAGGATCTGGAAACGAAGAGGGTTCTAGGGGTAGGAGAGGTCTCTATCCTCTCAAACACATCAGGAGAAATGTCACGAAGCATGTGCTAAGTGTCACCAAGCCATCTTCGGACTGGTGGCACCGATGTTTAGGTCACCCATCTTCCACTGTTGTTAGGAAGATCATTAGTGAAAATAAACTCCCGTGTGTTAGCAATGATGATAATAAACTTGTATGTGACGCATGCCAAAAGGGCAAAAGTCACCAGTTACCATATCCTCAATCTATGAGTGAATCAAAATTTCCTTTGGAACTTATCTTTTCTGATGTGTGGGGTCCTGCTGTTGAAACCGTAGGTAGAAAGAAATAATATGTGAGTTTTATAGATGATTTCATTAAATTCACATGGATCTACCTTATCAACATAAGTCTGAAGTTTTCCAAAAATTTCATGACTTCCAAAATCTTGTTGAAAGACAATTTGATCGAAAAATCTTAGCTCTCTAAACAGATTGGGGAGGGGAGTACGAAAAGTTGAATTCCTTTTTCACCAAAATAGGGATTTCTCACCATGTTTGCTGTCCCCATGCTCATCAGCAAAACGGGTCAGCTGAACGTAAACACCGTCACATCATTGAAGTTGGTCTGTCCTTGCTTGCTCAAGCCTCCATGCCCTTAAAATTTTGGGATGAGGCCTTCATTGCTGCCACCTATTTAATTAATAGGATGCCAAGCAAAGTCATAAACTTTGAGACTCCCCTCACTAGGTTATTCGGTGACACACCAAATTATTCTTCTCCGCGCATATTTGGTTGTGCATGTTGGCCGAATCTAAGGCCCTACAATACACATAAACTCCAATTTAGATCCAAACAGTGTGCCTTCCTAGGATACAGTAATCTCCACAAGGGGTATAAATGCCTAGATATATCTACCGGAAGAGTCCATATCTCCAGAGATGTGGTGTTTGATGAGAACATCTTTCCCTTTTCCACCTTGTATCCTAATGCAGGTGCACGACTGAGAGCCGAAATCCTTTTTTTTACCACCGGAGCTTTTGAATCCTACTGATCAGGGGGATGATAGTGTTGATCATATGATTAATGGTGCTACTAATCCAAGTCATGATGCTGCAGGAAACAGTGAAAAAAATGTGGCAGAAAATGGTAATTTGCAACATGATTTTATGCAGCACATCAGTCCAAACCCGACCAGCGCAGAGCACAAGGATGATCCTGCTGCGGATACCGATCCCGAGAGATCTGGCGGCGCAGGATCCTGTGCGCCTGCGGCGGCAGGCGCTGATTTGCTCTCGGCTGGCGGGTCTGCCGCTGGCGCCTCCGCGCGTAACACGTGTCCTGGTGGGACCGGCGCGGGCGTGTCGCGTAGCCATGCCGCCTCCTCGCGTAACACGTGTCCTGGTGGGACCGGCGCGGGCGTGTCGCCTAGCCCTGCCGCCTCCCCGCGCAATGATGACTCTGGCGGTCGGGTCCATAGGCGTGTGTTGCCTATCCGCCAACCCGCCCTGTCGCCTGTGCGGGCGCGTGATCCCACGCCCGACCACACCGCAGCCGAGGCGGATCGGCCGGTCCTGTCGCCTGTGCGGACGCGTGATCCCACGCCCGACCGCATCGCAGTCGAGGAGGATCGGCCCGTCCTGTCGCCTGTGCGGACGCGTGATCCCACGCCCGACCGCATCGCAGTCGAGGAGGATCGGCCCACTGTCCCGATCGTCACCAGCAGGACTGGATCCATCGCGGCTGGTGGATCGTCTGTGGCTGCCGATCCTGTGCGCTCTAGTACACGGGCTCAAAAAGGTATCTTTAAACCATTGGTTCCTAAAGATGGAACGGTTAGGTATGATAAAAATGTTAAATTTGCAAACCTTGCTGTTGCTCAAGAACCTAGAAGCGTGGCAGAAGCTCTAGGAGATAAAAACTGGCAGTGTGCTATGGAAACAGAGTATAATGCTCTTATGAAAAATCAAACTTGGCACTTGGTTTCTCCAAAGTCAGGGAGGAATATTATAGATTGTAAGTGGGTGTACAAAATTAAAAGACACTCTGATGGCACTTTAGATAGATACAAAGCTAGGCTAGTTGCTAAAGGTTTCAAGAAACGCTATGGCATTGACTATGAGGACACATTTAGTCCAATTGTTAAAGCTGCCACCATTAGACTTGATTTGTCTATTGCTGTCACCAGGAGATGGAGTCTTCGTCAACTGGATGTTCAGAATGCGTTCCTACATGGCATTCTCGAGGAAGAGGTTTATATGAAGCAACCACCTGGTTTTGTCGATGAGACTAAACCTCAACATGTTTGTAAGTTGGACAAAGCTTTGTATGGGCTGAAACAGGCACCCAGGGCTTGGTACTCACGATTGAGCACAAAGTTACAACAACTTGGTTTTCGGCCCTCCAAAGGTGACACCTCCTTGTTCTTCTTTCAAAAAGGGAAGGTGATTATTTATATGCTCATTTATGTAGATGACATAATTGTTGCTAGCTCCTCACAAGAGGCCACCTCAGCTTTACTAAAAAATTTGAAAAATGAATTTGCACTTAAGGACTTGGGAGAGTTACATTATTTCTTAGGCATTGAGGTGAAAAATATACCTAATGGAATTTTGTTGACTCAAGAGAAGTATGCCACTGATATTCTCAGACGTGTGGGCATGAAGGGGTGTAAACCTTGTAGTACTCCTTTGTTTACTACAGAAAAGTTGTCCTTACATGAAGGGGAGCTATTGAGTCCAGAAGAAGGAGCTAAGTATAGAAGTGTTGTTGGTGCACTTCAATATCTAACATTGACAAGACCTGATATATCTTTCTCTGTTAATAAGGTTTGTCAATTTTTGCATGCTCCTACTTCCATGCATTGGACAACTGTAAAGGATATTGCGTTATATCCAAGGGAGTGTTGGAATAGGACTGAAAATATGCAAGTCATCATCGACCATAGTAAGTGCCTTTTCTGATGTAGACTGGGCAGGATGTCCTGATGACAGGAGATCTACTGGTGGGTTTGCTGTTTTCCTTGGTTCTAATCTCATTTCATGGAATGCCAAGAAACAAGCAACTGTCTCTAGATCTAGCACAGAGGCAGAATACAAGTCACTAGCAAATGCAACTGCTGAGGTATGTGGGTAGAAACTATGCTTGATGAATTAGGAGTTGAAAGACCACATGTCTCTTGTCTATGGTGTGATAATCTTGGAGCAACATATCTTTCTGCCAATCCTGTGTTTCATGCAAGAACAAAACACATAGAGATTGATTTTCACTTTGTTCGAGAAAGAGTTGCAAGAAATCTTTTGGAAATCAGGTTTATACCAACTGGAGATCAAGTTGTTGATGGTTTCACAAAGCCTTTACAAGCTCGACAATTTCAAGCCTTCAAGAACAATCTTAACCTTGACATGTTTAGATTGAGGGAGGATGTTAGACGATAGGCTTGATTTGTAACGTGACAATGTCATGATTGTAATTGTGTGCGTGTGTGTTATCTTGTAAACCAAGGCAGGTGGTTAGAGGCGAGCCCAATCTCTTGTAGATATCTTGTATAGCTTGGATTTGGGGCCAAGCCCAAAACCACCTGCCGAATCTTGTATCCTGTTGATTATATAAGCACGCACGCGTCCCTGCCAAGAGGCATACGCTTCACACCAAACCTCGTAGTTTTACAGGCATGATTTAAAATTACGTGCTCACAGAGGCTCCAACACACACCAAAATCAACAACTTTTCGAATTGATTCTCATTTCTGGAGGCTTGTCGTGTGGCAGGCAATGTGCGGCAAGCCGCGCCCCAGTAGTTATTTTGTTTTGGCGGCAAAAAAAACAACCCCTAATTCTTGCACAGTGAATAAGTTGTGTTGCGGTCTTTTTATGTTAATATATGCAGGTAAGTTGTGTTGCAGTCTGTTTCCCATAGTAGCTAGAGCATGCATGCAGTGTGGCGCAGAAGATTCGACTCGGTGCAATGCAAAGTAAGGCTTTTTATTCGCTTTTCTTTTCATTTGACTTGCTTATGAAATACAGAATGGATTTTCTGAAAATCACAAATTTATCCATTTCGTTGGGGTCCGAAATAACCGCTACGAAATCGTCAAATCCATCCCGTGCGCAGCTACCACGTCTTCTTCTTCAAGAAAAGAAGACTAGAGTTTCTCTACCTGGCGCCGGCGTCGGTCCGCTTCATCTCCGGTGGCCTTGCCAACGGGAGGGATCTTGCTTTTCTTAGGTGTTTTTATGAGTTCGTTTAGGGTTTGTGTCCTGCATTCCGTCTAGCATCATCAGAGGTCGTGTGAAGGTGTCTCCGGTGAATCTCACGGGATTCTATCGTTGTTGGTCTTCGGTGTATACGCTTGGACTCAATCTTTGTTCGTTGGGACATGCCATTTTGACTTTTGTTTGAAAAGGAATGCCATTTTGATATTTTGTTGAAGCAGAGAATGATAGAGAGGATACAATTAGCCAAAAAGGAGGAAGCTCACGTCCCGTGCTAAATTAAAGACACACATCACACATGCATGCCATCAAAAAACTAGATTATTGATCTCTTCATCGTTCCGACGAAGTTTACGAGACAGCAGGAGCAGTCTTCGCGCGCTTGAGCGGAGAGCAGCAGCAGGCGGTTACCCCCATGGGCTGGACGTCGGCCAACGCCATGTAGCAGTGTGCTCTCGACTTCTCCCCGCACAGCTTCCTGCACTGCCTCAGGTTGCAGTCCGGCCCCGAGATAGGCGGAAAGCACCTCTCTCCCTCTGCATGCCAAAAAGATACCACAGGGTTACATGGATCCTCCTTCAGAGTTCAGATACAAAATGCATGCAAATTTATCAAGTGATTAAAAGGGGAGATGGGTGGTAGGTGTGATTGCATGTGAATTACCGTCTGCGTAGCAACATGACGAGAGGACGGCGGCCATGACTGCGAGGGCGGCCAAGATCAGCGCGGCGGTGTTCCTCTTGAAGATCGCCATGAGGATGAGTGATGGCTAGTCCTAATTCTCTTTTCTTCTCTCTTGTTTTTCTTCTGAATTGATTGGTGCGGTGTGTACCCTGGCGTCGGGCTATTTATAGAGCGGTCGATTAATATGCCTTGTGGAAATATATGGAAAAATAATTATGCCGAGATATATGCCATGAATGAGCAGGCTATATCACTGCGGCTACTAATTGATATAGTGCGTATAAATAAGATTGATGAGACTTTATATGGAGATTTTATTCAGATGTTGGAGGCTAACCAAATCAATTATTATTGAGAGGTGCATTTCTTCTAGAAATTTTATGTATATGTTTTTTGATAAAATTCTAAATTGTAAGGTGCATTTCTTCTAATTTTTCATAATCCCTTTTTAGCCCTCCGGAATAAAGGAAAGAATCTCTCTTCTGATTGCATGTATCTTTTTTTCTAGAAAAAGAAGTAAAGTATCTCTCCCTTGATTGTTAGTATCTCTTCATTTCATAATCTAACTGATTTACTTTTCACTAACCAACAAATTTGTCAGGGGTAATTTTGTCATAAATTACCTATAATTTGTTGCCTTGGTTACCGTCCTTCAAAAAATACACCTTAGATAAAGGAACGGAGGGAGTACCATGCAAGAAACGAGATATTTTGATTTATTACAGCAAATTGATACTAGTATGTTTTATTTTGGCCTAGTTTTTAATACGATATGGTCATCATTTATTTTCCGAAATATCTTGCTTTATAAAAAAATGAAAAAAACCGTGCTATACATAGTAGTATCAATTGATGATATCGACGTTGATAATTCATAAGCGCATCGATTCCCCCACTCGCGAACCCTAACCGAGTCCCGATCGAGGCTGAGGGAAACGGGACCGGATCAATTCACCTCCAGAATCGAGCCGCAGAGAGGGGCGGCCGGTTCCATCGAGTGAAGACCGCCGGTGTGCGTCCGTCCACCTGAGGTCAGGGATGGGATCGAGTCCATCCGATTGATCACAGCGACCGAAGGAGTGGGATCCAGGAGCCGAGTCCATCCGGTCGATCCCACCGACCATAGGAGTGGGATTAAATGGCAGACGCCTCGTGTACTGGTAACTTCTCTCCTCTTCTTCAAGCTCGCAATCATGGCATTCTTCCGCTGGAAACTGCTCTGCTCTCCTTCAAGCTCGCGATTAATGCCTGGTAAAGACACAAATCTTGCAGGTACTATATAATGCTTCCCTCCATGGCTGTCTATGCACATCTTACTCCAGCAGCAATATTTTTCAGTTCACGTATGAATGTATGATTCATTCTTACACCAAGCAATTGAATTGTTCTGATTTTGTCTCATTCCAAAAACTGTACATACAGGTGTTTCATGCTTGCTGTGGTCGATTGATTTGGGCAGTTCTTGGAGACTGTACTCGCAATTTTTCTACTTCGGCAGCTCACGATCATCTATGGCTTCTGCACAGGTAACTCATCTTTGTGGAAATATAACCAATTCTGATTTACTCCCTTCCCAACAGGAAGAAGTAAGAGAATTCAGTGAATTGGTTTTCAAGCCAATTTGCATCTTTCAGATCTGAAGCCATCCCTCGGCGTGTCACTGCGCTTTCACGTGTAGCTCTTGTATGAGATCCCTAGAAGGGCATTGAACGCATCTTGACATCGCCTTTGTTGATGAACATGCCTACTAAAAACTTATTAATATAACGTCCTTGTGTTTAATACTGATCTTCTATCGAAACAATATGTATGGAGAGGTAAGTGTGATGAATGCAAAAAATATTCAGGGAAAACTCAAGGAGGGCAATGTTTTCCTCATCAACGAGTCCTTTGTGAAATTAGCAAAGAACATGTATAAGGCTGTGGAAGCAAGTTCCATGAAAATAACTCTATGGTCAAAGGTTTAGGCGCAGCGTTATGTCCCTATCAATTATCCTGATTATGCATGTTCACTCACCAATTTTATACCTCTACCCTATGGTTGGAAAGACAGACTCCTTTATAGGCAAGGAAAATCTACTTTAGTGCACGCACAATTATTCCTTTGTTTCCTCCACTTTGCTGCTTTATTATCTTTCTGGTCCATTATCATGCTCATGTTTCAATGTACAGATGTCGGAATAGTTTCAGTGATTTCAAATCTCTTTTAAGATTTGACTGCCTGCTCGAGCCCAGGATTCTGACAAAAGTAACCTCCAGATAACAGATATTGAGTACGCTTTCTCATCTAAATTACGAGGCCATCTATTATATTCTAACTTTCATAAGTCACAAGACTATCTATTATCCTCTGAACTCTCACTATATTAGCTAAATCGCATGTACTTAGTGTATATAATCATGTCTCAGAGTACCGACTACAGAGTCATTATCATAATTGTCGGCGACAAGTTATAACTAGAAGTAACTATATTTGTGATCTCTGAACTTTTCCAATGACAGGTGAACACTAGCTAGCACCGACAGAACTGAGGTTATGTTCATCTCTCGTGCAAATGGTCACGTACTTAGTACACCAGTATAGTCCTCCTCAAATTATAAAGTACATATCTCAAAAATTTATGGGCAAAAAACGCCACTGCCAGCCAGCCAACAGACACCGGATGATCCAAATTGCACTTGTCAATAATGCTCCCAATAGCACAAACAAGAAAAAGGCAAAAAGGTAAATAGCCACATTATACTAAACTCCCTGTTCAAGATTCTATTTTTTGACGCACATATATATTAACACCTATCTTCACGATTTACAGATCTGCAACTCACACAATCAAGACCTCTTCTTCGAAAAAGAAACTTCATCTCCCTGAGCAAAGATTGGCTCGTCTACTTTGGGAGCTATGAAATAAATGGAGATGTTATGATTGTGACCACCCTTTTTGGACATTTTACTTATGTCGTCTGCCTGCGACAAGTATCACCGGGTTACGTGATAAGACTTTGTGTTTGCCAATTCCGACTTATCTGTACTGTGTTTTCAGAGAACCATTGCTCCTGTCTGAACTGAATTATCCAAGACTTGCATCTCTACAATCACCCTTATTTATCCTCTAAATTGATGTTTCTGTTCTTTGCTACATTATGATCCCGCGTCTCTATTTCTATTACTGTGGTAAATCTGGATCCTATTTGTAGAAATGTCCAATTATTCTAATGCTTTCCTATCAATGTATATACATGTGTTTCCTTTAATTTATTGAGAAAGTTGCCCTATTATCAGCCTCTTTCTGTTTTTTACGGGTGAGCAGCTGCTACATCTTTCATCATAAAGGTCTCTTGTATTATAGTACTTTTGCACTGTCCGCATCCTGCGTTTTCCTCTTCTCTATTTTCATGTTTGACATGCTACAAAAATAATAACACCAAACAGTATTAATGAGAATGCTTTCTTGAATTTATCACAAGCTCATGTGGATAGTTATATAGGTGTATATTTCACATATATTATCCCATTCAGATTGATTATTTCCTACTAAGACTCATTTTATTTCATAAAGAATATCATGTTGAAGTGACTTTAGTAGTTGGCTGTAAGATGATTGCTGGGTATGAAGCTCACTTGGTGCTTGGTACATATTAAGTTTCTTTTCTTCTACTAAGATGAATGCTGGAATGTAATTCACTATGCGCACACCCCTCAATGACTTTTTTTTGCGGGAACTCAATGACTTATTTCGGTTGTACCAAAATTTGCAATGCCTTCTTTCGGTTATAGAAAATTTTGTAAAATTGTATCATACAACCTTCCAAATAGATGGGTGCAGCAACGCGCGGCACACCACACCATCGCAGGCCTCCCTTCGCCTCTCCCTTCTGCTGGCGCGCGAGCACAACGGCAGGCACCTCCGGACCCTATCTCCCCTCGTCTGGACGGTAGGTGCCCACAATCCAAATTTTCTGAGAGCTGAGATAGGCGGCCATGGGAGCTGACGCTCGAAGTGAACTTGGGGAGCCGGGTTCCCTCCCTGGTCCGGTTGATTTTTTGGTTAGTTTTGGCTCTTTCTGTTGATGCCATTACCCACTAGGACCGAGTGAAATGACTCTTGCCGGTGGTGACCTGTTGATTTGATTTCGCAGGGCCTGATGATGATGACGTTTTTCAGCTGACATGAACCTGGTGTTCTTGATGTGGATGATGTAGCAGGCAATGGCCACACCGGCCAAGGGTCACATGAGCAAGTGAACCAGACACTACTACTGGGGACGGCTGAGACGCTACAAGACATATGTTATCATATTACAGGCTCATCTTCGCTGTTATAAGTACCACACACCACATCTGACATCTCATATTGCGCCTACACAGGCAATTATAACATGTGTTCCAAACATCATATGTGTGAAGAACACAAACAGTAGTAGATATGGGACTGCGCTGTGTCCAAAGCACTGTCCATTTTTGCGAAAAGGAGTCCCTCAAGAATCCTCTGAATATAATCTCTTACTGCATCGATTCCTTTTTTACTGCTATCATAAAATAAAGTCTGTAGCTACAGCCTACAGTTGCTTGAGTACAACTCATGTTTCAGTTATGGACTTGTGGTTTATGCGTCTTGGCCATGTTCTGAACTTTTAGCGATGTAAAAAGTGATCATCGTAACCAAATTTCTCATCTATGAAAGTTAAGTTAATCTATACCCATGTGAGGTTCTCCACCTAATATTCTTAGCACTTAATTTGTAGGCCAGCAGTCATATACCCTAGAAAGATAAACACCTAAGTTTATTCATGGTGCATTATAGCAATTTTTATGTAGTAGGTGGTAGTACAGTAGTAGTATCTTTGCATATGTTCTATCTGAAACCAATTTGTCAGTATGTTTTTCCTATTATTACATCTCTGATTAGTGTATTTTCTTAAATAATTTATCTGCTAATGTTTATCCCTTTTTTCTGAGCAGACATGTTAACCAGGTATGTTGTCTTCGTGATCATCTGTACATATGCTAATGGCAGCTTTAGCATTGCAAATCAACCTTTATATTTGTATCTTTAATTTGCAGTGCACAGTTTGTGATTTAATCATTCACCCTACTGGTAGGATCTGAATCCGGAGGACTCCATACCATGGCATTTAATCTTCTTACATGTTGGAATTTTCATGCAACAACTGATGGTAAAGATTGTGTGGCTAAATTGGTCGTACTCACATGAACAATTAGTCGCACCTTTTCTCTTCTGGCTCCTAAAATTGATGTCTGGAGATGATACCCAAATTTTGCAGGCTGATAAAAAACGTTACAGTTTAATTGAAGGGAGAATGGAAATTTCAATATTGGCATCCTTATATAAGGCCTTCTATGTCTTTTTTCTAAGGTCCCAAACAAGAAAACATCCAGTCATCTATGCTGATGCTACGCGATTGACGCTTGTGGCCGCCGGCTGGGGGCCGTTCAGGCAAACGAAAATGGTGGCGTGCATGGACAACCAAGGAGATCACATCCACCTACTTTTGGCTGTTTGTGTGAGTAGATAGCTTCACCTTGCATGGCTTGCTCTGAGTATTGCAACGTTGGTTATTACTCTCCCCTTCTTTGTTAAAATCAAGGTGCAGGTCTCTCTTCTCTTACGAATCATTCCAATTATTCCGTTGGGGCTCTGCATCCCATCTGAATGGGTACATTACCCATCCACATTAGTAGAAAAAGGGGCTTTTACCCCGGTTGGTAAGGGCCTTTTGTCCCGGTTTTCGAACCGGGACTAAAGGGTCATTACTAAAGCCCTAACCCTTTAGTCCCGGTTCTTACACGCACCGGGACAGAAGGTCCTCCACGTGGCCGCTGCTGCCAGCCAGGCAGGGGGGCCTTTGGTCCCGGTTGGTCAGCCCAGGCAGGGGGGCCTTTGGTCCCGGTTGGTGACACCAACCGGGACCAATAGGCAGAGCCTTTTGTCCCGGTTGGTGACACCAACCGGGACCAATAGGCATCCACGCGTCAGCATTTCAGGGGCTGGTGTTTTTGTTTTTGTTTTTGAAAGGGAGGGGAGGTTGGGGGGTTTTGGGGGGTTAATTTAGGTGTTCCATATATTGTGTTAGCTAGCTAATTAATAGAGAGAAGTGTCCTCTCTTATCTCCGTGCTTGGTCGACGCTACGTACTATATACGTATGGAGAGGACTAGACACGCTAGCTAGTAAGCAAATGAAGGAAACAGAAGATTGTCATGGATATCGACCACCTCTCCTTCTCTGAGAGATTGGTCGAACAACAAGTTCTCGTATATCTATCTGACACTACCGGCTACATATATACAATAATTATCTCTTACAATATAATCTCTTAATTAAATTGTAAGAACACAGGGTCCACATAGTATTCTCCGTTTTCAGCGATCACGTGGTCAAGGAAGAATGCCGCCAATTCCTCTTGAATTGCTCGCATACGATCTGGTGCTAGGAGTTCATCACGCATCCGAAAGATCTAATTTGAAGAAGGGGGTCAATACATATATATATGAATAAATGAAACTCGACACAAATGATGGTAATAAAATAAAATTGTGAATATTATTGCTTACGCACTTCATATTGTTCGTCAGAGTAGCCCCGCTCACAGGTCGTGTGGCGGATAGACTCGCAAACGTAGTATCCACAGAAATCATTCCCTTGTTCCTGCCACAACCACTTTACAAGAAATAGAGGTCAATCTAACTGATAAGCAAGCATGCTAAATGGTATTGATGAAACTAGCGCTTGAATCACTAGGAGATGTGCGGAACATGCTACTATAGTACTTACTTTTGGGTGTCTAAATTGCAGCTTCTTCGGCAGTCCCGGAGCTTTTGTAGTGATTTTTCTCCAAACCCTGCCAGACAAAGAAAACAATTACTTGATATCAGGAAATAAACAAAGTTGCTGATATGGTGGATAATGATCGATTTAACTTACTTCTCGAGCATTTGAGTCATGTCCGCATAGTCCTGGGGATCTTTTCGTCTCGAGTCTAAGACGGTTACTACTCCCTGCTCAAGCTTAATCTCTAAGAGAATATAGTGGAAGCTGCGCATGCATGCATAAGTCATCAATTACATTACCATAACCTGGACTAATAAGGGAAACCGAATATGCACAAGACAGTAACACTCACTTGAAGTTGTAAGGAAAGAGTATTATATCTTTGTTTTGATTTAATACCAACGATCGTATCAAGTTGGCCTCGGCTTCTTTGGCATGTTTTTCAACCGTATATGCATCTATGAGATTTGTGTTAATGAACCCAATATCACCGATTTGTCTTTTCTTCAATTCGGCGATCTTCAATCTGCATAATATAGTGAGGATAATTATAAATACATGCAATGAAAGAGCTGACCTATATAGAGAGACTTAATGACAGAAGTAGTACTACTTACAGACAGTAGCAAGTGATCGTTGATTTATCGAGGGCCTTTTGATTGAAAAACTGGAAGAACTCCTCAAATGGAACATTCAGCAGTTCAATTCCAACGAGGTCATGCTCCGGTTTAACTCTCAGCGTCAAAGTATTCATCCCATCAGACTCTCTGCAGGTTTTCATGTACCAATCATGTAATCTTCGCATCATCGTTGTTAGAGATTTTTCATCTTTGACGAGAGGCTTCCCGTAATGGTATTTGTGTTCGTCCACCTCCATGATTTCATAATGTACATCGTCGGGCAGGTAATCTCCAAGATTGCTATAACCGGCCACCATCCTCGGATCATTAGCGACGATGTCTTTAGACACCTTGAGCGGGGGGCACGATTGGTTCGCTTGTTCGCCGAGCTGGGCAATTTTTTCCCAGCTCGTCATTCTTTTAACCTTTGATCACTGACAGTACTTCCCGACCGCTCCGCTTCGGCATATGTGTTTGCAAGAATGCGCTCATAGTTGCCTCTCGGCGGAGACTTTGGTGGTTTTGTCAGGGCAGCCAGAGTGCGCTTTGCTTTCACCGGATCTACCTTCTCCACCGGAGGTGGATGTTTCTTTGCTTTCACCCCTTCAAAGAAGTTTGTCACTTCGGCTCGCACGATCTTCCTGGTTTCCTCCTCGGTCCTCTCGTATGGTAACTTCTCTGGAGTCTTCAGAGAAGGACCGAATCTGTATTGCCTCCCGCCTCTGGCAGCTGTACTGCTAGACGCCGGCAGAGCAGACGGAGCGGCTGCGGCTGTCTTCTTTCATTGCTTACGAGGCGGAGGAGAAGGACTACGACGCGCCGGAGCAGCCGGAGCGGCGGCGGGTCTCTTCCGCCCTTGCTGACGAGGCGAAGAAGGAGGAGGCTGGCTGCTCTAGCGCGCCGGCGCAGGCGGAGAAGGAGGCGGAGTGCCGCCACGCGCCGGAGAAGGAGGCTGAGTGCCCTGATCACTCGCCGGAGGAGGAGGCGGAGGAGGAGGCGGAGTGCCGCCACGCGCCAGAGAAGGAGGCTGAGTGCCCTGATCACTCGCCGGAGGAGGAGGCGGAGTGCCCTTACTCACTGGAGCCGTCCAGTTCGGAAGGTTGATGAGCTCCTTCCGCCATAGGCATGGAGTCTTCAGAGCAGAACCTAGCCGAGTCTCCCCTTCACCGGTAGGGTGGTCAAGCTGGAGGTCCTCAAATCCCTCCGTTATTTCATCCACCATCACCCTAGCATATCCTTCTGGAATCGGCCGGCAGTGGTAGGTTGCGCCGGGTTCAGGAGGTAAAACAGAGCCAACAGCCGCCTTGACTTTGAAGTTCTGCCATTGCGCCATAAGGTGGCAATGCTGAGACTCCGTGATAGCATCCACGGGGTAGCTAGCAGGAGCCGTCAAGACATGCTCTGGCTGAAGCAGCTCGGTGGAAGCCACGCTGCTTCTCCGCTGAGATGGCGGGGTAGCTTCGGGGGTAGTTTCGGCATGTCGATTGCCGTCTCGTTCCTCTAGCGCTTGAACCCTTTCGTGTAGCTTCTGAATTTGGATCTGCTCCACTTTTTTCCTCCTCTCCTGGCTTTTGTAACC
This sequence comes from Aegilops tauschii subsp. strangulata, assembly GCF_002575655.3. NCBI lineage: Eukaryota > Viridiplantae > Streptophyta > Magnoliopsida > Poales > Poaceae > Aegilops > Aegilops tauschii. Next base: position 32,609,968 of record NC_053037.3, on the reverse strand, counting down.
GCCCGCGTCCGGAAAACCAGCCTTCCACGGAACGGAGCCTGGCGTGCCTCGTGTCCGTCCAGGGTGCTCAGGATTCCCGAGGGCCATTGTGAGCTCGTCGTTCTCTCTGTCTGGAATGAACGTCCCTTCCTGCGCTGCATCGATATAGTGCTGAAGCCTCTTGACTGGTATTCTCAAAAGCTCGTCCGTCCAAACGCACCTCCCTGATACAGGGTCCAATTTTCCGCCTGCCCCGAAGAACCAAGTCCGGCAACGGTCTGGCCAGTTCATTGTCTGTGGTTCGATCCCTTTATCAAGCAGATCATTCTCAGCCTTGGCCCACTTAGGCCGGGCTTTGAGGTAGCCACCTGACCCCGTGCGATGGTGAAGCTTCTTTTTCGCAACATTCTTCTTGTTTGTCGCTGACATCTTCTTACTCTTTTCCGATGTCTTGTGGGCCACAAATGCGGGCCAGTGATCTCTGATCTTCTCATACCGGCCGATGAATTCTGTTGATTCTTCTTTGTCGACAAACGTTTTCAGCTCATTCTTCCACCTCCTGAATAGGTCTGCCATCTTCTTAAGAGCATGAGACTTGATTAATTGCTCTTTAACTAGCTTCTCCGAATCCTCCTCTGGCTGTAGGGTGAAATTTGACTTCAGCTCAGTCCAAAGATCATCTTTCTGCATATCATTGACATAAGACACCTCGGGGTCTTCCTTCTTAGGCTTATACCATTGGTGGATGCTGATCGGGATCTTGTCCCTAACAAGAACCCCGCACTGAGCAGCAAATGCTTCCTTTATCCGGATGGGTTCAATCGGTTGGCCTTCGCGGGCGATTGCTGTGATCTCAAACCTTTCATCCGAGCGCAACTTTCTCTTCGGGCCTCGTCTCTTTACCGAAGTGGTGCTCGATCCGGAGGGCTGGAAAAAAGAAGAAAGACGAGAGTTAATTAATATTTGTACATACCGAAACAATGAATGCATCAATTAGCTAGTCAGCATAGGCTTAACTAATATGTTTACCTGGCCGGACTCTGTTCGGTCATCGGAGCCGTCACCACGGGCTCCTTCTTGCACCAGCATTGGGTCACCGGAGCCATCATAATCATGTTTTTCCTCCTCCACTCTTCGTCATCGTAACCTGCTTCTTCACCCTGTTCTTCCAGACCATCATTGTCGTTAAGATACGACAAGATATCACCTCCGGCTAAGATTATGTCCCCCAACACCTCTTCTGCTTGCTCGTCTCGTTCGTGCTCCATTGTTTCTGCAAATATTACAACATGGCAATTATTACACAAACATGACAGCAAGTGGATATATTAGTGCAAACGTAGACCTAGCTTATTCCGGGTTTGGGGTGGCCTCGGCAACGCTTCAAGGGTAGGGGCGCGGCGGGAGGGGGTAGGAGACCGACATCCTTTTTTTCTAGGGTTTGGGTGTCCTCGAGAGTTTTGGTCGAGCGAGAGGGCCGGGGGGGGGGGCTCCCGTGGTATAAGTTATCACGGTCGAGAGGGGGTATAAATATCGACCGTCCATCATGTCGAAGTTATCTGTTAGGGAGTTATATATATCGACAACGACGACATACATACATGGGAAAATAATGTTATCGCGGAGGGGGTATATCGACCCCCCCCACGTGTTGAAGTTATCGGGAGGGGGTTATATCGACAACGACGACATACGTACATGGGAAAATAATATTATCGGGGAGGGGGTATATCGACCCCCCCTCGTGTTGAAGTTATCGGGAGAGGGGTATATCGACGACGACAGACCCGATAAAACATAAGAAAACGAAGAAGAAAAAAAAAGAGGAGAAGAAGAAAGGAATAGAGGAGGAGATCGAAGAAAAAAAAAGAAAAAAAAAGAGAAGAAGAAAGGAATAGAGGAGAGAAGAAGAAAAAATAGAATTTTTTCTTCTTCTCTTCTATTCCTTTCTTCTTCTCCTCTTCTTTTTCTTCTTTTTTCCTCTTCTTATTTATTTCTCCTCTTCTTCCTCTCCTCTTCTTCTCCTTTCTTCCTCTTCTTATTTTCCTTTTTCCTCTCGTTCATAAAAAAATGTTCAAATAGAAAATTTCGAAAAAATAAAGGTTTTGCCTAATGCATTGTTCATATGAATATACAAACATTTGCAAATTCTACAATAATTAATATCACCAAAAAAAATCTATGAACAGAAAAAATCCTAACTTTTCTAAAAATCTATCTTTTGCATATATACATGAACATATATATACACAGAGAACATATATACATTTTTATAAAAATGCAAAAAAAAGATCTAAAAAAAGGACATATAAACAGATATACACACATACATATACTCATACATATACATATAATCAGGAAAAAAATATCATATATATGTGCAGAAAAAATAGGGAGGAAGGGGGCAGTGCCGGCCCTGACCAAAGGATGAGAGGCGACGGCGGCGTGGTCAGGGCAGGGGCAGAGGCGACGGCGGCGTGGTCGGGGCAGGGGCAGAGGCGACGGCGGCGTGGTCGGGGCAGGGCGAGGCAGAGGCGACGACGGCGTGGTCGGGGCAGCTGGGGCGACGACGACGTGGTCGGGGCGGGCCACCGGCGGCGTGCTCGGGGAAGGGGCGGCTGCGCGTCGACGAGGCAGCAGAGGGCGTCGACGGGGCGAGCTCGGGCAGCCTGGCGGCGTCGTCGGGGCGGGGGAACTGATGCAGAGATGAATCTGAAAAACGCTAAGTGTTTTCTTATATACTCAGATCATTGGTCCCGGTTCGTGGCACCAATCGGGACCAATGCCCACCTTTAGTCCCGGTTGGTGCCACCAACCGGGACCAAAGGCCTCTTTTCAGCAGCCCAAAGGGCGGGAAGCAGCGGCCTTTGGTCCCGGTTGGTGGCACCAACCGGGACTAAAGGGGGGCATTGGCCCCAGTTGGTGCCACGAACCGGGACCAAAGGGTGGCATTGGTCCCGGTTCGTGGCACCAACCGGGACCAATGGCCTTGCAGAGCGGCGTGGTGGTGGGAGTTTAGTCCCACCTCGCTAGCTGAGAGAGAGCCGCACCTGTTTATAAGGTGCGGTGCGCCTGAGCTGTCGAGCTCCTCTCTAAAGCAGGCTTACGGGCCTAACCTCTCTGTACATGCTTGTGGGCCTACTGGGCCTTCTCCGGGCCTGAATCCTGGCCCATGGATGGGTTTCTAGTCATATTCAGGCCGTGGTGGCCCAGTAGGTGGCATAATTTTTATTTTTTGCCTGTTATTTTTCTTTTTTGCTTTATTTATTTTGTTTTGTTTCTACTTACAACAAAAAACTTATTTATTTTATTTTATTTTGTTTCTAATTACTTATTTATTTTACTTTATGATAATTCTTTTTGCTATTAAAGTTTCTAACAAAAAAAGTTCTTTATGAAAATTATTTTTGCTTTCAATGATTTTGAACAGAAAATACTTCGATAATTTTAGTTGCATCAATTTTATATAATTTTAGTTTCAATAATACTAGAGGTTGCTTATAATGTTTTGAACAGAAAATACTTTGATAATTTTAGTTTCATAAATTTTATTTATGTTATTAAAGTTTATTTTATTTTGTTTCTACTTATATATTTTATTAAAGTTTATATTATTTTGTTTCTAATTACTTATTTATTTTATTTTTTATTTTTCATGCACCATTTTTCATGCATTTACTGATTATTTTGAGCTATAAGACCCTAAAATTGAAAAGCATTTCAAATGAACTCTGAAAAGGTTGAAAGTTGGCATGGTATCATCATTTCATCCACATAGCATGTGCAAGAAAGTTGAGAGGGTTACGACAAAAACTGGATGCACTTTGTGTACAAAACGGACAATCTCTTTCGAAGTATCAGGATTTCATACGGAAACTCGTCTGTTACAAAGGGATTTTATTTTTTTAAAACTTATTTGAACTCCTGACTTTTTGTGTGTTCAAAATGCACCATTCAAAGCCACATCATCAATTTTCAACCCTTTCTGACTTCATTTGTTATTTTTCATGCATTTACTAATTATTTTGAGCTATAAGACCCTAAAATTGAAAATCATTTCAAATGAACTCTGAAAAGGTTGAAAGTTGGCATGGTATCATCATTTCATCCACATAGCATGTGCAATAAAGTTGAGAGGGTTACGGCAAAAACTAGATGCACTTCGTGTACAAAACGGACAATGGTATCATACTCGTCTGTTACAAAGTTGGCATGGTATCATCATAATAGTTGCGGGAGAAAGTCTTGACTTTTTCTTCGCTTGTGTCATTTGCTTATTGCGCCATAACCATGGATAATCTTCATCGTTTATCAGGATGCTTGGGCCAGCCTTGACTTTGAAGGGAGGAATTTGATGAAACTTTTCATAATCTTCAGACATGTCTGTCTTGCCCTCCACTCCCACAATGTCCCTTTTTCCTGAAAGAAATATGTGGCGCTTTGGCTCATCGTATGATGTATTCGCTTCCTTATCTTTTCTTTTTCTCGGTCTGGTAGACATGTCCTTCACATAGATAACCTATGCCACATCATTGGCTAGGACGAACGGTTCATCAGTGTACCCAAGATTGTTCAGATCCACTATTGTCATTCCGTACTGTGGGTCTACCTGTACCCCGCCTCCTGACAGATTGACCCATTTGCACTTAAACAAAGGGACCTTAAAATCATGTCCGTAGTCAAGTTCCCATATGTCCATTATGTAACCATAATATGTGTCCTTTCCCCTCTCGGTTGCTGCATCAAAGCGGACACCGCTGTTTTGGTTGGTGCTCTTTTGATCTTGGGCGATCGTGAAAATGTATTCCCATTTATCTCGTATCCTTTGTAAGTCAATACAGACGAAGATGGTCCCCTGGACAACGAGTACAACTCATCACAAATAGTGGTGTCACCTCTGAGACGTGTTTCCAACCAACTGCTGAAAGTCCTGATGTGTTCACATGTAATCCAATCGTCACACTGCTCCGGGTGTTTGGAGCGCAGTCTGTTCTTGTGTTCATCGACATACGGGGTCACCAAGGTAGAGTTCTGTAGAACTGTGTAGTGTGCTTGAGACCAAGAATATCCGTCCCTGCATATTATTGAGTCCCCTCCAAGCGTGCCTTTTCCAGTCAGTCTCCCCTCATACCGCGATTTAGGGAGACCTATCTTCTTAAGGCCAGGAATGAAGTCAACACAAAACCCAATGACATCCTCTGTTTGATGGCCCATGGAGATGCTTCCTTCTGGCCTAGCGCGGTTACAGACATATTTCTTTAGGACTCCCATGAACCTCTCAAAGGGGAACATATTGTGTAGAAATACGGGCCCCAGAATGACAATCTCGTCGACTAGATGAACTAGGACGTGCGTCATGATATTGAAGAAGGATGGTGGGAACACCAGCTCGAAACTGACAAGACATTGCGCCACATCACTCCTTAGCCTTGGTATGATTTCTGGATCGATCACCTTCTGAGAGATTGCATTGAGGAATGCACATAGCTTCACAATGGCTAATCGGACGTTTTCCGGTAGAAGCCCCCTCAATGCAACCGGAAGCAGTTGCGTCATAATCACGTGGCAGTCATGAGACTTTAGGTTCTGGAACTTTTTCTCTGGCATATTTATTATTCCCTTTATATTCGACGAGAAGCCAGTTGGGACCTTCATACTGAGCAGGCATTCAAAGAAGATTTCTTTCTCTTCTTTCATAAGAGCGTAGCTGGCAGGACCTTCATACTGCTTCGGAGGCATGCCGTCTTTTTCGTGCAAACGTTGCAAGTCCTCCCGTGCCTCAGGTGTATCTTTTGTCTTCCCATACACGCCCAAGAAGCCTAGCAGGTTCACGCAAAGGTTCTTCGTCACGTGCATCACTTCGATTGAAGAGCGGACCTCTAGCTCTTTCCAGTAGGGTAGGTCCCAAAATATAGATTTCTTCTTCCACATGGGTGCGTGTCCCTCAGCGTCATTCGGAACAGCTAGTCCGCCGGGACCCTTTTCAAAGATTACGTGTAAATCATTGACCATAGCAAGTACGTGATCACCTGTACGCATGGCGGGCTTCTTCCGGTGATCTGCCTCGCCTTTGAAATGCTTTCCTTTCTTTCAACATTGATGGTTGGTCAGAAGAAATCGACGATGGCCCAAGTACACATTCTTCCTGCATTTGTCCAGGTATATACTTTCAGTGTCATCTAAACAGTGCGTGCATGCGTGGTATCCCTTGTTTGTCTGTCCTGAAAGGTTACTGAGAGCGGGCCAATCGTTGATGGTTACAAACAGCAACGCGTGCAGGTTAAATTCCTCCTGTTTGTGCTCAGCCCACGTACGTACACCGTTTCCATTCCACAGCTGTAAAAGTTCTTCAACTAATGGCCTTAGGTACACATCAATGTCGTTGCCGGGTTGCTTAGGGCCTTGGATGAGAACTGGCATCATAATGAACTTCCGCTTCATGCACATCCAAGGAGGAAGGTTATACATACATAGAGTCACGGGCCAGGTGCTGTGATTGCTGCTCTGCTCCCCGAAAGGATTAATGCCATCCGCGCTTAAACCAAACCATACGTTCCTTGGGTCAGCTGCAAACTCAGCCCAGTACTTTCTCTCGATTTTTCTCCACTGCGACCCGTCAGCGGGTGCTCTCAACTTCCCGTCTTTCTTACGGTCCTCACTGTGCCATCGCATCAACTTGGCATGCTCTTCGTTTCTGAACAGACGTTTCAACCGTGGTATTATAGGAGCATACCACATCACGTTCGCAGGAACCCTCTTCCTGGGGGGCTCACCGTCAACATCACCAGGGTCATCTCGTCTGATCTTATACCGCAATGCACCGCATACCGGGCATGCGTTCAGATCCTTGTACGCACCGCGGTAGAGGATGCAGTCATTAGGGCATGCATGTATCTTCCGCACCTCCAATCCTAGAGGGCATACGACCTTTTTTGCTGCGTATGTACCGTCAGGCAATTCGTTATCCTTTGGAAGCTTCTTCTTCAATATTTTCAATAGCTTCTCAAATCCTTTGTCAGGCACAGCATTCTCTACCTTCCACTGCAGCAATTCCAGTACGGTACCGAGCTTTGTGTTGCCATCTTCGCAATTGGGGTACAACCCTTTTTTGTGATCCTCTAACATGCGATCGAACTTCAGCTTCTCCTTTTGACTTTCGCATTGCGTCCTTGCATCGACAATGACCCGGCGGAGATCATCATCATCGGGCACTGGTTCCTCTTGATATTCAGCAGCTTCCCCCCTTGCAGCATCATTGGGCACATCGTCTGGTTCCTCTTAATCTTCAGCAGCTTCCCCCGTTGCAGCATCACCGTATTCAGGGGGCACATAGTTATCATCGTCCTCTTCTTCTTCGCCGTCTTCCATCATAACCCCTATTTCTCCGTGCCTCGTCCAAATATTATAGTGTGGCATGAAACTCTTGTAAAGCAGGTGGGTGTGAAGGATTTTCCGGTCAGAGTAAGACTTCGTATTCCCACATGTAGGGCATGGACAACACATAAAACCATTCTGCTTGTTTGCCTCAGCCACTTCGAGAAAATCATGCACGCCCTTAATGTACTCGGAGGTGTGTCTGTCACCGTACATCCATTGCCGGTTCATCTGCGTGCATTATATATAATTAAGTGTGTCAAAAACCATTACAGAACATCATGAATAGATAATTAAGTGACCAAATTAATAGAAGTTCATCATCACATTAAAACCAAAGTACATACATAGTTCTCATCTAACAACATATATATAGCTCTGTAGAGCATCTAATTAATTAAACCATACATTGAAACTATGTAAAACATTTCAATGCAAAAACAAATGCAATCATAATCGCAACCAAGGTAACAATTGATCCAACGGCATAATGATACCAAGCCTCGGTATGAATGGCATATTTTCTAATCTTTCTAATCTTCAAGCGCATTGCATCCATCTTGATCTTGTGATCATTGACGACATCCGCAACATGCAACTCCAATATCATCTTCTCCTCCTCAATTTTTTTTATTTTTTCCTTCAAGTAATTGTTTTCTTCTTCAACTAAATTTAACCTCTCGACAATAGGGTCGGTTGGAATTTCCGGTTCAACCACCTCCTAGATAAATAAAATCTATGTCACGTTGGTCGGCATATTTGTCATAAACAATAAATGAACCAAATAGTTATAAAAAGATAATATATACCACATCCGAATCATAGACAGGACGAGGGCCGACGGGGGCGGATACCAAAACCATCGCACTACGTAATAAGAAGGAATAATAAAAGTAACAAAATTAGACAAGTATCTATCTAAAGTAAGAATTTTTTTTCTTTCAGAAAGAAGATAAGAACAAGAGGCTCACCACGGTGGTGCTGGCGACGAGATCGGCGCGGGCGATCGACGGGGACGAGACGTGACGGACCGCTAAACCTAGACAAATCTCGGGGAAAATGGAGCTCGGAGGTCGAGTTTCGAGAGGAGAAAGATTAACTAGTGTGGCTCAGACATTTCATCGAACACCTCATGTGCATAGGAGGTGAGCTAGAGCACCCAAATGCCCTCCCCTCGCCGGCCAGAAAAAACAGAGCACTGTGGAGTGCTCTGCTGTGGCGATGGGGTATATATAGGAAACACATTGGTCCCGGTTCATGGCACCAACCGGGACTAAAGGGGGGGGGGCATTGGTCCCGGTTGGTGCCATGAACCGGTACGCATGCCCCCCTTTAGTCCCGTTTGGTGGCACCAACCGGGACCAAAGGCCTTGTGCTGCCCCGCGTCAAAATTTTAGTCCCACCTCGCTAGTTGAGAGAGCTCGAGAGTGGTTTATAAGCGCTGCTGCGCCCACCCTCTCGAGCTCCTCTCAACTGCAGGCTTTCGGGCCTAACCGTTCTCTTTGCCTGTGGGGCCTACTGGGCCTTCTGCGGGCCTGAGCTGTCGAGCTCCTCTCTAAAGCAGGCTTACGGGCCTAACCTCTCTGTACATGTCTGTGGGCCTACTGGGCCTTCTGCGGGCCTGAATCCTGGCCCATGGATGGGTTTCAAGTCGTATTCAGGCCGTGGTGGCCCAGTAGGTGGCATAATTTTTTTCCCTGTTTTTTGTTTTCTTTTTTCCTTTATTTATTTTGTTTTGTTTCTACTTACAACAAAAAACTTATTTATTTTATTCCATTTTGTTTCTAATTACTTATGTATTTTGCTTTATTTGTTTTGCTTTATTTATTTTATTTACTATAGTTTATTTTATTTAATTTTATTAAGGTTTATTTATTTTTAGTTAGTTTATTAAGGTCTATTTATTTTATTTACTATAAAAAAATGAACATAGATGCGCCTATAGAGAAAATTCAACCTAAATTCATAATAAATTTCTATGAAATTCAAAGAAATTTACTCTGAATTTAGGTCAAATTCCCTGTATAAGGGCATCTATTTTCACTTTGAGAGGAGCTCAACAAGGCAGAGAGGGACGGGCTTATAAACTGGTGTGAGCGCCCTTCGGTTGGCGAGGGGGGACTAAACTCTGACCGCAACTAGGACCAACCCTTTAGTCCCGGTTTGTGGTATGAACCGGGACTAAAGGGTGAGCCTCTGGTCCCGGTTCAAGCCACCAACCGGGACCAATGGTGGTGGGCCAGGAGCGAGGCCCATTGGTCCCGGTTTGTCCCACTAACCGGGACCAAAGGGGCCGGACGAACCGGGACCAATGCCCCCACGAGGCCCGGCAGGCCCTTGGCCGCACGAACCGGGACCAATGCTCACATTAATCCCGGTTCGTGACTGAACCGGGACTAATGTGAATATTGCCCTGTGACCAAAGCCCAGTTTTCTACTAGTGCCAGAATCAGCCATCAGCTCTGCTCCGATAGAACCTGTTGCTCACTCCACGATCTAATATTATAACATTTTGCTCACTCCATGATTTGATGGTACACATTTTGCAGATACCAACAAAAGCAGTGTAGTAGTCCATCGCTGAATTGTATTGCCCTTTGCTTCTGGGTATAGAACTACATATCACATGGACCTCTCCCTGGAAGCAAGCAATCATTTTTGACTCGTGAGGTCTAACTTCTCATTTCTCTTAGAAATGGTACCATGCTTACAAGTTAATGTAGGAGAGTTAATAGGAACTATACAAATGAAGTCAGAGTTTAGTTAAACTTGTTAAGCATTTTTCATAGCTAATGTATTTTGTCTTATGTACTACTATATGTTACCATGTTTTGTATGTAATTGGGCTCTTTTGTTGTGAAAAATAAAACAGATGTGTTAAGTATTCTCTCTTCTCCGTTCAGTCCATCAAACTAATCCATGATGTGTCAAGTATGTAGTTCTTCTCTCATGGATGAGCAACCACCTGAAGGTGCTTCGGTATAGTTCTTCCATTCTTCAATGAAATATTACATTGACTTTCTATGGCCTGGAAGAAAAAGACTGTAGTTAATTTCTGTGATTGAGATAATTACTACCAAAGGTGTTGGTCTTTTGGTCAGGTTGCAGATTTGGATATTTATGTATGTTATTTTATAAATTGTATCTGGTGTTTGCAAATAGTTGACATGCATGTTGACATTTTTCCTAAGACACATGAAGTGGATTTTTGACCTCTTTGATTACTGTCCAACATATATGTGTTAGTATATGGAAATTTAACTTTATTTTTCATGAGTCCATGCATTTGTGGAAGTTCCTATCTTATTGGAAAAATAGACGGGCGCTGCAACTCGCGCCATCAATGATCTAGTTTACATGAAATCAGAGTCACGGAACTTCAAGATCGATGAATTCGTCACATGCACCTCGCTATCAAGGGGAAATGTCTCCTCTCATCAGAAGAACATTCTGCCTTAACAAAACACACGTGGTGTCAACATTGAGTTTGATCCGTGGTGGACAGGGTTACGACCACCCACTTAACCATTCAAGCACATGTCAAACCTTGAGGCTAAAGGTTATACCCTTTTTATATTGACAATAATAGTTCTAGTGCAGTTGGGACCAAAATGTAGCAACCAGTAAATAAAAATGAAACCATCAAACTGAAAAACGACAACTTTTACATGCAGTCTTCTCTCTCTCTCTCTCTCTTCGATCGACTTGATCTCTTTGCCATCCTTTGTACTCCCTCTGTATCTTAATGTAAGTTGTTTTTACAGTTTAATTCAAATTACAAAAAATGTATTATATTAAGGTACAAATATAGTATTTGATTGCCCTTACGATACTGTGTTAATTAACGTCATTGCCTACTTGTCAACCTGCCCTCGAAAAAACCATTGAACGCCCTGGGTGGCACCTTGCGCCATCCTAAATGTGTTTCTTTATTCTATCTTTTCTAATTTTGGTGTACGGCCGATGCAATGATCACCGTGTCTCAAGATATACGGTACTCATTAATGCTAATAGCAGGCACATTGTTGTGGTGATATAATACACACATTAATACAATACATAAATCTTTGGTTGACAGGTCATAAATAGGGACAATGTTAACAAATAAGGACTATGTATTTGGAGGTGTACCAAGATTGCTTATTTTCATCTTTCACCGTTTCTTGGCTCGATCGCTTCAGCGGCACTTATAGTTAAGCAACAGGGCAGCAGCAGGTTTTTTTGTCGAGGCAGATTGCTCCGGGGAGCGGCTGGACGCAGAACTTTTTGCACCGCGGCTCGGTGCAGTTCGGGAAAAACCTCGCGTAGCACTTCCCCGGCACGGGGAAAGCGATGGGCTTATCCTTCTGCATGGGCACAAACAGAAATGGTAAAATATTATGAGTACCAGATCATCCGCCCGATCTCAATGACGCCGCGAATAAATGGCAAAAATAATCAACCGACCACTTTGCGGGCGTCGCACGAGGAGAGGAGAAGGGTGGCAGCCATGACCACCATGAGGGCGGCCACGACGAAGCTCAGGGAGCTCGTGTTCTTCTTCAGGACCGCCATGGTGTGCGGTACAGGAGGAGGCTAGCTACACTTACGTATGTACTAGAGTTCTTTGCCCTCGTTGTGTTTGATATAAGAGTATTGTTCGCGCTGCTCTTCTCTATATATATATTAGGCTAAGAGCTCTACTCGATCTGTATCATGAGCATAGCATGTTGCCTAGCCGTTCCTTCCAAGTTTCAATCACCCTCTCACACCAAATGCATGATCCAAATATGTTTTTCTTAGAACAATGATCCAATCTGGAGAGCTCCTAACCGGCGCCTGAAAGGCAGGCAGGAACATGTAGCTCTCGGTCGCTAGCCAATTTCATTAGTTTTTCCATCGGCTCGTACACTTCAGTTCGGCTCTTCCTGTCTGCTCGGTAAAGGAGAAAACCGGCTCTCGTCTTCCTTATTTTGAAATAGTTGAACAAATAGAAGAAACATTGATTCTCAAAATGTTAGCGAGTTTTAAAAAGTCCATAAATTTGAAAAAAGTTCACGATGCCAAAAAAAGGTTTGCGAATTTGAAAAAAGTTCCTGAATTCAAAAAGTCTACGAAAGCTAAGAAATGCATGAATTCAAAAAATAATTTTGAATCGGAAAATCCTGCGAAGTCAGAATTTTTTACAAATTCGAAAGAAGTTCACAAATTCAGAAAAGTTTGCGAATTCAAAAATAGTTCACGAATTTGAAAAATTCTGCGAAGTCAAAAAAAGTTCATGAATTAAATAAATGTTCACAAAATTTGAAATGGGCCGTGAATTTTAAAACTGTTTGCATTTTTTAGAAAAGTTCATGAATTTGAATAAAAATTTCATCAAATTAAAGAGAAAGTAAAGATAATGAAAAAAGAACGAAAAAATGATGGAAAACTAGAAGAAAATAGAAAAAAGGAAAAAAAATCATCGCAAGCTTGCTTCCATCTGACTCCCAATGCGAACAAAACTCAAGGCCTATCTTGCCCTGTTCCGACCTTCAAGCTAACCTGGCATTCGGCTCGCTCTAATGGGCCGGATCAGTAAACACCAGTTGCTCAAATGTCCTGACACGTAGGATTTGAGCACGGGAAGCCCTACGTGTCACTTAGTGCAGCCCAGTCGTTGAATCGCACAGGGGAACGACCCTAGAGACAAGAGGTGGGACGGCCCATACTGAGCATAATACACTGTGTGAGCCAACTAGTTTTGCAAACCTTCTAGAAGGTTTGTTGAATCAGTTTTTTCTGTTTATTTTTTATTGTTTCTCCTATTTTTAATTTTGGTGTTTATTTGATTTTATTAATTTCTTCACTTTTTAAAAATTTAACAAATTCGAAGAAAGATCTCAGTTTTAAAAAATTGTTTGTGTTTTTCCAAGAAATCACAAATTTGATTTTTTAAAAAATTTCTAAAAATCTTCCGTATTTTAAAAAAAGTTCTTCTTGTACAAAATGATGTTTGCGATTTTATAAAAAAATGTTTACATTTTTTAAAATTCGTCGACGTTTTAAAAAAATGTTCACATTTTCACAAAATGTTAAAACTTTTGATTTTTTCCACTTTTTCCAAAAACGTTCGCAATTTCAAAAAATATTGGATTTTTTTTATTTTTTAGTTTATTGAAAAGTTGCTACTTTTTTAAAAAATTCATATTTTCAAAAACTGTGCACAAATTTTCAAAAAAGTCACACTTCTCAACATTAATTTTCCCATATTTTTTAGAAAACCCGACCGCAAACACGACAATGTGCGGCCCGCAGCGAGCCCTACCACGGGGCGCCAGCAAGGGCAGCGCGTATTGCGCCGGCGTAGTAGCCACCGCTCGCCTGCTAACATCATGTTACTTTTTCTGTTTTGTTTTTTCTTCCATTTTTATTCATTTTTTCTTCTTTTGCTTTATTTTCCACTTTGTTTATATCCAGAAATATTTCTATATATATAGCGGCGGCAACATTGAAGGAGAAATCCTAGCAGACGGAGGTGTCGGGGGTCAAAGGGAGGGGAAGAGAAGTGATGACCTAGGTGGCGGGAAGCTTGGCTGGCCGGGGTTGGGCGCGCCCTCGATCTGGGAAGCTCTCCCCTTTGGGAGAGGGGGATTTGGACTTGGCCAGGGAGAAGATGCCTGAAATTTCACGCACTTTCTCGCTGCATGTCATGTCTCACTTTCGCCAATAAGTGGACCCAATGTGTGCAGAACTAAATAAATGGCGCGGGGAAGCCAAACATATGCCACGCTGGCTACCAACCTTAGTTGAATTTGTTCCAAATTCTTTTTTGCCAGAAAATTATATTTCCCTAGGGTATCCTGTTCATGCCTTTTCTTTCCCTTGAGGAGGCCAATGAGCTCTAGGTAAAGACCTTGGTCGTAGGTAAAACAATAGTTTTTAGTAGTGTAACTGTGTTTGGTTATGCTACGTATCCTAATTTTGTTGTATAATCAACGCAATGATCACTCTGGTCACAAGTTACTTACTTATATATTGACCAATGCATATATATATTCTCTGCATCTATGGGGCTAATTAATGTTGATATGTCATATGCTAGCGAGCGCATTGTTGTGATGATATAACAGAATTAATACAAAACATATATCCTTGTCTAAGATTTGACTGATATATTTTGCTTGCAGGAACTAAATTAATGGTTGCCAGTTTATGTAGAACGTGGGACAAGAATGTTAGCAGCCGCTAAATATATAGAGGTTAACCATCAGACTGAAAGCCTCTCTCTCTGGGATCGACTTGATCTCTCCGCTATATCCTTTGTATTTGATTGCCCTTACGATGTTGTGCCAACATCATTGCCTACTTGTCAACTCGCCCTCCAGAAAGAAAAAAACATCGAACACCCCCTGTGTGGCACCTTGCGACATCCTAAATGTGTTTCTTTATTCTATCTTTTCTAACTTTGTCGTACGACCGATGCGATGATCACTCTATCTCAAACCAAATGGAAGTAATTAATCTTGATCACAAGCACATTGTTGTGGTGATATAATTATACAATTAATTCAATACATAAATCTTTGGGGTCGACAGTTCATAAATAGAAACAACATTAGCATATACTACCTTTGTTCAAAAATAAGACGTTTTTGCAGTTCAACTGAATTGAACTGCAAAAAAGCCTTATATTTAGAAACAGGGGTAGTATATATTTGGAAGTGTACGAATATTACTTATTGCCACCTTTAACTAGTATTTCTTAGCCTGACTGCTTCAGCGGCGCTTATAACTAAGCAATAGGGCAGCAACAATGGTTTTTGTCGATACAGACGGCTCCGGGGAGTGGCTGGACGCAGAACTTCTTGCACCGCGGCTCGGTGCAGTTCGCGAAAAACCTCGAGAAGCACTTCCCCGCCACGGGGAAAGCGGTGGGCTTATCCTTCTGCATGTGTGCACACAAAAAAGAAAAAATATTATGAGTTTCAAATCACCCATCCGATCTCGACGACGTACGCCGCGAATAAATAGCAAAGTTAATCAACCGACCACTTTGCGGGCGTCGCATGAGTAGAGAAGGGTGGCAGCCATGACCACCATGAGGGCGACCATGACGAAGCTCAGGGAGCTCGTGTTCTTCTTCAGCATCGCCATGGCATGCAGTACAGGAGGAGGCTAAGCTACACTTACGTACGTACTACAGTTGTTGCCTTCGTTGTGTGTTGATATAGGAAGTATTGTTCGCGTCGCTCTTCTCTCTATATATATATTATTAGGCTGAGAGTTCTACTCGATCTGTATCATGAGCATGGCATGTTGCCTAGCTGTTCCTTCCAAGTTTCAATCACACTCACACCAAATGCATGATCCAAATCAGTTTTTCCTAGAACAATGATCCAATCTGGCTCCTGACCGGCGCTTATAGCGCCTGAAAGGCCGGCCGGCCCATGTAGGTCTCGGCCGCAAGTCAATTTCGTTAATTTCTCCATCGGCTTGTACACTTCAGCTCGGCTCTTCCTGTCTGCTCGGTAAGGGAGAAAACCGGCTCTTGCCTTCTTTGATTTTGAAATAGTTGAACAAATAGAAGAAAACATTGATTCTCAAAATGTTAGTGAATTTTAAAAAGTCCATAACTTTGGAAAAAAAATCAAGATGCCGGAAAAGGTTTGTGAATTTGAAAAAAGTTCCTGAATTCAAAAATGTCTGCGAAAGATAAAAAATGCATGAATTCAAAAAAAATTTGAATCAGAAAATCCCGCGAAGTCAGAAAAAGTTCACCAATTCAAAAGAAGTTCAGGAACAGTTCATGAATTCAGAAAAAGTTTGCGAATTCGGAAATAGTTCAGGAATTTGGAAAATTTTGTGAATTCAGGAAAAGTTCATGAATTAAAAAATGTTCACAAAATTTTACCGTGAATTTTAAAATTGTTTGCAACTTTATAAAAGTTCATGAATTTGAATAAAAAGTTCATGAATTTAAAGGGAAAATAAAGGAATAAAAAAGAAAAAAGAACAAAAAAAGGATTGAAAACTAGAATAAAATGAAAAAACAAAAACAAAAAAACGACTGGCAAGCTTGCCTAAGAAGCTTTCCAAACCTTCCGTGACAAACAAAGTGCGGTACCTAAATGGGCTGGAAGCCCTATAACCGACGCCTTAACTGCTAAATAGAGTTCCCCCAAAAATTGCTAGCCGTTTTCTTTCCACCTGACTCCCATCACGAGCAAAAATCAAAGCCTATCTTGCCCAGTTCCTACCTTCAAGCTAACTTGGCATTCGACTCGCTCTAACGGGCTGGATCAGTAAACACCAGTTCCTCAAATGTCCCGACGTGTGGGGCTTTCCATGCGCAAATCCTACGTGTCACTCAGTGCAGTACAGTCGTTGAATCGCACATGAAAACGACCCTAGAGACAAGAGATGGGACGGCCCATACCGAGCATATTACACAGTGCGAGCCAACTAGTTTTGTGAACCTTCTAGAAGGTTCGTCGAATCAGTTTTTTCTGTTTGTTTTTCTGATTTTTATTTTTATTTTTCTTTGTCTTTTTTCTATTCTTCACTTTTTAAAATTTTCACAAATTCAAAGAAAGATCTCAGTTTTAAAAAATTGTTTGTTTTTTTCCAAGAAATCACAAATTTGAATATTTTATAAAAATTTCAAAAAAGTTCCGTATTTTTAAGAAAAAATCTTCTTGTACAAAAGGATGTTTGCAATTTTATAAAAAATTTAAAAAGCATTTAAATTTTTTAAAATTTCTTGACGTTCTAGAGAAATTTCACATATTTAAAAACTGTTCCTTTTTTTCCAAAAATGATTGCAATTTCAAAAAATATTCGAAAAAATGATTTTTTTATTTTTTTAAAAAAGATGCTAACTTTTAACAAAATTCATATTTTCGAAAACTATGCTCAAATTTTCAAAAAAAGTCACACTTCTCAACATTAAATTTCCCATGTTTTTTTTAAATCGAATGAAAAGTACTAAAAACGGACCGCAACTATGGCATTGTGCCGCCCGTAGCGAGCCCTACCACGTCTCGCCAGCAAGGACAGCGCGTATTGCACCGGCCCGGGAGCTGCAGCTCGCCTGCTAACATAATGTTACTTTTTTTTGTTTTGTTTTTTCTTCCGTTTATTCATTTTTTGCTTTATTTTTTACTTTGTTTATATTCAGAAAATATTCTCTCTCTATATAGGGGCGGCGACATCGAAAGAGAAACCCTAGCAGACGGTGGTATCGGGGGTCAAAGGGTGGGGAAGAAAAGTGATGATCTAGGTGGCGGGGAAGCTTGGCTGGCCGGGGTTGAGCGCGCCCCGGATCTAGGAAGCTCTCTGCTTTGGGAGAGGGGGATTTGGACTTGGCCAGGGAGAAGATGCCCAAAATTTTTCGCACTTTCTCGCTGCATGTCATGTCTCACTCTTGCTGATAAGTGGGCCCAATGTGTGCAAAACTAAATAAATGGCGCGGGGAAGCCAAACATATGCCGCGCTGGCTACCAAGCTTAGGTGAATTTGTTCCAAATTAGAATTAATACAAAACATATATCCTTGTCTAAGATTTGACTGATATATTTTGCTTGCAGGAACTAAATTAATGGTTGACAGTTCATGTAGAACGTGAAACATTCCTATTTTTGATTGTAAATTAAGGTTATATGTAATTTATATCCCCTCCCCAAATAGAATAAAATAAGTGTCAATCCTTGTCGGTGAAATTATTGAGGGGCTAAATAGGAACATCATTAACGGATGTGTACTGCAAGGAAGTGTAGAGAGACTTGCATTATGGGTGAAATTTAAAATAGTAAGAGAACTTGCTGACATGCTTATGTCCATCTAGTCGATAAACAACGAACTTGTATGCAAAATGCTGTCAACACGCAGGTATCACACCATGTTTGTTCAACCTTCATTAATTTTGATATGTCTCCATGTACACGAACGAATGAGACACACAATGATAAAATCGTTCAAAATATTGCCGAAAAAACTGGTTTACAAAGATTTTAGAAAGAGTCTGATCTCCTGCTTATATTATTGACATCTCCATTTTCTCCTAGATAACGGGACAACAACAGTTGTTGTCGTCATTGCAGAAGGCCGCGGGGACCGGTGGCATGTCGTCACCGCCGCAGAACTTCTTGCACCGCTCGTCGGTGCAGTCCGGTAAGTGTTTGGAGTAGCATGAAGCAGGCAGGGGAAAAGCACGGGGCTGAACCATCTACATACATCTGTAAATAAACGAATGATAAAAATGCGCACAAATTAGATATCTAATCTAAAAAAATGTACTCACAACTTCCGATCTCAACGACTGCGACATTGCAAATTTAACTGACTAACCTGTTTGCGGGCGTCACACGAGGAGAGAAGAAGGGTGGCCACGAAGCAACACAGGGCGCTCCTGTTCTGCTTCACTATCATCATGATCGATGTACCGTAGAGGAGGAGGCTAATTGCACTTACTCGTACTACAATGATTTTCTCTGTATTGTTATTTGAGATTTGTTCTGCTGTTTATATAGACCCGTAAGTACATTGGTGTTCCTGCCTAGCCAATTATAAGTATGAATTGAATGTTATAATTAATGCTTTAGTCGAAGTAAGAAATAAATGGATATATATCCTTTTTTAGAGGGAATGGATATATATGTTGTGTATGGATATGTGGATAGCTACTGCATGGATGCTCAGGGAAGAACATATTACTCCATCTGATCCAAAATAAGTGTCGCGGTTTTAAACTAAGTTTAATGGAGTAATTATGATTAATTAGTACATATATCTGACGATGATTTTTATTCAAATTTAAGTGTTTTTCAAATATATTTGTAGCCGCAAAATACGTTAGAGTACCTATTACTTCTTGCACTTTTTTACACTCTGCACTTGGTTGAGTGGAGAATTGAGCCCACAAATCACACTACTGCAGCCCACTTGCTTCATCATAGGTTAACCCCAAAAAATAAGGCTTCTCCAGGGAAACATCTGTCCGTTCACAGAAATGCAAATGGGCCGGCCCAACTGGCATGTCAGCTCTATGTGTAAAGCATAGCTCAAATTAGATTTTTGTTATTTTACTAGATTAAGAGAAAATAAAAGGAAATCATCACTCTTTTTTTTTGAAAAAACTCAACCCCATAAGTTAATCAATTAAAATGTTAGTAAAATAATTCGATACAACAAACACCATGCAGGACGGAAAACTATTATAAATAACACCCTTGGACCTATTGTCAAAATTAAATTTCGCAATCTGACGTGCTACCTCGTTATCTATTATCAAAACTAAATATCACTCTTCGTTCGTCTTCGTTTAGATGTTTACAGGTTTGATCCTTCTGATCTACGACTTTCTTCATCGGCGATGGTTGCTACTCTAGTGCACTGGTCCTATGAGGTCTTAGCACGACGACTTCCCGACTTGCCTTGCTCCGGTAAGGAGGGGCGATGACGGTGGCGCGCCTTCGGCCCGCTCCAGTGCTTGTAGTCGTCGCTAGGTGGTCTACGGACATGGTTGTATTTTTTATTACCTCTGTTGTTCTTTGTACTGCAATGATTGAAGATGAATAGATTGAAAGTTTCTCGCAAAAAAACACTAAATATCACTCATCAGTGCTCACCTTGCTTTATCTATTCTTTTATTCTGATAGTGCAAATCATAGTAGGATTAGAAATCAGGTAATCTCTTGGTGAAGGACCATGTTAGCTATGGTTATCCCAGACAGTTGTTTGAGCAAGGATATGAATGTCATATAGTCTTTTTTTAGCCTTCTTAAGGCATTTGTTTATTTTTACCTGTCTAAGGTATATTTTCCTTCCATTGTGAGAGCCGCATCTTGGTTGTATGACCCTTGTATGTATGCATTTGTTATATTTGACCCTTGCATGTATATATATTATATTGTAATTCTTTTGTGCAATTGTATTGTAATACCTGTAGTTCCACCCACATGGCGTATGCGTCGTGACATTCGGTGTGTTTGGCAGATGTCCTGGGGTCGATACTACACATTTACTACCAGAGGTGCTAGACTTGTATAGTGCCACTTTTGCTGGGTGCGAACTTGGTGCACTCGGGTGCATCACCCCCTGATATGCAAAAATAATAATAATCAGAAATTCAAAAAAAGTTCAAAAAATCTTGAAAATTTCTGGAAATATACATGTCCAACAGTTGTGCCTGTATAAAAAGTTTCGTGAAGGAATACCTTCCAGCGTATTGAACACGACCGAAAAGAAAATGAAGACTATGAAATTTGTTTTTTTTGTCTGGGCTGAACTGAAGTTTATTCCAGCCCTAAACTTTTTATACGGGTACAAGGGTAGGTCAACTTTGTATCCAAAAATGTTTCGGGATTTTTTTTGACTTTTTTTGTAATTACTAAATTATTTTTTATTTATCAGGGTGTGATGCACCCGAGTGCCACAAGGGATTTCCCCACTTTTGCTCCGTTACATCCGCCCACGAGATGGCATGGTTGCAACAAGGAATCATTGACGTCGAAATTCTATAATATGTGACATGTAAGAAGATTGTGCAGAAACATCTCTATGTCACTCAGACTTCAATGAACGAAACCAAAAACCTGAGAAATAAATGTATACATGGTTTCACGGCTCTTCACCTACACCGCCCAGATCTAGCCCACATAATGAAATGGTCAACATGCCCAGATAAAAAAAAACTTTACAAGAAGCTCCCTGTAACTGAAAAAAGAACAGTGAATTTTCGTAATTAGCAAAAACAGAAGATACAATATAGACAACACATACACAATCTTGCAGTTTGCTTTACCTTATGCCGTACACATCCTCCAAAGCTTGTGGACCATAAATTTTATGAAAAAGATCTTGCCGCTGAAAATGATTCAACATGAAAGAAAACTGTATTAGAGGGTGACAGTCTGTATAAGGATCATAGCGCAGTCAATAATGTGGAGAATGGCTATTTTTTGGAAAAATAATTCCGTCTCGTCCAAAGTATTTAGAAGTACATAAAAATCTAAAGATCAAATGTGAGTGTCAACTTTTTGATCCTTTCAAAATAGTTTATATGCTAGCATGTGAGCTTTTTCGTAGAGTCAAACTCATCAGATTTCTATAAGTTGAGGTTGACGTCCCCTGCCTCCAAATAAGTGAT